>NC_091699.1:63400100-65800100 GCF_041296265.1 Equus caballus
GAGGGCACAAAGGGGGAAGTGGTGTACCCACAACATGACTAACAATAATGTACAACTGAAATCTCACAAGGTTGTAATCTATCATAACATTAATAAAAAAAATAATAATAATAACATAAGTTGATAGACTATACAACTATGTACTGGGGAGCTTTGGGGAGAAGAAGAAAAAAATAATAACGTAAGTTGAACAGTACACTTACGATTTTTGTACTTTCCTATATGAAGTGCTTCTTAAAATTTACAGTAAAACAAACAAAAACATACCCCCAGTGAAAGAAGCCAGACACAGAAGAGTCCATACTGTACAACTCCATTATAAAAATTCTACAAAATGCAAACCGCAGTGTACAGAAGCAGATGGGTAGCGGCCTGGCCAGGACAGATAGCAAAGGGACAGACGGAATTGTTTGGGGATGAAGGAAATGTCCTGTGTTATGGCGGCAGTTCCCAGGGTGCATGTACAACTGTTAAAACCCATTGTATTATATGCTTTAAATGGATGCCGTTTAATGTACACGAATTACACTTAAATAAAGCTGATATTTAAAAATTTAAAAGACTATTCCCTTTCTGATTAAGAGATTAACAGAGCTAAGAAGCGAAGGACATTCTGACGGCAGTGAGATGTACTGGGACAGAATGATTTTGCAGAATTCCTTTGAATTTTCTTTTTACCTTTGTAAAGAGCTGTGCCTTCATTCCTTCCTCCCTCCCTCCCTTCCTTCTTTTGTAACTCAAATGCCCTCATGTTTTTGAGCACAAAAAAAGATAGCTTACATGTTTTTACTAGCTAGTAGGGAGAAGATTACTAAAGGCTGTTAATGTGAAAGAGTAAAACATGTCAAACTGTTTGAACGGTACGAAGCAGTTTTTTTCTAAAAAGGAGACATACACATACATACACTTGCTAAAAAGACTGGAAGAGTACAAAATCGGTGATGGTGGTCACCTCAGGAGGTGGGGAGTAACAGCGATGGTCACTTTCTTTTACAACATCTTTCTGTTGTGTGAAACACAGGAATGCGCACTACTTCTATCATCAGGAAAAACCAACAAACTGCTAATGACATCATAAAAGAGCCGTGTGTCCGCGTGTCCCTGCGTAGACAGGCTCCCACAGGGAGGGCTTCACTTTACTCAGTGGCCCGGACACAAACCAGAAACGTCCGGTCGCACACAGCAACCAAAGAACACCGGACGGAGGTTCGTGAACCCGCGTCCACACTCCGAGTGAGCCGATGTTCGCTAGTTTGAGTCACTGACTCTCTCTGCATCTCTCTCTCCTCACCTGGACGACAGAACGGTTAGACTGGATTACTGCCAAAGTGCCTGTTTCTCGGTTTTCAAAAATCCCAGCTCTGACGAAGCCGACCGGACTGATGGCAACTGATCCTGTTTCAAAGGACAGCCAAGGGAAGGAGGATGAAAGGTCCCCACCCTCGGCCTCAGCCCCCCTGAACCACCCCCTGTCACGGGAGCAGGTGCAAATCCACGTGTAGGCTTCCTGCCAACAAAATGAAAAGGCAATCTAAGTTCAGCCACTAGACCAGCACGGGGGCCCCTTCGCAGGAGATTTCCAGAGCCTTCCATCTGGAATCCGTCATCTGCCCCAGCGCCCTCTGTGCTAGGTGGGATCTCACAGCTCCTCCGCCCACCACCAAAAATGTTCAGTCAAAAACGGTTCTGGAGCGACAAAGCCTGGTGCTGAGCAATTAGGCATCCGGGCTGCCCCTGCTGTTGAGCAGTCATTAGTGTAATGAAGGGCTATTAAAAACACATAAAAATCTCAACCAACAAAAATAAACAAAGCAGCCAAGGCCAGCGTCTCAAATGTATGACACGGTCTGCACGTGACGTGCAGAGTGCCCCACACGAGCATCTAGAAAGACAGATGTGTGCTGTGCGGGGGCCCAAGGCTTTAACTGGCTTTAATTCTTAAAATTCTCATTGTATAGGGACGTGTGACCACACCTATACACACGGTATTCATTCTAAAAAGTTGTTTTAAATTCTGACTAGAAAAAAAGATGTACAATGGAGAGAAGGCGTGGGAAGGCATTTTTTGGATTTTGGTCTCCCCAGCTTTCTTCTAATCTCTGCAGTTCTCACCTGACAGAGTGACATGAATGCCAGATTGCCTAACTCCTTTCCTTGATGCTCAAATTCCTGAAAAGTGGCTTTTGCTACAAAAGAAATGACTCAAAAGTCACTCAAACAGGGAATTCATTCACACTGAAACTCTTTATTTTTTCCTTTTTTTGAAATAGCAGCTAAAGCAACTCTGATTCCAAGGAGAGGACAGAAGTTGCGCCCAGCTCCCTGCTGCTGGTTTTCCATAGTCAAGACAGGGAGAGGGACCTTGACCAAGACTTTTACTTTTTTTTTGGTGAGGAAGATTGGCCCTGAGCTAACATCTCTTGCCAATCTTTCTCTATTTTATGTGGGATGCTGCCACAGCATGGCTTGATGAGCAGTGCTAGGTCTGTGCCCAGGATCTGAACCTGTGAACCCCAGGCCATGGAAGTGGAGTGTGTGAACTTAACCACTATGCCACCGGGTCAGCCCCTTGACCAAGACTTTTAAAGGCAGAGGGGAACAAGTGAGGAGCCCAAGTGCAGCAACTCTTCCCTTCGCCCTCCCCAGCCACTGGCAGGCAGAAGCTGCTTCCTTCATCTGATCTTTCCCCTGTACAGGCAAAGATAAAGCTATTCTTAGAAAAACCTCTGGCAGCAGCCAACTACTTTTTCCTTTAAAAAGAACAACCAATTGAACCATCAAACCAATTGAGAAGCATCATTCAGAGGGAACAAGTTCCATCTCCTGCTCAAGATAACATGCAGGAGAAATCTACGAATGTATGAGTTAGACGACTTTGCTCCCAGGTAAAACTCGGGGATCCAGGTACCATCAACGCTTCCCAAATATCAATACTGCCAATTTCCCAAAGAACAAAATGCCACGATTCTCCCAGATTTGCAAATAAAAGCAAACCAGGAGTGAGAAAGGAACTCAACCACCCAGGAAAGGCTGGGGCAAAGCAGGAAATGACGAACAAGGCTCTCGATTCACTATTCTTCGCTGAAGGGAGTGCACAGAACACAGAGCCCATTCTTCGGGATCAGACTCAATAATGCTAACAGCGGCCCCGCAGGATTAACTCCGCTCCTGGAGCAGAAACACAAGGCTGACTTTACCTTAAGAGCACCGCAAAGCTCAACGGTGTCTGCATCATCAACCACAGTGATCCGAAAATTCGGAGTCTGCAGAAGTTCTTTGAAGAGAAGGCCATTCTCCATTACTTTGCTGCCTATTGAAAGGTTAGAAAAAAGGGAAATTAATAACAGTCTCTACTCTTACTTTTCACATCTAACACAGTCTAAAATAACTTTTTTATTACAAAAGTAACATATGTGCAGGGGCTGGCCCAGTGGTAGAGAGGTTAAGTTTGCATGTTCTGCTTCGGCGGCCTGGGGTTCACCGGTTCGCTTCCCGGGTGCGGACATGGCACCACTTGGCAAAAGCTATGCTGTGGTAGGCGTCCCACATATAAAGTAGAGGAAGATGGGCACGGATGCTAGCTCAGGGCCAGTCTTCCTCAGCAAAAAGAGGAGGATTGGCGTCAGATGTTAGCTCAGGGCTAATCTTCCTCAAAAAAAAAAGTAACACATGTTCATTATAGAAAATTTAGAAAATCCACAGGGGTATAAATAGAAGATAATATTCCATAATTCCACCACAGATGATCATGAACAATTTGGCATGCATCTTTAACTTACTGAAATATGAATATACATAGTTTTTCTCAAAATTGGGAACAATGTACATGTGTTTTCAGAATCTGCTTTCTCCCCATTTTATGGCATGAATAATTGTCAATATCATCTACTTTCTATATCATTTTAAATGGCTGCTTTGTATTTTACTGTAGACATGTATTATATTTTATCTAAGTATCTTTCTGATGTTTGATATCTAAAATTGTTGCAACTTTTTGTTACCATATACATTTATAAGCTCAACTTCTGTGTTTCCATCTGTAACAGATTACTGTTTAAAACCAATCACCCTCTGGTTTCCACCGGAGGAGAGCGCATCCCCTTCTACGGATGTTAGGCTTGACCACTCGCTGTGTTTGGACTCACAGCCAGGGGGGCATATGTCCCCACCCCTTGACTTTGGCTCAGTCATGTGACTTGCTTTGGTCAGTGAGACATTAACAACCACGACACAGCAGAAGCTTGAAGCCCACTGTGCAGCAGGAGGCCTGGTTCCCTTGTACTCCTGCCTTCGCTGTGAGAAGAACATGCCCCAGCTGGCCGATTGGGCCCAGCAGGAAGACGGAGACACGTGGAGCAGAGCCACCGGCCGAGCTGCCCCTGCCAAGATCAGCCGACCCCCAGTGGACCCACAGATGTGTTAACTGTGCTTATTTTCTAGGCCGCTGAGGTTCCGCGGTTGTTTGTAACTCAGCAACACCATGGCAATGGAGAACTGATACAACATCAACAAATATTCTCAATGACTAAATTGCGGAAGACGGAAATGCATTCCAAGAGCACTTGTTTTTGCTACTGCTAGATCCCCTCCCTTGGGACAGTGCCTGGAATGAGACGGATGCTCAGTAGTCTTCACACATTACTTTTTTTTTGTTTAGGGGCTTTTGATTAAAAACAAAAACAAAACTTTACACATGAAGCTTGATGTGAAAACTGCTCTGGTTGGTGGGATTGGGGGTGGGGCTCAGCTCTGGAAATCAAGATGATAAGACTTATCAGCCAAGTCCTGGCTCCCAAGAGCATGTCTCCAGCAGAGATGGCAGAAAGCGCACCCGGACTATAGTACCTGGGCTCTGCCTGCCTCCAGGTTCCCAAACTTGTTCCCAGCTTGTCTGCACATTATGATCACCTGGGGATATCTTTAACTACACTGAAACCAGGCCACCCCTCAGACCAATTAACTCAGGGTCTCTGAGAGGGGCAAGCACCAGTAATCGCTGAAGCTCCTCCGGTGACTTCATTGGGCAGGCAAGTTTGCAAACCTCTGATCTAACCTCCTCTAGCCTCAGCTTCCTCACGAATATAACACTATGGCACTCTCAGGACCCTTGTGAGGTTAAATAAGAACCAGATATGAAAATAGCCTATGAGTCATAAAGAGCACTCAAAAGTTCTACACAATAACGATGGAGATAGCTGACATTTACACGCTCATGACTAGGATTTTCCCCATTTACAGACAGAAGGCCCCAAGAGGTTTACCAACTCCCCCACGGTCACACAGCTAGGAGGAAGCAGAGCCCAGATTCTAACCCAGGTGCTCTGGCTCCAGGACCCAGGCTCTGACTGCCTATGCTATGCTGCCTCTTGGGGGAGGGATAAGAGAAAATAAACCAGCAAAAACCAAACAAGCATCACAATTAGAGATATATACTTCCAAAGCAGAAAAAAAGATGATTGTCAACAATTGAAATTACACCCAGAAGTAATATAATATCAAAGTAATCCAGGGGAGAGCAGAGAGAGGGTGGGGATACAGAGGAAATAAGACGGTTCAGAAGCGAATCGTTACTAAAGACGGGCGAAGGGTATACGGGGTTCATGACACTGTTCCTCCTACTTTTGTTTAAGGAAATTTTCCATAATAAAATGCTTAAAATATCTACACTCACTACTTAGAAACACATTTTCTATTCTATAGGCATTGCTATTATCTACTATTTAACTGAGTTCTCCTTTTTTCCAAATATTAGAACTGGGTCTGTTTGAGTAAACTGACCTCTTCCTTCTTTAAACAGTCCACCAAACCATCTGGGTGAGTCTGTGCAACACTGTTTCATCACCTGGGTTGGGTAAACCAGCCCCCAGCCTCCATATCATGACATCATTACTGTGTTTCTCCTCTGTCCCTCACTGCCCAGTGCCTCCAACATGAAGGATGCTCATGAGCAACACAGACAAGCCCCTCACTCAATCACTTTCGTCCAGCTGTCTGCAGGTAGAAACTTGAGTTGCTGCGAATAATCTGATAGAAGGGCATTCTCCATTTACCACCTATACAAAGTGGAGTCTGTCACTTCCTCCGTGGCTGCAAATTACACAGTGTCCATTAGAGAAGTGGGCTTGATTTACAGCAATCTCACTTTTTCTCAAATGTACTGTTTAAAAATTATTATTTTAAATCAGGGATAAGAAAGCACTAATGGTATTATTCTTACCAGTAACAAGCAGTGATGTGGCAAGTGGGGACCCAGACCATCTGGTACAGAACAGGCAATGCCCAACAGCTAGGCAGAAGGGCTGCCTCAAACTCACTATGAACCAAAAGACAGGGAAATCCCCCTTCTCTTTCATGCCAAGTTTTAGAGATAATCAAGCTATTTAATAAAATTCCTTCAAAACCCTCATTCCAGTCTGTGATTCCATATTTGTCTATGTGCTTAGAAGTTTCACAAGGAGCGTAAGTATCCTTGACATTCAGGGCCATGCCTGAAACATGATAGTCTTTGAAAAGTGTTTGTGGGATGACCGAATAACAGTCTCCAATTCTGTGAAGTCAGTCCAAGAAGGAAGGGAGCTCTCACCACAAGGGGGCACCATAGTTCATGATGCCGGTTAGTATTTTTACCAGATACTAAAAACAATGCCATTTTTCCTTCTTTCTCCCCAGAAGACTCAAGTGGGCTAAGATTCCTGAATCTACCACAATTAAAAATGAGTTGGTTGCCACTGTCATCAAGAAAGGAGATCTAGATAACCACAGTACAATTATTAAATACATGAAATTTAACGTGGTACAATACAGTTATCTAACATACAACCCATATACCAATCTCACTAATTACTGTGACGTTGTCTTCCATGGCAACCTTCCCTCCCCCGACCCAGGATCCCAAACTTGATTTACTTGTTATGCCTCTTGAGTATTATTTAATCTGGGACACTCCCTTAGTCTTTCATGACTTTGATGGTTTTTATTTTATTTTTTTTGGTGAGGAAAATGGTCCCTGAGCTAACATCTGTGCCAATCTTCCTCTCTTTTGTAGGTGGGATGCCACCAGAGCATGGCTTGGTGAGCGGTGTGCAGGTCTGAGCCTGGGATCCAAACCAGTGAATCCCGGGCCACTGAAGCGGAGTGTGCAAACTTAACCACTGTGCCAACAGGCTGGTCCCTGACGCTGACATTTTTGAAGGGTGCAGGCTGGTTGTTTCGTAACATGTCCTTCATGTTGAACTTGTCTGATGTTTCCTCCTGATTAAATTCAGGTTATATAAGACAATTTAGAAAATAGCACCTTCGTGTTCTACCTTACTTTCAATGTTTTACTTAATTTAATTCAGGTCACTCTCGCCAACTATGGTCCAACCCACAGAGAAGGCAGTGGAAGCACTGGGTAAACAGAAGCCAGAGGGAAAGCGTAGTAATTTCTGTGCATTTATCTGTCTTTACAAATGAAAAGACACTAACACACTCACTTGACTGGAAACTTTCCTAAGCAAACAGGGCCAGAGGCAGAGAAAAATCCTAGCCCAAATCTACAGGTAGATACAGGTTTAAATCAAGGATCAGAGAGGAAATCTCAGCCTTACAGGATGATTGGGGTAACGAGTCATTTCCAACCAAGTGACTGGTAAAACTGATTGCCAACTGATTACTGGCAAATAGGATTGAGTTGGAACAACTAGTTAATTTTTTTTGGAAAAATAAAAGTAATTATATAACAATTTCACAGGCTACATTAAAATCACAGATGGATAAAAGAATTAACTGTGAAACAATAAAACCTATACATAGACTAGTATACATATGTAAATGTTTTTTTCTGGAAGGATACTTAGAAACAGTGATTCCCTTCGGGAAGAGAGTAGGTGAGAAATTACAGTCAACTCTAATTTTACATCTTCTCATACTGTTTGAATTTTCTTACCTGTGACCATATCACTTTTGTAAATATCAAACTGGGTGACGGTATTATGGGCCATTTTGTTTTCTTCTTTATATTATTTGTGATACTTCTCCTCGTCAAAAATATTATTTCTCAAAAAAACAGTTTGAAGTGCCCAGATACATGGGCTTGTCAGTGAAATACTATGCAGCTATGAAGATGTATGTTGATAGACTTTGAAGCTGTTTGTTATATTTTAGGTAAATAAAGCAATCGTAACAGTATATAACTTAACTACAAACATAAACAGTTTGCACAAATAGAAAAAATAATGAAAATTAAATGAAATAAAAAATAAAAAATTATTTCCTTTTGATTATCTATTTTCCACAAAAATGAGGTAATATCTACGCAATTAAACATACAGAAGAAAAAAGCAAACAAGAGTAAAAATGTTGTAACTTGAAGGCATGTATAAGAATCAGGGGGCCAGCCCAGTGGCATAGTGGTTAAGTTGGCACACTCTGCTTCAGCGGCCTGGGGTTTATGAGTTCAGATCCCAGGTGTGGACCTACATACCGCTCCTCAAGCCATGCTCTGGTGGCATCCTACATACAAAAAATAGAGGAAGATTGGCACAGATATTAGCTCAGGGCCAATCTTCCTCATCAAAAAAAAAAAAAAAAAAGAGAGAGAGAGAGAGAGAATCAGGAGTTCCCTTTTTTTGGAGCATCCCACCTTACTCCAGAGAACCTGACTTCTCTCAGAGCTTCCTTTACAAAGCTGCCAAGGAGAAAAGACTTGCATTGCTAGTGTGTTTGACAAGGGTGGAGCTAAGTTCTGGAGTGATAGATAAACTTATAAACTTTTGCAACACATCTAGAAATACAATGATATAATTCTTCTACAAGTCCTTTAATGTGATACATGGGGACTTGAGAATTCCAAAGCCATTTTAAAAAGAAACAAAAATTTTCACAACACCAATGTTGTATAAGAGCTTTCTATGTCAGGAAACAGGAGACCCAAGTTCATGCCTGCGTTCTAAATTAGTTGTGACCTTGGCACAGGTAACTTATTCTTTGGGTCTTAGTTTATTCACCTGAAAACGGGGATCCTTCCCACCAATTTTTAGATCTTGTTGGAAACCAATGAGGACCCAGAAACTGGCATTTGTGAGTAAAGCAAAGCTGGCTTGATAGGCAAGGGGAGCCCCACCACAGATGCAACCACCTGCTTCTCAGTACAAGCAGCCCTGCATGTCTGTGCCTAACATTGGTAATTTGGACCCTGGTGGTCGAAATGGTCTCTTTGGCTTTACTTTCATTCTGGGGGCTGTTGATACACTTCAGTTTCAAGAGAATGGCCTCCTTACATAAAATCCCCTCCCCACGGACTATCAACCTGAGGAATGTTAAGGGGGCAGAAAAGAGTCCACTACAGAAAATTCCAGAAATGGAAAATGTATATGTTCAGACCCAAAATGTCCAGGCTCCCGAGGCCCCTTCCCCAGCCAGCCCTCACCGATGGTGGTCTCACAGAACTTCTCTGCGGCCACCTCACTGGCAATGTTGGCTCCCATCAGCACACTGATGTCAATGCCCATCTTCTCTCGGATGATGTCAGAAATGAGTTTCAGCCCCTCGGGGCCCTCGTCTATGCCCTACAAAGATGTCAACAAGTTAGCGGAAGACAAACCACCAAATAAAAGAGGCAGCAGATAGTTGCTTTATAAGTCATCTAGACTCACACAGCCAATGGCATATACAACTTGAAAAATCTCTCTTACCAGAGAAAACATATATACTGTGTATGTACTGTTTAAAGAACAGCAATAAAATGAAAAGAAAATGAACTGTAACCCCTCAAGTGAAGAAACGGGACGTGACCAACACCACTGAAGGCCTGTGTTTCTGCTGAAGTCCCTTCTCCTGCTCAGCACCGCTCCCCCGCCCCCACCAGGGACCCACCATCCTGAGTGCCGTATGCACTGCTCCCTGGCCTTTCTTGATCATCTTGCCACATAAAACTGTCCCTAAATAATATGTTATGGCTTCATGCCTATTTTTGAAGGCCTATAAATGAAATTGTACTGTTCATCTGTGATGTGCTGTTTTGTGCTACATTCTTATTTTAGAGATTTACCCATGCAGCTGCACAAATCTTCCGCAAAAAAAAAAAAAATCATTCTTCTTATTTATTTATTTATTTTTTGAGGAAAATTAGCCCTGAGGTAACTGCTGCCAATCCTCCTCTTTTCGCTGAAGAAGACTGGCCCTGAGCTAACATCCATGCCAATCTTCCTCTACTTTATATGTGGGACGCCTACCACAGTATGGCTTGCCAAGTGGTGCCATGTCTGCACCCAGGATCTGAACTGGCAAACCCTGGGCTGCCGAATCAGAACGTGCACACTCAAACACTGTGCCACCGGGCCAGCCCCTCCTGGTTCATTCTTGTTTACTACTGTGTAGTATTCCAAAACAAATAGTCCAGCATTCATTTACCTATTCTATTGCTGACTGACATTTGAGCTGTTCCAGTGTGCTTTCATAAACATTCATCTACGAACATTCTGGAACAGAGTCTCTCTAGGAGGTTCTTAATCTTTTTTATGATGTGGACCCCACCCCTGGCAGTCCAGCAAAGTTTATGAACTCATTCTTAGAATTTCATATGCATAAAGCAAGATATATACAATTACCAAGGAAGCCAACTATATTGAAATATAGTTATCAAAATGTTAGGAAAAAACCCATCAAATTTGCAACCAAGTAATATATGTGCAATTTTATTAATGCAATTAGGAAAAGATGTCATGGCAGGTCTAATAATTACCATAATTTCAAAGTAGTGATGAGCCTAAATGATACCTTGAGATACCTGAAGCCATTTATTATAAAGTGATATGAAAATACCTGTGGTTTCTATTAACAACAGGGTCACAAGTCCTGCTAATACTACTGTTACTGAAACTCTGGCTTGTGGCCTACATTCATAAATGAAAGAAATGCTCATTTCAGTTAGAGGTTAAAATGAATAAAAACGCAATTTTTTCCCCTACATTTAAGTTCATGAACCTCCTGAGTTCTTTCTATGGACCTTTGGGGTGGTGTGTGGACTTCTGGTTAAAAACTCCCTCTTCTGGGGCTGGCCCCGTGGCAGAGTGGTTAAGTTCGTGTGCTCTGCTTCGGTGGCCCAGGGTTTCACCGGTTCCAATCCTGGGCGCGGACACGGCACTGCTCTTCAGGCCACACTGGGGCAGCGTCCCACATGCCACAGCTGGAAGGACCCACAACTGAAATATACAACTATGTACTTGGGGGCTTTGGGGAAGAGAAGGAAAAATAAAAAATAAAATCTTTAAAAAAAACAAAACAACTCCCTCTTCAGAGAACATACACAGGAGAGGGAACTAACGATGATTAATTTCCCAGCTAATGCAAACCACTGGTGATTTCCAGAACGAAGGCTGAGTACCAGACAGGAAGGCTGTTTCTGATAGCAAGGTGCACGAGGAGGAGTTGCTGTGATAGGAGGCATGACCGCTGCTGTGACAGAAAGCAGCCCCCTCCTAAATTTGAGTTCAGCTCAGCTCGCGGGATGTGTGTTTTTGATTATCTTCCAAGCATCTTTAAAGAAACAAAAAACTGCCATAACCTCTCCTTCAGCTCCTCATCTCCAACAGATGAAAGTGAGATGAAATTTCCCAGTAACCAACATCTGGCGAGGGGTCACAGGTGAGTTACCTTGATGAGGGTGATTCCCAGGGCTTTCTTGGGCACTCTCCCAGTGATCTCGTCGCAGATTCTGTGAATGAACTGGTGGGGAATGACAAACACCAGCAGGTCTGCATCCTGCACGGCCTCGCTGAGGTTGGAGACGGCAACCTGCGATGGCAAGGAGGAAATGGTCACACCTATACCAAAACACGCCCATCCAAACGGTTTCATTCACTGATCATTTCTCAGATGCCTACTGTGCAAAGTGCACTGTGCAGACAGACGATAAAGCCAAGTGTGGTGTGTGCTCTGCCTTCCTCATTCAAGCCATGCATCTGAAGCCTGGAGGGTCCTGCCTCGGTCGCTTACCAGCTGGGCAAGTGACTCACCCTCTCCGTGCCTCAGCTTTCTTACCCATAAAAGGGAGTCATAATAAGACTGTGTGGGCTCTTCTCAGCTGCTCTCTCAACCCCCCAATCCATTTCCTGCCCTTCTTTGCCCCACTCTGTTCCCCAGGAGGCTGCTTTCTGTGGACTGTTTCCCCTGGACAGCCTTGCTCTCTGCCTTCCAGTTGGCTTCAGCCAAAGAGGGGCACTTTGGAGATGTGAGGTGGGAGAAGGGACAGGTCAAGGTGTTTATCAGGCTCCTGGGGACCGTCCTGCACAGGCTGCGAGGAGAGCAGGCTTGGCTTCATACTGTAGTCATACATCCTCAAAGGCAGCCCCTCTTCCACGTCTCTAAGCTCTGGTCAGGCTGGTTTGGCAACAGGGGTCTGTCCCCTTGCCCTTTCAGGAGTGCTCATGGCTTCCTGCTGTTGCTAATCTCCAGGCACTTCACCAAGCCCTTTCTGTGCCCTTGAGTCTGCCCACACCTTTGTAAATAGTCCTGCACGAAACTCTCCTTGGTTAATAAGCACTTTGAGAGTGCTGTTGTGAAGAATAAATGATATAGAACAGTGGCTGGCGCCTGGTATGCACTCACTACATGCTGGCTACTATGCTGATTTCTTCCTTCAGATAAGTACGAAGATGGGTTTTAAAATTTACCACGGGCAGAGAAACACATACACAGGCAGAGGGAAGGGCATCCAGTGAGGACGCGGGGCAGACAGTCTCCAGCAGAAACTGCTTGTTGTTGCCCACGTCTGCTCTCCCCTCTTCCTCAGCAGAAGAACCCTCAATTTGGGGCAAGGCTCATGAATACCAGGAAAGAAGGCTACACTGCCCAGTGTCCTAGCAGCTAGGGGCCCCACATGATCAAGTTCTGACCAATGGAGTGGAAATGGAAGTGTCACGTGTGGCTTCTCGGAAATGCCACTGAAAGCCTTTCTTCCTTCCTTTCCAGAGAGAATGGGAAGAGATGGCCTGAGCTCAGACAGGTGTCTTGGACTATGAGGAGGAAACCAAATGCTGAGATGGCAGAACAGAGGACAAAAAGGATCCCTGACACCATGATGCACTGTTAATATGATGAACGTCTTTTATATAAGAGGAGGGAAAAAGCAAACACTTACTTTGCTTAGGTCACTGTTATTTCAGGTTTTGTGTCACATATCCCTGAACCTAACTGGAACTGATATAGTTTCATCAAGCATTCCTGGTCCCCGAAATGAAGGGTCTCAGATGAGGATTCTTCTCTGAGGAAGTGTTATCTGCCACAGAAACACCATTCAGGATGGGTAAGCCTCATAGGAAATCTAGTTTGAAAGCAGTGATGAAGACCGCCAACTGCTCACCAAAATTCCTTCTCCCTTTCCTTATCGTCACAGAGCTGTAAGCTGGTCGCTGTCCACCTCACTAGGGACTACATTTCCCAGCAGCCCTTGCAGTTACACAAGGCATGGATCAAGTTCCCATCAACGGAATGTCAGAGGGAGCAGTGAACACCAATTACGGACCAGAGCCCTGAAAACAGTGGGCTGCTTCCTCCACACTTTCTTTTCCCCCTTTCTGCTGGCTGAAACCCATGGCAACCCAGACTAACTAGGGTTTAACTAACCTTAACTAGGAGATGGTATAGGAAATGATAAAGAAGGATGGGGACAGGAACAGTGGTGTGAAGCGAAGCTGCTGGACCGCTGTTATGTGAGAGGGCAATAAATCCCTTTGTCCTTTAAGCCACTTAATTATTATGTCTCCTCTTAGATGTTAGTCTATTCTTTTAACTAATATATGTGCTAAAAGTTACTCCCTCACTCAAAGAATTCCCCAAGGAAATCTATCTGGAATTATTTCATTCCTTTATCCCTTTGGTTGGCAGGAAAGAGTTCTGTAATTTACCACCCAGCCTCCATTCCCCTTATTTCTAGCAAAAGTGCCCCTGAACTTCATTTCAAAAGCTACTGCTTCCCCATTTTAACCCTGCAATTTGGGTGGAATTGGCCCCTCCCCTGCTCCATGGATGGTCGGTCCTTAACTTGTTGAAGCCAATGGGCACGTAAAACACTCAGAGCCAAGGAGACATTTGCTGGGGCCTCTAGGGAACAGCTGCTTCCTTGCTCTTCTGCGGGAGCTGTTGGATCTTTCCTTGAACAGTGTGGGATGGTGGTGTGGGGTCTGGAACAGCTGTAACCATTTTACAAATGGGAGGAGAGAATCTAGACCTGCCAAGGGGCTCTGATGTGAATGAAGCCAACTTTGTGGAAGGCAGAGCCGAGAAACAGAGGAAAACACAGGGCTTTGTTGACATCATTTAAGCTAATGGTTCAGGCTGCATCCGAAACCAGCTCTACCTGGACTTTTAGTCATATGAACCAAAGCATTCTCTATCTCAGCTTAAGCTGATTTGAATGGCAACATAAAGAATCATTCCCCATATAGCAGATCATAACCCAAAGTCTAGCACTTCTCTGTCTTTATTCACACCTCCAAAGGCAGGGGAAAACCTGTTCTCCTCTTCAGAGGGGCTTCTCCAGATTGGTAATCTAGGCTGGGTAGCCACAGGTGGTAAAGACACATCACCAAAAATCGACCTGCTTATTAGTTCCCTAGCATCTGGAGATTCTGCCTCCTCCAGAAAAATGATTTCTTACTCTATTCCATTAGCCTCCCAATGCCAACCCACAGTTAGTCTGTTTGTCCTTTACTGGCAACGCTCTTTGTATATATTTGCCTGTGGTCCCACCCAATCCCCCCTAGCCCTACCAGGAACTCGGAGCCCTCACTCCCCCTTGGGTTACTAGTCTTACTTAGGCAGGGATTTCTGCTCTCTACACTCTTTTTCACATAGAGCCTGGAAGCCTGAATTTTAATTAAAACCTTTCTTCTCTGGATTGTTTCTATTGTTTCTCCTCTTCCCCATCCATCTCCAACACATACATGCACAGACACCCCCTTTCAGGGCACTTGCCAACACGGTGAAATGGAAAAGACACCAGAACCACAGAGAAAAGATGAACGCAACTGATCAGCTGTGTGACCTTGGACGAGTGACTTATCTTCACTGACCTTGGTTACCCCATATATAGAATGGGGATAAAAGTCACCTTTCCTACCCAACTACTTCACAGAGCACTTTCCAATTAAGTTATATAAAGCACAGTGCTTTGAAATGATATGAAACAAATGCAAAAGATCATTCATCAGAAAAATCTACCTGCTTCCTACAAATTCTTAACTTTTAAGGAATCAGCCCATCCCCAGGTCCCTTGTTAAAAAACATTTGCAAGGAAGCTGCCAGCTGGTCCAGATTTCTTCCTGTCTCTTACATTTCCTTCTTCAACAAATCAAATAAAATTTCCTTCTTCAATAAATCAAAGAAGCTTCTCCTTGGCAGAGTGGTTAGGGTTTAACCCACAGAGGCAATGTGTGATACGAGCCACATTTGTATGGTGCACAAGGTCCATTCACAGAACATTATTCCTCTCACACGGTATCAGAATGAGCTCTCCTCAACCAACATGGGAATTTGAATATTCTCCTTCAGAATAAAACCCTTAGCTAAGCCTCTATCCTATCTTTTACTCTGAACAAAATCAAGACACTGCTTAGGAAATGCCAACCTATATCACGGTCAAAATCTTTCTGAGGGTGGCAGCATTACAGAGCCTGAAGTAAGTTGGGAAAGACAACTCAGAACAAAAGGGCTGCCTGTCATTGGCATGGAGGACAAATAATCAAATCAGAACCAAGGCATCATGGTTGGTCCACTTAATACCCAGACTTTCCGGAATCCAGGGTTCTTGGTCCAAGTTAATAAAAAAAACCAATAATAAGTAAAACCACTGGAAAAAGAGCCAGGCAAGTCTGTGTGGACAAGCCTGAAGGCTCTTTTGTATCCCCCGGCTCGGTTATCACGGTGCAGTGTGTAGGCATCTTGGTATAGCTCTATCACCAGTTAGCTAGCTGGACTCTGGGCAACTCACCTAGGGTCTTGAGGGAATGAATATTTAGATTAAACACAATGGCATGAATAACACATATAGCAAAGCAGTAGCTGGCACATAGCAGAGGTTCAAAAGTATTGTGCTTCCCTTCTGTTCTCTTAACCACAATTTTGGCCAAGATCCTAGATGAAATTCACATCCTTGGCTCTACATTCAGAGAAATGGTCCTCAGATCAATCTTATCTGATGATTCTTATACAAATATGCCACTGTCGGTAAGTGAGGTTGCTTCTGGAATAAAAAAACCAGCTGTTAACGGCTTGGCTACCCCAATACTACACCAGTAATATCAAGCAGTGATGCCCAAAGTGTGTGGTTCCTAAACCAACAGTATCACCATCACCTGGGAACTTGTTAGGAATGCAAATGCACAGGCCTCACCTGAGACCTAACGAATCAGAGGCCCCCAGGTGGATCCAGTAATCCCTGGTGATTCCGAGGAACACTTAAATTAACCATGTTGAGCATCTTTTCATGTGCTTATTGGACATTTGTATATTTTCCTTGGAGAAATGTGTGTTCAGATCCTTTGCCCATTTGAAAAGTTTGGTTATTTGTCTTTTTATTATTGTGTTGTAGAAATTCTTTATATAGACTAGATACAAGTCCATTTTCAGATACATAATTCAGAAGTATTTTATCCCATGCTGTGGGTTTTTACTTTCTTGATGGTATTCTTTGAAACATAAAAAAATAGTTTTTAATTTTGGTATCCAACTTATATATTTAAGCTCTCCAAGTGATTCTGAGGAACACTTAAATTTGAGAAGCTCCAGTGAAGATTACTCCTCCAAAGAAAATCAAAACGCTAAACCCAGGGGCTGGCCTCGTGGCATAGCGGTTAAGTTTGCACGCTATGCTTTGGCAGTCCAGCCAGGGTTCGTGGGTTTGGATCCCGGGTGTGGACCTGCACACCATTCATCAAGCCATGCTGTGGCGGCATCCCACATACAAAGTAGAGGACGACTGGCACAGATGTTAGCTCAGAAACAATCTTCCTCAAGCAAAAAGGGGAGGATTGACAATGGATGTTAGCTCAGGGCCAATCTTCCTCACCAAAAAAAAAAAAAAAAAAAGCTAAATCAAGGGAGGAAACAGTTAACACTGAGGCTTCCCACTGAACTGATATTCTAATTTTCACAGAAGACCTTTGGCCAAAATTAATAGGTATTATCACAACCCTATTACCCAAAAGCAAATAGTCTTATCTTTTTTGAATTGTCTTGGCCTAAACTTACATCCCATAAGACACCACCCAAAGCACTGAAACAAAACTCTTCACCCTGGTCTGTTCTTCCTTACCACTTCCACTGTCCCTGGCATTCATTCAGACCACAGGTAATGCCAGTCACCATTCTAGGTGCTGAGAAATCATCAGTGAATGCAGCCTATGCAAGAAACCAAATCAAGAGTTAGTAAAAAAGAAAAATATATAAATTTGGGGCCAGCCCAGTGGCACAGAGGTTAAGTGTGAACGTTTCACTTCGGCGGCCTGGGGTTTGCCGGTTTGGATCCCAGGTGCAGACATGGCACCGCTTGGCACACCATTCTGTGGCAGGCATCCCACGTATAAAGTAGAGGAAGATAGGCAAGAATGTTAGCTCAGGGCCAGTCTTCCTCAGCTAAAAGAGGAGGATTGGCAGCAGTTAGCTCAGGGCTAATCTTCCTCACAAAAAAAAAAAAAAATATATATATATATATATATATATAAATTGGATACCAAAATTTAAAACTTTATGTTTCAAAGGATACCATCAACAAAGTAAAAATTCACAGCATGGGAGAAAATACTTCTGCATTATGCATCTGAAAATGGACTTATATCTAGTATATATAAAGAATTTCTACAACACAATAATAAAAAGACAAATAACCCAATTTTTCAAATGGGCAAAGGATCTGAACACACATTTCTCCAAGGAAAATATACAAATGTCCAATAAGCACATGAAAAGATGCTCAACATCGTTAGCCATCAGTCAAACGAAAATCAAAACCACAATGAAATAGCACTTCACACCCACTAGGATGGCTAGGACCAGAAAGTTAGTTAAGAACAAGCGGTGGTAAGGATGTAGAGAAAGTAGCACCCTCACGCACTGCTGCTGGGAACGGACAATGGTGCAGCCACTGTGGAAACAGCCTAGCAGTTCTTCAAAAAGTTAACGAGTTACCATACGACCCAGCAATTGCACTCCTAGGGAGATGCTCGAAAGAAGTGAAAACGTGTTCACACAAAACATTGCACACAAATGTTCACAGCAGTATTATGCATAACAGCCAAAAAGTGGAAACAACCCAAATGTCCATCAACTGGTGAGTGAATAAACACAATACGGTACATCCATAAAATAGAAAATTATTCAGCCATAAAAAAGAACTGTGGGTACTGATACACCCTACAACATGGATGAACCTTCAAAACATTGTGCTAAGTGAAAGAAGCCAGTCACAGAAGACTACCTATTGTATGGTGCCATTTACATGCAACGCCCAGGATAGGCAAATCTAGAGAGACAGAAAGTAGGTTAGTGGTTGCTTAGTGCTGGGATGGTGGGGAATAGGTGATGACTGCTACAGGGCAGGAGATGTCTTTCTAAGGTGATGAAGATGTTCTAAAATTGATTGCAGTGATGGTTGCGCAACTCTGTGAATACACTAAAAACCAGTGAATTGTACACTTTAATGGGTGAATTGTATGGTCTGTGAATTATATCTCAGTAAAGCTGTTTTAAAAAAAGAGCTGGCAAGGCCCAATGGTGTAGTGCTTAAGTTCACACACTCTGCTTCAGTGGTCCGGGGTTTGCAGGTTCAGATCCCAGGCACAGACCTAGCACCGCTCGTCAAGCCACACTGTGGCAGCATCCCACATAAAATAGAGGAAAATTGGCACAGATGTTAGCTCAGCAACAGTCTTCCTCAAGCAAAAAGAGGAAGATTGGCAACAGATGTTAGCTCATGGCCAGTCTTCCTCATGAAAAAAAAAAAAGAGCTGGAAAGGCTTAGAAGACAAGGATGAGAGGCAGTGACAACTATATTTCATAGAGGATGCTGCAATCGTAAATCCTGGGTGTCATACGGAGCTTGGTTAAAGCTGGAAGGAGAAGGCAGAAGAGCTCCCTATCTGGATGACCTCTAAACACAGGCCCTGGACAGATAAGCTATAAAACAGGATCAACAATTTTTATCTTGTAGGGACAGGAAATAAGAAGCGTTCCCTCCATTCAGGTCTAAGAGGAAATCGCAAACCCAGACCATCCCAGTTTTTATTGAGCAGGTGATGACACAGTGATGTCATTGTTACAAAAGGCTCCCATGTGGAGGGGATCACATGACGGGCATGGACCTGAGAAGGGTCAGGCTGGCAGCAGCTTGGGGGCCCCAAGCAAGAAAGACTCGCAGTCTCAAGTCAGCACACCAACTGACAGACATCCTCAATATGAATCTCATGTTGATGGAAATGCAACAAGTCTCTCCGGCTTGAATTTGCAAGGCAAAAATGATTAAAGCTAGCTTATGAGCTCCAGAGCCACATTTGCTCTATGTGAGTCAATCGATTCTACGTCTGATTTTTTATCTTAAAAAATGGTAACAATGTGGATCTTTTCTAACACTAGTTGAGTTTTTAAATGCTCAAGTGAGATATGTGAAAAACTCTGAAATAAATATATAAATCTAAAAAAAAAAAAACCAACAACAAAAACAAAACCCTGGTTTTTGTTGGTGGTTTTTTTTTTACTTCTTTTTGTTTTCCTCCCCAAAGCCCCAGTGCATAGTTGTATATTGCAGTTCTAAGTCCTTCTAGTTCTTCTATGTGAGCTGTCACCACAGTATGGCTACTGATAGACAAGTGGTGTGGTTCTGTGTCAGTATTTGCTCCATATGACACCAGGATTTACGATTGCAGCATCCTCTACGAAATATAGTTGTCACTGCCTCTCATCCTTGTCTTCTCATCTTGTCTTGTGTTCAGGAACTGAACCCTAGCTTTTAACAAATGCTTAAGTCTAAACGATTTATGTGCATCATCTCATTTACTCCTCACAAAAGCCCTAAGGCCAAGGCACTAGTAACAGCCCAGACTCGGTTGGGTTGGGGGTGGGGCAGGGCTCCCAGGCTCACTCAGTGAGCTTTCACGCCCAGGCCCTCTGACTCCAAGTGTGTGTCCTTCACCACTGCACTTCACCATCACTCAACTTTTTAAACTATTTATTACGAGGCATTTCATAGGTACAGTTCAAGAATACAGAAAGTATAAAGAAAAAAAAAACCTGTGTACCTTCCCCCAGCTTAAGAAATAAAGTTTTGCAATATCCTGTGTATCCTCTGCCAAGCACTGGCAAGGATGTGAGTTCTCAAACACAGTGGTGTGATCTGGTAAAATCAGAGATGTGTATTACCTGTGATCCTAACATTCCATCCCCAGGAGGTGTACAAGGCTGTCCTAGGAGCACTGGCCATTAACAGCAAACAACCAGAAACCATGCCAGTGTCCACTCCAGAGAATGGATCCCTTCCTTTTCATGAATCTACAAGGCTTCAGACACCAACCTAGTCCTGGGAGTGGACAGTTCCTCCTTTCTCTCCCCTCTCTGTCCACACCGGGGGACCAGGGGAGGGTGATGGAGTCAATCACTGTGGGGGCCAGGCTCTGAGTGAAGATGGTTCCTGATTCTATGTCAGTTCCTTCCCCCTCCTGCCCTATTCACAGCACAGGCTTTAATGTCACAGAACATTTGGCAGATTCACCTCCCCCAACATTCCTTGAGCACCGCACTAGCAACTACAGGAGAAAAGAAACCAGAAAGTCAGGTTCACACACTTGGGGCAGGTAGGGGTGAAGACACAGGTACAGAAGGGACTGGCACAAAGCAGAGCGGAAGGAACATACTAATGAAGCACGTGGTCTACAGAAGGGAATGAGAGATGCGAAGCTCACAGGAATTCTCTACTCCAAGCATGGATTAGAGATGACCCAGAGGCCTTCCACGGCAGTGGGTATAGCCGCTCCCTTTATTCTTCCCATCAGATCCTTGGATAACTTAACTTCCAAGCTCAGAACCCTAGGGATCCCTTCCCTCCTCACCAACAGAACCAAGAACAACAGTGGGGAAATGCAGCCTGGCCCTAGTTCAGTGACACAGAGGAGGAAGTCATCATTGTCTAGAAGGCAATGGATTCAGCAGGCTCAGGAATGAGTCCACCCGGAATCAAATTCCAACCCTAGCCTCTAGCTAGGTGACCCTGGGCAAATTCATTAACCTCTCTGAGCCTTGGTTTCTTCCCCTGCAAAAATCAGAATCACTGCCATTATAGGAAAACGAATAGTATCAGCCTGAGAGGCTTATTGAGAGCATTAAATGAGACAATATATGTAAACTACTTATCACAGCACCTGACACTAATGAACACTGTAACCAAAGGCCCAACAAAAACCTTCAGTCAGCAAGGTCTTTGCACGTCCAAGCTTCCTGGTATTTATCAGTTTATGGATCTGTCTCCCCTGCTGGACTCCTGGAGGGAAGCAACGGCCCCTTATTCCTCTTTCTGTCTCCGGCACCCAACACTCTGCTTTGTGTACACAGCACACACTCATAAAGGCTTGGCGAGTGGATAGATACAGTCATGGGTATTTCATTAACAATGGAGAGGAGTTTCTCCAGTTAACCACAGGAATTAGGCAGCCACGATGGGGTCTGGTTTTCAAACAGACTATTACAGAAAGCCACCAAAAGGTGAATCTGGCAAGAAAAGTCCATAAATTCCACTCAGATTAGGGTATACCCTTTTTGTTCCTCAAGCTTATTTTCTTCCTTCCCCGAAAGTCACTGGAATGAGGCCAGGCAATAACCTGTATTTTTTTTCTCCCAGACCTAATAAGCTTGAATTTTAAACTGTCAGTCCTATAATTCTCTATTTCCTCTGATCTTCTTCTGTAAGTTAGGCCTTGACCCTGATATTAATCACAGACCAGTGCAGTAGCTGTCCTAGTGGGCGGATCAAAGTCCACACACTTAGAAAGGGTACATTGGGAGTTACCAGGGGACACAAGCAGCTGAGGGCAAGGTTGTTAGCCCCAGCTTTGAGGTGACCAGCATTTCGAATGCCAAGAAAGTAGCCTGTTACAGGCTGAACTGTGTCCCCTCAAAATTCATACACTGAAGTCCTAACCCTAGCACCTTAGAATATGACTGTGAAACCAGCAGAGAGTTAGCCATTGATGATTAAGTAGCTAGGAACTTTTTTTCCTTTTTGCAATTACTGATTACAGCTTTTAGCTGTTTAACCCACCCATTGTTAACTGTGCAGTTTAGGCAATATGCTTTCTGACTCCCACTAGGCTCCTATAGATAACATCTCCCTGGAGCCTGGGTCCCCATGGTAATGGGTGTGTGAGCTGTTTTTCAGGAATTAGAACTCCTTGTCCACTTCAGGCTGGTTGAGACCACCAACCCATCCACCGGGCCTGCACAGATGTCCGATAAGCGACCTCCTGATGTCAATCGGTTAAAAACTCCACCCTCAGATCATGCTAATGCCGCCATTTTGTGAACGTGGGTCCTATGAAGAGGCATGGAGTCTGACTACGCTTGCGCAGACCATCAATTACCTCACCTCTCCTCATCTCCATTCACCTGCCTTCACATTTCAGACCACCTTGCCCCCCAGCCCATAAATATCCCTGAGTCGCTACTTCTGGGGAAGCAAATTTGAGGCTCATGCTCTCGCTTCCTCACGTGGCTGCCTTGTGAGTAAACCCTCTCTCTGCTGCAATCTTGTCATCTCGGTGTTTGGCTTTCTGGGCAGTGGGCAAAAACAAACCCGGTGTGGTGACAACTGCATTTGGAAACAGGGTCTTTATAGAATTAAGTTAGAATGAGGTCATTAAGGTGGGCCCTCATATAACATGACTGGTGTCCTTATAAGAATTAGAGATCAGGACACAGACACACAGCAGGAAGACCATGTGAGGTCACAGGAAGACAACAACCATCTACCACTTAAGGAGAGAGGCCTCAAGAAACCAACCAACACCTTGATCTCGGACTCGAAGCCTCTGGAATCATGAGAAAATAAATTTCTGTTGTTGAAGCCCCCTGTTTTCGGCAGCCCTAGCAAACTAATACAAAGCCCATTTTCAGACTCAGGAGAAACAAAACTAACCAAGCAAAGAACTTGGCGGTAGAAAGGAACAGGGCGAGACGGAAGCAGCCTTCCTATTTCTGCAAGTCCCAAGTGCTAACTCAGCCAAGCGTGACTTTCAGAATTAACCAAATGTACTTTTCATCCCAGAGTCTTACCACATTTTCTGGCAGTTTGTGTCCAGGGAGATATTTTACATTTTCGTGGTCATTATTTATGATGTCTGTCAGTTTTCTCCCATTAACCGTTTCTTCAAAGACCCACATCTTGACCGTGGAGGCAAACTTCTGAAGCTTCTTGACATTATTACCAATTATTTTTGCAACAGCTGAACCCCTACAAAAGAAACAGTGGAAAAGAAAAAAATTAAACTCACTCAGGCAGAAGAGAAAAAGCACTAGATTAGAATTCGAAGCCTCGCTCCTGATTCTGATTCAAGCACTGAGTTTATAACTCAAGATGTGATGTATCAGCCACAGGCCATTTGAAACTTAGTTGTTTTTACCTGAAAATACCACCCTCTGTGATCAAGAAAGCCCCAGAATTTGGGAGAAGGTCAAAAAGCATCACCTCTTGAAACTAGTAAGCATCAACCTATGTTGGAAGAGACTATCACAGACAGAAGAGAAATCCACCTAAAAGATGGCATAAAAATAACACTTAGAGGGTTCACTAAGCCTCCGAGGCAACAAGGCTATATTTCAAATCTATCAAGGAGGTTAAAATGTAGCTATCCCAGAATAAACTGCGTCCTGGTGAACCGCAACAGGCCCCAGGTGCAGTCATAATGGAAAGACAAGAACCTGAGTGGATTCCAGAAAAGGAGCAGAGCAAGGGCACAGGGCCCGGCCGCCTGAGCGGTCCCCCAGTGGACATCCAGCTGGCCTCTAGCCCACCAGGCTCCCTTATTTCTGCATCTCTAGTCACCAAACATATCGTGGTAATGAATGTCCCCCACAGGCTCTCCGACAGGGGAAGAGAAGGCTCTCTGATGAGTTGACACCAGCCCTCTGGATACGGGCGGTGGGTCTGCAGCTGGTTGCCACAATGGAGTGTTCATGACCAGCATGGGCACCTGTGCCCACCTCACAGATGGGCTGAGCGCAGTGGACCACGGGCCTGCGGATGGGCTGAGCCAATCAGCTTCTCCTTCAGGACTTGGGTCAGAGAAATAGTTTGTTTCTTGGCCACCTTTCCTGATGTGAGGAGCAAATGAAAGAACGGTAAAAGAGCACTCTGACAATTCACACATTCAGGCATTCGTTATTTTTCTAGCAATTACTCTCAAGACAATTTGGTGAGATGGAGAAAGGGGTGATAACAGAAAGTGACGGGGACCAAGCTGATGCAGAGAAACATATTGGAGATGGTTATCCTTACTCTCCAATAAATCTCAGTTATTCTAACCCAACTCTAATTCATCCCAGCATATAAACCTCTGTGATTTAACAACCAGGAAAATCCAAATAATTATAACCACACTAGAATCATTTTCCCTTTCCTGAGAGAGAATGGACAAACTAAGCCAGTGCTTCTCAACTGTGCACAATAGAATTGCGAGATGTAAAAATCCTGAGTCCCAGGCCACTCCCCAGACAGATGAAACTGGTACCTCTGGAGTGGGATCAGGCATCAGTAGTTGTTAAAACCCCTCAGGGTGTGATGTGCAGCCAGGGTTGAGAACAGCTGCTCTGCACAATGATCTAGAACTTTGGCACCCTCCTCTCTCACAAAAGATAGCTGTAAATATCAATGCTCTGTGGCTTTACCCATGAAATTCTTATTCCATGCTAGCAGGACAGTTTATTAGCTAAATACCCATTAATCCAACTCTCCTGACACTTCATAGAAAAGAGGCCAAGAATCTCCCCACCATCACTACCACCTTTATTCTAGTCTTGGAAACAGCTGCTCAGGCACTCACAGGGCGATAGCAGCTCGGGCTCACAGTGTTCCCTGGCATGAAGTAACTCACACAAGGCCAAAGAGAGCAAGAGTGCTTCTGCGGAATCGAGCAAACTGAGGGGGGTCCGGAAGACACTAGGAATCCAAGTGTAATAAATCAAATGAGAAAATAAACCAGAACCACAAGACCCCTCCCCTATGACCTTCTCCCTTTACAGCCACCTCCTAGGGAAGCCTGGCATTTGCAACCAGAGGCAAACCTGTAGCATTTTGCTGAAATGAGTTAGTTAAGACAATTTAAATAAAAATTGGAACTGTTAAGAACTAAGCCCACCAGACCATGTTTGTACCTCCTCTGGGGTTCAATGGGGCTTAAAATGACAGGACAAAAATAAGTAAGGGAAACTCCAGTTATGTTATTTACTCATGTGAGGTCATCAGGACCTTATTCTGCCTCCTCCCTGGTTTCATCAATCACTTCATTCAATCATTCATTCGTTTATTTATCTGTGATCAAACATTTACCAAGCACCTGCTGTATATAATGTGTTGAGCTAGAAGCTGGTGATACAACAGAGAAAAGGCAATGCATTCTTACCTCTCAAAAGCTTACCACCCACTCAGAGAGATGAACAAGGGAAAAGAAATTCACAATTCTACTTGCGATAAGAGGTGAAGAAAAATGGAGGGGTATGTGATTGGGAGGGTAAACTGCGACGGACTTTAACACAAAGAACTCAGCTGTCATCCATGAGAAACCTCCCATGCTCAACCTGCTGTTGAGAGAACCACGCACAGCGTACAGCTGGGGCACAGGGAGAAGACACGGGAACGGTGCTGAGGAAGACCATACCTCTGCTGAGAAGCAAAAAGGGCTTCACAAATTAGGGATGGGAAGGGCAGGCAGGGCAGCGCTTCCACCCAATACTCAGCTCATGGCAGACACACGAGTGAGCCCCACCAAGCCAAGAACTACCCAGCCGATCCACAGACTCATAAGTAACAGTAAATGCTTATTATTTTGAGCATCTAAGTTGGGGGAGGGTGGGCTTTTGCAATAATAGTGAAGGGATGCACCAAATACACCAGCTTTGAGGTAACTCCAGGCAATAGTGGGCCAAGCTGTTGGATGTGCCACGCAGGGATGGGGTGGGAGTGGGTGGAGGGCAATGGGGAGGGTGAACAGGATGGAGGGAAGAAGCATGGAGTTTGATTCAAGGACAAATCTAGAAAGGAAAGAAACAAAAAGATTCTGGTGCCTATAAGGCCTAGTCTTAATTGTTCTAAGTAACTTTGACAGTAATCTTCTTTTTGGAGATCAGGACTTAAAATACTACATTTTGTTCTGTTTGGTTTTAATCTCTTTGACAATCTAGTACAATCTCCATGTTGACCCAAGTATTTTCTTTGCTGTCTACCTTTTTCTGTGCCATTTATAAAACCTCAAACAGGATAATCCACCTCAACATAATAAAGGCCGTTTATGGCAAGCCCTCAGCTAAGATCACTGTGAGTGTTCCTACCGCCAAAAATAGGGGAGACAGGAGGAAAGTTGTGGAGGCGATAGATGTTTATTATCTTGATTGTGGTGATGGTTTCACAGGTGTATTCATATCTCCAAACCCATCGAATTGTACACATTTAACATGTCCAGTGGGGGCCAGCCCCGTGGCTGAGTGGTTAAGTTCATGTGCTCTGCTTCAGCGGCCCAGGGTTTTGCTGGTTCAAATGCTGGATGTGGACATGGCACCACTCATCAAGCCATGCTGAGGTGACATCCCACATGTTACAGCTAGAAGGACCCATAACTAAAAATATACAACTATGTACTGGGAGGCTTGGGGGAGCAAAAAGGAAAAATAAAATCTTTAACTAAATAAATAAATAAATATGTCCAATGTTTTTTGTATATCAATTATGCCTCAACAAAGCTGTTTTTTTTTAAAAAGTATAATCCACACCCAAAACCCCTTTGTGGCTCTGAAATGGTACTAGATGCGTACATTACATACGTGTCACTACTTCCAACCAACGTGAAAGAACAGGATCCAACAGAGCAAAGGGAGTGTTTGGGAGGAACCTGAGCGTTTTGAAGGGACTGGAGTCTATTTATAAGTGACACACTCTGTTCTAAAAGAAAAAGTGACTGGCCTACAGAGGCCAGCCCAAAAACATGCACAGATACTTGAGAACTGAGCTTAAAATAAAAGTACTGACTAGTCCATGAAGGCAGTTTGTGAGTGGCTTGGTCGTGGTCGTGGCTGGGGTCCCACATTGGTGGAGCTCTCCATGTTTCAGGGGTTGTTTGGCCACTGCACAGCACAGCCAGGCATGGATCTTACACTGCTGGCTTAAGGGCACGAGCAGCCATTTCCACAGCTGGCCCCTCACCCATCTACTAAATGACACGTGGGGCAGATGACCTGTAAGGTCCCTTCTAGGTTTATGATTGAGTCCAGTGTTTTCCAAGGTGAGGAATGAGTACCAGGGGTGCCCCCAATGGGAGAGCGCCCCTAGACACCGCACCAAATTACACTGACTCACTTGTACCCTTCTCAACTCCTATGGCCCTTTTGAGAGAGCGCCGAACGTCTCACTCGCGTGCGATTATGCTGTTGCCATCTCTCCAGCATGTGCTAATTTCCCTTCTTCACAAAGTATGAGGCAGCTTCGGACTTGCAGAGGCAGGAGTATCTGGCAAGACTCTGTAATACTGTTGTTTTCATTCCACTGGTGGTTGTTGTCACCTTCTACTTATGATATTTACAGTAGCAATATGAAGTCTTCTCTCAAGTCAACTTTTAAAGAAAGTATACCAAGCAAACAATAGTACTGGTGTGGTGCAGTCAGAGCCGAAGCCATCCGGGCGGAGCCTGTGTGATGAGGTTTAATCCGATCCAAACTCTTCACTTCGCAGATTAAGACACATGAGGCTCAGAGTCACTCTGACCTTGTGTCACACAACCAGGTGGTGGCAGAACCGGGAGAGGGACTCAGGTCTGCTGATGACCAGTCCTGGGTCTTTACATAGATGTATAAAATCACATTTCCTAGGAAATCATGAATTATCTTAACTCAGGTCTCAAAATACAGACTAATTCACAACCTCTACAAGGTTATGTAAATGAAATTTAGAAGAGATTTGGGTGGGAAATAATGTTCCAGTGGTAGCTATGTACTGGGTATATGATATAAGATCTCATTTAATCTTTTTTTTTTTTTGAGGAAGACTGGCCCTGAGCTAACATCTATTGCTAACCTTCCTCTTTTTTTTCTCCTCCCCAAACCCTCAGTACATAGTTGTATATCCCAGTTGTAAGTCATTCCAGTTCCTCTATGTGGGATGCCACCACAGCATGCCTTGATGTGCGGTGCTAGGTCCATGCCCAGGATGCGAACCGCAAACCCCAGGCCGCCAAAGCGGAGCACGCAAGCTTAACCTCAGCCAGGGGGCCAGCTCCCTCATTTAATCTATACAGCAACCACAAGAGAGGTACACATTTCCCCACTTGACAGATGAAGAAGTTGAGGCTCAGAGAGTAAGTTACCCAAAGTCACGCTGTCCATCTAGAGCCGGCAGTTCTAACTCAGCTCCGTATCCAAAGCCTACACTTCCTGCTATTTTACATCCTGGTGTAGAGTAGAATCATTTGCTGAGAATACAGATTGAGTACCTGTGAAGTGCAGACACTGTCCTGGGCACAGGAGACACAGGGAATAAAGCAGACAAGCCCCTGTCCTCATGGAGCTTAGAGACTGATTAATGGAGACCGACGCTGCTCCAGCAAGCACACAAAGAAATGTTAGCTACACCACACTGACCAAAGTGGCCAAGCAGGTGACACAGTGACACTTGGTGGACATCAGGGAGGTCAGGGAAAGCGGGGAGGAAGTGCAGCTAGGGCTGAACTCTGAACTCTGATGCAGGAACAGGAGGGGCATGGAAATTATCTCCTGCTTTTATCTAGGGCCAACACTGGTAGGAAGAGGGAGGGGAAGGGGAAGGAGGAGGGATAGGAGGGGGGAGGGGAGAGGTTAGAGGGGGAGAAGACAGTGAGGGAGAAGACAGTGAGGGAGAAGTCGGGTGACCAGCAGAGGGGAGGCAGAGGAAGGAGGGAAGAGAAAAGAAATCGGAGGGAGAGGATGGGACTGCATGGGGAGAGGTGAGAAGGTGAAGAGGGCAAGGATGGGACAAGAGGTGAGAAAGGAGCAGGGATGGGCAGGAACAATGAGCATCGGTTCACTGCCTACCAGGTGTCAGGTACTGTTTTTGTTGCTGTTACTGAGATATAATTGACACATAACATTGTGTAAGTTTAAGGTGTACAACGTGTTGATTTGATACATTTATATACTGCAATATGATTAGCTCCTTAGCACGGCACTCTTCTAAATACCTTACCCAAATTATTCCTTTTAAGCCTCAGCAACTCTCTGAGGCAGGTACCATTATGATCCCCATTTTTTACAGGAAGAAGTCAAAGCCTGGAAATCACAAAGATGGTCAGTGGAAGAACAGAGATTTGCACCCCAGGCTGTGTCTTCAACATTCTGCTCTCCCTCCCTGGTCCCAACTGCATGGACACCCACATGCCGGAGGTCCTAACCTCCAGCTTGGTAACCCCCCACCCCCAGCCCCTTGACATTCACTCTCTGTCCACGGCCCTCTCGCTCCTTCCTCTCTAAGAAAGTCATACATATGACTCTAAGGTGTCATATTTTAATCAGGCTGGGGAGGCGCTGCGTCAGCCAAGGTATAGCTGCCTATCAAGTCAGGCCCGAATCTCACAGAATTCTGGTGGCCCATGTTCCTTCACAGGGTACAGAATCTTTCTGGGCCAGAAAGGACCCCATAGTCCATCCTTTATTTTTTTTTTACCAAGGAAGAAACTAGGCCCAGGAGAATTAGCAAGGGTTCAGCCAGATTCTCCACATTCCATGCCAGGGTCTCCCCCAGAGCTGGAAGAGCGTGGTCAATTTTGGTTTAAATAACATCCACTTTTTTTTACTCATTAAAGTTATACATGAAAGAAGAAAAAACAATTATGCATAATCTCACCACCCAGGGAGAACCAGTGTTAACATTTTGTGTAATTCTTTGCAGTTAAAGGACTTCAATAAAAGTATAATCAAACACCAGGGTATTCGATGCAAATATGAAAAATGAAGAATTTTTTGAATAGATTCCACTTGGTGAATGTTTATTTGATCTCTGGATAGGAAAACTTTCTAAGCTTAAAATCAAAGACAGAAACCACAGAGGAAAAAGATCAATGTGAACAACTCCACATAAAGGAGGAGGAGAAGGAGATGAAAAAAACCTTTCTATCTATCAAAATTCAAACTGCTGAGGAAAAAGCTTAAGATAGAACGTTACATTTCACAAAGAACAGGATGCAAAACTGTACATGTCACATGATCATATGCAATTAACAAAATACATACCAGCTCACACCCATGAGGATGGCTACTATCACACACACACACACACACACACACACACACACACACACACACACACACACAAAGAAACAGGAAATAACAAGTGTTATTTGGTCACCAGTGGACCAGTGAGGACTGCAGAAGCTGGAATCCTTGTGCACTGCTGGGGGGAATGTAAAACGGTGCAACTGCTATGGAAAACAATACACTGGTTCCTCAAAAAACTAAAAATAGAATTATCATATGATCCAACAATTCCACTTGGGGCTATGTATTCAAAAGAAATGAAAGCAGGGACTTGAACACACATCTGTACACCTATGTTTATAGGAGAATTATTCACAATAGGCAAAAGGTAGAAGCAACCCAAGTGTCCACTGACAGATCAATGGATAAATAAGATGTGCTATATACATACAATGGAATAGTATTCAGCTTTAAAAAGTAAGGAAACTTTGACACATGCTACAACGTAGAGGAACCTTGAGAACATAATACTAAGTGAAATAAGCCAGTAACAAAAAAGACAAATACTGTATGATTCCACTTACGAGGCATTTATATGAACTCTCTCTTGCTGTTGTTGGAATTCAGCCACCACGTGGAGAAGCCCAAGCTAGCCTGCTGAAGAATGAGACATGTAGCCCAGTCACTCCTGTCAACCTGGCCAAAGCCTGTCCACTGCCAGACAGGCGAAGGAGGTCACCGAGGACCAAGAGTCCCAGCCAACCCACCACTTGACCACAGCCTTATAAGTGAGCCCAGGCTAGACCAGCAAAACACCCTCCCAGCTTAGTCAGCCTAAATTGTTGACCCCCAGAATCATGAGCTAATAAATGATTACTGTCTAAAGTCATCAAGTTTAGGGGAAGATGGTTAGGTAGCAACAGATAATTGATTCAGTTCCCAGTTCTCAACTGAGGAAGAAACTGAGTCCCAAAGTAGGATGATGGCAAAGTGCCACTAGTATAATCTTAAGGGAGCCCAGAAGACTTCTGGCAGACTGAGCTTAGTTCATGACATCACCAAGCATGGGGACAAGGGATGAAAGGAAGAAGTAAGGGAGAAGGGTAACCTGGATGGTGAGGACCCAGAAACCACTTCCCACCAGCAACCACTGAGAGCCTTGGGGACACTACCTGGACTGCCACCAAGAAGATTCAGTGGACATATGACTTTGCTATCCAAAAAGACATGTCTTAGAAAATAGTGGGCTCACCCGGGCATTGCCCTGAGATTAACAGGTGTAAGCTGGACGTGACAGATTTTTCACTCAAATATAAGATTTTCCTAAGAATTAATCTGCTAGATTAATTTTAAGAAGATCAGTTACCTTAAAAATAGTAAACTATGATCATTTGTCATATCTATAAGAGGGGGGATGCCTGCTTTGGAGGGAAACTGAACACGATGATTTTTAAGGCCTCTTTCAATTTGATTTTTCTTAAGTGGAATATTATTACACCAGACTTTTGTTGGGAGGGTAAGATACTCAATAGTTTTATGACAGTGAGATTTGTCCTCAGGTAAAAGCATGCCTCTCACTGAAAATGATTAAGAATTTATAGAAACATGGACATTGGAGTAAGAAGGAGCTGAGTTTCAGCTCCACCTTTTTAGCCACTGACCTGGGATAGTTTTCTCTAAACCTCAGTTTTGTCATCTAAAACAGGGATAATTATAGTACTGCGTAGGCTTGCTTTGGGATTTAAATGAAATAGTGCAGGTACTTGACACACAGAAAACGACAGTAAGTGGTAACTGTTATTATGATTATCCCTCTCAAGGGAGGGGAGGAAGCAGAAGAGAAGAACCATGTAAGAGGTCAGAGAGGGTTAAGAGGTGAAAGGTTAAGATATGAAAACCAAGAGGTCGTGACTCACCCCTGAACAGGAGTCGTGATTTTTATACTGAACAGGCGGGGGAGTGATGGAAATAGATGACTAAGTATCAGGGTGTTTTGGGTTTTGTTTTTCTGTTAACTGTACAGGCTATCTCACCCTGCTCACAAGGGAACTCTGGATCTCTTCCCAGTTCAGCTCAAATTCATCCTATTATCGAACTCTCCCTCCAGCTTCCAAAGCAGAGGTGTGTCAGTGCCGCCTGTTGACAGAGAAGGGATTATTTCTGACCTCGGAGGAGCTAGTTTACAGATGCTCAAACTGCTGCTGGGCTCTCCCTGTGGGGGTGTAGCGAGAATCATGACAGAAACTGAGCAGTACAAAGGGTGAAAAGGGAGGACCAAGAGCCGCAGTGCCGCATTCTGGATGGTTCCAGCGGCCAAAAAAGAGTCATACACGTCCAGCTTTGGTCACCAGTGCAAAGTAGGCCAAAGCTCTCCCTGACCTTTAGTCTCAGGGGTCAAGCTGTGGGCTGATGGTGAAAACAGGAGGAAGAGATAAAACAACTCCTGCAGCTGTCCATCATTTATGCTCTTTGTCTTTCATCTCTCCTTTCTCTGCCTCTACTCCTTAGCCAAACTCCACGTGGGTCTGGTCCATTTTGTAACTTAACGATGATGCTGGTCAAGGATGATGAAACTAGTGATGATAGTAGCTGACATTTACCTTGCCCCCTCCCCAGATCACCTCATTTAATTTAATCCTGATCATAATCCTAGACAGCAGGTACCAATATTACAAGCAATGATACTTGGAGAGGAACAATTTGCTTAAGGCCTCAGAGCTGCCAAAATCGAAACCCAGAGAGCTGGAATCTTGAGCCCTCCTTACCCCACTGCATTACCCTGCCTCCAAAGGAGGCTTGGGGCAAATGCTCCCTAGCACCGAGGTTTTAGTTCTAGAACTGGATCTTGTACTATGTCTGGCTGATCTTCCCAAGGTTCTAGTGGAGAAACTTTATTTCATCTTTGGAGGAACTTAAGAAGCTGTTTTCTTTGTGTTGTTTTTCTGAGTCACTGGAGCCATAAAAAGCCACACAGGTTAGGAAGCAGCTCCCTGCAGCCCCAGTCGTGTGCAGCATGGCAGGGCTTGGCTGGATGCATGAGGGCCCCTCCGGCCTCCTCTGTCTGATCTGTCTAGAGGAAAGGAGGTGCCAAAGGACAAGACAAGGCTGCATTACATAACCCATCTACTTTCCCTTCATGTCTTTCCTGGTTGAAGCTCCCTGGCAAGGCGGCCAGATTCAGTCTTCTGGTATCTCTACTGTAATCCATGATCCTCACATGGGGAAGCACTCAATGTGAGGGTTATAGCCACTCTTCAGCTAGGAGCTTAGATGTGACAACACCTTTATTTACATAAGCATTCTGAGCTCCTCCAAAGTCCCAAGTGTAAACATTGCTTAAGCAACTTCCCATTCCTGAGATGAGGCCCACATCTGGAAGGGTAGATCCATCTCCTGGTAGTCTGTTTTAAAATTAGCAAAAGGCTACAGGTTTCTCAGGGAAAAATCTGTCCCACCTTCAGGGCATATGAATCAGCAAGTCTAGCCTCAATGGTAATTCTGATGCAAGTCATCTCTGGACCACGTTTTAAGAAACACTACTTCAAATGTAACGTCTAAACTTGCGACAGATATTTCATTCCATTTTGTTGCTTTTGAATTTATTTTCAAGTCCTTATCCATCTCAGACCTGATGGCAAATTCCTTAAAGGCAGGGATTGTGTCCAGTTGTGTCTGTATCCCAGCAAAGGCCACAGGATCTACCCAGGGCAAACTCTCAAATGTCTACTGACAGAGCTTGACCCCCGACCAGCCCCTATGGAGCCTCTTTATGTTCTTTTCAGTTCTTAAGTTTCCGGATCTCTGGGGAGGTCATGCTCCTCTCTCTAGGACTGGAGTGGCTCTGCACTCAGGGCAGTTGCAGAAAGGCAACAACTGTTCCCGTCTGATCCCACAACTCATGGAGCCAGGCAGCCCGCCCAAACTATCGGCACGGCACATTTCTCAATTGCTCTGCTCCAGTGTCACTAGCTAAGTTCTACTCCCTTTCCATGGGCTGGAGTGGGCCAAGAAAACAGACAAGTACATCAGAGTGAAGCAGCGGGAAGGCAGCCAAATCCAAGCAGAGGGTGCAAGAGGGTCCACTCTTGCTCCAGGCCCAGAGCCCGCCTGGCAAAGCTGTGCTACCTCTGTTGCACCTTGCAAATTAGGAAAAGGCGCTGTCATCTGTGGTTCTGTGTCCTCTCACAGAAGAGGAAAACTAATGTTCAAAGAACACGTGCTAAATGGGTGCTGTTCCAGTCCCACGGCCAACAGGGCAGCTGACATCTCACTCAAGTGACCTTGGGATCAAAGCCGGCAAAGACAAGCAGAAAGTCCAAATGATGCTCTGCAGTGGATAGGTACCGACTCCACTAAATGTTGGGTGGAACATTCCATTCTTGGTCAAAAAACAGCAGTTTACAGAGAAGTGCATATTATCCTAGTATTTGCAGGGCAGAGAGGGAAAAAAACACGTGTAAACATTCTCTTGCATCTGACGGAATTTCTCCAGAAAGGACAGAAGAAACAGATAACACTGGTGTTCCTCCAGGAGGAAGGTACCTTGGGGGACACGTGTGGGTGGGAGATGTTCCACTGTTTTTTTTGTGGGTTTTGGGTCACTAAAAGGTACCAAACAATGGAATATGTTACCTAAGCAAATATAATTACATTTTAAAAAGTTAGTTTTCAGACCCTCATTTAGTATTTACTTAGCCTATGACAGGCACTGGGCTAGATGCTGTACGCAAGAGCTGGGTGAGGAGGAGTGGAAACAGATAACCCCATGAATCATTACCTTGCAGTGATAGACGTCAGCAATGGGGGCACAGGGAGAGGCCACTGGCCTTGCTGGGACGGAAAAGTGGAGAACCAGATAAGGTTTCCTCCAAGAAGTACTTTCTGGGCCAAGTCTTAAAGAGTAAGACCAAGGAGCTAGTACCAATGGCTGCAGCATTCCTAGAAGCCTGAACTGCCAGGAGTGTCAGACCACGCAAAACCAGAAGCAGTGAAAGAACCTCTCTGAACTATTCTATACCAGTCCCTCGGATGTGGGAAAAACAGTGCACAGCAAGGGAAAAAGGACTGGAAATATCAGATGCCATACTCTATTCTGCCTCCCCCACTCTCCTCTATATTCACCCCAACACAGAGAATCGTACACAGTGGGAACTAACTAGTTGATAAAGAGAACTAAAAGAGCTGACATTTACAAAGAGCTTAGAAGAGCGCTTGATACAAAGTGCTTAATAAATGTTAAAAGTCAAATAAAGCCTAGCAGAGAGCCGAAGCTTCACAAACATCTCCCCAGAGGAGAATTCCCAACGCCCCTGGGAGCGGAGCCTGCCGGAACTTGGATTTTCTTCCCGCTAGAACGTTACTAAGATGCTGGACTATCAGAAGCGGGTCGAGACCCGCAACTGAAGGACAGCGCGGACCCCGGCCTGGGTAGCAAGCGCCCCTTAGCCCTCTCTGCCTCAGTTTCCTCCGTACCGAGACTACAGTAAGAAGACTCGCGCCCCCCTCAATTCCTCGATCCAGGCGATCTGCCCAGGAGAACGGAGAACGCCCTTGGGATGTTGCGCAAAACTACCCGGGCGTGGCGAGCAGGTGGCCTCTGGTCTCCCGCCGTGCGGTGACTAGAGCGCAGACAGGTGCCCGCGGGCGCGCAGAACCCTCTCTCCGCGCTGCCCCCGCGGCAGGGCCTCCGGGCCAGTGCCCCGGCGGGGCCTCCCCAGGCGCGCGGTGCCGAGGCCGCCCGCCCCGCCTCCCTGCGCGCGGTGCCGGGTGCTCATGCTGCGACGGGGACCCGCGGCCCTGGCCCGCCCCGGAGAGGGGCTTCCTGGAGGCGGAGCCCGCACCGCTGGCCCGCAGCCGCTCACCAGTTCCCCGAGCCCACGATGCACACTTTCAGGGGCGCCGCTGCCATGGCCAGGCCGGAACGCTGCAGCCCGGCCCGCGCCTCCCCGGCCGGCCGCCTGCCTCCGCCTGCTCAGCTTTGGCCGCAGCGGGCGCGGCGGCCCCGCCTCTCCGCCTCTCAGCCAATGGCAGCGACCACCCCCGCCAGGGCGCCCCAGGCCACAGATGACAGCCAGGGAGAACCCGCCTCGCAACTCCCGAGAACCACTGCGCACGCCCCAGCCTGGCTGCCCTCCGGGCCCGGCTCCGGCGCCGCCCCACCCCTGCCCGAGGCATGCCGGGACTTGTAGTCTGCTTCCCGGCAGCCCCGCAGTCCCGGGCAGCTGCTGCAGCCGCGCCACGTGCAGCCCAGGGTAGTTGAGTAGAGGCTCGCGCTCCCAGCGCTGGAGGCTGCGCTACCCTCCCGGCAGAGCGGCTCGCGGTGGTGCCGCCTCGCTCGAGCCCTTATCCTCATGCGGCAAGAGCCGCCACACTGCTACTTAGAGCCGAGAGAGGATCCTAGGTTGCCCCTAAAGTCGACCAGACTTGGGTCAGAGCTCGAAGTGCCCATACCTGACTTTCAGCCTCTGCCTCCCTTGTGGAAGCAAGACACAGCCTGGCTCTCCTGAGCTTCTTAGTGACCTTGTATCTTCTGAGGCCTTCGGGACTTTGCAGGACAGTACCTGCACTTCAATGTGGACATCTTTCTAGTGAGAGTCAGCAGAGAGACCTGGACGCGGGCAGCATCACCCTGACCCAATTGCTTAGCACAGTTTGCCTCTTTGCCCCGGCGCACCAGGAGAGTTTGTGGTTCTGAGACTACGCTTCCCTCCTTCCTGAAAAATAGAACATTATTTATTCATTCTGAGCATCACTTTCCACCAGGCACTGTGCTGGACACCACAGGAGGAGGATAAAGTGGCTTAAACCAGTGGTTTTCAAACTCCACCGCATATTAGAGTCTTGGGAACTTTTAAAACTCCCTATGCCCAGGCACCACCCCGGACCAACTGCATTAGAATCGCCAGGAATGGGATACAAATGTCAGAATTTTTTTAAAGTTCAAGAGGTGACTGCAAAAGCCAGTCAAGATTGAGAACCAGAGAACTAAAATATCACTGGAGACTGGCTGAAGAAACATACCCTAGCACCTGGAAAAATACTGGGCCTATTAGGTTGATGCCCAGAGGATTAACTGTTATTTTTGTTTTCATCTCTATATTTGTAAGAAAGATTTATCTATATTGCTTATGATATTTACTCAAGGAAATACTTAAAGAGAGTGAGTGAGACAGAACATTCTCTCCACTCGCTCACTGATGGTTTGCTCTCAGTTATTTGCACAGATGGAAAGATACCTAAGCAGTGATGATGTGAAAGATGCTTTAGTCATCTTTTTCTTGCATTCGTGTTACAAAATGGTTTTGTCAGATTAAGTAATGAACTCATGTACTTGAGGAGTATACATGCATTGCAAAGATTGACACCAAGAGATTGGTTCCTTTTTAGCCTTTGCCTAAACAACTTGTAACTCATATGGAAACTCCACTTCCTCAATGTTGCAACTACACCTGCGTGAAAATGAGCCGCCCGGCTATTCGACTGTCCACTGTGTGGACTTATCCCACACAGTGTCATCATATGGTGTTTATTGATCACCTGGTATGCACAACACATCGTGCCAGAATAGAGTCATTTATTTTATAGACTGGTTACAAAGGTTAAGACAAAAATGAAATAGGTGAAGTCCATGAACATAATGTTAAGAGAATAAAGCAAGTCGTAAGAGAATGCATACAGTATGATTTTGTTTCTCTTAGTTCAGAGACAAGTAAAATTAAATATATCACTAGGGATACACACATACCTAGTAAAACTGTAAAGGAAAACGAGAAAAAGATAAGCATGAAATGCAGGATTGTAGTTATGGTGGAGAGGAGGGTTGGTTATTCTTTACACCTTTGATTATAAGTATTTTTGTATATCTATGTAATGAATATCATGGGGGAGGGGAGAAGCTACAGTACAGAAGAGCGAGAAGAACTCCTCTCCTGTCACTAACACCCTCCTGGTCTTATAAGGAGTTCATGAGAGAAGGACGATGAGCTCAGTTCTGGACAAGTTAAGTTTGAGGAGTCCATCTGGTATCCAAGTTCAGATTTCAGGGAGGCAGTCGGATTTGTGGGTCTGAGACAGACATGTCTGCAATTCATCAGCACGTACTTGGAAGTTGCAAGTGGTGAGTGTGAGAACAATGCCTGGCACAGAGTGGGCACTCAGGAAATGTCTGTTGAATGAAAGTGATTAAGACCACTCAGAGAGACGAGTCAAGTAACAAAGGAAGACAAACCAGGACACTGAAATGGATTTGATACTTGAGACATGCAAAGAAGAGGAGCCTGAGACGGTGAGAAGGGAGCAGCAAAAATGTAGAGCGTGGTATTGCAGCTGCCAAAGAAGACAGCATTTCAAGAAGGAGGGATGGTCATAGGGGAGTTTGAGAATGGTCAAGTAAGATGAGTCTGGAGTATGTCTTTCAAGCCAGCAGAAAGAAGGCTGCTGACAGAGCTTTTGAGCATGGTTGTGCAGGTAGTACACTGCACAATGCCAGTGGGCACCATGCACGTTGTGGACATTGCATATTGGTATGCTTAAGATGACTGTTTTTTGACAGATGGAAGCAAGCGTCTCAAAGGAGGGGCACCTTCTTCCAGTCCACACAAAGGTGTTGTATTGGCTAACCACGACCCTGATTGTTGTTGAACCTGGTGAGAACAGTTCAATTTCAGTTTTGGGACTTAGCTGGCAGCAGGTGGAGGTGTAAATGGAAGGCAAAGAAGTGGAGCTTGAGAGAGTGTAGACAATGCTGTCTAGAAGTTTGGCTGACAGCAGAAGTTGAGAGATTAGGGACATGCAAGAAGGGAAAGGCAAAACTAAAGAAGGAAGGGAAGATTTCTTAGGTTTTTGGTTTTTTAAAATCATGTGGAAGAGGTTAGAAAATGTTGACATACTCCTAGGAAGCAGCCAGGAGAGAGAGAGAGGTTGAAAATACAGGAGAGAGAATGAGAGGGAGAGTAGGAGAGTGAGGGAGGGATTAGCCCAAATTAGCTGAGATGGTCAGAGCAGGACTCTGAGGAGGGGACACCAGAATGAATCAAAGGAGGCAGCTGTGGGAAGACGGGGAGAAGAGCCCTCCAAGAAGAGGGAATAGCCAGTGCAAAGGCCCTGAGGCAGTGAAGAGCCTGTGTGTTTGAAGAACAGAAAGCTATAACATAGTGAACAAGTGTGAGCAAGAGAAGAATTTCAGTCAGAGATGCAGCAGGCCAGATTAAATGGTAGGGCCCTGTGGTCCATGGTTTAAAAGAAAAAAAAAGATTTCCTGGTAGCCAAATCTGGGTCAACACAAGCATCAAAATAAATAATAATAGTAATTGACTTAAACTCTTTGAGTAAAATAAAATAAAATTTATGAGTCTATGATGATTTAAAGAAATGAGCAAACAAATACATGAGGCAGAAGGGAAGCCCTTTCCTTCAATAGAATCCCAGCTAATAGGTGGAGAAGGAATGAGGGTACCACACAATTATCAATGGGTACCAAAAATAGTGGGGAAAGTTTGATGAGGGACAGGATATTTACCTGGCCTCAAAGTCTCCACACAAGTTACTTTAAGGATAAAAGAGTAACTTTACAGTAGAGAAGACTGGCTGACACCAGCTTAACCAAGTGGTCAGCCATCTTTACCAGAGATGGGACAAACTGACACAGGTGACTTTAGCTGGAATGAGATGCATTTAGTTAATATTGGCTGTTGAAAAACATATTTTGAACTAGTTCCCAGTCCTTGAGATTTTATAGATTAAAAATATGTTTTGAAGTCTGACATAGAATTGCCAATTTTTTAATTTCCCCAAGTAAGGACATAAACTATTGCCATACACTGTTCCCATTTCATTTCATCTTATTTTATTTTTATTTATTTTAATTAATCTTATTCATTTTAATTTAACTAATTTTTTGAATAATTAATGCATTCACGTGATTCAAAATTCAAAGGGATTGAAAGGGTGTTTAGTGAAATTGTCTCTCCCTCCCTTTTCCTGCAGCCTCCCAGTTCTCTCCTTTAGGGAAACCCTCGTTCCTGGTTTCTTGTGTATACATTTGTCCTGTAACAGCTTCCCCACCTAACATTATTTCATATTAAAAATGTCAGTCAATGCTAAAAAATTGAATGCACATAATGAAAACTTAAAACGAAAAATGAAAAGAATAAATTTTGCTTTTTAGAAAACTCTCCCCACGAAGTCTTTATTTTTCTCATCTCTGTGCGGCACTGAAAACTTTCACAGGCTGGTATTGGTTAAATTCGTCCCTCTAGGGGCCGGCCCGATGGCGCAGCGGTTAAGTGTGCACGTTCCACCTGGGTGGCCCGGGTTCGCCGGTTTGGATCCCAGGTGTGGACGTGGCACTGCTTGGCAAGCCATGCTGTGGTAGGTGTCCCACATATAAAGTGGAGGAATTTGGGCACAGATGTGAGCTCAGGGCCAGTCTTCCTCAGCAGGAAGAGGAAGATTGGCAGCAGATGTTAGCTCAGGACTAATCTTCCTCAGAAAAAAAAAAAAATTCATCCCTCTAATTCCAGGTAATAGTATACTTGGGCCACCCTGGAGAAACATTTTAGCTACTCCATCCTGCAGTACATATGTCACTGCTTTGCTTTCTAATTACACAGTGTACAATCCCCATTGGTGATATTTGTTCTTAGTACAACTCCCTTCAAGTGAAATTGACCATATTCAATATTGCTATTGACAGTCTAATGAGAAAATTACAGGTTTTGGGCTGATGAAAACAATGCCTCGTTCTGGAAACTTATATGGGCTTTTATCTTACTTCCTCGGAGAATAGAGACATAATAGATGAAAGGCAGATTTGGCCACTTACAAAAACCAAATAGAGCCCCAGACACTTAGCAGGAGCAGGTGTCAATTATAATCTGTTCATTTCAAAGTTTATTAAATTATCAAAGGGGACTGGGCATCAGGTTTTGTCTACCAACTGTGTATTTTCCCCGGTCCCTTAGATTGGGATGACGTGAGGATCTGTTGCTTCTTTTAAAGATCACACTACGATAACCCACCTTTAGTTTAGGAGCTAGCCCTTAGCCAAGCTCTGGGCATTATTATTGATTACTTTTGGGGGACTAGCCAGCTTGGATCAGTTGGAGAACTAGGGAGTTTTAAAGATGAAATTACCAGACTCAGCATTGTACCTTCCCAGAAAAAGGCAGAGCTATTTCTTCAGTTTCTACTTGATTAAAAATCAAATATCAATCTGGACTTGGTTCTAGATTTAAATCTTGTTCATTTGCTTGTTCAACAGATATTCACTGAACTCCTGCCATGTGCCAGGATCTCAGGATACGATGTTGAAGAAAAGAGACAAAGTTTGCAATCTGTAAAGGAAGTCAGATAAAGAAAGAAAAAAGTATCTTCCAGAGAGTCCAGCCTGAGGTTGCTCTGATAAGAGACAGGGAAATCTGGGAAGAGATGGGAGTGGTACCGACCTGGACTCAGGATGCCAGGTAAGACTTTCTGGAAGAAAAATGTCTGAACTGAAGGACCAGTAGGAATGAAATGTGGGAATAATGTTTGATGCAGAGAGAAGAGCACATATGAAGGCTAGGAGGCAAAAGAAAAATAGTCACTGGTTCCTTTGAGAACTGAAAGTTCAGGAAGTTGGTGGATAGAGTGAGAGGTACAGACAGATGACTCAGACAGGTGGACAGGGGCCAGGTAACAGAAGTTTCTGTTATGGGGGTTGGGATTTTATTTTGAAGGCAATGGGGGAACATTAAAGTGTTTTGGCTGATAAATGATGTGGTCATATTTGTCTATTAAAAGATCGCTCTGGTTGTGGCAAAGAGGATGTTCTGGAAGCGACAAAACTGGAAGCGAGAAGAGCAGTGAGCTAAGAAGCTGTCTCAGTGATCCAGGCAGCAGAGATGGAGAGAGGTGGACCAGTTAAAGGCAGAACCCCTAGGGCCTGGCATGGGAAGGAATGTGGGGAAAGGAAAAGGAAGAGTTAAGGATGACTCCCAGATTTCTGATTTGGACAGCGGGGTAGGTGATAGTGGTGGACGAGGAGTGTTTTGAGGCAGAAGTTGTCTTTCTTGGCAAAAGCAAAAGTAACTGGTGCTTTTCTAGTTTTCCTCTTTTCTAGACTATGAAATTAGATACCAATCCTTGTGTTACATTTCATACCAAACAGTATTCAAAATTGGTTGCATTTTTCCATAAATGACCTGCAAGCATAAGAGATGTGATTCAATTTGTAAAAAGTTGGCACTTTGGAGGAATTCAAACATTTCTATTCTTATGTCACTTCCCAAAGTAAGACAGAGTTGGATAAAACTCACCCCTCATAATATCACTTCACAAGACACTAGCTTGGTCACTTTCTATGGTTTTTTCTCTTAAATTTTTTAAAATCAAAGTAATGCATACACATAGTTTTAAAATGGTATTGTACTAGGGGCTGGCCCCGTGGCCGAGTGGTTAAGTTCGCGCGCTCCGCTGCAGGCGGCCCAGTGTTTCGTTGGTTCGAATCCTGGGCGCGGACATGGCACTGCTCATCAAACCACGCTGAGGCAGTGTCCCACATGCCACAACTAGAAGGACCCACAACGAAGAATATACAACTATGTACCGGGGGGCTTTGGGGAGAAAAAGGAAAAATAAAATCTTTAAAAAAAACAAAACAAAACAAAAAAAATGGTATTGTACTAAATGGAAAGTGACAATCATCTTCCTTAGATTCTACTCCCTAAAACTAACCACTTTCAACTGCCTTTTTATTTGATCTGATATTTGCTTCCATGTTCTTATGTTATTATTTTGTTTTTAATTAAAGTTTTTGAATAAGTAATACAGTCATACGGTCCTAAAATAAGACATGTAAAAAGATATACAGTAAAGACTATTTTTCCTGCTCACATCTCCCATCCATCTACTTCCTACCCAACCCACTTTCCCCAGATAACCTCTGTTAGTTTTCTGTGTACCTAGATACAAGAAAATAACATTATATATTTACTTTGTCTGCCTTTTTCTGTTATTTTTTATGCAAAAGTATCCCTAATCAACCATGATGAAGTAGGATATTTCACATTAACAAACAATCCAGACATCTTAGTGGCTTCTTTCTCACCCGTGCTCCATGCCCTTCTCTGGTTGTTTCACATTTTCTGCATGCAGAGTTGCAAAGCAACAGAATCTCTACCATCTGGAGTGTCATGCTTGCAATGGCAAGGGACGGAGACTATGACAAATTGCTCCCTGGCCCCTAAAGCCTTACTCCCAGAGGTGACACATGTCACTTCTGCTCACATTCATTGATCAAAGCATGTCACATGGACCTGACAGTTTAAAGGGGGCAGGGAAGTGCAAACTTATCGTGTGCCCAGGAGTCAGAGAGCCAGACATGCTGGCGAACAGCACTGGTGATTAGCTCACATGTGCACCGTTCTGCACCTAGCTTTTTTCAGCTAGAACGATATTTAATCAATCTTGCCATTTCAGTAAATAGAGCATCCCTACTGTTTTTTTAAAAGCAGATGGAGATTTGCATTATTTGCAGTATTTCCTTTACAAAAAATGCTGCAGGGAATATTCGGAAACTATTTTGCACACGTGAGAATATATCTCTAGGATAAATTTCGGTAAGTGACATTGCTGGGTCAAAGGGTACACACGCTCGTAATTTTGATAGGTATGGCCAAATTGTCCTCCACAGAGGGTTGGCCAGATTGCTCTCTTCCCAGAGTGTATGCCAGTGCCTACTTCCCCAAAGCCTTGCCAAGGGAGTGTATTTCCAAACTTTTGGGACTTCCTCAGTCTGATAGGTGAAAATATTCTCATTTTATTTTCACATTGCATTTCTCTTAGGAATGAAGTTTGCTGCTACTTCTTGCTTGTTATAATTCAGACATCCTGTAATAGTAAGCGGGAGCTGACTTCATTAACACTATCCCCCACACACATGCACATATTTCCTCTACCTCATCCTCTCTGTTCCATAGTTGCATCACAGTTTTGGGTCAATTCAGTGATCAGTTTGCCTTATTATGACGTGTAAACATATTTAGCCATAGCTCCAAGAAGTGTATTATAAGATTTCCTCTCATGTACTCTTTTTTGCCCCTGGACTTAATAATTGCTTTGGGTTTTATGCTCACTTATTTTTCTTCTACTAATTGTTAAAGTTTTCTCATTTGCTCCATTGGATCAATGTTCTATTGATAGTTTTTCCCAAGCCATCAAATGTGTTAGATAATTTATTGATTCCCTTTTTCCGTGGAGATTCCCTTCCCAGAGCCGTTTGTCGTTTACACCGTCCTGCACTATCTGCTCTCCAAGCCTGCTTCTTGGATCCCATTTCCTCCTTTTTCTTGGATTACTCTTTATTTAAGTGGAGCATATCATTCAATAACTTCCAGAAAATTCTGTTTTTAGGTCTTTAATGTCTTTGTTCTAACCTCACCTTTGATATCGGACTAGTGTGGCATCCTAGGCTAAAGATCATTTTCTCTCTGAATTATGGAGATATTATTCCATTGGTTACTAGAATCCAGTGATATTGTGAAGAAATATGACTCAATTCTGATTCTGTTAGGGATAAAGACTTCTATTTTCCTCCAGTATCCATTCTTCCTTTTTCCTTTAGCAAATTAATGCCTACCATTTACCTGGCTGGAGATGACATTTCCGAGCTTTCCTTGCTCTTGTAGGGGAGGAAGACATTTCCTGTTCCCAAATGTGGGTTCGTCTGGCCGGAGAATGAATTAAATTCACATGAGACAGAATAGCAAGAGAAAATTAAACAAAGCTTTATGAGGAACCATGGCCCAGGGCCTTTCTTCCCGAAGGAAGAAAGGGCACCGAAGAAGTGGGGTACACAGAGTGGTTATATACCCCCAAACAGGGTGTTTCACATGTGATTGAAATGTCCCTCCCGCAATAGTCACAAGATTGCCCTGTCGGCACAGCGCTTGATGGACACAGCAGGTAGTGGTCTGCTGTCTCAGAGGGCGTAGCAGGAGGCAAGTCTATTGTCTTGAGCTGGGTGATCACAGATGAGTGCAGCAATCAGTTCCAGCCTAAGGAAAGATGCTTAATGCTTAAAGAAATGCCAAAGTTGGGAGGGGGAGGGAAGTCAGTTACAGGAGGTTACCAGAGAAGCACAATAAAATGCAAATTTAAGTCCTTGCCTTTGGTATTGATTAAGAGTTTCTAGAGAGAATGTCATCTCCTTTCTTCTTCCTGGTACAGAGAGGGAGGCTCCTTTTACAGATAGAGATTTACCTTACAAATGTAAACATGTCCTAACAAAGGGCAAGTTCCATTCCTCCTTCCCTGTCCCAGTTTATCAAAAGCAATCAGCCTCAAATAATCCTGATGCCAAAGAGACATATCTTGGGGTGGCCAATTTCAGGTCCCCGCACTCTGCTTTCTGGACAAGTGACTAAGTTCTGGGCATTGGAATGCGAGTTGAAATTGTGTTTTCCACTTCAGGTTGTAACCTGGAAGGACTCAGCATCCAAAGACCTTTCACCTCTCCCTCTCCCCCGTGGTAGGATGTTGACACGATGGGGGGACCTAGACTGCCTCCTTGAATTCTGAATTGGAAGCTGGATGATGAGGATTCCTGAGGAGCCCTTCCAGCCCCGCCCTCTACCTCTTAGCTATGACGTGAGTAGGAATTCATTTCTATTTTGATTATGCCACTCCATATTTTATATCTGTGTTAAAACAACTTAGATTCTTCCTTCATATACTGTTCCTTTCTGTATGACTTTTTTGCCTCCCCCCACCCCCTGAAAGTTTTAGGATCCTTTTTTTATCCCCAGTGTCCTGAAATTTCCTGATTATAGCCTTGTCATGGGCTGTTCTAAATTCAGTGGTGCACTTTCAATCAGAATTATTGTGTTTTTCAGTTCTGTGAAATTTTCTTGTCTCATTTCTTCAAGAATTAGCTGCTTTCCATTTTCTCTGTAGTTTCTGTCTGAAACATTTATCATTTAGCATTTGTCTCCTTCTCTGAAGTCTTATCTTCCTCTTTTCTGCTTGCTTACCCCCACCCCCACTTTCTGGATTTTATCTTTCAACTCTTTTGGTGCACTTTTTTTTTAAGGCTGTGTTGTTTTCCATTTCCAAGAGTTCTTTCTTATTACTCTTTTTATTTCTTTGAAGATATTAAGTGTCGGATTTTTTTTCCTTCGATTTTTTGTTACCGTGTTTCCTTTATCTTGCTTGTGTTGTCTCTCGTGTTGGAGGCTTTCTCAAATGTTTAATGATGTGTGACCATGGGTTCCTAGTTCAGAGTGAGGCAGGTCTGAGGCGATTAGGCTAGTGACAGAGGGTGTCTGGGGACAAACAGGTCTTTTGTGTGGGGCACTCCCAAATGTCAGTATCCTGGTGACTTTTCTCCAGGGCAGATTAACTTCTCAAGAGGAGAGTTCTGTAGTTTCCTGGTTGGGGGCGTATGCCTCGCCCTCAGAGTTGGGGGGAGGAGGAATAGGACACATACACTCCAAACCAGCTTTCGTTTGTAAGGATTATATTGATTCACTTCAGCGACTCAAGGACTTAACAGATGCGTGCTATAACACATGTATGTTTGTTTATTCATTTAGCAAATATTTATAATGAGTCCCTCGTGTGTGTGTGTGTGTGTGTGTGTGTGTGTGAGTGTGTGTGATACTGGGAAGACAAAATTGGGGAAAACCACGTCTCTGCTTTGGCTTGTAGCAGATGTAATCACAACTTTTGTGCAGATAGTGACTGATGTACTGGGCATGGTGGGGTAGCGGTGGGCGTAGTGGCAGCCTAGAGACACTGGGCAGCACCAGGCAGAGAGTTCACCTGTATTTTTCAGGGGAAAGGGGAGGGAGTGGGGGGAGGGACTCTATTCTTTTCCACTCATTTCGCAGATACAGTTTCCCTTCCTGCTTGTCTCCCTACCCTCAAAACAGATCTACCGATTATATACTTATAGACTAATATACGTTGAGAAAACCTTTGACATCTCAATGTTCCTGAGAAAATGAAAGCCTGCCAGTCATTCACTCTTTGGTATTAATTATGTTAACCTGGTAATCACTTAAACTTAATGAAGCTGTGGGATGTTAAATGGTAAGAAACAAAGATCATTAAATGCCAGTCTAAGAGAAGGCTGAATGTATTTGCTGGCCTGGAAAGGAAGAGCCATGTCATTCAGGTCTGATTTCAGTGGATCTCAGAGCAGAAAGTCAAAAGGGCTAAATATGGAACAAAAAAGGAGCAAGCGACAAAGAAGGCAGTCTCTGAGCTCAGGTCTCGGGGTGTCCCAGGAGGACTGTGAACCCCTCTTTGTGAACGGTCACTTTCCTTCCAGCTGTCACGTCACCGATTTTGAGAAGCTGGGATTCAAACTGGTCTAGGAGGGGTTCTGTACGATTCTGGTCGGCTCACGACAGGAGTGTCTGAAGATGGGTGAAACTTAGCAGGATTTTGTTGTTGTTTTGTTTTTTAAACAAGGACCAAGTGTTTCCATTACAGAAGTGAGGACTCGGCGAGGTAATCTTACAGGCAACTTGGAGGCCTTCGAGATGGGACATTCCAGAGGTAGGTAGCGCATTAAGGGGGTCTGAAATAAAGGAGGGGGCCTCTGACTGTGTGACAGGGCTGTAGAGAGGGGAAGTATGTCTGTTTGGAAGAGGAACTTAAACTTTGCTGCTTTATCTAGGTTCTTAGGGACACCCCCTCCCTGACTTCTGAAGATCATCTCTGGGTGGTCTTGGTGCCCCTCCATGCAGTAGTGAGTAAGTGGAAAAGATGATCACATTTAGATGAATCGAAAGGAACTCTACCCAGTCCTTTTGGACAGGCCTATCCTTTTAGGCACCCTCTTTCTCTCTATATGGTCTCTTTGTTGCCTTTCTCTGCCTTGGGTCACTGTTCTCTTCTTTCTTTCCCACCTTTCTCTCCCTACTTATTCCTGGGTTTAATTCCCTCATGCTGCTCAGGAGCCACCTGTGTGGACATTTCCTGAGCTGTACCCTTCCTCTATGACCAAACGGTCCAGATCCTTCACCTCCATTGCCTGTTGAACTTCAGAAAATTGTACAAAATGTGGAACAAAACAATGATGAGTATCCTAATATATAAAGAACCCCAATAACTTACTTGAGAGAAAACTGAATATCCTAGTAGAAAAATGAGCACAGGGCATGAAAAGACAATTTGTACTATCAGAAATGCAAATGACCAATAAACATGTAAAAGTGTTTAGGATCAGAAGTAGTTCACGAGACCGGCCCCGTGGCCGAGTGGTTAGCTTTCCCTGCTCCGCTTCGGCGCCCCAGGGTTTCGCCGGTTCGGATCCTGGGCGCGGACATGGCACCGTGCGTCAGGCCATGCTGAGATGGCATCCCACACAGCACAATCAGGGGCACTCACAACTAGAATACACAACTATGTACTGGGGGGCTTTGGGGAGGAGGAGAAGAAGAAGAAGAAAGAAAAAAAAGATTGGCAACAGGTGCCAGCTCAGGTGCCAATCTTAAAAAAAATAAAAATTGAAAACATGTTCAGTCTCAAAACAAAGTAGTTCAAACACTGCAAGAGGAAACAACACTGAGGTTCAATTTCTTGTCTGGTAATTGGCATAAATGTTAAAAGTGTATGCTAATACCTAATATTCATGAAGATGGGGAAAGGGGCCCTGTTATACTCTGCAGGTGGAAATATTTAAGTGGCATAATTTTCTGAGACGGTAAATTGGCTTTTTTCCACTTCTACTGAAGCGTCTTAAAGGCGGCCAACGCCCTATTTTCTAGGGTAAGGTAAACTAGCTAAAGGTGAGTTGGAGGATTGTGATTGGTGTGTGTTATGCTTCTTTGACAGGTGTTTCTCGGAAGTGCAGGCTGACTTCAGTTTAGATTTGTGTTGTGGGCCAGGCCACTGGGGTGGCCTCCATTTCGTGGGTCCCCATAATAGGAATTAACTTTATCAGTATACACACACACATACTGCGTGTTAATGGAATAACAGCCGAAAGACTGAACATCAAAGTATTCAAAATGTGAACAGTGGCTATATTTAGGTGATGGAGAACAGATGACTTTTTAAAATTGATCTCTTCTAAATTTTCTGTAATAAATATGTGTTATTTCTATAACAAATGAACAGCAATAAAATATTTTCAAACCAAACAAGACTCGTTTGGTTCATCTTGGCACTTGTCTGTAAAGAGTGGGACAGGCTCTGTACATTCTTATTCAAAAAATTGTTTGCATTTGAAGAGGGGTCCCCAGACCTTAACAGAAAAGAGGAAACAAATGTATTATCTTTTTTTTTGGTTTCATTAGATACAGAATCCCTATTCCCAAAAGGTGGCAGGAATTCCTGATCCTATTTAAAGGAGATAAAGAGAGTTCCAAGCAGGGCCCTGCCTCTGACATTTTATTTTATTTTTGCTAATTTTTTTCCTTTTTTTTTTTTTTTTTTTGAGAAAGATTAGCCCTGAGCTAACATCTGCTGCCAATCCTCCTCTTTTTGCTGAGGAAGACTGGCCCTGAGCTCACATCTGTGACCATCTTCCTCTGCTTTGTATGTGGGATGCCTGCCACAGCATGGCTTGACAAGCCGTGCGTAGGTCTGCACTCAGAATCAGAACTGGCGACCCTGGGGCCACTGAAGAGGAATGTGCAAACTTAACTGCTACGCCACCAGACCAGCCCCTCTGACATTTTAGATTGTGCTTTGTGGCCAGCTGCCTTCAGATAGAGCTGATAAGGACATAGGGCTGATGATTTTCTTGTCTGCTAATCTCTGGAAGAGAAACCAGTCTTTGGGTGAATTTCCAGAGGCAGGACCATAATTTGCGTGGAGAAGTCACAAGGAGAGCTGAGCAGTTATAGGATGGGTCCCACAAGAAGTGGGGGTCTTAGCACAGGACGTCTCAGAGCAGAGCCTGGATGACTATTGGTCAGGGGACCTGCTAGAGGATCCTAGCCCTTGGTGGACCAGATACATCATGGATGTTTTTGTAATACTTAGATTCTATGATTCTATCTGTCTACGCAGCCCCCCTGAATAGCACCAACACGACCAATTGAAAAGACAAAGCTGAGTTTCTCCCTCACTGCGGTAGAGAGGACACCACTGTGGGGGACTGGAATTGGCCACCCCAAGCTATGTCTCTTTGGCATGAGGATTATTTTGGGCTGGTTACTTTTAAAAACTGCAGACATGAGAGAAACTCTGAAAAGTAGAATTTACCTACCCTTTGTTAAGAGACATTTGCGTCTGTAAAGGAAATCTCCATCTGTAAAGGTGTTTCCCTCTCTGTACCAGGAAGAAGGGGGAATGACGTTTTCTCCAGAAAGTCTTAATCAAGGTGAAATGTAAGGACTTAAATCTGCATAATAACCTTACTCTTGTTTACTGTGCTTTTCTGGTAATCTCCCATAACTGACTTCCGCCACCCCCAACATCCTCCTTTGTCTTTACCTGAGGGTGGTATTTAAGATGAGAGTTTCTGCCATTTCGGTGAGTTGCTCAGTTTTTCTGGATCTCTTCCATGTATACATGTTATAAAACTTTGTTTAATTTTCTCCTGTTATTCTGTCTCATGTGAATTTAATTTGTTGTCCGGCCAGAAAGACCCAGAGGGAGTAGAGGAAATGTCTTCCTCCCCTACAGTTTGGCGACTTGGACAGGATAAAATTTCACTGGCTGGACACTGCTTGCTCCTGGACTGCTGCAGCCGAGAGAACATGGAGCCCTGACGAGAGCTGGCAGGAGATAAAAGTTCTTCCCACGTCAGTCTCCCGGATCTCTGCCTGCAGGGTCCAGTGGAAGCAAGAGTGGTGAGTTTTTTTGCTTTTCTAAATTTAGATTACCAGGAGAAAATTTTGGTGAAGCTGGCTTCTTGGACTCAGCGACTCTAGGATTTAGTTGCATACTCATTGATTGTAGATCCTTTTCCTCCCAGAGATAGTACTTTTCCTTGTCTCTGTCTTTTTTTGTTGTTTGTCATAAGACACAGGCATCTCTATAAGCCTGTTGTCTGGGCCTTTTGTCTTGTTCTATGTCTTGAGAGCTTGGCTTTGCGACCTTTCTGGCTTCCGCCATCTGGAGGATGCAAGTACCGGCACGTATCTTGGCAGCCAGTTGAGTACACTGGGGTTCCAGGACACACTCTCTTTATCCAGCTGTGTCCGTTCTCAGGGGAGTTTGTCACAAGGCGTCCCAATTGCTTTCATAAGGGGACTTTGTGGTCTCAACCTTCGTTGCCTGACTTTCTTAGACTACTTTTGAGAGTGAACTTTCTGGATCTCTTTTGGGGACGCCTCTTGTGTCCATAATTAAGCTTATTGGTTGAGTCACTATTAAGATCCTACTCGTCAGTGTGGCCAGATGATAGATCATTTAAATTGGGAAAACTTCTAAATTGGGGGAAAAATTTGTGAGAGCTGTCATCATAATTTTTATTGATACCTATGAAAAGGCCAAATTAAAAAGGAAACACGCATGCAAAAAGAATGACTGGCCTTAAGACCCTGACTCAAGTTAGAATTGAATTGATGAAACGTGAAAGTCTAAGTATTGATAAGATTGCAAAGGTTGGAATGCTTGAGCTGATTTCTTTTATAAAGAGGTTATATCAACTTTGCCTGAGTATGTTTTAAACTGTCTGGCTGGAATACTTCCCTATCCAATATTATAAGACCGACACCTATTGATAAAGTCCTGACCATGGGTCCTGTCCCCATGCTGCAGCTCTTCACTGCCCGTGGGCCCTGTCCCCACACTATTCTCTGAATAAAGGAGCACTACTATCAGAACTTGAGAGTCCAGGAAATCTTTCTTTTGACGACTCAGCTTGCCGAGCCCACATCATTTCTGATGGCCCATACGGGGATCTTGCTTCACCAGCTTGTGAGCTGAAGTTCTAGGAAGTGCACTTTTCTTCCTTGTGCCTTTCTCTTTTCCAAGGATGGATCTAAATTCACTTCTCATTCAGGAACCTTCTTGGACAGCTGTAGGAATCCACGTTTGCTGCCCATGGCTACCAAATGGCCGGGACCTGATCAGACCTTGAAAGTTGAACTCTTATCTGGAGTGAGGAGTCTCTCATTCAGGAAAATCCAGTGTTAAAATTCCTTCCCAACCTCATCATCAATGTTTAGAACTCTGTCATAGATGTTTAAAACCTTATCACAAATGCTTGAAGCCCACCAATCAAAACCTGTCCCAAAAGAGAACAGTTTAGTGGTTACCAGAGGGGAAGGGGATTAGGGGGTGGGCTCATGAGGTTAGGGGCACATATATATGGTGACTGATGAGAAGTAAGGTACAACTGAAATTTCACAATGTTGTAAACTATTATGACCTCAATAAAATAAGTAAATAAGAAAATAAATAAAACCGTGTCCTCTTAGCGTTTCTGCATGCCAGCTTGTTCTCCCTAGCCTCTTAAATTTTGCCCCAAATCCCGAACTTGGGAGACAGATCTGAGGCCACATGCCCCCTGTCTCCCTGCAGATCAATCTTGCAGAATAAAGCTGGTTTCTCCCCCAAAAGCTGATGCTTATAATTAATTGGTTTTTTTTTTATGAGCGTTGGACAAGAAGACCCTAATTTTGTGCAGTAACAACTCCCTCATCATCCTGCCATCCCACTGCAGGATTAAATGGCCCTTCTTTCCCAGTGCTGAAAATAGTTAGCGGCCACCTCTTCCCTAGAGAAGCAGTTTAGCATCACCCCTAACTTCCGCCAGAGGGAAAAGGCAGTCTTCTGTTATTCTGCCCTTGAAACATGGCCCAAGTTGATTCAGCGACCAAGAGACAGAGTTGAAACTTGAATGATTCAGGGCTAAAATTCAAGTTTTATTACATCCCACTGCAAGGTTTTTGAAAGATTGCTGTTGTGCTCATCAAGACCAGGAAATACATAAATATATTTAGTACATAAACTACTGTGCATTGAGGTTATCCCAGATACATGACTAATATCAGGATTTGCGCTCTGACAGTATATTCAAAGTCAAAAGTACTGGAATAAGGAAGACTTTTTATTTGGAAGGGTTGATTATCTTGCATGCTTCTGAAACAGCTTGTAAAAATAGGTTGGATAGCCTTTATTTTAAAATTTTAAATATTTGCAAAACATGTTGGGGAATAAAAACAGGAGCTTAATGATTTGAGAATTGACAAATTCTGCTGTCCTGTTTGTCTAGAAGTCCACAATACATCCACAAACTTGTGCTAGAAGTAAAGTATGTAAGTAAGTGGTGATGCCAGGCTGTTTGCCACATGAGCACTAAGTCCAGGTCTGTGCAGGGACCCACAGCCCAGCTTTTGCTCCCTCCTTTTGAGCTCTGTGTACTTGGGCAAGCTTCCATATCCGCACTCAGAGTTGTCTGGACCAGCATGAAAGAACTTTCTAAATGCTAAAGACAATTTATATTATGCAAATGTCAGCTTTTGTGATTGAAAACATAACTGAAATCCTATAGGGAAATTAACACCAGATAAAAACATACCTTAGATTAGAGAGCCTTATAAGAAAGAAACCGTGTACCCCTGGTGAGGTTTGTTAAATGCCAAGTAGAGATAATTAACATTAAAGGGTTTAATTCTTCCAAGTGTTCTTTCATTTTGTCTTTTGAGAAAAGTGTTTTCATTGAACAACAGCATTTACCAAAGTTCTGAACTATTAGTAAACGTGATCTACATTAAATCCCTCATTTCGCAAATGGGGAATCTGAGACCCACTGAAACTAAGTGGTTAGACTAAGGCTGCACAGCGAGTTAGTGTCAGGGTTGAGTCAAGAACCCAGGCCTCCCACCAGGCCAGTGTTCTTGGTGTAGCTCCTTTGGTCTTCCTTTGCATTGCCTCCCTCCATGTTTCCAATTTGGAGTGTCAGGAGCACCTCAGATTTCTGCTCTGGTTTCCCGTAGGTTATAAATTTCCTCCAGGGTCACTTCTGCTCACTTCGCTTTTTCTTCTCCCACACTATCCTTGCTCTTCCCTTTGCCATTCCAAGTTGGCATCCAGCCAGACATGTGTTATGCACATGGTATTGATTCCCCTTTGTTCTCTTCATCTACTTTCTCTTGTCTCTTCTGATCTTTTTTCTCAAAAAAACCCCCAACACTAGCTGTCTACCCTCTCTCTAAGTAGGCTAAGTAGCACTCTCAGTTGCTAAATCCAGCAACCAGTATAAGACCTGCACCCTCCTCTGGTGTGGAGGGACAAAATTTGACACTCGAAGGGAGAATGCATTCATTGAAAGGATTTTATGCTGTAGACGACCTTAAGGTTTCCCCCAAGGACTTCATCTTGGATAGTGCCCACTAAGCACCTGATTATGATAGAGAAGTAATTTTAATTTTACTCTGGATAATTTAAAAAGAGTTTGTTTATCCCATCACTCTTTATGATTTCACTTATGTAAAAAAATATGTATTGCGCTCCTACTGTGTGCCAGGCCTGGAGCTGAATACTGGAAATATAGTGATTCAAGAGCAGAGACCATCCTTGCACTCACAGTACTTATAGTTTATCTGGAAAACAGATATTAAACAATTACAATAAGGTGTGGTGACTGTTCTGAGAGGGGATGTATGGGATGCTCAGAGGATAGAGCAGGAGGACCCAACTCAGGGTAGGCCTCCACAAAGGCCTTCTTGAGGAGGTGCGTGAGGATGAACAGGAATTGGTCAGGTGGAGAGGGGAGAAGAGGGATGTGGGAGGGCTGAGAGGGGAGACTCAGTGAGGCTCCTGTGAGGAACTGAGAAGGGTCTGTGTGTCTAAGGGACGGGGAGGTAGCAGGAGAATGCTCTGAGGTGAGGGGAAGAGGTAAGCAGGATCAGATCAAGGGCAGCCCTGTACTTCATGTCAAAAAGTTTCGGCTTTGCCCCAAGGGCAAGGGGAAGCCACTGAAGTGTTTTTTAAGCTGGGGAGAGACATGGTCACATTTGCCTTTTGTACATTAAAAAATTCTGGCTGTTGGGGCTGGCACGATGGCTGAGTGATTAAGTTCGCGCGCTCTGCTGCAGGCGGCCCAGTGTTTCATCAGTTCGAATCCTGGGCGTGGACATGGCACTGCTCATCAAGCCACGCTGAGGAGGCGTCCCACATGCCACAACGAGAAGGACCCACAACTAAGAATATACATCTATGTTCTGGGGGGCTTTGGGGAGAAAAAGGAAGAAATAAAATCTTCAAAAAAAAAAAATTCTGGCTGCAGTTGAAGAGAATGATTGAAGACAAGAAGTGGGACTGTCATTATTCCAGGAGAATAGTGCCGTTGGCTAAGGTAGAAGTGGAAAGCCCTGGTAGGTTTGGGATATGTATAACTAGTAAAATCTATATTCTTTTGGTAGATGAGCGTCTGTGCAAAGCAAGAAAGGGGGAAGGAATTGAGAATGATGGTGTCCGGTCTGGGCATCTGACGGATATTGAAACAGAGAAGGATGAGGAGCTTATTGGAAGCACACTGAATTCACCCATAGTATGTGTGTGGGAGGGGGGAGTCATGAAGTGCAAATTAGTGCAAAGTAGGTTAGATCTCCTCTGCAGAGGAATTTGGCTAGCATTTATTTAGTTAGTTTTTTGTTTATTTGTTTTGTTTTTCAAAGATTTTATTTTTCCTTTTTCCCCCAAAGCCCCCGAGTACATAGTTTCATATTCTAGTTGTGGGTCCTTCTAGTTGTGGCATGTGGGATGCTGCCTCAGCGTGACCTGATGAGCAGTGCCATGTCTGCACCTAGGATTCGAACTGGTGAAACCCTGGGCCACCGAAGCAGAGCACGCGAACTCAACCACTCAGCCACAGGGCTGGCCCCTGTTTATTTAGTTAGTTTTTAAGTTATTTTAGGACATGCATAGTTAGGGTAACGTCCCCTACCGGTACATAGAAAGCTCTTTCATTCTCTTTTTGTAAGTTTTATTGATGTAGAAGGCACATACAGAAAAGTATATATGATGTAAGTATATATATAGCTCATTGAATTTTCACAAAGATAATTTTATATGTGTGTAACTATCACCCAGATCACAAAACACTACCAGAATTCCCAAAAGCCAGCTCATATACCTTCTAGTCACTGCCCCCACTATCTTGGCTTTTAGAACCCTAGATTAATTTTGCCTGTTTAAAAAACTTGTATAAACGGAATCATACAGTATGTAGTCTTTTGTATTGCCTCGTCCTTTTAAATGACTGTGTTATTCCATTATAGGGATGTATTATAATTTCCTTAATTATAGGGGAGGGAGACGTTTTCCTCTACCCTCTAGGTCCTTCTGCCAGGTCTAAGAATTAAATTGACATGAGACAGAATAACGGGAGAAAAACAAGTTTAATAACATGTGTACTTGAGACAAAGCCAGGAAAACTGAGTAACTCGCTAAAATGGCCAGAGCCACCAACTTAAATACCATTTGCAGCTAAAGACAAAAGAGGATGTTGAGGGTAGTGGCTTGGGACTTCAAAGAGGAGGGAGGCAATTCACGTGGAGATGGAAAAGCAAAGGTTTGGTAAACAAGTGTTTGTCATGCCTTGTAGAGACGATGGCATGTGGAGAGGACTTTGCTCAAATGGGCCTGGCTGGATCCCTGTCTACCACACCTAGCTAATATTATACTATGGTTATCTATGGTGATAGCTCTTTCCTGGAGCAGACCTTTTAAAATTCTTTCAGGCAATTAGGGAGAAGGTCAAAGTTTCTTCCTGAGTCTTTTGTTCTTTAAAATAATCAAGGCAAAGAGATACATTTTGGGGTAGCAAATTTTGCTCCCTTACAAAACAAATCCCCTTCAGATGGTATTTAGTTTGTATTCCATCATTTGCTATCACAAACAATGCTGCAATATATTCTTTATAAATAACCTCAAAATAGTACCAGTATATCAGGGATGTTTTTTAGCTGCAACCAACTAAAAGCTGTCTAAACACTAAGGACATTTGTTATCTTACTTAGAAGCCTGGAAGTAAGCAGTTTAGTACTGCTTAAGGTAATGGTCCAATGCCCTTATCAAGACCGTTTCTTCCCCTCTTTCTCCTCTACTGTCCACAGGTTGCTGGCTTTATTCTCTGGGCTGGCTCCCTTCATGGTCTCAAGATAGCTGCCGTTTGTATCTACTGTCCTGTGAACGTTCTTTCTTTTTTTTTTTTAGGTAGATTGGCCCTGAGCTAACATCTGTGCCCATCTTCCTCTACTTTATATGTGGGATGCCTGCCACAGCATGGCTTGACAAGCGGTGCCATGTCCGCACCCGGGATCCAAACCAGCGAACCCCGGGCCACCAAAGCAGAATGTGCGAACTTAACTGCTATGCCACCGGGCTGGCCCCTCCTGTGAACTTTCTATTCATATATTTTGTCCACCTTTGTACTGAATTGTTGGCTTTTTTCTTAAAATTTAATTCCTCAAACTGTTCCATTATTGACTTTTTTATCTTTCTAGCATTCATGGGCTATTCCAAGTCATTTCTTTTTTTTTTCTTTTAAGATTTTAAAATTTTTTTCCTTTTTCTCCCCAAAGGCCCCTGGTACATAGTTGTATATTCTTAGTTGTGGATCCTTCTAGTTGTGGTATGTGGGATGCCACCTCAGCATGGCTTGATGAGTGGTGTCATGTCTGCGCCCAGGATTCGGACTGGCGAAACCCTGGGCCAACGAAGCAGAGTGCGTGAACTTAACCTCTCGGCCACAGGGCTGGCCCCACAAGTCATTTCTTTATCATCTGGTCACATCTGTTCCACCTTAACTCAGGGGCTATTTTAATCCGACCAATGTTCTTTTTAATATATTTCACCTACTTTTTAATGCCCTTAATTTACTCTTATTCTCAGTGTCACCTTATTTCAGAAATGTCTTTCTTTCCTATCTCTCTTTAATGTCTCTGAAACATGTGCTTTTTAATTTTTTCAGGTGCCAAACAGACTGAGCAGATATTGATACGGGCTCAACACAAGGTTGACAGGAGGGAAGCTGTAGGGGCCTGGAATTGGCCACCCCAAGATATGTCTCTTTGGCATGAGGATTATTTGGGGCTTGTTGCTTTTGATAAACTGGGACAGGGAAGGAGGCTCTGAGGAGTGGAACTTACTTACCCTTTGTTAAGAAGCATTTACATTTGTAAGGGAAATCTCCATCCGTAAATGTCCCTCCCTCTCTGTACCAGGAAGAAGAGGGGGATGACCTTATCTCTAGAAACTCCTATCAATACAGAATGCAAGGACTTAAATCTGCATAATAATCTTATTCCTGTTTCTGGTAACCTCCTGTAACTTACTCCCCTCACCCCCAACATCCTCCTTTGTCTTTAGCTGGATATGATATTTAAGGGGGGTGGGGTGGGGCTTCAGCCATTTTGGCGAGTTGCTCAGCTTGCCTGAGCCTCTCCCATGTATACATGTTATAAAGCTTTGTTTAATTTTCTCCTGCTATTCTATCTCCTGTGAATTTAATTTGTTCTCCAGCCAGACGAACCCAGAGAGGGTAGAGGAAATCTTTTTCTCCCCTACAAAGCCATATCGTAGAAAAGAAGCCATATTGTAACTTTGAAGACTTCTGATTGACTAACCCTGACTCACCAGCTCCTTTGAATCCTTGCTTTAGTTTGCCTAGGTAGGTAAGGGTCTGTCTAGGGGTATTTGCAGACTCTGTAGATTTTATGGTTCCTCCCAGCTGCGATAAGATGATAACTTTGCTCTTTTGAGTTCTCTAGGAATGTGATAACCGCAGGGCAGAGAACCTATGCTGATAGCCATCATCAATTACAACTGAAAGATCAAGGTATAGGGTGTTGCTCTGGTCTCTGATGCACATCAAGTAAACAAAAGACTATTAGGAACTAAGACCAGATGTCTGTCCCTACCCAAAGACCAGCTTCCTCCCCCACATGGAGACCGGTCCCCTATGTAACTGGCCCGTAGTCTTTGTTCTGCAAGATGGTTCTTTCAGACATTAGTTGGGCATCTTCCCTCTTGCTAGCAAGCTGTAATAAAACCCTTTCTCTGCTACCACCTTGCCTCTTGACTATTGACATGTCTTGCAGCTGGCAGACAACTCCACCTTGGGCGGTAACAGTATCATGTGACCTGAAGTGGGACCTGTATGCCTAAAGTATAATGTTATAATCAAATGGCGCAACAAGTTCATTTGATGTATGCTTACTGATTCAGATCAGTTAAAACATGTACAAGTAGTCAGGACTCCAAAAAGACCATACTTTTCTATAGTCAAAATACATTTTTAGTGTTTTTTCTTCTCCACTTGATAATCTCTAATCCTATTTATGTCTCTGCTTTTGTCTCAACATTTCATTATGAAAATTTTGAAACACACAGAAAGTTGAAAGATTTATACAGAGAATACTCATATACCCACAGACTAGATTATATAACTGACAGCATTTGGCTACAGTTGCTTTATTTAGCCATCATCCATTTATCTTATTTCCTATGCATTTCAAAGTTGCAGACATTGGGACATCTCATCTCTAAATATGTCCACATGCATATCATTGCTAGACTTCAAGGTTTGTCTACAGATTTTGTTTTTGAGGTAAATATATATGAAGTGAAATGCAGAGACTTTAAGAGTACTATTAGATGAATTTTGAATGTCAATGGTTTTTATTTCCTGATGACATCTTTGAATTATTCTTATTATCATACCCATTCCAGTCTATGCGGTAAAAGATCAATGTCGTTCTTGCTGTAGACAGGTTTCTTTGCACAGGTTACCCTTCCTCAGGCTCCAGAGCTCGGTATGTTTCTCAGCTGTGTAATGCTGATACTGGCTCAACACAAGGTTGACATAAGGGAAGGCATATTATAGAAAAGAAACTATATTTTAACTTTTTTTTTAAAGATTGGCACCTGAGCTAATATCTTCTTGCCAATTTTTTTTTTCTTCTTCTTCTCCTCCTCAAAGTCCCCCCAGTACATAGTTGTATATTCTAGTCATGGGTCTTTCTAGTTCTGCTATGTGGGACACCACCTCAGCATGGCTTGATGAGCAGTACCATGTCCGTGCCCAGGATCCCAATGGGTGAAACCCTGGGCTGCCAAAGTGGAGGGCATGAACTCAACCACTTGGCCACTGGGCCGGCCCCCTATATTGTAACGTTGAATCAACTCTGGTTAACTAACCCAGCTAGATATGCATCCTCAAGGAGATATACATGCTCTGTAGATTTTAAGGCCCCTCTCAACTGCTATAATTTGATAACTTTGTTCTTTTCAGTTCTTTAAGAATGTGATGACTCCTGGGCAAAGAGTCTATGCTGATAACCATTATCAATGACAACTGAAAGATCAGGGTACAAGGCATTGCTCTGGTCTCTAATGCATATCCGGTAAAATAAAGACTATCAGGAACTAAGATTAGATGTTTGCCCCACCTGAAGGCCAGATGCCTCCCCCACCTAGAGACCAGCCCCATATATAACTGGCCTGTAGTCTTTGTTCTGTAAGATGGTTCTTTCCGACATTAGTAGGTCATCTTCCTTCTTGCTAGCAAGCTGTAATAAAACCCTTTTTCTCCTACCACCTTGCCTCTCCACTATTGGCAGGTCTTGTGGCAGGCAAACGACCCCCCTTTGGTGGTAATAATGCCACCTCCTGATCCTCTCCTGGGCTTGTCCCCCCATCTGAGGGCCCATGTTTCCCTTCACCTCCACATGGATCTAGAAGGTCTGAGATGGTAAACACTGGGGAACAGGTATTACTTATCCCAGGGGCAATGGCATGATCAGTTGGCAGTGTGGTAGAGGTTTATGGGTGTGGAGTGAAGAGCCAGGCTATAGTAATGGTGCCCAGGAGAGAAGACAGTGTATGAGAATGGGTTCTGGATCTTTGAAGTCTTGGATATTTGGATCAGAGAGATGGAAGGGGGAGTTATTAGGATTGAGGAAAAGGGAAAGGAAAAGAAGGAAAATTGATAGGAGCTGCCCAGTGCAGTAGTTAGAGGAACACTTGTGGGGTCCGACTGCCTATATTCAGGTCCCTATTGCACCACGGATTACCTGTACATTTATTTTAACTCAATTCTCTGTGCCTCAATTTCTTCATCTGCAACATGGAGATAATAATAGTATCTACTCCAGGAGATTCTTATGAGGAGCACATGAAATCGTGTAAATGAGAGTGAATACTCTTTCTGTTGGTTGATGGATGGCAAATATTTGCTGAAAGGATGGATGGGTACTTGGTTGGTTTAGTTTTGGGTCCAGTCTTAGACATTTACAGTTTAGAACAAGGAAAACCTCTTGCTGCTCTCAGCTCCTCCCATCCTTATCACTTTCCCATCTGCCTGCTGTGGTAGAAACATTATTTTAATAGGAAATAGAACCACTCATTTTGCAAAAAGAGTCTTTAAATTGCAGATGCCTGGGAGAGTCATTATATTAGTGTATGTGGACTTCATTTAAAGTACAGATAGTGATCTCTGATCTTTCTTTTTGTTTTGGTAAGGAGAGGTAGAGGGAATTAGAAGTCTAAATGTGGGAGAACTATGGGGCTGGCCCAGTGGCGCAGCGGTTAAGTTCGCACATTCTGCTTTGGTGGCCTGGGGTTTGCCGGTTTGGATCCCAGGTGCAGACCTACACACCACTTGTCAAGCCATACTGTGGCAGGCATACCCACATATAAAACAGAGGAAGATGCACACAGATATTAGCTCAGGGCCAGTCTTCCTCAGCAAAAAGAGGAGGATTGGCAGCAGATGTTAGCCCAGGGCTAATCTTCCTCAACAAAAATTTAAAAATTAAAAATAATAAAAACAATAAAAGTGGGAGAACTAATGAAAAACTAGACCAGATGGACTTAGGAGATATATATAGAACACTCCATCCAAAAACAGCAGGTTATACATTCTTCACAAGTATGCATGGAGCATTCTCAAGGATAGACCATATGTTGGGAAACAAAGCAAGCCTCAACAAATTCAAGAGGATTGAAATAACATCAAGTATCTTTTCTGACCATAATGCTATGAAACTAGAAATCAATTACAAGAATAAAGCTGGGAAAGGGACAAAGATGTGGAGATTAAACAGCATGCTACTGAACAACCAGTTGATCATTGAAGAAATTAAAGGAGAAATCAAATATAATCTGGAGACAAATGAAGATGAAAACACATCATACCAACTCATCTGGGATGCAGCAAAAGCAGTCCTAAGAGGGAAATTCATCGCAATACAGGCTCACCTCAATAAACAAGAAAAATCTCAGATAAGCAATCTCAAACTACACCTAGCAGAATTAGAAAAAGAAGAACAAACAAAGCTCAAAGTCAGCAGAAGGAGGGAAATAATAAAAATTAGAGCAGAAATAAAGGAAATTGAAACAAAAAAGACAGTAGAAAGGATCGGTGAAACAAAGAGCTGGTTCTTTGAGAAAATAAACAAAATTGACAAACCCTTAGCCTCACTAAGAAAAAAGAGGGAAGACTCAAATAATAAAACTAGAAATGCAAGAGGAGAAATCACAACAGATACTACAGAAATACAAAAGATTATAAAAGAATACTATGAAAAACTATATGCCAACAAACTGGACAACCTAGAAGAAATGGATAAATTCTTAGACTCTTACAACCTCCCAAAACTGAATCAGGAAGAAATAGAGAACCTGAATAGACCAATCACAAGTAAAGAGATTGAAATAGTAATCAAAAACCTCCCCCAAAATAAAAGTCCAGGAGCAGACGGCTTCTCTGGAGAATTCTACTAAACATTGAAAGATTTAATACCTATCCTTCTCAAACTATTCCAGAAAATTGAGGAAGATGGAGCACTTCCTAACACATTCTATGAAGCCAACATCACCCTGATCCCCAAACCAGACAAGGACAACACAAAGAAGGAAAAGTACAGGCCAATATCACTAAGGAGCATAGATGCAAAAATCCTCAACAAAATATTGGCAAACTGAATACAGCAATACATTAAAAAGATCATACACCATGATCAAGTTGGATTTATACCAGGGACACAGGGATGGTTCAACATCCACAAGTCAATCAAGGTGATACACCACATTAACAAAATGGGAAACAAAAACCACATGATCATCTCAGTAGATGCAGAGAAAGCATTTGATAAGATCCAACATCCATTTATGATAAAAACTCTCAGTAAAATGGGTATAGAAGGAAAGTACCTCAACATAATAAAGGCCACATATGACAAACCCACAGCCAACATCATACGCAATGGGGAAAAACTGAAAGCCATCACTCTGAGAACAGGAGCAAGACGAGGGTGCCCACTCTCACCACTCTTATTCAACATAGTACTGGAGATTTTGGCCAGAGCAATTAGGCAGGAAAAAGAAATAAAAGGAATCCAAACAGGCAATGAAGAAGTGAAACTCTTGCTGTTTGCAGATGACATGATCTTATATATAGAAAACCCTAAAGAATCCATCAGAAAGCTACTATAAGTAATCAACAATTACAGCAAAGTTGCAGGGTACAAAATCAACTTACATAAATCAGTAGCATTTCTATATTCTAATAACAAACTAACAGAAAGAGACCTCAACACGATCCCATTCACAACTGCAACAAAAAGAGTAAAATATCTTGGAATAAATTTAACCAAGGAAGTGAAAGACCTATACAATGAAAACTACAAGACTTTCCTGAAAGAAATTGATGATGACATAAAGAGATGGAAAGACATTCCATGCACATGGATTGGAAGAATAAACATAGTTAAAATGTCCGTACTACCTAAAGCAATCTACAGATTCAATGCTATCCCAAACAGAACCTCAATGACATTCTTCACACAAATAGAACAAAGAATCCTAAAATTCATATGGGGCAACAAAAGACCCCAAATTGCTAAAGCAATCCTGAGAAAAAAGAACAAAGCTGGAGGCATCTCAATCTCTGGCTTCGAAATATACTACAAAGCTATAATAATCAAAACGGCATGGTACTGGTACAAAAACAGGCACACAGATCAATGGAACAGAACTGAAAGCCTGGAAATAAAACCACACATCTATGGACAGCTAATCTTTGACAAAGGAGCTGAGAACACACAATGGAGAAAAGAAAGTCTCTTCAACAAATGGTATTGGGAAAACTGGACAGCCACATGTAAAAGAATGAAAATCGACCATTCTTTTACACCATCCACAAAAATAAACTCAAAAGGGATCAAAGACTTAAAGGTAAGACTTGAAACCATAAGACTTCCAGAAGAAAATATAGGCAGTACACTCTTTGACATCAGTCTTAAAAGGATCTTTTCAGATATCATGTCTTCTCAGACAAGGAAAAAATAGAAAGAATAAGCAAAGGGGACTGCATCAGACTAAAGAGCTTCTACAAGGCAAGGGAAAACTGGATTGAAACAAAAACACAACCTACCAATTGGGAAAAATATTTGCAAATCATATATCTGACAAAAGGTTAATCTCCATAATAGGTAAAGAACTCACACAACTCAACAACAAAAAATCAAACAACCCAATCAAAAAATGGGCAGGGGATATGAACAGACATTTCTCCAAGGAAGATATATGGATGGCCAATAGGCACATGAAAAGATGCTCATCTTCACTGGTCATCAGGGAATTGCAAATCAAAACTACACTAAGATACCACCTTACACCCATTAGGATGGCTAAAATAACCAAAACAAAAAACAACAAATGCTGGAGAGGTTGTGGAGAAAAAGGAACCCTCATATACTGTTGATGGGAATGCAAACTGGTGCAGCCACTATGGAAAACAGTATGGAGATTTCTCAAAAAATTAGAAATAGAAATTCCATATGACCCAGCCATTCCACTACTGGGTATCTATCCAACGAACTTGAAATCAGCAATTCAAAGAGACCCATGCACCCTTATGTTCATTGCAGCATAATTCACAATAGCCAAGATGCAGAAGCAACCTAAGTGCCCATGACTGATGACTGGATAAAGAAGAAATGGTGTGTATATATATACAATGGAAAACTACTCACCCATAAAAAAGGATAAAATCAGCCCATTCACATCAACATGGATGGACCTTGAGGGTATTATGTTAAGTGAAATAAACCAGATAGAAAAAGACAATCTCTGTATGACTCCATTCATAGGTGGAAGTTAAAGACGTGTATAAAGAGAACAGATTAGTGGTTACCAGGGAAAAGGGTGGGTGAGGGTGGGCACAAAGGGTGAAGTGGTGCACCTAAAATACGACTGACAATAAAGTACAATTGAAATTTTGCAAGGTTGTAAGCCAGCATAGTCTCAATAAAAAATAAAAAAAAAAACATTTTTTAAGTCAATGACGCACTATCTCTAACAGACACTCCCCCAAAGCACTGACTCAGTAACATAAAAAAGTAAAATAAATAAATGTGTCATATAAAATATTTTCTTTAAAAAGTGGGAGAACTAAAGCTGCTGGAGGTGGGAGATAAGCCGAAAGAATAGATGGCTACACCCCAAACCAACTTTCCTGAGTGTTATTTTTTTTTTAAAGCAAGCAGTGTTTTTATGGAGGACCCCATTTTTGCAATGCAAAAATACTCTGTACTGTAACTAGGAAATAAGAAACCACAGGAAAGTGGGTTCAGTAGAACAGAGATTCTGTGTTTTTAGAATGTTGAATAATCACATACATTTATTCTTACTTTGCTCACACCTGGTATACACCTATATAAATTTCCTCCTGCATTTTTGTTTAATGCTGCTGAGTCAACCCCATGGGATGAGAGAGAAGGGTGGAAGCTTCGTGTCACTTTGTTAGCCAACACCCACAAGTTTCACTTCTAGAAAGATTTTGTGGGAAATCTGAGAGGTTGACATCGTTTTCAAGTTGCCAGGGCCAGTACTGCCTTTAAAGATGCTTGTCAATTCTGATTCCAGGCTGAATTCTGTCAGTCTGGAACCCCCTCAGGTAGAAAGCCACACTGCCAGCCATTCCATTATTGATCTTGTCTTTATTTCCTGATGACTATCGCTGTGTACACAGAGCTTCACCTTTCACCCCCTTTCTCAGGCTCTTTCTCAACACTCTTTGTTGGCTTTGTGCAGATTGATCTGTTAGCATAAACTCAATTATTGATCTACTCTTGTCATAATCATCCTGACAGCTGCTATCAAATTTGCTTTTACAATAGACATTAGAGTAATCTCGCTCCTAGTGGCTCACAAGTGTTTTCTTGCATCTGTGAGAAGCCCAGTCGAAGCCACATTCAAAGGAAGTTGGAATGCTCACTGGCAGAACGCCTGCACCATATGGGAACCATACTCTGAACTGCCTGGAAAAAACCACTCTGTGCTCCATCCAGACTGTTTCTCATTCACACTAGCTCATGGCCCCGCCCATTATGTCATTTTAAAAAGCAAGGCTTCTTTTATTTTGAAAACTTGCCCAAACAAAATGCGAATAAAGCAAAATTAAATATCATAGGTTGTCTCATACTGCAGATTAATTTTAAAAGGAAGACACAACTGAGTTACTCTGGAACCTTTCCAAGCAGGGCATTCATTTGGAAGTAGGCCTGGTTTTCCCTGTAAAATCAGGTCCCCTTCCCTGTAAATTTCAAGCAGAGGCTGCATTGAGTTACTCTTTCAAATGAAGTTGAGGAATAAGATTCTATCAGCAGGGGCCAGCCCTGTGTCTGAGTGGTTAAGTTCGTGCGCTCTGCTTCGGCAGCCCAGGGTCTCATTGGTTCAAATCCTGGGCACAGACATGGCACCACTCATCAAGCCATGCTGAGGTGGCGTCCCACATGCCACAACTAGAAGGACCCATAACTAAAAAATACACAACTTTGTACCAGGGTGCTTTGGGAGAAAAAGGAAAAATAAAATCTTTAAAAAAAAAAAGATTCTTTCAGCAAATAACTTTTTAGTTCCTACTATGTGCAGAACTCCTGACTAACTGTAGTGCCCACCACATGCTGGCCTTGGAGAAGGGAGAGAGAAAGCAGTGTCCAACTGAGGACAGCAGTCTGACTGGGGGTCGGTTCAGACCCTGGAGCTGAGGGAGGTGCTTCAGAAAGGGGGCGAGACTTTTGTCTTTTTAAGAATGAATAAGACTTTGACCCCTCAAAATGGAGAAGGGCATGTGCCAGTTACTACTACTGCATAATAAACTGCCCTAAAACTTAGTAGTCAAAACCCACTATTTTATTATGCTCACAGATTCTGTGTGTCAGGAATTCAGCACGGGTGCAGTGAGGATGACTTGTCTCTGCTCCACAACATCTGGGTCCCCCAACTAGGAAGACTCCAAGGCTGGGAGTGACCTCACAGCTGGGAGCTGGAATTACCTGGAAGCATCTTCGCTCATAAGTCTCATGGTTGATACTGTCTTTTAGATGGGACCTCAGCTGGGTCTGTCAGCAGAAATACCTCACTGAGGCCTCTCCGTGTGGCCTGGTCTTCCTCACAGCATGGTGGCCACAGGATGGTCAGACTTCTAACTTGGCAGGTCAGGGCTCCAAAAGTGAGTTTTCTCAGAGAACCAGGCAGAAGCTGCATGGAATTTCTTGGCCTAGCTTCTAAAGTGACATGATATCACTTCCACCACATTCTATTGGTTAAAAAGAGGCACCAAGGTTAGCCGGCTCAGATTCAATAGGAAAGGACTTAGACTCCTCTTTCTTAATGGGAGGCATATGGCCGTTTGAAAAATTATCACAGGTGTGCTGAGATAGCGTGAGAGCACATGGGGTCTATCCAGCTGTCAGGTAGTCTGGTGCTGCTGGAATTTCAGGTGTGGGATAGAAAGTGGGAGAAGGTGGAACTGTAAATATAAACTGGGGCCACACTGTGAAAAATCTTGACTGTCTTTGTGGCAGGCACTGTATCTCAAGCCACACATCACAGAAGAAATAAAGCTTTGTTTTTCTATGAATCAATCTACTTTTTCTTTTGAGAAATTCCATCAGAGCGTGAGAACTTAATCTTACTCAGTTCTGGGTAATCACTGCCATTCTGGGTTGCCTGAGTTCAACCCACCCTCCTCCTTTCCCTTGGGTGTACACAGTCGGGAGGGAGCTGATTATGTGCTGATTTCTGCCTAAGCTGGCATCTGCCCAGATGTGCCTGCTCCCATTTTGCCCTGGGTTGGTGATTTGAGCAGGTTGCCACTATGTTGTCTGGGATGGCAAGTCGTCTTCTTTTTTTTAATATTTATAAAATATAAACAATTTTAATATGCCATTTTATTTATAAGGGAGATAATAAGTGAAGGAGTACCACAGGGATTTTTACACAAAGAAATAGTTACCACAGCCCTCAGGGTGACATGAGGAGTCACCATGAGGAAGGAAGTTAGAAAAGATCTTATCCTGCACCTCTGAGAATCCTTGGGTGGGACCTATGGAGGCAGGAGGTGGCTGTGGAGACTGGCAGACAGTCTGTGGAAGGATGCCATGCTCTGTTGCTGTCATCTTATTTCGGTCTTGCTAGAATCTGGTCTCATTTTCCTTTCTGAGGCATGCACATGTTGTTAACAACTCCAAGATATATTTCTTTGAATCTCTTGGTTTACTTTTTTCTTCTAAAGTTAAAGGTCAGTCTTTCTTTTTCTTTTTCTTTATTAAATCTATCAGTTTGATAGCAAACCTCTTAATCTCAAGTTTGTGTGCCTGATGTGCAGTAAACCAAACACAGAAATTGGTGCTTGGAGATGGAGAAAGGTTTATTCGAACTGGCCAAAACAAGAAGGCAAGAGGATAGGGTCTCTCAAATCCACCTTAACAAGAGAAGAAAGCAGAGGGGTTTATGGAGCTAAGGAGCTTGGCAGGAGGAATTTCAGAGAAGCAACTGGGTAATCGTGTTTCTTTCACTCCAGATATGCGCCTGGGCAATCTAACTTCTAGGGTCAATGGCACCTGGGGGCTGGTTACCTGATGATTGCAACGTCCTTGAAGACGTTCTTTTTCTTCTGCAAAACAGGCTCATAAATCCTTGTGACCCTTGAGTCACCTCTCAGGTTAAACAAGAAAACAGCAAATTGACAAGATTAACTTCTTTTTATCTATGTCTATGTTGGGAACAAGGTTGAAAAGTAATCATGTTCTTATTGAATATTTACAGTAACCCTCAGGTACCAGGCTTCAAATTCATTGAAGAAGAATAGATTACCATCAATAGCCAGATGGAAGAGATGCGCGTTGGGCAAGGTACCAAGAAAGGGCACGGAGCTTCCATGCTCTCTCCTAGTGAGCCACTTTCCCCAAATCTGCACCTGTTCACCAACCTGGAAGGTCCTGCTGGGCTTCTTGATGTCTGTCTCTGTTTCAGCTAAAACCGCCCTTTACTGGGGACACACAGAAAATTTGGCTGCTGTCCTGCACCTCTCTGGGGCTGCAGGGAACTCTGTGAGATTGTTTGGGTTCTTCGCTGTCTACCTACTAGCTTCACTCCTGTGCCAGGCCAACTGCACAGAGACATTTAGAAGGCTCCAGACCGACCTCCCAGGTCTCTACATGGGAGGTGACCATCGGGTCCCTTCCCCTCTAGAACCTCCAAAACTATCTGACATCTCTCTTTCACTCTCTAGAACCAGGTTCCCTTCCCTGCAAATTACAAGTAGAGGCTGTGAAGAATTACTGTTTCACGTAAAGCTGAGAAGATTCTTTCAGCAAATAATTTTGCCGCTCTCCCTCACCCCCTTGTCCACCCGAGGCACAGGATTCCTTAAAATCTAACCCAACAGTCAACCTCTGGTACTGGGAGTGTGAATGTGACCACACCCTTCCCCAAAATCTTTTGTATTAATGCCAAGATGACCTCCCCTTTTGAAACTTAAAGACAAAGCTTGGACTCTCCTGAATCATCGCTTCCCCGAGGCAGTGCAGATGGAAGGACACGGATGCTTGGGTTGGGGAAGGTCCATGGGGGAAAAGCACATAGGGAGAGGGATGATCGCCTCAAATATTCAAAAACATATAATCACAAACCAATGAAGTGGATGCTCTAGAAGATCAACATCTAGAAGATTTACCATTTCATTGAAAGTTTCAAATTCATCACCTTATAAACATGCACAAATATAATAATATTTTATAATCAAAATTGTGTTATTATAGGAAATTTGCAAAAGTCAGGAGAAAATAAAAAGCACTTATAATCAATTTAAACAGAGAGAAGCACTGTTAACATTAAGGGGAGGGTGTTTCTTCTGTTCTCTTTTAAATTAATAAAAAATAATTTGTTGTTATATCTCTGTTAAAAACAAGACAACAGTACCAAAATCGAGTCGCTCGTGCTAAGTCCCCCATCACCAAATGGAGACTTAACATAATTACAGTTTGGCTCTCCCAGAAATGGAACATTCAACCATCCAACCAGGAATCACCTGCTCAACACTAGTTAGTAATCTGCCTGACAGACCCCTTCCCTCTCCTCTGGGAGTGACCTTGCAGTAACCAACTCACTTTCTTGTGTAGTATACCGTCCTTGTTCCCGCTCCCTTCTGGCTGTAAAAGTCCTTCATTTTGTACAGCTCCTTGGAGCTCCTTTCAATCTGATTGGTTGCTGCTGGATTCAAATAGACTTTTGCTCAAATATACTCTTAAATATTTTAATTTGCCTCGGTTTATCTTTTAATATCTCCTTTAGAATTTCCATTTTCTTTTCCTCCTTTTGTAAATTACTTTTTTAGAAGTGTGTCTTTTTATAAATTCTTTAATAGCTCCTAAAGTTTTTATATTAATCTTACTGTTTTCAGGTTTGTCAATTGATAATTTTTTATTTTGTCTTCGTAGTTTACTTGGAGTAATCTTTTAGCCTATCTTAACTTGTAGATAAGGCCTTTTGTCATTTATTTTATTTCTGTTGCCTAGGATTTGTTTTCTTGAACAGCTATAATTAAGCTACTATAAAATTCATTCATGGTTAAGTGGACAATTCAATGATTTTTAGGAAATGTACTGAGTTGTGCAAATATCACTGTTGCTGCGTAAAAATGGTTTTCCTACTTGATGTGCATAAATGAGCCAATTAATTACAGCGTCAGCTTTTGGGGAGAGAAATCAGCTTTATTCTGTGAGATGGATCTGCAGGGAGAACAGGGGGCTTGTCCCCTCAGATCTGTCTCCCTGACTCAGGATTTGGGGTGAAATTTAAGAGGTTGGGGAGAACAGGCTGGCACCCAGAAATGCTGGCGGGACAGGTTTTGATTGGTGAGCTTCAAACATTTATGGTAAGGTTCTAAACATTTATGGTGAGGTGGGAAAGGAATTTTAACACTGAATCTTCTGAATGATGGGCCCCTCACTTCTGATAACAGTCTGACTTTTAAATTCCAGTCATGTTCAGGTCCTTTGGTTCTTTGGGGAGGAGAATCTTTGGTTCTGCAGTCATTTGAGGTCAAGATTTCTTCTTCTGCACAAGTCCTGGCTACAGGACTTTGCAGATTTTCTGAAAGACAATTTTTTTTGAAGAAGAAGAAGATTAGCCCTGAGCTAACTGCTGCCAATCCTCCTCTTTTTGCTGAGGAAGACTGGCCCTGAGCTAACATCCATGCCCATCTTTCTCTACTTTATATGTGGGATGCCTACCACAGCATGGTGTGCCAAGCCATGCCATGTCCACACCGGGATCCGAACCGGCGAACCCTGGGCCACCAAAGCAGAATGTGCGCACTTAAACCACTACGCCACTGGGCCGGCCCCTGAAAAACAATTCCTTAATCACTCTGTTGATGAGAGATGGGGTCTGTTCAAAGTGGCTCTAAATGAGCCCGTGGTTACGCCACCACAATCCAGTTTTAGTACATTTCCATCATGGAAAAAGACCCTTCCTGCCTGTTTGCTCCACCTCCAGCCCCAAGAAACTACTGGTCTGCTTTCCATGCTTATAGATCTTCTTTTTCTGGACATTTCATGTAATGGAATCATGTAACATGTGGTCTTTAGTGCCTGGCTTCTTTCACTGAACATAATGTTTTTTGAGGCCCATGCATGTATCAGTACTTCTGTTTTTTTTAGACATGTTTACCTACTTCTTTCTGGTGGTTTTCCCCTCAATTCAGGTAGCTTCCTCTTGTGCTCAAAGAAATCAGCACTTTGCCACAGACTTGAGAGTACCCTTTGCAGATCTCTGGAACTCTCTCTCAGTGCAACTCCTTTATCTCTGGTATGTTACTCAATAAATTTTAGATTTTTCTTTTTTTTAAAGATTGGCACATGAGCTAACATCTGTTGCCAATCTTCTTCTTTTTTTCCTCTTCTATCCAAAACCCCTCAGTACATAGTTGTATATTCTAGTTATAAATCCTTCTAGTTGGGCATGTGGGATGCCGCCTCAGCATGGCTTGATGAGTGGTGCTGGGTCTGCACCCAGGATCTGAACCAGCGAAACCCTGGGCCGCCAAAGTGGAGCGCACGAACTTAACCACTCAGCCATGGGGCCAGCCCCAATTTTAGATATTTTATAAACAATTTTTTAAATTTTTTTGAAGATTCACCCTGAGCTAACATCTGTTGCCAATCTTCCTCTTTTTATTTGCTTAGGGAAGACCAGCCCTGAGCTAACATCTGTGCCAATCTTCCTCTATTTCTTTTTATGTGGGATGCCTCCACAGCATGGCTGATGAGTGGAGTTGGTCCACGCTGGGGATCCAAACTGGCAAACCTGAGCCGCTGAAGTGGATCATGCGGAACTTTGACCGCTGGGCCATGGGGCCAGCCCCCTATAAACAACTTTTTTGCTCATATATAGAAACGTTTTCCCAGCAGTGTTTTTTCTCTGAGTCCTCAGGACAATGCTTCTTTCCCTTAAAAGCTGTGGAACCTTTTTCTAGGATATATAAATCCTCTCCTCTGTGACTGAAGAGAGGTCTGTTAAGACCTGGAGACTGTCGCTGGGAAGATGACACTGTTCTGATCCCCTTTCATTGATGTGCAGGTGTCAGAGTTCTCTCAGGATAATGGAGAACTGGACTGCACTGTCTTCTAAAACAATTTCTGGTGCCTGTCAGGCTTTCTTCTGACAGAAGCAAAACTTTTTTTTCTGCTCACGTTCTAGGATTTTCCAACTGCAGAACGAGTCCAAGAAGCTGCCTAGGGGAGTGAAAGCCTCAGCAGTGGGCGGTGGAATAACAGGGCTGTCTGCCTCCTGTTCAGCCCGGCTCTCCTAGGGAGCCGGAAGTTCCCCAGTCTGTCTGTCAAGTTCGGTGCATGGGAGACACTTCCTTCCAGCATTTCCTGTTACAGGGGGACTGCCTGAGAGGATGCCTCCCAAGATGCAGTGGGCTATGCAGGAGGTGTGTCAAGTAAGGGTAGTTGCCATCACTGAACCATTACAGAGGCTGGCAGGTGGTGGTGTAGGGTGGTGAGGCACAACTTCGGTTTGGATCGGTTTAGATTAAGCTGGCTTGCCTATGCTGCCAGGACCTCTGCCTAGTTTTTTGGTAGAACGAGGCTAGGTAGCATTCTTTGTGGCTGTCCATGGTTTAGAGAGGAGCCGCGCAGGTATCATCAGGAGTGTGTTTTACAATGAGTGTCCAAACACGTTGCATTTAGTGGGAATGTCTTTAATTTGGTGTGTGGTCTTATATTTCACTAAGTTTGTCATTCTTTGGAGCAACATTTTAGTCAGTTGGAGAGGGCGCTGGTGGTTTACCCCGTGTTGGCCTCGAGGCAGTCTGAGGATTTTGTGTTTGGTTCTGTAGGAATTAGAACACCCTTGATGATTTCAGGGTGGAAGTGGGGAGTTGAGTCGGTCACAGGCCAGAGTCGTGACACAGGGAGGGAGACCAGCTCGGAGGCTGCTGCCATCATCCACGTGAGATAACGTGGTGGCCTGGCCAGGGCAGTCCAATTGGAACAGAAAGGAGGGAATAGTTTCTTATTTTCTCCTTAAAAAATTTTTTTGAGGGGAGAGGGGACCAACCTAATGGTGCAGTGGTTAAGTTCGCACGTTTGGCTTCAGTGGCCCGGGGTTTGCTGGTTCTGGGTCCCAGGTGCGGACCTACGTACCATTTGTCAAGCCATGCTGTGGCAGCCGTCCTAGATATTAAAAAAAAAAAAAAGTAGAGAAAGATGGGCATGGATGTTAGCTCAGGGCCAGTCTTCCTCAGCAAAAAGAGGAGGATTGGCAGCAGATGTTAGCTCAGGGCTAATCTTCCTCAAAAGAATTTTTTTTTCTTGTGGCAAAATATATGTAACATAATGAGGTACAAAGATTAGTCAAATTCATGATGCAGGCTCAGTGAGTCGAGAAGTCGAGAGAAAGATTTCTTGGGCTCTCAAGGTCTAGCAGTAGTGCTCTTTTATTCAGAGAATAGCATGGAGTAGCATGGGGACAGGACACGTGCGTAGTGAAGAGCTGCGGCATGGGGACAGGACCCAAGGGCAGTAAGAGCTGCAGGCATGGGGACAGGACCCATGGGCAGTAAGAGCTGCTGCTGGCATGGGGACAGGACCCGAGGGCAGTAAGAGCTGCTGGCATGGGGACAGGACCCATGGGCAGTAAGAGCTGCTGGCATGAGGACAGGACCCATGGGCACTAATTGCTGCAATGTATTGAGGGTAGAGCTAAATTTATAAGGCATAGGTATGTGAGTTATTTCTTTACAAGACAAAGGAAAGATGATGTAAAAAGTCACTAAATGGTATCACTGTAGGTGGGGTCTGGTTATTGGGTGGTCCTATAACTTTAGATAAGAATCAGATCAGATTAAGTCAGGACATCCTATGCTTCCCAGAGGATGATATAGATCGGTATGTAGGGCAGGACGCCTTGGGCTTCTCTCTGTGGGGCAGCCGTGATCCTCATCAATTCACAGAGACAGAAGGTAGAACGGTGGTTACAGGAGGCTGGGGGGAGGAGAGAACCAGGAGTTACTTTTGAATGGGTATAGAGTTTCAGTTTTGGAAGATAATAGAGTTCTGGAGATGGATGGTAGTGACAGTTCATGACAATGTAAATGTACTTAATGTCACAGGACTATACACTTAAAAATGGTTAAACCGGTAAGTTATCTAACATAAAATTTTAACCTCTATTCTACTTTCTCTTTCTGAGTTTGCCTCTTATTTTTTGCTTTTTAAATTTGTGAAGACAGTTTAAGTTCTTCTCCTGCCAGAAGATTGGGGGATAGAATAAGTGGATATTCTCTTAAGTTCTCCTCCAAACATTATTTTTCTCAAGAAAAAAGAACATCAGTGTCTGATCTTACAAATGACATTTCTGATTCCTTTAGAGCTGTGAGTTTTTGTTTTAACCTGCTTTTTCTGTAAAATAGCTTTATGCTGTATCCTGCGTCCTCACTTTCCTATCTCCAAATTCTCTCTGGTATGGCTAACTGTGCATGCGATGAGAATGTCTGAGTGTAGACATTGCTACTTCTGTAAAACAACTTCAGTAACATGAGAAAACCCGATGATCGTGTGTTAAAATTCTTCACAGTTGCCAGCTTTATCACTCTGGGAATTTATATATACGATGACTTCTCTTTCTTAGACCCTGGGATAGCTGTATCCATTATATTTACTTTGATGTGTTTTATAGATTTTTATAGTTTTAAACTGGCTTACCATCCATTGATGAAGGCTGATTCTTATAGCAACTCTCTGACATCGTGTGGATAGATATAAGTTCAACAATACTGAATTCACAAATTGACCCTGAAATTGTTACCTATTGGCAGATATAGTCTCTCGACCAAGACTAACTGAATGCTTGTAGTGTATTGGGTTCTGTGTCGGAGACAAATTAGAGTCTCCCACGATGTGGACCCAGAGCAGTAATTTGTTTTCTCAGAAAACACTAGAATGAGCATCATTCTCTTCAGTTTGGGAAATCTTGGTGTTGATTCTTCTTCAGTTTCAGAGCTTGTGATTGATTGGACTCTAATTATTGATTAATTTTCTTCTAGGAAGCCTCAAAACTTTTGGAGAGGAGGGCATTTGTGAGTTATAGAAATTCTTAATTTCTCACCTTTTCTCTCCTCTTTCTTTGCACTGAATACAGAGTAAGAAAATCCAGTAATAACAATGGTTTTTATTGCCTTACTGTCTTGTGGGCAGCTAATCTTCTCACTCTGGGCTAAATGTCCTATAAAATCTATCATAAATGGTATGAATGACTTGATTGGAATCTTCTATTTTTTTTTTTTACCAGTATCTGCGGAAGTTGCTGTCACTTGTAGCTGACAATGAAATGCAAATCTGAACATTCTTAGGTATTTTCTAATACAGCATTCATTGGCTGCAATTCAGAATTATATTACCCACTTATTAGCAAGGAGGTACCTCTCCACCCCATTCACTCCAACAAATATTCTTTGAGTGGCTTTTAGGTGCCAAATACTTTATAATTAAATTCCTAACCTTAGAACTGGCGTCCATGGTTTGCCAGATTTTAAATTCTACTGGATCATGTAAGTTCAAGTTAATTAATTCTAGGTACTAAAAAATAAGACTTCTTGTTAAGATGAAAATTAATCTTACAAGATTAATACAGATATTTGAAAGCCTTCTTGTAATTGAAACAGCTCTTAAGATCTTCAAATTTTGACAAGTTGGACTAAAATGATTCAAAAAACAAAAAAACCCCATTCAGCTCTTAATAGACATTTCAAATTGTTTTATGGTTTTGTAAATAAAGGAGAAATGTTCGGTAACACACAAATTTGTAAAATCTATGTACATTTTCTCATTTCTTTTTTTTTCTAAGATTTTTTAAAATTTTTTCCTTTGTCTCCCCAAAGCTCCCCCTCCCCCCCCCGTACATAGTTGTATATTCTTCGTTGTGGGTCCTTCTAGTTGTGGCATGTGGGACGCTGCCTCAGCATGGTTTGATGAGTGGTGCCATGTCCGCACCCAGGATTCGAACCAGCAAAACTCTGGGCTGCCGAAGCAGAGCACTCGAACTGAAGCACTCAGCCACCGGGCCGCCCCGGGATATTCTTGAATAACGACATGAATCTTCTTTTAGTGGACCTCCGCCAACAACAAATCTTGTTTTATAAAATTCTGTGTTAATGGAGAGTTCATTTGGGAGTGTGCCAGAGATAATTTTTCCTGTTGATTCTCCTGTTATGTTAACAAGAATCTGAAACATACATCTATCGAATTGAAGGCAAACATGCAATTCTCTACTCAAGACATTAACGACATGGAGATTGATAGCGTTATCATCTCGAGTCAGCTGTTCAATAAAATTAAAAATCAGAGATAGTAAATCTTACATTCTTGTTTCTTTTCATAGTCACAAGAGAAATAGTGTCCTGTTTAGATGGCACTTAAGTTTAAAGAAACTAAAATTTAATCATTCTCCTTTTCCTGATTTTCCTTTTTTTTTGCAGGGAGGGAAGAATGTCACACAAGAAGGAACTTCTCCTTCCATGAAAACAAAATATATGGAATGCCTTAATATTTTAAAGGCGCAGTTCTCAAAGTGATTCATCTTTCCCTTATATCTGAAATATTCTAAGATCTCAGACTGGTTTTTCTGTTGCATTAGTATTTCCTAGTTCTCATTGTTTACTTTTACTTATGGAGAAATGCATTTCCTGTGTCAGTTTTTCCCTCTTGAGTCTATCTCCGAATGTTCCTTTACAAGTTACTAACATCAGAATTTTGTGGATTCTTTCAGATTAAATAATTGAAGACAATCTAAAAATTTTTTTGCAAGAAGTAGGCTTCTGGCCGTAATCACATCTTTTAAAAAAAATTATGTCCAATATATGAAAATTTAAAGTCCTAAATGCCAGCCATCTTGGCTTCATCTGTGAGCTTAAGATACATTCAGATAGGACAAACTCAGTTGCTCTCCCTGAAATTATAAAATTGTGGAGTATTTTACTCTTTTTTTTGTAGGTGAAGTTCACTTAAGTTCTCCTCGATTATTTTCAGTCTTTCTATTTCCCTAGTTAAAATATTTCATATTATCTCATCACTCCCTTGAGATAAGAATTGCCGTTGGACAGAATGTGATTCCAACCAGAGAATATTTTTTATAACTTAAGGGTTGTGCTTAGTAAAATTTTATCACTTGCTTCCTTAAGAAAATTTAGATACTATAAATTTAGCCTCTAACCTTCTTCGACATAATCCTCATTTCCATTTTATGACACAGCCTCTTCTCTTTTATTTAATGGTTTAATAGAGTCATGTTTGAAACTGGCTGGAAAGCAATTTCGAGAAATGGTTTATAGGCTACTTTTAACGGGCAATGTTCGAGTATTTATTGGTCTCAGATATAACATTATTGTTATTATTAAAAATTATTTGTTGATTGCTGGTAGTTGCACTTGGAGCTATGTGAGACATAAAGAAGCCATAAGCACTGCCCTCTGCCCTATAATCTGGCAAATAAAAACAATATGTCTCTATATGGTTTCTCTGGTTCTACCTCAGCTATTTTCTCCTTTAGGGAATGGACACTCCTTAGAGTGAGATGATGCATTTTCCCCTTATTTTTATTGACTCTCTTCCCACCAGTAGTAGATGCCTTGGCAGTCAAGTTGAACTCCCGAAGAGGAAGCACCAGAGTAGTAAGGTACACCAATGACCTTTGGAAGCACATAACATTGATTCATGTTTCCAGGACCTGCAGTAGGCTGGCATTACTTATATCTGTAAGTAAGTGTTGGAAATAACCTTAGAGGTTAGAGTCTTCAAAGCTCACTGGAAGAGAAGTTTCCCCACAGGAACGAGATAAAGGGATTTCTTCTCTGACATTGGCAAGGACACTTGACAAACTCTGCTTATACCCAAGTTGATGAGTGTTGCCTTTCTTTCGCTAGCTCAGGCCCACTGTGCACTTTTATTCTCTGTGGCCAGTTTACCGGACCATCCAATGGCAGGTGCCATGGCAGGTGCCCTCTGTACCAAAGGCCCTGCCCCTTTTGTACCCAATTCCAGTTGAAAGCAGTTTCTAAAGCACAATTGTTCTCTAAGGAAGAAACGAAGGAGGGATGGAGGGAAGGAAGGAGGGAAAAAGGAAGGAAAAAAAAAAAAGAAAGCAGGGAAGAAAGAAGGAAGTTAGAATTAGGCAGTCGCTCAGAAGACTTTTTCTAAAGGATTGTGCTAGGTTTTTTGGTGGTGGAAGTGGGTGAGAGGGGGCAGAACACAGAGGTGAAATATAGAAGGAACCTTTCCCAACCAGAGTACAGACAATTAGGGAGGATAAATCATGTCTTCCAATAAATGAGACACAAGGTCAAAAGTGGCAAGTGCTATAGCGGGGTCTGGATGGAGTGCTGTGGACATCCAGAGGGGAGAGCAGACTTCCAGCTGGTCCTCACACCTATCGATAAGGACACAACAAACTGAAAACGTACCACACCTTCCACGTTCTCCCTTTCCTCCTACCTCCCATCAATTATTCCTCACAAAAGGAGAGACTTCTCAGCAGTAGAAAAGGAAAGCCAACAGCATGAAGAGGATACCAAACATTTAAAAATAGAAAAGAGGAGAGAAAGAATCTATGAGCTCCAGATGTGTCCAAGCTCCTTAAAGAGGATAAAATATAAAACCCACCTCTTTGTAACTTTCTCCCTCTTCAGGAAAAGGGAAGAAATACATTTTATATTGCAATTCAGTGTGCATATTATGTGTGTGGGTGGGTGTGTATGTGTCCAAAACACAGACTTTACCAACCAATACTTGTGACGCAAGCATTATCTATTCTGTACCTGAAGGCTGGGATGTAGAGAGCGAGGGAAGAGAACCAAGATGACTTCTGGTCTTTGGTTTAAGCAATTGGGTTGGATGGTGGTATCATTTACTGAGATGGAGGAAAATTTTTACACTTTATAAAGATTTCTGATTTGACCATGTTATATTTGAATTGCTTAGTATAGTGGCTTTCAGACATTCTGACTGTGACTCATAGCTAGAAATATATTTGACATCAAGACCAAGTCAACCCTTCTCACACTTACATATATGAGTATGTGAGTGTGTCTGAGAGAGCGCATCTCTATGTCCTCCTCCCTGAGCATGAGCCACGTGAGCTCTGGGCTGAGAAATGGGTTGAAAGATATCACCTAAAGAAGGACCCAATGAAGTGGTAGGGCCATCATGAACAGAGAGAGTTCTTAGAGTTTTCTTTATTCCCAGGCTGTGCCCACTTCTAGAACCAAGTGGCTACTTATTTTCAAAAGACCAAGGGGCCGGCCCGGTGGTGCAGTGGTTAAGTGCGCACATTCCCCTTGAGCGGCCCAGGGTTCGCTGGTTCAGATCCCTAGTGCATACATGGCACCACTTGGCAAGCCATGCTGTGGTAGGTGTCCCACATATAAAGCAGAGGAAGATGGGCACGGATGTTAGTTCAGGGCCAGTCTTCCTCGGCAAAAAGAGGAGGATTGGCAGCAGATGTTAGCTCAGGGCTAATCTTCCTCAAAAAAAGAAAAAAAAGACCAAGGTGGCTAATGGATCAGAGACAGCTATTCCATTCTCTCCATTGCTCCCTCAGGAAAAGAACAAGAAGGAAAATGCTCAAGGTGTTATGGTGCAGTGAGAAAAAGCTAAATTGTGAAGTCTGAAGGGGCACCTGCATTTCTTACGTGAAATGCCTCTTGCTTAAAATCTGAACACATTCAATTTTTGATTAGTGTAATGTTTTTGAGCCAAACATCCTGAAAAGTATTTAGAAAAACTGAGCAAATACTCCCATTTCAACATGAAGAATTAATAACTGCTAACATTTGTCTTATTTGCTGCTGGTCTTTTCATTAACGAATATAAAACATTACAGATGAAGCCAGTGTCTCCTTTACTTTTTATTTTTATTTTTTTTACAGATTGGCACCTGAGCTAACATCTGTTACCAATCTTTTATTTCCCCCTTCTTCTCCCCACAGCCCCTCAGTACATAGTTGTATACTCTAATTGCAGGTCCTTCTGGCTCTGCTATGTGGGACGCCACCCCAACATGGCCCAAGGAGCAGTGCTAGGTCTGCGCCCAGAATCCAAACCCGTGAAACCTGGGCGACCGGGAACCCAACCACTCTGCCACGGGGCTGGCCCCGACATCTGTAATCACCACCCCAACCCCATTTCTCTCCGTCTCTGTGCCCTCACTTCAGTTAGCATCGAGGAGTTTGAGCTGTCTTCCATTCCATATTTTATAATTTTCATACATAATTATTTATAGCTAATGCATAGTATTACTTCATATATCTTTGTATTAATAAATGACTCCTCAGTTGACCATGGCTATTATCTATCAAGTTACTGTCCTGGTACTCCAAAATTGTGTCCTCTCTGACTTGACAACAGCCTTTCTGAGGGGCTGATGCAAATCTGTGTGGATGCTAGTGCAGGCGTCTCTGGCCCAGAATTGAAGGGTGCTCTGGGGAAGTGGAGCACACTCTGTGGGGAAGTTTGGTCCTGTGCCTGTTTCCTCAGCTTAGAGCAGTCTTGGCTAAAAATAGCGGAAGCTATTCACCATCTGCAAAATGCAGCTGTGTGGGGCCCCTATTTTGAAACGAAGGGAACGTTAGTATGGCTGATCATTTCCCAAGAACTTTCTTTTTTCACTAGGCGAAAGGTAATGCACATATTAATTGGTAGAAGGGTTTTCTGTGTCTTTGTCTCATTTCCACTGGTGTGTGTGGTAGGAAGCACCCTGGTGTAATACCCACGTAGGATTCTTTTAGAACCACAGAGTTCCTTTGGCTGTCCCTTCAGTTATCCCCGTAATAACATCAATCTGGGTTCTAAATTGAAATGAACAGACCTCCAGCTATATTAAGCAGAGAAGGAATACCTTAAAGAATATTAAGGTTCTTACAGAATCTCCTTGAGGGCCAAGGAATTGGGCTTGGAGGCCATATAGCTAGGAACCATGCCCAAACCGTGTCCTGCTACAGCGTAAATGTCACAGCCATCTCCGCTGACTACAGACCCCACAGCTCCCATCAATGACACTGGGGCGTGGACGCCTGAAGCTTCACATTGTCCCTCCAGATTGGATGTTTCTGCCAGTGCTGTCACAATGGATTCCGTGCAACTCTTCCCTCATGAGTTGAAGTTTTACATGAGTGTGTCTGACTGGTGAAGCCTGGGTCACAGGGTTGACTAGGAGAGTCACAGTCTGACCTCTCTACAATGGGGAGACAGGACTTACAGGAAATGACGCCAACATAGGAAGATGGTCCAAAAAGTGCTCAGTAAAATGAAAACCACAATACAATAATACTACTACGCATCTACCAGAATGAGTGAAATGGAAAAGACTGACAATGTCAAGCAATGGAACTCTCATCCATTGCTGATGAGAGTGTAAGTTGGTACAACCACTTTGGAAAATCATTTAGCAGTATCTTCTACATCTGAAAATACACACATTATATGACCCAACAATTCCACTCTTAAGGTGTATACCTAACAGAAATGCGTACATTTATTCACCAAAAGACATATACTAGAATATTCATGGCGGCACTGTTTGTAGTTCCCAAACTGGAAACCACCAAGATGCACATCACAGTAGAATGGATATTATTAGCATTGAGTATTCACACAGTGAAAACTATGTAACCATCAGGATGGCTGTACTACTACAGCCTGGAACAGAATGGGATGAATCTAACAAAGTCTTCAGGGAAAGAAGCTCAGAAACAGTACATTCTGTATAATTACATTCATAATTATTAGATTTGCAAATCTAACCTATGGTACTAGAAATAAGGATAGTACTTTCCCTTGGGGCAGTGGTGGTTGAAGGGGCAAGAAGGTAGCATCTGAAATGCTGCTTGCATCCTGTTTCCTGATCTAGGTGTGGTTACTTCAGAGTGTTCAGTTTGTGTTTTAGGTACTTTTTGGTATATTTTATTTGAGACAGCAAATTAATGCTTCAAGACTGAGAATGTCTTTGCCAATAATTTATTTAACACAGATTCACTGTGGGAATTATAATAATTTCACAAACCAAAAGAAATTGTAATAATTTCAAAAACCAAAAGGGTAATGTCTCCTACTAGGCTAATAAAGAAATAACCTACTCCAAACCAATGGTAGATTAATCACACCATTGTTCCAGGCAAAGGTGAAGAGAAAGAAATGAAGCCCAAATTTAGTTGAGGTACACTTTTCTATGAGTTGGTTCTCAGGAGAGAGAGCTTGACCAACCAAGAGCTGATGTCCAGCTGCCAGAGCAAAAGCGGAAAGTCCTCTGTTGCTAGAGCATGTTGCTAGGGAATGATGGAGCCGGTGTTGGTGGGCAAGATGATCTTTTTTGTGGGGCAGCTGCACGGCTCTCACCACTGCAGGTAAAAGAGTCACCTTTAGAAGAGAAGGAGACTGGAGCAGAAAGGCGTGTTCAAAGAAATAATAGCAGAGAACTTCCCAAACCTAGGAAAAGAGATGGAAACCTGTGTGGAAGAGGCCTCCAGACTCCTAGATTTGTCAATGTAAAAAGACCTACTACAAGGCATATAGTAGTAAAATTGGCAAAAATGAATGACAAAGAAAGAATACTAAGGGCAGCAAGGCAGAAGAAAATAACCTACAAAGGAAGCCATATCAGGCTTTCAGCGGATTTCTCTGCAGAAACCTTACAAGGTGGGAGAGAATGGAATGACACATTCAAATCTTTAAAAGACAAAAATCTTCAGCCAAGAATACTCTATCCAGCAAAAATATACTTCAGATATGAGGGAGAAATTAAAACTTTCCCAGACAAACAAAAGCTAAAGGACTTCATAGCCACGAGAACCTCCCTAAAAGAAATGCTCAAGAAGGCCCTCATACCTGGAAAAAAAGGAGAAAGGGGTCACAAAACACAGAGTAAGGAGATAAATAGGTAGACAGAATCAGAATAGGATAGCAAATATTCAACTATAGCATTAGGATAAAGGGAAGGAAAACACCAAAAACAAAGATAATCCTGTCATTTTAACCACAAACTCACAACACAAGATGGAATAAGATATGAGAAAAACAACTTAGAAGGGGAGGAGAAAAGGGACTGAATTGGTTTAGACTTAGGAAATAAGAGGCCATCGGAAAATGGGCTATCTTATACACGAGGTTCTGAATATAAACCTCGGGGTAACCACTAAACAAAAAAGCAGAACAGAGACACAAAGAATAAATAAGGAGAAAACAAAGAAACACATCATAAAAAACTGCATAATTCAATGGGTAGACCAAAACACACAGGACGAGAAACAAAGGAAACCGTAAAATAAGTGATAAAATGACAGCATTAAGCCCTCATACATCAATAATCACCCTAAACGTAAACAGATTGAATTCTCAAAAAAAAAAAAAAAAAAAAAAGACACAGAGTGGCGAGATGGATTAAAGAACAAGACCCAAGAATATGCCTCCAGAAAACACATCTCAGCTCCAATGACAAACACAGGCTCAGAGTGAAGGGGTGGGAGATGATGCTCCAAGCTAATGGCAAACAAAAGAAAGCAGGTGTTGCAATACTTATATCAAACAAAGTAGACTTCAAGATAAGACAGGTAGAGAGAGACAAAGAGGGGCAATATCTAATGATCAAAGGGACACTTCATCAAGAAGAAATAATGCTTATAAATATCTATGCACCCAACACAGAAGCACCAAAGTTCATAAAGCAGCTACTAACAAACCTAAAAGAAGATATTAATAATAACACAATAATAGTTGGGGACCTCAACACTCCACTCACATCAATGGGTAGATCATCCAGACAGAAAATTAACAAAGAAACAGTGGAATTAAATGAAAAGCTACACCAGTTGGACTTAATAGACATATATAGAACACTCCATCTAAAAACAGCAGAATACACATTCTTTTCAAGTGCACACGGAACAGTCTCAAGGATAGACCATACATGCTGGGAAACAAGGCAAGCCTCAATAAATTTAAGAAAATTGAAATAATAACAAGCATCTTTTCTGATCACAATGCTATAAAGCTAGAAATTAATTACAAGAAAAAAGCTGAGAAAGGGACAAAGATGTGGAGACTAAACAATATGCTATTGAACAAGCAATGGATCATTGAAGAAATTAAATAAGAAATCAAAAAATATCTGGAGACAAATGAAAATGAAAACATACCATACCAACTCATATGGGATGCAGCAAAAGCCGTATTAAGAGGGGAATTCATCGCAATACAGGCACACCTGAACAAACAAGAAAAATCCCAAATAAGCAATCTCAAGTTACACCTAACTGAATTAGAAAAAGAACAAACAAAGCCCAAAGTCAGCAGAAGGAGAAAAATAATAAGAATCAGAGCAGAAATAAATGCTATTGAAACAAAAAAGGCAGTAGAAAGGATCAATGAAACAAAGAGCTGGTTCTTTGAGAAGATAAATAAAGTTGACAAACCCCAGCCAGACTTACGAAGAAAAAAAGAGAGAAAGCTCAGATAAACAAAATCAGAAATGAAAGAGGAGAAATGACAAAAGACACCTCAGAAATACAACAGATTATAAGAGAATACTACAAAAAACTATACACCAACAAAATGGATAATCTAGAGGAAATGGATAAAATCTTAGACTCTTACAATCTCCCAAAGCTGAGTCAAGAAGAAACAGAAAATCTGAATAGACCAATCACAAGGAAAGAGATTGAAACAGTAATCAAAAACATGCCAAAGAATAAAACCCCAGGACCAGATGACTTCCCTGGGGAATTCTACCAAACTTTCAGAGAGGATTTAATACTTATCCTTCTCAAGTTATTCCAAAAAATTAGGGAAGAGGGAACACTTCCTAACACATTCTACGAGGCCAACATCACTCTGATACCAAAGCCTGACAAGGACAGCACAAAAAAGGAAAACTATAGGCCGATATCACTGATGAACATAGATGCAAAAATCCTCAACAAAATTTTGGCAACCTGAATTCAGCAATACATCAAAAGGATCATACATCATGATCAAGTGGGATTTATACCAGGGACACAGGGATGGTTCAATATCTGCAAATCAATCAATGTGATACACCACATCAGCAAATTGAGGAATAAAAACCACATGATCATCTCAGTAGATGCAGAGAAAGCATTTGACGAGATCCAACATCCATTTATGATAAAAAACTCTTAACAAAATGAGAATAGAAGGAAAGTACCTCAACATAATAAAGGCCATATATGACAAACCCACAGCCAACATCATATTCAATGGGCAAAAATTGAACGTCACCTCCCTGAGAACAGGAACAAGACAAGGATGCCCACTCTCACCACTCTTATTTAACATAGTACCAGAGGTTTTGGCCAGAGCAATTAGGCAAGAGAAAGGAATAATAAGAATCCAAATAGGGAGTGAAGAAGTGAAACTCTCACTGTTTGCAGATGACGTGATCTTATGTATAGAAGACCCCAAAGAATTCATCAGAAAACTAACAGGAATAATTAACAACTACAGCAAAGCTGAAGGTACAAAATCAACTTACAAAAATCAGTTGCTTTTCTATACTCCAATAATGAATTTACAGAACGAGAACTCAAGAATATAATTCCATTTGCAATTGCAACTAAAAGAATCAAGTACCTAGGAATAAATTTAACCAAGGAGGTGAAAGACTTAGACAATGAAAACTATAAGACATTACTGAAAGAAATTAATAATGACATAAAGAGATGGAAAGAGATTCCATGCACATGGATTGAAAGAATAAAAATAGTTAAAATGTCCATACTTCCCAAAGCAATTTACAAATTCAATGCGACGCCAATCAGAATCCCAACGACATTCTTCACGCAAATAGAGCAAAGAATCCTAAAATTCATATGGGGCAACCAAAGACCCCAAATTGCTAAAGCAATCCTGAGAAAAAAGAACAAAGATGGAGGTATCATAATCCTTGACTTCAAAATGTACTACAAAGCCATAGTGATCAAAATGGCATGGTACTGGTACAAAAATGGACACACAGATCAATGGAACAGAACTGAAAGCCCAGAAATAAAACCACACATCTATGGACAGCTAATCTTCCACAAAGCTGCCAAGAACATACAATAGAGAAAAGATAGTTTCTTCAATAAATGGTGTTGGGAAAACTGGACAACCACTTGCAAAAGAATGAAGGTAGATCATTATCTCACGCCATACACAAAAATAAACTCAAAATGGATCAAAGACTTGAAGATAAGTCCCGAAACTATAAAACTCCTGGAAGATAATACCGGTAGTACGCTCTTTGACATCAAAATAAAAAGGGTCTTTTTGAATACCGTGTCTTCTCAGACAAGGGAAACGAAAGAAAAAATAAACAAGTGGGAGTTCATCAGACTAAAGAGCTTCTGCAAAGCAAAAGAAACTAGAATCAAAACAAAGAGACAACCCACCAATTGGGAGAAAATATTTGCAAATCATGTATCTGACAAGGGGTTAATCTCCATAATATATAAGGAACTCACACAACTGAACAAGAAAACATCAAACAGCCCGATCAGAAAATGGGCAGAGGATATGAACAGAGATTTTTCCAAAGAAGATATACAGATGGCCAATAAACACGTGAAAAGATGGTGAACATCACTAATCATCAGGGAAATGCAAATCAAAACCACTCTAAGATACCACCTTACACCTGTTAAAATGGCTGTAATCACTAAGACTAAAAATGACAAATGTTGGAGAGGGTGTGGAGAGAAGGGAACCCTCATACACTGCTGGTGGGAATGCACTGGTGCAGCCGCCATGGAAAACAGTATGGATATTGCTGAAAAAATTAAAAATAGTTCAGTGGTTACTAGGGGAAAGGGGCTGTCGGGTGGGCACAGGGTGCGAAGGGGAGCACTTATGTGGTGACAGACAAGAAACAATGTACAACTGAAATCTCACATCGGTGTAAACTATTATGAAGTCAATAATAATAATAATAAAAAGAATCGCCTTTACCACATCATGAGCTAACACCCCAAGGTCTTCGGAGAGATTTTAGATCAGCAAGGGTCACTTTGCCCAGACCGAACACTCTCGAACAGTCCTCACAAACGCTGGGTATTTATAGTCTAAATGTCCCCTCCCCATGCTGCTTCTTCATATGTTCTTCTCATTAAGGCCTCAGCAGAGCCCCTGAGCCCCTGAGCTTCCGAGTCCTTGTCAACAACCACAGATGTCGATGACGTCATCCCGACACAACAACTTCACACTTATATGAAAGCAACTTTGCTTATACAAACAACTTCATTCTTACATCAAAATAATGTCACTCTTAAGAACTACTTTATTTTTGTCATAAACATATGGATTTGAAATCATATCACACCAATACACAACACTGTAAGTATACTATGCCTTAGTTAAAAAAGAATACAATACAATACAACATAACATAATACAATACAATACAACACAACAAGATAATACAGTGCAGAAGCCTGGGTAGCTACAAACGTTCCCTATGGCAAGGGTTTTGTTTGAAGGAAAGAGTATGCAGCAAGTCAGATATCACCAGAGGGAGAGGGAAGCTGGCCACCTGGAAGGTCAAGGGGACATGGTAACCTGGGTGAGGTCGCTCTGGCCAAGGCTCTGGTCTTCAGTCTTGAACACATAGTCACCTGAGGGGAGGGCACCCCGTCTCAGGAGCAGACTTCCATTAACAAAAGTCATAATACTGGACAAATCCCTGGCCATCCAGTCATTCGTTTAAAAGTAAACAGTATACAACTAGAAGAGATGTGATAACACATTCTTTCTCCATAGACGGATCTCCAAGGCAAATCAAACCGTAACCAGGATGTTCGCTGAGCCACAGTCAGAGGTGGTGGGCCAGGTTAGCTTCTTCCCGGACAAAGATTATTTCTGTGACTGTCATCTTGCTCTAGTGCCTCTGCTTCCTTGTAACAAATATGTATTTTTATAAAATAAAAGTGTGTGTATGTTCTGTGTGTATGTGTAGGTAACACCTGCACATGGTACAAAATTCGAAAGGCATAAAAAGGTAAGCAGGAAAAAGAAATCTCCTTCCCACTGCCTCAGTGGCTCACTTCTCTTTCACAGAGGCAGCCTCATTGTCCATTCCTCATGTGTTCTTCCAGAGAAATACTATGCATACGTATATGTTTATAGATTATTTTTTTCTTTATACAAATGATAGCACATTGTATACCATATAGGCCGTAGGATGTTTTTACCACCTCACACTGTATCTTGGAGACTGTAAATTTAGAGCTGCCTCATTCTTTTCAGCAACTGTATCAGTCAGGCTATGGTAGGTTAGGCTACAGTAACAAAGAGCCCCCACACACGAGGGCAGCATTACTGTGATACCAAAACCAGACAAAGACATCACAAGGAAAGAAAATACAGATCAATATTCCTTATGAACATAGGCACTAAAATCCTTAATAAAACCCTATCAAATCACATTCATCAACTTAGAAAAAAGGATGATACACCCTGACTGAGTATATCCTGTGTCCCAGGAATGAAAGGTCAAATTAACATCCAAACATCAATTAATTTAATACACCATATTGATAAAGTTAAATAAAGTAAAAAACGACATGATCATCTCAATAGATACAGAAAAATCTAGCACCAGTTCATGATAAAAACTCTCAATAAACCAGACAGAAGGGCACGTCTCAATCTGATAAAAGGCATCTACAAACAATCTATAACTAACATCAGACTTAATGGTGCAGAGCTAAATTCTTTTCTTCTAAAAATGTGAACAGAGCAAGACTATCTGCTCTCATCACTTCTGTTCAGCCCTGTACTGGAGGTCCTAGCCAGTGCAGCAAGGACAGAAATAAATAAGTAAATAAATAAAGACATTCATACTGGGAAGGAATAAGTAAACTTTTTATTCACAGATGACATAATCCTTTTGTAGAAAACCCTAAGGAATCCACAAAGAAAAGTCTAGAACTAATAAATTTGTTTGGTAATGTCACGGGACACAAGAGCAATATACAAAGTCAATTGTATTTTCATATTCTTGCAACAAACTACCCTAAGATGAAATTAAGAAAGCAATTCAATTTATAATAGAATCAAAAAGAACAAAATACTGAGGCTGGCCCCATGGCCAAGTGGTTGAGTTCACACACTCTGCTTCAGCGGCCTGGGGTTCATAGGTTCAGATCCTGGGTGCGGACCTACACACCACTCATCAAGCCATGCTGTGGCAGCATCCCACATAGAAGATCCAGAATGAGTTACAACTAGGATATACAACTATGTACTGGGGCTTTGGGGAGAAAAAAAAAAGGGAGGGACAATTGGCAACAGTTGTTAGCAGGCCAATCTTCCTCACCAAAAAAAAAAAAAAAAGAAGAACAAAATACTTAGGAATAAATTTATCAAAAGTAATGCCGAATATACACACTGAAAACAACAAAATACTGCTGAGAGAAATTAAAGACAATATAAATAAATAGACATTATATGTTCATGGATTGGAAGACTCAATATTGTTAAAATGGCAATTTCCCCAAAATTGACTTAATTCAACACAATTCTTATCAAAATCTCAGCAGACTATTTGTTGTGGAAATTGATAAGCTGATCATAAAATGGAAATACATACAAATAACCTTGCAGAGCCAAAACAGTTTTTTGTTTGTTTGTTTTTGCTGAGGAAGATTCTCCCCGAGCTAACATCTGTGCCAATCTTCCTTTATTTTGTATGTGGGTCACTGCCACAGCATGGCTGATGAGTAGTGTAGGTCTGTGCCTGGGATCCAAACCTGAAAACTCCCCAGGCCACCGAAGCAGAGCACACTGAACTTAACCACTACCCCACAGGGCTGGCACCTCCAGACAGTTTTGGAATGGAAGAATGAAATTGGAGGACTTATATTGTTCAATTTCAAAACTTACTATTAAAGCTACAGTAATCAAGACAGCGTGGCATAAAGTATTATGCCAATTAGGGTATGCCTAATGGGGAAGGATAGTCTTTTTAGAAAATGGTGCTAGGACAACTGGATATCAATGTGCAAAAACAAACCTAAATCCTTACCTCACAGGGCACACAAAAATTAATTCAAAATAAGACATAGACTTAAATTTAAGAGCCAAAACTATAGAATTTCTTGAAGAAAATCTTTGTGACCTTGAGTTTGGCAGAGTTCTTGGATAGGACACCAAAAGCACAGCAATAAAAGAAAAAAATGGATAAATCGAACTTCATTAAAATTAAAAACTTCTGTCCTTCAAAAGACATCATTAACAAAATGAAAAGACAAGTTACAGGACTGGGTGAAAATATTTGCAAATCATATATCTGGTAAAGGATTTATATAAAGATTATGTAAAGAACTCCTACAACTCAATAATGCAAAGACTCAATTAAAATAAAAATGGGCAATAGGGCCAGCCCAGTGGCCTTGTGATTAAATTTGGCATGGTCCGCTTTGGCCGCCCAGTTTGGTTTCTGGGCATGGACCCACAGCACTTGTCGGTGGCCGTGCTGTGGCAGCGACCCACATACAAAATAGAGGAAGACTGGCACAGAAGTTAGCTCAGGGCAAATCTTCCTCAGCAAAAAAATAAAAAATCAATAAAAATGGGGCAATATATTTGAAGAGACATTTCAGCAAATATGTACAAATGGCTAATAAGTACATGTAAAAGTGGTTAATATCATTAATCATTAGGGAAATACAAATTAAGACCACAGTGAGACACCACTCCACGTCCACTAGAATGGCCATAATTGAAAAGAAAGACATTACTGTATGTCAGTAAGGATGTGGAGAAACTGGAACCCTCATATTATTATTAGGGATGTAAAATGGTGTAACTATTTTAGAAAACAGTTTCTTAAAATGTTAAACATAACTTAGCAAATACTCCTAGGACTCCACCCAAGAGAAATGAATACATATGTCCTCACCGATAATTTGAGCTTTATCTGAGTCCTGTGCTCCTGGAAAGAAGCAATGTTGAGAAATCTCTCCACCTTCTCATATTTTGAGAAAGTCTAATTGCAAAGGACCACCCTGCCCCCCACATCTTTCCTTCCATCCTTCCTCAAGACTCTCATAAGACCCACTGATGACTCCCTCGTTTATCTGCCTCTATAAAACCCCAGACCTCCTTCATTTTCTTGGAGATGTTTCTCATTAATGAATATTCTTTCTATTGCAATAACCTGACTAAAGTCATCCCCTTAATTGTTCAGTGCGTTCTGTCTTTCACATAACAGAGACTTGTATGCAAGTACTTTTGGCCACATTATTAAGAAACTGGAAACAATCCAAATGTCCAACAGCGAGTGAATTGATAAACAAAATGTAGTATATCCATACAATGATTTCTATTCAGCAATAAGAAAGAATGATATACTGATATGTGCTATAACATGGATGAATCTTGAAAACACTATGCTAAGTGAAAAAAACCAAATGTGAAAAACTACATATAGTCTGATTCTGTTTATATAAAGTGTCCAGAAAAGGCAAATTTAGAGAGACAGCAAGTGGATCAGTGGTAATATAGGAAGAGGGATTGGGCTCAAGGGGACTGGGGGAAAGCGTGTTCTAAAATTCGAATGTGATGATAGTACGACTTTGAAAGTTTACTAAAAATCATTGAGCTGTGTACTTACAATGGGTGAATTTTATGATCTATAAATTATACCTTAATAAAGCTGTAAAAAATAAAAAGAACAAGAGATAAAATTCAAATACTGCAACAAACTGTGAAAATTCGCCATCAGAGCCAGTTGCATCCTAAAAGTGGACTAAGCGTCCAGATTTCTGGTGTTCAGTGTGATGGGCTCATTAACTTGGCTTCTGCAGAGCACTGTGAGTGGAATTTGGAGAGAAATCCCTCCACAACTGTGGACTCCATGCTTGATCCAAATATCTAGAACAAACTGTCAGAACTAGAGGCCCTCGCTACAATAGCCAAAGAGCTATAATGGTGATTTATAGTTTCTAGTTAAATAGAAATAAAGGCTAAGAAAGGAAACTGAATGAGGAACCACACTACAGTTCAAGCTTTTGATCACGGAGCCAAATAGAGCCAAACAGAGACAACACGACGAACAATTGCAAACAATTTCATTTCTCCCATTGGAAAGAAACACTTGTTAATAGTTCACAGCCACATATTTAAAAATCGTGTTAATTCTTTTTGTAACTCCTGTTCAGTTGTTTACATACGGGACCAATCTCCATTAAGTGCTCTGTGAATGTTGAATGTATGAAGCCATGGAGTCAAGAAAATGCTCTCTATTCCAACTATAATAGAAGCTTAGTTGATCTTTGTCACCTGTCTTTCAAATGTATTCCTTTCTTTAGAAACTTCCTCCTACCAAACATCTCTGCTTCTTACGATTTCCCACCCAGCCTTAAAGACTTAGCTCAAATGCAGCTCCATAGCTCATTTCTTCTTGAGTTATAATGATTTGTGTTAACGTATTATCACGTACGCTTGAGTATAAAGAAGAGCGCCTTAATCATGGGGTAGCCTCTAGGGCACCCTGTCCTTGGTAACCTTCTCTAAAGGCTTGTCGCATTGAATGGAATGTACCGCCCCCTGGTGGCTGAATAGGAAAACAACTGGAGACTTTCCTAAAGGATGTGCCCCAGTTCCTCAAACCACTGTGGGTTTTGGAGGGCTCAACTTGTGGAATTCAATTCAACAGAGTTTTGAGGGTGATGTTATAAAATTTAAATGTGATGATGTTTGCACAACCCCCCAAATCAAGAGGTGCTCGGGCTCTCTTTTGCTGGAAATTGCCTTTTTTCTCTCTTTTTTTCCATTTCTCTTCCGCTCCTCTTCCTCCTCTCACTTTCCCCTTTTCTCTCTTGTGGACCCTTTTTTTCTCATATCCGTCAATTTTGATTTTTTTCTTCCTTCTCTTCTTGTTCTCAACTTTTCACTACTCGTTCCTTGAAATTGTGGCTTGCTTTTGATGTCTGCTTATTTATATTCGGCTATTTCCAATGTGATCACACGGGAAGCATTATTTTCTTTTCTGTTGTGTTGAACGAACACAGTTGACCAAACTCCAAATTCAGTCACTGACACCCAGTTCCAGGGATGAAAAAAGACCTCTTCAAAGATGTTTCCCATATATTGTTTTTTTTTTTTTTTTTTAATACTTGAAGGAGTCTTCTTAAGGTGAACATACAGGCATTAGAATGATCTCCACTCAACCAAAAAGCAAACTGAAGCAGGTGAGAATGAACACTTGTCTAAGATCCCAGATGTGCAATCTGATCTTTGTTCCCACTGCCCATCTACTGGTGCACCAATCCATGTACAAAGCTGATTTTGAAGTATTGGGATCAAACTTCTTTACCATAATAGTTTAACAACTATAGTTTTCCTTTAGGAGTCTGTAATCTCTTATTTCTTTGAGTTTAGTGATGAATATAATTGCTCAAAATTCACCTGGCGTGATAGAATGGTAAAGCCAAGAGAATTAGAGGTGATCTAATTGAAATTACGTATTTAACAAATGACAAAATGGAGGCTCAGAGGTGAAGTGACTTACCTCATGTCACACAGCTGGTTTGAGATACAGGTCTCTTGAATTCCAGTTTCCACTTTTCCCGAACTCTGTGCGGTCGAAGCACAATGTGGAGGCAGCGAGGCAGGGCGGGAGGGGCCAGACCTTGGACTCAAACAGACCTGGGACTGAATCTTAGCTCTACCACCTGCTAAATCCTATTAGGTATTATTTAAATATTGATTATTTACCTATTAGGTAAGTTATTTAAGCATCAGTTCCTCATCTGTAAAACAGTGATAAAATCTTGTACTGACCTTGCTGTGAATATTAAAATGTGTAGTTCTGTAAAAGGTAATTGTATCTGAGACCAGTATAGCATAGTAGCTGAGAAAGTGATCTTTGAAGTCAAACAACTAGTGTTTCTAGTTGTAGGATATTTGGAAAGCTACTTGACTCTCTGAGTGTTAGTTTTCTCATCTGTAAAATAGGAATAATAGCAATATTTGTATTGTAGGGTATCTAGACGCTTAAACGAAAAAAAAGCCTGAAAAATTCATATGTGCTTGGCACACAAGTCAGAGCTCAATAAACGAATGCTATTACCAGCATCCTTTCCAGCTTCCAATGGAAGTTTTGACCTCTTAATGGACAAAATACTGAACTAAAGAGTTTAGTCTGGGAAATATTTTATTAGATAATATTATTTTCTTTCCAAAGTAATGAAGTTTTCAAGGAAAGCAGCAATAACGACTTTTCATTGTCAAACGAGCATAGTAGCTACCAAGCACGCGCCGTGTGGTTGCCAGGTCTTTATAGTGTCTCATTTACTTTAACTCCCTCAATAATCCAATGAGGTAGGTATCAGAATACTCAGATGCAGACGGATTAAGTAGCTGATCCAGGGCCATCCTGCTAACGAGCGGTTTCATCCTGGTCCAGGTCACTCCAAACTCAGTACTGTTCCACTGTTCTATTTTAATTCTGCCTCCCAAACTGAACTGTTGGGAGAATTAAAACCTGAGACCATCCAAAACTGCACTCGATTTTGACAACCTATTCTAATTACCAAAACCAGTCAGAGATAACCTCTACATATGGCTTTTATAATGCCAGGAAAAACCCTTTTCATGTTTAACTATTCCATGAAATCTCTCGAACATTCCCAAATGAAGCTCCTGCCGCAATTGGCTTTTTAGTCCTAAATTAGCCTGCTCAGGCTGCCATAACAAAACACCACAGACTGGGGGCTTAAACAACAGAAATCTGTTCCTCACGGTTCTGGAAGCTGGAAGTCAGGATCAAGGTGTCAGCAGGTTTGGTCTGTCCTAAGCCCTCCCTCCTTGGTTTGCAGACAACTCTCTTCTCGCTGCATCCTTACATGGCCTTCCCTTTGTCCACACACATCCCTGGGATCTCTTCCTCTTCATGTTTTGTTTGTTTGTTTTTGTGGTAAGAACACAACATGAGATCTACCCTCTTAAATTTTTAAGTGCAAAACATAGAATGGTTAGCTGTAGGCAGCACAATATTGTACACAGATCTCTAGAACTTATTCATCTTGGCGTAACTGAAATGTATACCCATCGAACAACTGCCCATTTCCTCCTCCCTCCAGCCCCTGGAAACCACCATTGTACTTTCTGCTTCTTTGAGTTTGACTATTTTAGATACCTATAGAAGTGGAATCCTGCAGTATTTGTCCTTTTGTGACTGGCTTATTTCACTTAACATAATGTCCTCTGGGTTCCTCCATGTTGTTGCATATGGCAAGATTTCCTTCTTTTTCAAGGCTGAGTACTATTTCATTCTGTGTATATACCACATTTTCTTTTTCCATTTGTGTGTCAGTAGACATTTAGTTTGTTTCCATATCTTGGCTATTGTGAATAATAATGCAATGAAAGTGAGAGTGCAGACATATCGTTGAGATCCTGATTTCAATTCTTTTGGATATAGACTCAGAAGTAGGACTCCTGGATCTTGTGGTAGTTCTATTTTTAATTTTTTTTAGGAATCTCCCTAGTATTTTCCAAAATGGCTGCATGAATTTGCATTCTCACCAACACTGCACAAGGGTTGCCTTTTCTCTGTATTCTGGCCAACATTTGTTCTCTTCTGTCTTTTGATAATAGCCATTCTAACAAGTATGAGGTGCTATCACACTGTGGTTTTGATTTGCATTTCCCTGATGCTTCGTGATGTTGAGCACTTTTTATATGCCTGTTTGGGCCACTTGTATCTCTTCTTTGGAGTACTGTAGATTCAAGTCCTTTGCCCATTTTATAATCGGGTTATTTGTGTTTTTAATATTGAGCTTTACAAGTTCTTTATATATTTTGGATATTAACCCCTTATCAGATATAAGGTTTGCAACTATTTTCTCCCATTCTGTAGGTTGCCTTTTCATTCTGTTGATTGTTTCCTTTGCCACGCATGTTTTTAGTTTGACATAGTCCCACTTGTCTATTTTTGCTTTTGTTGCCTGTGCTTTTGGTGTCATATCCAAGAAATCATTGCAAAAACCAATGTCAAGAAGTTCTTCCCCATTTTCTTTCAGCAGTTTTACAGTTTCAGGTCTTACGTTTAAGTCTTTAATCCACCTTGAATTGATTTTTGTATATGGTGTAATATAAGGGTCCAAGATCATTCTTTTGCCTATGGGTATCCAGTTTTCCCAGCACCATTTGTTGAAGAGACTATACTTGCCCATTGTATATTCTTGGCTCCCTTCTTGAAGATCAGTTTACCGTATTTGGGGGGAGGGGTGTATTTCTGGACTTTCTATTCTGTTCCATTGGTCTATATGTCTGTTTTTATGCCAGTACTATACTGTGATGCCTCCAGCTTTGTTCTTCTTTCTTAAGATTGCTTTGGCTATTCAGGATCTTTTCCGGTTCCGTATGAATTTTCAGATTCTTTTTTCTATTTCTGTGAAAAATGTCATTGGGATTTTGTTGGAGATAGCACTGAATCTACAGGTCACTTTGGATAGTATGGACATTTCAACAATACTAAGTCTTCCAAGCCATAAGCATGGGATGTCTTTCCATTTATTTGTGTCTTCTTAAATTTCTTTCATCAGTATTTTGTAGTTTTCAGTGTACTTGTCTTTCATCTCAGTTAGGTTTATTTCTAAATGTTTTAAATGGGATTGTTTTCTTTAGTCTCTCTTTTGGATAGTTCATTGTTAGTGTATAAAAACAAAGGTGACTTTTGTATGTTGATTTTGTATCCTGCCACTTTATTGAACTCGTTTATTAGTTCTAATAGCTTTTTTGTGGAATCTTTAGAGTTTTCTACATACAAGATTGCCTCATTTGTGAACAGAGTTAATTTTACTTCTTCTTTTCTGATTTGGCTTTTATTTCTTTTTCTTGCCTAATTGTTCTAACTAGCATTTCCAGTACTATGTTGAAGAGAAGTGATGAGAGTGGGCATCGTTGCCTTGCTCCTGATCTTACAGGAAAACCTTCCAGTTTTTGTTTTTTTTTTTTGAGGAAGATTAGCCTGAGCTGACTACTGCCAATCCTCCTCGTTTTGCTGAGGAAAACTGGCCCTAAGCTAACATCCGTGCCCATCTTCCTCTACTTTATACGTGGGACACCTACCACAGCATGGCTTGCCAAGCGGTGCCATGTCCGCACCCGGAATCTGAACCAGCAAACCCTGGGGTGCTGAGAAGCAGAACGTGTGAACTTAACTGCTGTGCCACCGGGCCAGCCCTGCTTCCAGTTTTTCACTGTTGAGTATGATGTTAGCTGTGTGCTTTTCATATATGGTCTTTATTATGTGGAGGTAAGTTCTTTCCATAACTAGTTTGTCGAGAGTTTTTATCATGAAGGGTGTTTCTGTGGGAGAACGAGGGCTGGGACTTTCTCTTCCACCATCTTACTAATGTCGCCCCTCCTCCTCTTCTTACAAGGACACCAATCCTGGTGGATTAGGGCCCCACCCTTATGGCTTCATTTAATTTTGATTACCTCTTTAAAGGCCCTATTCCAAATATAGTCACATTGGGGATTAGGACTTCAACATATGGATTTTAGGGGGACAAAATTCAGTCCATAAAAAATCCATTCAATTTTTTTTTATTTTGAGGAAGATGGGCCCTAAGATAACATTCGCTGCCAATCCGCCTCTTTTTGCTGAGGAAGGATCCGTGCCCATCTTCCTCTACTTTATATGTGGGACACCTGCCACAACATGGCTTGACAAGCAGTGTATATGTCCACACCTGGGATCTGAACCAGAGAACCCCAGGCCGCCGAAGTGGAGCACGTGAACTTAAATACTATACCACTGGGCCGGGCCCCATTCAATTTCCTATCCTCAAGGTAATATAATGTTTTCTATAACTACTTGCAGAAACATGTTGATTGACAAGCACAATCACGAAGAAGCTTGTGTCCAAGTTCCCCGAATTATAGAATGTGAAAGCCAGAAGGGACATTAGAGGTCATAGTTCAGTGTCTTCATTTTTCAGTTGATGAAACTTGGAACTAGAATGAGGAAGGGACTTGTGTGAGAGTCACACAGCTGGGACTGACTGACATCCATACTGGAACCCAGAACTCCTCATGTGGTGCGGGGCTCATTTGATTGCAATGCACCTGGCTATTTCAAATCTGATTTTATATATAGCATCGTCCCTGCTATGCACCACCTTGAATTTCGCCAATGCATTCGTTTACACCTGGGCAGATTGCAACTCAGCTCATGGCAAGTACTTCACTGGGAAATTCATTGTCTCATTTAGTCCTCACTGCAGCCCTATGAGGGAGACCATTACACTTCCTCATTGTATAGCTAAGGACGTCTGAGGGGTGAAGTCAATTGCTCAAGGCTCTCCAGTTAGTAAGAGACACAACCTAAGGTGGATGTGGATTTGAAATGTTATGTGCTGATCGATTGAATAGCTCATGTGTTTGCTCACTCCGAAAGCTCATTCGTTGGCTTCTTTCTGCATTCCCACATGACTTAGTGCAGCTTCAACAACAGGTGGCAAAAGGAGACAACTACAGACCCTCACAGGGCATTGGAAAACGATTTCTTCGTTCTGCTTCTCGTGCCAAAAGGATTGCTGGGGAAAGCAAAGAGTGCCCGCCCGGCAGGCCAGGGCACCTTAGGCAGACTGGCTGGAGAATATTTTATAACAAAAACACTTTACAGTGATTGTAACAATAACCTGTCTATGATTTTTTTTTTAAATCTAAACAATATAGAAAAGTATAAAGGAGGAGTAAATTCTCTCATCTTCCCAACCCATCCCCAATAGCATTCCCCAGAGATGATTATTGCTACTATGTGTATGTATTCAGAAATATATCTTAAGCACATGTAAAATATATGTAAATTACAGTGTAGGATAATACTATGCTTATTGTTCTGTAGTGCACTTTTCAATCCCTGAACAGTATGTCTTTGACATGTTTTCATATTAATCTCTATAGTTCCATTTCCTCCTTCTTAATGATAGCAAAATATTTCATTGTAGGAATGTACCATGATTTTTTAAATTATTCCTATAGTAGACTGAATATGGCCCCCCAAAATGTCCACATCCTGATCCCTGGAAGCTGTAAATGTTACGTTATTTGAAAGAGTCTTTGCAGATGTGGTTAAGGATCTTGAGAGGAGGAGGTCATCCTGGACGACTGGGTGGGCCCTCAGTGAGTCACAAGCCTCCTTATCAGAGAGAGGCAGAAAGAGATTTGACACACACAGAGGAGAAGGGGATGCGAAGACGGAGGCAGAGATTGGAGTGTTGTGGCCACAAACCAAGGCCCGTCAGCAGCCCCCAGAAGCTGGAAGATGCAGGGACACATCCTCTTCTGGCGCCTCCAGAGGAAGTGCGGCCTGCTGCCACCTTGATTTTGGACCAGTGATACTGATTTTGGACTTCTGGCTTACAGAACCGTGAAAGAAGAAAGTTTTGTTATTTTAAGCGACCAAGTGTGTCGTAATTTGTTATAGCAGCCACAGGAAATGATTACAATTCCCTTATAGATGGACATTTAGGGTGTTTCCACTATTATGAACAAGCGCTGTAATAAATAGCCTATACATGTAGTTTTATCCACTTGTACAATTGTATTTGTAGGACAAATTCCAAGAAATGGAATATGAGAGGCAAAGGATTTAACTTATACAACAAACATTTCCTCAGGCCTAAAGAGAATATTTTATGCTTCCCAAATGGACTCCAGGTAGCATGTGTCACAATGTGTGCCTTTGAATTTATAGCTTTAAATATGTTTATCATAAAGCAATAAAGACTGAAACCAAATGACCTAACCACTCTACTCACGAATCCACTTAAAGAACAGAGGAAACATGAAAAAATAAAACAAAATGAAGTAATAAATAAAAAGACAAAAATCAGTAAAATAGTGAGTAACAAGAACAAAACCAAAAAAGAATATTTTAATATAACCAATCTTTTGCCAATATGATTAATTAAATAGACAAACCTCTAGAAAGATTGAGTAAGAGAAACAGAGAGGAAACAAGTAAATAAACCAATTACAAAGGGAAAAGCAGGAAATCAGATATAATGGTGATTTAAACATAATAGAATATAAAAATATAAAAAGCAAAAATTGATTTGAGAAAAAAATAGGAAACTTGAACAGACTTCCTAGTATCTTGAAGAAAAGTATCTCAAACATCTCAAAATGAAAATCGCAGGCCCCGATGGTTTTATAAATATATTCTTTCAACCTCTCAAGGACTGTATAATCCTTCCTTTATACAGGTTGTTCTAGAGAATAGAAAAAGAAGAAAATCTACTCGAGTCATCTTCTGAGTCTAGTATAACCTTGATTCCAAATCTGTATAAGGAGAGTAGAAGAGAAGACATTTCTAGGTCTGGGTAGACATAACTGTGGTAGTTGTGAGTGATATTCACCAGATATTTCCAGTTCTCCCCTCGCTTTCTGGGCACCTAGTTGGATTGCATTTATTAGCTCACTTGAGGTTAGGTGAGGACTCAAGCTCTGACCAATGATTTACAAGCTTAAAAGGCACGTTACTTCCAGGCTGGTGCATTTAATGGCTGGTCTGAGACCCTCTAGTGTCTCTTTACCTATGTCCTGGGCACCAGCAATGCATGAGGTGCCACTTGCTCTATCAATCTGGGTCTCTGAGTGACTACGATGAGCGGAGTCACATCCTTGTTGACCTGTGATAGACAGGTGCGGATGTAATAACTAAATCTTTGCTATTTTAAGCTCCTGTGACTTGGGGAATTGTTTGTTATAACAGCATAATTTAGTCTATCCTGGCAAATACATGGTCAATTGATACTCACTATCCATTCCAACACTCTTCCAGCGTGCCCTCTCATACTGCAAAACCTGGAAAACTAAATACAACACCTTGAGTCTCCTTTGCAGCTAGACTTCTTCATGTGATTAAGTTCCACCAATTAGATGCACTTGAATGAAATTTAGAAGTGCAAAGTCTTTCTAACGCTCTTGCTGTTCTTCGCTTAGCACGGTCATGGAGACATTACCACTGCAGCACTGTGGAGTCCAGTCGCTGGCTCCGAGCGTTGAGAGGCAGTTTTGGGTGCATCAGGGTCTGGTGTTTGCATTCTAGTGTTCAGTCACTAGCTTTGTGGTGTCAAGAGGCTGTTGTCATGGAGGCAACAGCTTCCTGCTCTGTGGATCACAGCTCCAGTGAGGTCTGGCAGCCAGCCTTTCAATGGCAGCTCTCAATCTCCCCTCTCCACCCACGGCAGTGCTAACAGCTCCCCTCATCTAGTCTAAGAGTCCTTCCTGGAGACCCAGCCTAGAGCTTGCTTCTCCATCCCTTTTAATGATTTTATAAGCACCCAATTCCCTATATTTAAATCCTTCCTGCTTATATGATTTCTTACACACAAGTAAACCCTGACTAATTTAAGACCTACCTCACTTTATAAACACAGATGCAAAAATTGTAAATTAAATATTGGTTAATTAAATCTAACATACGCATACGTATATACACACACACACATAATACAAGGATGCTTCAACGTTAGAAAATCTCTTATGCAACTGATCTTATTGATGGACTAAAGGAGAAAAATCACAAAATTGTCATAATACAAAAAAGCATTCAATCAAATTAAACAACTCATGATAAAAACTCTCAGAAAACTAAGAATAGATGGTAATTTTATTTTCCTGATAAAGGCTAATATATTAGTTAGGGCACAGTGAAGTGCAATAACAAAAAGACCTAAAACAGTGGCTTAAAAACCAGTTTCTTTCTTTCTTAACCATCTCACTGTGAGCAGTCCTGGTCAGGGGGATGGATGGCTCTGCTCCGTGTTGTCATTCAGAGTTCCAAGTTACAGTTCTACCCTCCCATAGGGATAGCATTGTCTTTGATGGAAGCGAGGTGGCTGCCATGACCACGTTCCAGCTGTTGAAAGAAAAGACACCATGAGGGAGGCATGCCCACTGTCTTCAGTTCCAGACCCAGAATGGCTCATATTTCACATTCCAATGATGACAGTTTAGACACATGGCCTCATCAAACTGCAAGCAAGTCTAGGAAATGTGCCAAGCTCTCACTCTGTTGCCATGTGTTCACAACCATTATGCACCGTTCCAGATCTCCTTGGCTATGTCTACCTTAGCCACTTTCAAGGGTGCCCCTGGTGACAGCTCATGCCATTGTGGGGGCTTTAAAGACCTAGAGATGAGAAGAGAAGACCTGAGTGAGTCATGGTGAGTCATCACCTGGCGTTTCTGCAGTGCTGCTCCCACAGTCCAAGGAGCCCCCAAATGTGCACTAGCCAGATTGGACCTGTAGAGGCTCTAAGTTTCCTGGAAGCTATTGAGGGGGCTGAGTGATGACTCCAAACATGAAGGAGGTTAAGGCCTCCTGGGGCTGTCCTCCACCACTGGGAGACAGGACATGGCAGGATACGAGCAGAAACAGTGCTCCCTTTCCAACCCTATCAAGCAGACTGTTCTGTGACTCGGGCATTTCATACAGCCCCTCTGGAGATATGCGGCAAAGTATGAGCAGCCGCTATTGTGAAGCTGTGACCAGCCTGGGAATACATTCCTGCTCTATGTTCCCTGCTTTCCTGCCTCATTTCCTTGACTTCTCTTTCCCTGGGTTTGCTCCTCTCCCTAATAGAGAGTTAGCATGTAAAGTTCTACCTTAGGTTCCCTTTTCTAGAGAAACTGGGCTGAGACACCATGGAAAAGAGAGGGGTGGATTATGGTGAACCACTGGAGTCTCCATATCTAAGGCCCACGGAAAGCATCTTACTCAAAGGAAGATCTTTAGATGCATTCTGTAAGATCAGAAACAAGGCAAAGATGTCAGATATCACCACTATTGTTCAACACGATACTGCTGGCTCTAGCCAATGCCAACAGACATAAGAAAGAACTGAAAGGTAAAAGGATAATATGGAAAGAGATAAGACTGTCATTATTTGTCAATGATATGCTCAACTGTATAGAAAACCCAACAGAATCAATAAACAAACTATTAAAATTGGTAAGAGTTTAGCAAGGTGTCTAGAAAAAAAGATCACCTTACAAGACTCAATAGTATTCATTCCTTACACCAGCAATAAAAAACTACGAGACATAATAGAAAATATATCTTTCACAAGTACAAAAATTATAAGGTATCTAGGAAGTCAGGTATCAAAGAGGTACTCAAAACCTCTTTGAGGAAAATTCGAAAACTTTAAAAAAAGAGAAAAAATAGAAAATGATCTTATAATTGGAGACAGTCCTCAATATTGGACTGGATGATTTAATATTATCAAGATGTTAATTTCCTTCCCGTTAGTTGATATATTCAGTGCACTCTAAGAAATATTCCAGTTGGATTTTTTCTTTTTTTAAAAACTCTATCATCTTCCTCTGAAATATCTAAGGAAGGATACGTGTCCTTAAATAGGTAGGTTCATTTTAAAAAAGAAAAGCCAAGAAGGAAGACTCATCTTCCCAGACATTAACACATGCTACAAAGCCATAGCAACAAGAGCAATGTGGTAATTACGGATGAACAGACTAGCCCAATGGGACAGAACAGAGAGCTCAGAAACAAGCCTTCGTGTATAGGGGAACTTGATAGATGATAAAGTCGGCACCTCAAGTCAGTGGAGAAAGGAAGTAGTGCCTGAGCATTGGAGAAAAATAAAATTGCATCCTTACCTCTAAGGTCCCACGGAAAGAAAAACTATAAAGTGAAAAGAAGAGGGGCCAGCCCAGTGGCGTAGCAGTCAGGTTTGCGCGCTCCTCTTCGGTGGCCCAGGGTTCACAGGTTCGGATCCTGGGCTCCTGGGCTGGGGCTTATTATGCACCTCTTGTCAAGCCATGCTGTGGTAGGCGTCCCACATATAAAGTAGAGGAAGATGAGCATGGATGTTAGCTCAGGGCCAGTCTTCCTCCGCAAAAACAGGAGGATTGGCAGCAGATGTTACCTCAGGGTTAATCTTCCTCAAAAAAAAAAAAAGTTAAAAGAAGAAAATGTAGGAGAGTACTTTTGTGATGGGAGTATGGTTGGAGGATTTCTGAAGCAAGACCCAGAAAACACAAACCACAAAGTAAAAAAAGTTAATGGATTATATTTCACCAAAATTAAGAATTATTTTAAATGTGATATAAGCAACAAAGTCATCAGTTGGCTCACAGGGAGAATTTTACATCATCAAAAAGTGACACAGAATTAATGTCTAGGTTATCGAGTAAATCCAAAGAAAAAATGCACAAAGGGTATTCATTGGGAATAGCTAAATGGCTAACACTGCTCAGCTTCACTAGGTAACTGAGAAATGCAAAACGAAACGAGATACCACTTCACAGCCACTAGGTTGGCAAATACTAGAGCAGCTAGTCAGACAATGCCAAGCATGGGAGAACAGTATGCCAGTACTTAGGGATGTTACATATATCCCACGACCCTTCCAGTCTGCTCCTGGGTAAACACTCCAGAGAAACTTGCTCACAGCCCATGAATGGACAAGTCCACGGGTGTTCATCTCAGCATTCACGTCGTAGCGGGGCAGTTGGAGGGAACCAGGCTTTTCCCCATAGGGGAATGGAATAAGGACTATGGAATAGATGCAACCGACAGAATACCCTTCAGCAGCTGGATGCTATGACCCAGATACGCAAGTGCCTCATGGATAGATCTTAAAATCAGAGTGTTGACTAAAAGAAGCAGATTAAGATCTATGGCATGCTATGTCTTCCCTATCTTTTTACTAGGATACCAACATATGCAAGAGTACTTATCAAGTCCATTAAAGTGGGTGCCTATGAGGAGGGGAGAGGCATAGGGGTGGGAATTGAATGGGACAAAATAAAATAAAACAGGAGACTGATGATGGTAGAGCTGTGACCTAAAGACTATAATTAACTAAATTTTCCAAAAACAAATTTCTAAAAGTTCTAGCTATCTCAGACAAAATCGTCCCATTTGCAACAACATAGCGGGAACTTGAGGGTCTTATGTTAAACGAAATAAGCCAGACAGAGAAAGACAGAGACTCTATGATTTCACTCATATGTGGAAGATAAACACATGGACAAAGAGACCAGGTTAGTGGCTACCAGAGGGGAAGGGGGTGGGGGTGGGCATAAGGGGTCAAGGGGCACATACAGATGGTGACTGACAGGTAATAATGTACACCTGAAATTTCACAATGTTATAAACTGTTATGCCCTCAATAAAAAAAAATTCTAGCTATCTTTTTTTTTTGTCTACAATGTGCCCTGCATTGTTCTAGGGGCTCAACACCCACTTTCAATTAATTGTTCGTGTGTCTGTCGCTCTGCAAGGCTGAGAGGACTGAGGGCAGCACCCACGTTTTCTTCCCCATTGTTCTCTCGGTATCTGGCTCAGAGCAGGTGATAAATAGTTTTGTTGAGTGAAAACTCAGAATATTTTGGAAACCAATTTCTACATTCCTCAAAGCTTAGAAACGTGGAAGAACTGAAGAATGTGTGCCTGGAAACAAGCTTTTCTGATTCTCCTACGGCATATTTGCAAGGCTCAAGATTGAAAAGCAAGGACAGTTTTTGTTCCTTGTTTTCTGTCTTGCCTTACTGGCTCCTTGCCTCTTCTCTTGGTCCCCAGAGCCTCCAGTTGTCCTCTCTATCTGGGAGGGAAAGTCAGGTGACGATGGAATTAATGTGCATTTCTTCCTGGTTGTACAAGCGAGAGGGCAGGAGTTTGCTTATCTCGGCAATAATCCAGCATAAGCAGGCCAGTAAAATGTGCTGCCCTTTTATGAGGCCCTCCCATGGGTCCACATTGCCCTCGGGATAAAATCTCTACTTGACATTCAGGTTCTTCTAGATCTGCTCAGCAACCCAGCCTTGGCTCTGGCCACTATAAGTGGTATGATCTGTTTCTTTTTTTTCTTCTTCTTCTTTTTTTTTTTTTTGGTGAGGAAGATTGGCCCTGAGCTAACATCTGTTGCCAACCTTCCTCTTGTCTTTTTTTTTTTTTCCTCCCCAAAGCCCCAGTATGTAGTTGTCTATCCTAGTTGTAGGTCTTTCTAGTTCTTCTATGTGGGACACCGCCACAGCATGGCCTGATGAGTGATGCTCAGGATCTGAACTGGTGAACCCTGGGCTACTGAAGCAGAGCCCATGGACCTACCCACTCAGCCATGGGGCCTGTCCCTGATCTGCTTCTTTAGTGAGGGGTACAACCATAGTTACTCCTTTTAGTTTTTTAAATTCAATAATAAATGATTTGAAATAAAATAGTTAAAATTAAAACCAAGTAAGGAGGTAATTTAAAATGCTTTCTTGTGCCTGTCTCCTGAGGTGACAGTTTGTTGCAGACACCAGGTCCACCATCCTTGGGTCTGGCCCTCCCTGATCCGGAGTAAGTAACAACTCCCTTTATCTCACTTTCCCAAACTCAGCTCTTTTTCAGAGAACAGCCATCAGGCCAAGGTCACCAGGGCAGGAAGCGCGCTCAGTGTTAACTCCTGGGCTAGGAGTTTCACTCTCCCTCCAGATCCACTCTTCCCTTCTCTGCCCCGCTCCGTGCTCTGGGAGGCTGACCTCTATAGACAGCATCAACAGGCTTCCTCGCCCTCTGCTTCTCATTGGGTTTGGCTGGTGAAGAGACAAGCTGGAGGATTAGCCTGTCTCAGCGCACAGTCTGTTCCCTCCCAGCACCTGGAAGGATACAGCCCACTGCTAGACCCAGTTCTCTCCTTGGAGGCACACCGTTTCTTCGTGGCAGTTTTATCTCTGGAGTCTCATTGTCCTTTCCTGCAACTCAGCATTGGTTGAAGGCCAGCTTGGTTCCCCCGAATGTTCTCAGGAAATAGGACGGGATGGTTCACGGTAAAGGCTAGAAAATGGCTCCACTTCCTCCACAAGGATCAGCTTTGCTAAAAAACCAGGTGCCTTTGGACACGGCAGAGTGTGGTATACATTTTAATCAAGTGTGTTGTGTGGTTCTCCCCCAGCCTTCTAGACATTCTGTTGATTCCCCTCCACCAACTTTCACAATTCCTCCAATGTGTCACTGTCGCCCTCATCCTTATGCCTTTGCCCAAGTCCTTGCTCTGCTGTAACCCTCTTCTCCGCCTTCATTTGGCCAACTTCTGCTTTTCCCAGCTGGGAGGGCTGCCTCCTCCAGGCAGTCTTCCTTCACCTAGGTTCAGTTTAAATCAAATCCCTCCTTATGGCACCTTCTTGCACTGGGTTGTAATGACCTGATTGTCTGTCACCCCCATTGAGACAGGAGAAAGTAAATGTTAGCTTGGACTTTTAAAATCTGCCTGGCCATTCATCAGGCTGGAATGAAAGACGCAGATAAAATCAGCTCCAAAGTTAGCAATAAACAACATTTCTCCCAAAGACGATGTAGCTGTAAAATGTCAGATAAACTCCCTTCTTAGAGTGACTGCTGCTTTCTTACTCATGAGAAACTTTGTTCTCCAGAATCAGAAACTTTGCTATTTGAATGGAACTTCCACCACAAAGAAATGATCATTAGGTGATGTGATGGAGGGGCTGGCTACAGCCTACAGCGGTAATCATATTATAACATATAAATGTATCAAATCGACATGTTGTATACTTTCCTTTGTTTTTTTTTTTTTTTTTTTTTTTTTTTACCAGCCCTCTTTTATTGGGTTCTCAGTTACGATATGAAAGGACTCAGGGGTGCCGGGCAAAGGTCACGGTCAGGGATGCAGAGTGGCCTCCACACCGGGCCCCCTTCAGCGGTACCTGCGTAGCGGCTAGTGTTTGAGTTCCCAGTTAAGAACCGCAGCAGCTGACGAGCACGTAAGCTGCCAGCACCACAGACCCCCCAGCGAGCTCCCTCTCTTCACAGTGATACACTTATTGTTAATACCTGTAGCAACCTCTTTGAAACACTTCAGCAATGCCCTTAGAGGTGAAAAGAGATTACTGGGGGTCCTTTCAGGGGAGAGCTGGCCATTGTCTAGGGGACCATCTGAGGCATCTGATTCCTTAGGGCTGTGCACATTTGATGCACTCACTGTTGACCAAGCTTTTTTTTTTTTTTTTTTAAACAACTCTCTAAGGGTAGAAATTAAGTTGAGAAAACCCATGGTAGTATTTCTTGTTCATAGTAATGCAAGCAATTCCTGTTCATAGCAATGCCAGTTAATTTTGTCTAGTAGAGAATATAAATCTCTGTAATTCCAATTCCTATTTGAACCAGTTTTGACATCTTACTGGTTTCCTATTAATTGATGAGTTGAATAAAACTGGTGATGTGTTCATTTCACATTTGCACCTGATTCATGATTTTACCTTTTAAGACTATAACTTAGCATAACGAAGAGCTATAATAGATGTAAAATGCTTACTCTGCCAGAGACCCGGGAGGAATAGCTATGATGATTATTTCATGGGCAGACTGAGCTAGTCAACAGAGAGAGCCAACAGACCAGCAAGGGCCTAGGGGTCGACACAGAGCCCAGCTTCACAGACGAGGCTGGGGAAGGGTTCAAGAAAGGGTGATTCTCTTGGGACACGTCCTGGCTGAATGGGTCAGCCTGCCCCTCATCTTCGGTGTCTCTTGGTTTCAAGCATAGAACCGCCCCCCCCCCTCCCCCCGCCCCAGCACAATGCAGGGAGCTCATGCCACAAAGCACTGGCCAAACAGCCGACCCTCAGGAAGAGCAGACATGTACCTGGCCCTGAGGACGTCTTTATTCAAGGACCCCAGTGCTACCAGGGTGCCTTCTTTCCCTCTCTCAACTCTGTTTGTTTGTTGGCTTGATTCTCTGTTCCTGCACACTGACCTTGTCCCCCAGAACAGGGCTGCCGAAGCCCCCAAGCCACCCGTCCCACAGCTGCTCCCAGGAGAGAAGGGCCGTCTCTTTTCAATTCCAGTTCCAAAGATTTCCAGGAAGGATTAAATGGTCTGCTTTGGGAAGCTGTCCGTCTCGGAGGATTCAGTTGTGGCCATGTCAGAAGAGTATTTGCCATGTGAACTGCACAGCTGGAGTGAGGGGGGGACCTGCTCCGAGAAAAAAAGGGAGAGTGCAGAGAAGGCAGAATGTTCCTTCCACCTCCCCTCAGGACAGACTTGGAAAGTCCCGTGTGACAGTCAGAGAACATCGCAGGGCGGCAGCTAACAATGGCGAAAGGAGGAACAGCCAGGGTTGGGGCTGACACGCCGTGCTGAGAATAGTGCCGTGATTTTGCACGGAAGAGGTTGTATAAACAGCTGTGGAGTGACTTAGATAAGTGATGTGCTTATGTAGGTGAATTCGTTATCCTCTCTATGTGAGCCAGTGTGCTAGCCTCCTTCCAGATCTCAATTAGCCCTCAAAGAAGCCCACTGGGGCGGTATGGTGATCTACGCTTGCCATTCAGTGTCAGATAAGGAAACTGAGGCCCAGAGAGGTGATATAGCTGTGAAGCGGCAGAACCAACTGGAGGCAGTTAGATCCTAAATACTACACTCACGTACCTCTCAATGACAGGGATGCTTTCTGAGAAACGCATCCTTAGGAGATTTCGTCCTTGTGTGAACATCACAGGGCACTTACACAGATCTAGACACATAGCCTTCTACACATCTAGGCCACACGGTACTAACCTTATGGGAGCACCGTCACATAGGTGGTCCGTCGGTGACCGAAACGTCGTTATGCAGCGCATGACTGTATTTGGAACAGATTTTTGGTTTTGTAAGCACGTATTCTAATATTAGCTCAGACGTGCCTTTGATCTGAATTTTCTCTCTTTATCTCGAGTGCTAACTGAGCAGAGTGACCACGCACAATGAAAGTGTACAGGAGGAGAATGGGGGCGACCCTTGTCTAAGACCCAGGGGAGTGAACGCTCACCTACGGGGTAAGGAAGAAAGGCTCAAAGAGAATAAGCCGGGGTGATTAAGGAAGGGGAAATGAAGGCTGACGCTTCTGACAGGAAGATAATCTCTCCCACAAAGATCATCATCAGACAGTGAGGCTCAGACCTTGAGGAGCAGCCGAGGCCAGAGCACTAGAGATTTAAAATGAAAGGAACTGCTCTCAGAAGAGGCCTCTCCTGAACAGTCAGCACTGACCTAAGGTGAGGGAATCGAATGACCCTTGTAATGCCCTGTCTTCAGGCCTGGACAGCAGTAGAATTACTTTGAGTCAGAGTTTGGCGAGTTCCACTATAAAACAGAGTGCTGGGGATGGCCCCGTGGCCGAGTGGATAAGTTTGCGCCCTCTTCTTCCGCATCCCAGGGTTCTCTGGTTTGGATCCTGGGCGCAGACATGGCACCATGCGTCAGGCCACGCTGAGGCTGCTTCCCACATAGCACAACCAGAGGGACCTGCAACCAGAATATACAACTACCTACTGGGGGGCTTTGGGGAGAGGGAGAAGAAGGACAAAAAGATCAGCAACACATGTTAGCTCAGGTGCCGATCTTGAAAAAAAACAAAAACAAAAACAAAACAGAATGTTCTCTGGGTCTCATTTCCTCAGCCAGTGGGCATGCCCTCGAAAAGGTGAAGCTGGCAGGGTAGTAATCCTGTTCTTGACACCTGGGCATAGATGAGACAGCCATATTTTCTGAACCCCAAAGCAAGACATATGAATGGCAAAGATTTTTTTTTCTGCTGAGGAAGATTGGCCCTGAACTAACATCTGTTGCCAATCTTCCTCCTTTTGCTTGAGGAAGATTCGCCCTGAGCTAACATTTGGGCTAATATTCCTCTATTATATGGGTTGCTGCCACAGCATGGCAGCTGATGAGTGGTGTAGGTCTGCACCTGGGAACTGAACCTGGGCCACTGAAGCAGAGCGCACTGAACTTTAACTACTAGGCCATGGGGCTGGCCCACAAAAGATGTTTTTAAATGACTTTTTGATGTCTTTTTTTTTTTAATCTCCTAGAGCATAAATAGATAATCACATTTATGAAAAAGAAAGAAAAAAGTCTGGGCCATGTCATCACCATTGACATATGGGAACCTAGTGGGTGGAGGGGCTGGTAAGACAGGGAAGACTGATACTTTTGCCTGATGCCACATCCCAAGTAGCCTTTGCAGCCTGGGTGTAGCCTATGCTTGGAGTTAAAATAACGCCATTCAGAGAACACAGAGGAGAACTGATTAAGACTGTAAGTCCCATAGCAGTGCTGACAGCAGAGCAGAACCAAATAAAAACTAAAAATTAGGCCCTCTCCAGGAGCTTATCATCCACATCTGGCTGCTTTGAACTTGTACATTATGTCCCTCCTTTTTTCTCTTTTATGCATCTTCCTCAACCTTGCATTTTCTTATGAATGCAAATTAGCTACATAGATGTTAAAGATCCATTTATACTAAAGTGAGAATGACTACTCAAAGCCAATGGGTATGCCCATTTGGAAAACTAAATTATATTTATCCAAGATAGTTGAAAAAGAACTGAGATAGTTGGAAACTCTCCATTAAGGTTCATATCTACCATGACCAAAGGGGAAAAAAACTCAATAAGGACAGAAAAACCAATAGACACGGGCCAAGAGGGAACAATTGGGGATAGGAGACTAGTGCCACATAGAGAAAAGGTGAAGTTTCCAATGTCAAAAAACAAAATTCAACCTAGTAAATGTGAAGATCTAGTTGGATTTATTCAACCATTCATGAATCGGGCAGCATCCCACCAACGCTTAGAAAGATAGTCCAAGGAGCTGTACAAAATGGAAGGTTTTTTTTTTTTTTTTTAAAGATTTTATTTTTTTTCCTTTTTCTCCCCAAAGCCCCCCGGTACATAGTTGTATATTCTTAGTTGTGGGTCCTTCTAGCTGTGGCATGTGGGACGCTGCCTCAGCGTGGTTTGATGAGCAGTGCCATGTCCGCGCCCAGGATTTGAACCAACGAAACCATGGGCCACCTGCAGCTGAGTGCGGGAACTTAACCACTCAGCCACGGGGCCAGCCCCCAAAATGGAAGGTTTTTATAGGCAGAAGGAGGCTGGGGCAAGATGTCAGTAAAAGAAAAGAAAGGATTGTTTCAGGCCCAGACATTTTCTGGACATTGCCTTTTTGGAGGGAAGGGAACAGCAGGGGTTTTCTCATGCAGATGACGTCCCTGGTGCTAGTCAGGAAATTCCAGCCTGGTGGATTAAGGTCACACTCCTGCGGAAACTCGACACTGCAGTGAGGTCAGGTGTTAAATCCAGGTTTGGTATCCTGGGCGTTAGCACAAGGGACGCCATTTCAGGCCTGCCGTTTTTCTCTTTAACACCAATATGGACTGAATGGATGGGTAGCCAAGTGGAAAGAACAGCTCTAAAACCAGAAATTCAAACTATTAAAAGACCATATTTGGTAGTGCGAATCAAAATTCTTGAAAAACATCCAATGAAAGAGACCGATCAGGGGATTGGAATTTGCTTATGAGCTCTGCTGATGACAGAATGAAGCGTCTCAATCCATGCAATCCCCAGTTAATATAGTTGTGAAGTTCCCTTTCCAAATTGTAAATAAAGCCAACACTTGGGGACAGCCGTCTGCTCCGATTCTGGCCGTTCACAGTGCTCCCTTGCTGGTGAGAAATCAACCGGCTCAGCGCCCCTGTGGAACATTTTGTGAGAAGTTTTCATTTGACAGAGCTAAGCCCCAGTGGTGAGATATGCTGATGGGGAGTCTAACTTGATGGTGAGGACTTTCCTCATATTCCTTTTCTTTTGGGGGCAAAAAAAATGCTGAAGGGAAAACAAAAAGCCAGTCAACCTCTCCTGTTTTCTAGTACTTTACTGTTTATAAAGTACAACCCAAAATATCTTATTCAAGCCTTACAATAGCATCCACGTTTTTCAGATGAAAACACTGGGGCTCCAAGGGAGAGCTCCCCCCATGACAAGGGGAGGCAAAGCCAAATGTCCACTCAAGTCCTCTGGACCCGGACTGCTACTATGCCACGGCTCTTCCATCCCCCATCCCAAAATGTTTGTTTGATGAAATTTGTTGCAAGCAGACTATTTGATATAGAGAGTAAAATAAAAACTTCTTCTTCTGTCTGACGTCTGCCAATTCACTAACTCTTCTCTGTCTCTTTAGAAATGAATGATGTTCATAAATGCTCATAAGGAGACTATTAGAACTTAAACACTGTCTATTGACATTGTAATAGTCATACTTATGGGGCTCTGCTGTGCACATAAATCGGTCAGGCTTTTATAGCCAGAAATAATTTACTGCATAATGTCTGCTGGTAAATTTGAGCATATGATGATCCTAAATGTGTCTTGTCAGGAAGTAAACCATTCAGCTGTAAGAAGGCCACGCTATCTATAAATAAAGGCACCCACCTTTGCATCAAGATGAATTTCCATGATCATTTCCTTTGTTCTGGCTTCTAGCCCTTTGTGAGCGGGAAGCCTTGTGGAGGGAAGGGTAGAAGCTGTAGGGGAGGAAGACATTTCCTCTACCCATTCTAGGTCCTTCTGGCCGGGCTATGAATGAAATCGACATGAGACAGAAAAACAGGAGAAAATGAAACCAAGCTTTATAACATGTATTCATGGGAGAGACTCAGGCAAACTGAACAACTCGCCAAAATGGAGGAGAGTGTCCTCTTAAATACCATCCTCAGCTACAGATCAGGAGGATGTTGGGCTGGGTGGAGTCAGTTATGGGAGGTTACCAGAAAAGCACAGTAAACACGAGTAAGGTTATTACACAGATTTAAGTCCTTGCCTTCCGCACTGATAAGAGTTTCTAGAGATAAGTTCTTCCCCCGTCTTCCTAGGACAGAGAGGGAGACACCTTTACAGATGGAGATTTCCTTTACAGACGTAAATGTCTCTTACAAAAGGTAAGTAAATTCTACTTCCAGAGTTTCTCTCCTGTCTGCAGTTTTTACAAGTAACCAGCCCAAAATAATCCTCATGCCAAAGAGACACGTCTCGCGGTGGCCAATTCCAGTCGTCTACAAAGCCCTTTTACTTTGCTTCAGTTCCTCAAGACTCGTGAGGTCACTGCTCTGTGGAATGGAATTCTCACGACAATGAGCTTTCTGCCTGTCCAGAGACGCAGGTCACATTTTGTTTGTTTATTTTTATTTAGTTTTTAATTCTACACTTCTGGAGTGGAGAGTGGGAATCTCTTTATTTACTGCTTTTTGGTCTTTTGCTTCAGGCAATTTTACTTTGTTTCTTCAGTAGTTTCAACCTACAGAAATTGGCTTGAATGATCTGTGTACTCCAAAAAGGACCATCATCATGTGGCAGCAGCTTCTTTCTGGAATTCCCTTCTTTCCTTAGACTGGGGAGTACAAAGATGCATTTTAGATTTCCTGTACAGTGGTCTTTTCTGTTCTTAAACTTTGGGAAAACCAGTTCTTAGATCTGTGGATAAGAGCTTTAAGGACCACCAACCCTCTTCCTTCCTTGTGACAAGAGAGTTTCCCTTGTTGAAGTATATGGGGTAACTATTCTGGTTCAAAACTGTTTGGCTTGAACTAAAGAAGCCTGCCTATGGCCTATCAAACATACATTGTACATCTGCTTTAACCATGAAAGTAAAGAATGCATTAGGGGCCAGCCCAGCCATGCAGCAGTTGTTTGCATACTCTGCTTCAACAACCTGGGGTTTGATGGTTCAGATCCTGGGCACGGACCTATACACCACTCATCAAGCCATGCTGTGGCAGGCGTCCCACATATGAAATAGAGGAAGTTGGGCACTGGTGTTAGCTCAGGGCTAATCTTCCTCAGCAAGAAGAGGAGGATTGGCGGTGGATGTTAGCTCAGGGCTAACCTTCCTCAAAAAAAAAAAAAAAAAGAATGCATTAAACATTATCTCAAAGTTAAAGAATGCACCCTTTTAAGATAAGAATGCGTGTTTCTCCTCCTATGCCCATCAGTATCAGTAATTCCCGTATCAGTGCTCCTGAAGATAAATTCCCTTTCCCAGGGATCCGGGTCTTGTTGACCTGCTAATCTGCAACTGAATACCTCTTTGAAGTGTTGATGAATGTGTATCCTAGGCATGTTTAATGTATATTCTTTGTTCTAAAAAGGTGTAAAATTGTAGTGGAAACCACGCTTGTCTGGAATACTTTCTTCCTTTATGGAAACTGCCTTCCTGGGTTATAATCCTCAGCTTGGCTTGAGGAAAACTCATCTTCTCTCTCTTATCTATAGAATGGTTATGGATTATTTTGCATCAACGCTTGGAAACTTACATTTAAAGAAAATTCTTCGGATCATAGCATAGGTTGGCTCCATTTAGAGACAAGGAATGGCTCATATTTAGAGGGTGAGAAACACTCCAAGTAAAATAACCCACAATTGTGTCATTGTTTTCTCGCATGAGAGAGCAGAGAGAAAGCAAGTCCTCCCCAGCAGGTTGGGGTGAAAAGAGTTACAATTCTCAGTTAAATTTAAAGGTTTCTTTGGACACAGGTTTCCTTTATGGGAACGTTACATTGTGTTTTCCCCTTTTACATCTCTGGAATCTTCCGCCTGTTTCAGTAGTCTGCCAGTCTGCTTATTTGGGGTAAGCTGCTGGGAAGTTGGAAGAATTATTTTGCACACCACTTGAAAACGCAATTGAGGGGCCCGCCCCGTGGCCAAGTGGTTAAGTTCTCGCGCTCCGCTTTGGCAGCCCGGGTTTCGCTGGCTCGGATCCTCGGCGCAGACATGGCACCGCTCATCAGGCCATACTGAGGCAGCACCCCACATGCCACAACTAGAAGGACCCACAACTAAAATATACAACCATGTACTGGGGGGCTTTGGGAAGAAAAAGGAAAAATAAAATCTCTTAAAAAAATTTTTAGAAAAACAACTGCAATTGAAATGGAATCTAGCCAAGAACGTCCTACCGTGAGCCTAAGGCTCCAACTCTATCGCCAACTCACAATGTGACCTGAGGGAAGTCTCCTCCTCTTTCTAAGTTTCATTTTCCTTGTCGTGAAAATGCTAAGATTGGATTCATCCTCTCTTTCTGACCTTCTGCAGAGCATTTAGTCAGGTGGCGAGTTGGGAGGGAGACATGCCGTGGATGGCCATTAGTAGTGGCTTTGCACTGCTCGTGCATTCATTGCGTTACGTGCATACCACTTCATCTTTGGAGTGGAGCTTTCCACGGATTGTTTTTAACCTGTGGTATTTGTTTGTGGTCTTTCAGGAGCCTCCACATTGTTGCGAAACAAATGAATATCTAGATTTTTTTCTTCCTTTAGCAGTAACAGTTCACATTTGTAGTACACTTTCAATTTATAAAGAATTTTCACACTGGTGTCTTGTTTAATCCTCAGAGGGTCGTTGTACAGTACACTGAGGGTGGTATAGAGGAAAGACACCTGTACTCCTACCCAAAAGATATGAGTAGTATCAGCTGGGGGACCTAAAAGTTTGAGTAAATGATGATATGTATGCAGATAGATAGGCAGGCAGATATCCGTCCATCTTTTTGTTCCCTGACACACTGGGAACCCATTCCCTAACATGAAGGTACACAGTACATTTGACCTCATATATCTTTTTCTTCTTCTTCTCCTTTTTTTTTTTGAGGAAGATTAACCCTGAGCTAACTGCTGCCAATCCTCTTTTTGCTGAGAAAGACTGGCCCTGAGCTAACATCCATACCCATCTTCCTCTGCTTTATATGTGGGATGCCTGCCACAGCATGGCTTGCCAAGCGGTGCCATGTCCACACCCAGGATCTGAACTGGCGAACCCCGGGCTGCCGATGCGGAACGTGTGCACTTAACCGCTGCACCACTGGGCCGGCCCCTGTTCTTCTTTTTAAAAATGTGTTTACAAATTTTACGTTTAATAAGATTCACTCTTTTTGGTGGACAGACTATGAGTTTTGACAAGTACAACCAAGATACACAACAGTTCCATCACCCTACCCTCCTCCCAAAAATGCTCTCTAGTTAACGTCTTCAGAGTCAGGCCCTTGCTCCACCCTTAACTCTTGGCAACCGCTCATCTGTTCTCTGTCCTCATAGTTTCGCCTTTTCCAGAATGTCATATAAATGCAATCGGATAGCGTGTGTTGAGTCAGGCTTCTTTCACTCATCATAATGCATCTGAGGCTCCGCTGTGCTGTCGCATGGATCAATAGTTTGCTCTCTTTTATTGCTGAGTTCTTGCCCATCGTATGAATGGATCACAGTCTTGCTTTGGTTTTAGTTCACTCCCCAGGTGAGGGATATTTGGGTGGCTTCCAGGTTTTGCTGATTATGAATAAAGCAGCAATAAACATTCACATACAGGTTTTTTTGTGTGAACATAGATTTTCAATACATTTGGATAAATATCTGGAAGTGGGGTAACGAAGTCATATGGTAAGTGTACATTTAGCTTTAAAAGAAACTGCCCAAGAGTTTTCCAAGGTAGCCAGCCTATTTTGCATTCTCACCAGCAGTGTAGGAGAGTTCCAGTTACTCCAAGTCTTCACTAGCACTTGGTGTCATCGGGCGGGGGGGGGGGGGGGGGGGGGGGGGGGGGGGGGGGGGGGGGGGGGGGGGGGGGGGGGGTGGTTTAGTCATGCTGATAGGTAGGTAGTATTTCATCATAGCTTTAATTTGTATTTCCCTAATGACTAGTGCTGTTGAGTATCTCTTCATGTGCTTATTTGTCATCTGTACATCTTATTTGGTGAAATGATTATCTAAATCTTTTACCATTTAAAAAATAAGACTGTTTTCTTATTTCCGCATTTTGAGAGTTTTTTACAGTACCTTTGCAGAGCAAAAATTTCTAAGTTTGATAAAGTCTAATTTTTCAATTTTTAACAAGACACTGTGCTTTTGATGTGGTATCTAAAAACTATTTTTCTAATCCAAGTTCACAAAGACTTCTCCTGTGTTTTCTTCTAAAAGTTTAAGAGTTTTACCTTCCACACTTTGGTTTATGACCCATTTTAAGTTAGTTATTATATAAGATATGAGGTTTAGGTAAGGTTCATTATTTTTGCATATTAATGTCCAGTTGTTCCAGCATCATTGGTGGAAAAGATCACCCAGCTGGGCCCAATGTAATCGCAAGAATGTTTCTAAAGAGGGACACAGGAGGGTCGGAAGCAGAGAAGGAAATGAACTGATGGAAGCAGAGGCTGGAGTGATGCCATTGCTGGAAAGGACTATGAGTTAAGGAACGCAGGTGGCTTCTAGAAGCTGGATAAGGCAAGGGACTGATTCTCTGCTAGAACCTTCCAAAAAAATACAGCCCTGCTGATACCTTGATTTTAGCCTGTAAGACCCATTTTTGGACTTCTGACTGCCAGAACTGACAGAAAATGAATTTGTGTTGTTTTAAGCCATTAAGGTTGTGGTAATATTTCACAGCAGCAATAGGAAAAGAACACAGAAAGCTCTGCTGAATTGCCTCTGCACTTTTGTCAAAAATCAATTGGCTATATTTATGTGGAACTACTGCTAGATTCTCTATTCTGTTCCATTTTTCTACTTGTCTATGCTTTTGCCAATACCATACTGATACATCTATTTAAACCTGCCCTGAATTCTCTTCTTTTCCCTTCTTCATATCTTCAGAATATGAAAAGTTGGTCAATGGTAGTAAGAAGGAACCAAAGAGATAAAAAGCACAAAATGACAGGCTTCAAGGTAGCCATCTGTATTAGTTATCTATTACTGAGTAACAATTATCCCAAATTTAGTGGTTTAAAACAAAAGCATTTATTATCGCACAGTTTCTGGGGGCCAGGAAACTGGAAGCAGCTTCGCTGGGTCCTTCTGACCCTCAGGAGGTTGCAGTCAAGCTGTCTGTCGGGGCTGCAGTCATCGCAAGGCTTGACCGAGCGACGGTCTGCTGCCAAGGTCACTCGTGGTGGTTAGCTGGCCTTCGAAAATCTGCTTTCAAGGTGACTCACACAGGGGCTGGCATGCCTTAACTCCTCTCCACAGGCTTCCTGAGTGTCCTTATGATACGGCAGCTGGCTGCCCTAGCGTGAGTGATGAGAGAGAGAGGAAGAGACAGAGAACTCACCTGCGACAGAAACCATCGTCTTTTTAGAACCTGACCTTGGATGTGACATCTCACCACTTCCGCCATGTTCTATTCATCAGAAGTGGGTCGGCAAGTCCATCCACACTCAAGGTGAGGGGAATTAAGCTCCACCTCTGGAAGGGAGGCGTATTGCAGAATTTGTAGACATATCTTTGAAGCCACTACAGTCCACCCTGGTGACAAATTATATTCCTCCTATGAGCAAAATACACTCATGTACTCCTCAAGGGCCCTCAAGAGACTTATTCATCACTGCACCAGCTTGAAGTCCAGAATCTTGTCATCTAAGTCCGGTCCAGGAGAGGAGAGCTCCTCACGTGCAGATCCTTAAGATCAGCTCGTTGAGTTTAGTTCTTTTTTTTTTTTTTTTTGAGGAAGACTAGCCCTGAGCTAATTGCTGCCAATCCTCCTCTTTTTGCTGAGGAAGACTGGCCCTGAGCTAACGTCCGTGCCCATCTTCCTCTGCTTTATATGTGGGATGCCTACCACAGCATGGCGTGCCAAGTGGTGCCATGTCTGCACCTGGATCCAAACTGGTGAACCCCAGGCCGCCGAGAAGTAGAACATGTGAACTCAACCGCTGTGCCACCGGGCGGCCCCAGTTTAGTTCTTGTGAACTGTAAAATTGAAGAAATGGGTTATTGCCCCCCTCCCCCCCCCACATAAATGATGCACAGGCGTCGGATAACTGCTCCAGATATTCCTGTTCAGAAAGAGGGAAAACAGGAGGGCTGAAGGATTCAGTGGTCCACGGCAGTTCTAAAATCCAGTCAGGCGGGCCAGCCCCATGGCACAGTGGTTAAGTACGCACATATAAAGTAGAGGAAGATGGGCATGGATGTTAGCTCAGGGCCAGTCTTCCTCAGCAAAAAGAGGAAGATTGGCAGCAGATGTTAGCTTAGGGCTAATCTTCCTCAAAAAAATAAAAAATGAAAAATAAAATAAAATAAAATCCAGTCAGGCAAATGGCAGTTCAGTTGCAAGTTCCTTGACGAGGTCTCAGCCTGGGAGTAACCTCTGTGGTTCTTGACTCCCCTCTCTGAACCCTTGGTTCTGCCCTCTTCATCAACCTTCCCTTTTCACAAAAGGTAATGTGTATGTGCTCTATTTTCCTAACCCAAACTCATAAAGAATTCTCCTATGTTTTCTTCTAAAAGCCTAATAGTTTTATGTTTCACCTTTTAGTTTTTGATCCATTTCAAGGTAATTTGTGTATAAAGTGTGAGGTATAGAGCTTCAGATTTTTTGCATAGAAATGTTCAACTTCTCCAGCACTGGAGGATGGGAGACCTTGTGGAAGAGAGAGAGAGAGCCCAGCTGTCCCAGCCAAGGCCAACCTAGACCATCCAGCCAATGCTCAAACATGTGAGGAGACCCAGTCAGGATCAGCACAGTAAAAACGAATTCAGACTTTCTGGGAGTAATTTTGCAATACGTGAGCCATACTTACAACATGCGGTTTGACCCAGTCATTGTAATTCCAGTATCTTAGTCTAAGGAAATAACTAATGTACAAGATTATTTAAAGTGTTACCAATTTCACCTGACTCCAGTGGGCCTCTGACCCATACTAGGAGGAGCTCCGATGAGGGGCCCACAGGTAGGCCTCCTACCCACCATACGTCCCTCCCTTGAAGGCTCCTTTCCATTTGTGTTGCCAAGTCCAATGTTGTTGCAAATACAGCCCGCTGCCTGAACTTCGGTTGTGAAGTGTACATGCAACTTTATCATCTAGTACGAAGAGGAAAACACTACCATTAGAATGTGGACAGTCTGCCATCCTATGAACAAGCAGCTCCATTAAGATGACCCTGAGGTTCCAACCAGGAAAATCAAATCACTCCAAGGGTCATATGTAGCTTTGCAGCACAGCTATATATACATTATATTAACATTTTTCCAAAATGTAAATTATATCCTTGTTTTGATGGTTAATTTTATTAAAATGCTTTTTTTTTTTTGAGGAAGATCAGCCCTGAGCTAACATCTGCTGCCAATCCTCCTCTTTTTGCTGAGGAAGACTGGCCCTGAGCTAACGTCCATGCCCATCTTCCTCCACTTTATATGTGGGATGCCTACCACAGCATGGCTTGCCAAGTGGTGCCATGTCTGCACCCGGGATCCAAACCAGCAAACGCCAGGCCGCCGAAGCGGAACATGCGAACTTAACCACTGCACCACCGGGCCGGCCCCCAGGTGCTCATTTTTAAAGATTCACATACACAAAGGTATAATGTAGAAAGTGAAAAATCATCTCTAATACCTCCCCAGAGGAAACCACTATTAATAATTGACATATATAAATATCTTTCGACACCTTTCTATACAGAAATGTAGTTACATATTATCTTATTCCAAAACAGGTTCATACTATAAAATATATGATTTCTGGGGCCAGCCCTGTGCCAAGTGGGTAAGTTCACATGCTCTGCTTTGGTGGTCCAGGGTTTCGCTGGTTCGGATCCTGGGCCCAGACATGGCACCACTCATCAAGCCATGCTGAGGCGGCATCCCGAATGCCACAACTAGAAGGACCCACAACTAAAAATACACAACTATGTGCTGGGGGTCTTTGGGGAGAAAAAGGAAAAATAAAAAATCTTAAAAAATATGTGTATATGTAATGATTTCTAATGTGCTTTGTTGACTGAAGTATATCATATGGACAGTTTCCTTTAGAGCTATATCATCATTTGTAACAGTTCTAGAGTATATACCCACTCTGATTTAATCATTCCACTATTGATGCACACTATGGTATTTCAAACTTTTGTTATTACAAAGCATGTTCTTTTGTTACCTGCCCACCGACCCCCATAAGATGTTAACCACCACCCTGCTCAGAATAAGCCTGACATGTTCCCTTTAGCTTCCGGTAAACTACACAGAGAGGAAGGAGAAGATGGCTGACATAGGTCAAATCCAATTAAACCCAGTTGAAGGCAACATGGCCATGGCAATGGCTGGCTATAACCAAATAAGGAAAGACAAGAGGTGGCACCCTTGCTCCCCAGGAAAGCCTGCCCATTTCCCTGAATTACTGTGAATATTCCTCCCCTTCTTTACCTGGACCCCTTATAAAAGCTGCTTTATCACCCCCGGGAGCTGAGAAGTTGACTTGTGAACTAAGTTCCCACCTCTCCATTCTGTGGCCATTGAATCAAGCTTGTGCTATGGAACACTCAGCTTCAATTTTGTTTCAAACACTAAATGGAAAGGAGCCTTCAAGGGAGGGACATGTGGTGGGTACCAGGCCTACCTGTGGGCCCCTCATGAGAGCTCCTCCTAGTATGGGTCAGAGGCCCACTGGAGTCAGGTGAAATTGGTAACACTTTAAATAATCTTGTACATTAGTTATTTCCTTAGACTAAGATACTGGAATTACAATGACTGGGTCAAACCGCATGTTGTAAGTATGGCTCACGTATTGCAAAATTACTCCCAGAAAGTCTGAATTCGTTTTTACTGTGCTGATCCTGACTGGGTCTCCTCACATGTTTGAGCATTGGCTGGATGGTCTAGGTTGGCCTTGGCTGGGACAGCTGGGCTCTCTCTCTCTCTTCCACAAGGTCTCCCATCCTCCAGTGCTGGAGAAGTTGAACATTTCTATACAAAAAATCTAAAGCCCTATACCTCACACTTTATACACAAATTACCTCCCGATTGTACTGGATATTTATATTCACAAAAATTATTATTGGGTGTGAGAGAGTACAACCCATCTACTTTTGCCAAAGAGCAACAATTTTTGTTACAGAAAACCAGTTGCAGCTCAGTGTATCTTGAGGTGGGGATGGGGGCAGAAGTTACAGCCAAAACATAGGATACTTCACTATGTAAATAGTGATTTCCTTTGCTTTCATAGCAGTCTTCCCTGTTTCAGAGCTTCTGACTCCCAGGTGCTCGGTGCTGTAGGATACCACCAGGTAGGTTTTGACTTGCCAGGTTTATGTGTGGCCATCAGGGTGGGGATTGGGTGAGCCAAGTGTGGCGCCGAGGGCACTCAATTTAAGGTGCCACTTGCAGGAGCCCGAGAGTTCTCTTGCCTCACTCAGTCCCGGCCCTGGCGTCCAGTATGCATTTATGATGACTCCCCTGCGAGCAAACGGCTAGGCTGAGCTTACCTGTGAAAATCATATGTCCTCCCCTTCCCCTCCCGGACACACCGGAAAACCTGGAGGACCTCCCTGCCCAGTCACTTTGCTCTGCCAGGGAGATTAAGTTCCAGGTTACCGGTGTACGTGTGTCTGGCCCAGGCTTGGTGCGGAAGACAGAAGGAGCGTGCCTGGGTGCCAGCGTTAGGCCGGGCGGGTCCATATCCGGGTGGCCTGGGTGGGTGGGGCCGCCCCTCCCTCCAGGTCCGGAGGTGGGTTGGGGCTGGGGAGTGACGCGCAGAGATTGCCTTTTGCCCCTTCCGATCCGAGATGGGGCGGCAGAAGGAACGCGAGGGGTAACAGGGTGTGGACTTAGGGCGTGCCCACCCTGCGCATCGGCGGCGGGGAGCGCCCCCAGCTAGTCCCTGAGTTAGGACGCAAAAGAAGAGGAGGAGGAACCCGAGGAGGGCTCGTCGAACCCGCCGCCCGCTCCGAACTTGCCAGGGAAACTAGTGCGGAGGGAGGGGCCGGGGCCGGGGCCGCGGCGGGAGGAGGGGCGGCCGCAGCTGCATCCAGCCCCTTTGGCTTCCTTCCCAGCTCTCCTTCGCCTCCTCCTCCTCTTCCTCCTGTATGAGTCAGGCATTTCCCGGGGATTTGGAGCAGCCACGCGCGGCCTGGGCGCCCGGAGCTGTAGCAGCAGCCGCCGCCGCCGCCGTCACGCCAGGAGCCCCAGCGCCGGGGCCGCCACCGCGGCGGGTACCCGCGTCCCGGGCGCGCACGGACCATGGAGAGGGCGGCCCAGGGCGCAGACGGCGGCGGGGGCAGCAATAGCAGCAGCCGCAGCAGCAGCCGCGCCACCTCGGCGGGCTCCTCGCCCTCCTGCTCCCTGGCGGGCCGGGGGGTCTCCAGCCGGTCGGCGGCAGCCGGGCTCGGCGGCGGGGGCAGCCGCAGTAGCCCCGGCTCGGTGGCCGCTAGCCCGTCCGGGGGAGGCGGCCGCAGGAGGGAGCCGGCGCTCGAGGGCGTGCTCAGCAAATACACCAACCTCCTCCAGGGCTGGCAGAACAGGTAACGCGCCCGCCGCCCGCGCCCGCCGCCCGCGCCACCGCGCGCCCCTCCCTGCGCGCCGCTCGGTGTGTATGTGAGTGTGTGCGCGCGCGATTGTGCCACCAGCGAACTCGGTGCTGCCTCCTCACGAGTGCCCTTCCTGCGTCCCTGCTCCTCTCCAGGTGAGGTGCCTAGGATGGGGCGCGCCGTGACCCTACCCCAGGACCGCACCACAGTGGCGGGGAGGCAGGCGAGAGCCTTGGTTTTCTTCTGTGCTGGCACCTGCAGGAACTGGAGTGGCAGAAGGAGCGCGCTGGTCTCCGGGCCCTGCCTGCCAGTGGTTTCTCGCGACCCTGAAGAACGGCTGAGAAAGGGAGGCAGAGGGGGCGTGCTTTATGCCTGGATGAAATGGTCCCACCACGGCGATTCTCTCCATAACATAGTTCATTTAAAACTTTGGCATTTAAAAACACCACCACCAACAAAAACTTGCCACTTATCTTCGGCACCTTCCGGTGCGCATGCTACCCCCTGCCCACTTGGGGCTTGGAACCTCCAATCTTTGCAATGGAAGATTAGTTTAAAAAAAAAAAAAGACACCCTCCCCTTTCGAAATGGGCAGTGTGCTATTTAAATTATCACCATCATTATTGTTTTTCCCCGTTTGGTGCCGTTTGAAGTTCCCTGCTCACTTTGCCCTCACAGTTGGGAAGCCTAGTTATGGACACGTGGAAGGATGGGGATGTCAAGGGAAGGGACTCAGCACACATGGGGAGGCGTCCTATGTGGACTAGATAGTGAGAAGAGTGAGGAAGACTTGGAAGGAGCAGGTGTGGCATTGCTGTTTACATTTTTTTACTTTGTTTTTCAGAAACAAGCCAGAGGGAAGTACAAATGTCCACGCAAGGAGAATGGGGCTTTTGGGAGAGGCTCTTGATGAGATCTTTTGTCCTGCTCTTAATAGCCCTTGGATCTTAGGACTTGGGGTTCTTCAGAATGCTCTGAAATCTGAATCACTTCCTGGGAGCTCTTATCTCTGCTGGTTACACAGATTACTTGGTCATCTCTCCCTGCAGATCCTTTGGAAAGGCTCAGATTACTTCCAGTTGAAACCTATCAGGCAATTATTTACATGAAACTCAACCAGGAGGAAGGTGACTTCCTAAGTGTGGAAACCGAGTTGTTTCTATATTGACAGTAGAGACAGAGCACTCTCGGCGTTGCCTGGGTTTCCTTGGAGATGTCCTACTAGTTAGTGGAAGTTACACTTAAACTTTTGGATCTTTTTATTTCTCAGAATAGCCCCCGTGTCTGCTCTTCCTCTCCCTTTTCCCCTTCAGTTCTTGAAAGCTGAAAACGAAGAGAGTGTGTAGGACGAGAGAGAAGTGAGATGACTAAATCTGATTTCACTTCTTGGTAATTGTGTCTTGTTAATGGCATCTCAAGGTGCCTTGTTGGTGACGGCTTTTGGTTTGTGTGTTGGGCAATCACTTTTAATGCTTTTTTTTCCAAGTAGCTTCTGAGGCCAGCAGAGCTTTTACCCTGGATTACAGTTATTTTACTTGGGGATGGGATTTTTACCTGCCATGTATATTAAAGGATTTGTTCTTTGGAGTGGATTTGGGAGGAATTGGAGTAACTCATGCTTTTGTATAATTTTAAATCCACTGGGGTATCTAGGTTGGAGGCCAGATTGAGAAGAGGCAAAATTAATAATCATGATAATACCTACATGATTGCAGGCTACACAGGTGGAATGTTCTGTGTACACTGCTGAGCTCTCATCTTTATTGAGTTTGTTTACTGTGGTTTAGAGCTGCCTGCCGATGTTTGTTCTTACCACAGTAGACTCAGGATTTTTTAAGTCTACCGCTGACTCCAAAAGCGTTGTCTCTTTCTAATGGTTAACATCTCTGTGTCGGGTTTATGTTTCCCACAACCGTGTTTTCTGAACTGTGGCTGAGGGTCCATTAGTGATCTGGAGAAGATTTATGATGGCTCTGTGATTGCTCACGTCTCGCTTCTCAAGGGGTCTTAAAAAGGGAGATCAGGATCAGTGCAAAGGAAGAGAGAATAAAGATAGAAACCTTGAAAATATATTCATTTGTTCGTTTATTTATTCAGAGCCTTTTATTTATATGTTTATTTTGAGGAAGATCAGCCCTGAGCTAACATCTGCTGCCAATCCTCCTCTTTTTGCTGAGGAAGACTGGCCCTGAGCTAACATCCATGCCCATCTTCATCTACTTTATTTGTGGGATGCCTACTGCAGCATGGCTTGCCAAGTGGTGCCATGTTAGCATCTGGGATCTGAACTGGTGAACCCCGGGCCGCCAAAGCAGAATGTGCGAACTTAACCGCTACACCACTGGGCCAGCCCCATTTTATTTTATTCTTTTTCAGAGCCTTTTATTGAGGATCTACTATGTGCCAGGCATTGTTCTAGGAGCTGAAGCTGCTCCAGTGAACAAAACACATGGGCATCTTCTCATGAAATAGTAGAATTAAAAAGTAGACGTTGCCCGCACCTCCCCACTCCAGGGGAATGCCTTGCTGCAATAGGTGGGCTGCCTGATTGAAGTTACCTTCATTTTGCGGCCTCATGACATGTTTCTTTGGCATTTCTTTTCAAATTGTTCACAGGTAGTGACAAATCTCTAGCCGCAAAGTTCTTGGTGTGTGTTCTCAGGCTGCCACGCTGTTGATAATGCCCCTTACCAGCTCCTGGGTCTTAACACCAATCACCCACTAATAGTTTTCACTCTGGTATCCTCTTACATTTCCTCAAGTTGCAGTAAAGCTTACATTTTAATATTCAGTATCATACCCTGCTTTATTTTATTTGTAGCACTCTCAGTCCCATCACTATGCCCTTAGGAAGGCAGTTTGGGCCAGAATACAAAATAAATGACATAAAGAGAGGTCACAGGAGACAAAACTGCACGTTGTGGGTCATACTCGTCTTAGAATATGTCTGGGACACTTGGCTCATACTCATTGGCTGAGAGAGTGTGAAATAATCAGAGCATGGGGAAACTATGCATTAAAGAATTTCTGTAATTCATTATTATAGATATTAAAAAATATTTCAGATATAATAGCATGGTATATAGATTTATAGGATGGTGTTAAAGAGTAAATACATCTAAATGATGAACAAAAAAATTTCAAAAAGAGGCAGGTGCTATGAAGATTAAAAAAATGTTTTAAAAATGATGAAGGGCTAGCCTGGTGGCATAGTAGTCAAGTTCATGCTCTCTGCTTTGGCGGCCTGGGGTTCGCGGATTTGGATCCCAGGTGCAGGCCGACACTGCTCTTCAAGCCGTGCTGTGGCAGCGTCCCACATACAAAATAGAGGAAGATTGGCACAGATGTTAGCTCGGGGACTATCCTCCTCAAGCAAAAAGGGGAAGATTGGCAACAGATGTTGTTAGATTAGGGCCAGTCTTCCTCACAAGAAAAAAAAAGGAAAAGAAAGAAAAAGAAAAAAGATGATGAAATAAAGGCAAGTACTTACGGAAATAATTTTGTGTGGATCTAGTGTCTTTTTACTCCTATTTGCCTTTTAATCTAGTGCACTGTCTTTTTGCTTTCATATGGAGTGAAGCAGGGGGAGAGTGAACCCCAACAGCTTAGGGAAGCAGGCCAGTGCCAGATCACACAGTACCTTCTAGGCTGGGAGAAGAATTTAAGACTATATTTTGGTTGCCCAGAAGGATTTTAGACAGGGAGGTGACACCATCTGGTCTGATTTAAAGAGTTCACTCTAGCTACTATGCAGAGATGGAATTTTCAAGGGGCCAGACTGGGAAACAGAGAGACCCATTAGGAGCCAGCCCGTCATGGTGGTTCAGGCAAGTGATGGTGGGGGCTTGGACTTGGGGGACATGGGAAATGGAGAAAAGGGACAGAGTTGGAGTGGGGAGGATAGAAATTGCGGATGGATTGGGCATGTTGAGGTGAGAGAAGGAGGGAGGTCAAGGATGACTCTTGAGTTTGTAGGACTGAGAGGGTGGGAGGTGGAGGTGTCCTTTATGGAGATGAGGGTCACAGGGGAGGAAAGTGTTGGTGGGTAGGATGTGGGACAACCAAGAATTCCATTTGAGCTGTGTTCAGTTTGAGATGTCTACACCTAGTGAGAAATTGGCTATGTAACTCTCATTTGCCGTAAGGCTAATTTTGGTCTTAAGCCAAGATGGAACTCCTTTGAGGTTGCTCGTAATGTCAGGTGCTTGGGGAAATAATTTCTAATTGGATCTAGGAAGTGATATTTGAATATTTGAGGTTCTTCATTGCCATTCAGTTTTTCTGTTTGGAGAGAAGACGACACTGCAAATAGGAAACCAGCCTCCAATTCATTTTTTTGGTGTTTGGTGGGGTTGTAAGAACTCAGTAAAACACTGAAAGGCAAATCTTCAATAGGTTAAAGAAGTCAAGTGTTGGCAAAAGAAAACCTGAGGCCACCAGTGGACATTTATTTGGAGAGTAGAAATAGTGTGGACTCTAAGCCAAATCCTGACATCAGCGTTCAGCACATGTGTCGCCTTGGGCCAGTTCCTTGCTTGCTCTGGGCTTCTGTCTTCCTTCCTGCTACATGGTGACCATGCTGTTATCCTTCTCAGTGGTTCAGTGTGAGGCTTAACTCAGGATGCTGATGTCTAAGGGGCTGAGGATGGTGCTCAGCAGGATCAGAAGTGGAAGCTGTTGTTGGGTCTTTGGTTTGTCCCTTCTTCACTGGACCCTTTCTGGTCCATAAGATTCTTGGTTTATTTTCTGAATGCTGTGGTTACCCTGGAACCCCATTAACGTCATTATCACAGAGTTCTTTGAGAAGGAGATGATGACTTCATTTTGAAGGAATCTTTTTTTTTTTTTTGAGGAAGATTAGCCCTGAGCTAACTGCTGCCAGTCCTCCTCTTTTTGCTGAGGAAGACTGGCCCTGAGCTAACATCTGTGCCCATCTTCCTCTACTTTATATGTGGGACGCCTGCCACAGCATGGCTTGCCGAGCGGTGCCACGTCCACACCCGAGATCCGCACGGGTGAACCCTGGGCCACCAAAGCGGAACGTGTGCAGTTAACCACTGTGCCACCAGGCTGGCCCCTGAAGGAATCATTTTAACACTTGGAATCAAACGTTTGCATGTCTACGGGAAGTGACTTACTCCCTTCCTCCAGCCTCTAATCCCTGCTCCCTTCCCTGCTTTCTGTTTCTCTGTAACTCTCACATCATCAGACGTGCTCCATGTTTTTACTCTTGTCTCCGCACTAGATGGAAGCTCCCTGGGGACAGAGAATACATTTGTCTGTCTTGTTCACTGCTGTATCCCCAGTGCCTCGAACAAGGTCTGGCATATGATAAGGGTTCAGTAAATAGTGAATGATTAAGAAAACCAATGAATGACAGAGAAGCAAACAAACCAGGGTGTAGTTCTATTTTGGCCAGTGCTAGCTACTGTTGTAATTCTTGGATCTCTACCTGCTCAAGCCTTGTCTTTGAGTTAGTATGTGTATCATTTGCCCTGCTGTCTGCAGCCATCAGTCCATGTCATCTGGGTCAAGAAGTCTGACTTTTCTTGTGACGTCCCCACCCTGACCTGGGGCCCACCACAGCCCATCCACTGTGGGCCTTTAGTGACCAAATATCCAGGGCTTGCTTTTGACTTGATCTGCATTAATGACATGCTTTGAGAATGTGCAGTGTTAAGCCCCTAGCCATGATCTCCCAGGGTTTTGAGGAAAAGTCATTGGGGGTGTATATTAACTTTTAAAACCACACTGAATTAAAATGAATGATTCTTTGAGTATTCCCATAATTTGAGAGGAATTGGTGATACCAGGGTTGAGAATCACTTCTCTGGGTTTTATCTTCTTGCCCTCGCGTACTTATGAAGTATTCACACGTCTTGCTGTCTAGGTTGCCAGATTGTTCTGAGTCTGCACACTCAAATCCTTTAGGTGTACTAGATTGCTTCATTGATAATTATAATAAAGGGGTGGTTGCCTAGGTTACAAAATGGTATATAATATGATTCAAAATATTCATTGAGCACCTGCCTTGTGTTAACTACTCTCTGAGGGATCTGCCCCCCCATCCCCCCACCTTAAAATGTACATATATTTGAGGAGATTTATGCAAATAGTTACCATGGTTTTCCTTGGCTGGTGGGATTATGGGTGATTTTTCTTTTCTTCTCATCTCTCTTTTTTTTCCTCCCCAAAGCCCCAGTGCATGTTTGTATATCCTAGTTGTAAGTCCTTCTGGTTCTTCTCTGTGAGCTGCTGCCACAGCATGGCTACTGACAGATGGGTGGTGTGGTTCTGAGACCAGGAAGCAAACCTGGGCCGTGGAAGCTGTGACAGTGCCGAACTGTAACCACTAGGCCATCAGGGCTGGCACTCTCTCTTTTTTTTTTTTCCATTATTTTTTTTCCTAAGGTGAACTTGCATCCATTTTGCGGTTTGAAAAAGTTATTGAGAAAAAGAAAAGCTGCTCATGCCTTTTCACGTAATCTCTGAATAACTGAGTTTGTTAGGGTTAATTTCAGGTCTAATGTACATTCAGGAAATTACACAATTCCTAAGTGTACATAGTTCAATGAATTTTCATGAACAGAACACACCCAGATCAAGAAGCAGCAGCTCCCCCCTCACCCCGTCCCTTACAGTCATTCCCCCATAGGGTGTCTGTCAGGGGGCTTGTTGGCGCGGGCTGGTGGAGTCATTCATCTCTGTCTATTAGGCGGACCCCTTGGGCAATGTAAGGTAGGTAATATTATGAGGGAAATTGTTTCTAATGTCAGTGAGTAAACCTAATTTCCTTTAACGGGCAAGTTGGAATTTCTTTGGGTTTCTTTAAATACTGTTGAGCAATCAGTTTTGGAAGTATACGGGTAATCACCTGTGTTCCATTTTATCATCAGAATGACTCATAACCTGAGGACTTTTGTTTAAAGGTGTAATTAACATGCAATAAAATGTATTTGTTTGATGAGTTTTGACAATCGTTTACACTCTGTAACCACTGCTCCGTAAGGTATGGAACGTGTCAGTCCCCCCCCGCCCCCGCCCCCCGGAAGTTGCCTTGTGCTTCTTTCCAGTCAGTTCCCCTTCCCCTGCAGTCTTTTTCTGATTTTTATCACGGTGCAATAGTTCTGTCTGTTCTTGGGTTTCATACAGATGGAACCATATAGGCTATCCCTTTGGAATCTGGTTTATTTAGCTCAGTGTAGGTTCTGAGATGTGTCCTTGTTGCTGCACCTGGCAGTAGTTTATAATTTGTTTCTTTCTGTTGTTGAGAAGTAGTCGTACATTCTGTGGGTCTACCACAGTCTGTTTATCCTTTCACCTTTGGATGGACATTTGGGTTGTTTCCAGTTTTTGGCTGCTACAAATAAAGTGGCTCTTTGTGTACAAGTCTCTGTGTGCACGGATGTTTTCATCTCTCTTGGGTAAATACCCAGGATTGGAATTGCAGGCTCGTAGAATGGGTGCGTGTGGAACCTCCCAGTGTTTTCCCGAGGGCCTGAACCATTTCACGCTCCCACCAGCAGTGCAGAAGCCAAAGGGTCGCTCCCCATCCTGGCCAACTCTGGTATTTCTGCCTGGAGAGCTGTGGGGAAGCGGGGACTGCCGCCTTCTCACATGAGTCGTGTTGCTTCTGGGAGGGGCAGTCTGTAGGGGCACAGGCTGGTGAAGTCCGTTAGACCTTGTTGTCGTCCAGCTTGGCTTCTGTTTTTGGCTGAAGGCCTTGGGCAAGTCATTTTACTCTTTGGGCCCTGGTTTCCTCATCTGTAAAATGATACTAACCTTGGAGTGATGTTGTGCGGCGCCAGGCCCAGCACAGGGCTTGGAGCATAGTAGGTCCTCAGCAGAAGTTTGTTTACTGGCCATGTTGTGATGTATTTTGGACAGACCAGTCAGCAGCTTGGTGAAAACAATAGGGGGCAAGTCGGGGTCTTTGTAGGCCCAGCCTTAGCAAATATGCAGGTATTTCTTAGCCCATCCCCCTCTGCGTGGGGACCCAGGTGACCAGTTATTGTCATGGTGGCTGACTGTCTGCATTTGCTGCTTAGTCTGTGGTTCCTCAGTCCGCTCCGGTGGACAGTTGGTTGAGAACTCTGGGAAGAAAGAAGAGACGTGGGCCGTGGTGTCCTGAAACGAGGATTGAAGCGACAGTGCTGGAAATGTGGGAGGCCGTTCTGGCTCTGCCTGGCTCCTGCGTGATTTGGGGCCAGGCCAAGACAGAATTAAAAAGAAGACCGTCCAGAATTTCACTTTTGATCTCTCAGACTGGATGGAATATGGTCACAGCCCAGAAAGAAAAGTGCTTTATTTGTGCCCCGTGCAATGATATCAACAATAAAGTCACAATTAGGAAACATTATCCACAGTCTTGTTGCAAGCCTGTTCTTTGAAGGTCAGAGAAGGCATTTGAGCCGGGAATAACTTTTTCACGTTGTGCTGTCGTTTTTAGAAGACTGTTTATGTTTTTGTGTGGTTTGTTCCCTTTCTATAAATATTTTGATGGAAATATAACAAGTTGAAGGGCGACCAACATCCGTTTTTAATAACTTTTCCAGGATGTGTTAATGTTTATTGACAGTGCTGGTCACGTGACCAGTGAGCTGGAGAGGAGGCTGGTGTGTGAGACGGGAACCTGCCTAGGGAGTAGTGGAATCAGGTTCTCCCTTTACGTGGGGTGGACCTGGGGGCTCTGCCTGAGCCCCTTGTTTGCGGGAGTTGAGTGGATTAGGTGACAGATACAAATGACCCTCGGCTCGTCTCTGCAGTAGTGGTTCCATCAGACCCGTGGTGGGCTGCTAACGATGCCGGGAAAACCACACGACAGTGTTGCTGGGCCTCTTGGTTGTTAACTAGAGTCTGGACAGAAGTGGGAACTTTCCAAGTCCTGAGCAGGCTGGCAGCATCAGCGCGCAGACACACTCCTCTTTGTGTGTAATTAGGCCTGGTGAAGTGTTCAGACCCGCATGTATGGCGAGCACGTTTTGTGTATTTGCTGAATGCCGTGCGAGATGTGGGAGACACAGAAGAAAGCACAGGCCGTGCCTGAAGGAGGGGACTGTCGAAAACAGGGGCGGCAAACTTTTTCCCTAAAGGGCCAGATAGTGTTTTAGGCTTTTGTGGGCCATATAGTCTCCATGGCAACTGCTCAACTCTCCCACTGTAAACAAGTGGGCGTGTCTGTGTTCCAACAAAACTTTATGTTCGAAAGCAGATGGTGGGCTGGATTTCGCCTGTGGGGTGTAGTTTGACCATCCCTGATCTAAAACGACACTCAGACGCCTTCATCAGGTAGTCAGGGCAGCCTCATGTAGTGACTGAGAGTACAGATTCTGTGGTCCAGCTGCCTGTGCTTGAATCCTGGCTCTGCTGTTTACTACCTGTGTGACCTTGGACAAACTATGTAACCTCTCTGTACCGCAGTTTCTTTTTTATCTTTTTGAGGAAGATTAGCCCTGAGCTAACATCTGCTGCCAGTCCCTCTCTTTTTGCTGAGGAAGGCTGGCCCTGAGCTAACATTCGTGCCCATCTTCCTCTACTTTATATGTGGGATGCCTGCCACAGCATGGCTTGACAAGCAGTGTGTAGGTCCACACCCAGAGTCTGAACCTGTGAACGCCAGCCTGTCAAAGCGGAAGGTGAATGCTTAACTGCTGTGCCACCGGGCTGGCCCCAGTACCTCCATTTCTTTATCTGTAAGATGGGAGTAATATACTGTCTGTGTCCTAGGGTTGTTGGGACCAATAGAGAAGATGGGTGCGAAGGGCTTTGACTGGCACGTAGAAAGCCCTTACTAGGTGCAAGGTGCTGTTAGGAGCCGGGGAAGTGAGTGCTACGGTAGAGGAAGTGCTGGGGAGTGTGAGCGCGTCCTCCCTGGGGAGAAAGGGGAGAAGTGGCAGGTGGCAGGCCGGGAAGAGCTAGGATGTTGGAGAGAAGTTCGCTGTGCAGAAGAGAGCTGGGGCACGCTTCCCTTGGAGCAGGCTCTGTGAGTACAAAGCTTTAGAGGCATGGAAGGAGCAGAGGTTTGGAACAGCTGGAATGCAGGTTGTGTGTGGAGTGTGGCCAGAGACGAGACTGCAAAAGGCAGGCCAGGCTGTCAAACCCTGCTTTGTGAAGGACCTCTTAAGCTGCCGAGACCACAGATCATAAGATGTCAGTGTTACCAGAAGGGGAAGGAATACTTTTGCGGGCCCAGGAAGCATCAGACACTTTACATATATTATCCAATTTAATCCTTAAAATGAGATGGGGAGTGTGGCGGATCTATTCGCTCTCCTCTTCTTCTGTCGTCATAGGACCCTACTTTTTAGCTGGATACAGGGTTGTTCTAGATAAAACTATATTTGTCCCTTTCCTCCTACTTGTAGCTAGAGATGGCCGTGTGATTATATTCTCAATATAAGCAGAGTGGTCACATGGTAGTTTCCTGGAACCTTCTTTTTATCCTTCCTTCATTCTCCTTTCCTCTTGGAATACAGACAGATGGCCGAAACTGGAATACAGACCTGATGGCTGGAAGTCCAGCAGCTGTCTTGAGCCTTGAGGCAACCAAGATGAAGACCATCAAGACAGAAGAAACCTGGCCTTTGAGGACTTTGTTGATCAGAGCTACCTCACAAATCCTAGGCTACCAACCTCTGGAATTTTCCATCATGAGGAGAATAAGCCTCTTTTTAAAGCCGCTATTCACAGCCAAATCGAACCCTAACTGATGCAGGTGGAACTCGATTTTACAGATGAAGAAGCTGAGGCATAGAGGGACATAAGTTGCACAATTAATAAGTTGTGGAGCCAGGATCTGTCTGACTCCAAAACATGTTTTCTTCCCACTACTTTGGAAAGAACTTAGAGATCTGCTCCCTCATTTTATAGATGAGATCACTGAGGCCTTTGCCTCAGGGTAAGCCAGGACCTGCTCATCACTGCAAGATAGTCATTATTCTGTTTTATCCCTCTCTCTGTCTGTCTCTCTCTCTCTCTAGGTACAGGCTTCCCAAAGAAAGGACCCTCCCCTCCCCGCCATGTTTTAATTAGTGATTTTGTAATCCTCCCATGGTCAGAACCTCTTTCTGTGAGTGGTGGCTGTCTCGTGGTTTTCTCCTGGTCAGAAGCCGTGACTCTTTCAGGGTTGTGTGTTAGAGCTTTCACAGCCTTGCCCCTCGCTGCCTGTGGACTGGTCCCTGGTAATGACTTCCTTGCCTGTACTGTCCTTTCTTCATGTGGGCTTTTAGGGCTGGGTGAGGGGGCTCTTTGGCCCTGTGACTCTTTCTGAGCACTGACAGATGGATCTTGATGGACGTGGAGGCCTCCCGATTCAGTAAGCTCAGGGCGTGGACTTTGGCTGAAATGGGGTCACGTATTTTGAATGCATTTCGCTTTGGGGATTCTTGTGTATCTGAGTTCCACCCTATTACTAATACCTTAAAAATGGGCCTCCCGACCCCCTTGGCTAACTGCACGGCATAGCACTTTTCTGTGTGCATCTCTTCCAACTGACTCACTTAGTGGATGGGTCCCTAAAAAGTTGAACAGGGCAGAAGCCAGTTTGTGCTGTTCAGTGCTGTTCAGGGAACATTGTGGCACGTTTGTTATATAGCTTTTCATGTTTATGTCACTCTTCATACTAGCAAAATTCTTTGTGGTAATTTTTATTAGCCTGGCAAATGTGCGCCTTTTTCTTTTTATGAGAAGTCTGTAGTTGATACATTGGCCCAAAGTGCCTTGTAACGCTCTTACGGTCACTTAGTTAATTTGCAGTTGCCTGTAACTGAAATTTTTCTGTCAAACATCAGTTTTCATGATTCATTTGGAGTCAGCTAAAACTCAGGAGAATAGTATTCAAAGCCGAAACTCCAGTTTTTTCTCATGTTGAACAACACGATAGGTCATTTTTATGGGGTAGACATAAAGATGCTTCAGAAATCTTTGTCTCAAGGAAGGAGGACTAAACTTGTGTCTGTGACATCCAGTTTAAGTCTGGATGAAGTAGTTTTTTTTGAACAAAAGCAAAGCGTGACCTAACTTGGAAGAGACTGAATTGTAGTTATTCAAGTCTTGGGGTTGTCTGAATTTCTGTTTACCTAAAGGATTGCTTCCTTTTCCTGTCCAGCATTGTAGCAGTTATTAGTATTTTGTGTTTTTTGTTTTGTTTCCTTCTTTATTTTTTTATTTATTTTTTTTTTTAAAGAAATGAGTTTTTTTTTTTTTTAAAGATTTTATTTTTCCTTTTTCTCCCCAAAGCCCCCCAGTACATAGTTGTATATTCTTTGTTGTGGGTCCTTCTAGTTGTGGCATGTGGGACGCTGCCTCAGCGTGGTTTGATGAGCAGAGTCATGTCCGCGCCCAGGATTCGAACCAACGAAACACTGGGCTGCCTGCAGCACAGCGCGCGAACTTAACCGCTCGGCCACGGGGCCAGCCCCTCCTTCTTTATTTTTGCTCTAAGTTTGAAACTGTAAATTCCTTTGTAATGTTACATACAAAATATACTTTTTGTGACAACTAAATATAACTTGTGATCTGATATCTTCTTTCCCTATAAATCCCATTATTATGACGCTTGGAAAATTTTAAGGTCTTCAGATAATAGTGCTGTATCCATGCTAATTATTTGATTTTAATGTTCGTACACAGAGGTATTTAGGGGTAAGGGGGCATTATGTTGGCAACTTACTCTCAAACGGTTCAGAAAAAAATGTATGTATATAGAGAGGAGAGAAAATGATAAAGCAACTGTGACAAAATGTTAGTAATTCTTTAGTAATAAATAGTTTTTTGTATTAGCCTTGTAACTTCTCTGTAATAAATTGGAAATTATGTTAAAAAGTTAGCAAAAATTCGTTTGGCCTGTTTTAAACAAAGGCCATGGGGCATGCAGTGTATACTTCCTGGCTGAATGTAGCATCTTTCTAATAAAAGTTATCCAGTTTGCCTTAACTCTCGTCTTCCAAAGTGGCCCCTGCGACATCCCTCTGTAGGCTTCACCCAGACTGGTTTGGAAGCTGCTCCAGGTGTGGTAAAAATGATTCTGAGACACTTCCAGATATTAACTCCGATGGAGTTGATTGAATGTGTTAGTGCCTGTGAGCCACTGTCCATTAAACTGGGTAAAACCGGCATATTTGCAGCTTATGAAAAGACCATTAAGCCAAAGGCCTGGGAGATTTGTGTTTTTATCCGTTCCCTGTTTAGTTGTTTCATTTATATGAATGTCAACCGTTTTTTTGTTTTTCATTTGTAAATGGGATGAAGTGGGAAACATATTGCTTGTTCCCCACTACTCCAACATAGGAACATTAGAATGAGTTATCATTTATAAGCACTTTTAAACCTACAGCTCTATTCTGTAATTCTGTTATCTAGAATTATGGTGACGCTTGTTTTAAAATTGCTTGTAAAACATTTGTTGAATAAAGAGGGTAAAGGGAATGTGTCTTGGGGATTTTTGTGTGATGATGGGCCAGTTTCTAAGAGCAGCCTCTGTGTGGGTTTGGTGGCCTTGCGCTGACAGGTGTAGATGAAGAAATTGGGGCTGGAGTTTGGTTCAGATATTTGCCTCAATGTCAAGCTGGCTGATGTCTGTATTTGAACCAGAATTTACTTGCCTCTTGGAGTCTAAGGTTTGTAGGGCTGTCTGTGCTGTCAGCGTTTTCACCGTTTATGAGGCATTTTTGCTCTTTGTTTTTATAAAACCAGGGTCCCATTAGTCCCTTCCTTGTGCTCTGATCCATCAGATGTGTGCTCTTCATGGAGCCCCAGCGTGTGAGTTTTCACGCTGACCAGGTGGGGTAGGTAGGGGTCGGCACACAGGATTTCCTTCTTGGCAGTGACTACAGGTGGGCTGCTTAGAAAGCACCAGATGCTTTCTGGTTCCACAGCTGCAAGGGCTGGCAGGGACTCATAAACCTGACCCTGATAACCTTTTCCTCGTGGCTGCTCTGAATTGCAGTAAGAGAAAGCAAAGAGCAGACAGGGAAAACGTCGGCTTTCGAGGGTTCGGAAGGCCATCCACGTTTGCCGGTTTGATGGGGTTTTCCTCCCCCTTCCGTTCCTGTTTGGGCCGGCACGGCCATGTCTAGTCACTGCCTGCTGGGACGGTATCCTGAGGACAGCCAAGGAGTCTTGCCCTCTTCTGTGAGCAGAGGTGGAAGCTTCTACACTGGACTCTACCACTGACTTGGACACATTACTTACCCTCTCTGTGCCTTAGTTTCCTCATTTGTAAAATGGGGGAGAATGCCTACCTTGTATGGCTGCTGTGAGGATTAAACCAAATGGATCAATACTTGCAAAGCACAAGGGTCAGTGCGTGGCACAAAGTAAGTACTATGAATATTAAGAAATAAAATAACAGTGGAGCAGTGTGAGCTCTGCATTCCTACTCAGAGCTGGAAGGATTTTTCTTGTCCTGGGTTTTGTTGTGCAAGGTTAGTTTGGTTCGTCTCACATCATCTCACAGAGCATGTTATTTATGCCACAGAAGTATGGCTTAACTCACTGTGATGTGTGTAGTGAAATGTGTTTTTACCACTGATTAAAAAAAATATTTTCTCAGCACATTGTATAGGTTTCCTTTCCACTCTGTTGACTGTCCTTTGATACACAGAAGTTTTCAAATTTAGCGTAGTTCCATTTGTCTTTTTTGCTTTTGTTGCCTGTGCTTTTAGTGTCTTATCCAAGAAATCATTGCCAAGTCCAACGTCATGAAGCTTTTCTATGTTTTCTTCTAGGAGTTTTATAGTTTTACGTCTTACGTTTAGATACTTAAACTGTTTTAAGTTAATTTTTTGTATGTGGTGTCAGATCAGGGCCCAACTTCATTCTTTCTCATGTGGACCTCCAGTTTTCCCAGCACCGTTTGTTAGAGAGACTCTCCTTTTCCCACTGCGTGTTTTTGGCACCCTTGTCAAGGATTATTTGACCGTATACGCAACCGTATACCATATGGGCTCTCTATTCTATTTAATTGATCTCTGTGTCTATTTCTATGCCAATATCATTCTGTTTTGGTTACTGTAGGTTTGTAGTATGTCTTGAAATCAGGAATTCCGTGTGAGTTCTTCAACTTTGTTCTTCTTTTCAAAGTTGTTTTGGCTATTCAGGGTCTTTTGAGATTCCGTATGGATTTTAGGATGAATTTCTCTATTTCTGCAAAAAATGCCACTAGGATTTTCATAGGGGTTGTATTGAATCTGTAGATCTCTTTGGGTGGTATGGACATCTTAACAATGTTAAGTCGTCCAATCCATAGACACGTGGGACGTCTTCCCATTTATTTGTACCTTCCTTAATTTCTTTCAGAAATGTGTTGTAGTTTTCAGTGTACAAGTGTCTCACCTCTTTGGTTAGGTTTATTTCTAAGTATTTTATTCTTTTTGATGCTGTTGTAAATGGACTTGTTTTCTGGATTTCCTTTTCGGATTGTTCATTTCTAGTGTACAGAAAAATCCTTGATTTTTGTGTGTTGGTTTTACATCCTGCAACTTTGCTGAATTCGTTTATTGTAACAGTTTTTTTGTGTGGAATCTTCAGGGGTTTCTGTGCATATGATCATGTCATTTATGAACAGAGATAATTTTACTTCTTTATTTCCAGTTTGGATGCCTGATATATTTTTTCTTGCCTGATTGCTCTGGCTAGGACTTCCAGTACTCTGTTGAACAGGATTGGTGAGAGTTGGCATCCTTGCCTTGTTCCTGATCTTAGAGGAAAAGGTTTCAGTCTTTGACCGTTGAGTATGTTGTTAGCTATGGACTTTTCATAAATGTCCTTTATTATGTTGAGGTAGTTTCCTTCTAGTTTGTTGAGTGTTTTTATTATGTAAGGATCTGCTACCTGTTTTTGTAAATACTAAAATCTTGTTGAAAACCAGCCATGCCCCTTGTTTACATATTGCCTATGTCTGTTTTCAATCTACAATGGCAAAGTTGAGTAGTTGTGACAGAGACCTTGTGGCCAACAAAGACTAAAATGTTTACTATCTGGCCCCTGATTGGTCCCTGCTTTCAGCTATTAATGTGGTAGATAACGTTGACTGATTTTTGAATTTTGAGACCGCCTTGCTATCCTGGGATGACCTTCTCTTGGTTATGTTATATATTCTTTTTTTATGTTGCTGAATTCAGTTTGCTAATATTTTGTTAAAGGTTTTTGCACCTATGTTTATGAAAGATACTGGTTTGTAGTTTTCTTACACTGTCTTTGTCTGCTTTTGGTATTATGGTAATGTTGACCTTAAAATGAGTTGGGAAGTATCCTTCCTGTTATATTTTCCGGAAGAAATTGTGTAGAGTTGGTGTTATTTCTTCTTTAAATATTTGATAGAAATCACCAGGGAAACCATCTGGCCTGGAGATTTGTTTTTTGGGAGGGTTTTTAACTACAAAGTCAATTTCTTTAATAGTTTATAAAGCTATTCAGATTATTTCATCTTGAGTGTGTTTTGGTAGTTCACACTTTTTGAGGATATTGGTCCATTTCTTGTAAGTTGTCGCATTTCTAGGATATGTAGAGTTACTTGTAGTATTCCCTTATCATCTTTTTAATATCTTTGAGGCCTGTAGTGATATTCTCTCTTTCCTTGTCCTGATATTGGTAATTTGTGTCTTTTCCCTTTTTGTCTTTGTCTCTTGCTAGAGGTTTATCAATTTATTGATCTTACTAAGAACCAGCTTTTTGTAGCATTGATGGTCTTTATTTAGTTTTTCTGTTTTCAATGTAATTGATTTCTGCTCTAATCTTTTTTATTCTTTCCTCCTTTTTTTTTTTTTTTTTGCTGAGAATGATTCTCCCTGAGCTAACATCTGTGCCAGTCTTCCTCTACTTTTTAGTATGTGGACCACCAGCACAGCATTGCTGCTAACAGAGCGGTGTAGGTCCACACCCAGGAGCCAAACCCCAGGCCACTGAAGCACCGAACTTAACCACTAGGCCACCTGGGCTGGTCCTCTTTCCTTCTGCTTTTTGTGTTTGGTTTCTTCTTTTCCGAGTTTCTTAAGGTGGAAGCTTAAATTTTTAATTATTTCTTCTTTTCTAAGATAAACATTTAATGCTATAAATTTCCCTCTAAGCACTGCTTTAGTTGCCCTCACAAATTTTGATATGCTGTGTTTTCATTTTAGTTCAGGTTAATTTCCCTTGAGTCCTTCTGTTTGACTCATGAATTATTTAGAAGTGTGTTAATTTCCAGGTGTTGGAAGATTTTCCTATTATTTTTCTGTTACTCATTTCTAGTTTAATTTCATTATGGTCAGAGAACATACTTTTTATTATTTCAGTTCTTTTAATTTTGTTATGGTTTGTTTTATGACCTTGGAGATGTTCTGTCTTGATGAACGTTTCCTGGATACTTGAAAAGAATATATATTCTGTTGTCATTGGGAGAATTGTTCTGTACGTGTCAATTAGATCTAGTTCATTGATGATGTTTTGTTCTTCTATGTCCTGATGCATTTTTAAAATGTTTATTTTATAATTTTGGAGCTGTGGTCTAGAAGGAAAGCACAACCCCTGCTCATAATATGTCATATGTATTCAAATTTTCCCCTGAATTTGTGTTCTTTCACAGACTGCCTTATTTTTATATTTAATTTTCCTGAATATCACCTGCATGAAGGCACAACAACTTGATATTTGTTCATGTGTTTTGAAAACACTCAAATATTCTAGGATACAGTGTTGTTAATTTCATTTTATGAGGTACTCTCCCTGATTACCTTGGACCTGCCGTGATTTTAGGTACCTGAAAACCAGCTTTACAGCTACTTGGAGATGCTTTTTCAGACAACTTAGCTGACTCTAATTCAGACAATGTAAATATGTTGGTTACCTCATCAAGTGAAGATTGATATAAAGAAATATGTGTGGATTCTAATGAGTAGATGAAGGGCCATCGGAGAGGTTCTGAGACCTCTGCTTACCCGTTAAGAGTGCTGAGTATACTGAGTTGTTGGAGAGACATCTGTGGAAGGACATCAGACAGTGCAGGCTCATCCACCCCCTTTTTAAGAGAGAGGTTTACCTGTATCCCTTAAGACTTCCACTCTAGGTTTGGATCAGCAAAATCTTCCATAATATTTTGAGCCTATTGTGGGGAACAGGGTGGACCCTAAACCACGTCTGTAGAAGAAGGGCCCGTCAGAGGCTTTGGGTCTTCAGTCGGACCTCACCCAGCTGAGGGTCATGGGCTGAACTGGGGTCTGGTCTCCTTTGCAAGCAGGTCACACCTTGCTGTCTCTCCTCCTCTTCCCACCCTAGGTGAGTGGATGACCTTAGACCACGCATTCTAAAATGGCACTAAAAAAATTGGTTCCTAGGTAGTGGTGGTGAAAATATCTTACTCTTTTTATGTATAAAGCACAGATATAGGTACAATACATTAATGGATATAGTCTTATCTCTTTTATTAATTTCATTGGGGGGGGGTTACGTAGGGAAAAAATTGTCTAAAAAGGCCCCTTAGGGGAGTGATAATGATAAAAAGGTTGAGAAATATTACTTTAAATTGAAGATGCTGGGAGAGGTGCTGGGCAGAAAGGCTACTGGGATTTGAACTATTTCTGATTGTGAGGGGGTGGAAGGGGATGCTACTGAACTTTATTATAAGAAAATATTCTTATCCAGAGATTTTCAGTGCCTGGAACAAAAGGAAATAGGACTAAGTCATATCATGGAGAAGTCAGGTTAAATGTGAGGCAGTTGTTCCTGCCAGAGAGCTTCATTAAATAATATAGGAAGGAATTTGAAAATAATGAGACCTCCCTTCTGCCTGGAGCCCTTTGGGAAAGGAGGTGTGGGAAGCAGGGAGTGAGCTAGGGAGGCCTCCTCGGGTGCTGTCAGTCCATTGGGTGGGTGAGGAGGGAGCCTTCTACTCAGTATTGTAAACCCCGACACCACCCCTGCTCCCCTCATTTGGACAGTTGGCAACTTTTGCCTATGGACTGTATATTAGGTAATACTACTGAATCAATGTTAAACTGCCAGAAATTGATAATTGTGCTGTGGTTCTATAAGAGTATGTCCTTATTCTTGGAAAATAGATAATGAAGTATTTAGGGATAAAAGGAGATGTCTACCACTCACTCACAAATGATTCCAGAAAAACTTTATATAAGGGGAGAGGGAGTGGGAAGGGGAGCAGGAGGGAGCTGCCTGGATGTGCATGGAGGGGAGGGGAGAAAGGAAGGAAGAGGAGGAGAAGGGAGAGAGAGCAAGAGCCGTGATAGAGCAGGTGTGCCAAAGCATCAGTAATTGTGGAATCTGGGTGAAGGGATATACAGGGGTTCTTTGTAATATTCTTGCAACTCTTCTGTAAATTTGAATCATTTCAAAGTACAAAGGAAAAAAATTAAAAAGCAAACGAGAAAACACACGGCTCCTTTGAGAAACGCAAGTTGCCATGTCCTGTAATGTTGTTTGAAATTGCAAAAGAAGTGAATTAGTTTGGCCGAAAGCACGTCATTATATGGCAAGATCGGGGAGAGCAGGTGTCAGACCTAAGTTCTGGCAGAGTACCTGGCACATAGTAGGCGCTCAATAAGTATTTGAATGAATGAAATGAGTGCAGTGGTGATTTTGGCATAGATTTTTCCATTGCACAAGTGGGCATGGGCAGATTTGGGGGGACTTCCCCACACAGCCCCTTGTGGACTTTGTGACAGTCATCAAATGGAAAACTTTTGTCCCGGGGACCTTGCATTACAATTAGTATAATGGAAGAGATTGAAGTGCTAATTTTAGATTTCTTGCTGGTAAAGGCACCCTGAGGGATCCGGCAGAGCCTTTCTCCTGGGTTGGTTTCCATTTAAAAAGTATGAAATCTCCTCCAAAAAGTGCTTAGGTAGAGAAACCATCACCATGGTCTCCAGAACTCTATCCTGCCAATCTGAAACTCTGTACCCATTAAACAACCACTTGTTATTATTATGTGCTTAGCAAATCATTTGTTCCACAGAATTATAATTGTTACCTTTAGTAATAGTAGGCTGCTGCACCCCAAAACTAAAATTAGTGCACCAAAATTAGAGAATTCTTACTTAAATTTAATTAATTATCTTGAAAGGGAACACTTAGAAATTTAACAGGAACATTTACTGCTAGTTCATGCAAATTAACTTTCCCTAAAGAGTATAACTTATATACTATAATATATAGTATTTAAAATGAAATATAAGAGTTCTAAGGCTTCTTAAAAACTTTTTAAAAATTAACTTTACGGTGGGATAATTAACAGACAGATGTACCTGTTTTCAGTGTATACTGTGATGACTTTTGTGTCTTTTTCTTTTGATACAAATACCGTTTCCCCTGCCCCTCCCCCCTTTTGGTTATTCTGTCTTAATGACTTATTTTTTCTAGTTATAAAGGTATTATTTCATGTTCCTTATAGAAAACTTGGGAAATTCAGAAAAGGCTAAAGAGAAAACAAAAGACATCAGTAACTGCCCAGTCCCTGACCTCAAATTATTAGTATTGTCTCTCTCTCTCCTTTTTAAAAATAGACTATTTTTTAGAGCAGTTTTAGGCTTATAGCAAAATTGAGCAGAACTACAGAGTTCCCATATACTCCCCAGTCCACCCCCCCAGGCTCTTTTGTTATATTTTAAACTATTAAAATAGCATATGCCTGCTAAAATAAAATTCAGAGATGCCAGCCTTCCCAGCTCTCAGAGGTCACTTTTCTCCAGAAACCTCTCCCGGCTCCTTGGCCAGTGCAGATCCCGGGCACTTAGGTCATCCCACGCCGTCTTGTTTGGTGGCTCATGACACTCTTGTGGCAGGAAGGCAGCCACGGGGTTTGTGTTTGCTCAGTGTTTGATGGTTGAGCCACTGAGTAGATTTGCACAGCGTCTGAACTTGGTTTATTGTAGTCTTGCTTAGAAGTATTCTTTTTGGGGTGAGTTCCACATGAAGACTGTCAAACGGCTCTGGCAAATAAAGAAAACAAATCTCTGGCTTCTTGATTCAACATTCACAGGGGGAGGTGCCTCGGGGTGTTTATGAACTACGAAGGGGGTAAACCAATTTTCAGATGGCTTTCGTGTCCAAGCAGGTTGTGTTCTCACTCTTTGTGGGTGAACTTTTTGGATCTTGGAATGTGTTTTCCTTTTGAAATGTGGAATAAGGATTAAAGAGGGTGGCTTGTGTGAAAGAAAGAGAGCGGGTAATTCTCTGCCAGGTGTTGACCAACACAAGGGGGGGTACAACACGAGGACAGGTGGCTGATGCCCTTGAGGGAGAAATGGGTCACACAGTGTCTCAAGTGGTGGTTTCAAAGTCGGGAAGGTTCAGAGATGCTCTTTGGTTTCTGAGCTGGGGAAAGGCGAGAGGGAGGGAGGTGCGAGAGGAACTCCTGTTCTTCCCTGGAGGTGGATAGTTGTAAGCTGGGGAGGGCCTGCTTTCCGTAAACTAATTTGCAACCTTATGGTGTCCATTTTAACCTTGCTTTCTCATTTAGGTCAATTGGATTTGAGTAAGGAATTTGGCCAGACAACCAAATATTTAAACTGGTTTCCCCTATTGTATTTCATTTCCATAGTCTCTTTATAATCCTAATTGATGCAAATGCTCTTGTTATCTTGAATGTGAATTGAATGTAGGGTTCTGATTTGTTTAATTTTGCATCATGTTATTGAACGTGTTGAGTGTAGCTGAGAGTCTGAATGACCGACTGAGGGTGGCTGGTGCTAAAGCCTTATTTTATGTGGTACCTCTGGCGTCTTGGGCTACAGGGAGGTGCTTTTAGTTAAGGGGCTGATAAGCCCAGAAACAAGTTCAGGAAGGGACCTCTGAGGCTCCCTATTTGGGGGATCCCTGGATCTTGAGCTGTTTATTGCTCATGGAAGCTTTTTTGTATGTAATTTCTTACACATTCAGCACAGTGCTAAGATGGTCCTCTCTGTCCTGGGGAGTTTGAAAGAACGGTTTCACGGTAGAAAACATCAGACCTCAGGGGGGAGAGTTTATTTTTCTTAAGTGATAGGCAACTTTCATTCTCTGCATCTGAGAGAAGCTGATTTTAAGTAGCCCTGTCACCACATGTCACAACTCAGGAGTAATCCTAACATTTTACCTATATCCTTTTACTGGAAGCATTTTCCAAAATAAAAAAAAAAAAAAATTGCTTAACAGTAAAAGGCAAGGGGAAGCTGACATTTGCCTTCACAGAGCATTATTCTGGGGCCCTGAAGGCCCTCAGATGAAGTTGCCCAATCCTCGTTTCACAGGTGAGCAAACAACCCCAAAAGAGATGACATTTAATTCCAGAAAAGTGATGCTAAATATGGTCTCTCTGCTGTGTGCTTTTGTTATGCAGCAAAGAATACCCGCTGGCGTCTCCTTATCTGGCTGATGCTCTGAGACTCATTTGATGTTCTGGTTTATTAGCTGTTTTGAGTGATGGAGAAAAAATTCGAAATGTGCAGAGAGCTTTTCTCGAACCCTGTGCTCCTGGGGTATTAAAAAAATCATCTTTGGGATATCTTATCTCTGAGTCTCATGCTAATTTCCTCTAATATATAGCCAAGAGAACTCAGTTTAATAATACCTTTCAGTAGCCACAGTTGCTTTTATTTTATTTTCCAGATTATGAATAAAGAACCAGCCTCTAGGACTGCTTCCAATCTGTCAGTAGAGAGCACACCGTTTATGGTGCTGCCGAAATAGAAGATGTGCTTCTAAATTCGAGAAGTTACTAGCTAAGTTTGATTAGACTGCATTAATAATTTGAGACTATTCTCTGTGGGCTGATATTTCCTAGCAGTTCTTTAGGACAGAGCGTTCTTCAGTTGCTTGGGAGCCGTTCTAGCCTGGACCTTGGCTTGTGGGCCAGTGTAGCTTCTTTGTTTTCCTTGCACACTCCTCCACACTTGAGAAGCTGCTATTTTGGACCACAATTACTAAAAGTGTCTTTTAGGATCCTGGCCCTCTAGAGGTGGTATTTGACCTTTGGGGGACTTGTCCCATGGTGCGTTAATGAGCTCTCCATGTACTGTAGTGGGTCTTACCCTTTGGTTTAGTACAGGGGTCAACAAACATTTTCTGTAAAGGGCCAGATAGTACATAATTTCAACTCTGCTCTTGTAGCAGGAAAGCAGCCGTAGACAGGATGTCAACCAATAGGCATGGTTGTGTTCCAATAAAACTTTATTTACAAAAACAAGTGGTGGCTTGGCTTCTGTGGGTGATGGAGAGAAGAATCCGGTACCCAGAACATAAACTTCTCAGGTGAGATTTAGTATCTGTGGTGGGGAAGATGCTTTTGTATTATTTTTCAATAACTTTTCAGTTGATATAACAAAAATAAAGACTTCTTTTAGGGAAGAAACGGCCCCTAATCCCACCACTCTTAATACAACTGTGTTTTCATTTTTGTGCATTTCTTTTGAGTCCTGTCCTCTTGTATATATACTTTTGCAAAGTCCCAATGTGTGTACCTATCAGTTGGTGTTACTCAAGAGCATAATGCACCCCCATATCTGACAGTTGTTAGTACATGGGGATCTAGGGAAGCCTAAAAATTGTAAACTAGATTCGGCAGGGAAGATATTTTTAAGGGCTGATTTGTGAGGAGCACTGTCATTTTCTGTGTTTTTGACTTTTTCAATGAAAGTTCTAATTCACTCTTTATATAAGCCCTGCAAAACAGCAATGTCCAGAGGATTAACTATTGGGAGAAATCAGGCCTTGGCTAAAGTAAATCGAGTCGTTGGCTATTCAGTGCCAAAGTCACGCTTTAGCTCTGAGTTAAGTTTGTGGTCCCCAGGGTTTTGTGATGGCGTGAGAGTTCCTGCACCCCTGCCAACGGCTACAAAGACTGGACCGTAGCAGATTTTTAATTTTTTCTTCCTTTTTAGTTGGTGCGCACACAATAAATCAAGAAATAAATGACCACACTTCAGTCTCACTCTATATGATGCGACTCTAAAGATGTATTTTTCTAAACAGGAATTTCCAAATATGTCTATCCAGGAACAGCAAGATTCTTTTTTACAACAGTGCAACCATTGCTGAAATTGTTTTGAAGCTCCTTTTTGGGAATTGCCTTCAGAATAAGTTACAAGCTGCAGCAGAAAAGAAGTCTGCCTGCTTTGTAGTCTTACCTCATTTTTGACTAAAAATGGTATTAGCCAGCGCAACTGCATCACCTTGGCCACTGCCCATGGCTCTGAGTTGCTTTCAGCTGTTTCTGGATCTCATAACCATGCTCAGAGTAGTTGGATTGAGCTAAAGGTTGAGGGTAATAACAATAAGCCAGGAGCTTCTGAGGGTATTTCTTTGGAGGGAACAAAAATATTTATTTCTCTGGGTAAGTTGTGATCATTGAAAAAAAAAAAAGTCATGCCTTTGTACATCATTAGGCTGTCCCCAGACCGCCATGCCAACATGGCTTTTGAATGAGATCATTCTGACATGAAGTGGCCTCCCAGATTGAGCTGCTTTATTCCAAATCCCACTCAAAAGGCCCTCATTTTTATGTGCTCTCTTGTCTCTGTTAACTGGGACATTTAAAAGGCTGTTCTAGGTTTGCTTTTCTGAGAGACTGTGTATATATTGATAGAAGCTGATGGACTGCAATATGTTCTCTCTACTCCTCTTGTCTTCCCCTCCCCTCCCTCCAACATGGAAGGGGGGGAAGCTTATGTCCTGTACTAGGGAGTTTTACTGTCTGGCAGGCAGTTATGTAGGCTCATAACTTAGGAGGCAGGCTCAGAGCAGTTTAGAAGGCATGCTATTTAGGCTCTTAGTTGCAGACAGTAGATTCCTTCTAAGCAGCAGGGATTTATTAGAGAGAATTTTGCAGTATTTCTGGGAGAACAAAGCTTCCATGCTATGTATTCAGCAATAACACAACTTGTCTCCAACCGATTTCCAACTGTAACATTGTTCTAACTTACTTACATCTCTACCCCAGTACCTGTGACACTAGAGGCAGAACACTAAAACCTCTGCCACAGCTGCTCCAAGGAATCAAACACATGGACGACTGTCTTGCCAGAAGTTCTGACCTCCCAGCATATGGCTACTGCCTCCTGTCGTTCCCCTCTGCCTTTGAAATCTTGCGTGGATGTGTCTGCTTGGAAGAATCTAGCTGCAAGGGAGTCAGTGAAGAGAGCGTTTAGTTTTCTAGCCTCTGTAGACCAAGAAGGTTGATGGGCTTGAAAACTGTTCGGTGGTGCTGAATGAACCACTTTGCAATATTTGTGACCAAGGATGTGTGCATAGAGGTGACAGCTAAACCTCTGGTGGGTAGGTTCTTGCGGTGAAAAGAGCAGAGGGGAGAGGGCTGAGTGTAGGAGACTCACGAGGGCTATTGGGAAAATGAAGTGACCAGGATTCACTGCAGCTGTCCTTGCTGTGACCAGGAGGGTTGCAGCCCACTGTGGGACAGGTGGTGTTGCTGGGTAGAAGTGGCTGCCATGCCATGCCTGTGCTCTTGGCAAGGTCTTGACCTTACTAAGAGGGAAGAAGTGCTGGGCTCATGGTGTTTTTTCCTATGTAGCATTGGAGTTTTGAGGCTGGCAGAATCAGTTTCAAATTCCAGCCTGTGTGAACACAGCTAAGTTATTATACCATTCTGAGTTTTAGTCTGCTAATCTATAAAGTGGTGATATGTTTAACTTGCAGAGGGATTGTGATTGTAAATCAGATAACATGTGACTGTCTAATATACACTGTGATGTATAGTAGGGACCCAATAAATTACTACTATTATGCCCAACTTTGTGATCTTTCTTTTTTCCTTTTGTCTGAGCAACTCACAACTGCCTTAAACCATAGCGGATACAGTAACTTCAATGCTGTTTCTAGCAATTAGCTTACCTTTCCCACCCTCTGTATGCCTAACTTTCTCCCACTGCTCCCTGAACATTTTATTATGACAAATTTCAAACATACAGGAAAGTTGAAAGAATTGTACAGTGAACACACATATATCTATCTTCTGGACTCTATAATTAACATTTTATTATACCTGCTTTATCACGTTATCTTTCCATCTATCCATCCATCAACCCATTTTATTTCTTTATACATTTCAGAGTAAATTGCCAATATCAGTACACTTCCTTGTAAATATTTTAGCATACATGTTATTAACAAATATCATTAGTGATATTTATTTGCAGTATTTTCTTTTGATGTAAAATTTCACAATGAAATGCATAAATCTTAAGTGTGCATTTGCAGAGTTTTGACAACTGCATATGCTTGTTACCCAAACCCGTATCAAAGCATAGAACATTTCCAACTCCCCAGAAAATTCCCTCGTGCCTCTACCCCAGACAACCACCATCCTGATTTTTTCCCCATGTAGATTAGTTTTGCCTGGTCTAGCATTTCATATAAATGGAATCACACAGTGTGTACTCGTTAGTGTCTGGCTTCCTCTCGTCAGCATAACATTTTGAGATTCATTTATATAGTCATGTCTTACCCGTCTAGCTTTTATTGCTGAGATGGCAAGCTTTAAAATTATGCCTGACTGCTGCAAAGAAGGAAGAACCATACACTTCCCTCATGGAACTTGGAGGTTGTTTCTTTCTTCTCCGTTCTAGCCTAATGTTATCAATGCACATAGGGTCTTTGTAGACGATTAGAGTTAAAGGGGCTTAGAGGCCATTTAATTCAGTCCCTCTCCCAGTCTTTGGCATCTTGGCCAGGGCAGCCATCTTTCTGATCTGTTTCTCCTCCCTCTTTGGACTACTGTTAGCGGGAATTTATGTGCGGGAGGGCCAGTGTATGGGCACCTTAGACGTTTAATTGTTTTAGTGCTAAAAAAAAGGATGAATCCAGCCTTCTCTTAATGATTTTTGTTATTGGGGATTTCATTATGTTGAGTACATGCTAGAAATATAGAACCAGTTGGCTGTAACAGCTGGTGTTGGAAACAAATTCCTATTTAGCTTTTCTGTTAATGAATTAGCTGGGACTCTGAAGCTGTTAAACTCTCTGATGGAATAAGGAGTCATTCTCTTGTCTCCTATCCCAAGTTCCTGCCTCCCTCCCTCCTTTCTTTCCTTCCTTCCTCCTCCCTCTGTCACACACATACACACAACCCTTTTGAGCCTATTTACATATAGTGACTTGTCTGAAAGTTTAGGTAGATCTTTTTTGAAAGTGATTGAGATGTCTGAAGGGGAGAAGGAAGAGGGTTGAAAAAGAATGGCCACTTGATAATAGGGAGGCAGTACCCACTCTACGGGGGTAGGTTATTAAATGATGTAACTTGTGGCACCCGATCCCAGCAGGGCTCTGTGGGTGCTAGGTCTGTCTTTGTTTCTGTCCTGTGCAAATGTTCTGGAACCTGCCTGCACTTTACAGGTATTGGGGGAGATTTTACAAAAACATCACCATCAGGTCCCAACCTGGCCCAGTTGAACCAGAATGTGGGCCCCTCCCCCAGGCCATTCTAATGTGCAGCCCCAGTTTAAAGTCACTGATTTAGTACCTTCAGGACCCATTTTCATGCACATTATCACTGCTAATCCTAAGAACCACCCAAGGCAGGCAGATTTTAGTAATATCTTCTTATTTTAGCTGAGCAAGCTGATCTCCAAGTGGACATTCTAACATAGGTCAGTCTGATTGCAAATGCCACAGTCTTCCCATTATTGTGTGTTCCCTCTGATCCCCTTATGTGAATGGATTTCACATAGTAGGATGGATCATTCCAGTTGTTCATTCATTTGTTGCTTACCATCTGTCACGCTGTGGCTGGAAGTACCCTGGGGAATATTGTTGGTGGGTCCCTGCCTCGGAGCTGATGGATTAGGGAGACACAGTGGACAGGCGGTTAATCTGTGGTATGGTACGTGCTCTCGTGGAACAGCCAGGGAACGGGGAGATCACGATGGAGGAGCACCGAGTCTGGGCCTGGCCAGGCAAAGAACTCTAGGAAATACCACCTAGTTAAGACCTGGAGGTGAGAGAGAGCAAGCATGGGCTCCATGGAGGGAGTGAAAGAAGCTCTGAAGCTGAAAGCGAGAGAGAAAAGAAGAACCTGGGAATGATGAAGTACCAGCACCTGAACAGATGTGCTTCACTGAGGAAGGCTGTTTCTCACCCCACCCATTGTGCATTAAGGCATGGTTTTTCACTTTGCACCAGGATCCTTATTTGCATTTGTAAAATGAGACGAAATGCTTTAACATAGGTTTTCTGTAAATTGCAAATTTCATTGAATTGAAAAGGATTTTGTTACTTGTTTGTTTAATATGACCATGTAAATAAATTTATGACTTTAGAGCTAAAAAATCATGAATAACTAGTGCATATTTCCCACCACTCATGGAAGGCACAGGTGCTAGACGGAGTTCTGCAAAAAGAGTTGCACACCAAAGGGATCTTGGGTAGACATTCCAAAATCTTGTGAATTATTTCTATTTTTTTCCCTCTGGTGTTAACCTTAACAGAATAGCACAGTGTTAAAAGCCTGGGTTTTTAAGTTAATGAAAAGCCCAGCTTTGTCACTTTCACTTAACTGGATGTATGAAAGTTACTCTATCATTCTAAATTTCAGTTTCCTCTTCAGTAAAATGGGAGTAATAATAAATACATACCTCATATAACCTAAAAATAACTTCTTTATTGTTTGTTTCCATTTTTGTAATTGTATACTATCATAGAATAAATAGATGCGCTAATTTTTTCTTATCTTTTAAAAAATGTAATATTTGGTTTATACAAAAGAATGTATGCAGTTATATATATATGTTCTCGTGTAAGCATACTAAGAAAATGAACAGGCGTGAGCTCGCCACTCAGTCTAGGAAGGATAATATGCCCACTAGTAGCTCAACTACCTGTGTGTTCTCCAGCTGAGTCCCCTTTCCTCTCGTTTCAGGTAACCATTAATTCTTGAGTTTTGAGTTCATCATTCCTTTGCCTTTTTATAAATAATAATACAAATTATTTTATAATAAATACTTAGAATACTATATGCGATATCTCTAAATAATGTATCATTTAGTTTTGTTTTCAGTTTCTATGTTAAAAAAAGTTATATATAGTCTTCTGCAGTTGATTTTTTTGCTCATTATGGTTCCAAAATTGATCCTTGTTACTGTGTTTAACTGTGGTGCATTTGTTTTCAATGCTGTATAACACTCCTTTGTGTGAATGCATCACTATTTGTTTATCCTGGTGTTTAGATAGTTTAATGTTTGCTCCTGTGAGCAGTGCTGCTGCTGTGCACGTGCCTGTGCATGTCTCCCAGTGCACGTGTGCAGGAATTTCTCTGTGATGTTTGTGTAGAAATAGAATTTGGGGGCTTTAGGGTATTTGGATACTCAACTTTATAAGATAATGCTAACTTGTTTTCTAAAGTGGGTGTACCAGTTTAATGCCCACCAGCAGAGTATACGTGTTCCTATTGTTTCGCATCTTTTCCAGTGTTTGAAATCGTTAGACTTAATTTTGCCAACCTAGTGGGTATAAATAGTATCTCATTGGTGTTTCAATTTGTGTATCCCTGATTATTGGAAAGAGAGCAGCTCTTCATTTGTTTAAGGGTCACTTTTTCTTCCCTTTTGTGAAATTTCAGCTTGTGTCTTTTTGCCCAGTTATCTGTTAGGTTATTTATCTTTTTTGTGTTGGCTTGTAGGAATTCTTTATATATCCTGAATACTTATCCTTTGTTGGGTATATGTTAGGAATATCTTTTCTTAGTTCATAGCTTGTTTTTTGCTTTATTTGTGATTTTTTAAAAACCAGAAATTCTTGTTTATTTTTCGTATTATCTTTATTATGCTTCCCACTCATGACTACTGCTCCATTCACTGATAGAAACAGCCATCACTCCTGGCAGGCCCATCTCAGATGGCTGGGAAGCCAATACAAGCAAACATAAATAGGATTTCTCACAGAGACCTACTTTTAAAAATTGCTAACTCTCAGATCGCTACTTCAACCCACAGCACGTCTGACAACTCACATTTTTCAATGAGAGAGAACAGCTTCCAGCTCTGATCCAAACCAAGTCAGTCCACAGACAGAACCTCAGTTTAAGAAGTTCTTAATTCTAATGTAGTAGGATTTCAATATTTTCTTTTATGGTTAGCTAGAAAGATATTCTGTATTTTCTGCTGAAAGTTTCAGAAGTTTACCTTTCTCAGTTAAGTTGTTAAGACATCTGGACTTTTCTGTCTGTGGTGTGAGGTAGGGATCCAATATCCTTTAATATTTCCTGTCCCGCACAGTGTTTTCATGGGAGTGGAAAGGAATGTAAGCATCCAGCCCCTTACACAGTTCCGGGCACATGCAAGGTACTCTGTAAAGTTTGTTTGTTGCTATTTTACCCTTAGTCATCTGTTTTTTCAGTTGATTGGTGCGTTCATTAGTGTTTGCATTTTAGGAAAGGCAGTTGAGGCAGGTTTGCATTGGTTAAGAAATCAACCTGGGAACCCCATACCCCAGCTCTGCCCTAGTATTGTCAGAGGCTTGATCTGTGAGTTTAATCAAAGAGTAAATCATAATTAACGAGTTAATTGACTTGAGCATTTATTTCCTTTTGGGTCTGGCTGGTGATTCAGAATTTCTTTGGCATCTTACCAAATATCTTCTTTCTCTGCCCTGAATAATCAGACTTTTATTACAAGGTTAATCTTTTTTTTTTTTTTTTTGAGGAAGATTAGCCCTGAGCTAGCTACTGCCAGTCCTCCTCTTTTTCCCGAGGAAGCCTGGCCCTGAGCTAACATCCATGCCCGTCTTCCTCTACTTTATATGTGGGATGCCTACCATAGCATGGCTTGACAAGCAGTGCCATGTCTGCAACCGGGATCTGAACCGGTGAACTCCAGGCTGCCGAGAAGCAGGACATGCGAACTTAACCACTATGCCACTGGGCCGTCCCCTACAAGGTTAATCTTATTCCTTTGGGATTCGCTTACTCAGCTCTATATTGCCATAGATGTATCCTCTAAATACATCAAGATAGGAGGTGGTGGCTTCAGCCATGGTGCTGGAAGTTCTCCTTAAGTTAATTCCTGCTTGAGTGTCTTGGACCAGATTGTATATGCTGCACAGAAAACTGGCTTTAGGGGCCTTTTCCAGTTTCTTAGCCATACTTTAATGGAAAGGAGAGGCAGAGAAATACTTCTTGGAAAATTAAAACTGTTTAGCCACACTCCTGGGGGACATTGAGTGGACACAATGAAATCTGCAAAGTAACACATGAAACTTTATAAAGTGAGCATAAAAAGCACCATAAAAATTGGAGGAATTTTGTCAGTTATATGGCTGAGGATGACTGCCCATTTATTGCTCACCTGTGGTCACAGAGATTCACTCGGAGGCCACGGGGCTCCAGGGCAGAAGGTAGGTGGAACTGCAGGCTGCTGTTTGTAATAGGGAACAGTAAACCCAGTACCTGGGAGGTGAGCTTTCAGCCTGGGCTGTAAAGTTACACTCCATGCTTGGGACTTTTCAGAGATGCCCAACCACCTTGTGGAGGTAAGTTTGTCAACATCCTGGACTGTTTCCAGGGAGGTAGAAAGATGGAGAGCTTCATAATGAAGCATGATCCCTCTCTCTTTCTCTACCTATATGTTGTTCTCATGGACTTCTGGAATGGATTCTGTAGCAGATAGTGTTGGTGCCCTGCCTGGATCCCTCTTTACTGGACCAAAACCCCCAACCCTCAGCTGCTGCAGGATTAGTTGCTAACACCTCACACTGTATCGTTCACTGGAAGATTCTGCCTTGCCAGATAAGAGCCCCATAGCCTAGAGATGACTGGGAGGCAATACCTTGTCCTCCACCCTGGGGTGGCCTGTATCCAATGACTGACATCGTTGACTGATGTCAATGACTGGGGTTATAAAACCCAGACCTTTGTCTCCAGGCAGCACAAAGTCTATAGTGCAGGTCACTCCAGCACTCTCTGTGGGATCAGACTGAGGCTGGCCTGTCTCAACCCCCATCTTTTCCTTTCCCATGCAGCTTCCTTATTCTTACAAGGTTCTCCTGAGGGCACTTTCTCAAGCAGTCATTTACACAGGAATCCCTACATCAGGCTCTTCTTCTAGAGAACACGACCTAAGACAGACTGCTTCTCTTCTCTGGCCTATCACACTGCTCAGTATATGGAGTGTTTATGTAGGAGTCCTCCCTGCCCCGTTAGGTTCTGCTGAGAGCTGGTTTCATGTGTTGTTTGTCTTTAGATCTCCACCAAACCTCCTAACGTCATGTCCCGCTCCTAGTACATGTGTGGTGCTGGTCAAAAGAATAACCCAGTGAGGGAAGGTGGCATATACAGAGGCTGAGAGGGGCCGGGAGGTGACTTCTGGTGTTGGTGTGGGATCTGGCATTGGTCATTTGGACGGTTACCCACAGACAGGAAGTGGATGAAACGTGGTTCTCCCTTTGTGAGGAAGACAGCATTCGGATTTCCTACTGTTAGTGACTCGGTTGAAGCTGCCGTTGGCAGGTGAGCTGGGTGATGGAAGGTGCCGCTAACAAGAAGTCTCAATTTTTGCTTTTTACCTTTACCCCTCAAATATGCCTCCGCTGTAAATGTGTTGTTTTGAAGATTTTGGATGCCAGGCTCAGATATTCATAATGGAGCAGAGGGGTCAATGAGGCATCTAGGAGGATTTAAAAGAATTTATAAAGGGAAATGTGTCACATTTAGTATTGGGCCATACATTGAGTCCTTGACTGGGAGGAGAAGGAAGAAAGAGAAGCCTTGGTGATAACCAGCAGCCAATAATAGTTCTGGAATATTCAAAAGTATCCTGGCAAATCAGTACTTGAAGAAATACAGCCAGCACTTTTTTGCTCTGGGAATTCATTTGGCAGCAAGAAGTGTTAAAGGAAGAGCTTAGCATATATTCTCTGCTTCCTGATATTTAAGGAATTCATTTCACTTGCAATTTAACACTGGTCCATTTTCTTTCCCTTACAAAGGACAGGCGGTGCCCCTGTGAGATGTGGAAGATGGTGGGGGACCGAACTCCTTCTCTTAAAGTTAACTTCTTAGCAATCCATCTAAAATGATTATGGAAAGTAAGAAATTGGGGTCAGCAGGGATCTTGGCAATAGGCAAGCAGCCAGATCCCTCTCGGGGGAGTTTGAGGTGTCTAGACTTGATGCTTTTGAACTCTTGGTACCTTTCCAGATAATTGTTTGGCTCCTGGCTACTTCTGTTGGAATTTACTCAGTTCAGAGAGGTTTGTTGGACTAACTCTCAGCTTGCCTTAAATCAACTGAAGAAGTGACCCCTTTTATATTCATCAAAGAGGCTTCTCTTTGCTCAGTATGCCTTCCCTGAGATTTATTTATTTACCCAAGATGACTTCCATTTTCCTTTTATCTTAGCTTTTGGAAGAAGAGTTAGCGAGTCTGTCTGTCTTACTTTTCCTTTCTGTTTGCAGCAGATTGTGATACAGTACAGTCTCTTGTGTATGTTTAGTTACTGAAGTATTAAATATAAAATATTTACCTTTTTTCTTTTGAAGTTATTTTCCCTTAAATATTGATATTGTGAGTTTCCATCCCTATGTAGTTAACTTGAAGAGAAAACGTTTTTTGAGTATTTCATTCACCCATTGAACAAACGTTAATTGAATACTTGCCATCCCCAACTCCTGGCATATCCAGCAGTGAATAGCTTGCAGGCCTTGTCCTCTGGGTGTTCACATTTCTGGTGAGGCAGATGGACAAGTAAATTTCAGAGTGGAAGGGGTTGTGGTATTAATAAGCATGGGGAGCTGCAGGAGCCTGAGGGAGAGAGACGCAACCCAGTGTGGGGGATTGAGAAGACTGCCTTGAGGAAGTGACATCCACACTGAGTCTTGAAAGACTGTAGCAGTTGGCCATGTCAAGGGGTGTGGGGCTGTCCAAGCAAAGGGGGCCAGAGGTGAAAGAAGACATCATCTGTTTGGGAAAATATAGGAGCTTGAGTGTGAGAGCAGTGTAACCTCTGAGGGAAGGTGAGTGGAGAAGGTGTAAGTGTGGACATTGGAGAGGTAAGTAGGTATGACTTTCCAAAGGCTTTTGTCATGAGGTCAAGGAGCTCTCAGAAAAAAATTTAAGCAGGGTAATAACTTGATCAGATTTTAATTTTAACAAGCTTACTCTAGTTACCAATAAATAAATGATCAATCAATCAATTAATCTATCTCTTTGAGGTATAATTACATACAGTAAAATGACCAGATCCTAGTCAATGGCCAGTTTGGTTGATGAGTTTTTTCTTTTTTTTTTTAAAGTTGGCACCTGAGCTAACAACCGTTGCCAATCTTTTTTTTTCCCCTGCTTTTTTCTCCCCAAATCCCCCCAGTATATAGTTGTATATTTTAGTTGTGGGTCCTTCTAGTTGTGGCATGTGGGACGCCTCCTCAACGTGGCCTGACAAGCGGTCCCATGTCTGCTCCCAGCATCCGAACCGGCGAAACCCTGGGCGGCCGGAGCGGAGCATGGGGCCGGCGCCTGGTTGATGAGTTTTGATAGTTGTATACGCTCATGTTACTACCCAAACCAGATATGGAACGTCTCCATTACCTCACATGTTCCTTTGCATTCGGTCGCCCAACCCCCACCTCCCTACAGCCACTTTCTGACTATTATCTCCAGTTATGTCTTTCTTGGATTTCATGTACATGGTGTCACACAGTAGGTGCTCTGTTGTGACTGGCTTTTTTCAGTCAACATAATTTGAAACTCATCCACATCATTGCATTTATAAGTAGTATCTCCTTTTTATTGTTGACCAGTATCCTATTGTATGCATGAACCACAGTTTGTCTTTCCATTCTTCTGTTGATGGACATTTGGGTTATTTTTAGTTTTTCGCTTTGATGAATAAAGGTGCTGTAAACATTCTTATACAGGTCTTTTTCTGTGGACATATATTTTCATTTCTCTTGGGCAAATAATAATGGGATTGCTGGTCTGGCTGTTTTCTAAAGACTTTCTTGGAATTCAAGAGCTGGGAACAGGGGGGCCATGATGTACAATCCAACTGAGAGATGAAATTGTTTAGAAATAAGGTAATTTCCTACTGGAGGTAGACAACAGTGAAAAAAATCCCTTTAATGAGAAGTTTAAGTGACAGGACTCAGTGATGGACAAGATGGAGACAAGTGAAGAAAAAGGATCGCTGGACGTGAGAATGATGGCAGTGTTTTCCCCTGAGCTGGGGAACCAGGAGGTGCAGGGTTGCCGGGGATGGTAACAGGTTTAGTTTGGGACAGTTGAGTTTGAGATGCTTGCAGGCAGGAGAGAGGAACAGGAGGCAGTTGGTTCCATGAATCGGAGGCCAGAAAAGAGATCCTGGCCTGCATGGAGCAGGCAGTGGTCACCATGGAGAAGGTAATGGAGGCCATGGGAGTGGAGGAGATCACCAAGAAGGGGAGAAAGATCCACAGCCTGCGAGAAGATGTTTATGACTCATCATCCTCTGCAGCATTTGGTTTCAGAGTATATCAAAGAACTACTAAATGTCAGTAAGATGTGGGTAAATAATCTAATAGGTAATGGGCAAATGATAAAATGAGGCTCCTCAGAGGAGAAAGAACAAGAATAGCCATTAAACTCATTAAGCTTTGTCCACCTTACTAGTCATGAGAGAAATGTAATTAAAACCATAACTACAGGGGCCAGCCCGGTGGCACAGCGGTTAAGTGCGCATGTTCTGCTTCGGTGGCCTAGGGTTTGCCGGTTCGGATCCCGGGTGTGGACATGGCACTGCTTGGCAAGCCATGCTGTGGCAGGCGTCCCACATATAAAGTGGAGGAAGATGGGCACAGATGTTAGCTCATGGCCAGTCTTCCTCAGTAAAAAGAGGAGGATTGGCAGCAGATGTTAACTCAGGGCTAATCTTCCTCAAAAAACAACAACAAAAAGATATACTCATTTAAAAAAAAAAACCCATAACAACATACTATTCCACACCCTTTAGACTGGCAAAAACAAAAAATTCTCAGCAACAAAGGATGGCAAGGATGGGAAGCTGTCCTTCGGGGACTCATACGCTGCTGCTAAGAGTGCAAACGAGTACAAGCTTTTTGTACTCATTTTTTTTAATGCAAATTGTGTTTTATGCAAATTGTGTAAAACAAGTTGTTTTGTGCAATACTATTAATGAACATACTCTATAGGAGGGCAGTAATTCTACTTCTGAGCATATATCCAAGTAGATCTGTCACACATTTGCACCAGGTTATGTGCACACAAAGGTTTACAGCAGCCTTGTTTATATGCACACAAATATGGAGACAGCCCAGGTGTCCATCAACAGAAGAATGAATAAATGAATGAATTGTAGTATAGTCATTCCGTGGAATACTGTACAGCAGTGAAAATGAATGCCCTTGAACAGCAGGTACCAACGTGGATGAATCTCACAAATATAATGTTCAGAAAAAAGCAGGTTGCAGAAGCATATGTATAACATGATACTCTCAAAGCATTTTAAATCAACCAAAATAGTATTAATATTGTTTAAGGACCCACATCCAAACAGAGTAAAAATGCCAAATTAGAGTTGTGGTTTCGTCTGGGAGTATGGGGGGGTGGCTAGCAGGGCTTGCTCATCTGGTTGATGATGCTTTGTTTTCTTGAGCAGGTGCTGAGTACGTGAATGTTCATTGTCCGTCTCTTTATGCCTTTTCGCATCGTTGAATGATTTCAAAAGAGAGGGAGCTGAGGACAGAGTCTTGGGAGCACCAGTGTGTAAGGCAGTGGGATTTAAAGTGTTTTGACTCTGACCCACAGAAAGAAACATTTTATATTCCTCTTATACACATGTATACAAATACAGACCAGACAGAGAGAAAAGTTTCATGAAACATCTTTGTCTTCTCTTAGGAGATAGTCTTTGGTAGTTTCTATTTTATTTCATTTCATTTAAAAAATATATTGATTGTGACCCTCTAAGTCAGTGGTTCCCAACCGGGAAGGATGCTAGTTTGACAATGTCTGGAGACATTTTTGATCATCATTACTGGCAGCTAGGGAGTAGATGCCAGGGATGCTGGTAAACAGCTTATGAAGCATAGGACAGCCCCCCCCACGACAAAGAATTATGCAGCCCGCAATGTCAGTAAAGCCAAGGTTGAGAAACCCTGCTTTAAGCTGATTTCCTGATGTAAGTTGAAGACTTACAGTTTGAAAAGCAGTGACGTAAGGCAGGGGGAAATGGTTGGCTAGCCAGATAGAAGGAAAACCAGGCGTGTGTGTGGTAATAGGAGGCTGAGGGAGGAAGTTCCAGAGGAAGTAAAGCGTGGTCTGAAATGTGTTCTGGAGTTTGGAAGCTAAGACTGGGGTGGTGCTCTGGTGACTGCAGCTAGCGGGGTTTCGCTGGAGGTGTGGGGAAGGAAACCAGTATTAATGGAGTGGAGTGACAAGAGGGGAGAGATGTCTCAAGAAGCTTGGCTGTGAGGAAAAGGAAGAGAATCATAGCTAAAGGAGGCTGTAGGTTTGAGGCAGGAATTTTATTTTTCAAGATGGTAGAGTCTTGGCACATTAAATGATGATGGAAGTGAGCTGGTAGAGAGGAAAGTTTGAGGTGTAGGAGAAGGTTACCTGAGTGGAGCCGGTGCCTGGGAAGTCAGGAGTCCTGAGCAGTGCTGCATGTTGGCTTGAGGAAGGAAGAAAAAGGAAGGAGACAGATGTAGGTGAGTTTGGGGGTGAACAGGAGGTTGAAGGCGTTTTTGCTTCATTGTCTGTGAAGTGGGAGGTGAGGTCATTTTCGGAGAGAGGAGGGGGAGGGGATAGGCTCTGAGATTTAAGTCAAGTGGAGGAGGTTTGAAATAGGCTTTCAGGGGACTGGGAGAAGAGCTGAGCAGATTTGCTGGGCAGCTCTGAGGGCATCTTGGGAATGGAGACCATGAATCTGTTATGACATCAGCTTTAGCAGATGTGTGGTTTTCTCCTTGGTATTGAGTGTCCTGGAGACAGAAACAGAGGGGCAACAGGTAGAAGGATCTGGGGTTGGAATTTCGTTGGATGGGTGTATATGAGAGTGCAAGGGAGTTGAGAGCATTGGCCAGTAAGTAATTGATGAAGGATGAAAGAGAAAAGAGGTGAAGACAGAGGACTGTCAGAGAAGTAGACCATAGAGGGATTGGCAAAGTGGGGCATCAGATGAAATGGAAGAGTTAGTGTAGTGGGAGAAGCTGTGAGAGAGATCCAAAGGGGAAGGAGTTTATAGAGGATAAAAGGAAGTAGGGTGAGATGTTTGGAGGTACTTCAGAGGTGGAGCAGTTCTGAGTGGTGATGGAAATGTCCAGGATGGATCTTTGAGACAAAGGCAGTAACACAGAGAAGGAGCTTATAGAATGAGGACAAGGACCTGACTATACAGTGTGCTTGGTGAATTCTAAGGTCATTCAGAATGACAGCTGGACTTGGTATCTCAAGCAAGACTGAGCCAGGTGACAAGGTCTTCAATGAGTGGGAAAGGATGACTGGTAGGGGTAGATGGAAGTTCTTGCAAGGGTGGAGGATTCTTACTTTGGCTTTGGAGAATAAGAAGAGGCTACAATGTGTTTCCATCAAAAGTTCCAGTTTTAGCCAAGACAGGAAGAGAAGTTGGCGTAAGAGGTGGTTCTAAGGGGTATAGTAGAAAGGTGGTATAGGAGGATGGGGATCAGGATGGAGATGTGGGTGTAAGATTATGGGAAAGGACGGGTTGGGGGCAGGAGGGAACTTAAACTTGGGATAGGGCTGAGAGGCATGATGGAGGTGAGTAGATATATGGTTCCTTTGGCTCTCCTGGTGGTTGGGAGGATCCAGTCTTCTCTCTGGAAGCAATTTGGGAAGGGGTCTGCTGAACCCAGTGATGCTGTCCAAATTTCTGACTTGGAGCGAGTTGGCTGTACCTTCTGTTTTGTGAGTGATGACAGCCTCTAAAGAGAATGGAGAGTCTGAATAGCTGGGAGTTGGCACTAAAAGGCCTTTTATGGCATCTGAATGTTTCATGGTCCTTTCACTTTCTGGAGGACTGTCTACTGGAGAAGTGAATATTCTCAACTGCTTTTTTTCTAGAAAACAGAAGGATAAAAAGACCCCGTGGGGCTCAGTTCCATTCAGTGCCCTCATAAAATGGTGTGATAAGCCATGTCTGGTTTTTTAAAGTCAGCAATGAATAAACCTTTCCTGTTAGAGAGCATGGCATTCCGTTGGGGAGTTTAAATACAGTTTCCTTTGATGGCTTAAATGAAGTGTTGCCTTTGTTCATGAAAGTTTTATATATTTGACCTATTTAAATTTTTTCTGCAGGAAATAAAAGATGGCATTTTCTTAATTCCCTTCCAAAAAAGAGAAGCATTGGATTTTTGGGCACACATAGGAAATACCTATGTGTGCTGTAGAAATGGATGTGTTTGGAAATGGGAATCCCGCCCCCCCCCTTTTTTAACTATCAAAGTGAATTAAAAGAAGTGAATATTTTAATGGAACTGGATATGATGAATGGCTTTTTGGGAAAGATTTAGTATCAAAATGAAAAATTATGTTTTGATTATTTTCCCTATTTTTTCCTGAAAATGTGAACATTTCTTCTTGAAATTAATAGTGGCATCTGTAACAGCATTTAATTAACAGCAGAGTCTATGAGGTGTCAAAGAATGATGGTTGAAAAGATTGCGTAAAAAATAGGAAGGGCTGACTCAGTAAATAAATGCGAAGCCACAAATTGTTTTGGTACTATAATAAGAAAATGGGAGAAGAGAGACAAGTATTAAAGCATGAGTAGCTGAACCAAAGGATGTGTGAAGCCTTAGAAAAACTCTGGAATGGACATTTAAAGGCCAGATTGAAATGTGAGAGTGGAGGAAAGTTACATAAAGAAGTGACAGTTCTGGAGTTGAGAAGGGATGATGAACAGGGAGTGAGGCTTGCTAGCCTGGCAGCCTATAAAGGCATAAAGGGAAAAGAGAAATGATTTTTCTCACTGCAATTGTGATTTTATATAAAGAGTGAAAACACGTCAGATCCTGATTGTAGAATTCTGTTATCGCTTCAGTAATTTTATCTCCAGAGCCTTTTGTTTAAATGCAACATATTCCCTTTACCTTTCCAAGTAGGAAAACAGACTCTTGCATAAGAGCAGATTTTTTCTTCTTTTAGTTTCCAAAGCGGTATTTCCCAAGATATGTTTCACTGAATGGTGTTCCAACATGCTGTTCAAAGGAAATAAGGAATTTTGTGTTCAAATAAGTTTGAGAAGTGCTGTGTTAAAAAAAGGTGAACAGGCTTATTTACTGCACAGTTTCTCAGAGCCCTTAATATCAAATATGCATTTTGAATTTCTGTCATAAATGAGATGGACCCTCTAAAGTGCTGAACATTCAGCCTCTCGTTTCTTTTTGGAAATCTGGTTTTGCTCTAGGTGGCAATGTACCTAGTTGAAAATTCTCACCTCTTCAGACTTGTTTGCTGCTAGAAGTGACCCAGCACTGACCAACGGGATCTAAGTTGATTATTTATTTATTTCAGTAACATTGGTTTATAACGTTATATAAATTTCAGGTGTATATCGTAATGTATTTTGAATTCTGTGTAGATTATATCGTGTTCATCACCCAAAGACTAATTACAGTCCATCCTCACACACATGTGCCTAATCACCCCTTTTGCCCTCCTCCCTCCCCCCTTCCCCACCGGTAACCGCTAATCCAATCTCTGTTGCTATGTTTTTGTTTGTCGTTATTTTTATCTTCTACTTACGAGTGAGATCATATGGTATTTGACTTTCTCCCTCTGACTTATTTCACTTCGAATAATACCCTCAAGGTTTTATGTTTTGATTATTTTCCCTATTTTCCCCCCAAAATGTGAACATTTCTTCTTGAAAGTAATAGTAGCATCTGTAACAGCATTTAATCAACAGCAGTTAATCCATGTTGTCACAAATGGCCGGATTTCATCATTTCTTATGGCTGAGTAGTATTCCATTGTGTCTATATACCACATCTTCTTTATCCGTTCATCCCTTGATGGGCACCTAGGTTGCTTCTGCTAGTGCTTCCTTGATAAACAGGATCGAAGGAGGCTGGCACATTCTTTTGTCATTGCCCTTTCTCCTGCCTGAGGGAGTTGTAACCGGCTTGCACCAGGAAAACAAAAGCCACATGCTAAGAGTTGCAAATCAGAAAAATGGAAGGAGTTCTCTCTGGCTTGGTGAAGCTACTCCACCAGCCTTGGACGCTCCATTTTTGGACTGATTGTTCTAGTAGAAAAATAAAGCCCAATTTGGTCAGACTATTGTAGTCGAGTTTCTTTTACGTGCAGCCGAATGCAGTCCTCATTTACACGAGGGCGATGTAGTAAGCAGTAATTGAATTTGTTTTAACTGTGGAAATTTGTTTTGTTTTTGAAACTGTGTAGAAGACTTTTTGGGAAATGGTGTCTAAAGAATATGAATAGAAAGATAGTCATATGTATTTAGTCCTTTTTCTGCAAGTATGAATTTTCTCATGTTCTTTGACTGTAGAATTAGGGTTTTGAATTTTGGTCTTTTTCTTCTAGTCTTATCTCTTCCTCTCATATGAGATATTTTTGCTTTTTTTTTTTTTTAAAAAAAACTGAAATTTTTTTATGCCTCTTACCAAAGCACTTTATACATGCCAGTTTTTTAAAAAACTGAGATGGTTTTATTAGCCTATTCATGTCTTCCTTACACACTGGAATTGTTCTCAAAATCTGTAGGGGAGTTGACTCAGATGTACATTTATTTCTATCACAATATCAGAGATGTTTAGTTTGTTTTGAATGATTTTATTCTTGACTGGCACTTAACACTTTTTCTTCTTCTTTCTTATAAAATTAATCTTCTGTAAACCAACGCCTAAATGTCCTACGGAAGCTCTTCATGTGAATGATTTTTGTAAAGTTGGAATTCTTTTGTAATTTGATTGAAAACCCCATTATTGCTCTCTTTCTGTAAGTTGGGTTTTCCTAGGTTTTTTCTCTTTTTTTTTTATAGTGTTAGGCTCAATTCTTTGATAAAAGAATTTTCAGATCTTGCTTTTTTTTTTTAAAGGACATTTAAGTTATATTTTAGGTCTCTAGTAGAATATAAAATCAGAATGTTGAAGGGGACCTCTCAGCAAATGAGTCTTAACTTCTTCATTTTATGGCTGAAGGGACTGAGAACGTCCTAAGGCCTCAGTGTTGAGCCACATGATGGCAGAACTGGGGCTCCATCCCGGGAACTCAGCTCAGTCTGGTGATGGCCTGACAATAACAGTGTAGGAAGTTATGCAGTTCATTTCACTCATCTGGCCTCAGTTTCTCCATCAGTAAAACGAGTAACTTCTCATTTGCCCAACTCACAGTAAAATCTCTAAACTATTTTGAGTTAGGTACTTGGAGTTGAAAACTTTTCCCGGTGTGCCATATTTTTTGGAAAAAATGACATTTGGCTTCAGGAAAGTTTATATTTTTAAAATTCAGGTTTATTGCAGTGCATAAAATTCAGTGTTTTCATGTGTGTTTCAATGAGTTTTGACAAAGTATGTGGTTTGTGAAACCACCACCACAAATAAGACAGAATATTTCCATCATTCTAAAAAATTCGAGAAATTCATTTTCTTTGATTAATATGAAATAATAATTTTGGTTGTACAATTCCAATTACTTACATGCAGATTACTTGTAGCAATATATACATATTTTTTCTGCTTTATCTCCCCCAACCCCCCCCCCCCGTACATAGTTGTATATCTTAGTTGCAGGTCCTTCTAGTTGTGGGATGTGGGATGCCGCCTCAACGTGGCCTGATGAGCGGTGCCATGTCCGCGCCCAGGATCCGAACCTTGGGCCGCCGCAGCTGAGCGTGTGAACTTAACCACTCGGCCACCGAGCCGGCCCCCTTTTTTTTTTTTCTCTGCTTTAGCAATATTTTTTTAAGTACAAGATGTTTGTTCCTTTTCTAGCTCCTTTTTGGATTGCCAGTCTGTGTTTATTCAGGGAAGGTCAACTAATGTTTTTTTTCTTATTGAGGTATAATTGACATATAATATTAGTTTTGGGCATACAGCATAATGATTTGATGTTTGCATATATTGTGAAATGATCAATACAATAAGTCTAGTTAACATCCATCATTTTACATAGCTACAAAAAGTTTTTTTCTTGTCATGAGAACTTTTAAAATCTGCTGTCTTAGCAACTTTCAAATATGCAATATATTATTAATACAGCCCTGTGCTGTACATTACATACCCATGACCTGTTTATTTCGTAACTGGAAGTTCGTGCCTTTTGACCTCCTTTGTGTATTTCTCCCATTGCCCACCTCCTGCCTCTGGCAACCACCAATCTGTTCTCTGTATCTTTGAGCTTGGTTTTTTATTGTTGTTTTTTAAATTCCACACATAAGTGAGATCATATGGTATTTGTCTTTCCCTGTCTGACTTATTTCACTTAGCCTAATGCCCAGAAGATCCATCCATGTTGTGGCAAATGGCAAGATTTCATTCTTTTTTATGGCGGAATAGTATTCTATTGTGTATATGTACCATGTCTTCTTTATCCATTCATTCATTGAAGGATACCTGGATTGTTTCCATATCTTGGCTATTGAAAATAATGCTATAATGAACATGGGGATGCATATATCTTTTCAAATTCATGTTTTTGTTTTCTTTGGATAAATACCTGGAAGTAGATGGCTGGATCATATGGTAGTTCTATTTTTAATTTTTTGAGGAATCTCCATACTGTTTTCCATAGTGGCTGCACCAGTTTGCATTCCCACCAACAGTGTGCAAGGGTTCCCTTTTCTCCCCATCCTCACCAACACTTGTTATTTATTGTCTTTTTGATAGTAGCCATTCTGACAGGTGTGAGGTGGTATCTCATTGCAGTTTTGATTTGCATTTCCCTGATGATTAGTGACGTTGAGCATCTTTCATGTACCTGTGGGCCATCTGTATGCCTTCTTTGGTAAAATGTCTGTTCAGATCCTCTGCCCATTTTTAATTGGCATGTTTGGTTTTTTTGCTGTTGAGTTATGTGAGTTCTTCAAATATGTTGGATAGTAGCCCATTATCAGATACTAGATACGCAAATATTTTCTCCCATTCGTTAGGTTGCCCTTTCATTTTGTTGATGATTTCCTTTGCTGTGCTTTCTATATATAATATCATGTCATCTGCAAATAGTGACAGTTTTCCTTTTCCTTTCCAATTTGGATGACTTTTTCTTTCTTTTTCTTGCCTAATTGTTCTTGCTAGAACTTCCAGTACTAGGTTGAACAAAGGTGGTGAGAGTGGACACCCTTGTCTTGTTCTTGATCTTCAAGGAAAGACTTTCAGCTTTTCACCATTGAGTACGATGTTAGCTATGGGCTTGTCATATATGGCCTTTATTATGTTGAAGTAGGTTCCCTCCATACCCGCTTTGTTGAGAGTTTTTATCATAAATGGATTTTGAATTTTGTCAAATGCTTTTTCTGCATCTAATGTTCAATTCCTTCACAAATAATAACAAATAATCATTACCTATTGAGTACTATGTGCCAGACATGTGAGTACTTTACATGCAATATCTAATTTAACCTTCCCCTAAATACTATCAATGAATTGTTATGGATCTCACAATTGCAAATAAGGATGCTGATCGTTAGAGAGGTTAAAAAAAAAAATCATTCTAGTCACTTCCTAAATTGATTATTCAGCTTAAGTGATGGAATGGGGTAGAGTGGTCAGTTTTGGTTTCTTCTCTTCTTGTTAACCATGTGCAGTTTTATGACACAAAACTCTACTACAAAGAACTTGTAAAAACTTTACAACAAGATTGTTCCAAAATCTTGTAATTAGGAACCAGTTGTAATTTGTCTGCATGGTCCTTAATAATCCTATCCAGAAGTCAAAGGCCTGGTGTTTTCAGGTATAGTACAGCTCCTGCAGTAATTCTGGAGGAATCTGGGGGGGAAAAACACAATACTCTCATTTCCTGTAATAAGAATACTTTTTGTTTATGCAGATTTTAAAAAATCTTAATATTTTGTGGCTATTTAAACAATTCACATATTGTTTTCATGAAAGATGTTAAACTTTTGATTCGCTACTTTTTGCTGACACCAAAAAAATTTTTTCACAAAGAAGATAAAGACTAAAACATCTTTAAACTGATATTAAATAGCCTCTTAATGATATTGAGAGCTTGTAATGTCCTTTAATAGTATTCAGGTAGAAGAAAGAGTGATAGGTAAGAATTCAGAAGACTGGACTTATTTTTATTGTATGCAATTTAAAACACTTTACTGATTTTTGTGTGGGTTTAGAAAGATGAAGTGTTTATTAAGTTTAAATCATGGGAGAAGCTGAAGTCCAGATCAATGAAATAAATTGTATAACTTTTACATTGTTATTGTTAAGGCCATTATCAGAACAAGCAGCATCAGATACTTAAGCTGTCTGTTTCCCGTTTGAAATGAATGAAGTCAGGTCACTTAGGATGTTGAACTTGAGGCACTGTCATCTTGAAGGTGAGGAAAGTGCCTAAGCTAAGCAGGGAGATTGAGAGATAAAGATGGAGGTGGAAATGAGAACGTTTGGAGTTGAAAACTGGAGTGAAGTGGACTATTTTAGAATAAACTTTCGTCATCGGTAAATAACAGTATTTGGTTTTCTTAAACTTCTTTTCCATCAAGCTGCTTGAATGAGAGACCATGCTTTTCATTTTCATTTTTTAGTATAATATAATCAGATATTTAAATTCTGTAAATTATATGTAATATTTTTTGTTGTGTGTTCATTTATTCAAAGAACATTTCTTGAGTACTTTCTATGTGCAAGATGCCATACTAAGAGTTTTTGAAAATAAAAAGATGGATTAGACAACAATTGGTCTTTAAGAAATTTCTCGTATAACTGGAAAGTTAAGAAATGTTCACGAAACACCCTCGGGAAGTAGAACTAGAAAGGTAGATTGGACCTGAATGCCAAGTTGAGGAGTGCAGAGTTCTGTGGACAGTCAGCATCCACTGATGCATAGAGGAGGGGCGTCATCAGACGTAGGGGAAGCTGATCTCCTTAGAGAGAGAGGACTCTGGTGGTGGAGTTAGGTGCATTCTTAAGGGAGAGGGAGGGAGTGCAGAGACCAGCTAGGAGGCTCCTGATAGTTGCCCAAGGAGTTGAAATTGTATTTCGGCCACAGAGTGGGGGAGTAAATGGATAAATAAGAGATGTTTTGGGAAGGGAATTGTCAGAACTTAGTAAGAGGTTGGGGGTTGGAAATGGGGAGTGTTTTGAGTGTTATTAAGGTTTAAACATTTTTTAATTTGAATTTTTTATTAGGTATAACATTCACATAGGTCATAATCCAAAAGGGTATGGCGTGAGCTATTTCCCTCTTGCCTCTGTCCCATGGTCTCACTCCCCAAAGATAGTCACCAATGTTGTCAATTTCTTGTTTGTGCTTCCAGTGATACTTAATGCTTGTATAAGCAGATATATGAGAGTGGGTACTCTTTTTCCCATCTTTTTATTCTACTCGATAGCATTTTTCTTTCATTTAACAGTAGTTTTGGGGCTCATTCCACAGCAGCAGATAAAAGGCCCCCTCATCCTTTTGTTAGGGCTACATAGTAGTTTGTTGTGTGGATATACTGTAATTTGTTAGTCGTTCCCTATTGATGCACATTTAGATTGGTTCCAGTCTTTTGCTGTTACAAAGAATATACATTACAATACCTGTACACATGTCATTTCTCGAATGTGTAACTTTCTGTGGAGTAAATGTTGAAACTGAGTCAGAGGGTATGTGAACTTTTTGTTCTGATATATGTTGCCTAATTGCTCCTCATAAAGGTTGTATCCTTCCGTCAGTAAAATATGAGAGTGTATATTAACAGAGTGTGTAGTCAAGCTTTTGGATTCTTGACCGTCTGAGATTTGAAAATAATGTCTCAGTTCAGTTTTAATCTGCATTTATCTTATTGTGAATGAAGTTGAACTTTTTTTGTATATTAAAGAGCCATTTATATTTCCTTACCTGTGAATTATCTTTATATTGCTTGACCATTTTTCTGTTAGGTTACTGGTCTTTTCTTAGTAGGAGTTTTATATATTAGGAAAATTAGTCCTGTGTCTGGGACAGGAGTTGCAGATATTTTTTCACATTTTGTGGTGTTTTTTTATATCATGAAGAACTTTTAATTTCTGTGTTATTGGATTTGTCAGACTTTATACCACAGTTAGAAAAACCTTCCCCACTTCAGGTTTATTAGAAAAAAACTATGAGATGTCTTTGGTACTTTTATTTTTTTCATGTTTAAATTTTTGATTCATTTAGAATTTATCTGGATTTTATTCTGATGTTGAACCTGATATATATGAGATAAGAGATAGGGATCCAGTTTTTTTTTTTTTCAGATGGCTTCCTGGTTGTCCCTATATCATTTATTGAACAAACCATGTTTTCCTCATTAATTTGAGATGCCACTTCTATGATACTCTAAATTCTCATGTGCATTTGGATGTATTTGTGGACTTTCTGTTCTTCACTGATCTCACTGCTCATGTACCAATTATAGACTTTGAAGTGTTGTGGCTTTATAATATATATATGTGTTTGAATATTTGAAAGGGCTGTTCTCTCTTCATTACCTTTATTTTCAGAATTGTCTTGTCTGTCCTTCCTTGTTAGTTTTCCCATATGAATTTTAGAATGTGCTCCTTCAGTGTTAAAACTCCCCAAAAGGTTTCATAGTACTTTTATTGAAATTGTATGGAGTTTATAGATTAGCTTAGGCAGAACTAACATCTTGCTGATGTGAAATTTATCCCTAAGACGTATGTCTTGCTTTTATTTAAGTCCTTTTTTTAGTGACACTTTGGAATGTTTTGAAAGTTTTCTTCATACAAGTTTTGCATATTTCTCGTTAAGTTTATTGCTGGATATTTTGCCTTTTATTTTGTTGCCATCATGGATGAAGTCTTTTCTTCTATTACTATTACTGTTATTTTCCTGGGAAAGAGTTGCCCTGAGCTAACATCTGTTGCCAATCTTCCTCTCTTTTTTTTGCCCTCCTCCCCAAAGCCCCATACATAGTTGTATATTCTAGTTGTAGGTCCTTCTAGTTCTTCTGTGTGAGCCACTGCCACAGCACGGCTGCTGACAGACGAGTGGTGTGGTTCCGTGCCTGGGAACTGAACCCGGGCTGCTGAAGTGGAGTGCGCTGAACATTAACCACTAGGCCATCAGGGCTGGCTTGTATTATGTTTTATAATTGGTTATTTTTGTCTGTTTTAAAGCTGCTTATTTTCTATGTTAATTTTGTATTGGTAAACTTTTTTCCTTGTCTAAGTACGTTGACTGAAATCTCCAGATCCATGTTAAAAATACTGGTGATAGATTACATTCTTATTTTGTACCTGACTAGAATTTCTTTGTTAAGCATGATGCTTGCTTTCATGTTGTGATATATTTTATGATGCTAGAAAAGTATCCGTCTCCATCTTTATTTTTTTTTTCAAGAATGGCTGAGTATTATCAGATTGAGTATTATCAGATGCCCGTTCAGTGCGTATAACAATGATGTACATCATCTAAAAGATTTCTTTTTAATCCTAGCTCACTGAGAAGGAGGTAAAGAGAGTTCAGGACTAGATGTCTTTGTGATGCTATTGTACAGCTCATCTTTTTTATCAAATGCTATCAATATTTAATAAACACAGACCTGATAATAGATTGCCTTTGGATAGTGATTTTTATATTTCTACCTTCTTCTGTCAACACCTTTAGGTAGCTTCAAGTTAAACTTCTAGTCTAGATGAAGTTAAATGGGTGAAAATGTGCATTCTGCACATTCTTAGTTGTGTAAGTCTGAGGTAGATGCTAGATAGAGCCTGTGTCTTCTGAATCAAGAGCAGGTTAAGGGGTGGGGACGGATGGCTCACACAGTAATTATTGTCTGGGAGCTTGCAGATAAACTTTTAAAAGTCACCTTGATGTATGAATCATTCCTGAAACTCTCAATTAGTGGGTTTTTTTCCAGGCAGGTTAAGATAGATGCCAAATGGACAGGATACTTTGGTTATGTGTTGCCTCTTTTAAAAAAATCAATACCACTGAATTAAAGTTTTTTAAGGACCTAAGTGCTTATTTTCTGTAGAGTTTTAAATAACATCTGCAAGTCTCAGTTATTTTTCTTAAAAGTATTTGTGCTTTAGGAGTAGAAGGTGATTGTCGTAAATGTAACTAACCTGATCTCGACCCCTGGGAGTTTAATGACCTTAATTTTACTGATTGTGGCTCCTGTTTAATTTATTCTCCCTCTTTTTCCCCATTTTGTCCTTGCAACCTGTCCTTTTTGGGCTTTTTTCACTTCTTACTCCTTATGTATGTGGCCTCCTTTCTGTTCTCAACTGTGTACCAGAGTTAGGGGTTGGGGTGGATAAGAGGAACTTCAAGGCATGAACCTATGCAGATGTGAGAATTCACAGGCTGCCCAGCTCTTTGCCTGGTATTGAGGGAAGAACTCTTGAGTCAGTCATTCACAGCCACTTCACCCATGGTTTAGATAAGGTGTTTATGGTTAATTACTTCATATCAGATTTCCAGAAGAGCTAAATTAGAAGAGGCTGGAGATGAAGACCAGAGGCAGGTACCCCAATTGCAACAGGAATGGTATTTGCAGCTTAATGGGCAACCTTGAAATTGTAACAGGAGAAAACGGGCCATTTGGGGCCATTTTAGTGAAGGGGCAAGCCTTCTGTTCCTTTTCAACAGGCTATGAGGGTTATATTAGTATAGTACAATATTAAAAGTAGTTAAGATGACCCTGGGCATCCAGGAAAAGCAAATTTGGCATAGTTTGTCCTGTTTATGAAGGCAGAGGTGTGCAGTATGTTTTAGATTGAAGAGTGCAGGTTTCTGCTAATAAGGAAGCTTAAAAGGTTTGTTCTAATGGAAGCAGTTAAATAGTTGGTGGCTAAGTTTTTCTTTAGAAATTAATTTTATAAGATTATGTGGTTGAAAATATCCTCTAAATATTCTGGAATTTCTGTTATATATAATAGTGGCATTTGATTTGGATGATAGTTGAGAAAGTTTCAGATTCAACTTTCATAATGAGTTCAATTTTAGTCTACTTTAGATTCCAAATGTCAGTGACTCAGGAAAGGTCCTGAGTTTGCAGCTTTTATTTCACCTTTGATTTGTATATGGTTGAGGAAGTTCCACTGGCTTATTATTTCTCCTGCTACGTGTGTTCCATGTCATTCATATGTCGGATTTAATAACCTCTGCCTGAGAATAACATTCCAAGCGCTCTGTGTAACCTTGTGTAGCCACAGTGCTTTTCAGACCAGTTCATGAATCTCTCCTGTGAGTCTGTGCCGTTTTCACTTGTCTTATGTCACGCTAAATCCTTGAGTGTGTTAGCTATCTGAATATGTTTATGGAATATGTGCTGGAAATTTTCATCCCTTTCTTGTTCCGTAATCCAGAATTTGCAGTCGCTTCATGGGGAAGTGAGGTGAAGTTTTAAGTGTATTGCAGGGTTTCTCAGCCTTAGCACTATTGGCATGTGGGGCTGGATAATTCTTTGTTGTGGGGGTGCTGTCCTGTGTATTGAATGCCTAGCAGCATCCTCGATCCCCTCCCCACTAGATCCCGGTAGTGTCTCCCCTCATTATGACAACCAGAAATGTTTCCAGACGAGGCAAATATCCCCTGGGAGGCAAAATTACCCCTGCTTGAGAATCACTGGTTTATGCTGTACAAAGAATGGTTTTGAGGGTAAATACGTAGTTTATGTTATTGTAAGAAAATGAACAAACGTTTGTTGAGCACTAACTGTAAGACAATTGCAGCGCAAAGCCAAGTGTATAGAGGAAGTATTCTTGTCCTCAAAGAAAACAAGCGCATGAACTAGTAAATATAACACCATGTGATAAAGTCTATAATAGATATAAAGATGGAGTGGTTACCTCTACCAGAAAGAGGTCAGCAAAAGCATGGGAAAGGAGAAGAGATATTTGACTTGGGCTTTGAAGGATGAGTAGGAGTTCACCAGCATGAGTTCGTACCACCTTTCACAACAGAGAAGTCATCATGATTAAGGCTAAATGACTCTACATTACCCTTGGCATTGGGCTACGCTTCTTGTCCCAGCAGAGTTATTAATAGCACTTGTTTTACTCTCAAAAGTGCCCCAGTTTGAACAATAAATTACATGGTCACTCTGATAAGGGCTTAGAGACTCGAAAGCATGTGGGTAAATGGTGTAGTTGAGGTGTAGTAAATCCTCATGTTGTCAGAGTGTAGTTTGGGAGTGGAAAGGGATGTGGAGGATGGCTGGAGATGAGGTTGGGACCAGTTGTGGAGGGTCTTGAAGGGTCTTGTATCCCATATTATGAAGATTGGACTTGTTCTGGACATTCCAGGAACCATCCCAAAGCTTCCAGAGAAGGGAGTGTGTTAGGAAGACAGCCACAGGCAAGATAAGCTTTCTGGGCCCTTGAAAAGTTGCAGTTTGATCCATACGGTGTGTGCTTCTCCCAAACACTTTGTCTTAGAGAAAATAGTTCCCCGAGAAGATATTTTTGGCCAAATTTTGTTTGGTTACATCCAGATACTGTTCACAATTGTGTGACTTTCAACTGACTTTAAGAAATGTATAAAGCAGACCTTTAGGGGATTTATGTTGATTTTCTTCCTGATTTATGAATGAAGGAAGTTGTGCTCTGTTACTGAAATTTGAATGGATGGTGACTATTTTAGAGAAGGAGAGAGAGATGGAATTATCTGATTCAGTAGTTGGCAAAGTACATCCGTGGGTGAAATCTAGCCTGCTGCTTGTTTTTGTAAATAAAGTTTTATTGGAACACAGCCACAGTCATTCATTGACTATTGTCAGCGGCTGCTTTGGTGCTATGAAGGCAGAGTTGACTAGTTGCGACAGATGCCCTGAGGCCTGCAATGTCTGAAATGACTATCTGGCTCTTTAGAGAAAAAGTTTGATCCAACTGAATTTGATAACTTTTCTCATAAAATCACTAAATCCCTCAAGTGTTTTTTACACCTTTACTCTGGTTTAGATAGTTTTACAAATGGATTAAATTATGCTATTTTTAGTTCATGTATTTGTTCCGAGTGGGGTTTGTGTTTTCAATCTTATGGTAGAAATCGTGTTTTCCAAGATTTTACCTGAGAGAGGCATAAAGCTCTAGAACTCGGCTTTCATCCTCTAGGAAATCTTGAATCTGCTCACTGGAGTCACTGGGAGACGCTGCCGAGGCTGACAGGCTGCGTGGTGGCCTTGCTCCCCCCTGGGTGCCCGCGACAGACACCGCTGCCCTGTCGGCTGTGCAGTGTGTCTGGCAGCCTTTCTCTTTTAACTCCAGAGTCAAAGCCATAAAGGACAATTATATTTCACAATTTCAAGTTTCTTTCTTTCTTTTTTTTTTAAGTGTTGTTTTATATGAATTTATGCGTTTGAGAATATTTTTAGCTTTTAAAAATACAAGCAGAGAAAGGTAGTTTTTTGGTTGTCCTAGTGCATTTCCTCCTTGTAATTCTCTGGTCTCTGCTCATTTTAATGGCCGTGTTTGTTTGTTTACTGCCTTTCAAAGTGACGCTGGCGCTTTGATTAGCGTCCGGTCCGGCGGCTCAGTGGGGTTGGGTAGAAACGGGACCTTTGGAGAGACAGCAAGGACAGCAAGATGTTAGCCAGGGACAATGTTAATTAACCGGAATTGGTGGCCTCGCCTCCCTCCTGCGTTGGTCTGGATAGCTCAGCTCTTGGTGGCATTTGGCTGCCTGCTTTCAGGGTTTCTTCAATAAAAAGAGAGTGGTTACCCTAGGAAACCAGCTCTGATAGATGAGGAATGCTTTTTTGTCCTTCATGGTCCTGGACCGTGCCCCTTGTTCTTGCTTTGCAAAGTGTCCCCATGAGGGTTTCCTCCATCTTTCGTTTGCTCCTTTAAGGCCCCAAGTGATTTTTACACCCTGTGAAAACCTCACATTAACGGCTTGAAATTTTCCTGGAAATTCCTGGTATCACTTAAAATAGCTTCTGTTTTGTGCTCTAGAAAGTTCTTCTTGCTGATTGCCCGTAGCTACATCTTAAAAGAGGTTTTGCCCCAATTTGTGTGCAGTGCTGAGATGAAGAATTCCACCCCAGCAAGACAGCCACACGTGAAGCCAGCGGGGAACAAATCACCGTCATACTCTCTGAAAACTGACACCCCAAATCGCTGGTCTGCCTTTCTTTTCTTTCTTTCTACTTTTTAGAAATTAATAAACTTTATTTTTTTGAACAGTTTTAGATTTACAGAAAAATAAGTGAACAGTACACAGAGTTCCTCTACTCCCCCACTCCACCCCCTATAGTTTCTGTTATTAACATCTTACGTTAATGTGGTACATTTGTTACAGTTAATGAACCAATATTGACACCTTATTATTAATTGAAGTACGTAGTTTATTCTGACTTTAGTTTTTACCTAACGTCCTTGTTTGTTCCAGAATCCCATCCTGCAGACCATGTTACATTTATTAGTCGTGTCTCCTTAGGCTCCTTTTGACTGTGACAGTTTCTCAGGCTTTCCTTGGTTTTGATGACTTTGGCAGTTTTCAGGAGTGCTGGTCAGGTTTATTGTAGGATGCCCTTTACTAGAATGTTTTTCCCATGATTAGACTGGGGTTATGGGCTTTGAGAGGAAGATCACAGAGATAAAGTGCTATTTTCAACACAGCATATCAAGGGAACACGTATCTGCATGATTGATGACTGTCGTTAACTGGAATTACCTGGCTGGTAGTGGTGTTTGGCGGGTTTCTCCACTGTAAAGGCACTCTCTCCCCACCCTTTCCGTACTGCACTCTTTGGAAGGAAGTCACTGTGCAACCCACACTTACGGAGCGGGGAGTTACGCTCCACGTCCTTGAGAGAAGAGTATGTATGTAATTTATTTGGAATTCTTTGTCATATTCTCCTGCATTTAATCGTATATTCACATCAGAATGGAATCATGGGTATATACTTTTTACTTTGGGTTATAGTTCAATACTAATTTATTTTATTGCTAATATTATTCTAGTTTTGGCTTCATTTTAATATGCCTCCATCATTGTGGCCTTTTTTTTTTTTTGTGGTCTTTTTTTGTTTTTGGGCACTTCCTTACTTTCTGGCGCTACAAGACCCTCCAGGCTCACTTGTGTGTTCCCTGCCCCAATCCTAGAATCAGGCCTTTTTCCAGGGAGCCCTGGTTCCTTTTATTGGAGAATGCTGTTCGAAACCAAACTAAGATCTGGGTGCTAGGTGTGCTTGTTGCTGTTGGGATGCCATTTCTTTTAGGTCTTCTCAGCTGATAGGAAAAAAATATTTGTAAGCTAACCTGTATATATATATATATAGATATGTATATATACACACACATATATTTATAAATATTTATATGTGTAACCATCTGTATCTGTACATGAGTTTAACTCATATTTAACATACTGATGTCTCCAACTTTAATCCATTACCACATGGATCTTTCTAGCCTCCTCCTCTTTATCTGTAAACTCCCACTTCAACAGTGAGAAACGTGGCTTATTGCCCTGACATACATTTACTGAATTGTTCAATTCCAGTGTAAGTATGTAGCAGTATCAGAATTGTTAACCTATACCCCCACGGGAAACAACTTTATCACCTAGAGTATAGTGCTTAGGTGTAGTTTCTTTTGCTTTTAGTCTTAGGAATTCTACTTATTTCCAAAGTTACCTAGGTCAGCACCTTTCCTTTACTCCCGTCAGTGAGGTTGTTTCATACATTTGTAATACAGTTAGCTTCCCGTGTCACATTCTGGACTCTTTCCTGGGATCCCCTGATCTCCTAAATGATTTTCTTAATTTGCATACATCAAGCTTCACTGTTTGTGTTGTACAGTTCCATGGGTTTTGACAAATGCATGTATATATCCACTATTATAGTATCATACAGAATAGTCTCACCACCCTAAAGTATCCTGTGCTCCCTCTGTTTATCCCTCCTCTTTTCCTCCTACACTGTTGGCAACCACTAGTCTGTTTACTTTCTCTATAGGTTTACCTTTTCCACCTTCCACTTTTTAAATTCTTTACATTTGAATCTCTTAAGTGAGTGTCCACTGAAGATGGCCAGCTGTTCAGACCTCACGGTCATTATCCTGCTCCTCTGGGAAGGAGGGGAAGCTGGACTTCTCTTTGGAGTAAAGTAGAGGAAAATTATGATAGCTAAAACGCATTACTTCGACAGCATCTCCGTATGTTGCAATCTGTGCTGTTGGTGCTGTTGTCCTCCAATAAAAAGTGCATTTGTTCACGCTTCCTGCACAGCTTGGTTTGATGGGCAGACCTGTGTTGTACCCCTTGTTTTCCTCAGCCCAGGATAGGGATCCCCAATATGAGGCAAGCAATTCTGCAGACACATTCTGGAAGCCACTCCTCCTCCTTTGTGAACTGCCTCCCCGAGACCCTTGATGATGATATTTGTTCCCCTGTCTCGGCCATTTTGAATTGGAGAGACACCCCATCAACGTAGGCGTATTCCTGAACTCTACAAGGCGTCCGTTGGGAGCTGGAGCAGTTATGTTTATCTCTGGAGAAATAGAGATTAGAATCGGGGAGAAAGTACGGTTTCTGTCTGTTGGCTGGATTTCCAGTCTTTGCTTCCAGGGCCTTCATAAGGCCAGTCATCTCTCTTGGCTTCTGTGAGATGCCTTGAACCCCTTCAGTAAGTCACCCCTATATTTGCTCAGCCAGTTCAAATTGGTTTCTATTATTTGCAGTGAAGGAGTCCTACTGAAGTGACCCGTGTTTTAGTTTGGTCTTTCCTCTGCCAAGTACTGTTCTAAGTGTGTTTGATGTGTCACACTTATTTACATCGATACTAAGGCGTTATAAAAGCCCTAATGGAAGTCTGTGTAAGAGGCAAAGGAGGGAGTTGTTGAATCTACCTGGGGACAGTAGGACAGAGTCCATGAAAGACATGATCTTGCCAAGTGTGCAGGTCAGGGCATTCTGGGTAGAAGGTGCATATGAGCAAAGGCCTCGAGTTTGGGAATGGAATCACCTTCAGGAACCTAGGGTGTGTTTGGGTTGGGGTTGGTAGGCAAGTGGGATCCAGGCCAAGAGGGTCTCATGCTGTGGAGTTTGACATTATCCTGTAGATCATAAGCCACAAATGGGCCTTGGATGGGCCATTTTTGGCCCACGTATGTGTTTTGTTTCTCTTGTGCAAATGTTTTCAACCATTAGTTGCCATGATTTAAAAATTAAATGCTTTCACTTAAAAATCTGGATATATATAAACATTACTGTTCAGAATTTTCTGGAAGAACTAGTGGAATGCAGTGGGCCTGCATTCCAGAAGGCATTATGAAATGAGGTGTGTGTGCTCCTGTTGCTGTGGCCTTGCCGGGGTCTGCTCTGCCCACTGACTTTGCCTCACTGTCCTTACGGGTTTGGCCACCTAGCTGCAGGCAGTGGGACCAGAGAGTCGCTTACTTCTGTTTGGTTCCTGTTTAGTCAGCAGAGGAGCCAACGATGACAACCCTCCCGTCTCATTGACCCTTGTCCTTTGTGGGGTGATTTTCCGTTCAAAATGCTTTAGGTGAAAAACAGCTCCGGTATATGTCTTCTAAGATGGCTTATTTAATTTTTCAGGGGAGTTGTTTTGCTATCTTTTAACTTTGTCATTATTACTATTTTTTAAAAACCCCAAAAGGTTTAAAATCATAGCGTAATGGCTAAGTGAATTGTCAGTGTGTTTTTCATAGCTGAGGATGGCTTTTATGCTTTGGAAAGGAGTGCTGACAGTTGTTCTTTTTCAGTTATTATTCAATTTTATTAAAATTGTAAATATTAACTGCTAGTATTTCTAAAGCTCAACTTTTAGATACTATTTATAAACTATTGGTTTTCGTGTTAAAAATGGTTTCACTTATTTATTAACATTCTCTTCTAAATTTAACAAATTAAAGTTCTTAAGGCTTTGAGCACCATTTCTAAATTTAATCAGAATTCTTTAAGATTTTAAACTGTCATCACAAATTAAAGGATCTGTTTCTCTCAAACACCTTAAGTAAGGCTGATAAGAAAAGGAGCAAAGTCATGCTCAGTATTTCAACAACTCTTGAGAATTAATAAATGAGACATCTATTTAGCAGAACAGGTTTTCTTAAATGTTTCAAACCTCTCAAAATATTCATGAAGTAACTCAGAACTTACGTTTTCTCAAAACTAGCACAGATATTTAGGATATGGGCTTTAAATTTGCTTATTACTTTTAGACATATTTTTACATCTTCTAGAGAATGCAGCCATCCTACTGGATACCAGGAGGGAAGGAGCTTGCCTGGGTCCATCAAGGTCACGTGTTTTGACCGATGACTTGCTTGACCCTTGTCAGCACCTTGGATCTGTTACTTCCCAGGTGCTCCAGCTCTGCACAGCCGGTGGGCTGATTCCAAACAAAGCTGACTGCTGGGTGGGGGTTTAGGGTTCCATCCTTCATTGGTAGTGTTCCAGTTGCACTGGTCTGCAGCAGGGTGTCCTAAACCACCCGTCACGTAAATTAACAGGGGCTCCTGGATTTATGTTTTTCTCTACAATCACGAAGCAAGGATTTATTCTTTTTGTTTTTCACAAAACAGCAAAACCCGCCTCATTAATAGCTCTTCCCTGTAAAGACTGACTGATTTCCTCATCTGGTTAGGACTCCCCGGGAGAGTCAGATGTAAATTTTGATTCCTCCTCCCACCTCCCGTGGCTGCTGTGGCTCTATCGTGTAACCTCGTGTACTGGTGGGATGCTGAACTCTGGCTGCAATGACGCCAACTTTGTCTTTTCTTACTCTCCAGTGTCCTCTCGACCTCCTTCCTGGAGTCACTTTATTGATGTGCACAAATGAGGTAAAGTGATGCAAGGACGCAAAGGCTTGCATTATGTAGAATTAATGCTTTCGGAGAAGCTTGAAATAGATTTCTCGAAATCTAAATATTACAGCAAAAGAGATATATTTAGCAACCTATATTTAGTCTGTGTATTTCTTAATGGCAGTTGAGGCTTACCATGAAAACATTTATTAAACAGAATAGTTAAAATGAAGATGTACAAGGAGAGATAAGTGGCCATTTTCAGGAAAGGGCCAGGTGGATGAATCAACACAATTGGGTTCTTTGGCAAGAATATGAAAACCCACTGATTTTGGTTTTGTTAATTGGAAAGAGCAAGGGAGATTAACAGGCGCCCGAGAAGTAATTTATCATGGATTTCTAGAGCTTTTGTGTTAGGGGGAAAAGGTGATTGTGAAAGTGTCCACTTCAGTCTATAATAGGATTGAGTGGAACAAACATTTACATTCTCGTGCACTGATTTACATGCTCAGTGATGAGCTGTGGACGATGGGAAATGACCATTTTCGGGGCTGCTGGTAAAAGACAGTGAGTCAGTTTAGGGGGAGGTCTGGTGTGTGAAGAAGGTCTAAGATAGCTTACTTATGCTCTGCTCATGAGAATAGAGGCATCATAATGCTCCTAACAGACCTCTTGTTACACGTTACACTTGACCCCTCTGTTTGTCGAGGCACGGGGCTGGCTGCCCACTCCCAAACCTGCCAAATCCATCCAACCAGGAAGACAAACCCAGAAGCAACATTTTATGGTTACTTTAGAACTGAGGCAATACGTGGACAGGAAACTGTATAAAATATGCACGTTGATTTTTCCATGTTGACTCCTTTTGAAATGTTCTGGAATGTAGGCCCTCTGAGTTGAACCCAGTATCAGTGGACCCATGGTTGTGTGTTTTTAGCCTTTTTGATAGAATTTGAACAATGTCAATGAAAGTAGATAAATACTTAGTGTGCATTAGTTATTGACTTACTGGAGATACTGCTGGGTCTGTGCTGAGGCGGTTTTTTTCTCAGCTGCATTGAGATATAATTGACATATAACATTGTAGAAGTTTAAGGTGTACAACATGATGGTTTGATACACATATATTATTGCAAATGATTACTATAATAAGTTAACATGTCTATCACTTCACATAATGACTGTTCTTTTTGTGTGTGGTAAGAACAGTTAAGATCTACTCTCTTGGGGCTGGCCTGGCGGTGCAACGATTAAGTTTGCATGTTCTGCTTCGGTGGCCCAGGGTTCGCTGGTTCGGATCCTGGGTGCAGACATGGCACCACTTGGTAAGCCATGCTGTGGTAGGCGTCCCACATATAAAGTAGAGGAAGATGGGCAGAGATGTTAGCTCAGGGCCAGTCTTCCTCAGCAAAAAAAAAAAAAAAAGGAAGAGGATTAGGATTGGCAGGAGATGTTAGCTCAGGGCTAATCTTCCTCAAAAAAAAAAAAAAGATCTACTCTGTTACCAACTTTCAAGTGTATAGTACTGTGTTGTTAACTATAGTCACCATGCTGTACATTCGATCCCCACTACTTATTCATCTTATAACTCAAAGGGTATAACTTTATACCCTTGGACCAACGTCCCCCCATTTTTACCACCCCCCAGCACCTGGCAACCACCAGTCTACAATGTGTTTCTATGAGTTTGGCTTTTTCAGATCCCACATATAAGTGAGACCATACAGTGTTTGTCTTTCTCTGACTTATTTCACTTAGCATAATGCCCTCAAGGTCCAGCCATGCTGAGGGGATGTTGCATGGTTTGTCACCAGAGAATATGAGGACAGAAGTTGGGAGGGGCACGGAAGGGGTTAGAATAACTGCAGAGCAGGGCAGATCTTATTCCTGATAACTTTTTTTCCTATTACCATTCAACAACTGTTTATTCAAAACATGCTGTGTTCAAAGCGTTGTGCTGGATGCAGCTGTGGATACAGTAGAAGACAGAACAGACACATCCCTGCACACAGGGAGCTTATATTCTAGTGCAGAGCTGTCCATTAGAACCTTCTGCAGTAATGGAAACGATCCATAGGTATGCTGTCCAATGGAGTAGCCAGCAGCCACATGGGGCTATTGAGCACTTGAAATGTGCTTAGCATGACTGAGGAACTGAATTTTAAATTTTATTTAATTTTAATCAATTTGAGTTTAAATAGCCACATGTGGCTAGTTACTACTCAGCATGTTTTAGTGGGTCAACTGGATCCTAATAATCTTCCTGTTTAGACTGCCTCATTCTAGGAAACTAGAAAAATTGTGTACTAAATTTAGGCTAGAGTCCCAGGCCCAAATAATCCCACACATTGGGAAGCGAGAGTCGCATCTTGGATGTATTTTTGCTGTGACATTTCCCAAAGCGAGTTCCATGGAACACTGGTCTCCTGAGATAGACTGCCAAAAAAACGTACTATGGGTAGTAAGTTTGGACAGCACTGCCTGCCGCCATATTGCTGTGGAACTACACAGTGAACACAGGCATGTTGGTAGACTCTGATACGTCACAGTGAAAAAACTAGTGCTTGGTTCAGTTGTAGTTTGGCTGGGTTTCTCCAACAAAGCTGATGATTTGCTGTTAGTGCTGTGGAGTCGATTCTGACTCCTAGCGACCCCGTGTAGAGCAGAGTGGAACCCTGCCTGGTTTTTCTGTGCCATCCTCTCACCTTCTGGTGCTGTGTCAGGCAGTGCTCCTCTACCATTCCTAGGGTTTTCATGGCCAATTTTTTTGGAAGTGGGTGGCCAGGTCCTTCTTCCTAGTCTGTCTTAGTCTGGAAGCTCCACTGAAACCTGTCCACCATGGGTGACCCTGCTGGTATTTGAAATCCTAGTGGCATAGCTTTCAGCCTCACATCAACATGCAGCTGCCACAATATGACAATCAACAGACAGGTGGTGTGGTTCCCTGACCAGGAAATGAACCCAGGCCGTAGCAGCGACAGCGCCAAATCGTAACTACTAGACCACCAGGGCTGGCTTACGTGATGATAGTGCCCTTTGATTCACCGACGCCCATCAACACACAGGAGACTTGGGGAAATGCTGGTCCAGGGACAGAGCTGAGCTTGCTTTAGGACTGACTTAAAAGCAAAAGGAAGAAATGTTTATAGTTTTGCCAGAGACTGAATATTTGTCTCCCCCTTCCCCTCACTTCATGCGTAGAAACCTACTCCTGAGTGCAATGGTATTAGGAGGTGGGGCCTTTGGGAGGGGCTTAGGTCCCGAGGGTGGAGCCCTCAGGGATGGAATTCCTGCCCTTAGGAAAGAGACTCCAGAGAGCTCCCTCGCCCCTCTCACCATGTGAGGACATAGCAAGAAGACAGCTGTCCATGAACCGGAACGGGGGCTCTCTGCAGACCATGAATCTGCAGGCGCCTTGCTCTTGGACTTCCCAGCCTCCAGAGCTGTGAGAAATAAATTTCTGTTGTTTATAAGCCACCCAGTCTATGGTGTTCTGTTCTAACAGCCCGAACAGAGTAAGACAAGTCTCTGCTTAGCTTCGTTCTTGATTTTCCAAGCATATGAGAATCCCTCCATTCTCCTAGATTTTGGTGGGTAGAGGATCAAATGTGTATTACACATTTGGGTGCTGGATAATTGCTCCTTGTAACAACTAAGATCCTTAGAGAGTTTTAATGTACGGTGTTTATACTGTGTTGTGTTCATTATGTCTAGTCAGTTTTCTATGTTTTCTAAGCTAGTCTGTGGTCTAAGAGCCTGAACTGATACATGCATGGAGAGCTTGAACTGTTGGATTTTGCTTTTCTCTTTTATTTATTTGGATTTATAAATAGAGTACTCATGTGGCCATTTCCACCTTCTGACTTGGTTTACAAAGCCCTCCAGGAATTCCATGGCAGTTACTTAAGTCCCCTCCTCAACTTGGTATAAATTAAAAGGACATATCAACCCAATATGGTGTTTTAAAAGTTCTGATTGGATTGAATTATACATGAGTTCTCACTCATGCTATTATACATGTGGGTATATATGAATAAGGTATCTGAGTTTGCTAATGCCTTACTTAAAAAGAAAATTAGACTGGATTCAAGGTTATTCATAGAATAATGCTGCTCTTACTTGCCTTTGTTTTTTTTTTGATGAAGATTAGCCTTGAACTATCATCTGCTGCCAATCTTCCTTTTTTTTTTTTTTTTTTTTGCTGAGGAAGACTGGCCCTGAGCTAACATCCGTGCCCATCTTCCTCTACTTTATATGTGGGACGTCTACCACAGCATGGCTTGCCAAGTGGTGCCATGTCCACACCGGGATCTGAACTGGCAAACTCTGGGCTGCCCAAGCGGAACGTGCGCACTTAACTGCTGCGCCACTGGAGCGGCCCCTTACTTGCTTTCTGAAATACTTTCTTAAGCAGGAGAGAAGGAAATGGAATGAGCAAACCATGAGAATGAGTCTTGTGTCCTCTCTCATGCTGGAGAACACCATCCATCATGCCTGATGTGGCGGGAAAAGGTTCAGAACTGCTGGGAGTGTATCTTCCAAGGTCTCTTTCAGTACTGAGAGTGTCATTCCGTGACAGCTTTGAGAGTTTTCACTGTAGTAAAACAGTGTATTGTGGGCTAACTTAAATTCTAGCATCAAAGGGGAGATATGCTCAAAATACGTAAAAGCTTCGATAAAGAAAATGTATGTGATGAACTTGATTTTTGGCCTTGTAAAAGGGCCAGAGCTTCTTGGGTTCCTTCAGTTTCCATTTCATTCTAACAGTTTCAAAAACGTTGCTTCTTTTTGCCATTTGGAATGCCTCAATAACCAATTCTTCCACCAATTTACCATTGTTTTTTCCTGTGGCTAGCAATCTTTTGCCTTAAATTTTTTTTTCAGATATTGTTTTATTGTGGTAAAATATACATAAAAGTTATTTTAACTATTGTTGAGCATAAAGTTCTGTAGCATTAAGTACAGTCACATTGTTTTGTAACCAAACAATCAATGCTTGTTTGCAGGGAGGATGTGGGGAAATTCCCAAGGGGGCCTGACCTTCCAGCATGTGCTCTGTATTAATAAATTGTTGTTAATAAATTAATAATCGTTGTTTATAAGCAAGGCCTGCCAACCAAAATCAACTATTTCCATACTACAGCTATAGTTACAGAAGAAGAAGGACGAACATTTGCATTTTCCTTGCTTGAGGCCGCTGAGTCCCAAACAGAGCAAAAGAAAGTTGTGGTCGGAGTGGTGGAGGGGTTACTCCAAGCTTCCTGGTGTCTGCCATTCCCGCAGGGGTGTGTGGAGATTTCACCCCAAGGCCTGCAATCCCTGCCCTGGGAAGGGTGATAAAGGCTCAGAACGCCTCCTCTGTCAGCTGCAACTGTAACTTCCAGGTTGTCTGCCAAATCCGGCCGCCATCTTTTTTTCTCAATAAAGTTTTATTGGGACACACATTTTTTACCATCCTCTGTGGGCACCTTTCTGCTACATCAGCAGAGTTGAGTAGTTGTGGCAGAGAGTGTGTGGCCCACTGAGCCTAAAATGTTTACTTTCTGGTCCTTTCCAGAAACAGTTTGCCGTTTCTGTTCTAGGGCTTCCTCTGTGGGCCCTGAGTGCCCCTAGCTGTGTGTGTCCTTCCAGTCTCACCTCAGACGGAGGGCTGAAGCAGGGCTGAAGCAGGACGGGCCATATCTGAGTTCCCTGTGGGTGTCGCATTTAATACCAGCCCTGCTTTGGTATCCTGAAAGGCTGTGCCATTGTGATGATGAAAAGAGTCAAAGTAACAGCCCAGGTGTGGCAGACCTTGAAACAGTGTTCTCTGATTAAAGAGAACATTTTATTCTGGACTATGCTTGAGATAAGAGCCTGCTGGGTTACACGATGGTTAGAATAAAGGAAGTAGGGGCCCTTTAATTCATGAAGTGGTTTATTAGGAAGGCAATTCAAACGTGCTGTAAATACTCGTAAGGCTTGGGAAACTTATGGATTAGTTGCAGGAAGTGACGGCTGTGCATTACATTTTGCAATGGAAGACCGAGCAATGAATTGCTACCTTTGATTCGCCATACATGCTATTTGTTAGGAAGTGCAGCAGAGGGGAGAGAATCTCTGGATTCCTAGCCTCTGAATTCTGCAAATGCTTTGTCCATTCCTGAAGCCTGTCTTTTATTTTATTTTATTTTTTGAGGAAGTTTAGCCCTGAGCTAACTGCTGCCAATCCTCCTCTTTTTGCTGGGGAAGACTGGCCCTGAGCTAACATTGTGCCCATCTTCCTCTACTTTATATGTGGGAGGCCTACCACAGCATGGGGTGCCAAGTGGTGCCATATCCACACCCGGGATCCGAACTGGCGAACCCTGGGCCACCAAAGGGGAACGTGTGCACTTAACCGCTGAGCCACCGGGCTGGCCCTTGTCTTCCCGTATTTTAAAGGCCAGGTCCGAGGATGCTGAGTGCTTGTCCTCCACATCTCCAGGCGGCCAGCCTCTGGGTGCTCTTGGACCTCGCCTTTCAGAGTCTTCACCTTCTCAGATTTTTTTTAAGGATGTTAGGTGGTTGGTTTCAAAGCTGCTCCTCAGAGTGGGAGCAATTCAAGTAGATGGATGTGAGGCGCACAGACGGCAAAGTATCATTTGTTTCGCCTGGGATGCAGGGAATAGCCCTGGAAGGAAAAGCTGATGCGGACACTGAGAGTCTGTGGAAGTCATAGCGCGCTCGCTTGGTCTGAAGTGGCTGGCGTGCCGCAGTGGCTCTGCCAGTCAGTGAGTCGCCATAGAAATGTTAATTTGCATTTTTTGCTAATGAAATAATTTGCTGAGAGGGGGCCATTTAGTGAGAAGTTCTCCCTCCTGCTTTTTTTTTTTTTAACCTTGAGCTGCCCAGGGATAGCTTTCATTAACCACAAGAGTCATAGAATTAATGGAATCTTTTGTTTTCTGTTATGCTGGTTCTCTTTCCCAGGACTGAGCTCCAGGTGCCTTAAAAAACAGCATCACAAAATACAATGCAGAAGAGCAGACACCAAACTGAGTTGGTATTCTGGCTGCATGCCAATATATTTCTTTTGGTAGAGCGCACTGTTTAGAAACTGTAGGTCTTGGTGATAAAATGATTTACCGCTTCAGTAGTTCCAGTATGAAGGAGAGAGTGGTTATAGAAATGTAGCTTTGAGAGACCAGCCGAGGGCCAAGGCCATTAACGTCTAGGTAGGTTTCCTAGAGCTCAGTCTAAAGGAAAAGGAGTTACCACACTCATTAAGAATCCTGATGAATGCCAGCCACGTTTTCTTCTTTTAAGATACCTCTTTCTAAGCTAAATAATACTTGTCTCTAGTGACCTAAGTCAGTGTCTTTGGAGGGCCCTTGAGCAGGCTCCGCTCTCCGAAGGATGCTGTTGTGGATGTGATTTCAAGGTTTCCTGTTGCTTGCTAATCACCGGTTAAGTGAAAGCCAAATAAAACGGCTCCTTGCCGTGCCCCAGGGGAGCGGCCCCTCTCCTCTTCCCATCTCTTTGCCCAGAAGTGCTGCCATCATCTGTAGGAGATCAATCTCCTCCAGGTACTTAAGAAATCTCCTGGCCTATGGAAGTGGAGTATTGCATCAGGGGATTGATCGCCAGAATTCAGAGAATCATTGAACGTCGAGGTGAGCACACATTCTCAGTAATAGGAATCCAAAGTCAATGCCAGTTTTGCCTGTCCAGTCCTTTCCTTAACCTCATCCTCACCAGTGAACCACAGCCGACACAAATAGACCGTTTACACGGTAAAAACACCCGGTGCCATCGTCCCCGGCTGGCCACCTTGCCTCTAACTCCACTGATAGAGGAATGAGTTATCAGGCTGCAGGGGGAGGGGAGGGAGTGGCTCTGTTAGTTGTGCTGGAGAAATAAGAAGGTAATGCCTTCTGTGTGACCTCGCTGTGTGTTATATGTTGTGTCTGTCGGCATAAATCTCTGCCTGGGCTGTTAGAGTAAGCTCTTAACAGACCTCCCCGCTTCTCCAACCCACCCACTTGAGCATCGTTCTAGAGTGATTCTCTAGCATCAGAGCCCTCCAGAAGCTGCCCCCTGTATCTGGAATAAAACCTGAGGTCCTTAGCACGGTCTGCGGGGCCCTGTGTGATCTGGCTTCTGGTGGCCTCGTAAGGTCAGCTCACATCGCTTGCTCTCTCTGCTCCTGCCATGCCAACCTTCCTTCCTTCTGCTGTTTTCCCCTGTGCTGAGCCTGCTCCCACTTCCAATTTTGTATTTATTGCCTGGAACAGTTATTTCCTTCAGCTGGCACACCTCACCCTCTTCTGTCTGGTCTCTGCTCAGAGCCCCTTACAGACAGGCCTTCCCTGAGCAAGTGAAGTTAGAACTCTCCAGATGGCAGCCTTTTGTCCCTTTCTAAGGCTGGACTGCTTTATTTTTGTCTAAAGCACTTGTTGACACTTACCTTACTTGTTTCTGTGTCTGTAATTTCTCTCCCCCGACTAGAATGTAAGCTCCCTGAGGGAGGAATTTTTATCTGTTTTATTCCCTGTGCCATCCCCAGCATCTAGATGAATGCCTGGCAGTGGATATAAACAAGGTATAGGGAATCGCATAATTTACTGAAATAACTCTATAGCCCAAAAGTTCAAATATCTGGTCCTAGCCTCAGTCCCTCTACAAACTAGCTGTGAGACAATGAGATGACTTAAATTGACCAGCCTTACGTTTCCTATAGGCAAATGAAGTAAAGAATGCCAGCCCTATTTATGAGATGATGAGATGAGGTCATCAGATGAGCGTGTTGGAAGCTCTGAGTGCTGGTCAGATTCAGAGCGCCATGGAGCCCTTGCACACAGCAGATGCTCGTGAACGATTGGCTCAATATTGCTTTTATCCCTGGTCACCGACCCTTGGGTGGGTACATGGTATTGCATCTGGGGTGTGGCCTATGACCTAATGGAGACCTTTCAATAAATTATGACATCAATAATTCAGAGGCAGGCTGTGTAATTTCACTGCTTCTCCAGAGGGCTGGAGAAATGTTCTGCTTCCCAGAGCCATAAAAGTTCTCTTGACATAAAATCTACAGAAGTGGGTTTGGCAGGCAAGCTGTCTTCCATGACTTCAGTGACGGTTTTTCAAAATCAGGTTTTACTTCAGTAAGTTCTCCGTTAGCCATGGATGATCTGAAAACATCATTGTCACCATCAGGTGCAGCCTCTTCTCTCTGAAACTTAAGTCACATCTGCTAGAGGTCAACCACGTGTGGCAGACTTGGTTCTCTCCTTTTCTTTGTACTCAGAGGCGTGGCCCCTGGGGAAGAATACTAGAGTATCCGGGTGGTCCCCAGATTGGGGAATTAGGTCCTGAATGATTGGAGATAGGTTATTTTGCTAACTGACTGATTTTTGATCAGGGATAAGTACCTTGGGTAAGATGCAGAATCAATGATTTTAAGCTTTCCTGTCCTGGTGCCGGAGCCTCATAAATATTCACAGAGTCCAATAATGTCCTTGGTTCTGGAGAATAGTTTGGGCTTTAAAGAGTTTTGTATTCTGATTGGGATGATGGTGATAATAGATGAATGAGACAATGATAATGAAGGGACAAGTCTTTGTTTACTGATCTTTTAGGCTGGGCCCATCAGGGAGCATGTATTAGCCTCTGTGTGCACGATACTGTGCCAAGCCCAGATCCATGCTTAATTGAGAGACATGGCCCCAGAGGAGTTTCCAGGTTAGTAGGCAGAGATAGTCACAGAAGTGAAAATAATAGTAGGGAACCGAATGACTTCCCACTTCTGCAGCTCCATCGCTTTGCTAGTGGGAGTGTTGATGAAGGATTAATCCTGGCTGAGGGTGGTAGGAGTGGGTGGGTCATCTATCTTTTATGAACAACTATTTAGACGTTGTGGGGAGGGTATGAGAAATGTGAAGAAAAGTGAAAAAAGATTTGCTTTTTCGTTCCCTTCTTGTGAAGTGCATTGTTTTGTTTGCTCTTGCCTGGCAAACTGAACTGGCAGATAATCCACAGAGCAAACTAAAGGGATGGAGTGCCCATCCTGGATATTAACATTTTCGAGCACACTGTCTTTAATGTTGTTTGTGAAATCTAAAACAGTTTGGGGGGGACTCCCCAAACTCATGTTGGTTCTGTAAGAGAGTAGGTTGATAAGGTTGATCAGTGGCAACTGGTGCTCAAAACTTAGGCTAGACCATTCCCAACAGTGGGGAACATAAATCTCTTCATTCTTCTTTTTCTCCTGTTTTTCGAGGTGATAGGAAGAGCCAGAACAGTTAATCGAGTGACAGTTGCTTGTCAGGGAATGTTTGGCTGTCTTGCTAAGAAAGCTTAGATATTTTTTCTAGAGACAGTATAATGGAGATTTCAAACTAGATTTGGAAAATATCATAGTTGATGTTTTGAATTCAGCTGATACTGATTAATCTCCATTCTCCTGTCTCCTTAGACCTTAGCTTATTATTGAGATGAGCAATCATCAGATTCCTTGCCATGGTGCTCTTTGTGGAATGCCACATGTTCTTTGACACATTGGTAAGTTTACTGTCATCATATGACTTGAAGACTAGGAAGTCACGTCTTGTGTGTATCCAGTACGCTTTCAGAAACACTTGCCCCTGAAAAGATAAGTTATGTAGGCAAGACTGGGATTTTTTAAAAGGGTGATGGGTATTTCCTTAGTTTATTTGACAAATAATTCTATATATTATAATTATATAGAATTATATAGAATTACTATATATATACTATATATATGTAGTGCTTGCCATGTTGCCAGACACTTTTCTAAGCATTTTACAAATAATAATGTGTTTAATCCTCATAAAAATCCTGAGAGGTAGATGCTTTTATTACCTGATTCGTTTGTTTCTTATATGCTTGTTCTCTATCCAAGTGGCAGCTGTAGTCACATGTTTGTAGCTGCTTCTAGTTTAAGAAAAATTCTTTGGAGAAAACCTCATAACTGACAATTCTGTCCCTTAGCTGACGTCTCCTCTTCCTCCCTAGAAAATTGGGGAAGTTCCACCTTTATTTAAGCTCAGCGGCAAAACACCATCTGTTTGCACAGGCGCAGATCTGACAAGGTCAGACCAGACTGGAAATGATTTTGCGTCAGGATCCCTGAGAGTCTGTGGAATTTCAGCCCACTCTGTCCTCCGTTTGGGATTCTGTGTTCCCCAGAGAGCATATGTGCGCCCGCCGCCACCCGGGGGGACCTGGAGGACCTCCAGGCGGTTTGGCTTTTGGACTCAGTGTTGTGGTCACGGTGGATCATGTTGCCTGGAGGCTCTGGAGCCTGTGCTGGGGGAACAGTTGAGATTTTAATCTCGTTTTGCGTGGCGTTTTTGGTACGTTTGACCCTTTCAGGTTAGTTTAATTAAATGCCAAATAGAGCTAGCCAGCAAGTGGATTTTGTTTTGGAAATGTGTCTGTTTTTCTTTGTGGTTGCCTGATCTGATTGCCCGTTTATCATTTTGGCTTTATTCTTGGATTCGTGCCTGGGACTCATTGCCCGGCCTGCTCTGTCTTTGCTCGCCAGCCCTGAGATACGCTGACTTGGTGGCTATTATGCTCCCACTCAGGTTTTGGTTTCCTGCCAGTCTGGGAGGCTTGGGATCCCATGCTGGGGGAAGGTATTCAAGCAATAAAGCCAAAGCTGGGTGTGAGAAGGCGGATGAAGCAGGTGTGGGGGAACCAGAGAGAGTGAGCGAGCCAGCTGCCCACAGCGGCCGGAAGAGGCAGGATACGAGATCTCTCCTTGGTGAAACCCATCAGGCCTATGAGAATTCTCTGGACAGTAGTGTTTGAACATTCCTCTTTCTGCTCCTCTCCTTCCCTTCTCCTAGGTGTTTGCTGCCTACGGAATCCTTTGAGGAGAAATTACTCCTGGGCAGTCTTGGTTCGAGGGTTTTAGCAGACATCTCACCTTTGACTTCCAGTCTGAATATTCGACATTTCCTGACCCACCAGTGTTCCCTCCCACCCACGCCCCTGCTTGTAGAAAATTGTTTAAAGTTGAAACCCTTTGTTCTGAAGTGGAGGATTTAGTATGCTGCTATGTTTCTGAGAGAGGCAGGATAGTGTAGTGGTTAGGGGCCACATTGCCTAGGTTCACATAGTCTCAGAGAGATGATACAAGAATGATACGAGGTTGCCTGCTCACTTATACTTATTTCAGAAGGTTCTGTGCCATGCAATAAAGCAAGAAAAAGAAATGAGAAGCAATTAGAGGAAGAGAGAGTAGTCCTTCTCAAAACCTGTGCCTTGGTTCCTCACCTTTAGGAAGGGGTAATAGTACCTACATCAGAGGGTTAGACAAATCTTAGCAATTGTTATCTTCTCTACCTTCCCCGCTCTCCTCCACAGAGGGATCATGAGATGAAAGCTGTGGAGATTTTTGTCTTTTTTTCCCCCAGGGCTGTATTCCTGGCACCTAGAATGGTGCCTGGTACTAAGTAGGTGCTCAGCATATCTGTGGAATGAGTAGTGTAGGAAAGACCATGTGAATACACCTTGCTATGTCCTCTTGTATTCCATGCATCTTTGGAACAGAGAGGGGATCAAGGAGGAAGGGCATGGAACTGGAAGTGTTGGAAAAGTTCAAGAACTGATAAATCCTCCATCTTTCTACATGCACTCAGCTTTCTGATCGTTGAGCTGGCTGTTCTTCACTGCCGCCTGTGGAATCTGAGACTTCATGGAAGGATGCCCAGGGCACTGGTGACTGACGTGGCTGGGGGAGGGTGGGTGGGAGCATACTGCATTAGGACTGGCAAGGAGCAACCTCTTAGATAGCACTCTTCACATGCCACGCCCATCATTAACGTGCTTTATGTACATTAGCTCATTTAAGCCTTAGCACAGCTCTGTGCACAGTTGGGAAATGGAGCCACTGAGACTTGTCCAAGATGATGCAGTATTATAAATATTTATTAAATACCTTTTCTTTTGGTGCCAAGCATTTATGCTAGGCCCCGAGGAGCCAGCAGTGAAGAGACCTGTTGTGGTTCCTGTCCTCGAGGAGTGTACAGTCCAGTGAGTGGACAGTTTAACAAATAATCCCATAAATAATTACAAAGATTGATGCCTTGTGAGAAATACTGGGGAGAGAGTATGCTGTGGGGTGGAGTGACAGGGGGCCTGGTGTAGATTGGTGGGGAAGAGAAGGCTTCGCTGAAGGGCAGACACTTATAAGGTGAGATCTCTGAAAGGACAAGTAAGAACTAGCCAGACTGAGAGTAGGGACCAGGTTTCCAGGTAGTGGGAACAGCATCTGTTCAGTGATGCTGAAACAGTAGACACTCTGAGTCAATAAAGATGTGGAAACTGGTAGATGGCCACGGTGGCAGGAGCAGAGGGAATAAGGAGGAGATTGACTGAGAGGTGAGCTGAGTTGCATCATGCAAGATCTTTAGGCCCATTAAAGATTTGGGATTTTATATTGAATGCAGTGGGAAGCCATTTAAGGGTTTTAATCAGGAGTGCATGGTGATCTCATTTACAGTTAAAAAAAAATCATTATGTTGAGTAGAGGGAAAATGGATTAGTAGTAAGTGAGAATGGACGTGGGGAGATAAGCAAGAAAACTTTATGCTTTGACTACAGGGTTTAAAAGTGTATCCAAAATCCATATAATCACTTCAATAGATGCTGAAAGACATTTTACAAAAATCAATATCTATTTTTATTAAGCTTTTGATTTTGAAATATTTTTAGGTTTATAGAAGAGTTGCAAAAATAGTAAGAACCTTCTCATATACTATTCCCTCAGCTCTCTCTAATCAACATTTATTTTTAATTAGCACTCCTAATAAATTAGAAATGGATACTGCTTTATTATATTGAAGTATATCTCTGGAACAAGCAGCCAGCATCATACTGAATGGTAAATACTAAAAGTGTTTCCGTTTAAGACAGGAATGATACAGGGTTGCCTGCTCACTTATACGTATTTCAGAACACTATATGCCATGCAATAAGGCAAGAAAAGGAAATGAGAAGCAGTTAGAGGAATACTTCTCAATACCTGTAACACCCAAAAGAGTCAGTTGAAAAACTCCTAAAACTGAGCAATTAATGAAATGGTAAAATTATGAAATAAATATCTAAAAATGTATACCAATGTAATAGAGATAAATAATTGCTACTTAAAGCAACTAACTGCAGTGGGTTTGACCCCTATATTGTGTAATTTCTCCTTGGAGGACCAGCCTGAGAATTGGGGAGATATAAGGATCTCGGAGAACAATGGGTCTGGTATGAGGAGAGGCCAAAGGCTGAGTAGAAAAACCGACTAGTGAGAAATTCCTCATGGTGGGCACAGTCTGAAGACAAGGAGGTGGAAATTTCAGCAGAGGCAGGTCTGCAGACAAGAAGGGACAATGCTATAATAAATGATTTGTTTTTTAAAGTTTCATTTTTTACCTTTGTTGTTATATAGAAATACAGTTTTAAAAATAGTTTATCATATTGCTAAGGTCTTTTTTTTTTTTTTTAAAGATTGGCACCTGAGCTAACAACTATTGCCAATCTTCTTTTTGTCTTTTTTCCTTCTTCTTCTCCCCAACCCCCCAGTACATAGTTGTATATTCTAGTTGTGAGTGCCTCTGGTTTTGCCATGTGGGACATTGCCCTAACATGGCCCGACGAGGGTGCCATGTCCACGCCCAGGATCTGAACCGGCGAAACCACAGGACTCAATTACTCGGCTGGGGCCGGCCTCTGCTAAGGTCTTTTTAGTTGTAGTTGTTTTCTGTTGAAATTTTTCCTGTGCTTTACATAGACATTCATATTCTTGCCAATTCTTAGAGTTTTTGTTTTTCTTTTATTACTATACTAGCCCTATACTATACTAGGACTTTAGTACTGTTGTTGAATGGAAGTAATGATTGTGAGCATTCTTGTCTTGATTTTAGTAGGAAAGCCTTATCATTTTCAGCTTTTACTTTTAGGGTTGCTGTGCGTGTCGGTATGCGCATGTGAGTGCGTGTATGTGTTTTAGATACCTTTTATCACTTAAGGCAGTTTTCTATTTCTGGTTTGCTAAAAGTTTTTTTTTTTTCACTCCTGTAAGTGGATATTAAACATTCCATCATTTTTCTGGATTTCTTGAAATGATCATGGCTTTTCTTCTTAATTTCTTAGAAAAAAATTTTTTTTTGGTCTTACAATCTATTTTTTCTGATAATGGTTACTGTAGGCCTGGTATATCTGTTTCTGTCCTCTTACTTTTGTTCCTTTGCCTTAGGGATGTGTTTGGATTAAAAAAAAATCTATTTATTCACAGTACCTGTTGTTTAACTGCCAAGCATAGTTCATTTATATTTTTTGTGATTATTGATATATTTGGACGTATTTGTGCCATTGTAATCACTGGTTTCCGTTTGTCCCATTGTTTTCCCCTTGTCTTTTTTGAGATAGATTGAATTTTTTATTGCTTTGTCTATATACCATTTTTTCTTTCTGCTGGTTTGGAATTTACAGACTATTATTTTATTGGCTTTCCTTGAAATTTTTCAATGCATATTGAGCTTTAAAAAGTGTAAAGTTGGAGCCAGCCCCATGGCTGAGTGGTTAAGTTTACCTGCTTTGCTTTAGCGGCCCAGGGTTTCGCCCATTTGGATCCTGGGAGTGAACATGGCACCGCTCATCAGGCCACGCTGAGGCAGCATCCCACATGTCACAACTAGAAGGACCCACAACTAAAATATACAACTATATACTGGGGGGATTTGGCAAGAACAAAAAAGCGTAAAGTTAACTGTTTCAGTCCCCTTCCCAAACCCAGTTAAAAGTTTCAGTGATCCCTCCTATCTTACATGCTGTTGTTCATTATTTTAATTCTGTCCTTTAAAAAATTGCACAAGTTAGACTTTTTATTCTTTTAGCATTTTATTTTATTCTTTATTATGTTTTTGTTTACCTATAAAGGTATCTCCTTCTTATTCTTAAAGAACTTTTCTGGGCACACGATTTACAATTGACAGCTATTATTCTCTCCGTGTTTTGATGGTGTTGTCCTCTGGCCGCTGCTGTTTCTGTGGAGAAACATGCTGTCATTCTGATTGTCATTCCTTTGTAGAGGATCTGAACTTTCTCTTTGACTGCTTTCAAGATCTTCCCTTTGGTGTTTGTGGTTTCTCTCTGATGTGAGTAGCTGTGAATTTCTTTTTATTTGTAATGCTTGGGATACACTGGAATCCATTTTGGAAAATTCACAGCTGTTATTTGCTTCATTATTGCCTTTCCTTCATTCTCTCTGTTTGGTTGCCTGGTACTCTAATTAGATCAATGTTTGACCTCCTGACCTCCCAGCATCCCTCCTCCGGTTTCTGTCTATCTTCTGTCATAGCCACACTTTTGGTAGTTTCTTTGAATATATCTTTTAGTGTACTTACTCTCTTTTTAGCAGTTTCTAATCTGCTGCTTTACCCATCAAGAGAGTCTTTTAATTAAAAAATTGTAATTGTCATTTCTGGAGGATGGGTTTGCCTGCTCTTTCCTGATAGTCTCTTGTTAACTGCACATCTTCGTGTTTGCATCCTGTATTTCATTAAAGATTTCCAAACAAGTTCTGCATTCTGTGTCTGACAGATTCAATACCTGCCCTTCTGGGAGATCTGAATGCATCGTTTGTTGTTTCTGCTAAGCCCCACTCATAGTGGCTTGCCTTCTTTCGAGCTAGGTCATCTTTGATTCTGAACTTGTTGCTTGAACTTATTCTGTGGGAGGCCTGAGGATATGCATCAGGGATGCTTACTCCACAGAGGATTTACTTTTGCTTCTTATAGTAGCCAGGGGGCACCACTGATTTGAGACTACTTCAGACCCCTTGAGGGTCTTGGCTTAGTGGGGATCCCAGGTGTGGCTTCTCCTAAGCCTGGGAAAAACCTGGCCCAAGGCTCAGGATCCCAGTAGCATGCTGCTGTCACTTAATCTGCTCTCAAGATGGCCAATCCTGCTGCTCCCAGCTGCCCGCTGCCCTGGCACCATATGGGCACATGTGTGCAGCATTCCTAGGAAACCTCCGTGGTTTCTTGTGAGTAGAGTTTAATTACTGCACCAGGAAAATTCCTCAAAACTCCCATTGTCCATGCTACCAGAAGTGAAAGGACTTGAGAATATCTTTTTTCATCTTCACATTTAATGATAATTCAGCTAAATACCAAGCTAAGGGTTCCAAGATCTTTTCCTTTATATTTTGAAAATATCATGCTTTTGTCTTCTTCCATCCAGTGTTGCTGTTGAAAACTCTGATGTCAATCTCATATTTTTTCTTTATGGGTTTTCTGCTTTTTCTCTTTGGAAGTTTTTAGCTTTTTGTCTTTTTCTTTGATTTAAAATTTTACCGTAACAGATCTAGGTGGGGCTTTTCCTTATTCAGCTTTTTTGGGACTCTGTAAATTCTTTCAATCTAAAGTGTTAGATCTTTCTTTGTGGCCAATTCCTGGTCCTTGTTTCTTTAAATATTTTCTCTTCTCCTTTTATTCTTTTTTTGCTCTCTGGAACTGCTGTGAGATGGATGTTGGCACGTCTGTTTTATCACATTTTTTCCATTTTTAAAATCCGTTCGTGTTGCCTTTAGCGAGAGTGCCTTGATCAGTCTTCCAGCTCACCAATTCATTCTTCCACCTCATTCTCTGCTCTCTACCAATCCTTTAAGTGCCCTTTTTCAAAACTTATTTTTCAAACGCAGTATTTTCAATTGGTGGTTCCAACTGCTTCTTTCTACTCCACTCCATAGGTCACTGAGGCTGTTTAAAATATTTAAGTTTTTGTTCTTTGTTTTCGTTAGGCTTGCTTCTTCCAGTGTAAATTGTCTCATTCTTTTTTGTCCCTCTCATGGCACACATACTTCTCTGATATCTGGTTCTTTTTGCCATTGGCACGTACCTTTTATTACTTGGTAAGGTTTAGCTGCCTTCCTGTTTTCAGGCTGGGAGAAGAGAGACAGCTCAGGCACTTGCCATCCTCCCCGATGAGATAACCTGTGGGGGCAGGTGCCCTCAGGACTGAAGTGCACTCCTGTTTTTCCCTTCCCTCGCTCTCTTTCCTCCCCATCCTCCCCAGGACTTGACCTGAATCTTTGTTAACTGTGCCTGGCTGTGGCCTATGGAGAGAGTTGAGGCGGGAAGGAGGAGTGGTCAGGAGCTGGCTGGCCCATTGTGCTTGTTCCTGTTGGTGACCCACCTAAGCCAGGTACTGCCCAGATATCAGGGCAGCCCTTCAAGCTGGTGCTTTTGCTTATCTGGCAGTAATAGTGACATGGGTTGGCCCAGTTACAGGACTTTCCTGGAATCCGCCCCTCCTCTGTGGCTGCGTCTGCCGCTAATCTTCTCTGCCTCCAGCCTGTCCCTGCACCTGGGAACCCAGTCACCTCTACTCTCCACTCCAGTCTCTCAGCTCTCTTTCTTTTCTGTGTCATCTCCAGGATTGGATTCCAAGGAGCGAGCCAGAAGATGTGCTGGTTCTCCAGCTTGTCCAGAAGTGGAAGCAGTGATCTGAAATTCGTAGATTTGTAAAGAAAGAATGCCCTCCTTTGCAGAAAATACCAGTAGTTTACATTTAATTAGTCCTCTGGAATGGGGTCTTTATGCTTGGAACCTGGAGCATTTGATCCCCAAATGGATATAATCTTAAACTATCTCTGGGGGAATAATGATTGTTTTTATGTCGAGTCTGAAAAATGAGGCAATAACTCTTTATCCTCTACGAAGTGTGATGGCGATCGATCATGTGAGAATCTAAAGGGCGGCCGTGTTTTGAAAGCTTTATGATCAATGATGAATGCTTCGTTTATATGTCTGTCATACAGTTCTTGGAGTTTGAGTTTCTTGAAATTAATGCAGCACTCTTCTTGATGATCATAAACAGGAAGTGTAGAATGTACTAAGCATAATTTCTAGTGCAGTGTGTATATGTGTGTGTAATGGGGATATGGCAGTAATGTGGAGTTATTCTCAGCAATTAATTACTGAGTGCATTCTGAAACACTATTTAGATTTGAGTAGGTTAACTTTCAGTTAATAACACTATATTAATTCACCACGTCACCATATGGTTTCCCCTCATCCGTGTTACTTTTTCTGGGTTCTGCATTATGGTTACCCCAAATAATTGTAGTGGTTATATAGTTTGCTTTTGCTTGTGGAACAAATTTGTGTATCTTTTCAGATAACTTAATTATAAGCTTCTTCAGGGCAGGAACTGTGACCTGTTTACTAGTGTATAAGCATGTGGCATATGGTAGGCTTGCTAAATATTTGTGGAAATAGTAAGCATTTTAATCATCTGTTTTAAAGATGTTCATACTGGCACAGGAAGTTGAGTCAGATGGGTTGATGTGTCAATTAGGACTTGTGTTCAGCTGTTATTAATAGATCTGTATAAAGGTGGAGTCAGCCACTGGTTCTCAAATTAGGCTGCAATTGCAGTCACCTGGGGAGCCTGGAAAAACTACCGGTACCGAGGTCTCACCCCAGAGAGTCTGATTTAATTGGTCTAAATGCGTGCTGGGGAATGGGAGTTGGAAAAAGTCTCGAGGTGTGTTAGTCTCCTCGGACGGCTATAACAAGATACCTCAGACCAGGCGTCTTAAACAACAGAACTTTATTTCTCACAATTCTGGAGGCAGGAAAGTTCAAGATGAAGGGGCCGGGAAGGTAAGTTTCATTCTTAGCCTTCTTCCTTTGGTTTGTAGATGCCCGCCATCTTGCCGTGAGCTCTCACGTCTCTCTGGTGTCTTTGTGTCTCTTCTTATAAGGACGCTAATCCTATTATATGAGGCCCCACCTTTTTGACCTCATTTAACTCTAATTTCTTCCTTCTAGGCCCTGTCTCCAAATACAGTCACATTGAGGGTTAGGCCTTCAACATAGGAATTTGGGGGGCACAAAAATTCAGTCCATAACACCAGGTGATTCTAATATGTAGCCTTTACTTTTGTGTCACAGAAAAGAAGTTTGAGGTAAGTTTTTCAGGGTTGGTTTGGGGGTTCCACAGATTTCAGAGACCCAGGCTCCTTCGAACTTTATGCTTAACCATCCCTGGGGTATGGCCATCTCTGCAAAGTCCAAGAGGAATGTTGGAATTCCAGCCACAACATCCATCTTCCCAAAAAGCAGGTAGAGGAGAGGAAGGAGTCTAAATCGTCACTGTTCCTCATTAGCTAGAGCTTAGTCAGATGACCATACCTAGCTGAAAGGAAGACTGGGAAATGTATTCTGGCATAGTGTATTGGGCCCAGCTAAAAATTGATTTGCTGTCTTGATTTGAGAAGAGAAAATGGATATTTGGCGGTTAGTCAGCTGTCTCTTCCATACTCGGTTGCAGACCATGAGTTAATCAGTGCCAGAGCTGAGGTTGCAGACCCTGTTTCAACCCAGTAATCGTTCCACTGTTCCCAGTAAAAATGGGACATAGATATTGGGAAGCACCTGGTGGACTTAGGTGATATGTTTGGAAAATAAGAGAGATTATTTTCCTGTCTCTCTTGGGCTTGCTACATCAACAAGAACTGATTAGCTTGACAATAAAGTAGGGTCGCAGAAATTCATGAATCTTGGAATAAACAGATAAATCAGTGTATGGTCACAAATAGGACATGTTTCAGTTCTTATCTTACTGACATTTTGTTAGCATTAGACACAGCTGATCACTCCCCTCCTTACTTAAACATTCTCTTTCTGAGATTCTGGTTTTCCTCCTACTTCTCTGTCTTGTTTTCTCTGTCTCTTTTGCTGTTGATGTTAGAGTTCCTCAAGTCTTGTTCCCAGGTCCACTCCTGTCTGCCTTCCTTTCTCCTGCCTGTATACTCTTTTTGTGCAATCTTATCCATGCCTGTGGCGTCGGTGGCTATTTATTTACTGAAGGTGATTTCAACTTTCCATCTCCGGCTCATACCTCCTCTGGGTGCCAGATGCATTCATCCAATTGCTAGTCAGTATGTCTTGGAAGTTTTAAAGAATCTCAAGTGCAACACTCCTAAAACGGACTTCCCAGTTCGTCATCGAGTCTTGTCACTTATACCCCTGCAGTAATTCTGCCACCTCCACCCTGGTCTAGACTATTGCCAGCTATAACTTATATGCCATAAAATTTACCCATTATAAGTGTACAATTCAATAATTTTTAGTTAATTTATACAATTGGGCAACTGTCGCCACAATTTGGCTTGAGAATATTTCTATCACCAAAATAATTCCCTGTAGCCAGTTTGTAGTTAATCCACTCCCTTCCTCAGCCCAGACAGCTGCTGATCTGCTTTTTGTCTCTATAGATTTTCCTTTTCTGGACACTTCATACAAAAGAAATCATATATGTAATCTTTTGTATCTGGCTTCTTTCATTTAGCATAATATTTTTGATGTTCACCTCTGTTGTAGCCTGTATCAGTATTTTGTTCTTTTTATTCTTAGATAGTATTCCATTGTATGGCTATATCACATTTTTTTTTATCCATTCACCAGTTTAGGGACGTTTTGTCCTTGGGAACTACCGAGCTAGGTCACATTCTACTCTTTTCTTACCATGAGACACTGACGTAGTTATAGGTCTGCTTTCATTTTAGTGAATATTTTGCTGTCTGTCGGTGCCCCCCATCAGTGTGTCTGCCCCTCCCTGCTGATGTATTCTTAGCATTTGGCACACAGTGCCTAGAACATTGTAAATTCTTTTTTTTAAAGAAATGAGTGAGTTCTTGGGAATAAAAATTTTTGAACCAAAGCTAGCTTTCTCAGTAAGTTGGACTTCTATAGGTCTTCTTTAGCTCCCAGTCGAGTCAGTGTACCCACAATGCTTTATCCATATCGCAGGACCTTTTACGGTTCACCGCATTGAGAACCAGATGAGTCCTTGCCAAAGAATATTTCCATGGTATCTCCAAAAAAGCACAAATACAGGCTCTTCTTCTAAGTTTTGTCTTGTTGGCATTGTAGTCAGTTAGCTAAACTGCTGAGCCAAGGCAATATGAGCATCAGCATCAGATCCGATTTACTGTCTGCATTTAGAAATGTGATGTGTACTTCTGAAAGTTCTTGTTCTGTAACCAGATGGACCTTTAGGCACAGGGATATTGGGACGGTCTGCAAAAGAGGATTTGCCAGCTTTCTGCTTTTGCAGATGTGGGCATCAAGGCTCAGAGTAGGTAAGTATCTTGGCCAAGGTCACAAAAGTGAGAACCAGAGGCTTTCAAAGTGTGGTCCTACTAGCAGCTTCAGCATCACCTGGGAAGTTGTTAGAAATTCAAATTTTCCTGTTCTACCCCGGACCTTCTGAGTAGGAAGCTCTGGGGGAGGGGCCCAGGAAGCTGTGTTTTAACAAGATTCCAGGTGATTCTTATACAGCTGAAGTTTGAAAACCATGGGTCTAGGCCACAGTCAGACCTGTTGTTAGCAAATCACACCTCTTTCCTCTGTGCTGTGTAACCCCTAGGGAAAAACAAAGGCTGCTTTGATCCAGGGACAGTGGTGTTTAGGGCCTGACTTAGTAGGATATTTGGGGGAAAAGCTGAGCCTAGGGGCCTGCCTGTGATCCGAATTGCTTCTCCTTCTCTCCACGGGCCAGCTTCCCATCTCTCTTCCTCTTGGTGGGTTCTAAGCTGGGAATGCCCACCCATCTTTACCTCAGGGCTTTCGCCAGTGTCAGAATCTTTTTCAGTGTGACTTGATGTGTATGTTCAAGCTTCTGGTACAAAGCAGAGACTTGAATCAAGACTCAGCCCATCTCTAGGATCCCCAGGTAAATTCCCTGTGTTGTCGATGGCAAGAATGAAAATGTGAATTTTGAGCATTAAGACACATCTTGATATTTTACAGTTTACTTAAAATAGTCTGAAGTTCTCACCTAAAGACACTGGAAACTCAAGAGTTAATAGAAGCTCAGAAGGTGACAAGGCAATATTCTGAGAGCCTGTATTAATCCTTGTTAGACAGGTCTCAGTTCTTGCTTTTGGTATTAAATCACCTACTCTTTAAAAGCAGATTGAATCTCATCGTAGATCAAATCCAAGTGCAGTGCGTCAAACCTTGTGTTAAAGTTCACTTTGACTTATGCTGGTGCTTTATCAGGTGGTCCCCGAGGCGGCAGCCACCGGGCTGGTGGCTCTTAATCTTCAGGTGCTTCATTCAGCCCTGCCTCGGGGCCTCTCTGTGCAACGAGCACCTGCATAATGCTATTAGATGATCTGATTATGCAGGAACTCGAGGCCAGGCGATTGTGTAACTTTTCTTTAAATCTTTCTTGAAAATACTTCCAAAGTGACAGAGCCAAGAAATGCACTGCCTGGACTGTTGGGATTTAGGAACTGGGCTGTGGCTCTTTCAGACCAAGACAAAAAGGAGATCGGCTCACCCTTAAGTAATATATTCTGCTTGGTTGTATGGGCATGTGGGTTCTCAGATGTTTGCTGAATGAATGATTAGGGGGAAAAGCTTAAAAGACTAGAAGAAAAACAGGGTGATGAATAACACTGTGAGGTTTTATCCTGACTCTGATTTTGCACTGGTTCTGATACTTTAGAGTAATTTAGGGAAACTTTGAAATTCGCATTCCTGATTTCCTGACCTCATCCACAGAGACTGTGATTCTCTACATATGGGTCGGGAGTCAGGAATCCATACTTTTACCAAGCTGCCCGCCTGATTCAGAAGCAGAAAGTAGCTCACCGAAACTGTAAGAAACGTTCTTTTGAGAAGACAGACATTAACGTTCTGGTTTTAAAACTATACTTTATTGGTTGTTTTAAAATTTAATTTATGGATTATTTTTTACTTCAGAGATGTTTTTATTTTTTTATTTAGAAATGTGTGTCATACTTAATGGTTTTGCCTCTTGTCATGCCCTCCCCACCTAACAGTTTAAAAGTATTCACCGATATTTTCTCATAATACTAATAACAGAAAATTGTTATATAATACATCATATGGTATAATTATAAAGTATATATAATTATATATCATATTATAATTAATTATATATCATATATTACATTATTAAAAGTAATCCTATCTATTTTTTTAAAAATTTGTCTTTATCATACTAGACGTTTATTTTGCTATAAGGTGTAGTTAAAGAATTAGACCTGTAAAATTTCTACTTTTGAATGTTCGATGGTTCTTTTAGCTGTTTTGGAAAATGTTCCATGCACATTTAAAAAGTCTTGTTTTTCCTTGGGGCATATAATTTGTAAAACTTAAAACTTGTGATTGTAGTGCTTTGAATTTATATTCTTATGTTTTCTGCATGTCTGTCAAATACTGGGTGATAGGAGGATTCTAAAATCTCCCAATGTGATTGTGTTTGATTTTCTTCTTATATGTCTATCAGTTTGCTTTATGTGTTTTTGACCCTATGTTTTTGGATCTTTGCAGTAGAAACTGTATTTTAATCAACACACAACGTCTTAATGATTTAGAGCCATGGGCTATGAAGCCGGATTGCCTAGGTTAAAATCTGGGCCCGCCCATCATTTTCTCTGTGTGTAAGATCTTGAGCACGTTGTTAACTTTTCTATGCCTGAGGTTTTTTGTCTGTAGAAAGAGGTTCTGATCACATCTACTTCCTGGGATTGGCGGGAGCTATAAACGAGTTAATATGTGCAGCACACAATGTGTGACGCAGAGAAAGTGCCCTGTAAACATTAGCAATGATTGTTTTTTTTTAATGATTGGCAACAGATGTTAGCTCAGGTGCCAAGCCTTTTTTTTTTTTTTTTAAGCTTCTCTCCAAAGCCCCCCAGTACACAGTTGTATATTCTAGTTGTGAGTGCCTCTGGTTGTGCTATGTGGGACGCTGCCTCAGCATGGCCTGATGAGCGGTGCCGTGTCTGCCCAGGATCTGAACCAGTGAAACCCTGGGCCGCTGAAGCTGAGCACGCGAACTTAACCACTCGGCCACGGGGCTGGCCCCAGCAATGATTTTTATGAATGGTTTAGTTTGTATAGCTTTAAGATGCCTCAAGGTTAGCATAGTGGTTCTGCTGTAGACAGACCACATTATGGTAAATTTTTCTGATATATTGGGGTTGAACTTGTTGTAGTGCACACCTAATATGTTTAATAATGGGTGGAGTGCTTATGTAATAGAGTATATTTTTCCCCTGGTTGGTGATGAACCTTGGGGCCCTCTGACAATTTAGGACTTTCTGGAGTGTGTTGGAATCTCTTTCTCTTTGTGGTTTGGGGGATGGTGGTGGCAGTGGTGGAAATCTCTGGTCGCACATGAGTAGTAGGTAACTGAGAGATGTAAGAAGGCACCTGCATTTCTCCAGCCACGGCCACAAATTCTGTGAGTTGAGAGGATTCCAAACTTTAAAGCTTGGCTAGGATCGAGGTTGCCTGCCTATGCTCTGCCTTGGAACTCTTGTGAGGTTTTGGCGCTAGGATCCAGCATCTTTTTCAGGAAGTTTGGTTATCGTGAGAGAAATTCCGGAAGATTTATTCTTCTCTTCCAAGCCAGAAACTCTAAGGGTTTTGAATGTGAACTCTTCTGAGGTGAGGAGGCCACAATGATCAAGGTGTTACAGGTCCACCTGGGGATGCGTAGACATTCTTTTTTTTTTTTTTTGAGGAAGACTAGCCCTGAGCTAACGTCTACCAATGCTCCTGTTTTTGCTGAGGAAGACTGGCTCTGAGCTAACAGCCGTGCCCATCTTCCTCTATTTTATACGTGGGACGCCTACCACAGCATGGCTTTTGCCAGTGGTGACATGTCCACACCTGGGATCTGACCCGGTGAACCCCAGGCCGCCAAGAAGCGGAATGTGTGAACTTAACTGCTAGGTCACCGGGCCGGCCCCTAGACATCCTCTCTTGAGACTGGCAGCTCCAGTGAGGTAACTTTTTGGAGAACTTTAATGTGTTGATCTCTGAAGATGAGAGGGCTCAATAAATGACCAACAGATGATACTACTTTTGAAGACTTAAGATAAACTTAGGAAAATGCATCCACAATTTGATATTCCCCTCCCTTCACATGCTGAGTATGCTTAGTTTTCTGATTTTCCCTGAGTTTTTATTTTCTGTAAGCAGTAGATTGGAGGGTTTAGAAACACAGGGATTCTAGATCTCAGAAGTGGTGCGATTTCCAGTGATTGTGGGCAGAAGGGAATTTGGAAGGCACTTGAAGGCTCAAGAGTCAGTACGCACAGTGCTGGCAAGAACCACTCCTGGCAGCTGCGTGCCTGCTGTACCGGTCAAGTCCTCCAGGGGCACGGGACTGTGAGGAGCGGGGAGAAGTCCACGCTTCTGCAAGAGGGTCTCTGTCTCTGCCATTTTGGTGTGTTGTTGGAGTGTGGACTGGGATGCTGGGAGAGTCAGGTAGTAAATCCTTAAGAAGGGATCTTAAACTGCAGAACAAGGTCATTGTTGTCACTGGTCAGGACAAGGTAGGGTCTGGAAGTCGGAGCACAGGCCATGTCTGGTGGGTTCCAGCAGCTTGGAACAGGTGCTTCTCAGAAGACAGAGTAGCTGGGGAAGGTGAGGCAGATCCCAGAAGGAAGGACCTCATGCCCAAGAGGCTGCGGTCATTGGGGACGTGGTCCTTGTTCCTCTTTCACGTGGGGGATGGTGGGCCTGGTAGGCAGGGGGCCTGGGTGGCTCTGGCCCTAGTCTCTGGCGTGGGGATGGGGGCTGAGGCTCCTGGGGAACAGGAAGAGTCCTGACACCCTCTCGGAGGTAACAGTAACGTGAGTATGAAAGGTGTTCCTCTCAGTCATCAAGGAGAGGGCGGTAACCTCCCTTTGTCAGGCCCTTTATTCTTGTCATTTTAATTTTCACTTTTGAATTTAGATGAAATGATTTAGCTTTTTGTCAGGAGCAGCCTGTCTAGCAAAGTTCCTCTTCAAAAGATTTTTTTGACTGCATTTTTTTTCTCTTTGTAATTCTCTTGTAGTTTGGTTGTAACTTCTGCCTGTCAGCATTAATGAGGTTCTTTCCCGATGCCGGTCCCACCCCCGGATCCTTTCCCTGTATGTGTCTGCTCCTAGCTGGAGTTTGGCTAATGGATGTTGGTGTCTTCCTAGGCCTGGTTTCTTTCCTCTCCCAAAGTAAAAAAAAAAAAAGGGAAAAAAAGTATGTTTTTCAACTTTTAGATCCTAAAGTTGAACCTTAATGAAACTCTATCAGCAGATGGGGGTGGGAGTTAAAAGGCTACAGGTGTAGACAACCCTCAGAGGTGAGACTCGGAAAGCAGTGATGGGGAGGGGGCTGCTTTGTGTGTATGTGTGTGTGGAAGTGAGTAAGAGTGTGTGCAAGTGAGTGTGAATGTGTTTGCACGTCTGTGAGTGTGTACAGTGTGGAATGCATGAGTTCAAGAGTGGATGTGAGTGTATGAGAGTGAGCATGAATGCAAGTATCCGTACAGGTGTGAATGTGAGTACACGTGAGTATCTATGGGTATCAGTGTGAGTATGTATGTGTGTTAGTGTGTGTGTGTGTGTGTGCACTTGTGTGTTCTTTCTAGAGCATTGGTGTTTGTCTGAAGGGTAGTAGCAGGCAATGGCTTGTCCTCAGGCCTTCCAAGGAGGAGGCCTGCCATTTGCCCTGGCTCCCAGCTTTGGAATTGGGCAAGGGTGCCAAGAAGCCGGCCTGATAAGAATTAAGATGGCTCTCTTCCAGGTTTGTTTGATTTCCCCCCTCATTCTCTCTTTTCTCTCCCCAGCACATTCTTTGGTTTGTTAACATAGCAAATAAAATATGCTCTGTCTGTATACACTTAAGTTACCTACACATCAGTCCAGTTGCATATAAAGCTCAAAGACACTCATTTAAAAAGAACAAACTAGGAATCAGGGTTGTCTGATTCATTTCTCTAGAAGGGAAGACCTTTGAGAATGTTTCAGGATTTTATCTAGCAATTTCACTTGGTTTCATGGAGCCTGGTCCAGAAGTTTGGTTAACTTGCCCATTTAGAAGGAAAGCTGTGACTTTCAGATAGAGCTTCAGGCTGGGAACAGTGGTGCCTCACAGCCATGGCCCTGCAGGAACCCCAGTGTAATCTCTCTCCTCCCAGGGGATGTGACCGACAGGAGTTGCCCTTCCTAGTGCTGTACAGACAGCTCTTACCTGTATCTTAACTTCCGGAAGCTGTCCTGAAAGACACTTGGTGTTTAGTCTGTTGCAATTTTTAATCTCCCTTCATCCCTTCCAAAGATGATAGAATTTTTAACTGTCCTTAGAAAAGGAGCACATTATTGATGACCTTCGTTATGCACGTGATTCAAACCTGTGCATTTGCATTTAAACTGTTTTAGGAAGTAGCGGAAATATGTTATTTTCCATCTGAGGTAGGTTAGAATTAAGATGTCAGTTTGAAATAGGTAACATGAAAAATCATTAATGTGTCCCCATATCCTGCATAATGTGACATCAATTGGTTATTCTGTCATCCTTATTGGGGAAAAACATGCAATTCGTCTCTTTGTACGAGCTTCTGAATAATGTCCTTTGCAAATATACGGTTACTTGTTTGAACAGGGTGTGTTTGGCAAGCTGCCTCTGGGAGGGAGGAAGGCCGACAGGTTCCAGTAGGTAAGTTGGTAGAAGCAGTAAGGAGGAAGCCCTTTCTCCGTTCCAACCAACGGCGTGTGCCTTTTTCTTGAAGCCTATTCAGATGATCCTTCCTTTTCTGCTTCCCCCTGTGTAAAGGTGGCATGTTTGTCAATGGAGGATGCCACAGTTCTGCCTAGGATGGGGGGACACAGAGTGCTGTAGTTGGAGCCACGATTTCTTCCCTACACTTGGAAGGATTATTGCTGCTCATGTTCTGACTTGCCAGGAGCAGTGTCTGCATAGCTACAGTCACGGTGATGTTAAATGTAGGTCAGGTTGAAAACATTTACTCACGAAGAGAAGGCACGGTCAGCACGTAAATAAATTGACCATTGGCAGCTCAGAAATTACGCTTGGGGGCCGGCCCTGTGCTCGAGTGGTTAAGTTAGTCCTCAGCTTCAGCGGCCCAGGGTTTCACCAGTTCAGATCCTGGGTGCAGACTTGGTACCACTCGTCAGGCCATGCTGAGGTGGCGTCCCACATAGCACAACGCGAGGGACCTGCAACTAGGGTATACAACTGTGTAGTGGGAGGCTTTGGAGGAAAGAAGAAGAAGAGAAAAAGACATTACACTCATTCTTCCCTCATTGAAGGAGTTGGGTTTTTGTCCCACATAAAGGAGTAGGAGCAAATTTCACGGAGAAGGACATAAAAAATAGAAATTTAACAAAGATGTTTTTTGTGAGTTTGTAAGACTAGCTGCTGTAGGAGATCCTGATCTTAGTGGCCTAATGACACAGACGTTTCTCATTCATGTAGCAGTGTGACATGGGTGCTGCTCAGCTGGTGACTCTCTGCCAGGGGGTGACTTGGGGCCCCAGGCTCCTTCCCTCTTGTCTTTGCCGTATGCATTGTGGGGCTCCCAAGTTTCCCTGTAGGTTGTCTCCATTCCAACCTGTGTGTGTGTGAGAGAGAGAGAGAGAGAATGTGTATGAGTGTGTCTGTCTGTATGTTGTGGGCCAGGCCTGCGTTACTTCTGTGCACATTCCGCTGGCTAAAGCTCAGTCAAATAGCCACGTCCTGATTGCAAGGATAGCTGGGGAATATATTCTGTCTGTGTCTTCTGAAGAGGAGGACAGGGACTTGACGATGGGCTATTAGTTTAGGCCAGTGCTTCTCAAACTTTAGCTGCATCAGAATTACCTGGAAGCTTGTTAAAATACAGCTTCCTGGGCCCCTCCCCCAGTTTCTGACTCAGCAGGTCTTGGATGGGGGCCAAGAATTTACATTCCAAATAAACTCCCAAGTGATGTTGATACTGCTGGGCTGGGGACCACACTTGGAATAGCCCTGGTATGTGACTTTTTTTTTTTTTTGCTGAGGAAGATTAGCCCTGAGCTAACATCTGTTCCCAGTCTTCCTCTTTTTTTTTTTTCCACTTGAGGAAGATTGTCCCTGAGGTAACATCTGTGCCGATCTTCCTCCACTTTATATGTGGGTTGCCACCACAGCATAGCTGATGAGAAGTGTAGGTCTGCATCTGGGATCTGAACCTTCGAACCTGGGCCACCAAAGTGGAGCGTGTGAACTTAATCACTAGGCCATAGGGCTGGCCCCTATGACACATCTTTGTGTCTTGATTTATCCATATTAATCATGAAAACCAGAAGTCTATCTTTATCATAGTGACAGAAGAGATAGGAGGGAAGGAGAGGAGTAAAATCGTCTTGGCCAGGCCGTTTGGAATGTTAAAAGTAGTAAAAGTGGAGGATTTCTTAGAGGATTGGAGTTTTGGAGGGTCGAGGCCTGGGCAGTCAGGTGCTAGTGAGACGGCTGCCCCTTGCTCTGTGGGAGGGGGATGAATAGGGACCTCTGTTGCCAGGAAAGGAGCTTTCAGCTCCATCAGCTCTGCTGGGGCAGGAAGGTTGGGGGAATAAAGTACCTAAGTAGCTACGGGAGAGGTGGCTTGGGGAAAGTGACGAGGGGAGGCCTTACCTGAGAATGAAGAGTGTGTGTGACTGCTGGAGTGGACCACGCCTGGACGCTGGGACACAGACCAGCAGGACTCGGATCTAGAGCTTCTTTGAGATTTGGGGTAGCTGTAAAATGGGGATAATAATGTCCATCTGTTAGATTGCTCTGAGAAGGAATTAGGTCAGAGGTTTATAAGCTTTCTTGTTCGTGGTCTTCATAGGTTAAAAAAAATCCTACGTTTTCATTATTAAGTGGTGAGCTCTAAATACTTCATGCAAATTTATATCTTAACACCTCAGTACCCATTGGAAAAAATAACATAAATGGAAAGAAATATATTTTAATTCCCTGTTAAATACCCACGATTACATATTGATGAGATGTGTGGACCTGCGGGCACTGCACAGCTTCTCAAACCTTGGACCCCTTTGGGCATCGCTCTCCTCTTTTCCTGTTCCATGTTGTGTTTGCTTTTTATCCCAGCACCTGCTGAAAACCCACCTTTGCAAAGATACGATGTCATTGCAAGGAACGTAGTGCCATCTAATACCGAGTCTGAAAACTCTCTAAGTGGGTAGGCACGGTCTCTGACCCATGCTGAGTATGGCCATGTACCCCTCAGAAACGTCAGTATTCTGCGGTGCCTCTGAGTTCTCAGTAGTGAGCTAGGTGCTTTGGTGTGCAGGTTGGAAACTGTGGAATTGGTTAGTTTTCCCCTCTTCATTCCTTCACTGAATTAATGTTACCGGAGTAGCAGTGAAGCATCAGCCACTGTGCTGGGCCCTGGGGGGGAACACACTTCTGCCTCCAAGGAGCGCAGAGTCTAGTGTGGGAACGATGTTGAATCGGGTAATCCTCCAAATGTAGACTCCCATGGCCAGTGGCGTGAAGGGCTATTTCCAGGTGCCTGAGAGCTTGTGGGAGGGGTGTATGACCTGGTTAGGGGAAGCTTTGTCAAGTTGGTGGTACTTGAGTTTTTCCTGAAGGCTAAGGAGTTAACATGGAAAGTTGAACCAAATTCTAGGTGGAGGGAATAGCATTCTGGTCAGGTATTTCTCAAACTGGCGTGAAGGACTTGCCCCCCTCAATTGCATTGTGGTTGATTCATGACTAGTATGTAGCTTGTGTGTGCTATGTGCTGTGTGTGTTGCACAACATCTGGACTGTGTAATGAGACACAGCCACTGATCAGGCAGTTGAATGTTGAAGCAAAACCAAATTGCAGGGAAAGTTTCAAAAAGCTGTCATGGGCTGGTATAATTTGTGGGCCATCAAAATTTGTGGAGTAGACTTTGAGTAACTGCTCCAGATGGGGGAACAGCATGGGCAAAGGTCCTGTGGTGAGAGAGAACTTGGTGAAGATGAGGGAGGAAAAGAAAGGTGAGTGTGGGTGGAACAGAAAGTGACAAGGTGGAAAAGTTGGCAGGGGCTGTGCTGAGCCTCTAGGCCACAGGAAGAATTTGAGACTCAGGTGAAGACATTTCCATCCTGGTGGAGAAGGGGAAGTTGTCTTATCTATTTCCTAGGTGATAGACTGAGAGTACAACAAGGTGTAACACAGCTGCTCTTCGGGGCGTAGTGAATTCCAGCTGTTCTCTGAAGTCATATGGAGCATGGTATCGGAGTCTGTGGCAATGCATTTGCTATCTTTGCCATTCTGAGGTTTACTCTGGTGTCCATGGGCCCCAGGGGGAGTGGTGGGTGTCGTACCCAATCCTGAATGGACCTGGCCCTTTCCCGTAGTGGCTGTTACCAGCTCCATTCTGACTTCTGAATGAAGTGCTCTCTCCCTATTTGGGGACTGACTTCCGTGGGGCGCCTGGGAGGGACTTCTGGTTGCCAGCTTCCTGGGTTTGGAGCCTTGATGTCAATGTAAGGATTACCTTCCTTTCCTTCTTTGCTATGAGGAATGGGCTGGGGTGAAAAATGATGCACTGTGGTTTCTCTGCACAGGTACTTTGTGCTGGATTTTGAGGCTGGCATCCTGCAGTATTTTGTGAATGAGCAAAGCAAACACCAGAAGCCTCGAGGAGCCTTGTCTTTATCCGGAGCCATAGTCTCCCTGAGCGACGAAGCTCCCCACATGCTGGTCGTGTACTCCGCTAACGGGGAGATGTACAAACTGAGAGGTACGTTGTTCTGCTCACTTTCCAAACTGGCGGCGTGGGCTACCTTCATGATTACCATGGTGATGGCTCTCTTGGTTTTTGATCTTTTTTGAAAATCACCTTTAACAGTTTGCTGTGTTTGAGGGCTCTGTAGTGAAAGACGGATGCTGCCTCTCTTACCCCTGGGATGGGGAGAGGGCCTGATGTGAGGAAACATTTGCCCTAGTTAACTGAGGAAATAAGGACAAAGGAGAGGTGAAGGATTGCAAACCCAGCTGAGCCCTAGGACCTCTGCCGATTTTCATGTTAGCTCAGTGTGTATCTCCTTTGACCTTATAGTATGAATCTTCACTCTAGTGCCCTGTAGGCCCTTTGTGCTGGTAGGACAAAACATGCCTTTCGAGGGTCATCATGCCCTTGCCCTACAGTTTCTCTGGAACCATCTCTTAGTAAAGGGCCCCTTCACTTATGTTAATCCGTTGTAGTGAGCCTGGTCAAGCCAGCTCGTGTTGAGTTAATTTCCTCTTGTATGCTTTCTCCTCTTCTCTTTGCTTCTTGAAAACTGATGTCTGCCCAGCATCCTCATCAGTGAGGATGACTTTCGAGGGAGTCCAGCACTTGGCCATAACTGTAGGTCCTGCCACCCCCACGGCAAGTCCATCACACAGGCTGTCAGGAACGCCGGATTTGACTGTAGCAGTATAATTTGGTTGCTAGATCATTCTTCCAGCATTCTTTTGCAGTTGCATTGCCAGAAAAATTGTCAGTTTTTTAAAATAACAACAAAAACAAAAATCCAAGTCCACATGTTTGCACGGCTGTGCGCACACACACACACACACACACAGTGTTATTAGGGTCTGAGGAAAGGTAGTACGTGTTAAGTATTGGGAGGTGGTTGATAATTCTGCCTTCTTAATGACATTTTTCTTTGCCCAAGTAAGGGCTGTGTACAAAGAAAAGGCTCCTTGTTATTTCTCCTTGACCCCTGGGAACTGACCATAATACATCGCCTCTGCAAAGCCAGCCCGGGGGCCTCGATTCCTCACCTCGCTGTCTGGTCTTCGCTGTTCTATCTCCAGGCTTTACCACCAAGAGGCGGAATAGGCTAATGTTTCTTTATTATCTATATACAAGTCATATTTCAGAATCTATAAAATAATTCAAAAGCCTATGAAATAAAAATGCCTATAGTTGAAGAAGAAAGTTTTCCAGTTTTGAGAAACGTGGTAAGATTCATGTTCTCTTTTGAGATTCGTGCAGTGCGTGCTGCAGCTGGCTAGATTTATAGGGTCCTTGGTTTCGCTGCACTGTTTATTGCTTAATAAATTGTTAGAGCAGAAACAGTAGCAGGTGAAAGACTTAATGGCACTTTACCCCCTGCTTGTGGTTTATAAAATGACACAAACCCATACAAAAGGAAAATCCAACTAATTTGACAATTGAGCCATCTCATTTTGCCTTAGAGTGGTTGTTATTTTCTGGATGCTGAAACCCCAGGGTTTTTTTTTTTTTTTTTTTTTTAAGGGTAGTTTTAATAGCAAATATAAAAGATTCATTATTTATGTGAAATAATGACAAGGGCTAAGTTTAGCTTAAACTTATCAGCTACAGAAAAGGCAGGATAAATTTCTGCATATTTATGGCAGCTCCTTGGCCCATCCCACGAGGTCTGGGGGTTGCTTTTCTCGTTTCTCATCTCACCTACGTGTCGAGTTGAATCTTGACGTCATTGGGTGCACAGCTTTGGGGAATGTTTTTGGGGCTCAGCCTCTGGATCATACTGCCACAACCTGGCAATTCTTCACGTTTCCTAAGGAAAAAGGCTCTAGTCTCTGCAAAATCCTTTGACTTTGAAAGCTGAGCTCACCGGATCTTAGACTGGTCTACAGCTCTGGGTTCCTTCACCTGAAAGTTCAAGCTGAAGTTGGGTTTTATTGAGAAATGACACTTAGGCCCATTTTTAAAAACAATTTCTAGGGGAATCATTGTTTTCTGCATGGTCAACATTTACACAGTTAATCTTATATTTAAAAATTTTTGCAGTTAAATTGATTTAGATTTTATTGGAACCTATTACATATATATGATTTTTTTTTTAAGAAAGTACTTTTATGTATTTGAGGGATGGGGGTGTAGATGGAAGATTATGACTGTGCAGTTGGCTTGTACTTTAATGCCTCTTTGTGGCGGAATTTGAGGATTTCTAAGGCAGCATTTGGTATCTTGTTCTGTCTGATCATAATGTGAATTCTTGAAGACACATGTTAAAATGGTAATTCACCTGAACACTTACTTTGTAAATGCTAACAGCTCCATGGTACAGCTCTGATACATAACAAAGGGCCCTGGAAAACTATGCTTTGATCCTCATATTAGTCACACACAGTGGAGGCATTTAAAAATAATCATGTTTACCCTTCCCTGCTGCCTTTTTAAAGAAGAAAAAATTACTTTTTCAGAGGAGGTTAAAAAAAAATGGCAAAATTGCCGGGCCAGCCTGGTGGCGTAGTAGTTAAGTTTGCGCCCTCTGCTTGGGCGGCCTGGGGTTTGCAGGTTTGGATTCTGGGTGTGGACCTAGCACCACTTGTTAAGCCATGCTGTGGCAGCGTCCCTCATAAAATAGAGGAAGATGGGCACCGATGTTAGCTCAGGGCCAATCTTCCTCAAGCAAAAAGAGGAAGATTGGCAACAGATGTTGGCTCCGGGCCAGTCTTCCTCACACACACACACACACATACAAAATGGCAAAATTGTTCTTATAACAGACATTTCAGAATACATCATGACTGTGCTTCCAGAGGGAGTTTTCTGATGAGATTTAGTGTAGTTTGTGTTTTGGTGTAAGTACAGACTGTGTGAGAATATTGTCATCTGCATTCGTTTTTCCCTTCTTTTTCTCCCCCTTGTGCCCTGGCCCCCCACTCCCTTAGGTGGGTGTAGAAATAGGTTAGATGTGTTTTGGAACAATTTTGCAAGCATTTCTTTCTCTATTTTAGCTGCCGATGCAAAAGAGAAACAGTTTTGGGTGACTCAGCTTCGAGCTTGTGCCAAATACCACATGGAAACGAATTCTAAGGTGAGTAACCCTGGGAAGGAGGGAGGCATGCCCGGTGCTTGGATGGTTACGTTTCTTGGGGGAAGCTGTGTTTCATGTTATATTTTAAGTTATCCTCCATAATAGAATTCATACTTGTCCTGCTGCATTTAAACTTAAAGCCAAGAGAAGAATAGTGAGATTCGCTTGTAGGTAGAATGAAGAGACATGCACACAGACACTTCATTGGAACTGATTCTGGAAAGACACTTCTCTTGCTTTCCATGTTGTCAATCCAGGCAGCTGTGAATTGGTCTGTTGAGAGGCATTGAGTGGATGATTTCATTGTGGAGGCAGAGTAGTCAGATTTACTGTTCACAAAGAGTAGTTGTCATCACTGATCCCTAAATAAAACCTAGACCCCAAATTGATGAAGTACTCTGCAAGGAGCTTCTGCATTCTAAGTGTGTAAAAATGTTCTCGGGTAATTTGGCCTCTGAGTGTGAATTATCTTCTCCCCAGGATCCGTGTGAGATCTTGGGTGAGACGTGCGGGAGACAGGAGGTGGGCATTTTCATGGACTATTCGGAGGATTTCCTATCATTAAAATATAGGAAATAATTGCAAAATGAATTTATTCAGGGCAATAAATATTTGTTAAAATCAATATTCAAAGGACTACCCCTTTTATATCATCAGTTCAGATTTAGCTGCTATATCTAATTGTGGTCTTTTTTCGTATTCTCTGCATCTTATAGAAAGACCCACAATTGAAACTTCTGATGACTCCGTTTGCTGTAACCTGCCTGCTGTCTTGCTTGCGGCCTTGGGAAATGTCTTGCTTAGTTTTACCTCCTTGTTCTGCCTCCAGATATGATCTGAAATGATTTCTTCACTATGATTTTGTTCTTTTTTCTTCCTTTCTAGAGACATCCTCTGTTCTTGACTTGCTTACCACAGTTTCACTCACAGTAATTCCCCTCTTGACTTGCCCTGAGCAGAATCGGGGTAACTGTAGGTAGGGCCCTACTTGTAAAGCTTTTTCCCTCTGGTCTCCTTTATTTTCCATGAGTTTATAGTAGGAGTTCTGGACATTTCATCAGTATTTTATAAACACCTAGGCAGGGCAGTTAAAAATTTTTTTTATACATATCATTTTACTTTTTATAAAACATAACAGAAGGGGGATAAAATAAAAAGGATATAACGTATCTCCACTATTGCTGTAAATGATCATTAGAGAAATTGCTCTTAAGTGTTCTTGTATGTCAGTCTAATAAATTTAGGCATGTGTTAGTGTATGTGTATATATATCTACATCTGTTTTTACACATGTGTGATTATATCATGTAAACTGTTTCCTGTTTTTTCCCATTTATTAATATATTTTGGAGGTCTTTTCCTCTTAGACACATGGATCTACTGTACTCATTTTAGGATGGTTGGATGGTGATCTAAGGACTGGATGTCAGTACCTTATTTAAATCCTCTGCTGATGGGCATTTAGGTTGTTTTCGCTGTTGTTGTTACATGTAATGCTATCATAAACATTTTTGTACATATATCTTTTCCTCTCTGTAGGTATATATATGAATTTACATAGTGGAATTGCCGGGTCAGAGATTGTATCTTCTAAATTTTCATAGACGTTGCTGAATTGTCTTTTAAAAAAGTTGCCCTAATTTGCACTCCCACCGGGTTTTGTGTGTAAGGGTGTTTTCCCCCCTCACTAACCATGGCTCTTATTAATATTCAGTTTTTGATAGTCTTACAAATAAAAAATGGATCTCCCGTTATTTTCACTTCCACTTTAAAAACATGATTGGGGCTGAGTATGTTTTCCAATGTCTGTTGGCTACTGTTTCACATGAACTGCCAATTTTTATTTCTCACCCACTTTTCTATTGAGTTCATCATTTTTCTTCTTGATTTGCAGTAGCCGTATGTGTATTAAGTGTATTTGTCCTTTGCCTGTCATTTGTACTCTACATACTTTCTTCTAGTAGGTCATTTGTATTTTGACTTTGAATACATTTATTGCTTTGTAAAATATTTAATTTTTGTGGTCACATTTATGAATATTTTCATTTTTGGCTTTTGGCTTTGCATCATTTTTAGAAAAGGGCTTCTCTGCTCAAATTATGAAAACATTCTTCAGTATTTTCTTCCAGTAAATTTGTAGTTTAATTATCATGTTTACATCACTGATTCATCTGGAATGTATTTTGGGTGTAAGAATTCAGGAAGGAAACCAACTTTCAGTACATTGGTGTTTTTGATGAATTCCTAGACACAAGGAAAGGTAAAGACATCCTAATGGTAGTAAGAAATAGAATTTGAAGCTTCTCTGAGGGAGAATTTGAATTCCTGGTACATTCTTTAGGTAGTTTCAAGAATATGGATTGATCCATTAGTATTAGAAACAAAATCAATCATAATTGTGATGTTAGGGCCTATAGGATTCCTTATTTGAGAACTGGAGGTGAGGTTGCCCCCACCATTCATTTATAGCATAGCGATTGTGAACAATCAGGGAATAATAATTTGTAAATGTAAACAGGCCTTGTTATTCAGCAGGAGTGTTGTGAAGTCCGCGGCTGCTTGGACAGAAGTTAGTAGTGAAAATGAAGTTAGCCTTAAAGTGGCTGTAAACTGGATATCCCGTTAGCCGTAGGATGGCCACTTCATCAGCATCCTGGTGATTATGCTAAGCCTTCTCGACACTGTTCTTTCTCATTCTCTCTCAGCAGGGCACATCCCTCCCCGGGAGATTGTAGAGAATGTTCTCCCTACAGCTGCTTGCACTTTGCCTTTTAAAAACGTGTTATTTAAAATCAAGTGTTCCCTGGAACAAATATTAGGTAGATGGAGTGGCACTATCATTCAAACTCACCTTAGTGAGAATTGCAGGAAAACAGGATTCGTAGAACTCTGGAGCTGCAAAGGGCTTTCAAGCTGGCCAGTCCAGGGGTTCTGAAACCCAGACCGTCTCAGTCAATTCGTGATGAGGTTTTCCCTGGTCCAGAAGTGAAGTGCAAGAAACAAGGAGGGAATTGTTCCCAAAGACACCTTGATTCAGTAGAAAGAACTGCTCTTTATTCACATTTTACTTTGCTTTGCTTTTGGGGGGTTAAAATATTCTTTCTATTATAGAAAAATGGTAGAATATTGATTGGTTGCCTTTTTACAAAATTTAGGTTTATTGAGGTACAACTTACATAAGGTAAAATTCACATCTTTTAAGGGTAAAGTTTGAGTCTGACAAATGTGTACAGTCATGTAACCATCACCACAGTCACAATTCTGCCATCCCCAAGGGTTCTCTCTGCCTTGTGGTCAGTCCCCCTGCCACCCTCAGCTCTTGGCGACTGCTGATCCATTTTCTGTTTATAGTGTTGCTTTTTCTAGAATGTCCTATAAATAGAATTGTACAGTCTTTCACATCATACTTCTTTCACTTAACATAGTGCTTCTGAATTTCATCCATGCTGTTATATCAGTAGCTAATTCTTTTTTTAATTTTAGCTATTTTAGTGAATGTGTTGTCCTTTTTTTTTTCTTTTAAAGATTTTATTTTTTTCCTTTTTCTCCCCAAAGCCTCCCGGTACATAGTTGTATATTCTTCGTTGTGGGTCCTTCTAGTTGTGGCATGTGGGATGCTGCCTCAGCGTGGTTTGATGAGCAGTGCCATGTCCGCGCCCAGGATTGGAACCAACGAAACACTGGGCCGCCTGCAGTGGAGCATGTGAACTTAACCACTCAGCCACGGGGCCAGCCCCTGTACTTTTTGTTTTTAATATTCTTAATTTCAAAAATCAAAAGTGATTCCCAATTAATTGCCAGATTAATTCTTAAATTAATTCTCAGATTAAAGACATTAATACCTAAATTAATTCCCAGACCAAAAAAAATGATTGGCCTTTGAAATCTAAAGGCCATGTGGTCCAGCCTCCTTTAGTTTACACACGACAAAGCTCCAGCCAGGAGGGTTGTGGGGCCAAGACTTGAACTCTGATCTCCTGGTTTCCTGCTCTCACGTCACAGATGTCGGGGCTGCCATGTTCTTCCCTCCGTGGCTGATGTGGTCCCTTTGAGGCAATTTCTCCTTCTAGATGGACAGAAACTGCCAAACAACAGGGAGTCCCCCTTTTTTCGATCTCACGTAGATTTGTCCTGCAGGCTTGTTATTTGAGGCACAGTTGTGAGGATACGAGGCTAGGAATGAGGATGCCAGGAAGACTGGAACATCAGCTTTCTCTGAAAATATAAACAACAAAACTAAACATCCTATTTTTAATGCAGTATACAAAATTAAAGCAGTATAGAGAATTGCATTGATTAGGAAGTGTTCAGAGAGACCTGTGAGGAACTGTTCTCATGAGAATTGACTTGTGTGTGACTTTGACAGTATCAGACATGCGGGAGCGGGTGTCTTGTTTTTCCAGGTAGGTGGTAGTAGGAAACCCCTAGGACAGGGAATAGTGGTGTTCTGGGAACTGCAGTAAGCACAGAGGATGGGAAAGGACTGGCCTGTTGACAGAAGTAATGACAATTAATACCTTTATGTGACTGACCCTCACTCGTGATTGCATTACTCTTCACAGTGGTCCTGTGGGGTAGGTAGTGTTATCTCCACTTTTACAAATTAGAAAACTGAGACTAACTGAACTTAAATGATGGGCTCAGTCACAAAGCCAGTAAGTGACTGGACTGGGACAAGAGCCTGAGCTGCTAAACATACTTCCTCCCCCTCATTTCTCAGCCTAGTTTCTTTCTTTTTTTCTTTCCTGAGGAAGATTTTCCCTGAGCTAACATCTGTGCCAGTCTTCCTCTACTTTCTATGCAGGTTGCTACCAAAACTTGGCCACCGACGAGTGGCGTAGGTCTGTGCCCAGGAAGTGAACCCGGGCCACCAAAGCAGAGCATACCGAACTTAACCCCTAGGCCATGGGGCCCGCCCTCATCCTAGTTTCCTGGCAGGAGCTAATTGGAAGTTTCATGATGGTACTCTCCCCCCAATGAATTCCGTATTTTATAACATGGAGTGGACACCTCTGTAATAGGACACTTGTAATTTTTATATAATCAAGGAAACCTTCAGTCTTTTCAACAGATTCTGATTCCAAAGTTTTCTCTAGTGAGTTTACTTGAAAGTACTATTGGCCTCTTGCACTAATTTTTTTTGTGATGTAAGTACGTAAGTTGACATTTTGGGCAGGTCCCCATGAACTTTGAATTAAAAGCATCTTCTGATTGAGTATATACATGTTTCAACTCACGACGTTCTGGTTTGGAAGATATACTGTGGGGTGCAGAGTGAGAAGACCCGTATTTAAATCCCTGCCATGCCAATCATGTGTTGGGCGTACCTGCTCAGGTCACTTTTATTCTTTCTGATCCTCTGTCCTCATCTTTAAAATGGTGACAACATGGGTCTCATAAGGTTGTCACATGGCTAAAGCAGGATAATGCAGGCTAAAGCCGGTTGCTGACAGACAGCGCTCCACACAACAGTTGGGAGCTCATAGCACGCGCTGATCTTTTCATAAGACTGCTGCTTGGAAGTCCAGCATCGCACCAGCCCCTAGAGCTTGGAATCCATTTGTGGTTCTGTATCTGTTATCAGATAGGCCCCGTTATTTTCAAATAGGCACATCAGAGAACTCAGGGTCATTCAAAATCAACCAAAGTCAATATTTGGGGGTGGAGTGAGGAGTCAGAGGAACTTTTGAATATGCTCTTTTCAAGTTACTTTTCACCTATGGGCAAAGTGGGATAATGAAGGCAATGGTCAGGTGATTAGAAAGCATTTAAAGGATATTCAGATTTTGAAGATTTTAGTTTGGTTGGCTTTCATTGTGACTAATTGAGAGCATTTTTAAAGGCTAAACTTGATCAAAACCTACTGTATTTCCAGTATTTAATTTTTCTCCTCCAGACATGGAAGGTGGACTCACTCATGGGGTGACTTGTATACTAAGTGGGGAGTTTACTAGTCTGCTCTGATGCAAATTGGGCATTAGTGTCTTCTCGCCTGACTCTCAGCCCTGAAGGGCAAATGTGTGATGTATGCTAATGGTTACCACTTCCTCAGAAGGGGGAGTCTTTCAGCCAACAGCACAGTGGGGAGACGGGGTGCGGTGGTTCAGACTCTTGAAGGAGCTCAGGACTTCCCTTTTTGGCTTCGTCAGCTTCTTTCTGACTGGCACCCCCATCCCCACCACAAACATACTCTTATTATGAATTCACTGTTGACAGCTTGTGAAGGCATTTTTATATTCCATGGTGGAAATAGCATTATTTTAAAAAATTGTGAGTATTACCCATACACAGTATAAAACATTCAGAAGATAGGGAAGTATAAAGAAGGGGGAAAAATCACCCCAAACCCAGCCCCAGACCTGATCTCTGATGATGCCATTGGGTGTACATCCTTGCAGACACTTTTCTGTGTGGATCAATAGAAAGAGAACACATGACTGCGTTTGGCGGTCTATTCTTCCAGTGTTTTTTCTATACATACACATACACAAAAGTCACACACATTTGATTTCATGAGCAGCTTCCTTCTCCATGAAGATGGATTGTAAGACCAGCCTTTGGCCACGGGCCTATTCTCTGTGTTTGGGTTGTTTTCTCTTTAAAATGACTGTGTGAGTGTATGACTGGTGGCCTGTTTCTTAGACTGCTTCCGGGATCTCCAGTGTGTTTTATCTTCCAGTTAGCTACTTACCCCTCCCTCGCGGTCATTTTTCATCCCTTATTCCTTGTCATGCTCTTGTTTAGATGCAGGTGGGAAGTTGAAGAAATAAAGGGATGTCTTTACTGATGATGCCCGTCTAACAAAATGGGAATTGTAGCTTTATTTTTTCCCATCTATGAATTAAGTAAGGACATGTAGATATTTGGGGAGTGTAAAGTAGTTTACAATATTCACTTGAAATCCTTCTCTGGGCTCTTGGGACCCCAGGCCTGACTCCATCTTTGCATTTACTACTTCGGGCTCCAGTGATTCCGTTGGTTTCCTGTCTGCCTCCCGCACTTGATCGTGTGCTCCCTGAGAGCTGACGCCGACTACTAGGAGCTGACGCTGACTACTGCACTCACTGAGGCGGCCAGTAGGTCCCAGGGAATCTTTGTCTGTGTAGAGTGTTGAGGCATTGTGCTTAGGTCGGAGTGGGGTGTGGTATAGGGCTCCTTGTCCTTGCTAGGTAGTTCTCAATGACAGTGCAGATTTCACAGTACAGTCTTATGCAGATTTGGTCATGGAGGCATATGATTGTCTAATACAGGATTTTAAATTCATTGTGAGTCTTAGGAGGTCTTGAATGAGCAGCAAAAGCTGCTGAGTTTCAGGGAGCGTATGTATACATATTCATGCTGGAAGATACCCAAATCACAAGTTCTTTTCCCCCTCACTGTCTCCTAGAATGATAGTTGGCATACTAATTTGAGTGAGACTTGGTGGTCTTTGAGCCCTGTGGCTGGGGTCTAGACGGCCCCAAAAGCAGGCAGGGCAGCTCTTCCTTTCCTCTTGTAGCTTTGAGGAAGCTCTAATGCCCACAACCTCCCTGTGACATCTGACACTGGTGATATAGTCTCTAACTCACGTCCCCTGCTTTTGCCATGACAGCTGGTACCCCCCAGTGATGCAGGGGTTCGATCAGGGGTATTGGGCAGTGAGAAAGGAGGCTCAAGAATGATGGGCTGGCTTGGTAAACTGGCTCGCACCAGTCAGCTCCATGTCCCCTGTGGTCCAGGAGCGTGCTGTGGGTGCCTCCTGTCCCCAGGGCTGTGTGCTTGGTTGAGTGCGCAGGAGTTGATGGGTCAAGAGGCCCAGCCGGTGTGTCTGCCCCTGGTAGCTATGTTGCCAGGGGCGGACACCCCTGTTTGGGGACATTCAGAGACTTATCTGGGGTGGCGCGGGAGATGTGTGGACTCATTCTGGGTAGTTAGGAGCCTTGTCTGTTGGAGGGAGGAGTGGCTGGGGATTCTGTTTGTGTCAAATTCACAGCCACGTTTGAGGAGTGAAGAGGTTGGAAGCTACTGTTTGTTTCTCCCAGCCATTGGGGTTTCTGGTGATGAACAATAACAACTTTCCTGACTTTCTGTCACCCTGGGGTGGGAGCCCGAGGGCTTGGGAGAGGTGCTTTGATATTTTGGTTAAAATGAGTCACAGCAGGAAGCACCTGCTTGCTGGGACTAACCCAGTGACATCTGTCGAATCTGAAACCGTGTGGTTACAAGGAACTTGTCCAATGTCCTGGCCCCACCTCATCCCACTATTTGCATAAAAATGCCTACCAAAATATTTGTGGTAATAATGAAGAAGTATGGTTTGGTTTTCCTCAAACAATACCCAATTTGATTCATCTAGAGAGAGCACTTTTGGTAACTCACTGACTGAATGCTAAGAGTTGTGGTCATCGTCTGACAAATGACATTGAATACCTCTCTTTTATGACTAATCAACATTGAGGCCTCTCGGAACAATTTGGAATATCTCAGAAGTAATACAGTGATTAAAAAGTAGGAAGGGATTCCAAACTCCCTTTGTTCCACTTGTCCGAAAAGAGTAGACATAAGGAATATGCGCGAAAAACAGGTCCTAAAATTGTGCAGTCCAGTATGGAGGCCTCTAGCCGCAGGAGGTTCTTTAAATGTAAATTAGTTGAAATTAAATTTAAAATTCAGTTCCTGAGTTGCACTTCACCACGTTTCAAGTGCTCAGTAGCCACGTTTGGCTAATGGCAGCAGTAGTGGACAGCACAGAACGTTCTGTTGGACAGTGCTGATAAAGCTTCAGTGACTACTTGATGGTTTCTGAGGAGGAACTTACCAATGTCTGGTTTAATCTCCAGTTGTGCTGTGGATGGGGTTTTTTTTTTTTTTTTTTTTTTAATTTGTTTTTGTTGTATAAATCTAAAAGGGTTGAATGGTACTGTCCCAACCCCTCTGTCCTTCCCTACCATCCCTCCTGTCAGGAGTTCTGGTCTTCTCTATGGCCTTGGCATTAGGTATCTTGATCGTTCTCATGTCTCCAGTTGCCTCGTCTGTGCCACGGGGACATCCACCTGAGTTGTCTGAAGGCAGGAGCTGCTGTTCTCTTGTGGTCAGATTCTGCTCTGTGCTCACCACTGTGGCTGTTTGTCGAGAAAGCTAGTCTGAGCTTTGGTGAGGAGCAGAGGAGGGAGGGAAGCTTGCTGATGGTGCTGCTCCCCGGCTCTAACAACCTGTGTAGCACCCACTTCCTAAGACAAAAGCCAAAACTTTACCTCGGCATTGCATGCCCATCACATTTTGGGTCCAGTTTCTTTCCCTCCATCCTTGTGCTCTCAGTGTTCTAGACGAGCAGTTCCCTAAGCACACTGTGTTTTCACGCTTCCTTGCCTTTTTCCGTGCTGTTTCTTCTGCTAGGAATGCCTTTCCCTCTCCATTTTTCTTAGGGCAAATACCCATGTGGTTTCTGAGGCGCATGTACTTCTGTGATGCCTTCCTGACCTGCCTGGTCAGAGTGGATCTTCTCTCTTCTGTGTTCCCATTTATACTCGTACTTACCTGTAGGACAGCGCTTCTCATGGATGGCATCTATGCACACATTTCAATGTGACAGGGACTATGAGAAGACCTTTTCTTGGATTATTTCACACATTTCTCACAATAGCCCCTTGAGGCAGGTATTACTATTACCCCATTTTACAGCTGAGGGCACTGAGGCGCAGAGAGAATAAGTAATATGCATGCCCAAGGTCACATACCTAGCAAGTGGCTGCCATCTTTTTTAGAAAATTTGAGATATAATTCGCATGCCATAAAATTTACCCTTTTGAAGTGTACAATTCAGTGATTATTAGTATATTCACAAAGTTGTGCAGCCATCACCACAATTTCATTCCCAAATATTTTATCACCCCCAGAAGAAAGCGCCTGTGCCCATTAGCAGTCACTTCTCCTTGTCCACCCATCCCCTCTCCCCAGCCCCTGGCAGCCACTAGCCATAGTCATTGGGGATTTGCCTATTTTGGACGTTTCATATAAGTAGAATCATATAATATGTGGCCTTTTGTGTCTGCTTATTTCACTTAGCATAATGTTCTCAAGGTTCTTCCATGTTGTGGCATCAGTGAGTACATTGTTCCTTTTTATGGCTGAATAATATTCCCCTGTGTGGACATGCTACATTTTTTAATCCATTCTTCAGTTGATAGATATTTGAATTGCCTTCACTTTTTGGGTATTGGGAATAATGCTGCCATAACATTTATGTACTAGTTTTTGTGTGAATGTGCTTTCTGTTCTTTTGAGTAAATAGCTAAAAGTGCAATTGCTGGGTCACATGGTAACTGTATATTTAACTTTTTGAGGAACAGCTGGACTGTTTTCCAAAGCAGCTGTACCGTTTTACATTCCCAGTGGCACTGTCTGAGGGTTCCAGTTTCACTCCATCTCTTTGTCAACACTTGATCTTGTCTGTCTTTTTTGTTATAGCCGTCCTAGTGGTTATGAAGTGGTATCTCGTTGTGGTTTTGATTTGCATTTCCCTAATGACTCTTGAGCATCTCTTTGTGAGCCCATTGGCCGTTCATATATCTTCTTTGGAGAAATGTCGATTTAAATCCTTTGTCACTTTTAATTAATTAGTTACTTTTTTTCTGAGGAAGATTGTCCCCGAGCTAACATCTGTGCCAGTTTTCCTGTGTTTTGTATGTGGGTCGCCGCCACAGCGTGGCTGCCAACAAGTGGTATTGGTCCACTCCAGGGAACCAAACCCAGGCAGCTGAAGCACAGTGCGCAGAACTTAACCACTAGGCCATAGCCAGCCCCCACTTTTTATTTTTTATTGTTGAGTTGTGAGAGTTCCTTATATATTCTGGGTACTAGAGCCCTATCAGATACATGATTTGCAAATATTTTCACTTTTCTCATCTTTTTTGACATAAGCAGAATTTTTGAGAACAAACAAAGCATGTGATTTTGTGCATGAAATAGGGAATTGGAGTCAAAGGACTTGGTTACCGGCTGTGCCTGGGCCACTCACAAGTGACTAACTAGCTTTGTAACCTGGAGTAACTTATTCCCTCTCAGCCTCCGTTTCCACTTCTGTAATTGGGCAGAATAATTGCATCAGCCACGCAGGGTGGCGTTAGGATTAAATGACATTAAGTGCTTCACAAGTCTCGGTTCAAGTATCAGTTCTTTTTATAACATGAGCTCACCCAGCTTTGCTAGAACATCTGTGTTGATGAGCGACTCAGTTGTTGAGCAAGGTTCCACCTGAAGATGGACTACTCAGAAGTGGAGCTAAGAACCTCCCCTAAAACCTAATTGTCATGACTGTCCCCAGAGAAGCTCTCTACACTGCCCAAGTGATGATGTTCCTCCTGTATCAGAAAGCTCTCGTATGATCCAGACGTAACCAGTTTGGCATTGTTTGTATTGTGTCTTCTTGTGTTGAGCGGCTCTAGTCTCACTTTCTGTGAGGCTGTGGGGTGGACAGTACTAGATTCAAGACCAGCCCTACGGTGTCGCTCGGGGCAAGTTACTCTCAGTGCCTCATCTATGAGAGGGAGACAGTTGTAGATGTGAAGACTGAATTGTGGGTGGTGGTGATGATTCAGTGAGATCCCGTCTGTGGTGCTCTTACCATAGGGCCAGACGCTGAGACGGCTCTCCTCCGAGAGGGGTGTTGGGCTGACGGGGGGACCCTGCCAAGTTGGGCTTCACGAGGTGACCTCCCTGGGGAAACGGTCAGTACTGGACTACCCATGATTGCAAACGCACAGCTTGTGAAATGGGGTATTTCTGATAAATAACTGAGTCTGTAAAATCAGAAGAGAAATTTTTGACCTATTTAAACAAGCAAACTTATTAAAATTGATGAAAAGCTTAAAGAAAAAAAGGTGGGAAAGGTGTACCAATCAACCAGTCCAAAGAAACAAGAAACAGAGAAAGCAGAGATACATACACGCGTCTTTGGAAGGACGCAAAAGGAACCAGTGGTTGCTCCTAGGCAGGAAGGGGGACCTAGGGATTGAGGGTTGAAAGACAGTAGGGGTTTAGGTGGACCCTTTGATGCTACTGGAAATGTTCACATAGAAATTGTAGTTGCTCAAATGGTTAAAATAGAAATTTGTAAAATTAAAAAAAAAAAACCCAAAACAAAAAAAGTGGAGCCGAGGCTGTTTGGTTAAGTGCTGTGCTCTTAGGCCACTTTCAAGTTGGCCCTTTTATCTGCAGAGAGAAGCTCTTTACCGGGTGGTCACCGATTAACCTGCTTCTCCTTATACTCTCCACTTGGAAGTCTTAAAACAAAATGTCCTTGAAGATACTCGATAATTCTAGATTTCTGCCAGTTCAGATTAGGCTTCTATTTTTGTTACTTAGAATTGATTTTACTTGATATGGGTTGAAGTGTTTAAAGTTTAATGCTTTTGGAGGAAGTGCCCCCCCCCCACCCCTTGTTCGAATTGAACGGTGATTAATGATGAATGTGGAGTGGCCTCGTCTTCAGTGTTGGGGCAGGTGGTTGATGAGCAGAGTCAGCTCTGTCCTGCATCCTGGGTCCTGGGTCCGGGGTCTGGGGTCCTGGGAGCAGAGCTTCCCCCGCTGCCGACTACAGTGAGAGTGAGTGCCCCTGGAGCTTGAAGGCGGTTGATGCTGCCCACCTGAAAACATTTTTAGAAATCCCACATGTCTCAAAAAATTCAACTTGTATATCTTACTGTGTAATATACTAGCCTGACTTAATGTTTTTAAAATGTTTTGTTTCCTCAAGTTTTTGGGTAAAAGGCAAGATGAACCACATCTCCCGTTGAGACTCTGTGGTAGAAATTGCCCCAAGTTGAAAAGCAGAGCATCATGGGGGCACTGTCTGTCTTCCTAAGTAGCAGGTCTTTGGGGGAATAGAATACGATGGGTTTGAGCTTGATAAGCTCCCAGTAGGTAAAGCTGAGCAGGCTCCTCTGAGGATTTACTCTTCCCTTGGCTCTATCTTCCTGTTTTCTGCTGTTGGGCAATTTTACTTTTGTGTTACATTAAGCTCAGTGCTATATTTCTTCTAGAATTTTGTGCAGATAATTACCCTTTGGGTACTTAAAACTGAGTGTAAAACATCACCCTCCGAAACATGCCATCAAACTAAGTAAATAAAACACAATTTAAGAACAGCTTTTATTAAAACAATAAAGTTTGGGGATTTTTATTGTCTCAATAAAGTGCAACAATTATGCGTACCTTCTCAAGCATAATTTTAAAATTAGGCTGCCTGCCTTGCCCAAAAGGAAAGTATTAGAGCTACCCAGGATGGTGATCTTAGGTCAAGGGGACCTTCAGATTAATTTTTTTTTTTTCCTCGAGGAAGATTAGCCCTGAGCTAACATCTGCTGCCAATCTTCCTCTTTTTGCTGAGGAAGACTGGCTCTGAGCTAACATCCATGCCCATCTTCCTCTACTTTTATACGTGGGACGCCTACCACAGCATGGCTTGCCGGGCGGTGCCATGTCTGCACCCGGGATCGGAACCGGTGAACCCCGGGCCGCCGAAGCGGAACGTGCGCACTTAACTACTGCGCCACTGGGCCGCCCCCAGTTTTAAAATTTTTTAGGAAAGAATTAGGGTGAGGTTTTGATTTGGTTGAACTAATTTATTCCACCATTTATCTGTACTTAAATAAGGCTTTGTTCCAGAATAAACAGTTCAGTTGCTATTCTCTGTGTAGAATATTGGTGGATGATTTTATGTAGATAGGTCTCTGTAAGAAGTTTCGTTTTTTTTTTTTTTTAAAAGATTAGCACCTGAGCTAACATCTGTTGCCAGTCTTCTTCATTTTTTTCTTCTTCTTCTTCTTCCCAAAGCCCTCCAGTACATAGTTGTATATTCTAGTTGAAGGTCTTTCTGGCTCTGCTACGGGGGATGCTGCCTCAGCATGGCCTGATAAGTGGTGCTAAGTCCCCGCCCAGGATCTGAACCCACGAGACCCTGGACCACCAAAACGGAGTGCACGAACTTAACCACTCGGCCCTGGGGCTGGCCTCTCTGTGAGAGGTTTTGAATAAGGCAAGATAGTCTGAGGTCATTTCCCGCATTGAACTTCACAGTACACAAGTATGAATGAAGACACTAAGGACAAGAGAATCTAGGCATAGCGTTGGGGTCAGCTGTTCAGAGTGGGGTTGTCTGGTCCCTGTTCTTCTGACATGGGGAGGCTTAGAAGGAAGTCAGCTTGGGAGGAGTATTCAATAAATGCTGAATGCTTGTGTGCCGTCATGTCCTGGCACTGGGGGTGTGGTGGTGGACCATGGAGAGTGGCCCCATGGAGTTTATGCTTTCCTGGGGGAGGTAGTACATACCCGTTTGACTATGTCAGGTATTGATAGGTTCTATGAAGAAAAATAAAGCAAGGTCAGGGACTAGAATAGAAAACAACAGTGATGTTTTAAGGTATTCCTTCTCAAAAACAGATGCCACGTACACAGTACTCTTTAAAAATGTCAATATTGGGGCCCACCCTGTGCTGAATGGTTAGGTTTGTGCGCTCTGCTTCAGTGGTCCAGAGTTTTGCCAGTTCGGATCCTGGGTGTGGACCTAGCACCGCTCATCAAGCCGTGCTGAGGTGGCGTCCCACATAGCAGAGCCAGAAGGACCTATAACTAGAATATACACCTATGTATGGGGGTGCTTTTGGAAGAAGAAGAAGAAGAAAAAAAAAAAGATTGGCAACAGATGTTAGCTCAGGTGCCAATCTTAAAAAAAAAAAAAAAAAAAAGGCGTTAATATCATGAAAGATGAAGAAGGCTGTGGAAGTGTTCCAGATAAAATAAGGCTGGAGACATGACAACTAAATGCTGTCTCTGGTCCTAAACTGGATCTGAGTTTTGTATTGACAGAATTGGAATGTGGATAGTAGATTAGATAAAGGTAATTGATAACTGTGTTGTGATTATGGTAAGAAAATATCCTTATTTTTAGGAAAGACACACTGAAGTAGTTAATACTTAAGGGGTAAAAGACTATAATGTATATAACTTACCTGCAAATGGTTTATTTTTGTTATAATTGAATGTGTGTATATATAGAGGGTGGAGGGAGAGAAGGGAACAAATGATGAAACAAATGGGGTAAAATATTAATTGGTGAACCTGAGTAAAGGGGATACAGGTGTTCTTTTTTGCAACTTTCTGTAAGTTTGAAATTAATTATGTATGAAAAGTTTTTAAAAGTCATGTATAGTCTAACACTTTTAAGAACAAGATCCTGTTTTTTAAAAAAGGCATATATTCCTTGGGAGAAATTTCCTATCATTTACATGTTAGTCATGCACATATGTAGAAATGTATATAATAGTCATTCATGTATTAAGAAATGTACATAATAGTTATTTTCGTATTAGTATGAATTTTAAGGAAAGTAATTATTCACTTACTGTTATCTAGCTGAACCCCAAGGAACTCAGTGATTTTCTGAGAGTTAAAGAGATTCTGGGAAAAGGAGGCATTATAGGGTCATTGGAGTCAGGCTAATGATGGAGAACTGGTTAGAATACGGGACCTTGGAGAGTAAGGAGGACAATGTGTAATAGAGGATAGAGATTTAGAAAGGACGATTGGGGCAAGCCAGTGATGAACTCCCACTGGGTTGAAGGTTGGCCTCTACCGTTGGGTGACCTGTCTAACCCGTGCTGTATGCTATCTTTGGTATTTATCTTTTTTCTTTTAAACAACGTTATTGAGATAGTATACATATCATGAAGGTTGTGGATGATTAATAACAATAGTTTTATGTAAATTTAATATATAAAGATCATTAAGCCAATAGCTATCAAAATTGATCAAAAAGCCAGGTACAATGGTAAGTACTTTGATAGACGTTATTGCGTTCAATCTTTACAAGATAGGTTTTAATTTCCTAATAGAGAATGAAGATAATAAAACCCTGAGAGGTTATAAAGAGCTACATTAGGTCACATATCTGGTGAGGAACTGAATTTTGAACCCAGATCTCTGATACTCCCTGATACTGTGAAGCTGGTAGCCTGGGCTGCTTCCCCAGCAGCCCCAGGTCTCTGATCCCTGATGGAGGAATTGTGCAGGCAGGGTCAGCAGGCTCTTGATTTATCTCCAGGACCTTAGAACAGAACATGGGGCACTTAAAGGTGGAAAAAGTGTAGTGCTGCTTTTTCATCCAAGAAGAGAAGAAAGATTTCTAAGAAATCTTTAGTATGTTACGTAGGAAAAAGAAGGTATCTGGGAAGTTAATTGAGTGTTCTGGGGTTAGTATCAGTGGAATCAGTTTTGGCCTGGATAAACTATTCCATTCATCCATCCACCTACCCATCCACACACTCTGACTTGTGTTCTCAAGGTGCCTGACTAACCCTGATTTGCAGTTTTTTGGTTCTGCCGGGCACCAACATCCCCACCTTCTCTTGCCAATGCTACAGATTTGATGATCCTATTTCTCTACACAAACTTCACCCCCATCATGTTCTGCTCTTAGCTGCTTTAACCGCCCCCCACAGACTCCTTGACACTCACCCTTACAACCCAGACAGGTTATCAAGAAGCCCATTTGGGGTTAGGATACAGGGACATTTTCAGTGGAACCCTGAGTTAGTTAGTAGGTTGGCATCTGCCTTCTGGATCTTTCTTTCCTCTGAATACTCCTTGGCTAGGTCAGCAGCTGGAAGAGCCTGATGCCTGTATGTAGGATATTTATTTTTCATTCATCTACTTGGCATCTTAATGGCATCTTCTTATCTTCTTTAAGTACTGCTTCCTGGAGCATCTGCATGCCTCTTTGGATTAAAAGGCTCCTTCTCTTGTGTTCTGGACAGTAGGCATTTATAAAACTGCCCACTGTGTGCAGCACACTGTCCCTGGTACTCTCTCCTTTACAGCTTATAGCATAGAAGCTTGAAGTTGCCAGATTCTCATCATGTATTGATGTTTAAAACAAAACAAAACATGGGGCTGGCCCAGTGACGCAGTGGTTAAGTTCACACATTCCGCTTCAGCAGACCAGGTTTTGCCGGTTCGGATCCCGGGTGTGGACATGACCCTGCTTGGCAAGCCATGCTGTGGCAGGTGTCCCACATGTAAAAAAAGTGGAGGAAGATGGGCACAGATGTTAGTTCAGGGCCAGTCTTCCTCAGCAAAAAGAGGAGGATTGGCAGCAGATGTTAGCTCAGGGCTAATCTTCCTCAAAAAAAAAAAAAAAAAACACAACAGGACAATACTTTTGTCTCATGGAAGTGGTTCGTTCAAATCCCACAAAAACATGGGCTTTCTTCTCTCACAGTAAAAATGATAAGTGGTGCACTGTAGTTCCTAAGTTCCTTCCACGTGTATCACCTGATACCAGGGTTTCTCAACCTTGGCATTATTGACATTTTGGGTCTGATAATTCTTTGTTGTGAGGGGCTATCCTGAATGTTACCTTCAGCAGCATCTCTGGCCTGTGTCCACTAGATGCTAATAGCGGTACCCCCACCACACACCAGTTGTGACAACCAAAAAAATTTCTAGACTTTGCTGGATGCTTCCTGGTGGGGGCAAATGACCCCTAGTTGAGAACAGCCTGCCTCATAGTTCTCCCCAAAATCCTCTTAGGTAGGTATTTTCTCCTATTTGAAGATGAGGAAACTGAGGCTTAGTAAGTTTGAATGGCCACATGGCTGGGACATGACGGAAGTGAGACTGGACGCCATCCCACATGTTGGACTCTTCATCTGAGGCCTTCTGTGCCCCATAGCTGCTGGGAACTTGTGTCAGGGGACAGGGAGGAGCAAGGCCAGTGCGGTGGATTGCCGCTGCGCTTTTGCTGTTGGGAGAGTCCCTGCTGTCTTGCTGGGTGTGAGATAGCCCATCCATCACGTCTCTGAGACTCCTGGGAGCTCCCCCTCTGAGGGATGCAGATAGGAATTGAGAAGAGATTTTAGCAGCGAAGCAATAATGCTCTCGCAGTCCTGCTCCATCAGGCCAGCTTGGGAGATCCCCAGGCCCAGCCGTGGAATGAAGGGGACCCCAAACTTTGCAGTCTTAGGCTTCCTTTGCCATGATTCTGTACAAATCTGGGAAGAGCGAGGTGCCCCTCTGGCACCTGTTACTGCTAGAGAGGTGAATCACATATTTCTGAAGTTTTATTTTTCCCCCATGCTCTGTGCTGCGCTGACAGAGTGGAGAAGAGACTGGAGAGAATCTTAGCCTGAGGCTGAAGCCTGACAGCCTGTGTGAGCTGTGCTGGGGCCACCCAGGGCTTCCGCCGGGGCGCCTTCTGTCCTCCTTAGGGACTGTGACCACTCGGCTGCAGTAGGACCCACGGCGGTGCCGGCTCCTGCCTCATCCCGCTGGGGGCAGATGTGGAGAGAGGTTGTCGCCTGCTCCCTCACCCCTGGTCATCTAAGGTGAATGGGCTCTGGGGACCTGGGGAGTGGGATAAGGGCACACTTGCTCTTCAGCTTCCCTTCATGACTCGTTGCCTGAGGAAGAAGCACTTAGGACAGTATAGACACGGGCTCCCAGGGCATCCGGGATTTCTGCATGTGGTGAAGCCATAAATACTCCTTCCCCCAGTGGGATGAATCGTACAGAGTGGCTAAACTTGAGAAGGTGTCTCTCTTGTATTTTAAAAGTCAGGATCTAAAGAATATTACTTGAGAGTTGGTTGACTTCTGAAGCACAAGAGAAAAACTCTCCGTCTGCTCTTGTGAAGTCTTTCCGCAGCTTTAGATCCTGATCTCGGATAACTGCTTTGACTTGCTGGCTTTTGGAGCCAACTCGAGTCACCATGTTGTTATTGCTTTCCTCATTATCTCAGACATCAAGTAATGTACAGACACACTGCATTAGTGGGTAGAGTTCAAGATTGACAGTCAGAAAACTTGAGAATTCTGATGGTTCTGCCCTTGGCCTTGACCTTGAGCTGTTTGCTTCTTTTGTACCTTAGTGTCTTATCCTGTAAAGTAGGGGAGCATTTCCCCTCTTGTTTCGCAGAGATAATGCAAGATGAGTAAAGTAATACCTTTAGAGAGGCTTAATCAGAGACAGGTTCAGTAGCTATTAATATCATAATTATGATGACGAATAGTGTAATTGCCAGCTTCTGTGCTGAAGGTGCTAGGAGTGCCCTGGGAGTGCTCTGTAGCCGACCTCTGTGTGTTTCTGTGCAGAGAGAAAGGAGAACGTTTCTCTCTCCTGCTCATTTTCATTCAGTAGTGTACATAAAGCAGAATTTTGATTTGCTTTGTTACATGTAGGAAGCTCTTTGCTGTCCCCTTGCTCTCTGCCCCTCCGTTCCAGGCATATGCATGTGTGCATTGTCCTCAACAAGAGAGGGAAATGGGGACCAAAATAATTTAGAAATTGTTTTGTGATTTATTGTTGTTTCCATGTTTTGTTTGTATTTTCACATAATAGTCTTGGAAGTCTTTCCATGCCAGTGTATGTTTATATGTGTCTGATTCTGTCATTTTTTTTAAAAGAAATCAGCTGCATGGTATTTAATGGAATGCACGTGTCATGATTCTCTCAGTCTCTTGGTGGGCATTTTTGGTACATAATAGATCCTTATTAAAGGGGAAGGCCTCGTTAGGGTGTGAAGTGGTAAGGCCAAGGAGACCTGGAATATGGAAATCGTCTAGTCTTGGATCTGTCTATTTTAGAGTTAATTGCTCAGCCTCTCTGGGCCTCAGTTTCTTATTAAAAAGAGAGATTTGGACTAGAAGATATTCTCAGATCCTATCCAGCTTTAAATGTTATAAATTCATCCTCAGATCTTGTGTACTAGTTATCTATTGCTTTATAACAAACATCCCAAAACTTTAATGTCTTAAAACTGCAACTAGTTATCTAGCTTACAGTTAGGCTGGGATTTCTTCGTGTCTGAGCTGGGCATATGTCTGCGGTCAGTTTGCAGGTGGGTTGGGGTCTGGTCTTCTAGATGGCCTTGCTCACGTGTCTGGTGGTTGGCTGGCTGTTAGCTGGACAGTTAGAGATGGGGGCGTGTCAATGAACTACATGTTGCTCATCCTCTGGGTCTGTTCACATGTGGCTGGGCAGGGTTCCCAAAGTAGCAAGGACAGAAGCTGAAAGGTCTCTTAAAGCCTAGGTTTGGAACTGATGCAGAGCCACTTCATTGCATTCTGTAGGTCAGAGCAGGTCACAAGGCCAAGCAGATTCAGGAAGTGGGGAGATAGACCCCACCTTTTGGTGGGAAGAACTGCAAAGAATTGTGGCCATTTTTATAGTCTAGTGTATCCTACAAATTGAGCCTTTGAATAGCAATTAAAGACCGTAGAAAAAGGAAGAAACAGACAGAAGCTGAATATGGAGATTGCAAGAACTTCTTCCCATTAGTGGTAAGTGTCCTTGTTGCAAAAAAACAAAGCAAACAAAAAACTGCTTCCTTGAATACTACTTAGCCATAAAAAAGGATGAAATCTTGCCATTTGCAACAACATGGATAGACTTTGAGGCTATATTATGTTAAGTGAAATAAGTCAGGGGGAGAAAGTCAAATACCTTATGATCTCACTTATAAATAGAAGACAAGAACCACAAACACATAGAGACAGAGATTGGATTGGTGGTAATCAGAGGGGAAGGGGGGAGGGAGGGAGGAGGAAAGGGGTGATTAGGTGCATGTACATAGTGATGGGTTGTAATTAGTCTTTGGGTGGTGAACATGATGTAATCTACAAAGAAATCGAAATATGTACACCTGCAGTTTATATACTGTTATAATCCAATGTGACCTCAGTAAAAAAAACAAAACAGGACAAAACCCTTTCCTTGGGCCAGTACAATACGTATGCTAGACACTTTGCCCAATGCCAGGGATATGAAGACAAATTCCCAATGGCCGCTGTTCTGAGAATGTCTAGTGTGGGCTTTGATAGCTAAACCAATCAACTATAATCCAGAACAAGTGTTTATAGTTTAATGTAAATCCAGTGCTGTGCAATCCCAAGGAAGGGGCCCCCCACTTCTATCTGGAGAGTCAGAGAAGATTTTTGGGAGCTGATTCTGGTAGGATGAGTGAGTTGGCGCTTATTGAGCAAAGAAGGGCTGGCGTGGGCATGGGAAGAGGTTTGCAGCTAAAGGAAACAGCAGGAATGAAGGTTCTGTGCCCTGGAAAGACCAAAGGACTCATGCTCCGGAGAGTTATGGGGTCAGTAAGGGCTGAGTTCAGAAGGCAGATGTGGCAGTGGTCAGATGTGACTAGAAGTCATGACTGGGCCATGTGAAAAAGTGCTCGTTGGTGAAAATGAACCAGAACTTCAATGTTTCCTCTGAATTTGTCTTTGGATGTTCTGGAAGACAAGAGGGTAGAGTATTGATTTTTCCGTTCCTTCATTTCTAAGGCCTTTTTTGAGTCTAGTACCTGTATGTCATACACCAAACATATTAAAATGAGGGAATAATATTTATTTCTTATTCAACCCTGGCTCCTTCCAAGATGAGTTTGAGTTAGCTGTGAATAGCCGTGGAAGCCTAGTGAAGAGTAATTCTGCCATATCATTGTGTGCCCTTTCTCTTAAGCAGCCTAGAAGCATGGTTCAGGAGAGACTGCCTGTGACAGAAGCTGTTGGGTGCCAGCGCAATAGCCATTCCTTCTTTGTTCTTGCACTAGGACCCTGATTTGCTCCATAATCAGTGGTCCCAGGCCCAGGGATGAATTGTGCTTATCTGAGCTCTTCATGGCTAATCAGTTCCCCCTTGGCCGGGTACTCACTCACCAGCCCGTCTCGTAGTGAGGGATGGTCATGAGACTCATTCTGACCAGTGGGACATAAGTAGGAGGCGGCTGGGGTCAGAAGGGGAATGTTTTGGTTCTGGTGAAAGGAGGAAGCTACAGAAGGAGAAAATTCTTTGGTCTCATCTCCCTTCCTTCCTGCACTGGATACTCATGTGTGATAACAAGGCACTTGGAGCAGTGGCAGCCAACTTGTAACCATGAGGGATTGTGCCTTTGGGCCAAAACCACTATATGGAGAGTAGCTGAGCAGAAGGATGGAAAGAGCCACCAGACTGACTCTGGGACCACCAGAGTCTGGACTTCTTGTGGGTCCTGACTTAGTTCAGGCCATTGTCAGTCAGTTTTCTGTTACTTGCAGTCTAGAGTGTTCCAAACTGATATATGATCTATATCTTGATCAGGGATGTGGATAAATAAAGACAAACAAGTAAGGTGTACCTTTTGTCCAATTTCGTTTTAATGTGTGGGACACTATTATAGACCATTTTGCCATGCTTTTAGGTGGCCTGGTGTTCTTGGCTTTTGGGTAGAAATGCTTTCAGCTGTTCCTGTGTTAATTCTAAAACCTGGGCAGAGAGATGACGGCAAGGTGTGCCTGGGCATGTGGGAGGCGGGCATTGCTCCCATTTCTTCTGAGGCAAAAGCACCATTACGAGGATGGGCTTTGGCATAGGAAGTAGTTGTTCTTTAAAATGTAGGCTTGTTTTTGTTTTAAACACAATAGGAGATATGAGAAGAGTAGAGCATGAGTTTTAAAAAGAACTGAAGAAAAATGTCACTGAGTGGAATTGGAACTAGACTAACACAACTCATGTTCTTCATGTTTGAAATGAGAATCCGAAACGTTCTTAACCATGACCTTCCACCTGCCATATGTCTATATTTGAACAAGATGTTGGAGTGGGGGTGGGGGAATGTGAAATTCTTGCAGAAAGAGCAAATAGCAATAGCAGAAGAGAAAATGAAACGTGTCCCTGAGAAAGGGTGGGCAGTTCGGCAAGAGGTAAGACTGAGGGGCAGCCCCATGGCCGAGTGGTTGGGTTCGTGCGCTCCGCTTCGGTGGCCCAGGGTTTTGCTGGTTTGGATCCTGGGCACTGACCTAGCACCACTCCTCAAGCCATGCTGAGGTGCCGTCCCACATAGCAGAGCCAGAAGGACCTACAACTAGAATATACAAGTATGTACTGGGGGGCTTTGGAGAGAAAGAAGAAAAAAAGAGGAAGATTGGCAACAGATACTAGCTCAGGGCCAGTCTTTAAAAAGAAAGAAAAAAGAGGTAAGACTGAGGGTAACAGACCTGGAAAAAAAAATAACATGGAGAATCATGCCCAAGTATAGAGAATGACCCCACACCATGCTCAGGACCAAACAGACAAACACTAAACCTTTATGGCAGGTGTCCTGTGATTTAAACACTGATTCTGAATAATCTTGTATAGAGCAAATTTGCAACGCTTCTTTGGCTATGTTGTAAGGAACGGTCTTTACCGGATCCCATGCTCTCTGGTTCCAGGTAGGTTCAGCCAGTGGGAGGCATGGGTAGAAGCCGTGTGGGCTGGAGGAGGGAGAAGTGGCATGTTTTTCTTCTTTCCACTCTGTCTTGGGTAAGTGGTGGCTGTGTCTCCACGGTGGCCTGTCCTCCCCTGGCCAGCCTCACCCTACACAGTCCCACTGTGTGTCAGGCTCCTGCAGATTGGCTGCAGCTTCTGGACTCTTCTTCCATCCCCTCTTTCCATGATCCCTCCAACCCTAGAGGTTGTAATAGTGTTTTGATGTTGCTGATCTTTAGGTTGCCCTCATTTTCCCAGGTTGGTTTTTCTGTTCTTCCATCCTCTGTATTCCATATTAAATTCCCTCTGAGAGATTTCTGATTTCCTGACTGGACATAATTTTGTTACCTCAAGATGCACTCTTGTTACTCATAGTATAGTGGGGATGAGGTCCATATTTTGACAACTCATTTGGATGACTTATTTGGTAGTTAACACACATGGGTTGGGGTGACGGCCATGAGTAGACCAAGGAATGGACAGTTCTGAGGAGGAAAAACTAGAGAGGGATGGTCACAAGAGTGTAAGAAATAAAAGAATGGGGACGATTTAGGCTGACTTGTGAGTGGAGGCTCAGATAGGAGAAACCAACCTCTGGACAGATGATGTAGTAAGAAACGGGGAAATGAGGCATTGAGGGGATCCTGAAAGTGAAAGCGTTTTAGGATATAATATATATACATAATTGGAAATCTGGAGTTATTTTGAGAGTAGACAGTGGGCAGTTGTAATTCCTCTGAGAAAAGGTGACAGTTGAAGACACAAGTGAAAAAAAGCTCTTTGTAGAGAAAAGTACATACAAAGAACTGATGACTGGACCTCAGGATTCACCCACAGTTGGATGATGGAGGATAAATAGAAGACATTGGTGAGAAAAAAGGATGCGCTCTAAGATGCAGGAAAATTGGGATGGGCTATTATCCCAGAAGCTTTGAAAGGTGAGAGTGCTCAGTAGCATCAAAAGCTGCAGAGAAATAAAGAGTGATTGGGAAAAGGGCTTTGATTTGTCCCAAGGAAGGTCAAGTGAGTAGTATGTTTAAATTTAGCCGCCAGCATTAGATTAATTGTTCCAAGTAGGATTTTAAAAATAGCCTTTCCTTTGTTGTATCATTGTTCAGTTGCCTTAGATTTGCCCTCTGCGGGGCACACATCTTGTCTTCTCAGTGCCTTGACCTTGACCTCAGTTGTGCAGGATCCCTCTTGAAGTCAGATAAGTAGTGCACAAATAGGCCACGGAAACTTTAAATGGTGGCAGTACAAGGACCCAAAAGAACCTGCCTGCGGTATATAACAGAGGTTTTGAGATCTGAAATGAGTTAGATTGCCTTACCTCCCTCTTTCTGGGGCGTGTAGGATAGTGCTAGAGAATTTCAAATCTGGACTTGGTGGAATAATTGCTTTTGCTTTTTTTTTTTTTTTTTCAGTTTTTAAAAAAAATTTTATGTGTGCTGGCTGAAACGCATGCTTTGCAGCTCCTCTGGCTGAAGTCAGAGAGAGAAGTACTTCTTACTGAGTTCTGTTCTGTGTGTAATACAGTCAGTGTTATGAGGAAATTCCAGAATAATATAATTAATTCATTAGTTTAACTTTTTTAATGATAAAACGTAATATAATTGCATATAAGAATTTGGAAAATAGAGGAAAGAATGTTGTCTTGCCATTCTAAAGCATCCACTGTTAACAATTTGTAATAGTTGGTGTAAATATTTTTTACTCTTCTTGGTGGACTGACTTCCTATTTTATTAAGAAAATTTGAGCCGTTGTTTAGAATGCCTGCCAGTTTTTTATCCAGTAGCCTTGGGTAGATAGTTCTGCCTGCATTAAGGGGAAATAAGACCAGCCTTATAATAAAATATTCTGTTGTGTTCCATATACGTGGAAAAAAGAAGATAAATCCTTCCAGAATGAGTAGGAGGACGTGGGGAGAGGCAGACAGACACAGACCATGTTAGAATTATCCTTGGAGGCTTGTCTCATTCTTCAGGCATTAATCTTTTCTTCCCCATTTTTTAGCTTTTTGTGTCTGACTTCTTTCATCTAGCATTATATTTTTGAGGTTCAGCTGTGTTGTAGCATATATGAGTACTTTGTTCCTTTTTATGGCTGAATAAAATTCTGTTGTGTGTGTATATTACAATTCGTTCATTTATCAGTTGACGGGCATTTGAGTTGTTTCTCTTTTGGCTATTGTGGATAGTGCTGTTATGAATATCTGTGTACATATATTTATTTGAGTGCCTGTTTTCAGTTCTCTTGGGGACGGCATTGATCTTGTTCCTCACTCCCTGCGTTGTGAAATACATAGATTGAGGCAGTCCACTTAGATCATGAAGCTCACTCTTGGAACCTGTGCATTTTGCTTCCTGCAAAGCACTTCTCTATATTGATTTTGGTCATAATCCCAAAGATAATACATGGGGTCCCTTTTGCCCAATAGAGGGTGATTGGTGCTTTGTTACAGGAAACTGAGTTCAGCATCTTATGTGTATGGTGTAAATTATAAGACAGAATCTCATTACTCTTGTCACAACTGCTCATGGGGTAAAACAATCTTTTACTGCTCTGTCAACAGGTCTTAGTTCCATAGTCCAAGATCCCCAGAGTCCCTTTCCTTGCCTCATCTGCCCTCTGTCTGCTCAGATAGAGCATCTGCACTCATGGCTGCCTTCTTTGTTTGGTTCAGAACTGACAGTCCAGGGCTCCCAGTGACTGGAGCTGTTAGAGCAAGTCCCACAAGCACTGGGCGCATGTCCTGGAGATACCCATTGTGAACTTTTTAATCAGTTATGTTCCATTTACAGTGTCTAGATTGGGCCCATGTCTGGAAATTTATCTCTGTATTCTTCAATACAGTTCTTGAAAGATTTGAGGAGTAAATGGAATTTGATGTCATACCAACTGGAACTCAGCCTATAGAGAGTAAATCTGGGTGGGAAAGAAAAGAAGGACCAACAAATATCAGAGATGACAGATTAAAGCAAGCATATCATTTTGGCCACTGTCCAGCACCATGTGAAACAATGCATGCCTATTGTTTTAGGTAGGTTCCCCAAGAAGGCAGAGCCTGAGAGATGAAGACTTGGATCCAGGAATGTGATCCTAGACAAGTGCAACAGGGAGACCAGGAAGAGAAATTAACAAAGGCAGCTAAAAGGTGTGCTCTTGTGCTGGTTGCTGCTGTGGGCAGTTAAAGCAGAAGTCCCCCCGTCACCCTTGTAGGAACCATATAGAATGCACTTCAGAATTCTCCACCCCACGTACAGAAGATGAGATTATTTATCCACTGGCTCCCCTTTTCCTTTGATCAAGCGTTGCCCAATGGGGATGTTGACTTCCTCTTATACTTCTAGGTTTGCTCTTATAGGGGAGGAAGAACATTTCCTCTACTGTCTGGGTTCTTCTGTTTTTTGTCTGAATTAAATTGATATGAGACAGAATAACAGGAGAAAAATCAAACAAAGCTTTCTAACGTGTATACATGGGAGAGACCCAGGAAAACTGAGTAACTTGACAAAATGGCTGAGGCTCTCATCTTAAATACCATCTTCAGCTGAAGACAGAGGAGGATGTTAGGGGTAGTGGTTTGGGACTTCGGTGGCGGGGGGGGGGGGGTGCTGCGGAGAGGCAATTCATGTGGAAATGGAAAAGCAAATGTTTGGTAGACAGAACTTTGATAAGAGTGGGCTTAGCAAGGATCCTCCCAGTCTACCATACCCGTAGTTATCTATGGTGATGGCCTGTCTTGGAGACAGGCCTTTTAGCTTAAATGCTTTTAGGCAGTTGGGGGGAAGGTCAAAGTTTCTTTCAGAGTCTTTTGTTCTTAAAAATAATCAAGCCAAAAAGATACATTTTTGAGGTAGCCAATTCTGATCTCCCACACTCTTGTACCTGCTTTTGAAAGTTGGTTCCCATTGACTTTCCAAAATGGCTTCCATAAAATAGCCCTAGTCAGAAAGCAGGAGGTAGATAGTGCAGCCAAGGCTTGGTACTAACAGCTGTGGACCACTGGTTGCCTCATCCACTGCCGGAGTTAAGAGGGAGCTGAGAGGATGTAAGGCAGGACACACGTGTATCTGGCACATGTAATTTCCACATTCCCCCATCTCTCTTTTGGTAGTCACTTCTGCATGTCTCAGAGCGTCCAGAATATCCAGAACTGACAGTACCCAATCATGGGGAATTTTCTCAGCCTGGCTCTGAGTGAAGGCCGTGTGTTTGTCCCAGTCCCCTTAACGTCTTTTTCTCTCTTCCATTCTTCATTTTGATGGCATAAGGCCAATTGATCTGTCAGAGTTAAAGCCACTAAGTCTGTTAAAGCTGTAGGAATCCAATTAGATTTTAATACAAGGCAAAACCCTTTTTCAAAAAATGAATAATTTGGACTCTTCAACAGGTATTAGAGTCTCTGGAGACAGGGAGAAATGAGGAAAACTCTCACATACTTTCATGCAGAGAGCGATCAGAGTTTAACTTTCTCCTTCATGGGCTTGGGAGTCTGTTAGGACAGTGACATACTGGCTCAGAAGCATTCTGAGTCCCAGCAGGAGCTATTGTGTTTTTGTAACACTCAACAGCTTTGCATCTCCATTTCCCTTGAGGATCAGGCCATCTTCCTCCCTGTCCTTACCTGTCCAGGTATAGACACCTGTTAGCCGTTCCCACATCTCCTGTGATGAGCCCAGGAGCTCTTCGCTGAATTTATGGAAACTGCTGTCTTGCAGCTTACGCAATGGAGAACAGGCCACTTCAGGGTCCTGTAACCCTAAGACCAAGACTCCAGGAGAAGTCCTCTTAACTGATGATTGGGAGACATTGTCAGTTAATCAAAAGTAGTTGGCTAAAGCAAGGAATCATAAATGTGATGTATACAAACCTTAAGCACATATACCATCTTAATTTAAAATTCTCACTGGCCAGTCTTTCTGTGTAGTTCCAAGGTCCTTTCATCGAGCCTGGGTTTACTGGTAGGAATCCTGCATCTTCTCTTTTTTAGAAAGCATATCTGTCATGTATCACTTATAATCTCCTCTTTTGATTTCTTTAAAGAACAGGGCAAACTGATTACAGAATCCTTTTAGATCGTTGTAAACGGTTTCTAGTCTTTCACAGTGATCGTGACCACATCTAATTCAACAGCAGTTTATAGCAACTCCCTTTTATTGACATTTTTCAAGTCGTACAGCTTAGTTTCATAAAGACAATTATTTTTCATAGTTATATTTTGTCAGTTTGTCATTTAAATTATTCAGTTAAAATATAGGTGCACCAGCATAAGCAGAGTAGGGACTGCGTAGAATTGGCTCTTTGTAGACGCCCAGCTCAGCCGGTCGGGGCAGAAGTGTGCAGACATAACTAGAGAGAGGCTGTGAGCCATGAGCTGGTCAGCCCCATTTGCATCAGTCAGTCAAGTTTGTGGAAGGAATGGAAAGCGGTAGGAAGTCCAATTTGTTGGTTAAATTGAAGACATTGAGAGCATCTAACTCTGCTGCCTGGTACCCTGAGATTGGGCAATGCAAAAATCCTCACATATAAAATGTTCTAAACCTCTTCTGGGTTGCTTCTAATGACCCATGCACACTCTTTCTGCGTGGAAGTTATCGGCACCCATTGGGAGTCTCGCGGGCTTTCCAGATTTGCTGGCTATTCGTGTGATGGGCCGGGCTCTGCACATTTCAGTGATTGGAATGACAGGGTCCTTAAACCACTTACACTTCGATTGATTCCCTGACTTAAATTCTTCGGTAAAAATTGAGAGATCTGAGAGAGAGTCAGCTTCTTTCCTTTGTGATCCAGAAATTAGCTCTAAGCAAAAAAAAAGAAAAAGAAAAAGTTGGCTCTCTGTACATGTCAAGGCCTGTGTCTGGATTCTTAAAAATCGGAGACGCAAAATCTAAATTCCTTAGTGTTTTAAAAATAAACTTAGCTTAGTGTTAGCATCAGCTTGTGAACCTACAGTTTATCTCTGCTTTGGCAAGAGGTGCCTTAGGGAGAATTAGGGAGGGGTTATGTAGGTATGTGTTACATACATATAAAAAGTGCAGCAGAAAAAAAGAAATATCAATAGCTTCTAAGGTTCTGGTCAGAGGTAACATTTTCAGGAAAATTTCCAATTGACACATAGCCACAGGAAGCTGTAGACACCTTATAACCTTGTCACTCCCCACGTGGGTTTGTAAGGTGCTACCTACCAGGTTCCCTGAGTTATTAGCAAATCTCGCGTTTCTGTCTTACCCCCAATAGTAATATTACGCTTGGCATCAGTGGTTAGTGGGATTTATTCTGCAGATCCTGTAGAATTCTGCGTGCAGCTGAGGCACGTTGACAATGGTGTGATTTGATTTTGTTTGAAACACAGGCAGGGGAGCCCCTTTGAGCCTCGAGCTTCTGTGCCGGAGCATCAAGGAAGGAGATAAGGATGTGCTCTAAGCAGATGGGAGCGCTTCTGTCAGAGATTAGTTACTGATTGTACGAAAATCAGATTTGCTTCTTGAACTGTTCTGTCTTAGAATTGCCTTGGACTTTTCATCCCCATGACTAGTTTGACTCACTGGTGGGTGACAGAAGTTTAAATGTAAAATAAGAGCCCTTTTGCCCCACGTTATGGAGTAATCATTTGTAGAATTCCTTGGCATGCGGTCTCCTTTTGTTCTCTGATTCATTTGTGGCGTAAAGTATCTTCTGGGTCGATTATATTGAGACTTGGGAAGAAATAGAGAATGGAATAAATCATGAAAGGCCATCTTCAGGGCAGTAGTAATACAATTTTACCATGAAAATGATCCAATAGAGATGATACATGCTATGTAGGTGTATGTAAATTGCATGCAAATAAAAATTTAATACCTGAGTATGGCCCTGAGGGACAAAGCTTATTGGAACCCGTTGTTCTAACTGACTCATCATTCTGAGTGTTTGAATCAGCCACAGGTGAGGCCAGGTACTCTGGCTTGCCTGCGGTTGTCTGTAATTTCTAACTCAGGAGCTCATCTTTCCAGCCTGTTGCCTCTCTGACCTCAGCTCTTACTGCTCCATCCCTTGCTCACTTCCATCCTGGCCATGCCGTCTTCCTTGCTCAAACACGCCAAGTGGGCTCCCACCCCAGGGCCTTTGCATCTGCTGAGTTTCTGCCCAGAAGTCTGTTCCCCAGATGTCAGCATGACTCACTCCTTTGCTTCATTCAGGTCTTTAAATCAAATGTCACCTTCTCATGAGACCTTCCCTGGGTACCTGCCTAAAACTGGAAAGCCCTCCCACCATTCTCTATTCCTGTCTTGTGTTATTATACATAGTATCTAAAACACGTTATACTTTACTGATTTACTTATTTATTTTGGTCTCTTTGCCTCACCAGAATGCCGATTCCATGAGGGCAGGAATATCTGTCTATTTTGTTCATTGTTAAGTCTCTATTGTCTAGAGCAGTGCCTGGCACATAGCAGACACTCGATAAATACTCGTTGAATCTCTGAATAATGTGTGTTGGTTGATATTGTACCAGGTTGACTTTTGGACATTTAATGTTTATATGTAATTAAGTGTGGGTGGTGTGTCTTTTCCAGGTTCTTTTGACTCTTGGAAAAGGAGAGGAGATGCCAGTGAGTCATTGTTGGTATTTTAAAAATTAGGCTTTCACGGAAGGAGCAGGGGTTCAACCAGTGGTTAAAACTGAAGTTGGGGGATTCACTGCCCTCTAAGTATTTGTTGTGTTCATAGCATCTGCAAGGCGAGGCCCTGGATCAGCTTCCACAGGGTACACTGTGGCGAGTTAGACACAGTCCCTGGCCTGAGGGGGGTCGCAGTCTTGGGAGACAGTAAGGCGTAGATAGGCGACTCAGGGGTAAAGCACATTAAGTGGTACAAGTGACGTGAACTGCGTTTTCTCTGACATCTGTAGACATGTTGTCCATCAAACATTGTCCCTATTATTATGTGTCATTGTTTAAAAAACTTTTAAGTCAATGTATTTTAGCTCCATGTGTTTTAGCCTTAATGAGCTTATTGTTTAAGTATTTGAGAATTGGTATGCTGTATGGGACTTTGATATTAAAAAGTAATTTTTTCCCTCTAAATGCTAACTAAGCTATCAGTTGTGGCGTTCATAAAGAGCTGGGGTGACTTTTTGGACCTCAGTTGAAGAGAGTGGGTGACCCCCCTCTAGCAAGGCAGTGCAGTGTAATGGCTGAGAGCATGCACTAGGGAGCCAGCCAGCTTCATTGTTTACCAGCTGTGTGACCCAAGGAAAGAGAGTGAATCTCTGTGTGCCTCATTTTCCTCATCTGTGAAATGGAAATTACAATATCTACCTCAGGGGATTATCAAGAGGATTAAATGGTTTAAGGTGTGTACATAATACAGCAGTTTGTGGCACATACTACTATCATGTCAGTGTTAACTATTATAAATATAATTAAAGTTACTATCGTCATTATTGGATCATGGCAAACTCATCAGTCCAAACAAGGCCTTCTCTTTAAAAAAATTTTTCTTCAACTCTTACCATTGTTTCCCTTTTTTCTCTGCTCCCATTCCCTCTGTCCGTGTTAGCATCAATTCCTTGTATATGTGTGGGTCTTTGTTTGCCTATAGGTGTTTAAATTTACATAAGTGGTATTGTCTTGCAGATCTTATCGATTTCTTTTTAAACTTGCCTACCTCAGCAGTATGTTTTAAGTTTTATTGATGTTGCTGTACATACATCTAAGTCACTACTTCTAACTGATGAGTGTATGTTATTTTATTGCATGTGTAGCGTACATTTTATTTATACAAGCTCTTACTGATGTGTGCCTCCACTGCCTCAGACTCCCCACCCTCGTGAACAGTGAAGCTCCTTGTCTTTATCCTTGTACATTCATGTGACTGTGAGGATATTTGTTGTGTACCTGCTGAGTAGAAAGTGTGAGGATCATAGGGAAGATGCATATCTATTTTCCTCAATTCTGCTTTATTGCTACCAAAATGGCTGCACCAGTCTACTCTCCCACTAGCAGTGCAGGAGGTTCCAGATTCTTTGTACCCTTACCATTACTTACTGCTGTTTTACTGTTTAATTTTGGTGGGTGTAGAATTTTGGCAAATCTGGTGGGTGTAGAATCTCCTAGTTATTTTAGTTTATATATCTCTGATTACCTTGATATATTTCTTGGCCATTCATGTTTCTTCTTCTGTATCTTGCCCATTCTTACCCTTTCGCATTGTTTCATGGTGTTTTCTGACTTCTATTTGTAGGAGCTCCTTTTATATTCTGGATATTAATCTGTCTTCTCCCAGTGTCCACACATTTGTTAATTTTGTCTCAAGTGCCTTTATGGAATAGTCACAATAGTTACAATGTAGTCCATGTATTGACTACATTGACTGCAAGATACAACATTGAATAGTACGATGTAGTCAAGTCCGTCAGATGTTCAACTTGTGATGTGTGCTTTTGGTCTTGTTTAAGAAATGCTTTTCTACATGCAGAGCTACATAGATGCTCTCCTACATTTTGTTTTGTTAGTTTCATAGATTTACTGTGTTACGTTTAGGTTTTTACCATCGTATATACTGTGAGGTACAGAGCCGGCTATGTTTGTGCATTTCCCAATATCCTTTATTCTCTTCACTGGTTTATGGTGCTGCCTTTGTAATATACCAAGTTGTCATGTATACATAAATATGTTTTTACACCCTTTTTTCTAGTTTTTACTCTAGTTACTTGTTCTTGCATAAATACCCTATAATCATTGTGGCTTTGATGTTTGTTAATATTTGTATCTGGTGGGAGGGCGAGTCCCTCTCCTTTTTGAAAATTGGCCCTTCACAAACCTTTATTCTTCTATTTATATATTAGAATAAATTTGATTTAAATTTTTTGTTACTCAATTTTGCTGGAATTTTTGTTAGAATAGTTATATAATAATTTGGGAGAACTGCCATCTTTACAATGTTAAGTTGTTCCATTCATTAACCTCATATATGTATCTCCATTTTCTCAATTCCTCATTGATTTCCTTTCATAGATTTAAAAAATCTTCTCTCCAGATGTCTGTGTATTCCTTTTTGGATTAATATCTATACATCATAGTTTTTATTGCTATTGTGAATATCTTTTCTACTATATTTCCTAGTTGCATATTGTTGATACAGAGGAATGCTGTGGACTTTTCTAAATTCATCATGTATCTGGCAACTTTGCTGGACTCATTTCTTTTTATTCTTTGTAAAATGATTACATCTACAGTCAGTGACATTTTTGTTCCTTCCCTTCCTATCCTTCTACCTCTCCTTTCGTTTTTCTTGTCCTGTTTTGTTGGCCAGTGCTTCCAGTACTATGCGAAACACTGATAATGTTGGAATCCTTATCTTGTTTCTAAAACCAAAAGCAGTCAAGCTAAAATTTCTATATTAAATATGGTGGTTGCTTTTGGTTTTTGTTATGTAACTAATTAAGTTAGGGAAACTTCTTTCCAGGCCTTGTTTTCAGGTTTTTTTCTATTAAAATGACAATTCAGGTTTAAATGTCTTTGTTTCATGTTATTTACAAACAACAAATATAAAATTTCTTTAAAGATCTGCAATTCCAAGAGAATATAGTAAACAATTATCTTGCTTTCAAAGGAGTGTTGCATGTATATTTTTATGATAGGTGAATGGGTTGAAGTTTTAGGCAAGAGGAGGAACGGTGAAAACATAATGGATATCAGCATTTGTCCTTTCTGTCAAATAGTTTAACATCAACCTTGTCTTAGACACTGAATGACTAGGTCCTCGTTTAACTGAGAAGGAGCTGCTGGAGGGGCAGAGTCTCTAATCAGACTTTTTTAGTTGAATCTTGAGCAAGACTTGTAATTTGGGCCCTACTTGGTTATGTTGCATTTCACCTTTTTGAGGCTGTTGTTTTTAGATCTATAAAAGGAGAGGACTGGGCTTGAGGTTCTTTCTAGCTCTACAATTCTATAGTTGCACAGCATGAGAAATTGAGAGAATTGGGCTTGGTCAGTAGAAAGAGGGAATCTTCACGCTATCAGAATAAAACATCAAAAAGGAGTCTTGATGCTTGGAATTGCAAGGTCCCAGACAAAGGATCTGAATGGAAGGTGCAAAAGCTGAGAGGGTGGATGTGTGGAGGGCTTTGAGATGGCACATAACCACTTCTAGGTGAATCTGGAAGACAGCCACAGCTGGGGGAAGTAGGGGAAAAGGGTGTGTGTGATAAGGGAGCCAAGTGCATGAGACCAATGCTTTAATTTAAGCCCATTTGGGAGCTTCAAGCTTGACCTAGACAGAGGCTGGGCCAGAGTATGGGTTAGGGATTTTGGAGTAGTGGTTGGTTTAGCTGTTAGAGAAGAGTCAACAGAATTTGTTTGGGGACTGAAAATGTTGGGAGAAAAGGCAAGCTAAAAATGTCAGGTTTTTTTCCCCTTTATTGCAGGAAATGGCAATATATGCATTTGCTTGCACTGATTTTTCAAAGATCTGGCATTTGCATGTATTATCATGCGCTTGGGCTGGTATTCTTAGAAGCAAGCTAGAGATTGCCTCTCTGGGGTGAACCACTATTTTTCCTTTGCGCACATCTTGGCATGCATTTCTGTGTGTATATTTTAAGAGGATATTGGTATAAAATTAGTGGAAATGTTTACGATATATTACAGATTTGCAGATGACAGTGGAAGAAATTGCCTAGACCTGGTAACTTAAAGATGAAACTCCTGTTTCTGCAAGAAGACAGGAATTTCGAAAAGTAGAGAGAGCTAAGTATAATTTTGAAAAGTTAATCATAGGAATGAACTTGGAAAATGTCCTAGTTTAAAAAATCTTATTTCTACTTTAGGTCTCTTTTAAGCTTGAGATAACAGAATATTAGAAAAAACAAACAAGCAGGGCAAAGGAAAAGGTCCATATGAAGCTATTAGGTAAAATAGTGGAATGGATTAATTTAAAAAACACTCCACATTTTATTCAGATGAAATGAAATTCTGAATCATTTTAAGGCCCTGAATGTACTATTTAAAAAACTGTTATGCTTTTCCTTTTTTGTTGATTTTAAGGTATGTTTACTTTTGGAAGAAAAGGAATAAATCCAGTTTTTATGCTTAGCTTTCACATATTTAGAAATGGCATGTTAATTTCTTTCTTTTTAGAGAAAGAGAGAAGGCATGTAATGAAATGATTTTAGTTAAAGTTTTTCTAAATACATAACCAGGCTGGTATGATTTTTCTTCCTCCCTTGGGCTATTTTATTCTGAAATATAGTGTCTTTTTCTCTTCGTTGTGAAAGAATTCAGGGAAGTGAGGAATATGCTCCAAATGAAATGTCATTTGAATGCTGTTATAATTAAATTGACTCTCAGCAATTTTTCCCATCAGAAAAATTTTCTACAGAAGTGGTTGCCACAAATGTATATTTAAATTGTGTCCCCTCTTACTCCTTTTCAGTTTTTTAATTCCAGCCTCAGCAAGCCTAATTATAAACTTTTGAAACATGTTTTAAGAGGTTTTTAGGACTAACTGATGTTCTTTTCAATTTGGGGTTTTGTATTTTATTCCAGAATATTAAGGGGAAATTGCTCATTACTTATTTAAACTAATTCTTTACTTTGGGTACTCATGGAGCATTAGAGTAATCCACAGGCACTTTGTGTTCTATCTACAATAGATGGGTTTTTGAAAATGTGAAATCGTACTTTAAATGTACTTTTTCTCTGAAGCAAACTGTTTTTTACTAATTAGGATGATTAATCTTAATTTACCTGTTTTTTTTTTTTTTTTTAAGTGAAGGAAGTAGCAGGGCTATGTCTGCTTAAGGCATTGTCAACCAAAACAGCCTTTCAGCCCATATATTTGCCTCTGGGACCCCTTAATCCTTCACCTACACTGGTGTCTGAAGGCCTCATTTTTATTAATTTATGAATGATGATGATATTTACTGCATGCTTACTCTGTGGCACCTGCTTTACCTACCTCTTCTTATTTCATTCTCTACCAACCCAGTGAGATAGGGTAATATTAAAATTTTAGAAATGAAGACAATATGTTACTTTTTTAGGACACACAGCTTATGAGTGTTAGAGCCTAGATTGGAACCCAGGCCATTGACTTTAGAAACGGTGCTTCTGACCACTCCCCGACAGTGTCTGGTCAGACTAGATCCTCTTCCTACCCTTCTGCACAGAGGAATGGTCTGGAAGCCTCTAGATAGTCCAGTGATTCTGCTCTAAGCTTCCCAGGCTAGACCCTATCTCTTGGCTCATTGCTTGCTTTCCCTGGCTGGACCTCTTCTTTCTAGTGCTTCTTCTCCCTTTCCAGTTACACCTTCCTTTATGCCGGTTTTGGCCAGTAAATACAAAGAATGTGTGTGTATGTCCCTTCCTCGCAACCTTAGGAAATTTAGGAATCCAGTGAAGAATGTCAAGAAAAACCAAGAGGTTGGTAAATACCGTAAAACCTGATTGCATGTCGGATGCCTGGACGGGATCTGGGCACCAGCACTCTCTCTTACTTGCTACCTCGTTCTCTTCTTTGGCATCATTTATCAGGCAGATGCTTGCTGAGGGTGGGGACACAGGGGTGATTCTCCTAGGTATAGGGTGAATCTTGTTCCTGAATAGAAATGGTTTCCCTCTCTTCAGAATTTTCCACAGATGGCACACTTGGCATTTGTAGTCTCCCCCATTGAAGTAAATATTTGGAGCAAAAACCCAGCATGTTGATCCTCAGACTCTGACAATATTTTATTTTAAATTAGTAGCAAGGATGAGTGCGTATGACATCTAAGCGCAATTTTCAAACAAAACCTGTCAATTTTAGACAGGCTGCGTTTTGGGAAGGGCCACTTGTTTATAGTGGTTGCAGTCTGCTGCCTTTTCTCCTGGCCTCATGACCTGTGGGATTTACCAAAAGTGAGACTTTTTGGTTCATATTTCCCCTGAGGGAAGGCACGAGTGTGAATTAAATCATGAGAATCCCACAGTTAATGGAAAATTAAAGGTTTTTTGATTCAAATTTACTGCTTGTGAATTCAAATGACAGCCATTAAGTAATGATCATGGGGTTAGACGTCTACGGTGGAATAATTTGAATTCTGGGGGGATTTCTTGATTTATTGCCATTTACACTGGGACTACTCCAGGCAAAGGTGCCCATTGCCAGAGTTGTCTTCCTTTCTGACGGGTTCTCCTTCTACTTAGAATTTAGAAGTGTTTTTTCCCTCAACAATCTCACAATTTAATTGCTGACCATATATGTTCTCCAGTATGTATTTAATTGTTTTGGGCTTCACCACCACTTTGAACCTGTAGAAAATAAGGAACAGGTCAGTGGCTGCTTATGCTTTCGTGCTAAGTGACTTCTTAACATTTTAAAAATCAATAAGGGCTTCATCGATCGAGTTTTAAGTGATGTAAGGAAAGAAACAAACTTTGGCCATACAGCTTCCACGCATCAGGCACTGGGCTAAGCATTTAATGTGCATGATCTAATTTAATCTTCATGATGGCTTTTAAGGGTCAGAATTATTATTCCTTTTTTAAAGATTAGGAAATTGATGCTTAATAGGAAAGCTTAAATAGCTCACCTGAGGTCACACAGCTGGAACCTGGTGAAGCTGAAAGAGTGAAACTTGTCTGGCTTCAAAGGGCAGTGAAAAATCTGCCTTTTCTTTGGTTAGAATAAGGCTCCCACAACATAGGTATTTCAGGAGACTTTTAATGCTTAGGCAAATTTACTGTCATTAAAGGATTAAAGAAACAGGTTCTTTCCCCCTCTACATTCCAACTGAAAAAACTGAAACTGAAAGTATATGATTGTTGTGTTTCATTGTGCTCAAGGTAGATGTAATTCTCAGACCACAGATTTCCCCAATTCCCTGTATATAAGGCTATTTAAAAGCAATGCCATGCTTCCCAACTTTATCTGTGTTCCTTTTAATTAAATCCAAGTTCACGTGCAGAGAACCTTCCTAGCTACTGCGATCTTATAGGATAGCATGAAGTTCTGATTTCCACTCTGGCTCCCACCCTACTCCCTGCCCCGTGATGATGTGTAAACCTACAGGTCATTAACACTTAACAGTTTTCAGAGCTGTGAGTGTTCCTTGAGACTGAGTCCCGACTGTCTGGGTCGTCTGTACACTGCTGCTGGCCGGGTGTCTGTCTTCCCAGATCCTCCTTAGACTTCAGGCGCTTCACCCTCAGAAGAGCCTTCTGTGATGAGGTCAGCTGTGGTAGATCTTTCTCGTCTTCATTTCCTTGGCACTTTCTGTCTGTATTGACAAATTAGCACCTTGTTATATACTTCCTTACTCCTCGAGGGTGTATGTGCCTTTCTGCCTCTGTGTCTGTGCATCTTCCATCCCCAGATATTCTGTAAATGTCTGTGGTGAAAGACTGACTCATACATCTCATCCTTCTCCTTGACACCACATGGTGGCTCTTCTCCTTGGCGCACAGTGGGTATTCAGTAAACACTTGATAATTGAAATACAGAAACTGGCATGAATCCACCATATCATCTCACTGCCTTTTCTTGAGCTGAAATGAAGTATAGGAACATTTAGAATGTAAATTTTATGTAGAACTTTAAAAATTTTGGATAGGTGATACGTTCACATGATTCAAAATAAAAGAAGATAAAAAACTACACAGTAAAAAATCTCCCTTGGTTTGTACCCTCTCATTCCTTGCTTCTCCACAAAGAAGTAGCCACTGTTTTAGTTTTGTCTGTATCCTTCTAGAGTATTTTTGTGATTTAAACAAATTGCAATAAAAATACTTATTTTCCGCATCTTGACACTATAAAAGAGTTCCACACCTTGCTTTTTTCACTTAAATGTATTATTTAGAGATTTTTTCTCCCAGGGCAACTCAGAGACCTCTTTCATTATGCTCTTACAGCTTGGTAGTATTCCGTTATGCAAGTGTACCGTAATTTATTTAACCTGTCCCAGACGGGTGGACATTTGGGTTTTCTCCTGCCCTTTGCTGTGGTGACTAATGGGTGCCTAGGCCATTTCACTGGGTGCAGGTGTATTGGAGGATACCTGCCCAAACAGGCCTTGCTAGGTCACAGGGAAGTGCATTTGTAACTGCGACAGGGGCTGCCAGATTGCTCTCCCTAGGGGTTTCGCCACCTTAGAGCATTTCTCTATGGTCCTGTCAACAGACTGTGTACTCCAACTTTTGGATTTTTGCCAATCTGATGGGTGAAAGGTGGTATCTAAATGTGGTTTGAGTTTACATTTATCTTATGAGTATAGTTGAACATGTTTTCATGTTGGTTGAAGGGCCATTTATCTTTCTTTTTTGTGAACTGTCTGTTCATATCTTGCCGTATTTCAGTAATAGATTGCCCTTCTTCTTATCACTTCCTAGGAATTATATTCCTAATCATAAATTAGAATGAGGAGCCTTTTGTGTATGAAACAAGTTGAAATTATTTTCCCTAGTTGATCGTTTGGCTTTGTTGGTGGTGGCAGTGCATTTTAAAAATTTGTTTCCCATGCAGAAGTTCAATTTTTAGGTGATCAAATTTATCAAGCTTTTCTTTTATGGCTTTTGGATTTTGAGGTGTTAGGCCTTCTCTATCCTAAGGCTACATATTTTCTTCTAGTGCTTTTTTTCCCCCTTAAGTCTTTGATCCATTTGGGATCTATGACCTGAGAAATGAATCCAGCTTTGTTTTTTAGATGGCCGCCCACTTATCCCAAAACTGCTTACTGAAAAATTGATCTCCTCTAAGTTGAGATGCCATCTTTATCACATACGTACTTGTGATTTGGATTATATGTTACTAGAGGATGAAATATAAGCACTGCACTAACCGGTGAGGATTATGGTGGATAACTTAGTGATTTCATTCATGCAGCAAACATTTATTAAGTACTTAAGAGAGTAGCTGGACAAAGAATATAATCTTGATACAGTGGAGTAAGAGCAGCTGAGAAGCCGAGACAGACAAGGACATGCTTCACACAGTGGAGAACACTGTGCTGAGTCTTGAAGATTCAGCTGAAGTTTGCCAGCCAGGAGAGGAAGGACATTCTAGGAAGAGGAGCTAATATGTACAGAGGGACAGATCCAAGAGTCATGGTGTTTGGGGGGACGCTGAGTGGCTCTTCATGGCCGTAGTGTAGGGCAGGAGACGCAATTGGAGATGAGACCAGAAGGATAGTTAATGGAGATTGTCTCTCTTAATTAAGTGTCAAATTTGGGCATGTAGTGTTGCTATGCCTCCCCTATGCTTTCGTCCATCTAAACAGATGCAGGGGAAAGATTAAGAGGTCCAGAATAAATAGAAACCAACACTTAGTTGTGTTCTGCAGGTCCGTTGTTGACTTTGACACCTGTTGCTTATTCTAGACTACTCCAAGCTCCCGAAGCCGAAGTCTCACTTTGCTCCCCCATGGAACACCCAATTCTGCATCTCCCTGTAGCCAGAGACACCTCGGTGCGGGGGCCCCCGGTGTTGTCACAATCACACATCACAAGTCGCCTGCAGCCGCCCGAAGAGTCAAGAGTCAGTATTCCGGCCAGCTTCACGAAGTCAGAGAGGTAGGCTCTGCTCTCCTACTAGGTTAAGGGGTCCGTGGGAGTTGAGGGCTGTGACTGTTGCTCTGCCAACTTCCCTTCCTTTGTGCCATCTTGACTGCAAAGAGAGAGGACCAGTGGCCAACCGCTCAGCCACACAACCATCACAGTCCCTCCCGGTTTTAAAAGAATGATTGTTTCTGTTTTTTAGGGTAAGTGAGTTGTTAGGAGACCTCTGTTAGAGCTCAGAAAACAGAAAGCAAGATCGTAGACACATGATTGTAAACGGAAGTACGATCAATTAAAGTCTCCATTCTCGTAGCAAAGAATAGACGCTACAAAATCCTGGGTCATCAGGAAATAATTGCGGGTGTTTTGAAACTCAGGAAGTGTTAGACCTAAAGCTGATTTCCCCTCTGTTCTGCCCCACTTCACTTTACAAAGTGCTGACCTCCTCATTAACGTCCCAGACACTCTTCAGGGGACGCATTGGGTAGACACTTTCTGCATCTGTAAAATGGGAATAATACAGGCCTTACCAACCTCTCGAGGGAGACTGGAGGATCACTTGTGGTAATGCACATGAAAGCCCTTGAACTGTGAGTGCCTTCTGAACATATGTGGGTGCTTTTGATACATGAGGAAGTCATCACTTTGGGGATCCCAGATCCTTAATATTCATGTTATCCTTTGCAACTGTTACTGAGAACAGACTATATAAAATAAATGATGTTGGTCTTGGTTGCCTAACTTCTGTTGAGTGCTGAGGCTTTTTGCCCCGCAGCTGACTTGTGTCCAGACCAGCTTGTCCTCTCAGAGAAGGAGCAGAGCCCTTCCTCTGTGTCCAGCAGGAGACTGGGACTCCTAGAATAGAGTCTTGTTGCTGCTTGAGTCAGCATGCATCTCATTTTATTTTTTAAATGTCATGAGCCAAGTAGTGCTGTGTCGGCTGACTGTCTAATTCTGGCCCAGGACAGAAAATCTGAAATCTGCATCAAATATGTAGATGCGTATGAAAGACATTGTTTTTCTTGATAGATTTACTCGTGCACATACTCCGTATTGCCTAATAAAGAAAAGATAGAGAGTCATGCTCCCTTTGATGTGGTCACCCTGATGTAAAAATAAAAAATAGTATTTGGCTCTGAGCTTAATTTTGGTACATTAGATGATATGAGGAATGGTTTTGCACATGTATATATTGCTTTTCACTTTTCATAGCACACTTTTACAGAAAGCTGTATTATGGAAGAACTTTCAACGTATGCAAAGTAGAATAGGATAATGGTACTCATCACCCAACTGCATTCCCAATTTCTCTTACTGTTGATTCATCTGTTTTCTACTACCACTTTTTTTTTTGCTGGAGTATTTTAAGGAAATCTTAAATATTTTATCATTGCCAATAAATGCTTCAATATTTATTTAACAGATAAGGACTTAAAAAAAAAAACTCAACTGCAATACCATCATGTTGTTTCTATGTTAACCTCATTGCAGATATTTTTTGCATGTACTTTGGAGACTATAACCTTAAAAAAAAAAAAAGAAAAGGAAAAAAGGCAAGTTGAAAGTTTGTGGCATTTTGAAAATTCTTTGAATTCTATCCTAATGAATCTGATAGACTTTTATAAGTGATAAGAGGCTTGGTACACGTGAAAAAAAAAATGGAGGTGCTTGTGTTGAGTGAACAATGGCCTAAATAAAATTTGAAGTACTTTAGTTGATTTTAGTAGCAGTTAATTCAACATAATGCCAAAATCTTTTCTACCTCCATTTTTAAAAAGTCAAGTTAAAAAAAAAAATCTTGTTCTTTGTAGATGTGTATATAAAAATGTTTAATTGTATAAAATATACAGTTCAAGTATATATTGCAAAAGAAGTCTAAAGAAGAAAAGCAAAATTACCCATAATTCTCCCTTCCTTCAGATAACCACTGTTGTTCTTTCAATGAATTTACTTCTGGGTTGTCTTTTTTTTCTATGTAAGTTGCATATATAGATATGTAAAAATTATATGGTATGATCTAAACTTTGTAAGTGATTACATATATGCTGGTTTTTTCTTAATTGTATTGTTTTCTCTCTGTTTTCCATCCATGGGGGGGAAATTATTGAACTTCCCCGTGGAGTTTCATTATATGAAAAATAATTAGGTGAAATGTCTCCATAGCTATTTTTATTTGGTTTTTGTATTCCTGGGCAATAGTCTATCTCTTTAGGTGATGGCTTTTGTCTATCGATGACCTTTCTTGCTGAAAATTAATTTTAGGTGAGCTTGTTGAGACATAGGGACAAACATTAGCAGTTAGAATTCTAGGATGCTGGACACCTCTGAAGGAAGAGTCCAAAGTTTTGATTCTCAGATATCATGTCCAGCTTCACTCCTGACTGGAGAACAGCAGCTGTTTTGTGACATCTGTCATTTTATGATGTGGACAGTTCCACTTGGAAACTATCAGCAAATTTCGTCCATACCAGAAAGTTCTACAGTTTTAAAAGTATATTAATTTCAGAGTATAAAGCCCTCTGCTTTTAGATTCCACTGTTCTTATCTGTAAAATAACTAGAAGAAAATGGAATAGCGTTTTTAACCCAGCTGTACAGGGAAGATAGGACCACTGCAGCACTGGAGAAAATCATCGTACACAAGACAAATGAGCCTGAATATCTGAAGAAGAAAAGAGAAATAGCCCAGCCAAAGGCAATAGAATAAATATTAAATGGAATGCCATAGCACAGGTGAAAATAATGGGACAGTTTAAGAGATTAAATGGTTATCATCCGAAATATAAAGAATTGAGATCCCACAGGTCAGTACTCAGAGTCCTTCCTGGAAGCGGTCAGGAGAGGTGAACATGAGGAATTCGAGACATGACATCGTCGTGAGGAGCAGGCATAGCCTCACGAGCAGTTCAAGAAGCAAAACCTATTTTGTCAGTTTGACAAAATTTGAAAACCTGGTAATTTGACTATGAAATTACCAGAAATAATTATAGCCCGTTCTTGGTTGGGCTGTTAATGAGCATTGGCAGGGTTGCATATTCTACAGTCTAGTGATGTGTAATAAGAGCGAAACACAGAACAAAGCTGTGCCTCACCACTGACTCCTAAATTCCCCATTGGGTACTGTATCTTGAGGAAATGATCTGTGGAATTGGGGGTAGAAGGAAGAAAATTCATTTTGGTAAAGCTGTTCATGCTAATAAGTCCAATACATAACATCATGGGAATGACTAAATAAACACAATACGCTGAACATACTGAATTGCTATATAGCAGGTTAGGATGAAAGCCCTGTCAGTGTTCTTACTACATGGACATGTGTGTGTGAAATAAGAAAATCAGGATACAGAATAATATGCAAACATTGGACCCTATATCCATCTTAATAAAGTCCAGAAATTGTTTAAAACTGTAGTTCCAGAATTTTGGATTTTACTTGCAAACTAAAATTTAGATTTTTGGGAGTGAAAATATATTTGCCAATTTTTGACTTTGCCCAGTAAGGCATTTTAAAGCACACTGGCAGCCTATGGTTTACCACCATCTCATAAAAGCACATTTTAATGCCTCCTCCAAAGCAATATAATTTGAGAATAAGGGGCCTTTCATTGCGTAGAATAAATTTAATTTCTTGAAAACATACTGTTTTTCTTCTTTTTAATGTTTTATCTTGGATGAGAAGAGGGTTCATTACAGATTGATCCTGGCCTGTGAATCTGTGTTTTTGAACCACTGATTAGCACTGATTTTTAACTTCAGAAATGACTTTCAGTCGAACCCATCTACTCCATTGCCATTCTCTCTTCTTTCCAGTTCATTCCTTACTCTATTTCAAGGAGGCCACCCTCCTGAAGGAAAGCATTTTATCGTATCATCCTTACTCCCCACTGTCCGTAGAGTCAAGATTGGACTCCTCAGCACGGCAGACAAGGCCGTCCCTTGTCTGTCTCTGCCTCACTCGCCTGCCCCCTTCTCTCAATGCTCCTCCTCGTCCACACCATGCACTTGCTTCCTCCCTTTGTTGGGAGGTTCATTGCCCAATAGAACTTTGTGCCATGATGGAGATGTTCTACAACTTTGCTCTCCACTAAGGGAGCCACTGCTTCCATGGGGCTAATGAGCTCTTGAAATATGCTAGTCTGAATTGAGATGTCTTGTAAATGTAAAATGCACACTAGATTTCAAAGACTTAGTACGATAAAAGGTAAAATGTTTCATTGATAATGTTTTTTGATACTCATTGCGTGTGAAAATATTTTCTGTACGTTGGGTTAAATATATTAAAAATTAATGTCATTTGTTTCTATTTACCTTTTTAGAGGCGCCTTCTAGAAAATTTAAAATTACGCCTGTGCCTACGGTTTGTGGCTTGCCTTATATTTCTCTTGGATGGTGCTGCCCTAGACTGTGAGTTTGCTCACTCAGTCACTCCTCCATCCGCTATACAGGTGTTAATTGGGCACTTGCTGTGTGTGCCAGACACTGGATTTTTATGCTGAAAGTCGTGTCTTACATCTTTGCATCTTCCAGCCCTGGCACTGTTGCTGGGCATGTTGGTTGAACATACTGATTTAAGGACCCATTTTCTAGCAGTTAGAGCACTTTAGAGATGGAAAGTGGAGGCTTTCGAGGGTTGCTTAGGTGACTATACGGAGTGGATGTGAGTGAGGGGAAACCTGGCGATTGGTTGAGGGTTGAGTCAGGTGGACCCTGAAATGCCTGTGTGAGTCGGGATCAGGGAAGCAATGATAGTGTGAGTGCCTCTGGAGTTGTTTTATAAATGGAATCTAATATATTTTAACAAACCAATTTGAACCTTCAGCTGTTGAAGCGTGTGCTGGTGGAAATATGGTATTCGCTTATAGTTTAACTTTATACTGTTAGTTACATTATAACAGGTTTTAACTGGCTCACATTTATTTAAATAGACCTAAGTTCATTTGGTACAAGTGCAGTGTGATTTTATAAAATTGTTTTTTTTTTTTTAAAGATTGGCACCTGAGCTAACAACTGTTGCCAATCTTCCTTTTTTTTTTTTGTTTCCCCCCTGCTGTTTCTCCCCCAATCCCCCCAGTACATAGTTGTATATTTTTAGGTGTGGGTCCTCCTAGTTGTGGCATGTGGGACGCTGCCTCAGAGTGGCCTGACGAGTGGTGCCATGTCCACGCCCAGGATCTGAACTGGTGAAACCCTGGGCTGCCAATGGTGGAGCGTGCAGAATTAATCACTCGGCCACGGGGCCAGCCCCTAAAATTCTTGTTTGCTACATGCTCTCTGAAAAAATACAGCCCTTAATACATGTTCATATTAACGTGTGTGTGTGGACCCACCTGCATACACACGTGAATTGAAGAATATAAGTCGGAAAGTCAAGATGTTTCTTCTTTTCCTAATTCCTCATTACTGTTTCCCAGAAGTGACTCCTTAGATGTTCTGTGAATCTGCAAGCTTGAGATCATGTGTATGTTTGTGCACGTACATGGATTCGTGCATATGTATGGGGTTATTTGTGGTCTACAACTGATTTTATTTTAACTATTCTCTTCCTTGGATTAGAGTTAAGAAAATTCTCTAAAGAGAGTACCTACTAAAATTTTTCTCTAAATCCGGAAGTGGTAATAGGCATGGACATAATAAATATTTGAGAAACAGAATCAGCTTTGGAGAGCCCAGGTTTTTCCAGCTTTGACTGAATAATGTTTTGAGTTGTGACATTTGAGACTTAAAAAAATACGCTTAATTCAATAGAGAGACTTTCTCTGGATTCTGTAGCTTGATAAGGGAAAAGGTCAGGCTGTTGAATTATAATGGGCATATGTAAGGCATAAATTTAGATTTAATTAAGCTTTCAATGATAATTTTATTGACAAATAGGAATTATCCTTCTCAAATGTTTTTTTGTAAAATAGGTTGCTTCCAGAGGCACATACCTTTTTAAAGTGTAGAGCTGTTTACTGTGCTGGTTCATACTGGGTGGATAAACTGTATGGAGGCTGTATAATTTAATATGGCTTTGAATAAACCTGTCACAGAGTATAATATATGGAGGAGATGTATGTTTGTGTGGTCTGTGTGAATTTATATGTTTCTTCTTGTAATTGCCCTGTCATATTTACTTAAAACACATACCAGGAAGGATCCTTTAATGAAGTTGCCAACTTTATAAATGATATTGACTCAGTATTGTTTCCCTTCAGGGGGATTTGGTTTGATCCTGGTGCACATGGATGTAGTGAAGGCCTGGTTAGAAACCTTGGTTCACAAATAGCCTTTGCTCTGGCAGCACTAACTGTAAATATCACCCTGATGAATTCCATTAGCTGATCAATTTTGAGGTAGTGGTCAGTACTGGCCGTGTTGAGTACAAGCCGCCCCATCACCAGGGAAACCGCATTTATCCTTGGTGTGAACAGAATTACTATTTTTTAAAATGTCCTAAATTAATTCTCCTGTGCACTTTTTGGATAAATGATGACAAGTAACCCTAGCATGTATTTTTGGTAGCAATTTGCTATCTTTCAAAAATAAGTCAGCTCCAGACTTACAGTTTTCAAAAGTTGTAAGGTGGAGTTAGTGAATAGGAGTGATTTCCAAATGTTTTTAAAGCAGTAAAATGTTTTTTTTAATAAAAATATTTCAAATCCTTACTATATAAAATCAGGTTAAAAGTGGTGTTTTATTAGTGTAGTTTTACTTTAGAAGGTAAAATGGGCATTTATTGATCGTGAAGCAAGTTGACTTGGAAGACTGAGGATCTGACCACCATTGCAATCCCTCATCAGCTCTGTATCCGTGCGATTTGAAACAAATGTTTGTGTGGTCTGTGTAACGCTATGGAGATCCTTTGAGAATGCAGTTTGAGAGTTAGGTGTTGGATTTTGGCATTAATAACATTTCAGGTGAACAACGACAAGAGCAAGAGTGAGATAATGTTCACTATCAACCGTCAACTCATCGTGTCATGAACCACTGCCCCGGGAGAGTGATGCTCTGGTGTCCCGGCCTGCTCGGGGCCTGGCTGGGTGGGATGTGGAAGGAGGGGGAGGCTGAGGGCGGAATTAACCACAAAGGAAGCAACCACCTGGTCTTCTAGAAAACTAGCAGTGTTCATAATTTTCTGTCCCTTACCATGGTATTCTTCACTTTGATAAAAAAAAAAAAAATAAGTTCCAGCCTAGCTGGTTGTAGCGCAAATTCCCTCTTTTCCCACTTTTCATCGCAGCTTCTCACAGAATTCCTTCCTTACCCTCAGCTGATTTTCTTACCAGGCTCTTTTCTTTCATTATCTTGTTACATTGGGAAATTAGGTGTTTGGTTATTTACTTGTTTAGTATCTGACCCCTTTTGTCCCTCCATCTAGAGTATCTAGAGGTGTTTTTTTAAAAATTCTTAGCCCAGCACCTAGCACATAGTAGGTGCTCAATAAAAATTTGAGTAAATGAGTGATTTTCCATAAAGGAGATCATAGCCATTGGGAAAAACGCCTCTGCAGATTTGGTTAAAAGCTTTTGCTGAGAAAGTAGTTTCTTGTCCTGTAGCATATTTTTAGGAGAGTTATGGTCCCAAAGAGGAGCAATGGAGAGCTTGGGCCCAACCATGTTTTGTACGTACAGTGCCAACCTCCCACTGTGCCCCAGCCATGCTTAGGGAGTGCTTCCCTCAATTCCTGGTGCAATTCATATCTACCTACACTTTCAGCAAATATGTCTGTGTATAATTTGTTCTATCTCCCCTCTAGTGTATAAACTCCTTCCCCAAAGGCATATAGATTCATTAATAACAATAGTAACTGTTACGTGAACAATAATATTTCATGCTTGTTGGGGTCTTACTGTGTGCCAGGAACTGTGCTCAGCTTTCCTTGTGTTATCCTCAGGTTTGCCCTGTGAGGTTAGACTGTTGGTATCTCTATTTGACAGACAGGAAACTGAGGCAGAAAGATATTAAAGCAAAGAGAAGTATACCAGTCAGGGTTGAATCAAAGAAATAGAACCAGTAGGAGATATATATTAAGAGATTTATTGTAAGGAATTGGCTTATGTGCAATTGTGGGGTTCTCAAGGCGGGTCTGAAATCCGGAGGGCAGGCGGGATCTCTCGGGCACAGGCTGACATGGCTATCTACAGGGAAAATGTCCTCTTCAGAGAAACCTCAACTCTGCTCTTAAGACCTTTCAGTTGAATCAGGCCCACCCAGATTATTTAGGTAATCTCTATTACTTAAAGTTGCAAGAGGTCACACAGATATTAAGTGGTTGATTCTGGCCCAGGTGTCAGTTCCTATGCTGGGAGTTGGCCAAAATACTGAAGTCCTGATGAATCAGTCAGTCTGTGTACGACATGCTAGGATTCATGCGTGAGAGTGCCTGCGGGTCATGCTGGCAGTGTCTCACTGGTCTCCAAGCACTTCCCACCCTAGTCCTAGTGATTTAAAAAAAAAAGAAAAAGGGAGTTTGAGTGGTTAATGATGACCAGCTTGTTGAGTTTTGTACCATGTGACTCCACCATCCTGACCAAAGCTGATCAGACCAGCTCTCGCTGCCTTGTCCTTTAGCCTTGCCATTGGACTTTGAGGTGGTCTTAAGTGGGAACTCTAGAAAGGTGAATTGCCCCTTTAGAGCGTGAGTAGGAAGTGCGCAGACACCAAGAGGTGGAGAAACTAACTGCTGCCAACAGAGTATAAGCCCCTGAGTCACAAACTAGTGGACTTCTAGAGGTTACCATGAGAGTTGCTGTGGCATTGTATTAGGATTCTCCAGAGAAACAGAAACAATAGTGGGTGTGTGTGTATAAATATGTATACATATGTGTGTGTATAGTTAATGTATACATATGTGTGTGTGTAATTATAGAGGGAGGGAGGGAGCTTGGTTGGTTGGTTTTAAGGAATTGGTTCGTGTTGTTAAGGAGGCTGGCAAGTCCAAAATCTGCAGGATGGGCTGGGAGGCTGGAGACCCAGGGAAGAACCAGTGTCGCAGTTCAAGTCTGAGGCCGTCTACCAGCAGAATTTCCTCTTGTTCAGGGAAGGTCACTCTTGTTCTGTTCAGGCTATAAAGCTGATTGAATGAGGCGCACCCATGTTATGAAGGGCAATCTGCTTTGTTCAAAATCCACCAATTTGAATGTTAATCTCATTCAAGGGCACCCTCACAGAAACATCCAGAATGTTTGTCCAAATATCTGGGCGCTGTGGCCCAGCCAAGTTTACACATAGGATTAACCCTCATAAGCATCCTAGACTGTCTTATTGCTCCTTGTAGTCTTTTTTTTTTCCCTTTCCCTTTTTCTCCCCAAAGCCCCCAAGTACATAGTTGCATATTTTTAGTCATGGGTCCTTCTAGTTGTGGCATGCAGGACGCCTCCTCAGCATTGCCTGATGAGCGGTGCTATGTCCGCACCCAGGATCCGAATCGGTGAAACCCTGGACTGCTGAAGTGGAGGTGCGAACTTAACCCCTGGGCCACGGGGCTGGCCCCGCCCCTTGTAGTCTTACTGTCTGTGTCTGTCTGCTGGGTTTATTTCTGGAAAGCTAAGAGAGCTTGACTATCGCCAGTCAAACCATGCTCAGTTATTGCATTTGCTGTGGGTCCTGCGCTGGCCTCTGATGTGGGGGGTGCAATGATATATTGTCCAGGGACTTGAAAATCTAGGAGGCTGGTTAAACTAACATGAAAATTCTTTGGTGCTACAATGGTTAATGGCAATAGGGATTTACTGGAAGGTGAGGCCAGCGGGGGCTGCCTGGCCCTCATGTAGAACTGTTCCGCAAGTTGCCAGGACCCTGGGAAGTGTCACCTCCGGATTCAGCATCCAGGGTAGACTGAATTTATGCCTTATAAACTCTTCCTTCTTATGTTTAGAATGCTGCTGAGCAAAATAATATATATAGTGAGGGAGCATCTGCCCCTCTCTGGCTCACAGAAAATTCGTGGTTCAGACACTCTTGAAGCTCTGCACTCAGAAGGAAGCTAAGTGGCAGGTTATTTTATGTCACAGTTAGTTCTGTGACATAAAAGACGTCTGGGTTTTACCTTATGTGGCACTTTAATACAAGGAGCCTTCCTATCGGAGCTCCAAGGCTTTGAGAGAATAACATATGTTGGATATTGAGTGAGTAGACAAGGAGGGAAGTTGGCCAAGTTCATCCTTTGGCACTCAGGCCACCCTTGGAACTTGTGTTTTGTGATCTTGTTCTTGAGAATTTCTCCAGAGAAGGTTGTTTTTTCCCCTAGTGGCTCATTGTAGTATTTCAGGATAAGACAGATTCTTCCTCATTTAAAACCCAGTCGTCTTATTCTGTTGTTGGCAGGAGGGAGGCGCTGTGGTTATTTTCCCCTCCCCTCCCCATTAGATGCTTGGCCATTCTAAAGTTGCAGGTTAATTACAGTAGTTTCCTTAACTCCCCACCTTCCTTAGCCACCTCTTTGCCCCACCTGCCAAGACCATAATCATTTTTTTGTTGCTTTGATCTGAATTTTTTCTAGTTCATCTTTTTGGGGAGAGTGATGAAATGTTCTATATCTTGATTGTGGTGGTAATAACACAGTGATATAAATTTGTCAAAACTCACTGAAATGCACTTAAAGTGGGTTTGTTTTACTGTAGGGAAATTATACCTCAATAAAGTTGATTTAAAAATTAGTTTCATGTTAACAAGTCTAAAACGGATTACTGAAATCAGATTTACTTCACCTCTGACATTGTGGTTCACTGTCTACTCCTAGATAGCTTAGGTTTCCTACACTTGTTTCCAGAATATAGAATTTACCTATTTTGCATCCTCACCATTTAACTTTCTTTTTTTGAGGAAGATTAGCCGTGAGCTAACATCTGCCACCAATCCTCCTCTTTTTTTTCTGAGGAAGACTGGCCCTGAGCTAACATCTCTGCCCATCTCCTCTACTTTATATGTGGGACCCCTGCCACAGCATGGCGTGACAAGCAGTGCGTAGGCCCGCATCCGGGATCCGAACCGGTGAACCCTGGGCTGCGGAAGCGGAACATGTGAACTTAACCACTGCGCCACCAGGCCGGCCCACAATTTAACTTTCTGTGCCGTTATCTTCTTCAAACTTCTTAATTCAATTCTACCAGCTGTTGAGGAACCGAGGACTCTATGTGCTGTTATTTGAACCTCTAATCTTCTTTCTTTTTTTTTAAATTGTAGTATAATTGACATACAACATTATATTAGTTTCAGGTTTACAACATAATTTAATATTTATATATATTGTGAAATGATCACCACATAAATCTAATTAACATCCATCACTATACATAGTTGCAGATTTTTTTTCCCTGTGATGAGAGCTTTTAAGATCTACTGTCTTAGCAACTTTTAAAGATAGATTATTAACTGTACTCACCATGCTGTCCATTACATCCCCATGACTGACTTGATTTATAACTGGAGGTTTGTACTTTTTGACTCCCTTCACCCGTTTGACCCACTCCCCCTCCTCTGGCAACTGTCTGTTCTCTGTATCTATGAGCTTGGTTTTTTTTTAGATTCTACATCTAGGTGGGATCATACTGTATTTGTCTTTCTCTGTCTGACTTATTTCACTTAGCATCATGCCCTCAGGGTCCATCCATGTTGTCACAAATGGCAAGATTTCATTCTTTTTTTATAGCTGAATAATATTCCACTCTGTGTGTGTGTATCACATTTTTCAGCTTTATTGAGATATGATTGACATATAACAGGTAAGTTTAAGGTGTACAATGTGATGGTTTAACACATATATTGCAAAATAATTACCACCTTAGCATTAGCTAACACCTCCATCACATCACATGATTACTATTTCTTTTTCCTGGTGAGATTATTTGAGATCTACTCTCAGCAACTCTCAAGTGTGTAACAGAGTATTGTTAATTATATTCAGAATGCTGTGTATTAGACCCCCAGGACTTAGTCATCTTCTAAATGGAAGTTTGTATCCTTTGACTGACATCTCCCCCATTTCCCCCACCCCTCAACCTCTGGTAACTACTGTTTTGCTCTCTGTTTCTGTGAGTTCAGCTATTTTAGATTCCATATAGATGTGATAGCTTACAGTATTTGTCTTTCTCTCTTTGACTTTTTTCACTTAGCATAATGCCCTCAGGGTCTATCCATGTTGTTGCAAATGGTAGGATTTTCTTCTTTCTCATGGCTGAATAATAATTCCATTGCGTGTGTATATATACACCACATCTTCTTTATCCATTCATCCATTGATGGACACTGAGGTTGTTTCCACATCTTGGCTGTTGTGAATATTGCTGTAATGAACATAGGGGTGCAGGTGTCTTTTCAATATCCTGTTTCCGTTTCCTTTGGATGTATACCCAGAAGTGAGATTGCTGGATTATATGGTAGTTCTATTTTTATTTTTTTGAGGAACTCCATTCTGTTTCCTGTAGTGGCTGTACCAGTTTACATTCCCACTACAGTGCACAGGGTTCCCTTTTCCCCACATCCTCACCAACGCTTGTTATTTCTTATCTTTTTGATAATAGCCATTCTAATAGGTGTGACGTGATATCTCCTTGTAGTTTTGATTTGCATTTCCCTGATGATTAGTGATGTTGAGCGCCTTTTCATGTCCCTGTTGGCCATCTGTATGCCTTCTTTTGAGAAATGTCTATTCAGCTTCTCTGCCCATTTTTTAATGGGATTGTATTTTTACTGTTGAGTTGTATGAGTTCTTTATGTATTTTGGATTTTAATCTTTTATCTGATAACTTTTTGCAAATATTTCCTCCCAATCAGTAGGTTGCCTTTTCCTTTTGTTGATGGTTTTCTTTGCTGTGCAGAAGATTTGTAGTTTGTTACAGTCCCATTTGTTTATTTTTGTTTTTGTTGCCTTTGCTTTTGGAATCAAATCCAAAAAATCATCACCAAGACTAATGTCAAGGAGCTTACCCGCTTTGTTTTCTTCTAGGAGTTTTATGGTTTTAGGTCTTACATTCAAGTCTTGAGTCCTTTTGAGTTAATTCTTGTGTGTGGTGTAGGATAGTGGTCCAGTTTCATTCTTTTGCCTGTGGCTGTCCCAGTTTGCCCATTACCATTGGTTGAGGAGACTTTCCTTTCTCCAATATATATTCTAAGCTCCTTTGTTGTAAATAAATTGACCATATATGTTTATTTCTGGGCTCTCTGTTCTGTTGATCTATGTGTCTGGTTTTATGCAGATACCATACTTTTTTTTTTTATTGAGTTACTGATAGGTTACAATCTTGTGAAATTTCAATTGTGCATTAATGTTTGTCAGTCATGTTGTAGGTGCACCACTTCACCCTTTGTGCCTACCCCCCACCCCACCTCTCCCCTGGCATCCACTAAACTGTTCTTAGTCCATAATTTTAAATTCCTCATATGAGTGGAGTCATACACAGATTATCCTTCTCTCGCTGGCTTATTTCACTCAACATAATTCTCTCAAGGTCCATCCATGTTATTGCAAATGGAATGATTTTGTTCTGTTTTGCAGCTGAGTAGTATTCCATTGTATATAGGTACCACATCTTCTTTATCCATTCGTCTGTTGCTGGACACTTAGGTTGCTTCCACGTCTTGGCTATTGTAAACAGTGCTGCAATAAACATTGGGGTGCATAGGACTTTTGGGATTGCTGACTTCAAGCTCTTTGGATAAATACCCAGTAGTGGGATGGCTGGATCGTATGGTAGTTCTATTTTTAATTTTTTGAGGAATCTCCATGCTGTTTTCCATAGTAGCTGCACCAGTTTGCATTCCCACCAGCAGTGTATGAGGGTTCCTTTTTCTCCGCAACCTCTCCAACATTTGTTGCTATTAGTTTTAGATATTTTTTGTCATTCTAACGGGTGTAAGATGATATCTTAGTGTAGTTTTGATTTGCATTTCCCTGATGATCAGCGATGATGAGCTTCTTTTCATGTGCCTATTGGCCATCAGTATATCTTCTTTGGAGAAATGTCTGTTCATGTCTCCAGCCCATTTTTTGATTGGGTTGTTTGATGTTTTGTTGTTGAGTTGCGAGAGTTCTTTATATATTATGGATATTAAGCCCTTGTCAGATATGTGACTTGCAAATATTTTTTCCCAGTTAGTGGGTTGTTTTTTTGTTTCAATCCTCTTTTCATTTGCCTTGAAGAAGCTCTTTAATCTGATGAAGTCCCATTTGTTTATTCTTTCTATTGTTTCCCTTCTCTGAGAAGGCATAGTGTCTGAAAAGATCCTTTTAATACTGATGTCAAAAAGTGTACTGCCTCCGTTTTCTTCCAGAAGCCTTATGGTTTCAGGTCTCACCTTTAGGTCTTTGATCCATTTTGAGTTTATTTTGGTGAATGGTGAAAAAGAATGGTCAATTTTCATTCTTTTACATGTGGCTGTCCAGTTTTCCCAGCACCATTTGTTGAAAAGACTTTTTCTCCATTGTATGCCCTCAGCTCCTTTGTCAAAGATAAGCTGTCCATAGATGTGTGGTTTTATTTCTGGGCTTTCAATTCTGTTCCATTGATCTGTGCACCTGTTTTTGTACCAGTACCATGCTGTTTTGATTACTGTAGCTTTGTAGTATGTTTTGAAGTCAGGGATTGTGATGCCTCCCGTTTTGTTCTTTTTTCTCAGGATTGCTTTAGCAATTCGGGGTCTTTTGTTGCCCCATATGAATTTTAGGATTCTTTGTTCTAATTCAGTAAAGAATGTCATTGGGATTCTGATTGGGATGGTGTTGAATCTGTAGATTGCTTTAGGTAGAATGGACATTTCAGCTATGTTTATTCTTCCAATCCATGTACATGGAATGTCTTTCCATCTCCTTATGTCGTCATCCAATCCTCTCAGAAAGGCCTTGTAATTTTCATTATATAGGTCCTTCACTTCCTTAGTTAAATTTACCCCAAGGTATTTTATTCTTTTTGTTGGGATTGTGAATGGTATTGTATTCTTGAGTTCTTTTTCTGTTGGTTCATTGCTGGAGTATAGAAATGCTACTGATTTATGCAAATTGATTTTATACCCTGCAACTTTGCTGTAGGTGTTGATTACTTCTAACAGTGTTCCACTGGATTCTTTGGGGTTTTCTATATATAAGATCATGTCGTCTGCAAACAGCGAGAGTTTCACTTCTTCCCTCCCTATTTGGATTCCTTTTATTCCTTTTTCTTGCCTGATTGCTCTGGCCAGGACCTCCAGTACTATGTTAAATAAGAGTGGTGATAGAGGGCATCCTTGTCTCATTCCTGTTTTCAGGGTGATGGGGTTCAGTTTTTGCCCATTGAGTATGATGTTGGCTATGGGTTTGTCATATATGGCTTTTATTATGTTGAGGTAGTTTCCTTCTATGCCCATTTTGTTCAGAGTTTTTATCATAAATGGCTGTTGGATCTTGTCAAATGCCTTCTCTGCATCCATTGAGATGATCATGTGGTTTTTATTCCTCAGTTTGTTGATGTGGTGTATCATGTTGATTGATTTGCAGATGTTGAACCATCCCTGTGTCCCTGCTATGAATCCCACCTGATCATGATGTATGATCCTTTTGATGAATTGCTGAATTCTGGTTGCCAAAATTTTGTTTAGAATTTTTGCATCTATGTTCATCAGTGATATTGGCCTGTAGTTCTCTTTTTTCGTGGTGTCCTTGTCAGGTTTTGGTATCAGCGTGATGTTGGCCTCATAGAATGTGTTAGGAAGAGTTCCATCTTCCCTAATTTTTTGGAATAGCTTGAAAAGGATAGGTATTAAATCCTCTCTGATTGGTAGAATTCCCCAGAAAAGCCATCTGGTCCTGGGGTTTTAATCTTTGGGATGTTTTTGATTGCTGTTTCAATCTCTTTCCTTGTGATTGGTCTTTTCAAATTGTCTGCCTCTTCTTGAGTGAGCTTTGGGAGATTGTAGGAGTCCAAGAATTTATCCATTTCCTCTAGGTTATCCGTTCTGTTGGCACATAGTTTTTCGTAGTATTCTCTTATAATCTGTTGTATTTCTGCAGAGTCTGTTGTTATTTCTCTTCTCTCGTTTCTCATTTTGTTTATTTGAGCTTTCTCCCTTTTTTTCTTTGTAAGTCTGGCTAGTGGTTTGTCAATTTTATTTATCTTCTCAAAAAACCAGCTCTTTGTCTCATTGATCCTTTCTACTGCCTTTTTCGTTTCAATAGTATTTATTTCTGTTCTGATTTTTATTATTTCTCTCCTTCTGCTGACTTTGGGCTTCATTTGTTCTTTTTTCTCTAGTTCAGTTAGGTGTGCTTTAAGGTTGCTTATTTGGGATTTTTCTTGTTTGTTAAGATGTGCCTGTATTGCTATGAATTTTCCTCTTAATACAGCTTTTGCTGTATCCCATATGAGTTGGTATGGTATGCTATCATTTTCATTTGTTTCCAGGTATTTTTTTATTTCTTCTTTAATTTCTTCAATGATCCATTGCTTGTTCAGTAGTGTGTTGTTTAGTCTCCACATCTTTGTGCCTTTCTCAGCTTTTTTCTTGTAATTAATTTCTAGCTTTATAGCACTATGATTGGAGAAGATGCTTGTTATTATTTCAATTTTTTAAAATTTGTAGAGGCTTGCCTTGTTTCCCAACATATGGTCTATCCTAGAGAATGTTCCATGTGCACTTGAGAAGAATGTGTATTCAGCTCTTTCAGGGTGCAGTGATCTATATATGTCTATTAAGTCCAATTGTTTTAGATTTTCATTTAGCTCCACTATTTCCTTGTTGATATTCTGTATGGATGATCTGTCCATTGATGTGAGTGGGGTGTTGAGGTCCCCTACTATTATTGTGTTGTTTTTAACATCTTCCTTTAGGTCTGTTAATAGTTGCTTTATGAATCTTGGTGCTCCTGTGTTGGGTGCATAGATATTTATAAGCGTTATTTCTTCTTGATGAAGTGTCCCCTTGATCATTATATATTGTCCCTCTGTGTCTCTCTTTACCTGTCTTATTTTGAAATCCACTTGGTCTGATATGAGAATTGTAACACCTGCTTTTTTTTCCATGCTATTAGCTTGAAGTATTGTCCTCCACCCCTTCACCCTGAGTCTGTGTTTGTCCTTGGGGTTGAGGTGTGTTTCCTGGAGGCAACAAATTGTTGGATCGTGTTCTTTAATCCATTTTGCCACTCTGTTTCTTTTTATTGGAGAGTTCAATCCATTCACATTGAGAGTGATTATTGATGCATGTGGACTTAGTGCTGTTAATCTGTTGCTCATTATCTTGTTTTCCTGCGTTTCTTTTCCAGTTTGCTTTAGACTACCCATTTAATACTGCAATTTCTTATGCTGGGTTTCTTAGATTTTTCCTTATTTATGATTTGTGACTCTGTTCTGTACTTTATTTTAGTGTCTACCTGAAGTTTGTATTTAGAATCTCGTGTATAATATAGTCTATTCTCTGGTGGTCTCTTACTTACTTGACCAATACTGATTTAGACCCTTTGCTCTTCCCCTCCTAAATAATTATTTTCATTTTTTTATTCCAACTCATCTTATTAATTGGCAGTTAGAGTGCTAAGATCATCCTTGTTTTGGTAGTTTCCTTACCTTTACCCTAATGCTATAATTGAATATTTGCTATCCTGTTCTGGTTCTATCCATCGGTCTCCCTAGTCTGTGGATTGTGTCCCCTTTCTCCCTTTTTTCTTTTTTCAGGTATGAGAGCCTTCTTGAGGATTTCTTGTAATGGAGGGCTTTTGGTTACAAATTCCCTTAACTTTTGTTTGTCTGGAAAAGATTTAATTTCTCCCTTATATCTGAAGGAAATTCTTGCTGGATAGAGTATTCTTGGCTGAAGATTTTTATCCTTTAAAGCTTTGCATATGTCACTCCATTCTCTCCTAGCTTATAGGGTTTCTGTAGAGAAATCCGCTGACAGTCTGATAGGGGCTCCTTTATAGGTTATTCTCTTTTTTTCTCTTACTTCCCTGAGTATTCTTTCCTTATCGTTCCTTTTTGCCAACTTTGCTACTGTGTGCCTTGCAGTAGGTCTTTTTACATTGACAAATCTAGGAGATCTAAAACCCTCGTCTACACACATTTCTCCGTCGATCCCTAGATTTGGGAAGTTCTCCTCAATAATTTCATTAAGCACACTTTCTGCTCCATTTTCCTTTTCCATATTCTCGGGAATTCCTATGATCCTTATGTTCTTACTCCTCATTGAATCCATTATCTCTTGGAGATTTTCCTCATTTTTTTTAATTCTTAGTTCTCTTTCTTCCTCTGTCTGGAGCCATTCAGCCTGTCTATCTTCAGTTATGCTAATTTTCTCCTCTATGTTGTCTACACGGGCATTCAGGGAATCCGTATTCTGTTTTATCTGGTCATCCATTGTGTTTTTCATCTCAAGTAATTCTGTTTGATTCTTCTTTATGATTTCAATCTCTTTTGTGAAGTAACTCCAGAACTCGGCTTATTTCTCTATCTTTCTCTCTACCTCATTGAGTTTTTTGATTATAGCTGCTCTGAACTCATTATCACTTAGTTTACTTACTTCCAAGTCCTCAGGACTTAATTCTATGTTTTTATTGTTTTCCTTCTGGTCTGGGGCTTTTATAAATTGCTGGATGGTAGAGGAGCAGTTTTTTCTCATGGTGGTAGAATTCGGTTGCAGTTACAGCCTGTCGCCACTAGACGGGGGTCGAGAGTGGTGTGTTATGAGCTCTCCGCCTTGGGGCAAGATGGCTGCGCCCACTGGCTTTGCTGGGGGGGGAGGGGATGTTTCTCACACGCGCCAGTCTGGGTTCAGATCAGTTCTGTTCTCTGGTCTCCCAAGACCCTTGGTTTATGGGGTCCCCGCAGACGGAAGCTTTCCCCTGTCAGCGGGTTTCCACTGAACCAGCGGCAGGAGTCCTGGATCATCCCCCCGTCGTGCGGCCCCTCCCCCACTCCTTCCGGACCCGCGCCGCAGCGATCGCAGACTCTAGGGGAGGGAGCGATGTTCTCTCCTACCGTTCCAGCGCCTCCAAGGGTGTAAGCAAGGTTTATGATCTCCGCCTTCTTGGTATTGTAGGTCTCTAACGAGCTGGCCTTATGTTTATTCTCTGAAATTCAGTTCTTCTGATTTTTTGTTGTATTTTGGAGGGGAGAGAATCCCGGGTCAGCTCACCCCACCATTTTGCTCCGCCCCACTCCGGGAATTCTTCGATACCATACTGTTTTGATTACTATAGCTTTGCAATATAGTTTGAAATCAGGGAGCATGATGCCTTCAGCTTTATTTTTTTCTCAAGATTTCTTCGGCTGTTCAGGATCTTTTGTGGTTCCATACAAATTTTAAAATTGTTTGTTCTATTTCTGTGAAAAATACCATTGGAATTTTGAGAGATTGCATTGAATCTGTAGATTGCTATGGGTCGTATGGACATTTTAACAATATTAATTATTCCAATCCATGGACATGGAATATCTTTCCATTTATTTGTGTCTTCATTTTCTTTTTTTTCCTTTTAAAGACGGCCCCAAAGACATCTCATCTATTTCAAAAAATTTATATGTCATCTGAACGTAGCATTCATGTGTCATCCATGGAACATCTTAGCTACAGGATGTCCCACTAAACATCTCATCTGTCCTCTGAGAACCTGCTTCATGTTCAACTTACTGCATCAAAGCATATAATGCCACCAAGTAAATACCTCAAAGTGGTTATCAAATTCAACTTTTACAAAAGAAAGCTTAGAATTAGTTATATCACTCTTGTTCACTTCCCACAGCCACTCTGTTTCCAAAATCTCCTGCCCTCCCCACTGGAGGATCTCCTATTACACTGTAAAACCTTCGGGGAAGGGATCATTTATTCTGCATTTAATCCCTCACAGTACCTACAGCAGTCCCTTGAACTTCACAATTTCTTAACTGTTTGTCACATAAATTAGTACATCAAACTATCAACTGATCTACTATAATCCTCACTTCTTCAACAACTTCTCTCCCTTTTTTTTTTTTTTTTTGAGGAAGAGTAACCCTGAGCTAACATCTGCTGCCCATCCTCCTCTTTTTGCTGAGGAAGACTGGCCCTGAGCTAACATCCACGTCCATCTTCCTCTACTTTATACGGTGCATAGGTCCACACCTGGGATCCGAACTGGTGAACCCTGGGACGCCAAAGCGGAATGTGCGAATTTAACTGCTGTGCCACTGGGCCAGCCCCCAACAACTTCTCTGTGACACACTTCAGTTTGAACAATAACTCTCTTGCATGGATAGTCACATTCTTATTGATAGTCATAGGAGACTCAGAAGTGAATTGCTGGAATCGGTGAAATTTCGGGTCTTAGTAGAGGATGGGGAATGCCTTCAGAATCCCTGAGACAGCTGCCTCTTAGTTTCTTTTCCCCTGCTTGTGTGGGTTTGCTCTCTCAGTACCGAGTCCTATTCACAGAAGGCAGCTCCGTGTTGGTATAGAGTGCGATGACAGAGGCTTTACACTAAGAGTGCCTCAGTTTCTCCCTCTCTCGTGAGTGGGCAGGGTTAGGTTAAATGTTGATATGTGCGGGAGCCTCTTGTCAATGCAACACCAGCAAATATGAAGGATTATTTCCTGACCCATACGAGGTGGGGAGGCGTGGATTTGCTCAGGGGTGGCAAATAGACCCTAGCTTGCATAATAATTTGCCTGAAGCACTACATTAGGAAAAACTGAGAGAAATCTTTGCCCTGGGCCCAGGAGGGGGCTTGATGACTAAATAGCCTAGATGATCTCGAAATTCTGAAATTCCGTTCACCTTTCAGGTTATGGGATTCTTGCCTTATCAAAACCAGGCGTGTTGGGGCTTTGCACCCACTATCATTCAGGTCTTCCCAAGCCTTTTATTTTTACTTCAAAAAAAATTTTGTTGGAAAAACATTTTTCTATTGAGATATCTTTGACATCACATATTAGTTTCAGGTGTACAAAACAGTGATTTGATATTTGTATGTATTGCAAAATGATCACCAAAACAAGTTTAGTTCACCATCACCATACATAGTTACAAATTTGTTTTCTTGTGATGAGCATGTTTAAGACCCACTCTCCTAGCTATTTTCAAATATGCAGTATAGTCTCATTAACTGTAGTCATCATCCTGAGTTACTCATTTTATAATTGGAAACTTGTACCCCTAAATTTTCTCTAGTTCATTTTTAAGGTGTAACATCTTTTGCTTCTACTTTTATATTAGAGATTGAGCATCATAAGTGGCCCTGATTATCAAAACATCCCCGGACTTGACAGCTTAAAACGGCAACGATCATGTATTTTGCTCAGGAATTGGCACTTTGGGCAGGGCAACAGGACGACTTATCTCTGAGCATCTGAGGCCTCTTGTCGGGTTCTTCAGGTGCAGGAATGCTCAGGGGAGGCTGGGCACATCCCTGTCTGCAGGTAGCCTCAGGGCCTCTCCGCTTGGGCCTTCCAGCTTGGTGGCTTCAGTCTTCTTTCGCAGCAGCTCAGGACCGTAAGATCCAGTGCTCTGAAGACAGGAAGTAGAAGTTGTTATATTTTTTATAAGCTGGGCCTGGAAATTGGGGCTTTGTCACTTCTACCGTATTTTTGGCTCACAGAACAGTCACTGAACCTGTCCAGGTTTATGGGGAGGGGACAGAGAACCTACCCCTTAATGGGAGGAGGAACAAAAAATTGCAGCCATCTTTAATCCACCAAATAAGCTGTTTATGTGTTTTATGTATATTGAGGTAGCCAAAAGAGCCCTATGTCCCTTTCTTGATTCTTTGCTTCCAGGATCTGGGTCCGGTATTAGTTTCCTAGGGCTGTCACCAAAAGTGCCGCAAACTGGATGGCTTAAACAACTTAAATTTATTCTTTCACATCTGGAGACCAGAAGTCTGAAATCAAGGTGTTGGCAAGGTTGAGTCCTTCTGCAAACTTTGAGGAAGGATGTGTTCCATGCCTCTCTTAGCTTCTGGTGATAGCTGGCAATCCTTGGCTTGTAGATGCGTCACTCCAATTTCTGGCTCCTTCGTCACATGGCCTTTTCCCAGTGTACCTGTGCCTCATCTCTCTTCTTATGAGGCCACTAGTTATTGGATTTAGGGCCCACCCTAGTCCAGTATGACCTCATCTTAACTAATTACATCTGTGAAGACCCTATCTCCAAGTAGCCTCATGTTCTGAGGTTCTGGTGGACTTGAATTTTCTTTTTGGTGAGGAAGATTGGCCCTGGGCTAACATTTGTTGCCAATCTTTCTCTTTTCGCTTGAAGAAGATCGTCCCTGAACTAACATCTGTGCTAATCCTCCTCTATTTTGTATGTGGAACGCTGCCATAGCATGGCTTGATGAGTGGTGTGTAGGTCTGCACCTGGGATGCAAACCTGCAAACCCTGAGCCACTGAAGCGGAATGCATGAACTTAACCACTGTGCCACCGGGCTGGCCCCTGGTAGACTTGAATTTTGAGGAACACTATTCAACCCAGTACAGACCGCTATGAAGTTAAGGTCTTTTATGTCACAGCACTTGAAGATTATTCTTCTGTTTTTTACTTTGCGATGATGATTTAGTGCAAAGAGCCATCCGTGTCTTCTCCAAGCTCTTGGGTTGGTTTTCCAACATGGAAGGCCTGATGTGGAGCCACAGCTGGTCTGGCCTCACTGTTGGGCTGCCTGGAGGAGGTCTAGTCCTGTTGGAGTTCATCACGCACACAGAGAAAGTCGCCTTGCCGCCTGGGGTTCTCTCCTGCTCCCTCTAACGTTTGCCCGAAGGTGAGGGAGGGTTTGAGCACAGATTGGCTGACAGGGCCAGCCTCTCACACGGAGATTCTGGCTCTGGCTCACTTAAGCCTCAGACAGCGATGAGGCCCAGTGTGTGAACTCAGTGTGTTCTTGCGTTGTCATAATTCTTCACTTGATCAGTGGAGTGCAGTGTGTACACGCATACCTAAAGGAGCTCACATCTAGTAAATGCTAACGTATGTCTTCCTGAACCCTCACACTGTAATGTCAGTTTCATTCCCACCGTACAGATGAGGACGCTGAGGCCTGGAGGGGCCAAGGCATGTGCTCATGCAAACAACAAGCAGCAGTGCCACAGTTTAAGCCCGTGGACGTCTTGCCCCGGAGCCCTCTCTCTCAACCAGGCACACACAAAGCTAAGTGTGCATGTTCCTTGTTGCCTCCCACACCCTAGAAACTTTACCTCCATTTCTACGTAGTGACAGGGCAGGAATAATGCTCATGGCATCTAGCATAGCATTGGCCACAGATGCCTTATTCTACTTGTAATTCCCAGATTATAGTTGGTTTGAAAGCAACAACAGGAAGTTTTAATTTTTGTAGCTTTGATTTATATTAACACTTTGTCCCATGTGTCATTTTATAGGGAAAAGCTTCTGCCTGTGTAGATAAGAAATGAATAGTGGGTTTAGGCGACAGGGCTGGGTGGACACCATGTGAGGGAGTCAGTCTGGGTTCTGGGCCCGTGAGCTGCTGTGTGACGCTTGGACAAGTTTTTTGACTTTTGCCCCTACCTGAAACATGAAGGCACCAAGTGGGATCACCAGCTGAAGGATGCTTTGGGCATCTTTAAATCAGAACTTGCTGTAACAGTGCAAAGGACGTGATAGGATTTCCTCTGAAGGTTGCTTCCCTCCATTCCCTTTCATTCTTTGATGATTACTTTCCCCAGTGCAAGAATATGGTCTTAAAATAGGTCTGCGAAGAAGCGTTTCTGTATTTTTATTTTCAGAGAAATTCCTTATATAGTATATTCCTTATTCCTTATATGGAGAAATTCCAGTGGACCACATCTGTGATTTACACTTGTTGTCCAATAGAGATGAAATAAGAATCGTAAACGTAAACAAAAACTTCCGCCCTATATTTTGAGGGGAAAAAAATAAACCTTATATCATTTTAGTACAAATTTTTTATCTCCAACATGAAAATAATTATCCTCCTGACACACTGTGGAAAAATCTGTGTGTGTGTGTGTGTGTGTGTGTGTCTGTCTGTCTGTTGTATAACTGTTCTGGCGTACCTCCAGAATAAACATCAGCCTAACACTCAGGAGATAAGAAGGTGAGGTGAGGATTTCTCACTGAGAGAGACATGATCACAGGAAGGCGTGTTATTTGGAATTTACTACCATTTGGGCACATAAATCACAGCGGTAAGACTTCATGATTGCACAGTGCCGTTCATTTGAGGTGCTAAAGAGAACTGATCGACCAACTTGTGAGATGTGACAGTTGTATGAAACTCTTGTGTTTGGTACATACTGACAGAGAGAGCTCAAGAATTAGAATGTGAATGTGGGGCAGGTGGCTTCCAGGCCTGCCCGGGGAGGGTAGCTGGGTACTGAATTGTGTCCGTTATAATAACCTGGTGACGTGAGATCTGCAGCTATTTACTTTTGTTCAGAGGTAACTTCGGTGTTAACTTGATTTCTTTAGACAAATTAGTTTTGAATTGTTAATAAGTACACATGAGATCAGATTTAGAAGGTACGTGTGTCTTCTCTCTCCCAGCTTCCTTCTTTGACCAAAGGCAACCACTGTTAACTAGCTTCTTGTGTGTTCTATACATGTGTCAGCACATATGTTTATATGTACCTGTATGTATATGCTTATTAAAAAAGCCTTGTTTTAAAAAACACCAACTGTAGTGTATTATCCACATTGATATATACTTGTTATATCCTGTTAGGAACTTTGCTTCTTTTACTTGGAAATGGCTCGTTAGCAATACATGCAAGAAGTGTCTTTTTCCTTTCGATGTTGACAGCGTGCTCTTTTGTATGGATAGACCGTGGCACACTTCAAGACTCTCTTTGAGGCGTCTGCTCCAGGCCAAATCCTAAGTGTTATCTTTCAGGCCTGAGTGCAGGCGATGACACAGGCTTTAGGGGCCAGCCCCACGGGGTGGGGGGGGAAGCTGTCCTCCCCACGCAAGGCTGGACGCACAGTCTGGAGTGAGTTACAGTGGAGGACTCAAGGGGCCAGCCATGCTTTTCCACAAATCTGCATTTCTAGCCCAGGCACCTCCATTCCCAGGCCTCCTTATCAAAGGGCATGGGCCGAGGCCCCTCCCAGACCCCTCTGCTGAGATCTTGTGAGAGGAGGGAGCTTGAGGACACTTGTCTCTGCTCTGACTCAGTCCTCAGTCCTTTTCCTTTCTTAGCCCTTTCCCCTCTCCCTTGGCGCTGAGAGGCTGGCCTCCCCTGCCGTCTACACGGATGGGTCTGACCCTCTCCTGGTGCTGTTCCATAGGGGAAAATGGCACCTTTTCCCTGTTTGGCCTCTTGCTTATGCTACGTAGTAAGTGAATGAAGGCTTAATGGTTCCTTTGTTTGTCTCCTTATCCTAACTGACCTTCTGGTCACCTGGCAGCTCAGCTCTTGAGACTCTTGGTGGACAATTAGTGTCTCTAATTTTTTGCTCTTACAAATAGTGCTATAGGGAGTATCTGTGGTCATGTGCTGTTTAATAAAAGTAAAGATCGTGGGTGGAGAATTGCTTGATGGAATGGTTTACACCACCCCCAGGATGTTTGGGAGTGGCAGTTTCCTTACCCCTTTGTGGCCACACTGTGTTAACGAACTTTTTGCATTTGCCAGTTGGCTAGGGGAAAATAGTAGGTCATCATTTTAATTTCTCTTATTTTAAGTGAGATTGAGCATCTTTTCCTATTTATAAGAGCAGTTGCATTTCCTTTTCTGAAAATCGTTCCTCTTCTTTGCCCGTTTTTGTTTAGTTAGTATGTGTTCCTTTTCTTATTGATTTCTCAGAGTTGTTTGTATATTAAGAAAATTCATCTTTCCTAATTTGTCAGTGGTTCTTTCAGTTACTTAGGGTGTTTTGTTCTGTGTTGAAATTGACTTTTATTTAGTCATATTATCAATCTTTTCTTTAGAGATTTAAAGCTCTGTATCAAATATAATTAGAATAAAGTTCTTTTCCACTCCAGAATTATTAAAAAAGAAGTTTTGAAATAATGTTATAGTTTCATTTTTTAAACAGCTTTATTGAGATATAGTACATACCATAAAATTCACTCATTTTAAGTTTACAGTTTAATGAAGTTTAATAAATTTATATAGTTGTACAATATGGCCACAATCCAATTTTAGAATACTTTTATCACTGTTTTATTTTTGTGTTTTAAATATTTTAAAAAATTATGTTTTCTTTTTTATATTTGCATTTTTGTTTGATCTGGGATTTATTTGGTATAAAGAGTGAGAGTTGAGGCCAGCCCGGTGGCACAGCGGTTAAGTGCCCACGTTCCGCTTCGGCGGCCCGGGGTTCGGCAGTTTGGATCCTGGGTGCGGACATGGCACCCCTTGGCACGCCATGCTGTAGTAGGCGTCCCACATATAAAGTAGAGGAAGATGGGCACGGATGTTAGCTCATGGCCAGTCTTCCTCAGCAAAAAGAGGAGGATTGGCAGCAGTTAGCTCAGGGCAAATCTTCCTCAAAAAAAAAAAAAAAAAGTGAGAGCAGCATCCATCTGCGTGTTTTTCATTTTTCCAACACTATTTGTTGAATAGTCCCTCTTTTCCTTTCTGATATGGCAGTGCCACCTAAACTGCATACTAAATTAAGTGTTTGGGTCTATCTCTGGTCCTGCTCTTCTTTCTCATTGATTTGGCAGCCTATTAATGTGCCAGAACGATAGTTTTCTGTATTGTCGCTTTGGAATATGCTTTTGCATCTGGTGAAGGCAGTGCACCCAGATTGACTTTAGCCATGCTTTATTTCACCCGTTCCTGATGGTTATTTTCCACAAGAACTTTAGAGTCAGCTTCTTAAAACCACCACGGCGGCTGCCATCCTATCAGCTTTTTTATTAGGATTGCATTAAATTTATCCGTTACTTAAGAGTTGCCCTCTGAATGCTATCCTTTTCCAGAACAGTGTCATTGTTATAATTCCTTCGACTCACTTCAGCGGTCTTTTGTGTCCTTCAGGAGCATTTTAAAGCATATCGACCTTCCATGTTCCTTTTAATTGCTGTGTATTTTATCCCTTTTGTTGCTGTTGCAAATGGGATTTTTTTCCATTATATTTTCTACCCCATTGAGCGACTTGATTGGGTAACTTGTAAATAGGGAGGCTCTTGTTTTCTTTGGGTTGAATTTATTTCCAGAAATCTAAATACATTTTATTATTGTATGTTGTAGTTTCTCTGTTGATTTTCTCGGGTTTTGCAGGTGTACAATCTTATCTGTTGCATATAGTGATCATTTTCCTCCTCTCTTTTGATTTTTATCAAATCTTTTAATAATTGTGTTGGCTAATGTGTCTAAAATAATTTTAAATAGTAAGTGGTGATTGTGATCATTCTTGTCTTAGTTGTTAAGTTTGCTGAAAATGCTTGTTTCCCCCATTAAGCTTGAAATACATATATATGTATTACTATAATATATATATTATTTAATGTATGCATAAGATGTGTAAAATATATATATTACTTTATTAAGAGTTTTGAGAAATCTGGGAGAGAGATTAACTGTTCGTTTGATAAATATTATTGCAGACCTATGATTCAGGCAGGATTCTAGTTATGGGGATACAGTGGGAAATGAAGCAGAGACAAAGCTTTTGCTGTCAAGAAGCTCAAAGTCTAGTGGAACAGACAGGAACAGAAATCAAATAATTAATAAATGTCGGGTTCTATGAAGTAAAGCGAGGAGAAAGATGGAGAATAATGTGGTGAATTTAGGACGGTCAGAAAGGGATTTAGAATCTTTTCCGGTGCCTTTTTATTAGCTCTATCTTTTTTCTTTTTATTTGATTTGAATTTTGGGCACATTCGCTCTCTTTTGAGCCCCGCCTCATTTCCCCAGCCCCAGCCTCCAGCATCTTCCCCTGGCTGTGGGGACTTCAGAGCAAACCCAGTGAGTGATTTGTCCTCTGAGTCCACTGGTTGGTATTTGCTTGTTCTCATATTATTTCCAGGACACTGATTGTTTAAGAAATGAACTGGATTTGTTAGGGAGAAGAGTAATTTATCACCTTGGATAGAGATACTGTTGCTAAGGCAACTGGCTGCATTCTGGGACCGCAATCTGCAAACATGACACCTGACAAGATCTCAGAGTGCCTGTGAGCTTCCCTGGCCACCAGCTCTCCTCGTGTTGCTCCAGGTGGGGCTGCCTCTGTGTGCCCTTTTCTCTCTCTTCTGGCTGCTGAAGTGTCTGCCTTTGGCTCTTCTCCCTGGTCCTCTCTTCTCCGGTCTCCTGTTGAACCTGCTGGGATGGCAGGAGTAAAAGGGGAATGACTTTAGTCTTAGTGGCTGTGTGGAATCTTGACTCCTTTCTTTCCAGGGTTGCAGGTGACTGATCCTGAGTGAGACTCAGGATCATCATAGCTAATTGCTCAGTTGACAAAATCAGGGTGGGAATGTGAACTGTGGCACCTGCTTCGTGCTGTGTAACTCCCCCCACCCTTGCAGTGTTCTTTCTGCGAAAAGATGAGGTTATTAATGTATTATTATATCATGGCCCAGCATCTGTATTTTAACTCTTAAATATTTTCTAATTCTTAAATGATTTCTTGTTTCTTATATAGTCTTCAGTGCCTCTTTCTTTCCTAGAAGAGTTTGGTTCTAAATTTGGCCACACCGTGTCTCACCACCTCCACCATTATTGTTCTGTTCCAAACCCCTGGCGTCTTGCCTTTAACTCTCCCTGCTTCTGCTGTTGGCCCCCACCCTGTATTTCCCACACAGCAGCCAGGGTGAATCTTTTAATAACCATGTCAGATCATGTAACTGTTAAAAAGTTCCGATGAGGGGCTGGCCCCATGGCCGAGCGGTTAAGTTCGCGCGCTCAGCTGCAGGCGGCCCAGTGTTTCGTGGCTTTGAATCCTGGGCGCGGACATGGCACTGCTCATCAGACCACGCTGAGGCAGCGTCCCACATGTGGGTCCCACTCGAAGGACCCACAACGAAGAATGTACAACTATGTACTGGGGGGCTTTGGGGAGAAAAAGGAAAAAATAAAATCTTTAAAAAAAAAAAAAAAGTTCTGATGACTTTCCGCTATACCTCCAGTAAAACCTCAGATCTGATCCATGGCCCACAGGCTCCCCGTCACTAGGTCCCTGGCTATGTCTCCAGCCTCATTTCTCAGACCATTTCTGCTATTCCCCCATTTCCTGGGTTCCAGCCACCTGGTCTCCTGCTGTTCCCCAGCATGTGCCAGGACACTCCCATCTCGGGCCTTTGGACTCGCTGCTCGCCTCCAGCCACCCACATGCCTCGCCTCCTCGCTTCCTCCAGGCCTCTGCCCAAATGCTTCCTTCCCAGAGAGGCCTTTCCTGCCCACTCCTTGAAAGGCAGCACTCCTCCTGCCCCCACCACTCTGTCCCCCTGCCTTGCTTTATTTTTATTTATTTATTTTTTTTGAGGAAGATTAGCCCTGAGCCAACATCTGCTCCCTAATCCTCCTCTTTTAACTGAGGAAGACTGGCCCTGAGCTAACATCTGTGCCCATCTTCCTCTACTTTATATGTGGGATGCCTGCCATAGCATGGCTTGCCAAGCGGTGCCATGTCCGCACCTGGGATCCAAACCGGCGAACCCGGTTGCCAAAGCGGAACATGTGAACTTAACCTCTGCGCTACTTGGCCGGCCCCCTTGCTTTATTTTTTTAATAGTACTTACAGTTTTATTATCGTCTGACATTCTATTAAGTATTTATTTGCTCACTGCTTGTGTCCTGCGTTAGAATGTAAAGCTTCACAGAGAGGAGTGGTGGTCTCTGGTTTTGTCACTGCTGTCACATAGCAGATGCTCAATAAATATTTATTAAAAGAATGAACGACCTTTGTAGTTTCTTTTTGACTCTCAGCTAAAAGAAGTAAGTGGGGAAATACGAATGAAGAATGGGCATCCAGAATGTCTTTCAGTCACGCATTTGAGTTCAGTCTTTCAAGAAGAGGTTATTTTGTGAGGCTGGGGAGGAAGAGAAAAACTTTCTGTGGACATTTCTGGTCAAGTAGGAAAGTGGTAAATTGGACGCGGGTCTCTGGCTTGGCTCCTGGCAGAGCCTGATGGAGGTGTGGGAGTGGGGGCTCCTGCCAGGGGCTCCATGGAGGGCTGAGGGACCGCAGTCAGGGCGCTCGCCTGTCCTCCGTCTCAGAGTCCAAGACAGGATTTCCTCATTCCTGGAGGAGGTTGGTGAGGGGTAAAATGGCAGTGTGTGTGGTGGCCGAGCGTTCAGGGTCTACCGCCAGACCCGCCGGGCTTTGCTCTGTATTTGCCATTTTAGCATGCCTTGGTCTTGAGTGTGGATTGTTGCTGTTTATGTCTAAACCGTAAAAGCAAGGAAGCCCAATTTGTTAGTTGGGTGTGCATGGGAGAGAAAACCCATTCGTTAGTCACTTCAGATTATCTAACTCAAGGCACGGATGACTGAATACTTGGTGATGGTGGGAGAATGAGAAACACGAGGCAATTACAGTTATGTTGACTAGTTTTCCTTCAGCTCATGATAAAAGTCGCCTTCTGCATTTAGCATCGTGAGCTGAAAGGGCCAGATGTAGTGAGGGGACTGGAGAGCAGTGTAGGAGACATGACCAGGTTTGGTCAGTCCTCCTTGGCGCGCACCCACTTGCCCATGAGGCCGGCAGTTCAGGTCCTTGAGGGAGGAGAGAGTGTTGGAGATTCCCAGAAAGGGTTAACATATGGACTGTCTTCTCAGACTGTGAATTTTGTTTTAAAGATTCCACTGTAAGGAGGAGTCTGAAATACCTGGCACCAAATCACTTGCATCGTTCATTTTTAAAGAAAATAGAAACCCACGAGGATTCATTTAAAGTGTGAGCGAAAGGTATGTCTTAAAGCTGATGAATGATCCAGCAGACCCTGAACGCCTTTCCGATTAAATAAAACTACTTATTATGAATTTTCTCAATGATGTAGAAAACCAGAAGGAAAGTTGGGCATGATAGGACATAAAAGTCGTTAGGCAGTAAGATGCTCCCTTGGGGGGTAGTATTGCTTGTTTGAATTAAAATCTGAATCATTCCCACCAAGCAGACATGCAAAGTGAGAACCTTGATCATTTAAACATCCCAAATAAATTGCGGACCAAAGCAGATTTAGTAGTTGGGAGAGTGAAGTCTTATTAAAGTTGAACAACCTCTGAAGCAGCTTAATTTTTTAAGCTTCATTTAGATCACTAATGTTGCTGTTTATTGCCGTTGGCAGTCAGCACTTTGTGTGTTGGTAGAGTTGCCCCGAGTCTTCCCGAAGTGCCTTCCGTGGGCACTGTCGCGTTATGTCCGGCACAGGGGTGGGAGTGCTTGGCTGGGAGGATGGCAAATAATTTTGGAGTAAATAATTCTGCTTGTTCAGATAAAGAGCTTCAGATATTTTTGTCTCCTCTTCTGTCCTAATATGTGTCTACTAGTTGTTGGATCACATTCTGGTTTTTTTGCTAATTGACATTACGTTACTCTGTTTATCCTAAAGGCTGGACCATTTGCTAATTAAGAACTTGAACTTGTCAGTCAGTCAGACTGGCTTTGCATCTCTGCTCCTGACTTACTGAGTAACATTAGGCATGGTTTTTAACCTCTTCTGCCTCATTTTCCTAATCTGTAAAGTGAGGATAACATCAGAATTATTATCAGGATTAAAAATCCATTATGTTGATAGTATTGGGTTATAACCCTTAGAATAAAATAAATATCTGTGATTCATGCTGATATAAATAAATAAATGAATAAACAAATAGGGGGTAGGAACAGCTCTTCTTTACAGGAGAATTCCAGTTAATATAGAAGGAATGAGAGAAATCGCCACTGAGCCAACACCATAGAATAATTGCCACAGGCACTAACCATGAATGGATACTAAAATTAGTGAGTGAAAGTATGATGAGGAAAAGGATATTTGTGCAACTTCCAAGTATCTCCCCACAAGATACTTATTTATAAAGAGAGAAACCTAGCAGATGCCAACTGCTGTGACCAGGTGATCAAAGTTAACATCAGCAGTAGTGGTAATACATGACGACATTGTGTACTCCCAAATGTGTGTGGAGAAGGCACAATGTCACATCTGTGGTATTCTTGCTGAATGCACATAACCTCAATCTAATCATCAGAAAATGAGGGACCTTTTGAAAATTACTAGCCTAGACTTTTCAGAAGTAATGAAGAAGACGTGATAGCTAAATGCGATATGGGATCCTGGATTGGAGCCTGGACAGAAAAAAAGATATTAGTGGGAGAACTGGTGAAATTTAGGTGTATAGATTTAGGTAATAGTATTGTATCAGGGTGAATTTCCTGGTTTATGGTAATTGTACTCCTTTTTTTTTTTTTGTTTTTTGAGGAAGATTGGCCCTGAGCTAATATCTGTTGCCAATCCTCCTCATTTTGCTTGAGGAAGATTGTCACTGAGCTAACATCTGTGCCAGTCTTCCTCCATTTTATGTGAGATGCCGCCACAGCATGGCTTGACAAGCAGCGCTGGGTTTGCGCCTGGGATCTGAACCTTCGAGCCCTGGGCCACTGAAGTGGAGCATGTGGGCTTAACCTCTACACCCTGGGACTGCCCCTGTACTATTTTTATATGAGGTGTAAACCATAGGAGAACTCGGTGAAGGGTGTACAGAAACTCTCTGTACAATTTTTGCATCTTTTCTGTAAGTCTAGAATTACTTCAAAATAAAAGGTTTTTGAAAATCCATGATGCATGTGAAGGACTTGACAGAGTGCCTGGAACATACTGGGTGCTCAGTGAACGTCACCAACAATTTCTGCTGCTGCTGTTTCCTTTGGTTTGGAGGAAGGTGGGTGCAGACGTTGCCGCTTCTGCCAGGGACTTAGCATGGCTCTGTAACACCTGAGAACATCCTCTTCTGTTTTGTCGTAGGGTTGCAGGCTTGGCGGTCATGTCCCTTGACAGCTGGATATCACTGTTCCTCCCCACAAAAGCTTAGGCCCGCGGGCTGACCTCAGGCCGACGCCCCTCTGGGAGAAGAGGGGACTAGATCTGGTCATTGGGCCCTGTCCGTGGAGGTTTTCTTGGAAGCTGGGAGCAGGACCATCGGAAACTGCCGTCTCATTGCCTTCTTCCTATGGAAATGTCATGTCCGGGTAGCAGCTGATGTTTACAGAGTGCTCTCGTTGATTCAGAAAAAATTATTCAGGGGTATTCCCACTGAGTTGTCTGTGATTTTAGGAAATCCATTTTGTAGACTGGAGGAATATGTTAGCCAAGCTCAGACTTAGAAGCTGTAACAGAGAGGCACGAAATACCACAGTCTAAATAAGGTTCATTTGTTCTTCTCTCTCAGAGGGTTCAGAGGTTATGAACTGGAGCTGGCTGGGCGGCTCTCTGATGGTCAGCACAGGCTTCTATCCCAGGTCAGACCTGGCTGTCCAATTGTTACCTTTTCCCAGCCAGTGGGAAGAGAGGAAGAAAGAGGAGTATGCTGCTGATTGTCTTTAATGGTGAGATGGAGAATTTAAACATTTGGCCTTTGCTCAGGAAGCATTTGCAAGACTTAGCCACGTGGTCACACCTTTAAGTGCAAGTGAGGCCGGGCGATGCGATCTCCAGCTGGGCGCCACATGCTCTGCTGAAACCTGAGAGGAGCGTGGAATCAAAAGGAAGAAAGGGGGAGTGGGTACTAGACGAGCGGTGGCAGTTTCTGTCCCCAGATACCTTCTGCTGTCTTTGTGTAGTTCAGAGAAGTCTTTATAGAGCAGCTTGAGAAATGTGCCCCGTGCCTTCAACCCTGCTCCTTGTTACCTGTCAGCAAATAAGGTCTAAACGCTATGAGCGGAGGGGGCAACAGTCTGATCATAACCCCATGGCGTAAGAAGGTGTGTGCATCTCCTGGCATAACGTACTGTTGGGGGCATTTGTGGCTCTTAAGGTGCCTAAGCTGGTCCTTCTCTTTCCTTGGAAGGGGAATTGTGTTCACTCCTGGAGAAAGACCTTTAGGGAACAGACCTGTGTCTTTTGCCTGCAGTGGGAATGCGGCTACACATTTGATCCCCACAGGGGTAGACCTCATGGGCCTCATCCTGCCGTGGGAGGCCTCTGCTCAGAAATTGACCTCTGAGTGACCCAACCTCACAGGAAACACTCAGAAATGACCTGGAAGCAGTTTAGTGCTTATTGAGCAGGCAGGTGGGAAGCCAGAATCTCTAGAGCAGTTGGGGCAGGGTGGCAGGAGGTTACAGTTCAGTCTCTGATTGGCCGAGGTAAACTTTTCACGGCTATTCAATCCTTCCTCTGCACGCGTGGTGTCAGCAGCTGCTGTTTGTCTCTGTAGGAAGCTTTGGAGACTTGAGTGATGTGACTGTGTGGTCCCTGTCACGTCACATGACATGACAGTCCCCATCTCCTGCCCCTAGTAAGTTGCCAGTTCTTGTGCCTGACATTCAGTATCTAGGGACTGTAAGAAAGTTGGGGTGACTGAGTCCTACCCCCACCCCGCCCTCTTGGAGCCAGCCTAGCTGCGAAGACGTCAGTAGCCCTATCTTTATCTATAAAGAAAAGAACATTTAAGAGGTTAAATATTTTTTTTAAGTTTGTTTTGGGGAAAGTGGATGGTAAAGGATTATTTTGTAACTGAATTAAAATCTAAGAAAGTTAATAAGCCTGAAGCACAGTCCTTATTTTAGGCTTACTTCAGAAAAACCTCACAGGGAAGGCCCCAAAGGACGTTACAAACTGAGTAATTCTGGTGACATTTTTCTTATTAGAGACTCATAATTTTGACGTCTCCTTAACTGCTTTCAGTACGGTTTTCTTTTTAACATTTTAAACGTGCACTGTAAGTTTTTATAGCATTCTGAATTTCATGGTGTGGCTGTGAATTTTAACCTGCCTCCAAAATGTGGCTCATTAAACGCCTTCCTGTCTGTGGCCCTGGATGGTTTTATAATGATTGTTTATTCCTGTAAGCAGTGCTGTTTTGCCTACCCATTTGCTTTCAGTGAGAGAAGGTGGATGGAAAAGGAAACCCTTCTTAGGTCGAGGGTTTAGCATTAGTTGGCAGTCTGGACTGAAGTTCTTTTTACTAGCCTGCCCAGGAGGGGTTGGAACACACGCCTTGTTTGATGGCCCCGCAGCCCGAGGGCAGGCTGAGGTCCACACCCTGCTCAGCACGTTGCTGAGACATGTTAGAACTTCTCCTCTCCCTGAGACAAGTTTCAGTTGTACTTGAGTATGATCGGAGACAGCACAGACGAGAAATCTTGAGGTGACATGTTGCTGCTTCCTTGTGCTGGACCAGCGTGTCCCATTGATTGACCTGAAATGTTCTTGAGGGTAAAAAGTACAGCAGAGAACATGGGAGGACATTCCATTTTAAAAACATCTGTGGTTTTTACATGAGACTACATGGCACCTGGAGATGTGTCATCACTGTGGTTCAAGTTAATGTGAGAAGTTAGACAATCCCTAAGATCGTTTTCTGCTCAAAACTTCTTACCCTTTAACCCTTTGATTGGCCAAATTGAACCCAGGCAGAGAGTATTAAAAAATGCACCTCTTGCTTATAAGTTTCTGGTGCTGCTGCTTATGATCTGTGTGATCGAGAGCCGGCGGCTTAAGTTCCTTGAGCCTTCGTCGTCTTATCTGTGAAAGGAGGTTGATAAGTGTTTTCAGCTACCATTTCTGGAGTGCTCCCCATGTACCAGGCACTGTGCTGAGCACTTATTCATCATCACCAACAGCTACGTGAGCTACGCCCCTTTATGGTCATCATTTTACAGATGAGGTACTGGAGACACAGAGAAGGGAAGGAACTCACTCGTCTAAGGTCACAAATGGGGAGCTGGGATTCGATTGACTTCTAAGTCCATACTCTTAATCGTGGCTGCACGTTAGTCCTCTGCTGTCTCTTGGTGTATCTGAAAATCAGACCCAGAGGGGGAACATGCCTGGCAGACACACCCCGCAGGAAGAATCTGATGAGGTCAAGTTCTAAAAGGACCTTGTGTTGAAAAGACCTGCTGACATCCGCCTTGGTGACAGTTTTCTGCAATCCAAACTCAAACCGTACAGAGGACTTGAAGACACCTGTTTTCCACCATTAAATAAAGGTTTACTTTAAAGGTTTATTTAGTTGGAACTAAGTATGGCATTCGAGGGGCTAGATTAGCATCGTCCAATAGAAATAGAATGCAAGCCCCATATGTAATTAAAAAAAATTTTTTTTTGAGGAAGATTAGCCCTGAGCTAACATCCATGCCCATCGTTCTCTACTTTATATGTGGGACGCCTACCACAGCATGCCTTGCCAAACGGTGCCATGTCTACACCCGGGATCCAGACTGGTGAACCCTGGGCCGCCGAAGCAGAATGTGTGCACTTAATTGCTGCGCCACTGGGCTGGCCTCTGTAATTAAAAATTTTTTACTAGGTCTCTTAAAAGTAATAAGAAACAGGTAACATTAATTTATAATAATATATTTTGTTCAACTCAATATATGCAAAATATTATAATTTCAACATATGCTCAATATTAAAAGATTGTAATAAGATACCTTATATTCTTTTTTTATATCAAGTCTTTGGAATTCAATTTGCATTTCACACGTACTGCCCACATCTCAATTGGGCCTAGCCACATTCTGCATGCTCAGAAGCTACCTGTGGCTAGAGGCTGCTGATTGAGTAGGCTTTATTGGTAGATAAATGTGTAAAGACAGCCTTGCAGGCAGCTTCTTGGGCCTGGACCCAGAGCCTGAAACAATTAGTATAAAAGTGATCATTATTCCGGTTTACATGTGGTGTCCAGGTTGAGAGTGCTGGAAAGAACCAAAGCTGTCATTTTGTCTGATACACCCACCCCCCCAACCCCATTTTACAGATGGAAGGGGTAGGGGAGGCAACACCACGCTCTACCTTTCTGAGTTCTTGGCTGAGACTCCTGTAAAAAAAAAAGACAGATTAACAGGAGAAAAAGAAACAGGAGTGTTTTAGCATGTATGCCTCATGTACACGTGGGAGAGACCTAGGGAAACGAAACTCAGAGGTGGCTTAGCATTCGGTTTATATTGTATCTTCAACAAAGAAGAATAAATTTATGGAGCAAAGACAGGACAATGGGCAGCAGTTTCGGGGTCCCGGGCCGGGGATAAAGGCTAGCTAGTCAAGTTTGTTACGTAGATTCCTCTGGTGTGTCCCCAGGTTGATAGGGTCTGAAGTTGTCTCAGGGGATTAACCTTTGTCCTTCCTGATAGAGAAGAGAGTAGGGACACCTTTGTAAATTCATGTCCTTTCGGGAAAATCTGGGGTGGACAGAGAGCTTTTCTTGTATCTCCTCAGTTGCCCTCAGCTCACAATAATCCTTATGCCAAACTGGCATATTTTGGGGTGGCATAATCTGCTACTCTTTAAAGGCGTGGATGCTCAGGAAGATGTCTGGGATCACCTGGAGTTAGTGGCTTGCCAGGACTCAAACCTGGTTGATCTTTCTGCTGCACTGTATTGTGGAAATGGCAAAAAGTGACTGTGACTCATGTCAGTGTTCATATGGAAGAAGTGTGTGAGTGTGTGTGTGAGAGCATACCTCCTTTTGTGTGGAAAAATGGCCATGACCTTTTGTAGGGTTCACAGAAATTGTAGATTGGAGAGATGGAAACATTCCCTGAGATCAACTGGTTCAACTTCATCTTCTCTCCTGGGCCCCAGGGATCAGGCAGGGTAAATGGTTTGCATGAGGTCACAGAGTTGGGTCTCTTGACTTGTAAGCCGTGGTTTTGTGATTATACTCGGAAGACCATCATGGAATCAGTGGCTTCAAAGCAAGACAACAAAGGGCAGAAGTTCCATTGAAGTGCTAAGGGTTGCTTTAGGATCTTAACACTCAGCCCGAGTTTCTGTTTAGCCCTGAAATTACTTGTAAGATTTGTCAGTCTCTCTGGAAGGAAGCTGTATGAGAGGGGGAGAAAACGCTTGCGGGCTGAGGTGGGGTGGAGAAAAGAGGTCAGTTACTGCTTGAAAAGATCACGAACGATGTTGCTGCTTCCTGTGGCATGACACCTAAGGTGAAAGCCCTCACTGGCTGCATGTCTATGCCAGGAGAGTGGTCAGCTGTAAGAAGTCATTTATAGCAGTGGTTGTCATTTCTGGAGCGTTTAACGATGTCTGGAGACATTTGCTAACTGGCATGAAGTGGGTGGACTCCAGGGAAGCTGCTGAGTGTCCTACAACGCACAGGACAGCCTTCCACAACGATCTGGCCTGAAATGTCAATAGTTTTGAGGTTGAGGAACCCTGACTTATGGGAGAGCGAGGCAGAATACGTACATATATATCTGAATTCTCTGTATTTGCAAAAGGTCATTTTTCTTTAATACATGTGCTTAACACTGATTTCTCATGAGTCTGAACTTAATTACAATTGCTTTTTTGCTCAGGAAGCTTAGAAAGTCTTCATAATTTCATGTTATTTTTATAAAGCAGAGGTGCTTTTTAAGAGGACCATGGAAAAATAGTCATATTTGTGAGATCATCTGGTTTCAAGAAGGGGAACACATATTTGGTGCTTGGTTTTTGGATTTCTTAGCGTAATTCCCGTATGTGACCTCCCCACCCCCCTTAAACCCACATAGTGTTGAAGACAGCCTGATAAATAAGCAGTTCACAGCTATATTATCAGACATGTGTTGCTAATTAGATTACATCTAAGCTTGGAAATTAAAAAAAACTCTCCATATGTTTAAATTTTCTGCATAAATTATTTATGCTACAGGGGTGATATAAATGGGTACTTGATTGTGGTACTGCAAACTTCCGGCAAAGCCGAGGGAAGCTGCAGTGTCTGGCTGCTGTTTTGTTGTAGCTATTTTAGGCAAAGAGAAAGTGGCAGGAGCTTTCCCTGTCTGGCTGGGAGTTCACAGGTGGTATAGGTGCCCTAGGAAGGAGACAGAACTGGAAAGAGACCAAGGGTTGAGGAAGCTGTTTCTGCCCCTTTTGTTGGTTGATGAATAAGGAGGTGGGGTGGGAATAGTGGAGCTGGTGAAATTGGCTAAGCTCATACGTATTTTCTCTCTTCCCTTAGAGGCTATACTAAAGGGAGTCTAAAACTTGTCTTGTGCTTAGCTTCTAGGAAATCCACATTGTGTGAGTTCTTGAGGGCGGAGCCAGTCCCTAATACTTTCTGGAACATCCACTGCGTCTGAATGGCTGAGAGATTAAAACACACAGACACAAATACACGGACATGCACACACACCAAAAACAAAAGAAAAAAAACCTGCTGTGCTTTGTCTCTCATTTTTCGGTAATTGTAAGCCTTTCAGTTATCTCCTATGCTGGGTGTGGGGGAGGGGAAGTGTTTTGCAACATGCTTAAAATGGGATGTTTGCAAGCTGCCCTGGGCTTGAAAACTTGGATAAGCTTCATTGAAATGATCAGTTTTACAACTTGATAATGATTTTTCCCTTCCTGAATGTTTATTGAAAGTGACACATAATGTCTGATTGCTTGAAAGCTCATAGAATGTTCTTTGAGTGTCAGATGATAATATATCTGGCTTATTTTTTTAATCCCTCACAGCACTATATCCGCTGCTTTACATGTTGCATGTCTCAGTAAATGTTGGACTGAATTGGAGTATCCTGTGTTCTTTCTTATAAATGTAGCCTTTGAAATCCAGTTTTCCATTTTAAGCACTGTGTGCTTTTAAGATCATAATTAATTAATTACATAACGATATGTTTTTCTCAGTTGGTGGTAACTAGCTCTTTAGGGCACAAAGATGAGGTTTTAATGGATTTTCAGTTTCTTTGGCCATAGGTCAATTCAGTAAAGCTTAGTAAAGTAAAACTAACTAGTGTGCTGTCTTCCACGAGCCAGTAGGAACTCAAAGTTTTCACTGGGCTCAGGCTTTAAGCTAAATGCACATTAGAATATAAGTATAGCGAACTTCTTCCAGAGTGTGAGATTGAGTTTATCCTCCTGTGAATGCTTATGAAAACAATGTGAGGGTATCAGAAAATGTCAGAGCCTCAGGGTAAGTGCATCTGTATTTTCATTTGGCGTTAATCCTTCCTTTATAGCTCTGTGCTGGAGACTCCCGCCGCCTTCAGAGGCATACTAATTACTGTGACCAACAGGCTTTTGCTAAATGTGAATTTTTAGCCCAAGAATGTGTCCTCCACGTTAATTCTTTCTCTGAAAGTCACCGTGCACGTACTCCCAGTTTCTGAGGTTTGGAAAGATCCATTATGGTTTTTCAACGACAAGATTTTTCACCTAGCTTAAGAGCCAAGTCTTTAGAAGAACAAGCTGTTCCAGTGTTAAAAATGATGCCTCTATTTTAAGTCAAAAATGTTTTGTTTTGCAACGAGGTCACACAGGTATTTTTTTCCATGGCATTTATTTTCATGATCCGAGTGGACCCGAATCAAGTCCTCTCCATGCTCTCTTTATTCATGTGAGAACTTGTTTATAAGTCTCAAATGCCCAGTTCCTTATGCCAGCCAGCCAGGGAACCTCCACCATATGGCTTAGGTTTGGGGCATAACATTCAAATGAGTTCCAACAAGTGTGTCTGTGTTTTCTGCACCATCTGGCCTTCAGACACATATGTAGTAGATCTTTCCTGTCTGGGCTGGGTAATCTGATTTGAATGAGTTAAGCCTATTACCCAAGAAAAACTAGTGTGGGTCACATCTAGTGGGTGAGTGTGTAGTGTTTATTGCAAGGGTCACCAGGGGGCAGTGGGTGCTCGGGGCTCCGAGGTCTTCAAATTCGTGCTTTGGGGTCAGACCCCGTGGACTGCTCCCAGTTCTGAGGAACCTCTCAGCTCAGTAAGCATCTCAGTGGCATCTCTGCCTGCAGGTGGCGAGAGGAATGCCACAAGACCCATCATGTGGCCCCTTCATCTTTATCCTCCATCAGTGTTTAGTAATTGGCAGATGGTGGAGCCTAACATCTGTGATTCAGAGACATAAGGATTTGATGTATGTGATATGTAAATCAGCTCTTAACTATTCGGGGAGTGATTCAGGACACGTTTCTCGTTGAGCACATACTCGGGTTCACCAGTACTGCCACACACAAATGTCTTTTAAAGGCTTTGGGAACATATTGCCAAATGGCCGGGGGAAGAGTCATCCTCATTTACACCCTTGGCCGGCGGTCGGTTTGCTGCTCACTTCCCTGAACACTTGCCAACACCAAGTATTATCATATTTAAAAATTTTTGCCAACTTGCTCAGCAGAGGAAAAAGGATCTAATTATTCTTCTCATTTGCATTTCTTTAATTACTTGTGAGATTGAAAAAGTCACGTTTATTGTTCATTTTTTTGTTTCGGTAATTGTATTGCTTATAGTTTTAGCTCACTAATTTTCACTTAGCTGAAGTAAGGAACATTCATATAGTGGGATACCAGATAGCTCTTAAGATCATGTTTTTAAAAAAGATATTTAATATTATAGTGAATTATTTATAGTATATTAAATGAAATAATATCATAATAAAAAAGTCTATCATGATTCCAATTTAATAAAATATCAATGAAGTATATAAGTGTGGCATGTATATTTAAGAATCACAAATTTATGCACCTAAAACTCAGCTTACAAGGAAAAAGTACTGTGTTTTTGGTGAGTGGTCCAATCATCCTCTTGAGCCTCTACTCTGGGAAGGAGGAGAGAACTTTCCAGAGAGTGACCTAGTCTGTTCCAGCCAGGGCTTGATGGTCCGGACCTGAGTTTCCTACGAGGCTGCACCACCCCTGACCCTCAGCCACATCCTCATCCACCTGCCCTGACTGGGCCCTTTCCCTCCTCCCGTCCTTCCAGAAGCAGTGTCCCTCCCGTGGTGGTGCTCCTGGCTCTCAGTTGGCCCTTATCACTCTTCCCACAGGCAGTACTAAGTTCTTGGTCCTTTCCTTGCCATGTAGGGCTTCTCATACCCACAGTGCTCCCTGCCCTGTAGGCTATAGGAAGATTCCACAGTTCAGACTCCAAGCTGTGTTCAGGTGGTAAGGAATTTCAGGATCCGATTCTCTTCCGACAAAGCTTGACTAGACTACTGTCTCATGGTAGACTCAAAGAAGACCTGAAGAATGACCCCTTGGTGGCATCTACCACCCCTTACTACCCACTGTGGACCCACCATTGAATCCATGGATAGAAGCTTTCAGGCCATACAATTTATAGGATATGAAAGTACGTCTGACAATATTTCATTAAAAGGTATATGTAAAAAAATACTGAAAGGAAATACACCAACATGGTGATTTTTCTCTAAATTAATGGGGTTAAAGGTCAGTTTCATTTTCTTCATGTTTTTCTGTATTTTCCAGATTTCCTACAATGTCTGTATAATGTTTTTATAATTCTATAAAGTCATTTTTAAATGGAGTTTTTTTCTTTTTACATCCTTAAATGTTAGAGAAAAAGGGCAAAATTAGTGATTAAGTAGAGTATGCTTTTGATCTTTTAGGTTCCTCTTCCAACTTCCTTCTCTGCCACACCCCAAATTTGCAAAACAAGATAAAAAATTATATGCATACCTATTGGCAGCAGATGGAACTAGGTAAAGGACTAAGTTGAATCAAGACTTGAGGAAAATTAGTCTTTTGTAATTTGTTTGATACTTGTTTTGACTTTATTCCACATTGATAAAAGTTATCTTCTATTAAATAACGTGGCAAGTGATCCTTTTATTGGATAAAACTTGGTACAGTAACTTCCTTCAGTGTTTTTGTGTATGTAGATGATCTAGAAAAATAATTTATCTAACCCTGCCAGAGTTAGATTGCTGACAGGTCTGAAATCTAGACAGGTTGATCCCTAGACAACTTTAAAATTTATTTCAGAATCGTCTTTTTTGGGGAGAAAAAATTATAGTAAATTGAAAAAATAAAACCTGTATTTTATTTTTTTATTTTTTCATGAAAAACTAGATAGTTCTCTTTATTGGTTGAATAGGGCAATCCCAATCTACTCTCTATAATACACACAGAATCATTGTGTTCAGAGTATACTTCTCTGTTCTGGAGGCTGTCTTTCAGGTGCAAATAAAGGTACAATGGACTCTCTTTCCAGGAAAAGGTATGGTGATGCTCTAAGAAATCTGGTGAAGTAAGGCTCTTATTCCAAGTCCTTCTGCTGCCAGAATTCCCCCAAAGTAGCCTTCGATCACAGAGAAGAAGATGATAACCTTTCTCTTGCAAGACACCTAGAGGCAGGCACCCTAAAGGATAGAATGGGGCCATATCATCATTCATTGTGAATTACTTCTTCCTATCTGTAGGCGTAACCCTCCAAGCCCATATTTTTCTTCTTTCTGGAGAGTCTGACCATTCGCACCCTGGAAAAGATTATTGTCACTAAACATCAAGAAAACAGGGAAGGCTTATTTCTTTGTTTTGGAAAAACTGAAGACATTTAAGACGCCCTAACAGAGAGGACATTTGGCTGTGTATTGTCCAGACTACTTACTGTCCTCTGTGGTTGTGAATAGAATCCAAGAACTATGTGCACTGCCAAATCCATCGGAGGCAACCAGCCGAAACTCATACTCTGTGTGTGGTTGGAGATCTCTCATTTCATAGCCTAACGATGCAGAAGGAATGGAAAATAACTGGAAATCCATGGGTGGCGTGGCCAGGCCTCATCTGGAGTTGGTATCTGGGAGAGCTGGGAGCATTGTTACCAGCTTGTGTAGGCCAGACAACCTGAAGACTGGTTGGAGTGGCAGATGAAAGCCTGGGAGGCAGCACACCATCTAGAGAGTTCTGGAGGCTGGGAAGTCCAAGATCAAGGAGCCAGCAGATTCGGTGTCTGGTGAGAGCCCACTTCCTAGTTCATGGATGGTACTTTCTCTCTGGGTCCTCACATGGCAGAAGAGAAAACCCCTATTTTAATGTTTTATAACATTTTCTCATCTTTGTCAGTTTGCATAAATATTATTCATACATTTATTATGCTTCTGGTGGGCTGAAAACTTAGTCTTTTTCACTTAATGTATTTTTCTATTTATATACTATTCGTGAATTTTAAAATATATTCTATATATTAACTTAAAAATATAAAAATTCTCTATAATTTATTTAAACAGTACTCATTCTGTTGTTGGGTATTTAGGCTGTTTGCCATTTAAAATCTGAATTTTGGAAATTATTCAAACACTGTGCATGTAGATCTCAAGTTTCTTAGCAATGCTCTATGTGAGGTATGTAGCATGTAAATGAATTTGGGGGTGAATGGTCTGGCCTTGATCTGTCACCTTTTGATCAACAGGATTGATGTGGCTGACCTGGCTGGCTTCCCAGAGGACATACAATATTAATATATTACTGTCTTTCAAATCCATTTAAAGGGACCAGATTTAATATGGTTAAATTAATCCACAAATAGCACTGAAGCCTGATTTTAGCCTTCATCAAATCCCTTTTTTGTGACTTTAAAAGAGAGAAAATTATAAAAGGGATCCAAATTGGAAAGAAGGGAAACTCACCATTTGCAGATGACGTGAGTTTGTCTATAGAAAACCCTAAAGAATTCACCAAAAAACTTTTAGAAATAATAAATGAATATGGTAAAATTGCAGTATACAAAATCAACATACATAAATCAGATGCATTTCTATACACTAACAACAAAGTAGCAGAAAGAGAAATTAAGAATATGATCCCATTTACAATTGCAACAAAAAGCATAAAATACCTGGGAATAAACTTAACCAAAGAGGTTAAAGACCTGTTCACTGAAAACTATAAAACATTGTCAAATCAAAAAAGACGTAAACAAATGGTAAGATATTCCATGCTCTTGGATTGGAAGAACTAATGTAGTTAAAATGTCCATACTTCCTAAAGCAATCTACAGATGCATTGCAATCCTTTTCAAAGTTCCAACAACATTTTTCACAGAAATAGAACAAAGAATCCCAATATTTACATGGAACAACAAAATACCCCGAATAGCCAAAGGAATCCAGAGAAAAAAGAACAAAGCTGGAGGCATCACAATCCCTGACTTTAAAACATACTACAAAGCTATAGTAATCAAAACAGCATGGTACTGGCACAAAAACAGACACACAGATCAATGGAACAGAATCGAAAGCCCAGAAATAAAACCACGCATCTATGGACAGGTAATTTTCGACAAGGGAGCCAAGAACATACAATGGAGAAAGGAAAGTCTCTTCAATAAATGGTGTTGGGAAAACTGGACAGCCATATGCAAAAGAATGAAAGTAGACCATTATCTTACACCATACACAAAAATTAACTCAAAATGGATTAAAGACTTAAATGTAAGACCTGAAACCATGAAACTTCTAGAAGAAAACATAGACAATATGCTCTTTGACATCGGTCTTAGCATAATATTTTCAAGTACCATGTCTGACCGAGCAAGGGAAATGGGACTACATCAAACTAAAAAGCTTCTGCACAGCAAGGGAAACCATCAACAAAACGAAAAGACAACCTAATGATTGGGAGAAGATATTTGCAAACCATATATCTGATAAGGGATTAATATCCAAAATATATAAGGAACTCATACATCTGAACAACAAACTAACAACCCAATTAAAAAATAGGCAAGGGGGCTGGCCCAGTGGTGTAGTAGTTAAGTTCGCCCTCTCTGCTTCAGTGGCCCAGGGTTTGCAGGTTCAGATCCTGGGTGTGTGAAGGGATGAAAAGATGTTCAACATCACTAATTATCAGGGAAATGGAAATCAAAACTACAATGAGATATCACCGCACGCCTTTCAGGATGGCTATAATTAACAAGAGGGGAAATAACAAGTGTTGGAGAGGATGTGGAGAAAAGGGAACTCTCTAATGCTGCTGGTGGGAGTGCAAACTCGTGCAGCCACTATGGGAAACAGTATGGAGATTCTTAAAAAAATTGAGAATAGAACTGCCATATAATCTAACTATTCCACTGCTCGGTAAGATAACAACAATAAACAAACACGTAGAGATTGGATTGGTGGTTACCAGAGGGTAAGGCGGTGGGGAGGGAGGAGGGCAAAAAGGGTGATTAGGTACCATGTGTGTGGTGATGGATTGTAGTTAGTCTTTGAGTGGTGAACATGATGTAATCCACACAGAAATTGAAATATAATCTCATACACCCAAAATTTATATAATGTTATAAACCACTGTTACCAGAATAAAAATAAAAAAGAAAGAAAGAAAATTGACAAGTTGAGTCCCCATGATATCAGTATATCCTTTGATAAGCAGTAAATCACTCAAAAAGGCAAACAGACTAAGGGAAATGAAGAACCAGTGAAGAACAAATGAAGAACCAAGAAGGAGGCAAGCAAGCATACCTTGACCATGTAGTCTGTGGTGGGCGTTGTGCAGGATGCTTTTTTATAGCTGTCTCATTTCATCTCAGGAACACCTGGTAAACAGGTAGTGCCCTTTCTACTTGCTGGAGGAGGAAAATTGAGGACTGAATATATTTAAGTCATTTGCTTCAAGTCTCAGCTAATAAGGAGGTGAGCTGGTTCTGGTCTGTCTGTCTGCAGTCTCAAACGCTCCTGCTGTTAGTCTAGCCCACACTGCTCATGTCTGGAACACCCAGTTTGCAGTAACCCAAGAGGTGTGTCGTGATGCATTCGAAATAGAACAAAGACTTAGGTGTAAAACAAACAAAGGGAACTTTAAAGGTACTTCAAGACATCACACAAGAATTCTTTTTGACCCTGAATGGGGAAGGCTTTCTAAACATGACTTAAAAAATCTTAAGCCGAAAGCAAACAAAAAGACTCATAAATTTGACTTCATAAAAATTAAAAAAAACTTATTCATGGCCAAAAATATGTCATAAGCAAAGTAAACCTGGAGAAATAATTGCAACTCATAACATAGATAAAGAGCGAATTCTTCTAATGTACAACAGCTCCCAGAAATGGATGAAGAAAAGCCCAATAATCCAGTGGAAAAGTGAGGAAAGAATATGAGAATACAGTTCACTGGAAAGGAAAGCAAAGCAACATCCCTGGGTCTTTGCCTCCATCCGTATCTGGCTCTGACCGGGCTTTTGGCACACGTGAGAATTCCGGGAGTGATTCAGAAACCAAGTTTGGGCCCTCCAACTTTTTAGCAAGTGGCCTCTGCCTACAATGATGAAGAGTTTGAGTGGGACCTTTCTGAGTCACAGTCTAGGAATCGTAACTTAAGGCTCTGTTGTGTCCAGAAGCTTCGGTCACCAGCATCCCAAAGCCTTCCTAAGAGAGCAGTTCTCTGAAGCTGAGAAAACTATTAAGGGAAGGTGAGGACTTACCTTGGGATCATTGTCTGTCAACAAACGGGAATTGTCCAGCATCTTCTGGTTCTTAAGGACAAGCCTTACAAAAGGAATCTCGGAATGGATCAATTTTAGAACTGAGAGACATGTTGGAATCCATCTAGTGCAACCTCTTCATTTTGTAGATGAGAACACGACTCAGAGAGGTTAGTGAGTGTTCAAAGCCACACACACTCAACGTGTTACTGGTTGAGTTGAGTCTCTCGGCTGCCAATCCCAAACTCCCTCCTTGGCTTTGTGCTTACACGTGGCACTTGGGGACCAGTGAAAGAGCTTTAAGACACATGGAGTCAAGTCTGGGAGTCCTTCTTCGCTGAAACTGTTACTTTAACAATTGCCAGACCTGAATTTTATCTTGATTTCTTTCCTAGCTCCCTTTGTCCCTCTCGCAAATGCCAGTCAGATGTCTACCGTGTGCCATGCACTATTCTAGAAATAAAGACTTTAGCACCTTCTATATTGTCTACGGATTTGAATGACGTCCTTTTTAGTGATCACCAGGCTAGTAGGACAATACCAGGCCACTCACCTCCAAAAGAATGGAACATTTCTCTGTAGGTGAAAAACGTTTCTCTGTAGAAGCGTTTTAAAATAACGAATTCTGCGTTCCCACTCCAGTAGAATTGTGGACAAGTAGAAAAATGTCCTGGCTTTTAGGAAACACATGCTGAAATATTCAGGGGTGCAGTGTCAGCATATCGGTAACTTAATTTCACATGTTTCGGGAAAAAACAAGTGTGTGAGAGACACACACAAACACATGCATACACATAGAGCAAGTATGGCAAAATGTTAACAGTTGTTGAGTCTTGGTGGCGGGTATGTGGGTTTCTATTCTTTAAATCTTTCTGAATATTGAGATTTTGAAACACGCACCCCCACCTAAAACAAGTAAACCCTCTCATTAGTGCCCCTTCTCACACAGAGTGAAATCTAGACTTACAAACAGTCTGAAAGACCCACCGAAGTGCAGCATCCTCCTTGCCTCTGACACTTCTCCATTGTTCTCCTCTGATTCAAGTCCCACTGGCCTTCTCCACCTCAGGGCCTTTTGCACTTCCTGACACCCATTTCTAGAGCATCCTTTCTTTGGCTTGGTGCATGTCTTCCTCTTATTTCCTTGAGGTGTTTACTCAAAGTTTGTCTTAGTGACTCCTTTGTAGATTACCCACCTATTAAAAACTGCAAGCCCCTTGCCGCCGTCTCTTACTTTCTTCCCAGCCTAATTTTTCTCCCTATCACTCATCACGTTAGCTTGTATACTTACGGTCCGTCTTCCTCCATTAGAACATCAGCTCATGTGGGCTCTCCCTTGGTTTATTCGTTGTGTCTCCTGGCTTTGAAGAGTGCCCAGTTTAATCTTGCTGAGGCTGAAGATGTGCTCCCAGTTTTTCTTCCCAGAAACTTTGAATAGCCTTAAAATATGTTGCCTCTGTGACCTGTGAGGAAAACGAGGCCACTTACAGGCGGTAGAATGGAGTCCATAGGTGAATACCATTTAGCAACTGAATTGACGATTTGAACTGTGAAATCCAATAAAATCTATTGTATAAAGGCTGCCCGGAGAATGATTTACCTGGAAAAAAAGGTATTTGAGAAGCTTTATTCTACATCAGAATCAATACCTTTAAAGCTTTAGAAGCATGTCTTTGAGTCTGTTTTTCTGAACTTGAATAACTGCAATGACGAAGATTGTTCCAATTTACTATTCATCACAAAACTTTAAAATAATTGAGTCAAGTTAATCTCCCTGTTTTGAAGTGGACAATGTGGTCATAAGAAGTGTCTCTTTTTCTCTCAGTAATCGGAGGCCTATAATTACGTGAAAAGAATAGGATGGAATGGTTTCATGTCACCATATGCACGCATGCGTGCATGCACACACACACCCATTATATATTTTCCTTTTGAGATTTGAGTTTGTGTTAGTTTGATAGCTCTGGGCTTTAAAAATATTTTAGCAATTTAAAGATAGATAGTTGATCTTCATTTTTCATGGATTCTGTACCTGGAAATTTGCCTGCTTGCTATAATTTATCTGTAACCCTAGAATCAGTACTCAGGATACTTTCCTGGTCATTCACAGACACATGCAGACCTGTGCAAAATTATGAGTCACTTGATGTGCACGTTCCCAGCTGAGGTTGAACAAGGCAACACTCTGGCTTCTTGTTTCAGCTCTCAGATTGTAAATAAGTGTCCTTTTCATGATTTATTTAGTGCCACGTTGTTTTGCACGTTTGCTTTTTGTAGATTTCACTGTTTTAAATGGCCCCTGCGTGTAGTGCTGTTGAATGTTTCTAAGCACAAGAAGGCTGTGATGTGCCTGATGGACAAAATGTGTGTTAGACGAGCTTTGTTCAGGAGTGAGTTTTTTTTTTTTTTACTTAAGATTATGATAGTTTACAACCTTGTGAAATTTCACTTGTACGTTATTGTCAGTCATGTTGTGGGTACACCACTTCATCCTTTGTGCCCACCCCCCAACCCCCTTTCCCCTGGTAACCACCAATCAGTTCTCTTTGTCTACATGTTTAACTTCCACCTATAAGTGGAGCCATACAGAGTTCCTCTTTCTCTATCTGGCTTATTTCACTTAACATAATACCCTCAAGGTCCATCCATGTTGTTGTGAATGGGACGATTTTATCCTTTTTTATGGCTGAGTAGTATTCCATACACATACATACATGTATGTATATGTATATACACGATATCATCTTTATCCACTCATCAGTTGATGGGCACTTAGGTTGCTTCCACATCTTGGCTATTGTAAATAATGCTGCAGTGAACATAGGAGTGCATGGGTCTTTTTGCATTGCTGATTTCAAGTTCTTTGGATAGATACCCAGTAGTGGGATGGCTGGGTCATATCGTATTTCTATTTTTAATTTTTTGAGAAATCTCCATACTGTTTTCCATAGTGGCTGCATCAGTTTGCATTCCCACCAACAGTGTATGAGGGTTCCTTTTTCTCCACAACCTCTCCAACATTTGTCACTTTTTGTTTTGGTTATTTTTGCCATTCTAATGGGTGAAATGTGATATCTTAGTGTAGTTTTGATTTCCATTTCCCTGATGGTTAGTGATGATGAGCATCTTTTCATGTGTCTATTGGCCATCCATGTATCTTCTTTGGAGAAATGTCTGTTCATGTCTCCTGCCCACTTTTTGATCCGGTTGTTTGATTTTTTGTTGAGCTGTGTGAGTTCTTTATATGTTATGGAGATTAACCCTTTGTCGGATATGTAACTTGTAAATATTTTTTCCCAGTTAGTGGGTTGTTTTTTTGTTTCAATCCTGTTTTCCCTTGCCTTGCAGAAGCTCTTTAGTCTGATGAAGTCCCATTTGTTTATTCTTTCTATTTTTTCCCTTGTCTGAGAAGACATGGTGTCCGAAAAGATCCTTTTGATACTGATGTCAAAGGGTGTACTGCCTATATTTTCTTATAGAAGCCTTATGGTTTCAGGTCTAATCTTTAGGTCTTTGATCCATTTTGAGTTTATTTTGGTGAATGGTGAAAAAGAATGGTCAATTTTCATTCTTTTACATGTGGCTTTCCAGTTTTCCCAGCACCATTTGTTGAAGAGGCTTTCTTTTCTCCGTTGTATGCCCTCAGCTCCTTTGTTGAAGATTAGCTGTCCATAGATGTGTGGTTTTATTTCTGGGCTTTTAACTGTGTTCCCTTGATCTGTGCACCTGTTTTTGTACCAGTACCATGCTGTTTTGATTACTGTAGCTTTGTAGTATGTTTTGAAGTCAGGGATTGTGATGCCTCCAGCTTTATTCTTTTTTCCCAGGATTGCTTTAGCAATTCGGGGTCTTTTGTTGTCCCATATGAATTTTAGGAATGTCATTGGGATTCTGATTGGGATAGCGTTGAATCTGTAGATTGCTTTAGGTAGTATGGACATTTTAACTATGTTTATTCTTCCAATCCATGTGCATGGAATGTCTTTCCATCTCTTTATATCATCATCAGTTTATTTCAGGAAAGTCTTATAGTTTTCGTTGTATAGGTCTTTCACTTCCTTGGTTAAATTTACCCCAAGGTATTTTATTCTTTTTGTTGTGATTGTGAATGGGATTGTGTTCTTGAATTCTTTTTCTGTTAGTTCCCGTTGTTAAAGTATAGAAATGCTAATGATTTATGTATGTTGGTTTTATACCCTGCAACTTTGCTGTAGTTGTTGATTATTTCTAATAGCTTTCCAGTGGATTCTTTGGGGTTTTCTATATATAAGATCATGTCGTCTGCAAACAGCGAGAGTTTCACTTCTTCATTGCCTATTTGGATTCCTCTTATTTCTTTTTCAGGAGTGAGTTTTAATGCAGTTGGCTGAGAGTTCAGTGTTAGTGAATAAAAGATACGATATATCCAGAAAAAGGAAGAGGAAAGCCATGAAACTGTATGTACAGCTGCTCTGGAAAATGCTAAAGTAGCATCTGTAGTGCGTGATGAAACTGTGGAAAAGATGGAAAAGCAGCTGAATTTGTAGATTCATGAGGTGACGACTGATTTAAAAAAGGGTAGTCGACCTCATTGTCGGGGCTAAAAGCCACAGAACTTTTGGTCATGTCATCCAGGATCAGGAAAAAGTTAAAGCCCTGGCAGCTAGTGCTGGCTGGCTCACGTATTTCAAAAGGTGACACAGCGTGAAAAACATTAAATTTGCATGTGAGGCAGGTTCTGAAGATCAGGAAATTGAGGAAGAATTTTAAAAATGTAGTCTGTCCTCATTCACAGATTCTGTGTTTGCACATTCTACTACTTGCTAAAATTTATTTATAATTCCGCATTTGATATTCATGGCACTTTTGTGGTCATTTGCAGACATTCGCAGAAAATCACAGTTTGTTGTCCAACACACGTCCCCAGCTGAGATCGAACAAGGCGATGTTCTGCCTTCTTGTTCCCGCTATCATACAGAGATGACCAGAAGGTGGATGCGGGAGGGGGCAATTCAGTGTAGGGCTCCATGTCGAGGGCCAGTTGGACAGGGTTTGAATCTCAACTCTGGCACTTGTTAGTGGGGTGGCCCCAGGCAAGTGACAATGCTTCTAAACCTCATTTTCTCTTTTGTAAAATAAAGAACATATAATCTACCAGGATGAGTTGTTGTTAGCATTTAAGATTATAATCTTTTGGATATATATGCATGTGCACACACACACGTAGACATAGACATTTGTCCTAAGAATACTGGTTCAGTATTTGCTACTTCATGGTAACTTTACAGAACATAATTACTGTGAATAATGAGAATTGACTGCACCTGCTAAGTGTTATATAGGAAAAGGATTATATGGAAAAGCTCGTTTTCAATGCTAATGAAACTAGCTTGTTTTACAAAGATGTTGGCAAATAAACTTATGTAAAGCCAGTGGCATTTCCCTTGACGGAAATGTCACTCCACGCTCATGGAACTCTTACCCTGTGTTTCCCTTGTGAGCAGAAGCTCAGTATTTGCTACTTCAGTGTTCTTGGTGACTTTATGGAACATAACTACTCCGAATAATGAGAATCAACTGCAACTCATTTGGTGAAGTTATTTTTAAAAATGGGGAAGCCAGCTACAATAGAGAAGGAAATGATTCTTCAAGAGACGTGTGATGTGCTTTTTGTTGAATATATTGCTTCTTAAAGACGTTTCGTGGTACCTGGCTCAAATAACAGGATGGAAATTCCATATCTGTGCTTACTTTTCCACTGGCCTCCACCGTCACCATTGTTGGTGCTGACACTTACTGAGTGTTTCCTACATGCTTATCACTGTTGTCAGCACTTTACGTGTCATCTTATTTAATCTTCAGAATAATAATCGTGGTAGTGGGAACAGCAGCAGCCGCAAACACTTGCGTGACACTTGCTGTGTGTTAGGAACATTTCTCAGTGGTTCACGATTAGTGACTAATTCGTTCCTCACAACCTGCCTGTGTGATAAGAACTATTATGAACCCCATTTTACAGGGAAGGACACTGAGGTCCGGAAAGATTAAACAACCTGCCCAGGTTACACTTAGTAAGTAGTTCTGAGCCTGCACACTCGGACCCTAAACTCTGTTGCTTCCCAGGATGGGGGCTGGGAAAGGCGCTCCCTCCACCAATAAGTAGATTTACTGGGTAGGAACTTAGACACGCTATCCACTATTTATTTATCTAGTGTTAATTTTCCATGAAGCTGAGCTCAGCTTAGTGCCTACAGGTACTTTAGCTAATCAGTTTCTATAGATTGTGACGTAGCAAGTGTCAGATGAGAAACTCCTGTTTCTCCAACTGGTTTTGCAAATAGACACTGATCTGTTTGCCAAGGAGAACTGACCACACAGGATAAATGGTTAAGAATATGGTCTGTTGTAGCTGCCTATTTAAAAAAAAAAAAATCTTGAAAATTGTTGATGGGAAGTGATAAGGGGAAAGTATGGTGGAGTTGGTATGGAAAAGAAGAGTAGATTTTTAAAATTTAAACCTGAATAGTAACCTCTCAGGATACAAATGGGAGAGCCTGGTACCTAGCCCACCCCACAGCTGCCGGAAGTGCTATCTGTACCCTTTCTCCTCATCTCTACCAGGACTTCCTAGCCTAACATCCCGGGGCCTACAGATGTTAATTTTGTTTGTTTGTTGATTGATTTACTGTTGGCTATAAGTCCCTTAGAGAATCTAGGGAAAGCTAAGGACTCTTAGGAGGAAAATGCTTCCAGGCACGTAACCCTGTCGTTGAATACATTTTGTGGGTATTCCAGACCTCCTGAGAAGCTCATTGAGAAAGCATCTTAGGGTTCATGGATTCCAGAACCTTCTCTCTTAGGAGATCTATGAGTTTTTTTTCATCACTTAAAAATACCTAACTGAAGTCCGGCAGTCATCTGTGTTTCTGTGCTCTTGCCTGGGATTGGGTGAATGTCACTGAGTGCTCTGATTTTCTTATGTGGACAAATTATTGAAAGCAAGAAGTTCATGCTGAGCACGGTGGGTTCCTTAGTGGTGAAAAGATTGGGAACCACTGGGCTGTATGGGGCCTCTGTCTTCACTGGCCTCACTCTTCCCAGAATCCTTTTAGTCTGGACAGCCCTTACTCTATAACTTAACATTGTAATTTTATACTGTTTTTTGGTGGTTGTATGTACATATTTTGTCTTCTATATTCATTCTTAAAGCCCTTAAGGAACTATGTTGCCCTTTCTTACTCTCTATGGTGCTTGGCACTCAGTAGGCTGTGGGCTTCTTTTGTCTACAGCCGCCACTGTCTCAGGAGGGGGCAGGGTCTGGAGAAGGTGCCCATCCTTCTGGCCGCAGGGGGCAGCAGTGTAGTGGTCATGATGGTCATCCTCCTTCAGATTAACCAGGCTTTTTGGAGCTATGGAGCCCTTAAAAGTGTACCTACTCCACGTAAAAGCTGAGGAAATTAGCTCTATTAGAGTCTACCATATATTTCAGTTCGAAGTAATATTTTAAACTATTGCTTTTTCCTAGAGGAATTGCATTTTTAGATACGTAGTTTTTTGGGTTTTGGTGCTTTGGGGTAGGGTGGAGGGTAACAGACACAGTCAGAAGCCTCTGAAGTGAGCCTGCCTCATGCTGAGTGGTACCTTTTATTGCTAGTAAATTTACGTGAAAATTATATTACATAAAGCCAATTTCTCTCTAGATTGAAATATGTATTTACGTTGTAGGTGTGGAAAGAATTACAGCGTGTGTTTGTTTTGCAATTAGGAAACATGAGAAAATATTTGGAAGAAGAGCTAATATTACACATTTTCTAAAATCTCTAGATGGTGAACCAACAGTACAGATAAGTCTAAAGGGAGATAGTTATTCTAAGCATTTTCTGAACTGAAGGAGAAAATGCATTTTCCTTCCATAAATGCCCCGATTTGTCAAAATTCGGCTACCGACACAAATGTAACTGAAGTGGAGCATTTTCATCAGGAAAAGAACAAACCTGAAGACTGAAGCGATGACCCAAAGCCTGAAGGATGCAGTAGAGGTTCCTGAAAACCTTACTTAGCATCGCCCTGCACTAGCCAGGTGCTCAGGAAACAGGGTAAGGGCTGCTCCCCAGACCTCAAGATGTTGAAGAAAGGCGAGCGCTCACGAGAGGGCTTGGAGAGCCTGGGGCGTGGTGAGTCTAACTTCTGCCTGGGGAAATGAGGAGGGCTTCACGCAGAAGCCCTGCCCTGAGCTCAGCCTTGGAAACTTGGTAGGACTTTGACCAGGAAGCATGAGGAGGCAAGGATTTCTAGGCAAGGTGTAGCCTGAGGGAAAGTCAACAGCGTGAAGCTGTCCAAGCGGGCAGTATCTTCATGAGAAGGCAGGGACGATACATACGAGCCGCCTTTTGTGAGAATCACATGTGATTCTGTTTTCAGATCCTGTATTTTCAAAGGTCATTGCCAGGGTCAGACATTTTCTTTATGTCTCAGGTTTGGTGGTGGTCATGGGAAGAGAAGAATTTATTCTCATGAAGAAGGGAATTGTTTTAATCACAGTTTCATAGGGAGGACTCCAGAGGGCTCTTGAGTACAAGTTGGCTAATGCTGTAGCAAAATCCAGAGCTCCTTGGTGGTAATTTTAATTTCCACAACATTAGTGGAAGTATTGGACCTATGTGCCTGACATGAGGAAATAGGTAACACAGCTAATTGGGTTGTTTTTTAGACTTTGGAAATCATCAGGAAAGGTATAAGCTGAGAGAAGACTGTGGACTGAGCCCCTGTCTCTTCTTTTTCTGTTTTTCTTCTTTTTTTTTTTGCTCAGGAGGATTAGCCCTGAGCTAACATCTGTTCCCAATCCTCACCTTTTTTTCTGCTTGAGGAAGATTGTCCCTGAGCTAACATCCATGCCAGTCTTCCTTTACTTTATATGTGGGATGTCGCCTCACTGTGGCTTGATGAGTGATGTGTAGGTCCATACCCAGGATCTGAACCTGTGAACCCCAGGTTGCCAAAGAAGAGTACGCGAACTTAGCCACTACACTACTGGGCTGGCTGCTCCCCCCGCCTGCCTTTTTTTTTTTTTTTTCCTTTTTTGAGGAAGATTAGTCCTGCACTAACATCTACCACCAATCCTCCTCTTTTTTGGCTGAGGAAGATTGGCCCTGAGCTGACATGCCCGTCTCCCTGTACTTTATATATGAGACTCCTACCGTGGCATGGCTTGATGAGCAGTGTGTAGGTCTGTGCCCAGGATCCAGATAGGCAAACCCCAGGCCACCAAAGCGGACTGCACGAACTTAACCACCCATGCCACTGGGCCTGGGCTGGCCCCGGGCTGGCCCCCCTTGTCTCTTCTTAAACTCCTTCTAACCTGATGTACTCTATTGACTTTGCCTTATGAGATGGTACCACAAATGAAAGAAAAAAGAGGTGGGGTGGTCTGGGCTCAGTTGGAGTTGGGTGTTTGTCATAAGCATTTGCAAGAATTTAGTGTACTTCTAGAACCCTCTTATGGGAAATGGTGTAATCCTGGCATTCATGTCACAGGAACATTAAGTTTAGGGAAATACCTCATTATTCGACTAATTGTTTTGGATTAGAATGTTGACTGCTGTTCCAGTTGACACATAAATCTTCTTGAGAAGTGAGTTTTAAAAATATTTATAAATAGTGTGCATCCTTATATATCCTGAATGTTAGAGTCCTATTTTGGGTTAAATATCGCAGTCCAAGAGGAGTGGGTAGAGGGGAGAGATGTGCTGTAGGGGTAGGTCTGTGTATCCCCAGCTCTTGTATCACAGGACCGTCCTTCTCCACAGCCCTAGTGTCCACTGACGGGACCATAGCCGGCCAGTCATCTTCCCTTTCTCTCCAATTTGAATTAGGAGAGAAAGCAAGCCAGACCTACGAGATTGGGTAGATTTGGCTTCAGTGGCTCTGCTGCGATTTGTACAAGTGGAAGACGTTTTCAGTTCGGCAAGAGGAGGGAGAGAGAAGGTGCGAAAACCAGAGACCACAGAGACTGAGGAACAGAGATGAGAGGCCAGGATATCTGAAGGACAGAGAGTAGCGTTTTCTAGAGATTCTGGGCGCCTCTCTCCTGTAGAGGTGTAGAAGCCCTACTCTCATGTAGAGGAACATGTATTATTTCATTGTAAATTAATTTCCCATGCAATAGCTCCCCTTCTCCTTGAAGTAGCATGGGTGGATTTCTGTTCTTTGCTACTAAACGCTCTCTGTGACCATGGCCAAGTAGACCCTGGGAGGCATACAAGACAAGTGTGAAATCTTGTCCTCTGACTACCAAAGTTCTCTGCCTTGATATGGCAAGAAAATGATCAACCGCTCCTGTTCGTCCCCAGAACTGGTATCATACCTCCTTCACTTGTCGATTTTAATGGCTCACTCACTGGCTGTCATTTAGATGTGACTTGGGTACTTTCATTCATATGGATGTATCTTAGTGCCATTCAGATCTCCCTGTCATCTTTCATGCCTGGAAGGGAGGCGGGCAGCCAGTTCCCGTCTCTCAAGGAGGTACCTGGGTTCTTGCCCCCAAGTATTTGTTCACTCATTCTTTCAACTAATAGTTTTGGCCTACAGTTTGCCGGGCCTCGTCCTAGGTGCTGGGGAAATAACAGTGAACAAGAGGCAGGTCCTCCTCCTCATGGGGCTCAGAACCTGATAAGAGTGAGAGAGATGAACCGACTCATAACATAACACATGACTTAGTTACGACCATAATGCGTTCTATGGGTTTTGGGGATCATGACCTTTTTGGGAGATGGTGGAAGGCTACCTGGTAAAAGCAGCCTTAAGTTGAGGTCTGAAGAAAGAGTAAGAATTGACCAGGAGAAAGGCATGCCATGGACTACACTGGAAGTTGAGCTTGGACCCATTCAGGTAGGGCCTTGTTTTTCCCAGGATCATGTAGATTAATTTAGGGGCCATAAGAAACTTGAGACTATTGTGTGCCTCGAGATGTCTAACGTGCAGTTACAGTATCCCTCTTCCCTGGGGAGATTGGTATTAGAGAGGATTGACGGTTAAGCTGAAGTTCCAAGGTCCCAAGCTAAAGGGGAAAACATATCCTTGATTCTTTGAGTGGAAGTAGTAACACAAGACTAGCGGCAATGGAAGGGTGTTCTCAGATTCGCTAGAGAACCATGCCAGCTTGTTACAACTTCCTGAAACCTGGGAGCTCTCGCCTTCTTTCCCTTCTTCCTCTACTCTTCCCTTCCTCTCTTTCCTCCCACCTTTCCCCCCCATCTTCCTCCCTACATTCCCCCTTCCTTTCACTTGCCACCTCATTCCTTCTCCCTCTTCGATTCTCCCTTCTCTTCTCCATCCACCCATCCAACCAGCACATAGATGTTAGGCATTGCCTGTGAATAGAATCCTTTGATGAATAAGGTCCCATGGGCCCTTCCCGTAAAGAATTCACTGTATGGCAGTGGATTAATTGACTGATTTAATCAGTAGGCTAGGCCTGGAGAGAGACATGCATGGAACTAAATAGAGTTTCCTTTTACATGTTTATTTGTATGATTAGTGGTTATGCACTATACAGTCTAACGCTTACTTTCCTAAAAAGCGTATGCCAGAGTCGTGGGGAAGTGCGGAGAAGGAGTGGGAATGGATCCAGGCTAGTTCTTTCCGTCGCTGGAAAGCAATTTCACATGCAGGCATCTATGCAGGGTGGTTAGCTCTTTTATAAAGCACAGTGTGTTGTATATCATTGTTCCAGCTCATGTTTGACCACCTTGAGGATTACACTGTAAGCAGTTTGCATGTAGGAATTATGTTCTTTCTTCTGTAAAATGGTGACTGCAGTGTCATTTACCCAGTGGAGATACAATAAATATTAATTACTGATGGCTTATCCCTTGACCTAGTTTTCCCTTTCAGATTAATGAAGCAGATTCCTGATAAATGCGTTTGTCTCTCCAGAGTTTCATTTGCCAAGGCTCAAATGCTATAAAGGATTTGCCTGGAGGCGTGAAGTTCTTGTCCAATTTCCCCCCCCCCCCCCTTTCAAGTGCCCTTTGGAGATACGTTTCTTTCCTGAAAATAATTGGCACTAGTGAAATTAATTTTAGCTGGAAAAGAGAACTAGGTTGTTATATTCTTGTCTGCTACTTTGGGTAGATATTTGAGCTAACAGCAATACATTTTAAAAGAGAGTAGCAGGCACTCAATATGGGACCTCTTAGGAGAGAAGTATGGCTTCTTCGAGAGCTTTCTGGATTTCAAATAGTCCTTCCCCTCCATTTCCTCAGGACTTTCGCTCTCCTTTCATTGCTGGGGACCCTCTTGCCCCATGCCCTGTGCTAGTGCCCACCCCCGGTCATCCGCATTGCTGCTTCCATCCTAATGAAGGAACACTCTCTGGACTCCCTTTATTCTTATTTGCTTATATTTTCTTTACTGGATATGGAAACTTCATTTTATTGAAAGTATTTGACATATAACAGTGTAAATTTGAGGTATATAACCTGTTAATTTGATACATTTATATATTGTAATTGCCATCGTAGCATGCCTAGCACCTCTGTTACATTACATTGTTATCTTTTCTTTTTAGTGGTTGGAATAATTAAGTTCTAGTCTCTTAGCAAGTTTGGTGATTATGGTACAATACTGTTGTCTATATTCATTTTACTGTGCATTTGATCTCTACGGCTTAGTTACTACTTTTTGCTGGATATGGGAACTTCTTAACCTTTCTTTACCCCACATTATACAGGGACGTGTACAATGAGTTAAACAATGAAATATTGGCTTTTGGTTTTTGAATTTTTTTGCCTATGAAATTGGTTAACAGTAAAAGATGATTTTAGAGAGTGTTAAGAAGAGGTCAGCTCGCACACTGCTGAGGAAATACAAATTAATACAGTTTTTTTGGCAGCGAGCTGACAGTGTTTAGCAGAAGCCTTAAAATTAATGTTAAATACCCTTAAATCCAGCAATTCCTCTTCGAGGAGCTTATTTTAAGAAAATCATTACAAATTTATGCTAAGATTTAGCTACAGAGAAGTTTGTTGAATGTAATTTGTCACAGAGAAGGGAGTTAGACCTCAGCATAATGTCCAGCAGCAGGGAAGTGAGCAATAAATTGTGGCACATTTATGAGTTGCAACGATCTGCAGTATTTTAAATAGTATTGTCAGAATTTACGGACATGGGATATGGAATAAAAAAGGTTACAAGCAATATTATGATGTGCAGCCATTTTCATAACAAGTAAAAATACATATATATTCATAAAAATTGTATAAGTATGTATACCAAGATTTTAACATTTATTTTCTCTGTTTTTGGACGTGTTACGGGTATTTTTTCTTCTATTTGATTATTTGCTTTTCCTGTGATAGGTATTACTTTTGAACAACAACAATAAAAGGGTGTGGTGATGGGCAGTAATTCGATTTTGGGTAGTGAACAGGGTGTATCTACACAGATGTCAAAATATAATGACGTACACCTGAAATTTGTATGTTGTGAACCAATGTTTCCTCAAAAATTAAATCAAAATTATTAAAATATTCAAATTAAAAAGAGTAGGGAGAAAGATATTTTTAATGAGAACAGAGAGAGTCGCCTTGGTTGTGGGCATGGTACTGGAGTGGCCACCCTGTGTCCAGAGAGAGTGCTCCTTGATCTGAGTTCAGGATCCTGTTCAGGTCCATGTCTGTGTGTCGGGGAGGCAGAGGGTGTAGATAAATGGGCCTGTTGGCCTGTGGTGTTTTCTTTGAGAACAAGATGAGAGATTATTCCTTTTGTCTCTTGCACCCCTCATTACTATCATGTTAATATTCAGTACTGACACGCAGAATGAGAAAATAATTTTTAACCTCTGTGTAGGCATCTTCTGTTACATAATTCTCAAAGTACTTTCTCCCCCTCAGTTTTTCCTTCAGCAAAAATTACATGAGGGGCCGGCCCAGTGGTGCAGAGGTTAAGTTCGCGTGCTCTGCTTCAGTGGCCCTGGGGCCACTGGTTTGGATCCTGGGCGCGGACCTACCCACCTCTTGTCAAGCCATGCTGTGGCAGGCGTCCCACATGTGAAGTAGAGGAAGATGGGCACAGATGTTAGCTCAGGGCTAATCTTCCTCAGCAAAAAGAGGAGGATTGGTGGTGGATGTTAGCTCAGGGCTAATCTTCCTCAAAAAAAACAAAAAAAGAAAAAAAAAAATTACATGAGAGGAAGTGATGGTGAGGGGCCGGCCCCGTGGCCGAGTGGTTAAGTTCACGCGCTCTGCTTCGGCAGCCCAGGGGTTCGCTGGTTCAGATCCTGGGCGCCGACATGGCACCGCTCATCAAGCCATGCTGAGGCAGCGTCCCACATGCCACAACTAGAAGGGCCCACAACTGAAATATACAACTATGTACTGGGGGGATTTGGGGAGAGAAAACAGAAAAAAAAAAAAAAGTGATGGTGAGACTGCATCAAAGGAGGTTTTGCTCTAAAGCCAGGGTCGACTTTGTTGGAGTTAAAAGCTCTTCCACAGTGCAGCCGTTAAAATGAGACCTATGTTTGTTTATGTGGAAGGATGTCTATGAGGAGTGTGTTAGTTTTCTAGGGCTGTAGTGACAAAGGACCACAGACTGGGTGGCTTAACAGCAGACATTTATCATCTCATGGTGCTGGAGGCTAGAAATCCAAAAGCAAGACATCGGCAGGATTGGTCCCTCTGACTGTGAGGGAGGAGCTGTCCCGGCTCGCTCTCCTCGGCTTAGAGATGGTCATCTTCTCCTCGTGGCTTCTCTCATCCTCCCTCTGTGTGTGTCGGGGTCCAGATTTCCCCTTTCTACGAGGACCCCAGTCATGCTGGGTTAAGGCCCACTATCACCTCTGTAAAGAGCCTGTCTCCAAAGAAGGTCCCATTTGAGCTACTGGGAGGGTAGGACATCAACATGAATTTTGGGAGGACACAGTTCAATCCATAACCATGTACTTTCTCTCTATTTTAGAAAACCTTGTTATTATGAAAATTTTCAAACATGAAAACATTAGAGAGGGCGACATTGAACCTTCATGTTGCCATTGGTAGCTTCAACACCCTCCCAAAGCTCATATCACTTCAGCCTTACTCTCCTACCCCCATTGGATTATTTTGAAGTAAATCCCAGGCATCAGATTGATGTAATCAAAGCGATAAAAGGTTACAAAATTATATATAAGGGATGGTCCTTTTTAAGTAAAATAATATAACGTGTGTGTATAGAGTCAGAATGATACCAGAATGTTAACAGTGCTTATTTTTTCCTAGGAAGTAGGATTACAGGTAGTTGTTACTGCCTTCCCTATAACGTTTTTTACTGTCTGATATTGTTGGGATGGTGGTCGATGGAGTGAGGCAGCCGTTTGTAAGCAGAAAAACAAAAACAAAGTGTTTTCAGGTGATGAGAAAGGCTGGAGAGAGGGACAGTGGGAGAAACTTGCTGTGGCAGGAGATAATAGTTTGCTTTCAGAAAATGAGAAAGAAAGAGGAGGAAGCCCACAGGATCGTGTTTCAGAGCGTAGAGGACGCTGAAGTGGAGTGTGAGGACTGCCACTACAGGTGAGCTGTGTGACCTCAGCAGGGACACCTGGCCCCTCTGGACTGAGATTTCCTGCCTGCAAAATGAAAGAGATGGACTTGACAGAGCCGTAAGATTCATTTGGCTATGAACGCTATTATCTCATATTTCTTGAATGTCTCAGTATGGGTTTGCCTTTTAGGAGTTTGTAAAAATAAAATTTGCATTTCATGTTTGTGCACTGTGGAGTTGTTGTTGGGAGTGGTGAGGAAAAGACTGTAGAAAAGCCAAAGGTGAAGGTATGACCGAAAGGAATCTATTTTTAAGAAATGGAGTAGACTCATTCCCACATCTTCAGAAAGTGTTTTTTGAGTGTGTGTGCGCATGTGCAAAATTCGGAATTTTGCCTTTGCTTTTTGCCCTTGACAGCATGACTCATTTATAAATAGCACTGACATGTCTTGATACCACTCAAATACTTGTATTTAAACTATGGAGGGACCATAACAGACTTTGGATGTCCAGTCTCTGGATTGGCCTTTCAACTGCTCTTTTCTGTCATTTTTATCCCCCTCATCTCATGTGATAAAGGCCAAGTGTCAAGATGTTGAACTTAAAAATGCCATTAGCCTATCCTGCCTCCCAGGAGTGGGAATGGACAGAGAAATCTGGAGTCGTAACTTAAGTCGTTTAAATGGTCAGCCTCGGTAATGGCACCGTGAAGTCCAAAGCCCAGTGGTATGAATCCAGAGAGTAGGTAAAAACCTAGAAATGATGAATGCTTCTCTCCTGTCAGCTTTCTAAAAGGGAGATTAGATTCTATTACCAAAAAGATTTATGGATGGTGCTCAGCAGCCTTCCATCTGGCCGGTTAGATCTGCTGATGAAGCAGTCTTCGACTTGGAAGGAGGCGTAGGATGTCTGCACTTAGGTACCTTTGAAAAGAAAGCAGACTCCTATGCCTCAAGGCATAAAAATGACTTCAGACCTGAGACGCCCTTCCCCGACCCAGACCTGAGGGCAACGGGGATCCCACCAAAACAAGCAGCCTCTTGGGAAGGCTGGAGACTCCCTTCTCCCACCTTGAGGCGCAAGTCTCCCTGGTCTGGGGAAGCTCCTTCTGTCCTTTCAGTCAGCACCAGCAGGGACCAGTGGAGGGGCCCCGAAGGTGAGAGAGAAAATCAAGTAGATCAAAATAGGACCACGAAGGCTCTGAGATTAGATTGTCATTGAAATGGGCCAGAAAAGTAGGCTAGGGCCTGTGTGCTCAACCTAAACATGTGGTTGCCTGCTTAAAAAAAAAAAAAATCAAATTGGTCCTCGAATCTTCTAACATGGCAGCTAAAATGTTAAAATATCCAGGATAAAATGCAAAATTATTAGTCATACCAAGAACCAATAAAATCCCAACTTGAATGAGAAAAAATAATTATCCGATGCCAAAACCAAGATGAATCAGATGTTCGTTTTATTGGAGCAACCAGCCACGTTCAGTTGTTTATACCTGGTCTGACTGCTTTCATGCTTTCATGCTACAGTGGCAGAGTTCACTAGTTGCTACAGAGACCCACTGGTTCAAAAATCCTTAAATATTTACTCTCTGGCCTTTTACAGATGTCTGCTGGCCCCTGCAGTAAGGTCATCAAAGACCTAGTGGTCAATTCTTTGGAGATCTTTCCATTTTCCATTTGGTTTATGTTATAGAGCCTTATGTTCCTTACATTGGTCTTTCTGTCTCTTCCTGTGTTTTCATTTTATTCTTTTCTGTAACCTCATCTATGTAGCCATCAGCCTCCCCTGATTGGAGATGGACCCCATTTCCTCCTGCCCATCTTTGTCCCTTACTGCTACTGTCAATTCTCTTAACCCTACTGAGAGGTGTGGAGTTAAAGATCTGTCCACTAGATGGAGTTTTCTGTCTCCACGCACCAGATCAGCCTTGAGAGATTTGAGAGTCCATAAGACGTTTAGGACTGGCCTACACGGGACTGCTTAGGAGGACAGAGGGCAGTGTCCCCAGGAGACCCAGGACCCTGTCTGAAGGAAACTCTTGATAATCATTCTAGGTAGATGTTGTGCCAAGAGGTGGGACACGAGACATAGCACAGGAAGTAGAGGAGGAAGGTTAAGGTTAAACGTCGGGTAGGAAAGTCAGCAGCGAGAAGAAGAAATCGTTCAGCTGTGAGGCCAGGACTTACTGTGTCCCAACATCAGAGATTTGGAGAAAGGCTTTGGCGATTGGAATGTCAGCCCTCCAAACATCAACAATGCAATCTGTTGACAAGGCAAAGATGACTTCATCGTTCACCACTATAAGGGAGAGCACCGCCTCTCCCATCGGCAGTGCCTCAGAGAGGGGAGGGCAAGCGGAGAACCTACTGAGAATTAGAAGTTTGATTCATGATACAGAGACTTCATCAGGATCCTGTAAAGATCAAGATAGGACAGTTCAGGGGTGGTGCAAACAAGGCAAGGATTTTGAGGCAAAGCATTTAAAGAATTTTAGGGTGCAAACTGCCTTTTGATGGTTTTCGTGAAAGAGTTGATGGATGTTTCAGGAAGTTTCTGTAATGAGCTATCAAATCATTTCTGGGGTGGGAGTCTCCTGGAATATTAATGCTAATAAGGATAGTGGGATAGTAAATCTTCTACATCAATGGAGATGGTAAGCTTTGTGTGTGTGTGAGTGTGTATATGTGAGAATTTTGGTTCTAAAGATCCTTGAAGCGTGGCTTTTAAGCCTAGCTGAGGACTTTGCCCAGGTGGAAAAACGCCTAAGTTAGCCAAGGCCTGATCCCTGACACAGACTTAGAACAGACTCCAGAATTCCTCCAGGCTAAGGAGAACTGCCAAACCAAGGCCACCTTGAAGTTGGCGTCAGATTCTTTCGTCTACTTCCAGGCAAGATGGATTGAGTTCCCGAAGACCCCGGGGACCCTGAGCCCAGGAGGCTCTGCCCACCAAGGCAAGCAGCCCTGGTTACTTTAGGACGAGAACTCTGTGCTCAGGAGGCGCTTGATGCTGATCCTTTGGTTATTATTGGATGAGTGACTGAGCTGGTATTTGCTGATGTCCGGCCTGTGAAGACTTTGACCTTTCAGGCGCTCCTCAAAACCTGCGCCAAAGTTTGCAGCTCAGAACAGTCTGAAACAGTGAAAGCAAACGACACCCCGTCCCTTTGCTGTCCCCTTCATTCCCCTTCATTCTCTTTTTGGCTAGACCTAATCTTTTTTTTTTTTTTTTTTAAGATTTTTACTTTTTCGTTTTTCTCCCCAAAGCCCCCTGGTACATAGTTGTATATTTTTAGTTGTGGGTCCTTCTAGTTGTGGCATGTGGGATGCCACCTCAGCATGGCTTGATGAGTAGTGCCATGTCTGCGCCCAGGATCCAAACTGGCAAAACCCTGGGCCGCAGAAGCTAAGCGCATGAACCCAACCACTTGGCCATGGGGCCCGCCCCTCACCGTCACTTTTTTTTTTTTTTGAGGAAGATTAGCCCTGAGCTAACATCTGCTGCCAATCCTCCTCTTTTTGCTGAGGAAGACTGGCCCTGAGCTAACATCCGTGCCCATCTTCCTCTGCTTTATATGTGGGACGTCTACCACAGCATGGCTTGATGAGCGGTGCCATGTCTGTACCCGGGATCCGAACCAGCGAACTCCAGGCTGCCAAAGTGGAATGTGTGCACTTAACCACTGTGCCACCGGGCCGGCCCCATGGCTAGACCTAATCTTGTTGAGCTGGATGTCTTTGGGTTTTGATCTTTGCATCTTGGTTTCAGTTTCACTGAAATAAAATAATAAAATAAAATCTGCAGCCGCTGATTTTATTAGCATTAACTCCTATGATTTGATTTTGCAATGCGTATGCCATTGTTTGTGCTGTGAGAAATGGGCTGTCGAATTTTTTCCCTCTTTGTGAAGTTTGCTTATCTGTGAGGTGCAACTTGACCTATATTTAGTCAGTTTCACAGCCTCAGAGTTGACATTTTCAGGGGGTGGATCTCTGAAATTTCGTTTGGGGCCCCACTTTGCACCTGTGTTACAAGATGGTAAAGCCGCTGATTGTGGAAGCCAAATGCCTGAAAGAAATGAAACTTGTGCATTCTTTTTTTTCTTAAGACCCACAAATGATTAATGTTGATGTGCTTCAGAAGTGTTTAGAGCTCTGATTTGAAACTTAAGTAATTAAAGTAAGTGATTCAACGTTTTCAAAGGCTGGTAGCGAGCGGTAGGCGAGTCGGCTCATCGATGGTTGTGCTGTGCTGTTCTGTTGATGAGCCCGCAGGAACCTTGAAGGGAAGAGCGAGCTGCTTTAAGAATTTGCTGTTGGTATTCTCATTGCCTACAGCTCTTCAGTGCCACATTCATCTTCTCATATGTGCCCTTAATTAAAATTAGATATGGAAATAGCTAAAACTTGTTCTTCCAAAGTCTGATGAAGACTCTTCTTCATCACTGCCTCCTAGTCTTAGAAATGTTAGAGCAGTAATAACTGTGATGTACAGCTCTGAGGCTGGGAATCCTGCATTTCTTTTAGGGCTCATTCAGTTTCTTTTGGAGCCTGATGAAGCTAATGTAAGGTGAAGATTGGCATTGATTGTGTCATTAAAGACGACAGTTCTGTTTCACATCCCATGGAAAAAGGGGAGAAAATAAATCTTTAGGAGGTGTCTACTGTGTATCAAGCACTGTGCTAGGCTCGGTTTATTTTTAGTGCTCAGTTTACCAAGAAAGATGTTGAAATCCATCAAGGGCCTGGTTAGCAATGTGTCTCTAGCACAGGGTTACTCAAGGGGGCGCTCTTGGCATTTTGAGCAGGAAAGTTCTTGCATGGAGCTGTGCCCTGACTTATGGGGCCTTTAGCACCCCATCCCCCCTCCCACTCAGTGCCAGTACTTCTCCAGTCATTGTAAGTGTCAAACCTATACCCCACTGCTGGTTCCGATGCCTCCTCTAGCAGGCCGTGCTGCCTCTGTTACTGGTGGTAGGCTTTCAAATACTGCTGAATGCTTTTTAGAGAGCAGATATGTGGATTCCATCTCTGGGCATGAGTAGAAGATTCTTTAAGTCAATTTTGTGTTTTTATTGCCTGAGATTTACATAATATTTTACGCTTGTGAAATTAGAAGTATTTTACCTATACTATATAATTGGAATACAGTTCTTTTCATTGATTAAAAACGAGTGTATTCCATATAGTTAATGGCTTGATTGTTCTTACCTTTTCTCTTAAGTGTTATGGCATCATCCTTAATAGCCAAGACATAATGTATTATATGTTTCATCATCATATTTTCTTCTTCCCTTTCAACACATAATTTTTCTAAGACAACATTTTATAATAGGAATTTACAGAAATGCTGACCATGACAAATAGCTTGAAATCTACTTCTCTGTAACTGTTAGCAGTTCTACATATAGTTGACTGTCAAAGAATACATCAACATTTTATCTTGTTTGAAGTTAAATTTAAGAACTTGGCAGTTTTTCTTGACAAACGTAAACTGATAATGGAGATGTTACCATTTACTAAATCTTCAGCCGTATTACACTAATTGAGTATAATGATTTCTGTAGACTGTGTCATAAATAGATTCTCCTGCACCTCAGTGAGAGAAGAGTGAAAGAGGGGATTCGTTCATTCATTCCACAGATATTTACTGTATTTGGGATACATCAGTGAACAGCATGGAATTAATGATCCCTACTTTCACACTAGCTCAAACGAACTTAATAAATAAGTAAATTACAAGTTAGGTTGGAATGTGGTGGAGAAAAATAAGTTGGTGAGGAGGATAGGAGGCCCAAGGGTTGCGCTGGAGATGCAATTTTAAATTATGTGGTTCAAGAAGCTTTCCTGAGAAGGTGACTTTTAAGGGAAGACCTGAAGGAGAAATGAATACCGATTGAGGTGCTATTTTAGGAGTTAGAATGACTAGGTATAAACTCTGAAATCTGCAGAAAGTAATTTGCATGGCCAAAGGATGGGTGTGCTCATGGAGGTGAGAGTGCTCCCAACCATGTCAGGGCAATATGTTTAGCATTGATTTTTTTAAAAAAAATCTTTTTGAGGTAATGACACCTATTTTGGTGAGTAGGATTGCAAGGGATGAGCCTTTTTTTAAAGCAAACAACTAGATGGAATGATAGAAAATAGCAGGTGTTTGTTTTCAATAGGAAAATAAGGCTGACCATAGAAAGAGTTCTGTGTCCAAGTCCCGTGGTCCTTACAGAATTAATGCTTCTCCCCAGCTGGTGACATCATGATGGTAACAAGGATCCTCTGAGGGTGACAGTGACAAAGCAGGAGATACTGCTCCAAATTAAGGATGGCTTTTGTGGGGGAGGCTTAGAGAACAGTGGATGGGAGTCTGGAGACCAGGAGTTGGTTCCTGCATCTGATGCTGACCAGCCCTGGGACCTTGGACTGGTTGCTTTAGCTCCTCCTCTTTCAGAGCGACTGTTTCTTTGCTAGACCTGCCCTTGATGAACATCAGCTTGTTTAGTGAGAGAAGCTGTAAAACATGAGGGGGATGAATGTCTGTCGCAAGGTAACCAGTAAAGTCCTTTTCTAGTTCTTGAGTTCCTTTCTCCTTGATTTGTCAGTTCAAAGATACAATTAGACTACTGCATATCTGTAGTTGATGAGTTGAAGCCAGGTCACAAAATATGGTTATTTTGGGTTGTCATAGCTTCAGCCATGGAGTAGTGCTGGCTCTAGAATTCCTGGGTTTTCTCTCCCTCCTGGCATCTTACATGGTGTTAAGAAAGTCACATCGTATTTAGCATTTTTTGGGGTGGAATGGTTCAGTGCTGGCTTCACTGTGATCTCACTCATAAAATGCCGGCCCCAGATTTCACTTCTTGGACTTCAGAAAGACTGCCAAGGAGTTGGAGGAAAAGCAAGGAATTAACATTGCTCCGAGGCAAAGCCACGGTTCATCCACTGTCTCAGATTACCTTCCATACTCAAAGAACCTTACAGAGGGTCACATAGACTTCTACTTTTAATGTATTCACTATTGACTTAGCTTCAGAAGGTCTGAAAATAATGGACCCTTTCATCTCTAAAGTTCTAAAATTCTCTTGTGATCAGAGCAGTAGATGTGTACTTTTGGATAGATTCACCCAGACGGATTTCACCCAGGCCTGTGTTGTCAAAGGACTAACATGGCCCCCAACACCCTCTGAGCTGACTCTCAGTCACTTGTAGTCTGGGTGATGATGGTTTCTCTCTGCACCTTCCTCTAACTTTTATTCAGCCCTGTGGTTTAAGTGCTGGCTCCCAGGCCTGTTGAAAGGAGGACTTCCGCCTCTGACCTCCTTGCCGTCTTCCCATTTGACAGATGATGAACCAGGTGGAGGGACAGCAGAAGAACCTTGTGCACGCCATCGAGTCTCTGCCAGGTTCTGGCCCCCTCACTGCCTTGGACCAGGATCTGCTGCTCCTGAAAGCTACCTCTGCTGCCACCCTCAGCTGCCTTGGGGAGTGCCTCAGCTTGCTACAGCAGAGTGTGCACCACGTGAGCCAGCCCAGCCACAAGCCAGGGGCCTCAGGTGAGACGTCCCTGTGGGCTCCTCTGTGTTTGCAAATGAGTACCATCCAGGGTGTGTGTGTGTGTCGCTCCATTGCCTTCCGTCTTTAAATCCAGCCACCGTCCATCCATCCATCCATCCGTCTGTCCTTTTATCCAAATGTTTCTCCATTTAGCCATCTCTCCTTCCCTACCAAATTTGGGATATATTTGTCTTTTACCAATCAGAAATATAACATCCTATGAGACATTTAACTAACATGTTTACATGAATGCTATGGAACTCCTTTTAGACCTGCTGGCATCATGTTCTGTATCTCATTCCAACTATGACATTGCATTCGGTGTTGTATTTTTAAGATCCATTGCTTTGCAGCTTCTGGTCCATTATTTCTAATGTGCCTTTGGTGTCCATCCACTACATTTTCCCCAACGCCCTCTGATGATGGACACGCACATGGCCTCCTGCTTTCTGCCCCGCTCACTGCGCTGCAGTCAGCATCCTCCTGCATGTCCCCTCAAGGACCTGTATGAGAATTTCTCTGGGATACGTACCAGAGGCATTTCTAGTTCTTTATCAAGAAACTAGAGATAAAAATACAGTTTGTTAAGATGCCTTAATCCCTTTGGAGGAGGGTTTAATCAATAAGCAGATATAAAGATATTAGTGCAGATTAAATGCCACGATAAAGGTGAAAATAGCTTGAGATTGGTCATGTTGTACGTAATTATAAAGTATTAGAATTAAGAGACTAGCGGAAGCCTCATTGAGCTTTGTGGCCCAGGGTTCACTTACTAAGGAAACGAGACAACTTAGGTGATGAAAAGTCAGGCTAGGTCATGAGTGATCGTCTCTATTTCATGCTTTCCTCCAGTCCCGTTGGCCCTCCAATTCACTAAGATTAGAAGGGATGGTAGCTTTCCAGAGTAGGCTGTGTTTGGGTAATTTGGGTTTCTTTCTGTAACACCCCTCATCATTTACTGAGCTCTGATTCAACCAGTGGTTGGCCTTTGCTACACAGTTTCTGAAATCTTCACAAAGCAGATATTATGCCCATCATTTGGATGAGATGTTGAGGCTCAGAGCGGTTAAATGACTTGCCCAAGGTCACCCAGCTAAGTGGCAGAGCTGAGGCGAGAGACAGTCTCTTCCCACTGGGGCAGATCCCTTCCTCTTCTTGGGGTTCTTTGTTCAATATGGAACAGACCACCCAGTAGGCTCTGGGTCCCCCAACTTAGGGCCAGAGACACTGTCTTGCTCACATCATAATTGTCTCAGGGCAGATATTTATTTTGTTTTCTTTACTTTTTTAAAAAAAATAATTTCATACTTCTAGAAAAGTTGCAAGAATAGTATGAAAAATTCTCATATAGCCGCCTCCAAACTCCCAAAATGATGACATTTGATGATGTTGCAGACATGACGTATCTTTACTCTTACATACTTCAGTGCGTATTTCCTTAAAAAAAGGACACTGTCTTTTATAATGACAGTACAATGGTCAAAATCAGTAAATTAACATGAATACAATTCTATTCCCTAATCTACAGACCTTACTAAATTTTGCCAGTTTCCCTGTAAATGTCCTTTATAACAAAAGAAAAAAGAAATTTCTGGTGCAGGATCCAGTCTAGGAGCGGATGTGTGTGTTGGGGCACAGAGTGAAGGCGCCCACACCTGCCTTTCTCCCTTTCCTCTTCCTTCCTTCTCAACTTGGAACTCTGATGCTGAAGCCCCCATGAGACTCCTTGTCATTTCCTGATCTGGACTGAGCCTCAATGACCCCGAGGGGCGTGGGCACAAATTCAGAGCTAGACTGGAGGCTTTTCAAGGTCTCTGTGATCTCTCATACTGTACCATAACTCCTGGCCTCTGCAACCTAATGGGCTCATTCCAAGAATCTTTCGCTGGTAAGTATAAGCTTGAACCATTTTCTTTTCTTTTTTTGTTTTTCTCCCCAAAGCCCCAGCACATGGTTGTATATCCTAGTTGTGGGTCCTTCTAGTTCTTCTATGTGAGATGCCGCCACTGCATCACTTGATGAGTGGTGTGTAGGTCCACTCCCAGGATCTGAACTGGCGAACTCTGGGTCACTGAAGCGGAGCATGCGAACTTAACCACTCAGCCATGGGGCCAGCCCCTGAACCATTTTCTTGTTCCTAAAATCAGTCTGTTAAATATTTCTTCAGAGCTGGTTTCTAGCAAATTTTCTGATTTTTTTTCCTAATTTTCATTGGGTCTCTGATGCTTTTAAGGGCCTCGAGGGACAAAGCTTAAGGTGGGAATTTCAGAGGTGGTGACAGGCTGAAGTGGGAACTATTTGGGAGGAGGAGAGACCAAGCAGTGTCCCTGACATTATGCTGCGTGTGGTGCTGCCCCCTGCATGTCTTCCCTGCCGTTTGTCCTTTCTTCCTTCCTTTCAGCCATTCATATCAAGGAACTTGACTGAAGGTTGGAGACTAGAGGGAGTATGAAGATCACAATGGTTATTTTATTTCCTTGTCTTCTTAACCTTTTTAGAAGTTATATTCCATATAACATAGCCCCTTAAGTTTTAAAATGTTCTGCATGTGTCTTTTAAATCTAGGTCACACAGTGGAGAAAAACATTAAATTACTTCCTGCATCCAAAACATCATAGTTGCCTGCAATTAAAACAGAATTCCAGAATCTCAAGCTAGTGGAATGAGAGAATATGGTGACCCCAGTAGTGTCACCACCTAATATGTTTGTTTAGAATCTCGGGACCCTGGAGGTGATAGCAGCCATAGCAGCCTGACTCCCACTGATAAAAACATAACGGTTATCACTGAGGAGCACCAGGCGGGGTTGATGGAAATCAAAATCTCATTAAAGTGAAATTCTGTCAAGCTTTCCTTTAAATGTTCACCGGGCAGGGAGGCGCAGATTCCCCACAGCATACCAAGCATCCCTGCGCATTGTTCCAGCTTCGAGTCTCTTTGCTTTCCAACCCTTGCATTGTTTTTTTCTTCTCCTTTTCCGAATCAAAAATTAATTTGTGGTCTTGTAGTGCTTCATCTTCTGTAGTATTTCATTGCATTTTCTGGGGAATATGTTGGCTTTGGAGCCTTTGTCTGCAAACGTTGCTGCTAATGCTCATTTCATTTCAAACATGCTGAGCAACTGGACTGAAATCCGAAAGTATTTTAGTATTCATCTGCCTCCCACCCATGCATTCAGCTTCTAGACCTGTCTCCAATGTTATCTCTAAGATAGAGTTGGCATGAAATGCTTCATTTAACTTCTGTTTATGGAGAGGTTTGTAATTACAATTAATAAAGTCGCTTGGCTTTTTGGTCAAGGCTTAGGCTATGCAGTTCTCTTCTGTTCCTGGTGGCTTACTAAATCTGCCTCCACAGCTTGATGGAGGTGAGTGAATGTTGGGGGCAGGGGTAGGTGGGCATCTGTTTTCCCCCGTCTAGGTGTGTGCCTCCCATTCTGTGCGGAAAGGCAGGCAGGACCACCTTCAGAACTGGAAAAGGCTGGGCTTTAGATGGATTACCAGTGTGGGAGAGAAACTGGACCTTTAAAGTGGTTTGAGGGTACAGTGTGCTCTGTTGTCTGTTCTTCTGGTTAGTTCCTTGCTTGCAGGCCTTGACCCAGGGAACCATATTAGAAGTCAGAGCAGACACCTGTAACCAGACATGCACATTCTAGTGCCAGGTAAGAGCTGGGTGCGAACAGAATGATCAGAGCAAGGCATGTTGGGAAAGAACACTGGAGTCAAAACTGCCAGAGCAGGTGACAGCAGGGCCTTGGGGAATTGCAGTGCAGGACACACATGCCCTTGGACAAAGATCAGGACGAAAGATCAAGAGGCATGTAATTGAAAGCAGGAGAAGAAGAGCCAGATTTAACGTGCTTGCTTTACCTTGTCCTTCCAAAACCTTTTTCATTTTCTTATAAAAGATTTGTGGGGATCGTCAGTTAATAAGCCGGTTACATTGGTCCTCCCGTTTTGGGTGTGGCAAAAAGAGTCAAATAGGTGAGACTATTATAAGGACTTCTTGGCTTTTTCAGCCAGTTGACTTCTCCCTTCTGCTGGGCTTCACTTTTTTCCAGTCATCTTTAGACTCCGAATGTTCATCTCTTTTCCACCACTCAGAGACGCCCTGCACTTTCTCCATCTCTTATACCTTCTATCCTGACACCTACTACTTCTGGTGAAAATGTGCCCTACATAAGCCACCTTCCTTTATTTTGTGATTAAAAGCCCAGGTGGACATGTGATGATTCCTTCAGTAAACAGCATATTGGGAAAAGAGAAAAACTGGCGTTGTAGAATATTTCGGATGGTGGAGGTTTTTTTTTTAATGCAACTGTCTAAACAGAGTCTTTGAGTGGCAACTTCTCCCTAAAGAAGGCAGTTAGATTCTAACATCCCAGCTTTCTCTTGTAAATATGCCTTATGTTTTTCTCAAGTTTGTAAATGTCAATCTTACTCCATTTTGGAAAACCATTTTAGGTTTACTGAAACTGGGGAGGCACAAATGCCTGTGTTATAGGAGGAGAGAGGGACCCTCCTGGTGCTGTCTCCTGTCACAGGCCTCTGGACAGAGTCCTCACAGCCTTGGCATGGGGACTGAGCCAAGGATGGATGAAGATGGTTCCACACTCAAACCGTTAAGTCCACAGTTAAATCTTGTATAGCTTTCTTTCTGCTTCTGGTTGGTTTGGGGAACCAAGACCCTGATAGTTGACTTCCTTCTTTCCTCTCTTCTTATATCTACTAAGGCATGTTGTGGAAGGAGCTACCAGGTATGTAAAAGCCTGTTTTAAGGATTGCATTTGCATTTGGTGAACCCTGTGCATGACCCTTCGCCTTTCTGTTCTCTTCTGTTGTGGCATCTTTGGTGATCCCCTGCTCAGGAGCATTAGGGTAAACCTGAGAGTGAAAGGTACTTAATGTCCAGCTAGTTGATTTTACTGTCAGGCAGCAGCCACCTGGTAATATTTTGATCTCGGTCTTCTTTTCATTTGTATTTCCCTGGTATGTTTTGACCCTCTTCCTGCTTTAGACCTTTCTGAGTCACTTTCCATAGGTGAGGCCTATTTTCTCAACTGTCAAATACCATCAATAGTAAAAACCACCATTATTAAAGCTTCCAATTAAACTATGACACGCCATTGACTAGAAGATGAACTCTAATTTCAGAGATGTGAAAATAGGTGTCTTAGAATTAATGAAATAGGGTTTAGACTTGCTTTTTGTTTTATGACACAATCTTGAGAGTCTGTCTTTCATAGAGTAATGTAGTCCATTTGGTTTTTTTCTTTCAAATGGTGTTTGTTTTTCCGTTGGTCTCCTCTGTGCTTTTTGTGGTTACGTTTCCGTGCTGTTTTTCTTGTTTTCTCACTATTTTGCTACATGGGTTGTATTTCCTTTACTCTTGTCTTCTCTGATGTTTTGGGAAAAAATATATTTATGAATTCTAGAAGTGGTTGCATTACATTTCTCATAAGCATTCTTGAGCCTATGTTTTTCTAATCATCAAAGACAAGAATGATACACTACTTTTTGACCCTCTCCTTTAGTGATGAAGACTCAGCATACTTTAATTTCCTTGATCTTTTTGATATACTTACCAATTTTTGGTAATCTAATATGGGGGCTATTGTTGTTAGTAGTATTTTAATATTAATTTAATTCTTAATGTGTGATACTGATTAAATCTCATTTATCTTGATTATGGAGGGTCTTGGTGCCTCTTTATATTTTGTACCCAAGGCTCCTGTCTCTTCTGCCTCACCCTCAGGCCTGCCCAGCTCTGTATTTAACTGGCTTCATTGCTCACCACCGGTCCTTTCATACATGATTTCTCCAGTCTTGAGTTCTTAGTTCTGCTGCTTTTCTTCATATATTAGTATACGTCCTCACATAGTTTCTCCCTCAGAAGGTAGAATATTTTCTGAGTGTCTTCAGTGCCGCTGAGAAGGCATAGAGTGTAGAGTTTGAGTCTGGGCTCTGGAGCCAGGCTGCCTGTGTTCTAATCTCGATTCTACCACTTATTAGCTCTTTGTGCCTCCGTTTCTTTGTCTGTCAAGTGGTCGTAATAGTAGAACCTACTTCATGGGTTGTCGTTAGAGTGAGGTAAGTGAACACACATAAATTACATACGATAGTCCTCGGCACCTAACAAGAGCTCAGTCAATGTTGACTCTTTTTAGGAGAGGAAAGATCGCTTGCCTGAGGATGAGCATTATCCCCTTTTATTTGCATTCTTCTCTTCATCTATTTGCCTGCTGGCATTTAGTGTTGTAGCAAAATTCAAGACTAGCTTGATTTTTTTTTTTTTTCCCTTTAAGGCAAGTCTAATTTTTCTGCCTAAATGATTGGAAAATTTTTCTCTTGATTTTTGTTATTCAAAAATGTTGCCAAACTTCGAGCTAGGCATTCATTATACTATTGTCTGTCTACTTTTGTATGTGTTTGAAATTTCAGTAATGAAAAGCCTAAGAAAGTATCGCTAAGCTGCGTCTCGATGTGAGTCTCTCCCATTGTTTTTGCTGGAGTGTGGTGGCCTGTTTCAGCAGTGCCCACAGCTCTCTCGTCAGCTCAGGCTGGCTTTCTTTACTTCTGTCATTGTTGTTTCTGTTCCATTGACCTGATCTCGATCCTTCAGGGTCTCTTAGATCTCTGTGTGCATCTTCTGTTACCTCCTGTCTAGTTGTTGTCGTTTTTGCGCTCTTTGCAACTGCACACTGGTAGAACTTCCTTATCTTGACGTACTACTTATTTGACTTTCTACAGTGTTGAGTCTACTTTTTCTTCATTTCAGTGTTATTTTAATTCTAATGCTGATTTAGTTCCCTCATAATAATTCCTTAGTGCATCCGTCTCCTTTTTTTACCGCAGCCTGTTTTCTTCTTTTGGCTTTCTGGTTTTGTTCCTAGAGGCTGCTTTATCTTGTGTTCTGCTGAGGATACACTTTCCTGCTGTTTTCTCTGACATCTTACGTTAGAAATTTCAGAGACATATTCTTCCTCTAAGCCTTCTGAGGATACTGTTTCTTTTCCCAAGCTCTATGCAGTCCTTTTCATTTGCTCTATGTTAGAGTTTTCCTCCTTCATCCTCAAACGAGACAGGTCTAGTCAAGACTCTAAAACCAGTGTTTGTTGATTAGAGCAGCTGGACTGATCTGAATTGGGCTTTTCTCCTCTCCTTACTCTCTGGATCTTTGACACTCTGAAGTTGCAGAGTATACAGGAAACTACATTTCCCAGTATGCTTTGTGACCGTCACTCTTCCTGTCCTGGTCTTTGTCTATCCCAGGATGCAGCACATCACTGCTCCACCACATTCTACTTCATGTTGCGTTATCTCCTGGGTTATTATCTCTGAATGATGGTAATATGGAGGGGAGGGAGGGATAGAATTGACGTGTAGGAGTAATGGAGGGAACACTGTCCTGATTGCCTAGGTAAGCAGATCTCATTTTTAAGCTTGCTTTTTAAGCTTGCCTAATTACTCTAGAGGACATTTACTACTTATGTAATAAAATAAAATTTTTAAAAAGTAGTACCCCTGTGTTTACGAGACAGCTGCCCAGTATATAAGCTCTGAATCCAGAATTCAGAATCTGATGAGTTGGTCAGTGGGACAAGTAAGCAGTGTCTGTCCACTTTTCTTATGGAAGATTCTGGTGTCTTGAACCCTGTGTTGGTATTCTTAGTCCAGCTCCATCTGCTGTATTATTTATGTTATAGGGGTTCCTCCCAAGTCTGGTCTCAGATCATCCTTCAGTCTTTGATTTTAGTGTTGTGAGTTTTCATCCTTTTTTAATGATGTCATGGACTGATATATGAATGCCATTTTTTTAGTTTTTATTTTTTGTGAGGAAGATTGTTGCTGAGCCTAACATCTGTGCCAGTCTTCCTCTATTTTATGTAGAATGCCACCACAGCGTGGCTTGACAAGTGATGCTATGTCCGTCCCAGGCATCTGAACCTGTGACTGAAGCGGAGTGTGGGAACTTAACCACTGCGCCACCGGGCCAGCCCCCTTTGGATGCCTTCTGCCATTAAATAAAATTGTGGTACAATACACATAGCAAAAAATTTACCATCCTAACCATTTTTAAGTATACAGCTCAGTAGTGTTACGAACATTCACATTGTTGTGTAACCAATCTCTAGAACTCTCTTCATCTTTCAAAACTGAAACTCTACACCCTTTAAACAATAACTCCCTGCGCCAGCCCAGTGGTGTAGTAGTTAGGTTCCTATGCTCCACTTCGGTGGCCCAGGGTTTGCAGGTTCAGATCCCTGGTGCGGACCTGGCACCGCCCCTCAAGCCATGCTATGGCAGCATCCCATCCATAAAAAATAGAGGAAGATTGGCACAGATGTCAGCTCAGGGCCAATCTTCCTCACAAAAACAAACAAACAAAAACAATAACCCCCACCCCTCCATCCCCAGCACCTTGCAGCCACCATTCCCCTTTCTCTCTCTCTTTTTGCCATTTCTTATTTTTTAACTTTTTGGACGTTGTGAAATGCACGTTCTTCTTGAAATTTACTCTCTGAAAATCTTTTTTTTATTTTTGAGGAAGATTAGCCGTGAGTTAACATCTGTTGCCAATCTTCCTCTTTTTGCTGAGGAAGACTGGCCCTGAGCTAACATCCATGCCCATCTTCCTCTACTTTATATGTGGGATGCCTGCCACAGCATGGCCTGCCGAGTGGTGCCATGTCCGCACCCAGGATCCTAACCGGTGAAACCCGGGCCGCTGAAGCAGAACGTGTGCACTTAACCGCTGCACCACCGGGCCGGCCCCTCTCTGAAAATCTTAATGGTCATTCATTCATTTGGCATGTATTTATCGAGTGCACACTCTTTGCCAGATCATGTTCTAGGTTTTAGGGACACAGCCATGAGCAAGGACAATATTGTCCCTGCCTTCAAGGAGCTGACATTCTTGGGAGGGAGAAAAACAGACAAACAAGCAGAACGGGTTCAGATAGTGCTGAGTGCTGTGAAGACAGGAAACTGACTGATGGGGCAGGGAGTTGCCTCTGGGGTGCTGCTTTGGCCACAGAAGTCCCAGGGGGGCTTCTCTGAGCAAGTGATGTTTGAGTTCACACCTGGATTTACGCAGGAGGGACCCCCCCCCCCCGCCCCGCCCCACAGCCCCCACCATAGAAGAACTAGAGGGATGGCAATCTGAGCAGAAGAAATAGCCTGCACAAAGGCTCTTGAGTGTAATGAACTTGGCTCACTTAAGGAATGGCAAAAGGACCAGCGTGGCTTGAGCATAGTGAGCAGTGGGGAGAGAATGAAGTGAGCTTGAGCAGTCTTGGCAAACCAAGCAGTTAGATTGTGTTCCAGTTGCAATGAGAAGCCACTGGAGGCTTTTAAGCAGCAGAATTATGTGCTCTGACACTTGACATTAAAAAAAGTTTTTGCATAAAAATAGGCTTGGCTTGGGTAATCTTGCACCCACGAACACACATGCATAAGCACAGCTACCGTCCTTTCAGCTGCCTCTGTTATTTTGTTTCCATCAACCAGATTCCCTCAGGGTGCTAAAAGTTTGGGAAACTTGTAGATTTTTCCTTGAGTAACTCTAATGAAAAGGCTGATGGATGTGATTACTGTGTGGATGGGACATCTGAGAGGCTGAGAGGTTGAGTTCTAGTCACATGAGGCAGTCTCCGCTTAGCCCACCTTTTCTTCATCGCTTACTCCTGCTCTTGGACCGAGGACAGCATCTCCAGGGAGTAGGTCAGCTGAGTTTGAGACCTGTTCTTGTTCTAATGGAAGAATTGCTATGGGGTCAAAAGATCTACCTCTGATTGCTCCCATCCCCATTAGTAAACATATACAAATATTCCATGATGATGCGTGACTCTTAAAAAAAACCCAGTGTTAGAGTTAGGAAGTCTTTTTTTCCAAAGATTGAGGGAGGATTAGAAAAATGCTTTATAAACACCAATCTGGTAAACAAAGAAGTGTTTTTTGCTAGAATGGAGTGACCACACCTGTCTTTAGTGGTGGGGCTTCCTGACTCCGACCACATGGGCCACATCTAATGGCAGAGGTGGTGTCGATCACACTGCAGGCATCTTTTCTCAGCTGTGGTCACCATGTCAGTTAGCATTCAGACCAGAGTGTGAGCAGCCTGTGTTTGATAAAATCTGACTTTTGTTTTTTATTGTAAATATTTAAAAATATTTTTAAAAAGTTAATAAATAAGAAAAACACCTTTAAGAAAATCTGGCTTTGGTAAAATGTGAGTTGTTTTTGTCCAAGACTGGGGAGAGAAACAGCTTATGATGAATCTGATGCTGACATTATACAGAAACGAGTTTATAAATAGATGATCCGAATCTACACTTGGTGCCCCATTCAAAACAAGTCCCACTTAAGTCCACCATAGTCCACTTAGGATTGGGCCCATTTCAAGTTGGTCTCCTTGTACAGTGAGGTACAGATATTTCTTGAGCTATAAATGTTCAATTTGGAAAATACTTGGCATCATTCTAGGTCTTTATTTCAGAAAACATCCTGGGATGGCACGGGCCCAAGTCACATTCCACAGAGCAGCTGAAAAATGGGACACTTGGCTCTTTGCCATCAGCCAGTGCCAACATAACCTGGGCAATTTTACCAAACTCCGCTGAAGATGAACAGACCTTACAGCCAGAGCCAGAGGTAAGCTAGCCGTCCTCTCTCAGCAGTTTCATGGCTTGCGTTCTCGCTTGTTCCGAAACACAGTAATTATATTTGTAACTTGCTCATCTCTTTGTTTTAAGAGGAGACAAATTATAAAATGGAACCATTGCCTGGAGAGACGAAATCCACTGTGTGCACGCCTGGCACTTCTGTTCTTGTGTCTGGCAGCTGCTGTGGGTGAATTGTGATCCTACCAATGAGGGCTCTCCTATTTTTATTGAAATGGGAGTCATTTTATCTTCAAGTGGGAGAAATTCTAACACACCCATTAAAATGATGCCTATTGACATGATGGGAGCAGTTACAATATATTATGTCGCTCCCCCGAATAATGGCTTCTTCATGTGGTTCTTGCTAACATAAGCTCCTGGCTTACGTGCTCGACTCCTGCATGCTACGGAACCAGGCCAGGGCCCATGGGGCAGCGGCCAAGACTCCTAGGCGTTGCACTGCAGCCCAGGTCTAGGCTGCAGGGGACACCTGCCCTTCCTGGTCAGGGAGGAGCAGCCCTTGCAGCTCTTAAGGACCAGCCAGGCTGTGACAGGCTTCGTGGACTCGCTCATCGGCCCACGTGGCTCTCCTGCCTAACTGTGCCTCCAAGTGGCAGCTGGAAGGAAGCCAAATGCAGCATTTCCTTTCCTTTCCTTTGTGTCCTGAGTGAATATTTGTGTTTTTTCTTTTGATGCCCGTGTCCTATGTATGCGATCCCGTGAAGTGGGCTGAGACTGACTTTAACCACGTGTTAGAGGTTGTTCTTAATTTTAATTGAAATCACTTGAGCCTGAAAACTGTAGAACACTCACGAAATCTATTTTGTAATGTTGAAAGCCCCAAGGCAGCTTCTTGGATCAAATGGTCTTGGTCATCAATTGAAATTTTTCTCCAAGCTTCACATGATTATATTCTCTGACAACAGCTTGGTGGCTTAGCTCTTATAGAGGCAGGAGCAGCCTGCCTCTATAAGATATTTCATTAGCATCCATAAGGTGCCTTCCCAGGGTATGAAATAAACAGGGGATGTGAGATTTTGGAAGGCATTTGCCTCGACCTATACAGTGAGTTTCAAGTTGAAATCACTCGCATCCGACGTGCAGGTGAATTGGAAGGTAAGTGGGCAGCTGAAGAAATGGTAGGAACCCCGCTGTCATGTTGTTCTTTTGGGAGACTTGGGTGGGGTGGCATTTGAGGATGGGGTGCTTCGCTGCTAAAAGGTTGAAAAATACAATATCCTTCATTCCCTTGGAAAAGAACCTTTGGGGGTTCACACCATAATGAATGCATTTAAAGTCTTGCTCTAGAGAGAAATAAACGGAGTAGAGAAGTAAGTTATTAGATCTTTGGTAAGAATTCTTCAGATCCTTATTCCCAGCAGCGTTCTCAGGCGAAACCTAACAGGGGTTATTAACTAATAAGCTTACCTGTGAGGGCTGGCGATTGTCCTTAGTCTGTGAATCCGCCTCAGTGTTTCTTCTGTTGTTCCCTGATAGGTGCTACCTCTAGCCGCTGAAGTTTGCGGGCCAGGTCTGTTCTTTTTGCATAAAATTGTTGCCCACTCTGCTTTGCCGGTCAGCAGCATTGGCAGAAGATAGTACCTAATTGTCCAAGAGAAATAACTAGCCCCCAAGTTCAAGTTTTTAAAAATACCCTGAAGGAGGAGAGCTAGGGAGAGCTTTTTCCATTAAGTTGGGAACAGTCTTTAGTTTCTGCCTGTTTGTGCCCTTACTCCTTTTGTCGGAGCAGTATAAGGTGTAGTTTGATGATCCCTGATGGCCATGAGAGACTTGCGGGGTGTGATGGTGTGATGGGGTTTTCGTTTTCTGAGAAGGGAGAATTGAAGTTCTTTCACAGGGAGACTCCTGTCGTTTTTTCCACTGACAACTCTGGGAGATGATTCTCGCAACCTGAACAGCCATTGTTGGTTGGACACTGTTTTTATTTTAGGCTATTGTGCTTTGTCACTTTTTCTTTTTTTTTTTTTGAGGAAGATTAGCCCTGAGCTAACTACTGCCAATCTTCCTCTTTTTGCTGAGAAAGACTGGCCCAGAGCTAACATCCATGCCCATCTTCCTCTATTTTATATGTGGGACGCCTACCACAGCATGTCTTTTTTGCCAAGCGGTGCCATGTTAGCACCCAGGATCCAAACTGGTGAATCCTGGACCACCGAGAAGCAGAACGTGCGAACTTAACCGCTGCGCCACCGGGCCAGCCCCATGTCACTTTTTTTTTGTTCTTAAGAGTTGAAGAAACTCTCAATATCCACCCAATCGTGTTTCTGTCAGAAAAAGGAAAATGTTTCCATTGCCTCCCTTTTGTACAATATGGAGAAATAACCCAAGAAGGAACGAAGTGAAATCACTTAGGGGTAAAAATTCCTTACGAGAAGGTTCCTTAACCCTTTTGATATAGAGAATAGTAATTGTTGGGAAACTAATTTTAAGAGTGTAGTTATTGTGGTACTTTAGCTAAATGAACTATTTTCTTCTGGCTTGTTTTGATCATTTAGGTCTTTAGGAGCAATAATTAGGGTAATAAAAAAGGTACCTCCCTTCAGTGCTTGTCGTTTTTTTTTTTTTTTTTTTAGCACCGCCAAGCAATTAACTCAATCCAGGATGTCTTGCAATTCAACTCAATTCTGACACCATCTGCTGGGAGGATCAGTTCCCACAGGTTGAGGGCTCAGTCCTACAAGATTCCCACCCCCACACTCCCCCCCCCCACCGCCTCCCCACACTTCAGATGCCAGTCACAAGTCCAGGTTGTCACCTGTGCATCTGACCAACTAGCTATAGTTCAGAGGTTCCCACAACCGCCTCCTCAGGTTTCATGAATTTGCTGGAGTGGCTCACAGAACTCAGAGAAACATTTAACAGTTTATTATGAAAAGATATAATTCAAGAACAGATGGAAGAGATGCATAGGGCAAGGTATGGAGAAAGGGCGCAGAGCTTGCATGCCCTCTAAAAGTGCACTACTCTCCCCGAATCCGAATCTCCATGTGTTCATCAACTGGGAAGTTCTCTAAACCCTGTCCTTTTGGGTTTTTGTGGAGGCTTCATTACATATGCATAATTGATTGAATGATTGGCCAGTGGTGATTGGGTTCAATCTCCAGCCCCTCTTCCTTCCCAAGAGGTCAGGGGGTGAGACTGAAAGTTCCAACCCTCTAGTCACAGGTTTGGCTCCACTGACACCAGCACCCTCCTTAGGTTACCTAGGAGCTTTCCAAAAGTCGCCTCATTAACATAACAAAAGACGCCTTTATCTCTCTCATCTCTTAGGAAATTCCAAGGCCCTTAGGAGCTCTGTACCAGAATGAGGACAAAAACCAAATATATATTTCTTACTATAAATCACAATGGCACACTTCCCTCCCCTGGTTCTGGCTTACCATAAAATAACTTACAGCTATCTGGAAAATTAATATATTTTCAAGCTTAGTCTGTTTCATTCCCTGCAGAATAAAACTCAAAGACCAGTGTATATTTAATACATGAGTTAGAAGAGAACTGCGGTTGGCTCTGTTATCAACTGCAGTGATCTTAAAATTTTATTCTGCTGGGGCTAGAACTAACTAAATGTGAAAATGAAATATTGTTCCATAATGAAATGAGTTAGGTCTTGGTTTTACCCATTAGTAGAAGAATTTTTCAGCGCTCTTAACACCGTTTGAAATTGCAGTTTAGACAGAAAAGGTTTTTATTGTGCTTTCTTTGTGGAAGCCTGCCTTGTTTTAGGACGGAAAGAATGGTGATTGTGGAGGTCCTGGGGAATGGCTCTCTGGCCTTCGTTCCACCCTTCTGACTGCAAACCTAACAACTCATGTCCCAGATTTTCTTATAGCTAGCTTTCTAAATATGCCGGCTCTGGTCGTCTAGTGGTTAAGACTCAGCATTCTCACCACTGTGGCCTGGGTTTGTTTCCTGGTCAGGGAACCACACCACCCATCTGTCGGTTGTCATACTGTGATGGCTGCGTGTTACTGTGGTGCTGAAAGCTATGCCACCAGTATTTCAAATACCAGTGGGGTCACCCATGGTGGACAGGTTTCAGCGGAGCTGACAGACACTGGCAGACTAAGACAGACTAGAAAAAAGTGTTACCTCACAAAATTGGAATTCTCCTGCCTGATTTGCATAAAAAAACAATTGATTACATCATCAGCTCTTTGGGGAGAAATCAGCTTTATTTTGTGAGATTGATCTGCAGGGAGACAGGGAGCGTGTGCCCTCAGATCTGTCTTTCCGATTCAGGATTTGGGGTGAACTTTAAGAGCTTGTGGGGAACAGGCTGGCACACAGAAATGCTGGCAGGACAGGTTTTGATTGGTGGGCTTCTTTGATGAGGTGGGGAAGGAATTTTAACACTGGATCTTCCCAAATGAGGGAGGAGCCTGACTTTTAAGATCTGTTTGTGTCCCAGTCTTTTATTTCCATGGGGAGAAGAATCTTTGGTTCTGTGGTCATTTCAGGTCAAGATTTCTTCTGCTCGTGCTCTGGTTACATGACGTTGCAAATTTTCTGAAAGGCAGTTCTTAATCACTCTGTTGAAAAAAGATGGGGTCAGTTGAAGTGGTCCTGGAGGGCTGTGAAGGACCTGGCCACCCACTTCTGAAAAAATTGGCCATGGAAACCCTGTGAATAGCGGCAGAGCATTACCTGGTATGGTGCTGGAAGATGAGAGGATGGCTCAAAAAGACTGGGCAGGGTTCTACTCTGCTGTACACAGGGTCGCTAGGAGTTGGAATCAACTCCGTAGCACTAACAGCAGCAACAAAGGTTTCTAAGTGCATAACAGGTTTCATAAATGCATTTGTGGGCAATTTGGAAGCTTGAAAGAGAGACCAGTTTCTTCTGTGCTGGTGCTGCTGGCAGGCACGGCCGGCCATGATGTGTGTGTGGAGGCAGTTGCACAGACTCATTGCTCTAGGCCCTTAGTCCCGCCTGCACTGGCCTGGGAAGCTGTTGTGATGGCAGCAGCAGCTTCCTGACGTTTGGACCATGGCTACCTACAATGGTGTGTCCTTGAATCTGTTAAAATTCAGCTGAGTAAACTTGAACATCAATTGGCTCTATTCAAGGATGCATGAATCAGGTAGCAGCCCATCTAAATAGAAAGGTGTTCTGAGGAGCTGTGCAAAATAGAAGGTTTTTATAGGCAGAAGGAGGGTGAGGTAAGGAAGTTATTAGCAAAAGAAAAGAAAGGATTGTTTCAGGCCAGAACATCTTCTTTGGGACGGGAGGGAACAGCAGGGGTTTTATCATGCAGATAACCTCCGGAGTACTAGTCAGGAAATTCCAGAGTGACTGTTAAAAAGATCACATTCCTGGGATAGGTTGAAACTGTAATTAAATCTTGGTTTGCGGTTCTGGGGGCAAATGACTCCATTTGAGCCTGTTATTTCTTTTTTAACAAATTAAAACATCTAAGGTGCCAGACTTGTGCTCCTCTAGGTCTTTTAGTGATTCTGTAAGCCCCTAATTCCCATGTGAAAGCTTTCTGATGGAAATACCTGGAGTGGGTTCTGTCCCCTGTGCTGGATCTGATTGGTTGAGCTATTGGAATAGGACGGCAGAGGGTGGCATGGAGATGATCCTGAATGAGACTCACGTGACCGTGTACACCCACCTTCTGGAGGATGTGTCTGAGGGTCAAAACCTTAGTGTTTCTTAAAAGATCAGTTTCTTGAGGTATAATTCATAAATAATAAAATTCACCCTTTTAAAACCATAATTTCATCAGTACTAGCAAATCAAAGTAGAAGACAGTTCTATCACTTCCCGCTGTTCCCCTGTGTTCTTTTATAGTAAATGCCTCCCCCCCCACCCCTAGCCCTTGGCAGCTGCTGATCTGTTTTCTGTTCATATAGTTTTGCCTTTTCCAGAATGTCATATAAATGAAATCATACCATTACTGCCCAAGAAGGGGTCGTCTGCTTGCTGATAGACATCCCAAAAGTGGAGAGGCAAGGTGGTAGGCGAGAAAGGGTTTCTTTCTTACAGCTTGCTTGCAAGAGGGAAGATGGCCGACTCATGTCTGAAAGAACCACCTTTCAGAACAAAGACTACAGGCCAGTTATATGGAGCTCATCTCCAGGTAGGGGAGGTGACTTGTCCCTGGGTAGGGCAGACATCTGGTCCCAGTTCCTGAGAGTCCTTTGTTTTACTGCATATGCATGAGAGAATGGAGCAACCCTTGTACCCTGATCTTGCAGTTGTCATTGATGATGGCTATCAACATAGACTCTCTGCCAGGGGAGCCATCGCATTCCTAGGGAACTCAAAAGAACAGAGTTATCATCTTAAAGCAGCAGGGAGGGGCCAGAGAAGCTGCAGAGCCTGTCTGGGCTAGTTAATCAGAGGTCATTCAAAGTTACAATACAGTCTCTTTTCTACAATGTGGCTTCCCCTATGTCAACCTTGTGTTGAGCTGGTATCAACACAGGATATTGACTTTTGAGTCTGGCTTCTTTTGTTTAGCATAATGTGTGTGAGATTCATCCATGTTGTTAGTTCTTCAGTAGTTCATGCCTTCTTACTCTTGAATAGTATTCATTGGATCCAGAGTTTGTTTATCCATTCAACAGTTGAAGAACGTTTGGTAAACTTTAAAAACTTCCTCAAATCCCCCATGGATAAAATAGAAAAAGGGGAGCATTTAGAAATAATATTGATTAATCATTTGAGGCAAATATTTGGTGCCCAGATACTGCCTCCTGGCCTGGATGGATAGATGGAGAATCTACTGTTAATCCCTCTGCTGGAGACCCTAAGCAGGGAGTTTTTAAGCCTGTGCCTCAGGAGCATGCTGTCAGCTCTTATCAACCCCTGGGTTGATTGTTCCCTTAGAAGCCTTGCTTAGTTCCTTGTCTGAGTTGCAGTGGCACCAATGTTATCAAGAGACCATACACCTTACTCTCCCCAAATCTAGCAGATTTAGATACTGCTCATAATGTCCCTAAGTACTGAGCTCTAGATCAGCACATAAATTAGCCAAATTGGGTTTGGTTCTGTAGGGGAGGAAGACATTTCCTCTTCCCAAATGGGGGTTCGTCTGGCCGGAGAATGAATTAAATTCACACGAGACAGAATAGCAAGAGAAAATTAAACAAAACTTTATGAGGAACCATGGCCCGGGGCCTTTCTTCCCGAAGGAAGAAAGGGCACCGAAGAAGTGGGGTACACAGAGTGGTTATATACCCCTAAACGGGGTGTTTCACGTGTGATTGAAATGTCCCTCCCACAATAGTCACAAGATTGCCCTGTCAGCACAGTGCTTGATGGACACAGCAGGTAGTGGTCTGCTGTTTCAGAGGGCGTAGCTGGAGGCAAGTCGATTGTCTGGAGCTGGGTGGTCACAGGTGAGCGCAGCAATCAGTTCCTAGCCTAAAGAAAGATGCTTAATCCTTAAAGAAATGCCAAAGTTGGGAGGGGGAGGGAAGTCAGTTACAGGAGGTTACCAGACTAGCACAATAAAATGCAGATTTAAGTCTTTGCCTTTGGTATTAAGAGTTTTTTTGAGAGAAGGTCATCTCCTTTCTTCTTCCTGGTACAGAGAGGGAGGCACATTTTACAGATAGAGATTTACCTTACAAATGTAAATATGTCCTAACAAAGGGCAAGTTCCATTCCTCAGAGCCTCCTTCCCTGTCCCAGTTTATCAAAAGCAATCAGCCTCAAATAATCCTTATGAGAAAGAGACATATCTTGGGGTGGCCAATTCCAGGTCCCCACAGTTCGAAAATTGTGGAAGTGAATTTTCAAGTAAGCGTGTTATAATGTCCCCCTTGCCAAGGGAGGAAAATTGTTTTATGAATAAAGGAAGGAGACAGATATAAAAAGATTGAGCTGAATTTTGCCTCAAGTAGAATTTTCATGCCCGTGGTTGAATTGTCATTTTAGCACTGAACTTTTGACCCGCTTAACAGCAATATAAAGCTATCAGTTTAAAATCCTCTGACTTTCAGGTTGAAGCCTGGCCAGAAAATCTCCTCAACCCGTTTTTATCATCTCTTTATTCTTCCTCTCCAGGACACATAAATGTATAGGTTGATGTTGATTGAGGCTATCAGGCATGGGACAGTGATAGATTTTTGAAGATAAGGTAATGTGCTGTTTTGATCCTTTGGATAATTCTTTGAACATAAATTTTCAGTCTTATGGGTTTGTTCAAAATATTCATTTTGTCATATTTGTTGTCAGCCTTTTGACCAAGGAGTGAGACAGCAAACACTGACTTATAATGATTGAAAATCACTTTACTGAATTCTGTGATAAACCGCCCCCCCAAATTTAATGACACTTGGTTGCAATGTAGGAAATGTTGTTGATCACATTTAGAATTTGTTACAAGTAAGTCCCACACCCCATCCTGTCATCAGTTTGATTGCGTCTCCTTCCCAGATCCTGCAAAACAGACTTTTTATCTCTTTGAATCATGGCCTTTGAATCACTAAATCTTAGAAAAGTCTTTAGGGGTCAAATGACCGCCCCCGCCCCCCCCCCAAACTGGAGTTATTGGCTAACTTGCCAAGAGTCACAGAACTGGGCAGTGGTAGAGACAAGATTGACATCTGGACTCCTTTTTCCCATGCCAGTGCCCTTTCTTATATCCCACATCATCTCCTGTATCTGGTGGCATTCTTTCAACTGCAGATAACAGGACCCAACAACTGGTACCTCAAGCAATAAATTAATTTCATTTTCTCACTCAGTGAGAATTCTGCCTGTAAGTGCTCCCAGGTTTGGTGTAGCAACTCATGATGACCTCAAAGATATAGGCTTCTAGAAAACAGTATGGAGATTCCTCAAAAGATTAGAAATAGAACTACCATATGATCTGGCAATCCCACTTTTGGCTTTTTCTCCAAAAGAATTGAAATCAGTATCTCGAAGAGATATTTGCACTCCTATGTTCATTGCAGCATTATTCATAATAGCCACGAGGTGGAAACAATGCAAATGACTGTCAGTGGGTGGAATGAATAAAGAAAAAGTGATATTCACATATAATAGATTATTATTCAGTCCTTAAAAAGAAGGAAATCCTGTCATATGCTGCAACATGGATGAACCTTGAGCACATTATGTAAAGTGAAATAAGCCTGTCACAGGACCTGAATCCACTTATATGAGGTATCTAAAGTAGTTAAACTTACAGAAACAGAAAGTAGAATGGTGGCAGCCAGGGTGAGGTAGGGGAGAGGCAATTGAGGAGACGCTGTTCAGTGAGTATAAAGTTTCAGTCATGCAAGATGAAAGTGTTCTAGGGGCTGGCCCCGTGGCCGAGTGGTTAAGTTCGCACGCTCCGCTGCAGGCGGCCCAGTGTTTCGTTGGTTCGAATCCTGGGCGCGGACATGGCACTGCTCGTCAAGCCACGCTGAGGCAGCGTCCCACATGCCACAACTAGAAGGACCCACAAAGAATACACAACTATGTACCAGGGGACTTTGGGGAGAAAAAGGAAAAAAAAATTAAAAAAATTAAAAAAGTGTTCTAGACACCTGATATACTGCAATGTGCATATAGTTAGCAATGCTGTACACTTAAAAATTTGTTAAGAGGGTAGATCTTATGTGTTTTTTCTTTTTTTCAAGCAAAACTTTGATTACTTCTCTCTCTCAAAAAAAACCCCAACAGGCTTCTTCCATTCTTCTTGCTGTTGGCTTTTTATCCTTATGCTTGTTACTTCATGGTGGCAACGTGACAACAACATTCCCAAGCATTGTATCCTACAGCAGTATCCTTTAGAATGAAGGAAGAGAAAGGGGGGTCTTCTCAAGACTCCTTCTGTGGAAAGGGAAGCCCCCAGTGTACTTTTCCTGTTATCTCAGAGCCAGAAATGGATTCTGCACCCACCCCAAGACCTATCACTGCTCATTGGTAACTGGATTTCCATGACTGCTGTAGGGGAGGAGGACATTTCCTCTCCCCAAATGGGGGTTCGTCTAGCTGGAGAACGAATTAAATTCACCTGAGACAGAATAGCAAGAGAAAATTAAACAAAGCTTTAAGAGGAACCATGGCCTGGGGCCTTTCTTCCCGAAGGAAGAAAGGGCACCGAAGAAGTGGGGTGCAGACAGTGGTTATATACCCCCAAACGGGGTGTTTCACATGTGATTGAAATGTCCCTCCCACAATAGTCACAAGATTGCCCTGTCGGCACAGTGCTTGATGGACACAGCAGGTAGTGGTCTGCTATCTCGGTGGGGGTAGCAGGAGGCAAGTCTATGTCTGGAGCTGGGCGGTCACAGGTGAGTGCAGCAATCAGTTCCTAGCCTAAGGAAAGATGCTTAATCCTTAAGGAATGCCAAAGTTGGGAGGGGGAGGGAAGTCAGTTACAGGAGGTTACCAGACTAGCACAATAAAATGCAGATTTAAGTCTTTGCCTTTGGCATTGATTAAGAGCTTCCAGAGAGAAGGCCATCTCCTTTCTTCTTCCTGGTACAGAGAGGGAGGCATCCCCTACAGATAGAGATTTACCCTACAAATGCAAAGGTGTCCCAACAAAGGGCAAATTCCATTCCTCAGAGCCTCCTTCCCTGTCTCAGTTTATCAAAAGCAATCAGCCTCAAATAATCCTGATTCCAAAGAGACATATCTTGGGGTGGCCAATTCCAGGTCCCCACACTGCCTTAGAGCAATCATGTGTCACCCTCCATGTCTGTGGAAGAGTGTGCCTTACCTGAATCAAAGGGATCTCAAGTCCTAGGGAGCCCCAAAATTGGGTTTCTCTTAGCAAGGGAGAAGAGAGGAATGGGCCTTGGGCAGTAACAGATGGTGACTGCTGTCCTCCAGATCTGCTCGAGCAGCTTGTCTTCACGCACTGCTCATCTTCAGCTTCCCTAAGACTTTTCTAATCTGACCATTGGTGTATCATAGGCCAAGTTCTTTGAGGGTGGACCCCATCTCTTGATTCCTCTTTGAATACTCAAAAATATTTAAGAGAGTATTGCACGCATAGTAGACAGCCTGGAAACATTTGATAAAGGAATGAATGTGAATAAGGTCCATTTATACTGTTCGTGACTGCTGAAGGGCGTGCTTCTCCCTTGTCTCATCTCTATCCCTTGCTCTTCCTAGAGGTTCTGGTGGCTCCAATAGAAGTAAGTTTAACCTATGGGGGGGGAGGGGGTGGCATGTCAGTTACATAAGCTTCTGTCATGAAAGATTTATTAAAGGCCAGTGACTTGGAGCTCTCCAGGCAGAAGACTCACCTCATTGGTTCATTTTTAGGCCTTGGCCTTGACCAGGTATCCAGCAGGTACTAGATGGTGGTGGTTTTATGTAGAACTCTTATTATAACCTTTGCAAAGATCCACTGAGGGCATTCCTTTTGGGTACTGCCACTATAGGAATGTGCAGTGGCTTGATCATCTGGATTTTTTCCTCTCTTTTGGCTGTTGGTCTGGAGGGAAAGTAGTCCATCCATCTGCAAATGCAGACGATATGCCTCCTAGCTATCAGACCCTCGGGACTTATTAAAAATCAGAAGGATCTAGGTTATTTGTGCTTGAAAGTATACTGCTCCTGCATAAGTTTTCTCTGTATCCCAGTATAGTAAGACAGTAATTATTCACCTACTCAACTATTTATTCACTCACCAAACATTAATTGAGCTATGTTGTGCTGAGCATTGAAAAGAGGACTCCTTATTTTATTAGACTTTAAAAACCTGGTACTATGAACTGAATTTTGTCCCTCCCAAAATTCATATGTTGAAGCTTTAACCACCAATGTGACTGTATCTTTGAGGTTCTCTTTAGGAGGTAATTAAGGTTAAATGAGGTCGTAAAGATGGGGCCCTAATCTGATAGGACCGCAGCATTATAAGAAGAGGAAGGGAGCTCTCTCACTCTCTTTCCGCCCTCTGAGGACACAGCGAGAAGGCAGCCGTCTGCAAACCAGGAAGAGAGCCCTCACCAGACTCGACCATGCTGGCTGATCTCAGGCTAGAAGCCTGAGAACTCTGAGAAAATAAATTTCTGTTGTTTACACCACCCTGTCTGGTATTTTGTTATGGCCTTAGATCCATGTGTATTTCATAAGTTATAATTATCGTTTATATCTTGAGATTAGAAGAAGGAAAAATTGTTTTTAGCCAAGTGATGTTTCCAGGTTAGTATGCCAAGACTGCGTGGGTCCTGGTGGTATGTTGCCGCAGGTCTACCTGTGGCCTGCAGCAATTAAGATGACCATCCCTGAGATGACATGGAATTTGAAGACACATTTCTGTGGCACTCTAATAGGTGTCTCCCATGCCAAGAGCTCCTTTCTGTCTTGCAAAAAAAAATTCTGCTCTCCCTTCATCTCTGCTTAACAAATCAACAGCAAACATAACTATCACACACAAGCCTAAGCCTTGTGTGCATTTTTCAAGAGCTTCTTGAACTTGGGTTTCTGGCAGTATCAGTGAGCTTTCCAGCCATAAGGTGTGACAGTATAATTTCCTGTGCAGCTTTTGGGGATTAATTTCCGTTTATGCTACTTTTTCAAGGACTTGTTCCTCCCTCCATCTCTTTTTCCTTCCTCTTCCTCTCTGTGGGTAATGATAAGGTTTTCTTTTCTTGGCTGGGTGTTGCTTTTATAAGAGAGAGGTGGAATATATTGAAAGGACCCAAATTATACCTTCTCAGGGGCCTGTAGAGTGTGTTTCAGGGCATTTAATGGGTTTCAACACTGGAATAAGCATGTCTCCGGGGGGAGCCTTCAGGGTGGTCACCATGTTGCCTGCCTTCTCTCCCCTCCCCCCTAGGCCAGTGTGGCTTTGTGACATAAACGTCCCACCAGAGTGTTGGGAGGTAGCCACCTTGGATTTGCCAATTGTGAGCTGGAGCCGTCTGGAAAAAAAACCAGCACCAAGTGGTATAATCTCTTCTATCCCGCAGTAGTACTGAAGGATTAAGCGCTTTGAAACTGGTGAATGGAAAGGGCTTAAAACACTGCAATGTTTAGTGTGGGTTTTCCCTCCTCCTCATCCTCTTCTCTTTGCCTCCTCTCATTCCTGTTGCCACGAAGGGAGAAAGTGAGATCTGAAGCAGAGGTGAAGAGTTGAAGAGATTGTAGCGATGTGGTATGATAATTTTTAGTATTCTGTTGTTTTGAGTATTTATTCTCATCTTATAAATGTGACCCCAAATTTCACAACTTCCTCTGCTTTCCCTCTTGCTTGCCTAGTCCCTTGAAATTTTACCAGTAGCAATCAGGTTTTCACCATCTCCTGGCTTACGTTTTTATTTGCCCTCGATGAATAACTATTCCCGGGGTGATTTATATGCTGCCTCAGATGACGTTCACTTTCCTAAGATGGAAAGTCACTGCTCAGAGATTTATGATCTTGGGGAAAGAATGTTATGGAAAAAAAGAGTAAAATCTTTTTCCACATATACTTTGGGCTTTGCCTGAATTAATCAGTGAGTTCTTGTATCCCTTGTGCAATTTGAATTGAGTCTTGTTGGTGGGTTATGGTGCTGTGCAGGGGGCCCACTGTGTGCTAAATCATAATTGTAACTTTTCAATGGGGGGATAATGATAGGTGTGAGCACTAGGCAGAGTGTAGATTGTGTGTGCATGTGAATGGAACAGAGAGAAGGAGAGAGAGTGGTGGAATTGTCTAAGTTCTGGTAGCGGTTTTCAGACCCTGTGGATATAGGACTCAAACAACCACTTCTCTCACTCTTGAACATACTTCACCAGCAGCTCTTTGGCTGTCCCCAGTCACCCCAGGACCATAACTCTCCTTGCCCTTGCAGGCCAAGTGGGTAGGCTCTGTGAGGTGACAAGTGAAGTCAGGTGCCATGTGATGCCCTGTCACCACCATCTTCTTTCTTCTCTGACAACAGTGCACTCCTGTCCCTCTCTCAAAGCCCCGGCCCCTTCTCTCTCTCATTCACCATCTGCATCCAGCTAAGTGGACACTGGACTGTCCTTAGGCCACACGTGGTTCTCTTTATTGGCCATGATAATCCCAGCAAATAACCCCATCGTGAATAAGTATAAGAAGAGTGGTGGAAATACAGCCGTGTGGAGGAAAAGGAAAATATAACTTTTTTGAAAATGAAATTAAACCCCATTGAGAACAGTATACCAATCCTTAAAACCATGGAAGTATTCTTCAAATTACTCAAATCTTTATTCACATTTTCCTCAAACTCATCAGAATTGCTTTCCTTTAAAAAGAAGAAGAAATGTTTATAACTTCTTTTTTATAGTTATTTTTAAAGTAGTACTTCAAGAGTGTCAAATCTTAACTTGTTGTAGTGAATGTATAGTATTTGACCCACATTATGAGTTTAGAAGAGCTTTGCGGGTTACTCTGGCAATGGACCTGCACCTCGAATGACATTATTTTTTGGAAAATGTGTTTCAGATTCCAAATATCTGCTTTTCAATGGCTTGTTTACTAAAATGCAGGGCCAGCTTGTAGTTCTGGCTTAAAAAAGAAATACATTATGTAATTCAGAGAGAAAATGAATCCTTTGGGGGAATGGGAAGCTTTTTCATAGTACATTGTTAGCCGTTTCGTGTACCGAATTGAGGGAAGAAATGGAAGCAAGAGGAAGGGACTACTTTTGTGTTTACCTGCCCTTTACAAAATTCCAGTATGATGAATTTTTAAAGCTAAAAACTTTATTCAGAATGGGATCTTATATAGAAACTCCCATAATGAGAAAATACCTGCTCGTTTTAGATATTGCTAGATGAGATCAGTGGTTCCTAACCACGTGAGCGGAGACCCCTTGTGCCCTGCAGAAGTGAGGGACAGATGTCATAACTGTTACTTCCTGAGCCATAAAGGTGCCACTTCACAAAGGCCAGCTTTCTCTTTATATCTTTTCAGAACACAGATTCCTTGGAAAAGCGATTGGTAGAACATAAAATACAAAATAGTAATAAAAACAATGAGAGATTCTGTTTTAGAGAATTTGGCTATTGAGACAAGTTTAAAATTTTTCGAGGTCCCAGGGGGTTTTGGAGAGGTGTGGTTAAATGGTTGCATTTCCGGGATCAGAGTGAGGATGCTGGTGTTCCCTTTCTTCTCTTGAGCATTTTGGTATAGAGTAGATGTCAGTTTGAGCTGTCCCTTGATGGGGGATTAGCATGGCATCTCTTCAGGGTCCCCTAGCTCTTTCACATACTGCCTGTGAGAATTATCAATGGGAATGAGCATAGTAATTTCCTGGTAGGAATGTTATAGAATTATAGGAGATCATATGTGTTGAATGTTCAACTCAGTGCCTGCCACGTAGTAGGTACACTCAATAGTAAGTCTTTATTAAAATTGTTCCTTAGCGTACATATCCTATCCATGTTTGTAGGTATCACCTATGTTGAGAAGCCCCTAAGCACGTGTTGTTAAGCTATTTGGGGTTCCTTAATGAGATTCATTTCTCATTTGTTAGTCTTCTAAAAATGTGGTCTGGGTATAAAGGGTGACATCTATTTATTTGTATGGTAAGGCATGATTTACAGTGGGCTTCCATTAATAGCTTTAATTAATGACTTCCATTAATGACGGCTCCTCCAGATGGAGCTAACTTCATCATCATTAAGGCAGTTTTGCTGCTGGTGTCTTGCCTGGGTTCTCTCTGAAGAAGTCCTAAAATCAGCAGCCAGTTGGCAGTGGGGGCCCAGGCCCTGGGGCATCTGTCAGGTAGGATGCCCAGGTGGGCTGATTTTCAGACCATACCCCAGGTTTGCCTAGCAGAGGAAGTCTGGGATGTAGAGAAATACAGGAAATAAAAATAGGTTGCATTAATTTCCTATTGCTGCTGTAAGAAATTTAACAGTTTAGAACAACATAAATTTGTTATCTGAAGTTCTGTAGGTCAGGAATCTGACAAAGGTCTCCGTGGGCTGAAATCAAGGTGTCTGCAGGACTGCGTTCCTTTCTGGAGACTCAAAGGGAGAAGCTGTTGCCCTGGCTTTTCCAGCTTCCAGTGGCTGCCTGCATTCCTTGGCTTGTAGCCCCTTCCTTCATCTTCAGGGCCAGGAACATTGCATCTCTTTGACCCTGCTTCCATAGTCGGTATCTCTCTCTGACTTCCCTCTTCCACTTCTAAGCATCCTTGTGGTTACATTGAGCCCACCCAGATAATCTGGGATCATCTCCTTACTTTAAGATCAGCTGATTAGCAACCTTAATTCCCCACGCCCTGTAACCTAACATCACAGTCCTGAGGATTAGGACTTGGACATCTTGGGGCCATTATTCAGCTTACCACAGCAGATGAGTTGGTTGGCATTCCCTGAACACATTAGATGTACCATGGAAATAAAACTGGAATTGACCTCTGGCTTGAAATAGAGCACGTCATTAAATTGCTCCCTTGGAGGAAAGCAGTCAGCTCAGCTGGATTCACTGCTGGAAAAAAGTAACTGGCTTTGCCTTTTACACAGTGAAACTTTTTCAGACTTGCTTTTCCCAGTCGGACACGGCTCATCACCATGTCACCTTCTCCCACTGCCTCCCAAGCGCCTCAGAATTAAACCAGACATGAAACCAAACCATGAAGTCATCTTTGACAGCTCGTGCAGTTCAGAGCTTGGCAGTGGGATGGGGAGAACTTTAAAGATTACCGTAAAACAACAAAGTTGTTACATAAAAAATACAGCATAAAACTTGTAGGAAGTCAAAAGTAAGAGTCCGCTGTTGTAACTTTTCTTTCCAATGCCACCCCTTAAAGGGGCTACTGTGTCTCTTCTGAGGATGCCAGCAGAAAATACATATACATTTATTCTTTGTTTTTTACACTAATGGAATCACACTATAGATCATATATATGGATAATGTGGCTTTTAAATTTAACAGTATATCGTAGATATCTTACTACTTCAGTATATAGATTGTTTACATTCCTTTTAATACCTTCAAAGCATTCAACTCTGTGAATGTGTCATCATTCATGGACTTACTCCCATAATTTACTTAACCTGATCCTATGAGAGACATTTAAGTTGTCCAGCTTTTCCTTTCCAAATAGTGCTCTACACAGGTTTTTGCACACTTGTGCAAATATATAGGGAGACTGTCTAGCAGTGGCATTTAAATGGAATTCAGTCCATGAATGTGGGAATTTAAAATTTTGCCAAGTATTACCAAACTGACCTCCAAGACTAAGCCAAACTGATACTCCCACAGCAATGTGGGAGGCCTGCTGTTTTTCTGCACTTTTGTGATGAGGAATGAATATAAAATTCCTATTTTCTTACTAGGTTTTTTTTTTTTAGAAGAGAAATAGTATCTTATTTTAATTTATTTCCTTTTTTTTTTTTTGGAGGAAGATTAACCCTGAGCTAACTACTGCTGATCCTCCTCTTTTTGCTGAGGAAGACTGGCCCTGAGCTAACATTCATGCCCGTCTTCCTCTACTTTATATGTGGGATGCCCACCACAGCATGGCTTGCCGAGCGGTGCCATGTCTGCACCTGGGATCTGAACCCTGGATCTGAACTGGCAAACCCCAGGCTACCGAGAAGCAGAATGTGTGAACTTAACCGCTGCGCCATCGGGCCGGCCCCTCTATTTTTATAATTGTGAATGAAGTTAAGAATATTTTTATGTATTTGTTAGCCATTTGTATTTCTCTTATCTTTAATGTCTTGCACATGTTTCAATTGAGTTGTTGGACTTCCTAATTAATGTTTTGTAAAAATTCTTTTTTTTTGGTGAGGAAATTGTCCCTGAGCTAACATCTGTGCCAGTCTTCCTCTGTTTTGTATGTGGGATGCCACCACAGCATGGCTTGATGAGCGATGTGTAAGTCCATGCCTGGGATCTGAATCCATGAACCTTGGGCTGCTGAAGCAGTGTGTGTGAGCTTAACCACTGTGCCACTGGCCTGGCCCCAGGATACTTTTTTTCTTTTTGTTTTTTTGGTAAGAAAGATTGGCCCTGAGCTAACATCTGTGCCAGTCTTCCTCTGTTTTGTATGTGGGATGCTGCCACAGCATGGATTGCTGAATGGTGTGTAGGTCTGCACCTGAGATCCAAACCTCCAAACCCTGGGCCACTGAAGCAGAGCACGTGAACTTGACTACTATGCTACTGGCCTGGCCCCCCAAGAATTCTTTTTATAGTAAACCAATTAGTTCTTTATAATGTGGGGCGAGTATTTTGTCCACCTCCAAAAGTGTTGGGTACACTTTTGGAGGTAAGAAGTGATGACGGCAATTATGGTTATAGTCGCCCTGTAAAGTCTTTTCACATGAAGGATCCCTTAGCTTGAATCGGTTTGAGAGTCAGACTCCCCTTACATCCTTTCATAACTTAGCATTAGTTTCAAATGAGGCTCTGGAATTTTGCGTGTCACTGTCTAGGAGCACCCACTGGGATGAGCCACCATGTGGCTGTGTGTTTGTGTCGGCTGTTTTGTAGGGAGGTACAGCAATTATGGGAATATACATGAACTGACATATACATTTGTTCCTCCTGGAAATGTCATCTAGCAAGCATCAAGTCCTCTCGTTATGAGCATTGGCTACATGGAGCGCTTGTTATCCCTGCCCTCGCCTTCTTCCTGGTCCTACTTCTTGCTCTGAAGCAGATGTCAAAATGTGTAGAGACTCATTCTACAGTGGTTCTGGTTTGGACACTCTGTCTCCATCCAGGGTCTGATATTTCTGGTTTTTAAGGCAGTTTTTAGTTCTAAAAACATTGGATTATAGATAGCATGGTAAAGTATCCTGTTAAATATCAGTTTCAAATGAAGTATCGCATATCATGAGTTATTTTTAAACTCGCATGAGTGGTGTGTTTCATGATTGTGCTTTATGAATGGGGTGAAGACTTATTGTTCATGAGTACAACATTTGTCAAAATGTCAATCCAAGTGACAGAAAACCTAGCTTCGAGAGTGATCATAAGGCTATCTTATGCTGGAGAAATGGAAATTCTGTGCGTCAGAGTGATCTAAAACAAACGATGACAACAAGAACTTAGTATTTAGAAGACTGTAGGTCCTACTTGAGTACATTTACACCTTAAAATACTGTCTTCTTGTTGCGCTAAATGCTATAATGCCCCAGTTCTCATCATTAATAGTGCTCACCACAGAGTGTTCCCATTACCCTGGGTGATTACAGCTGTCTCACAAATTTCCCCTTGAAGTTTTCACTGGAGGCAACATTGGAGAGTGGGTCAAAGCAGAGTGTGGCACTGTGACAGTTTTTTAAAGTGGAAGATAGAGTAAGCCTCATTTGGATTTTGCAGAAGTGGAACAATATGAAAAAGAAAATGAATTTCTGCGGTTACCTTCTTAGATCCTGAGTACCAATTCACATTTGAATAAAAGTACAGAGAAACTTTCTTTTAATATCCTCTGTCACAGTGGCTAGAAAAGTGGACACACACAGTGCAAATTAACAAGCAGAGAAAATGCCTGCAAGTTGAGCCAAAAGATAGTGAGTGAAGGTTAGAGATTGTAGGTTTAAAGGAGCCTTATTGATGTGTCCTTATTGTAGAATTAAGAATTAAGCTGTGCTGGTTTTATTTTGTTTTATTTCTTTTTTCCTACAAAACACTAAAGCCTGTCGTCTCCCAGATTCTTTCCCCTTGGTCTGTTAATATTTAAAGAATTCAGGACATAATAGAAATATAACAGAATCCTTTTTAAGAAAAATGAAAAGTCTAAAATTACCCAAGCTGTGGTTGTTTTCTAGACGTCCTAGCTCTTGATCCGCTTGTGGTACCAAATCACTGGATCTTTTGAGAGTCAGGAGATAATAATCCAGAAACTCTACCTCTGGAACCGAAATGGCATAGATTTGCCTGATTTTGATCCTCGAAGGCTGGGATGCAACTGTGTCTGCATTGCTATGTGCCTGGCACACAGGGAGTCCTCGGTGAATGTGTGTCCTCTGTGGCCTGGAGAGAACATTGTCTGCAGGAGAGTTCTTAATGCACTTTGCTTTGTCCATTATTCATGATGCAATCCCTTTTTGCCTGCAAAGAACAGTAAATGCCTCTTGCTTTTAATAACTTGTAAATCAAAACTCTTCTGTGGTTTGCAATGCCACTGGTTATTTGTTTTTTGTTATCACACCCTCCCAAAATTTCCATTGGAGAGAATCATTTGGGAGTTTCCAAATGAGAGCCATAAATGATTAAGATGGACAGGTAAAATTCAGTGTCAGAATTAAATGACCACCTCATGTGGCCACTGATGAAAATACAGTTGCCCTCTTCCAATCAAAGTTTATAGCTTTCCTATTCTATTTTAGGGCCTTCAAGCGAAATTTGCAGAACCTGGTCTAATGTTGAGAAATACAATTTCCTTCTTCAACTTGTGCCTATGCACATTTTTGAGAAACGTCCATTTGTCCGTGTTTGGCTCTCCCTAGCATGTAAGGCAGTGCCGTGTCCACGCCGGGCACTCAGGATTGGGTTTGGAGAACGACAAGGGGCCAGTAACACATCTCCTGCTGCAGTCTTTGCTGGGTGCCTGGCTTCTGCCACAGCTGCTGCTTTTCTCTGCTGTTCCCTGCAGCCCCTGTGGCCTGTGCTGGTTAGAGTAGTGCATCTCACATGCAGGTGCACATCAGAATCGGCTGCAGGCCTCCGTCAAACGCGCTCTGCAGGGAGTAGGGGGAGGAAACGGGGAGTTGTTCGGTGGGTATAGTTTCAGTATGCAAGATGAGAAAGTTCTAGAAATCTATTGCACAACAGTGTAAATACAGTTAACACTACTGAACTACACACTTAAAAATAGTTAAGATGGTAAAAAAATTTTAATTGGATATAAAGTGATACATTTGTCATAACTCATGGAACCATACACTGAGGTCTGTGCATTGCACATACGTAAACTATACTTCAATTAAAAAGTAAAAGCCAGAGCAGGCTGGCATAGTGGGTGAGTTTGTACCCTCCACTTTGGTTCCCTGGGGTTCATGGGTTCGAATCTTGGGTATGGACCTAAGCACTGCTCATCAGGCATGCTGTGGTGGCGTCCCACATACAAAATAGAAGAAGGTTGGCATGGATGTTAGCTCAGGAACAATCCTCTTCAAGCAAAAAGAGGAAGATTGGCAACAGATGTAAGCTCAGTGCCAATCTTCCTCACCAAAAAAAAAACAAGTAAAGGCCAAAAAACAAACATAGATGGGTCTGGGCCACCTGTCCCCAGAGTTTCTGATTCTGTAAATCGTGGATGGGACCCTAGACTTTGCATTTCTATCCAATTCCCAATGATGCTGAGGCTGCATGTTGGGGGACCATAGGTTGAGGAGGCCTGATTCAGAGCTTCCTCTTGCTGCTGCTCTGCAGACCCTCATTGCTTTGCATCTTTTTTCCTGTCCCTGTCTTAGAGTTCAAGGCCATGACTGTGCATAATCTGTGGAAAAAGTAAGGCAGTGTAGCAATTAGTGGCATCAAGTATAGAGTCTGAAAGAATCATTAACATGGGGCCATCGACTTGCGTCTCATTGTGTTTACTTTCTGAATAAAGGCATTTACCACCTGGGGAATCAGAAGAAATCTGTCACGCAGCACAAAGCGTAAATCAATAATAATTTAAACTGTGGATCTAGAAAGCCGGAATCCTAGTCATGGTGTGCATCAGTTACGATAGGAGCAAATCATAGGTAGTAGAATTCCTTTAAGTTTTTAGGCGCAGAATCATTTTATTACTATCGGTTACCCCCAGTACATCATCTCTCATCACCTTGTTTCTGAGGGGAAGGTGTTTGTAAAATTGTTCTTTCGAGCTTCGCTAGGAATTTGTTCTCACAGATCATTTATCCCACAGAGCTTTATATTACCAAGAAGTTATGTTAGGCATGGCAGTGACCTGTGGGCGGCCGCGAAGCTTACACACGCGGTTTTAGAGGAGTGAGGGCTTGCTCCTGCCCCGGGCTTGTTAGAGCCCGTATCCTGGCGTGGGGGCTGTTTTTGCAGAGAAATAACAAATGGTGGGAGGCATAGAAATGAGAGGACATTAAAAGTGTAGAGCAGTAGTGTCCAGTAAAACTTGATGAAAACTGCAGTGATGAAAATGTTCCCTTTATACGTTGACCAATACGGTAGCTACTAGCCACGTGTGGCTACTGAGGACTTAAAATGTGGCTGGTGCCATTGAGGAACTGAATTTTCAATTGCATTGTTTTAATTCATTTAAGTAGCTCCATGTGGCTAGTGGCTACCGCTTTGGGCAGTGGAGTCTGGAGAGTCGCGTGGGTGCTGTGGTCCGTCTAGGCTGGAGGCAGGTTAGGGGAGCAGGGGAGGGAAGCGCAGACGGGGTCAGGTTGAGGAAGGCCTTCCGTGTCAGGCCGAGTGGATAGTTTTCTCTGGGCATGGGACGGCATTGAAGACTTTTGAACAGAGAAGAGGGTGTTTTGGGGAGAACATTCTTAGTGGTTCAACACAAGACAAAGCGTGAGAGGAGGCGTCTGGAGTAGAAAGACAGCCTGGGAAGTGTTAGGATCATACAGTCATGTGCCTGAGGCCCTGGGTTTGGGGGTGCTGGGCACCCCAAGTGAACTTGCAAGCGTTGAGCCTGGATGCCTAGGAGGATGGTGGGGCCCTTTGTAGGTGCGTGTGGGTCTGAGAGGAGGGGAGGTAAGATTATAATAGCTTCTCTCCCAGTGGAATGCCTCCTGCCCATATGATGTTCTTAGCTGGTTTATATTGCCCATGGTTTACTAAGAGAATTCCATCTGCAGACATTTTTTCCAGTCAGTTTTGCTTCTGGCTCCATCTGCTGCCTTCAGCTCTTGCTTGCTGTCTTACCCGCCTGCCGCCATCTTATTGCTTCCCCTGTGGTTCCTGGGCCCCTCTGATCCTTGCTGCTTGATCCTACAAATGGGAACCCCCAACCAAACCACTGTCTGCCCAGCAAGGCTGCGGTTTTCAGAAGGACCGAGGCCCTGTCCTGTGCCATCTGGATTCCTCTACTGAGCCTAACACGGAGTCTGACATGTCTATTTACTGAATAAAAGAAAAGGAAGGACATGGAACATTTCACTACCACCTGCCCAGTGCATGTTGGTCTCCCTCACACTGGGCCGTTGCTGCTGGAGTCTTCCAGAATGCCTCTCAGTGCCCTGTTGCCCCTGCCTGCAGTTACACCATGGCTTAATTAACCATTCATCCCCTTGGGGCCTGGGTTATATTCTTCAGCCTCTTAGCAATCTTCAGTGGTTCCTCACTTCCACTGGGGAAAGCCAAGTGTTTACTTCATTTAATCATTAACTAATATGTCAGTGTCAGGTACTGTTTGTGTTGATAGAGACACAGCAGTGAGCAGAACACAATCTTGGTTCTTGTGAGCCAGCATTCTACAGAGGAGATAGGATAAATCAGTATATGATATGGTTGAGGGTGGTCAGTGCCGAGGGGAGAAGGAGAGCTGGGGAGGAGTGAACAGTGATGGTGGGGAGTGGTGCCAGTTTAGATGATGGTAGGAGGCTGCTCTGGTCACGTGACAGGTGAGTGGAGGTCTGAGTGAAGTGAGGGAGTGAGCCATGCATGGATCTAGAAGAGTGATAACAGCAGGTACAAAGGCCCTGAGGTAGGCGTGTACTTCATGTGTTCAAGGAACAGAAGGTGGCTGGTGAGATATGAGGAGGGTGAACAGGGGGAGAGACTGTGGTGGGAAGGAAGGTAGGAGAAGTAATGGGGCAAGATTGTATAGGGCCTCATAGGCCACAGTAAGGACTCTGAGATTTATTCTGAATGAAGTGGGGAGGGTTGTGAGCACAGGAGTTAGATGATCTCCTTTATGATTTAAGATGCCTTCTGACTCCTATGAGGAGACATAGACTCCAGAGGAGGACGGGGGCAGGCGGGACTGACTGGGGAGCTGTCACAGTAATTAGTGAGAGGGGACGGTGGCTTGGGCCATGATGGTGAGGGTCGTGAGAAGCCTTCAGACTCTGGATGTAATTTGCAGGGTTTGCTGATGGATGTGATGTGGGTAGAGCGTGAGCAGCAGTGTGGAGTCAGGCACAGTACCAGGGCTTTTGGCTGCATGACGGGAAGAATGAAGTTGTTGACTGAGATGAGGAGGAGCACATTTTGGAGGTGCGAATCGAAAGGTCTGTTTTGGACGTATTAAGTTTGGTACGACTAGTAGTGTGTTAGTTTCCTATTGCTGCTGTAACAAATTATCACAACTTCCTTGTTTCCAACAGCGCAGATTTATTATATTATCGTTGCGTAGGTCAGAAGTCCAACATGGGTCCCCCTGGGCTAAAATCAAGGTGTCTGCAGGGCTGTGTTCCCTTCTAGAAGCTCTGGGGGGAATCTGTTGCCTTGCCTTTTCCAGCTTCTAGAGGCTGCCCACTTTCTTTGGCTTATGGCTCCCTTCCTCCGTCTTCAAAGCCAGCAGCGTTGCATCTCTCTGATCCTATTTACACAGGCACATCTCCTTCTGACCACAGCCAGGAAAGGGTCTCTAATTTTAGGGATTCATGTGATTATATTAGATCCATCTGGATAGTCCAGAATACTCTCCCCATCTCAAGGCCCTTAATCATGTCTGGGAACCCTCTTTTGTCATGTAAGGTAACATTCACAGGTTCCAGGTTCAGCACTTGGATGTCTCTGCGAATCTGCTATTCTGCCTACCACAGGTGGCTCACGGGCTAATGGCGAATAGGCAGTTGGATACACACAGCTGGAGTTCAGGGGAGAAGGCTGACCTTGAGATGGAGATTTAGAAGTCCCCAGTGTCTAAGTGGCTTAAAGCCATGGCATCAGATGGGTGGCCCAAGGGAGTGAGTCAAGTCTTAGGGTCAAGCCACATTCCGTCTGGCCTCAGCCACACTTCCCTGACTGTCGAGTCACTCCTTCCGTTGGACCGTCCCCTCCTTCCTGTGGCTGCCCTGCACGCTGCTCTCTGGTGAGACTCAGCCCAGAGTCTGTCTCTGTGTAAGTCTCGGATCACCCAGGCCACAACCTTCCTTCTGACCTTGTTGTTTGACTTTGCATCGAGGGTGCCTTTATTTTTAATTCTTTTGATAGCAGCTTTATCAAGATATAGTTCACATGCTGTACAATTCAGCCATATAAGTGTACCATTTAGTGGGTTTTAGCATATTCACAAATACATGCCACCATCATCATCATGGTCAATTTTAGAACATTTTCCTCACTTCAGGAAGAAACCCCGTGCTCTTTAGCTATCACCGTCTACCCCACTCACCCCCCAGCCCCTGCAAGCACTAGTCTATTTTCTGTCTCTATAGATTTGCCTGTTCTGAATGTCTTTTATAGGTGGCATCATATGATATGTGGTCTTTTGTGACTTGCTGTCCTTTTAATTTTAAATCTGGATTTTGTTCTTGGAAACTCAACTTTTCCCCATTTTTCTTTAGTCTTATTCATTCCTTTAAAAAAAATTTTATTGAGCACCTAGTATAAAAACCATCCTTTGTGTTGGGATTCTAGAAATGAAAAGCTGATTAGACAGGATTCCTGTCATCAGGGAGTTCTGATTAGGGTAAGCTGACAGCTGCATGGTCACCGTTCTCTGCTCCTGAGCTCCTGGCTGGCATGACTAATTGATCACAGTGTTCTTTCTCCCAGATTCTGGAGGTGGCTTCTAAGTCCATATCAACCCAGGGCTCCAAGTAGCCAGCCCAAATAGTCAGTGTTCCTCCACAGAAAGACGTTTCACATTCCTGCTCCATCAGGAAAGCAGGGGTGCAGTTGCATAAGTACAATTCGATAAGTGCCAAATTGGGCTCATCCAAGTGCTTAGGGCTTCCTGTTAGGCTGGAGGCACCACCTCTGCCCCCGTGGAACGTGGCTGAACAAAGTCTCGAGTGGTGAGTTGGAACTTACCGGTTCTACAAAGGACTAAGAGTAAGGAGGATCTGGGCGCTCCTCCTCAAGCAGATCCCAGCTTGTTGAATGCAGAGACCATGTCTCCAGCATCCTTCTAGCTTCAGTATCTAACGTGGTGCCTTGCTAACCGTGGGCATTTGAGGCGGCTGGGGTGACAGTATCTCTTTCAGGCCTAGTGCCCGCTTACCATTCAGCCCAGTCTAACGAGGGTCTTTTATGTCTTAAACCATTGCTTTTCTTCTTAGCAGAGGCCAGGAAGGCTAGAATGGGTCTCAAAGGTGTTTCTTTCCTCCCTTTTCTGGGCCCTCTAGATAACTGGTATAGCCATGGATGGCAGGCCCATGGCACCTGTCACTCCAGACCGCAGCTGGTATTCTGGGGCCAGTTGATGGCACATGCTTTCTGAGTCACTGCCCTTTCTGCTTTGTGTTTCTCTCGTCTGGTTCCTAGATCTGCATGTGACCCTTGGCTGAGATGTTTTTTGAGTTTTCTCTGAATCCCTTCCTGGTGCAGCCGCAGATTCGGGAAGTCATGCTACCTTGTGGTCAGGACCATGGACTATTTGGGGGGTCTAGACCTCGGCAGCACCAGAGCCCTCAGTGTCCCCATTCTGGGGAGCACCTAGGAAGCATCATACAACTTGCAGAGGGATGCTGCTGGAGAGGAGGGGTACAGCACAAGGAGGAGGACGTGGGTGCTTTAATCAACGTGTCCATGGGTACCGCCACGTACCCACCGTGAAAACCGCAGGCCCCACGAGAGCAATGGCTGGTGCCTAAGCATTTCCTCTGCGTCCAGCACTGGGCTCAGTGCTTTCTGTACTTTGTCTTCCTTAGGCCTCTCTGCGGTCCTCTGAGGGTGTGGGTGGTCCAACCTCCATTTCACAGATGAGGAGACTGAGCCTGACAGGTGGAAGGTAGTGGATTCAGGAGGTGCACCCAGGACTCTCTCTGCAGCTAAAGCCCAGAGCTCTCCCTTTATCCTTCGCTGCTCCCGAAGCTGTGGTGACTGCATTCTGTGTTTTAGTGGCCTATTTCTTTTCCTTCCTGTGACTGTTAGCCTGATGCTACCGAGCTTCCTGTGAGTTTGGAAATGTGACCTGTGCTGCTTGTGCAACACCAGAATTAGGGCTGTGGTGGCCCGTGCTGCTCAACCCCATATCGCTTCCCTTTCAGGAAGCCTCGCTGAACCCCTGGCAAGGCTATTAATTCGCTGCTGGATTTGGTTTGAAAGTGCTAGACTTGCTCATTGAGATAATGTCGTAAAAGCACCTGACACTGCTGCGCTTGCTCGGCCCTTAGACCCTCCCCGTCCTGTTTGTGCCCCTCCCTTCGTCCTGGGGGCAGGCTGATGCTAAAGGAACGGCAGAGTGTGGTTCGTGGCCCCTCATTCCTGCACGCTGTAGCCAGATATCTTCGCTGCATGCTTCAAAAGCCGCCCCTGCAAAATCATTGCCGCCTCCTTCATTTGCTGCTGCTTTTTCCTTTCTCTTTTCAGTACTTTCTTTAGGTTTTCTTTGCTCCTTCTCAATTCCTTTCTTTCTCACTTTCATTGAAACAAGCAGACATGTGGAAATAAGAAAAGGACTGCTGCCCTTTCCTGTGAATGCTTCCCTCAGATGTTTTTAAAGGAGCACCTGTTGAATCCTCTTGGCATAACTGTTCCTGATGTCTTGGCTGATGACGAATGCTCCCCCCTCTCCCCTCCCCAGAAGTGACTGTCTTCTACCTTTCAGGGTGTGTTTTATTTAAAATTAACCTTTCTGCAGGTCGGCCCCTTTGCTCAGGAAGAGCATCTGTCCTTCCAGTCTGTGAGAGCCAAGTGTGGTAAATGTGTGTGTATGTGTGGTTAGAGCAAGAAAGCCAGCGCATCCACTGGGAGGCGGCAGAAGGATTGTGATGTCAGTGGCAACCAACTCAGCATCTCCAAGATGGCAGCTGGGACCAGCCTGCTGTGTGGACATGCTTGCGCTTGAACCTGTCAAGGATAAGAGCCAACTTCTCCATCAGGTTCTCCCCCACAGTGGCCGCATTGTACCTACCTCCAAATGGCAAGATAAGGTCCCCTAAACACGGTGGTGGCCTTCAAGGCATGGTGGCTCCTCATCGAGGCTAGTACATGTGACGAGCTTTCAGCAGCCGCCCTGCATCAGGGCCGAGGAGCGTCAGCTGTACAACACACTGTCCGAAGACATGTGTCCGACGTCAAGCTCTTTGGCATGACTTCTGACCCAAGGGGAGCGTCCAGCCATTCAACTGAGAGACTCTCCACTCGGCAAAGATGTCTTCTTTTTGGGGAATTAGAGACAGGCACAAAAGCGACTCTTCTGGAGGAAAAAATCCTGCCTGTGCTAAGTCTGGGAAGGACAGTAGGTCATTAGGAGCGCCACTTTACATTCTTATGACAAAACGCTGTGTGTGTGTCCTCAGGGGAAATAAGTTTTCCAAGCATGTGAGAGTGAGTGTTCTGCACTTGATAGTCATGTGATATAAGGTTCTTATTGGGGAATGAGGGACAAAAATGCCAAGTGCAATTTGCTGGACTGCTGGCCGTCTTGGTACACCCGAGGCCGTGCTGATGTTACTGACTTGTGTACCGAGTTGAATCTTGGAATGCACCTATGCGAATTATCTGACCTTGGGCTGTTAGATGGGGCTTCTTAGGAGATAAAATATTGCTAATGTGAGAAGATGCACTATGAGGATTAAGTAATGATTAGGATAATTTGGTTAAATAAGCTGTAAATATTGAAATGAAAAAAGTAGCCGGAGGTGGAAGGGACTAACTCCTTGGTTTTATGAAGTCCATAAATGTCGTCAACAACAGTAACACCGTTATCATTAGAACTGAAAAAAATTGGTTCAGTTGTTGGTCCCTGGGCACTTGTACCTCTCAGATGCTCAGACCCCCTACTCTGTCTTCCAGTATCCGCTGCCTTTCTTTATTTGTCCCTTTCATCTCCCATTTACCTACTTTTTCATGCTCTCTGGCCCCCTAACCTCTATTCATGTCTCAACTTTACACACCAGTTTTTCTAAAACCTTTCATTCTCTGGCAAACCAACTTGTCTTGAGTCTTATTCCCTTGTGAGCAAGAGGGTCCTTGCCCTGGTTGCCTTTACTGCATGTTATTGCATGCTCTGTGTAGCTGTGGCCTTGAGAAGTAGGTTACGTAGGAGGAGACAGTTCCCGGTTACTCCTGTGCCCTGTTGCTGGATGGCGTGGCGTTCTTCTCCTTTGAGGAAATCTGAGGGTGGTGCTTCTGGCCTTCTCCCTTACTCGCCTCTCCGTGACCCTCAGAATAGCAGAGGTTCTTTCTGACGTGGCTGGGTTTCCTCATTTTCCTGTAAAGACGTTCTCTGGGCAATGTTGAGTTCTTGTCGTTCCACACCCAGGCTCTTCTGTGTTGCTCAGTCTGCCCGGGGCCTCCGAGCCGAGGCCGCAGGGTGCGCGGACAGTTGCCCGGCTTTAAGAATGATGGAGCTGCAGTGTGCTCTCTGCTGGGAGAGAGTTTTTTGTGGGTTTTTTTTTGTTTTTTTTAAGGATTGGCACCTGGGCTAACAACTGTTGCCAATCTTTTTTTTTTTTCCTGCTTTATTTCCCAACCCCCCCCCCGGCCCCCAACATAGTTGTATATCTTAGTTGCAGGTCCTTCTAGTTGTGAGATGTGGGACGCCACCTCAACGTGGCCTGACAAGCAGTGCCATGTCCGCGCCCAGGATCTGAACCCTGGGTTGCCGCAGCGGAGCCCACGAACTTAACCACTCGGCCACGGAGCCGGCCCCTGGGAGAGAGTTTGATGTGCATTCTTTAGCTGGCTTTACTTTCTGTCCTTGGTCATATAAGTTTTCTGGATAGTTGGAGAACGCTTGAACTCAGTGGGTTATATTTTTCTTTTAAAGATACTGTCTGCTTAAGAATGCCTATTCCAGGATGCTTATTTACATGGGCAAAAGATGGCTGTAGGAGCCCACTTTTTTTGATTGTTGCTAGAGTAGACCCCTGACACCTGCATGTCTGTGATTTAAGGGCTCCAGCATGGAAGAGCTCCCTGTCCAACAGTAAAAAGGCTTCTTTAAAGGTTGGGTAATGCAGCCTCTTAGGCCTCTCTCATAATGCCTCTGATCTCAGGGTGTGGCCCTTTAAGACAAGGCACTAGCTTATTAGGTATTTACATTAGAGGGGAAATTAGATCAAGCTGCTTGTACTGGCCTCTGCTCTCTGAGAGCTAGGTCTTAGATAAGGAAGGGGAGATCACTGTGAAGAAAGAGGGTAGGATGTACGCTGTCTGAGGAACGGAGATAGGAGTGAGGCACTGGGAAGGGGGTGGGTTGGGGGCGTGGGGTAGAATGAGGCCTGCAGCAGGGAGATGAATGGGTTCTGAGGAGAAATATCTGTTTCATGGTTTTTCCTGGAACTGACCCAAACTGTAGTTAAATTCCATGTGTGTATTGAATAAAATAGATTGGAATTCCAGTTTTGCTTGGAATTTGCATTTGTGTTAAAGAATGAAGGTTTTTGTTAAAAAGAAGACATGAAACCAAAGTTCGGTGTTTCCCCTGCACTGGTGTCCCCTTGAGAAGACTGTTGAACCCACGTAATCCTAACCCGAGGCACTATTTTGCTCCTGGCTTTGGCCCTTAGCCATAGTGTCATGGACGCGCTGCTCCCTACTAGGGAAGAAGGTGTTCACCTACTAGAGGGGGAAGGCAGGGGCCCATCTGCGGATGCTGTGACTGTCTCTGATTAGACCACTTCCCACCCTGAGCCCAGCTCTCTTACGTGACCTCAGACCCTTTGGGCCTTGGGAGGCCTGAGGTCAGCCCAGGGGCACTGCCCTTCTAAGAATCCAAGGAAAGCATGGACTCTCTCTCTAGAAAAATGCCCAGACACACAATTTTTATATAAAATGTCCAGGGTTGTAGTGGATGTCTTGAGTGTCACTGGGGCCCAGATTAAGAACCCTTGTTCTGGGGCACAGTCACTCCTTAGCCACCAAGGAGTGTCCCTAAACCCCAGCCTGCCATGTAGCTTTTTCCTGTCCATCAAATTCACTTGTCCTTCCCCCCATTTGCTAATGGACATGAGTCACTGGATTTTCACAGCACTGTATGCCCTGAGGTGCTCATGTGGTAGAAATATTGAGTCATAATTATTGTTTTTATTAAAAACCTCATTTTTCCAAAGCCTACTTCTCTTTAAAACATATTCTAATTCCATTTTATCTTCAACTTTCCTTGCATTTTTATGGCTGGGCTGGCTCATTTGCAAAGATCTCTGGGGGACGGGAAGATCTGAAGATTCTTCTTGCTTAATTCTTATGAACTTTCTCAGTGTTATAAAACCATTGCTTATTTTCAGTTTTCTTCTGAGACAGAGAAACGCTGTTCTGCCGCTTTTGATCACCTCGAGACAGTTGTCACTGCTTTACAAGCAGAAATCCAGAGGGATTTGTGGGTGTGGGCATGCAGGGGTACCCAGAAGAGAAGCAGAACTTTATGAGAGGGAGGGTGAGAATGTGGAAGGGTACTTGGGCCTGATTATAGGAAATAGACTTAGATCCAGTGACAATTATTGATATTTTGGATTTTCCATCAGAGTAGCAGAGTCAACAGACGCTTGATCCAAAAATGGAAAGTTTTCTGCCTTTAAAACTCCATCAAAGGCTGGTTCTTCAAATCCTCCATTTCTTGTAGCAGTGGTGCTTTGTGGATGCCGACAGATTTGTATTTACATTGTCAACTGACCTGTTTCTGACTGAGTTGACCTGTTGCATACTCCCAAATCTCTATCCATGTGCCCCGTTCTGGACCCACAATAGAGGGTGGTCTCTCCTTTCTGCAAATGGACTGAGTTCAGTGTAGGTGCAATGGAGGGTGTCCTCTGAGACCTTCACTAACAACGTGATGAATGAAACCAGCTTTTTTTTTCCAACCCTGATTATTTACTTGAGATTGAGTAGGAGAATTTTTTGCAAATCATACAATAAGTAAAAGGACAAATTCTCAGAAGCTGTGGGAGACAGAAATATTGCTGGATCCTTTTTTATGCTTAGGGCATCGTTTGCTAAGGATCTGTGCCAATGAGGGGGCTGTGTTGGGCTCCCCATGGCTTTTCTTCCCTTGGCAGGACTTCAGAACCCTGAGGAGTTCTGGCCACCGGTCGCCTTGGGATGAGTCAACTTCTGGGACCTGTGCACCAGCCTTAATTCTCTGTGCTGGAGCCCCTGTCTCTGAGAGGCATCGTCAGACTCAGAGGAAATGTGATGTTGACTGAAGTGGGAAGAGCTGGAGAGGTTTGTGTGCACGTTAATGTGTGTGCTTCGTATCATGTGGCAGGATCTTGCAGAAGGCTTCCTGGCTCTGAAGTCTGGACAAGCTGGTTTTAATTTTCAAGTAAGGCAGACAGCAGGAGGAGGTGTGGTCCCAGGTGGTCTGTAAACACGTCACGTCGCACTGAGCGTGGCAGTGATTGGGAAGGATGGAGATTTCCCAGTGTGCTGGCTGGTGGGCCAATGGGAAATCACATTTTCAGAAGAAAGAATCGTTCTCTGCTTCATAAAGCTTATGGCAACCTCACTTGAGCTATGGACTGGTTTGCAGTCAGTACTTTGTGAGAACAACTAATTTCAAGCAGGAATAATTGCACTCAGGACGCAGCCCCCTTTCTTGTTGAGGTGTTTAAGGACTTTGCATGCCACGCCTGCCCCCTTGGGTGCATGATGGTGGCTTGATTTGCTCTTGTCCTTTTTCCTCTCAAAGGCCCTTCCTCCCCCAGCTGCCCCTGGGTTGTGGGGAAGTCTGCTAATACAATTACCGCCCACCAGGTCACCGCAGAGAAGCAACAACAGCAACACCTGTGCCATTGGAAGGGCTTGTGTCTGAGCTCTCTGCGTCGAGTGGCGTCTGATTGGAAATGCTCGCTCACAGTGAAATGAGACAGCCATCCACTTAACAACTTGCCTGAAATCCGGAGGAGTGGAAAGAAAGAAGGGAGAGCCAGGAGGGCGGGTGGGTAGGAAGGTGGCCCTGCTCTTCCTTGCTTTAGCCCTTCAGACTCGTGACCGCGGTGGCGTGGCTGCAGCAGGCGCTGTAACGCAGCAGATGGGGGCGTCAGGAGGAGAGGCAGAGTGGCCTCCAGGGCACTGACTGTAAGTGCCGGAGTCCAGTCCCCTCCTTCACCAACTACCCAGCATAGGAACAGGGCAGCCTAGAGCCGCCGTGCTTCCCTCTGTTAGTCTTCTCTGGAACAGCATGGAGCCAGGAGGCCTCAGTTATTTCAATGTATTTTACCAAAGCAACTTGCCAGTGACGTCAGATAACATACGTGACGATGAGACTAGAGAACCAGGCACACGCTGGAGGGAAACTCAACTCTGGCCTGAGGGACAGCCCCTTGGGCTTCCCTGGGGCCTCCCCAACTGTCTCTCCAGAAGTGGGGTTATTCAGAGGTGATTGAGAATCATTTGAAAAGTAAGTCTATGGCAAATGTCTAAAATGCCTACCCCTGGGGGGGACCACTGTATTTCCTCTCTGGAGCGTTGGTAAGGAATGGCCACCATGTGTATGTTAGGCCAGACAATTGCAACCACTCTGATCACTAAAATAACCTTTGCATATTGGAAGTGCCTTTAGATAAAATGGGGCGATTCTGTCTGATGAGGTTTATAAATCAGTTTTGGCATGGGCATTTGGGCAAGTCTGTGTCCTTTTATATTTAATACCTTTGAGCTCCTGCATTTCTGTATATGAAGTTCATGATGTCTGACCTGTCCTTAATAATTAGAAACAATTGCATAATGTTTTGTGCAAAGTGCTTTTGCTTACATGTAAACAAGCATCATAAGAACATGGCTAAGTGTGGAACGGTGGGATGGGGTTGCTTCATTCAACACAATTCTGAGGACATCTTGACATTGTAGCCAGAGTTGTTGGTTCTTGGGTGTTGGGAAGTTTTGTGCTCAGTCATCACCCTTGCATATTTTGTTTATTAATTTGCCTGTTTTCTATATAATTTGTAAAATTGGAATCAAGCAGTTGAATTAATAAACTTGCATCAAGGAAAGCAGGGTCTCTTGGCCAGCATGAATCTCAGCAGTGTTATAAAATTTCAGAGTTTTTTCCCTAATTTTCCATTTTTGTCTTCCTCCCTAAGTTATTGCCATCTTGGAGCCGTTTTTGTTTACACTTGCTGTAGTGATATTAATTGATGTGAGTAGAAATAGTCTCAGAGTAAATTTTCCCCAAAATAATTTCAGTCAGTCCCAGGGGTATCTTACTTTTACTTACAAACAGAACATTTTCCGTTAGACATAAAGTGTCCTGGGGTCTGCGAGTTAATAGGGGAATATTGTTTGGGAATAGTCAGGATTGAGGGGGCTTGTGTACTAGAGTTAGTTTCTTAAAGGGCAGGAAGCTTTCTTGTCAGGGAGAGTCCTTAGGCCGGAAGGTTCACTCATAGATGATGGGAAGACGAGAGGGCAGTGCAGTGGCTAAAGATGGCCTGTACCCCAAAAAAGGGTCATCTTCCACCCTCTGGCCAACAGGACTGGTCAATAGAGAAACTCTTCCTGGCAGGATCGGGCTCCTGTCATTGCTGTGCACATGGGTTCATATGCTGTGGTTCTAATTTCTGCTGGACCAGCTGGTGATTTTTACTGATGATCTTGTTTTAGCCAAACTTAGGCCCTGAATTGGTTTTGTCCGAAGATGAAAAAAGCGACACTGAAGATAAGGAAGAGACAGAATTGGGCGTCATGGAGGATCAGCGTAGTGTAATCCTTCATCTCATTTCACAGCTCAAACTTGGAATGGATTTGACCAAGGTAGGTGGGCATGTCCCGCTGGGTTGGTGGCCAGTTGTTTGGGTGCTGTCTCTGCCTCCAAGTCTTCCCTACTCGCATTCTTTTCACTGTGGGGAGACTGGGAAAGTGCGGTGAGGCCAAGGTCAGGATCGCAGTCAAGTGTGGCTATTCCAGGCATAATCTGAAAGGATAGTTTTACATAAATGCCCCTCCTCAGAGCATGAGCCTTGCATTTGATGCTCTGGAGGAGCTGGGCCTCTACCAGGGGAGGGAGAGCATCAGAAAAAACATGTAAGATGGTAAGGAAAATTCACGAAAGAATTTCTTGCTGTGTCCTAGAAAAGATTCAAGGTGACCTGTGGAGATGGATATGGCACATTGACCACAGAGAGAAAATAGGAGGAAGGAAAATGGTGGAGCCAGGAGTGAGGCCACCGTGCGCACCTGGCCATGACCTGCTGCTAGCTATATTAGCTTTAACAGCTCGTCTCCAAAGGGCAACCTTGTTGGTGACCCAGATCTTATTTTCCACACGTAAAGAAACAAACTCGATGATGGTAGATGTGCAACCGACTCTTCCTGGTGCCTTGTCAGCCAGGATTCTTCCTAAGGAACCTCATCAGGAGAGCCCCGTGTCCTAGCCACTGATGGCTAGTCGATGGACCCATATAGAGCTTCCCTTGCCTTGAGTCGGTGGCTTCATTCTGGAGGCAAGCAGGAAAAGCAGTTTTGTGTGTCACTGAGCGGTGGTGTGGTGTCATCAGGGACATTGTGGGGTGGAGGAAAGTGCTTGAACTTTGCTGTCTGGTCCACCTGGGTTCCATTTCCAGTCCTGATGCCTCCCTGGAAGGGTGGTGTGAGAATCAGAGTTTGTGTGTAGACACTTAGCCTGGTGCTGAACTCGTACTAAGTACGTCATCGTTCTTCTCCTTACGAAGTGCTGTGTTGTGTGGTGGACTGTGTGGTGCGGTAGAGGAGCAGCCATTGGGGGGGAGGGGAGAGAGACAGAGACGGAGATATGACCCATAGGGAGCGTGTGCTGGGGAATGAAGGTTCTAGATTCTGAAAGCCAGCCAGGAAAACGTGGACGTACTTGAAATGGTCAGAGCCACTGAAGGCACAGCCTGTGGAAACCATCTTGAGGGTAATTGCCTTGTTTGGCTGCAGTGAAGGGTCTGGATTCCACAAGTTCACCTCAGACTGGGCTGGAGCCCAGAGAAAAGAGAGGGCAGGGGCTGGGGGGAGAGATTCTTTGAAGAGGAAGGTGACAACATGGTGACTGGCCATTTCCAGCAGACAGAGGAGTCGGGAACCTCTATGATGACAGAAAAGCCATTTCTTTGGGATGTATTTGAATCTGTGTGTCTGATATTCTGGGAGACTGCATCACTTTAGACAAAATAGTGAGCCCTCGAGGAGGAGGCTTGACCTAGAAAGTTCCCTAACTTTGCCATTCTCCGCCCTCTGATTGGATCTCTCCGGCTCTGCCTCCCGAGCTGTGAAGACCTGCTCTACATCCTGCTGCCTTCCCTTCATGACAGTCTTCTAGCCGTGTCATTCTCATGTCTTTTTTGCTACAGGGATCATTTAAATGCATGCCTTTTTAAAAGCCATCTCTTTTATTCTTGTGCTTCTTAGAGACACTTCAGATGGAGCTTGAGTTAAGATCTGGTGGATGGAATGTGGGTAATAACGTACACTAGTATGATCTAAAATCAACGTTCCCAGACTGGGAGTCATGACCCATTCAGTAGTTGTAAAACCAATTTAATGAGTCAGCTTATCATTTCTAAAAAATGAAATAAAACACAATAGAAAATATCAGAATGTACTGCACATGAAACTTTTATGTTAGTTCTGTTGATACATGTGTACTGGGTCACCATGTAAAACATACTGTCATTGTGGATCATATTAAAAAAACTTGTAAAACATTGATGTCGAATCATAAACGCTATAGGAGAGAGACTGCGAGGGTAACTGAAATTGTCCGAGTGAGACGTGGAGAAACACAGTAAACTACTGAGGGCGCTGTATTGTGGCGGGTTGAGTGTCTCAGAGAGAGCACATTGTGGCTCTCTTGTTTTAAAATAAAATCATAAGAACTCTGCAGCTCCTGTTCATTATTATTTTATTAGGATATGATTGCTTTGCATTTCTGGAGCCACGGTCTGTTCCTAAAAGAGCAAATGTTGCATTTATCCAATGCTCAGCTAGCTATCTGAAAGAAAAACTTTCCCAGTTAGTCCTCAGTTTATTAATTTACTTACTGTTATTCCAAAGCCAGGGGAAGGCCTAACCAGCCAAGAGACTTGTGAGAAGAAGAGGTAAACTTTTTGTTGTCCCATGAGGTTTCTGGGCTTTTGTAACCCTGTGTCATAAACAGATTGATGAAATTTTTTCTTACTGTCTCCTTTTCTCTTCTGGGCTCTTGCTCATGTCATTAAGTAAAGCTTGATGGGAGAACTTAGCCAGAATGGAGTGTCTGATGAGCAGCCATCCTAGAGACAGAACACTTTTTGACTCAAGGAGGAAGCTCTGGTCTCTCTGTAAAACGGGTAAACTGCCCCATCTTTGAGGAGGTGGCCAGTATTGACGCAGTCACAAGTCACTAGCCTGCCTGGGCACCTGATGCTGCATTTGCCTTAGTTAATTAACTGTGGTCCCCAGACAGGGCCTGTTTCATAGGCATGTGACCAATGGGGTTGCACAACACCCCATGCTCAGAAGCGCCACATGCTTGGTTTAATGTTCTGCTATTACTGTCTTGAAATTCTTAATAATTTTGAACAAGAGGACTTGTATTTTTGTTTTTCACTGGGCCCCACGGAATATGTAGCTGGTCCTGCCCCCAGAAGCACCCATGTCTGCCCTCTTTCCTCAGCCGTGGTTCCATACCCCCAAGGTGCTGGTGAATGCCTGCACTGGATAACCTGTAGCATTTCCACAAATGGTGGGTAGCCTAGAAAGGAAGAGAAGAGAGAGAGGAGGAGCCACAGAAAGATGGAGGGCCACAAAAAGGCTCTTTTAGGTTGGGACTAAAGGTTGAGTGGTGTTCATGGGAGGAATGGAAGGAAGAGCATTCCTGGCAGAGGGAACAGCATGGGCAAAGTCAGAGGGGAAGGCAGCATGATTGGAGTGGAGTGTGTGCTGGTGAGTGGCACGGTTGAACCTGGAGTGGGGTGTGGGGTTAGATCCTGCAGAGCCTTGTGGGCCCTGTGAAGGAGGGTGAGCTTGATCCTCAGGGTGATGGTGAGGAACATGCTGTGGCCGTCAGGAGATGCTGGAGTAGCTGCTGTGCTGCATCCTGGGGTCCAGGGAGAGGGGCCCACAGAATACACTGTGGAGCTTGGAAGTTTATGACCATGTTTCCTAGTTTTCAGGGAGACGAAAGGCAACAGTTAGTGATGCATGTGTTCACTCATCTCACATATATTTATGGAGCACTGCACCTGCCAGGTACTGTTTTCGATTCTAGGAGTGCAGCAATGCACAGAACATTGAGAATCCACACCCTCACAGAGCGTGTGTGATAATGGAAGGAGACAGACAATAAAGAAGCGAGAGAAAAGAAAAGAATGTGGAGATGAGAAGTACAATAAAGGGAAATAGAGCCTGGCAGGGAGGGTATAAGGTGATGGGGTGGGGGTTGGGATGTGTCCTTTAGATAAATTGGTCAAGGTAGGATCTCCCAGGTGACACTGGAGTAGAGACCAGATTAGAATGAGAGTCAGCCAGGTGAATATCTAGTGGAAGAATGTTCTGGCCAGAGGGCACAGTGAGTGAAAAAGGCCCAAGCTGGACTTGTTTGGCATTTTGAGGATGAGAGGTAGGCCAGTGTGGCTGGATCAGAGTTGACTGGGAGAGTTGGCAGGAAGTTAAATTGGTGAGGTAGCAGGGGCTGGGTCGTAGGGTCTGGTGTAGGACGTTGGAAGGACTTGGAATGTTATTCCAAGTGATATAGGCGGCCACTGGAGAGTTTTTGTATCTTTTTTTAAAGATTGGTCCTGAGCTAACATCTGTTGCCAATCTTCTTCTTTTTTTCTTCTTCTCCCCAAACCCCCTCAATACATAGTTGTATATTCTAGTCGTAGGTCCTTCCAGTTCTGCTATGTGGGATGCCGCCTCAGCATGCCCTGATGAGCGGTGCTAGGTCCGTGCCCAGGATCTGAACTGCAAAGTCCTGGGCAGCCCAATTGGAGCGTGAGAACTTAACCACTCGGACCTGGCCCCCACTGGAGAGCTTTGAGCAAAGGAATGCATGGCCTTACTTGTATTTTTAAAGGATTATTTTGACTGCTGTGTGGACAGTAACCTGGGGCAGGGGTGAGCGGGATGCAGGCAGCAGGCATAAGGGTAGAAGCAAGGAGGAGGTGAGAGATAACAGCAGAGTGGCAGTGGCAGATCCTGGACATACTTAGAAGGTAGAACCAACAGGACATGAATATCCTGTTTGCGTATGATTGGCTGTGGAGTATGAGAGAAAGAGGATTAAAGAATGACTCTAGGGGCCGGCCCGGTGGCTCAGTGGTTAAGTGCACACGTTCCACTTTGGCAGCCCGGGGTTCGCCAGTTCAGATCCCGGGTGTGGACATAGCACTGCTTGGCAAGCCATGCTGTGGTAGGCGTCCCACATATAAAGTAGAGGAAGATGGGCAGAGATGTTAGCTCAGGGCCAGTCTTCCTCAGCAAAAAGAGGAGGATTGGCAGCAGATGTTAGCTCAGGGCTAATCTTCCTCAAAAAAAAAGGAATGACTCTAAGATTTTGACCTGAGCAACTAGAATAATAAAAATTAGAGCTGCTATTTGTTTCACTTATCTATTGTTGAGAAATTATCCCAAACGTAGTGGCTTACAATGACCATTTTATTTGCTCACAGTTATGTAATTTGGTCTGGGCTTAGCGGGGCAGTTCTGCTGCTGGTCTTGCCAGTGGCCACTCATGTGCCTGTCTTCAGCTGGTGGGTTGGTTATGGACTGGACTTGGCTGGGACAGTGGGCCTCTCTCTTTTTGTGGAGTCCTAGGCCTTTTCTCTCTCCATGTATCCTTCCCTCATGGTCTCTCCGGTTGGGTAGCCAGATATCTTATATGGCAGCTCAAAGCTCCCAAGAGAGCAAAAGTAGAAGCTGATAAGCCTTCTTAAGGCTTAGACCCAAACTGGCACTTCCACTCTATTGATTAAAGCAAGTCACAGGTCCAGCCCAGAGGAAAGAGAAGGGGACTATGCAAGGGTGTGAATTTCAGGAGCTAGAGTTCGTTGGGGGCACCAGTGCAAGAGACTACCACCACTTTTACTGAGAAGGAGAAGACTACAGGAAGAGCAGGTTGGAGATGGTGGGGGATATCATAGAGTCAATCCTGGGTCTGTTAGGTCTCAGATATCCAGTCAGTAGGCATCCATGTGGAGAGGACGTGTCGGCAGTTGGGTATAGCAGTCTGGGGTTTATGCGTGAGGGTCACGTACAACTTTGAGAGTAAACAATGTATATAGAGAGGGTGTTCAAAGCCAGGAGATGGGAATGAGCTCCTCTAGGGAGTAGTAGAGATGTGGGGGAAGAAGTCCAAGAACTGAGTCCTGGGATACTCCAATATGTAGAGGTCGGAGAGATGAGAAGGGTCCAGCAAAGGAGATTTCTGAGAAGAGTCAGCCAGTGAGGTAGGACGGACACTAGTGGAGTGTGATGTCATGGAAGCCACATGAAGAGAGAGTTTCAAGGAGAAAGGAGTTATCCACTGTGTCAAGAAAGATTGGGCCTACAATTGGATCATTGCATTTGGTTTTGTCAAGGTCTGATTGGAGTGAATTCAAGGGAGAATGGGAAGAAAAGTGGTGACAGGGACTAAAGGCAGTTCAAGGAGCTTTGACATAAAAGGGGGGCAGAAAATTAGGTGGCAGCTGGAGGAAGATCTGGAATTAAGAGAGGTTTGATTTCTTAAGATGTTGGATGCTGATGGGAGTGCTTAGGAGCGCGGGAGGAGATGACTGTAGGAGCTTGAGCAGTGAGAGGCCGTGAGACCCAGTGCAGGTGGAGGGGTCGCCTTTAGATAGGACGGTCTGTCCTTTGTAGCAGGAGGGCAGGCAGAGCGGAGGGGGGCGGGCACCAGGAGATTGCAGGAGAGCGGGTTAAGCCGGTGGCTCTGAGCCAGACGGCCTGGGTGGCGTCCTAGCTGAGTTACCTAGCCTCCGCCTGCCTCTTTCTCCTGTGTGAAACAGGGACAATTGTACCTTCCCATGGGGTTGCTCCACCTGTACGTACAGCAGTGTGTGCGGAGGACTCAGGGAGTGCCTGGCACGGAGTAAGTGCTGTGTAAGTGTTTGCTATTGTCATTGTCATGTGCTCATTCCCTGTGGCCTGCCTCGATTTTCCCAGTGAAAAAAGAAGCAAAGTGATCAGCTGAGAGTGATAAAGAGAAAAGGGTTGTTAGAGGTTTGAGGAGGGAGGAAACAACAGGCAAGGAGTAGTTGTCTCAGGGAGGGGAAGAAGAAGTGGGCGGATTGCCTGGCACCACCAGGGGGCCACTTGGGTTTCTGGGTCAGGAATTTGAAGTGAGACCAGTCAGCGTGTTATCTCTTTTGCTCCAGGAAAGTGGGGCTGCCAGGTTGAGGCATGGAGAACGTGAGGAGCTGGATTAAACCAGCGTTGAGGTTTGCTTGGTTAGTATCCCAGAGGGAGAGAGTGGCAGAGTCACTGGGAGCAGATCAAAGGGAGTAAGTGTAAGGTGGGGCCATGGCCTCCACACTGGATATGGAGGGAAATGGGGCTACAAGGGGGAGTAGACAGTACAGGGTCAACAGACTGTAGGTCTTATTGGGGCTAGGGTGGAGACAGAGTGAGCTGGACATCGAGGGGTGATGGGTGGACAGTGGGATGCTTGAAACTGAGATTAATGGAGGATGGTAGTTACGGGCACCAACAAGGCCCAGGTGTGCCTGTTTGTAACGTGTATGGATTCCTCAGGAGATTTAACCTAAACTCCAATTTTACAGATTCAGGTCAGGGAGAGATCTTCTAGAACAGTGGATTTTGAGGCTTCCAGAAGGCACAGCCGATTCCGTAGAGTTAGGTAGGAGTTTTGGGGATGCAGATGGTGATGAAAACGAGTGCAAGGCCTAGTGGATGGGGTTCTCCTCGGCCGGCGAGGTCCCTGACCCTGAAGATACCACTGCATATCCCCTCAGTCCAGGCTATGTTAGACAAGATTCATACTTTGAAAGAGAAGCTTGCTGAGGTCATTGGTAAGTTTCCATGATTCTTAAAGAATTGTTTAAATTGTTCCAATAGAACTATTTGTAAAACCACATGGAGGTTTGGTACGTGGTTGTAGTTTGTTGACCTGTTATAAAGAGAACCACACTACAACAAACATCCATGGGCTCACCACCAGGACTAAGGAAGAGACCATTATCACTACCTGTGTCCACTCTAGTGGATGTCGAACAGTCCAGCAAATGTTGCATTGTCATATGCTTCCTCACCAGTAGTAGTATAACTGGTCATGTTGTCTCTCTTTGGCTTCTTGATACTATAATGATATAGTGGACATCTTGGGCATACATACAGCTTTTTTCCTTTGATGCATTTCCAGAGTCAATCACAATATGCAAAGATTAACTTTCCTGTGCTTAAGCTCCTTCTTATAATGGGGACCATTTTATGGAAAGGGTCGGAAGGCCCAGAGTTTACCCCCAGGCAGAGCTGTGGATATTCAGGGATTGCTTCCACTTCCCTTTCCTGATGCCTTCAGCAGCTCTCTCCAAATTTTATTATTGTAACATGCTGTGGGGCAGAGCCTGCTCCCACTCCTGAAATGTTTGCCCTTTACTAGAGGACACAGTAGTAACCTGGCTTCCCTAAGCTGGTCTTGGTAAATCTGTGTCTTGAGGGGGCAACGTGTGTCATCTGCATCCTCCCTTCCTATGCTAATGGAAGGAGTTCCTCAGTCCTGCTCTTCCAGAAAGAGTTCCAAGGAGTGATGGTGAGTCTTCAGGCCCTCTGGGGACAGTGGGGGATCCAGCATAGGCCTTGACCAAGCAGAGTTGGTCACATGGCAACTCTCTACTTAATTAGCTATCCGTACATTGCAAAACCCTTCGGGGCTTTAGTGTTCTCATTGGTGAAATGGAATAGTCACACCTGCTCACAGGCTATTGAGAGGATTGAACCAGGTAATGTGAAGCCCGAAGCACTGTGTCTGGCTTGACTGCCACCTGGCTTGGCGAAGCACTGTGGCTGGTTTATGTGTGAAACATCATACATTCTTACCATACTTTTCTTGTTTTATACAATTATTTTTCTTTTTCTCAAATAATTGATTATTTATGGCAGCATCAGAGGTGGTCCCAGGGGCTTCTGTGGTCATTAGGAGACTTGCTTTTAGTCTTCAGCTTTGTCACTGAAATATTATGTGACAAGTTGCTGTCTGATCTGTTGTCCTTGTCTTCCCCTGATCTCCAGATAAGGGTGCTGATCCCTGATTGTAACCGCCACCAGCAGAACGAGCATTTACCAGGTGCTAGGTAGGCACTGGGCTAATTTTACACTCTCATTTAATACTTATCAAGAAACCTAGGAGGTTGGCATTCTTATTGACCTCATTTTATTGTGGGAGAAGTGAGTCTCGAAGAGATGCACTTGCCCAAGTACACTTGGTTGTAGCTGCCAAGAGAGGAACCTTGGCTCGCCACTCCTGATTCCCCTGTGCAGGCCGAGGTCCGGAACTCTTGAGGGATCACGGGGGTTGATTTCAACAGATGTAACTCTCTTTATGTAGTAAATATCGTCTTGGAAAAAGTAAAATTTTATTTCAAACTCTTTGCATACAACAGAAGTTTTAGTGAATGCTTTTGTGATGTTCCAGGCACCGTGAGATGGGGATGAAGGGAGCTGGCACTTTAAGGAAACCCAGGGAAACATCCTGTGGGCTAAGGAAAGAAACCTTTGACAGTGTGAATTACCTACCCTTTATTTTGTAAGATTGGGTTTTGTGTCTCTCCCGTGGTTTCCTTAAAGGATTATAGGGATCGGTCTTGGCGGGTGGTCTTGGCCCCCCTCGCTTCCTTGCTTGTGCTGGGCAGGTTTGCCAGTCTAGGGACAGAGCATTCTCAAGGTTGTTAAGTTAACTGCTGTTTCTTTGGAGAAAGTTGCACCTGCTCGCAGCCTTCCCTTGCGGAGGTCTGCTGTGTTCCCTGTTGGGGGAACTTTGACTTTCTCACTCTTTCGGGGGGCCCTTTGACTTTCTCAATGGGCAGTCAATTATTTCAGAGTTCTAAGAGCCCAACATGAAGGTTAGTTATTTACTTCTAGATTGATGCAACTTTAAATGTAATTAATAGTTCTCTGAGTCCTGAGTGCAGATCTTTTTTTTTCCCTTTCCCCAGAGTAGTTCACTGTCTTAATTACGTTAATGGGAGAAGAGGCAGCCCTGACTGATGGCTCAGTAGGTCTGCAGTAGTGGTTTCAGCCATTTGGATGCCTTCAGTCTGAACAGCTGGGCCATCACTCTCCTCTCCATTGGAGGCAGACAGCCCATTAGTACTCACCACTTCTTGGCTCTATGTCTCCAGTGTCCACCGCCCAAGGAACAGATGATTAAGTGACTTATTTCCAAAGGCACCAAACAAAAAGAAGGGAGATCGTATGAGAGAGAAATCTACTTTCATGAAAAGTATGCCATCTTGCCCAGAGTGTTCAGGTGCTGGTTTTGAAAGCCATCAATCTGATATTGTGCACAAACACCAAAAGAGATGAAAGAGAAAATAGTTACTCCAGTCCCAACCCCTTCTCCATCTCTCCCAGCATTCTACTTCCTCCAGCTCTGACAAAGCCACAGCATCATTTTCAAGTGCAGAATGCCTACCTAGTGGGTTGGGCTTGCTGTTGGCTGTGAGACCACATTCTCTGAGTCTGCAATTTGGGGAGGGTTGTCTTTGAAAACTGCTGAGTTCTCAGGTATTGGATCCCTAGAAGAGCCTTTTTCCTTTTTCCTCCAACTTTTTATTTTGTACATTTTCCAGTCTACAGTGGAGTTGCAAGAACAGTACAATGAACTCCCATATATTTTTCTCCTTTATTGGCCGATTGTTAACATTTTGCCACTTTGCCTTTCTTCTCCCTTCTTTCCTCTTTCCTACTCTCTCTCCTTCCCCACTGTCTCTTCCATCTCTCTCTCATTCCCTCCCTCTGCATCCCCACATATACACGTGTCAATATGCATATGGTTATTTCTTGTGAACCATTTCAGAGTATGTTACAGACATGACAGGTCTCCCCTACATCCATCCGTGAGCATCTCCTAACAACAAGGACATTCTCCCACACAAGACGTCTGCACACGGGAAATTCAACATTGATGCAATAGTATTTCATATATGGCCTGTAGTAAAATTTCCCCAATTTCTCCCAATAATGCTCTTTGTAGCATTAATAAGAGCAAACAGCACATTGTGGAGGCTCTGATGGAGATATGTGTGGGGTGCAGTGAGGCTGTGAAGGAGGGGGTTGTGGGTTTGGTTTGGGGAGCAGGAGCTGTCAGAAAAAGCTGTCACAGAGGAGGTAACCCTTGAGCTGAAAGATGTTTATCATTTAGACAAGGCAGGAGAGCAGGCCCGGAAAGGAATCAGGAGGGAATGTGTGTGTGTGGGAGTGCTTGTCAGGGGAGGGCTGGGGGCACAAAGGGAGGGAGAATGTGAGACTAGAAGAAAGGGGGGAGACAGGTTGGACTTTATTTACTCCTTTAGAGATTTTAGAAAGATGACTCTGGCTGTAGTGTGGAAAAGAAAGAAAGGGGGACATGACAGAAAGTTGGAAGGCCAGTTAGGAGCTATAGCTGTACCTTTCCAGAGGGGGTTGCTCTGTGTGTCCTTTCTTATTGCCAATGGTCTCCCCACTGTCTGTAATATTAATGACAGTTTCTGGAATGGTGGATTGCGTTGTCATCCTGGGAAGAGTAGGATGGACTAGAAGGTGGAGCTCATGTCCCACCCTTTTCCCTGGGCCACCTCCTGCCCTCATTTACTAATCAGGACAGTGGATGGGGTGGTCTAGCGTCCCAGTTCTTATGTCCAGTGAACTCTCACCTCCCTAGTCTGCCGATGGAAGGAAACTGTTCTCATTGGCCCGAAGCAGATAATCACGATGTATCGGGGCGATGGAAAGAAGTCTGGGGTGGCAGTTGGGAGCCCTGAGGTGCTCTGCCTGCTTCTAGGTGTAGGTATGGTGCCTTCCCTCCATCCTCCCCATCTCTGTCCCCTCACCTGTGAGACCGGGGCCTTGAACGCCATCAGCTTGAAGGTCCCTTTTGGTTCTGATGTTCAGTGATTTAGGGTTCTGAGTGGATGCTTTTTCCTATTTATTTTGTTTTAATCCTTCAGCTTCTGAGTTCAGAAATGCTGAGCACATTAGGGGAAATACCTTAAATCCTTGCCCTTTTGAAAAGTACATAACGAGAGAGTAAATATTGTAGCTGGTTCCTTCCTGGTAATTTTAATCTTGGGTACAAACCTGAGAATTCTTGTTGTCCAGAGGTGCAGATGTTGCCGGAGAAGCTCCACTTCCACAAGGAGGGGCAAGGATGCAAGTCAGGGTCCTGGAATCATTTTCACTTGGAGTTCTATCAGGTTGACCACCCTCCGTGTAATTCTGTCCGCCACCTCCCCTGGCTTGCCTCCTGATCAGAGGGCCCCCGGCTGGCCCCTGGGAATGGAGAGTGCAGGAAATCATTTGGGGATTGTCTGGAGATGTGGACGTTTGTGGCAGCTTTTCCTTTTTAATTGATTTTGCCTCACTGGGGGGGGGTCTCCAAGGCTGCTTAAATCCACAGTCCTCAACCTGCACAGCCTGTCTGGGGAGTTCCCAGGGGAACCCTGCAGTGGCTGCGGGGGAGAGAAGAGGGGCAATGTTTGCGGGTCTTTGGCTCTCGTTCTTTACTCTGCCATTGGCCACCCGCATGGTAGAGGCCCTGGGGAGAACACAGCGGCCTGGCCCATTACCCTCACTGGAAGGGCAGAACCCAGAGAGCACAGTGATGGCTGTTGAATGTGACCTGTCCCCACAGAAAGACATAGAAAGTAGTAACAGTAGCATCTGAAGGCCATCCTGAGTCAGGATGTGCTTTTCCTGGCCAGCTCAGATCCTTGGGCAGCTGGATTCTTAATTTTGTCAAGTTGTGGCTGAAAGAAAATCAGGACATCTCCATTAATTTGCATAGTCTTGTTTTAAATAATCTTCTAGTATATTATAAAAGCAAAGCAGAAAGATACTCAGGAAAAAAAAAGTAAAAATCACTCAATTCTATCACCAAGAGACATGTGTTAACATTTGGGGTCTTTTTATGATACTTGGATTGTGTTACGTGTTCAATTTCACATCTGGCTGCTTTTTTACTTAACACAGGTAGATTTTCCCCTGACATAGTTTTAAATGAAAGATAGAAAAGCATTAAAGATAACCAATGTCACTTCTCCAGTGGCCTGGGCTTTCTCTAGTTTCTTTTGAAATCTCTGTGTTTTGCTGACCTCATGTCTGCCTGTTTGTCTGTCCTTCCTCTCAGGACATCTCTCTCCCACTGAATCTGCATCCTTTGCAAGGAAGGGTCTTGGCAGGCTGCAGTGGAGGCAGGGTTACAGATCTGTAAGCTGTGTGCTGGTCACAGTCAGCAATGTACCCCCTTGCAAATGTTTTCATGGGAGTTAAGAACTATGTGAAGGAAGGACAGACGTGGTCTGTAAGGAGGGAATGTAAACCAGCTGCATGACCTTGGTCAGCTGGCACTGGTGTGGGGCTCCTCTGCCCTCACTCAGAGGGTGCCGAGGAGCCAGCAGGGCAAGGCGAGCCTTCCAGCATCAACATCCTGTGACGCCCGATGAGGAGGAGCAATGTGAGATGCTCCAGGTCAGAGCGAGCTGGGTCTTGCCGCTAAGTGGGTGGAATAATAGTAACCAAGAACAGTCATTTTACGATCACTCCAGGGCAGTGAGAAAAAGGCTCTCTCTCCTTCAGATCTCAAGGATGGTAATGAGTTACCTGCTTTCCAGCCCTGTTCCAGAATCTTCTTCATTCGCATTGAATGATTTAATCATTGGGTTGTAGGCATTTGGGGTTGTATGGCACCTGAGTGACCACCTGGATCCACTTTGGATCAACAAGGAGTCTCTTTGTCTCACCCGTGATGGAACCATCCAGCTTTCTACTTATCTTCAGTAATAGGGCCAATAATAAACCTAAGGGTAGCCCTTATGCCAGTCTACTTACCAGAAGATTCTGTATTAAGTGCCAGCCCGCCTCTTTGTAACCTCTGCTCATTTCTTCTGGCCCAACCTTGGTGAGCAACCTCCACAAATGGCTCTTCTTCTCCGTGACAGCTCTGTGCACATTTGCCTGCCAATTGGCCTTGCGTCCTAGATACCTGGGCCAGGGGCTCTTTTGACGCTGCTCTCCTGCCTTGATCAAGTTGGGGTTTATATGCTTCTCTTTTAACAGAGATCTTTAAATAGATGCTTGTTGGTGGTGGATCCTGGTCTACCTGGACCCCCTTTGATGCGGCACCAACAAACCCCAGGACCCGTGTTTGTGGGAACACACTGAGCATCCCCTTGGTTGTGCCTGATGTCAGGAAGAATACAAAAAAGCCTTCCAAGCTGTTTTCTTCGTATCTCTGTATAAAGGGGAGTAAAAGAGAGCTGTGTGTTAGAAGAGTGATGGCAGTGGGGAGAGAAACAAGGCTGTTGTTTTAGCACAGATGAGCAGACAAGAAAATTGCTCAGAACAGTCTTGTCCATGAAGCAGGGTTGGCGTTGATGCCACCACCACAGCCACTTCCAATTTCTTTGATATTGTTTCCCCTGATTTGTCATTTGTGGACAAATCAAAAGAAACCGTTCCCTAGCATCAGCCGTTATGAACCTGCTTGACGGTGGTTCCAGCCGTCATCTTCTCCTTTTCAGCTTTTTCATGTGATCACAGGGCTTCCTGTCTGCCTTTGTCTCCTTCCGAACGCAGGTGGTGCTCCCCACGTTTATTCTGGAGAAGCGATCCTTGCTGGAGATGTATGCGGACTTCATGGCGCACCCAGACCTGCTGCTGGCCATCACTGCTGGAGCCACGCCAGAGGAGAGAGTCATCTGCTTCGTGGAGTATTATCTCACAGCCTTCCATGAGGGCCGCAAGGGGGCCTTGGCCAAGAAGCCCTACAACCCCATCATTGGCGAGACATTTCACTGCTCTTGGGAAGTTCCCAAGGACAGGGTCAAGCCAAAGAGGACTGCTCCCCACTCTCCTGCCAGTCATGAACACCCGATGACCGATGACCCTTCCAAAAGCTACAAACTAAGGTTTGTGGCTGAGCAAGTATCCCATCACCCGCCCATCTCCTGCTTCTACTGTGAGTGCAAGGAGAAGAGACTGTGCGTCAACACTCATGTATGGACCAAAAGCAAGTTCATGGGCATGTCCGTGGGGGTCTCTATGATAGGGGAAGGTAAGCCACGTCATACATATGATGGAGTTTGGCTGTTATACAGTGACGTTTGTATACCTGGTAGACGATCGATGATTTTTGTGGGTAGAGTTCTTTCTTTGTATTTCGTTTTAGAATTGAGGGGGAGTGGGAGAGAGGGATGGTTTTTGTTATTTTGGGACCAAGTTCTGGTAATTTCCCAATGGGGCCAAGGTGTTGGACTCGGTGGGATGCAGCTTTTGCCTAACTGGCTGTGCCCTGGATCTTCACATGCCCTGCATGTGGGTGAGCTGCCTTATGTGTACTTAGTCTTTCAGCTTTGCGTGAATATTACAGTTGGCTCCAAATCTGTGAAAACATATTTTTTATGTATTCTCACTGGTGTTCTGGCTCACAGACAATGAGGATAATAGTGCTGCCTATTCAAAATCTGCTCATAAAAATTCCCAAGGCAAGTCTCAGGACTCTGTGCTAGAGATTCTGAAGCAGGAACACAGTGTGATCACACCATGCGTGGATTACACGTTCTTGTTTCAGCAAATAGCTGTGAATGAAGTTTATTCATTGTTTGAAGAAACCCATAATAATCCTTGTTAAATTCAAGCATCTGTATTAGTGGTTCTTCAACTTCTTTTGAGTCACAAATTCCTTTGAGACTTTAAGGGTATAGACTCTCTTCCCAGAAAAAAAAATCCACCACAAAGTTTGACTTTCAGTTCCAAGGAGTATGTGGCTGCTTGGAAGCCCTTCCAAACCCCATGAGATAAAAACTCCTTTCATTCACTGAGCACGTTTTTATTGAGCACCTACTGGATGGCAGACAGTGTCTTAGGAGCTATGGATATGTGTATGAACAAAACAGACCAAAAATTCTGTCCTCATGAAGCTTCTGTTCCACTGGGGACATAAAATTATGTTGGCTGTGTTGGAAGGTGTTAGTGCTATGGAGAAAAATAAGGCAGGGAAGGGACCTGTGAGTGGTGGGAAAGGGCAGTGGGACTGTAGGATAGCATAGTATGGGATGGTGGCAGGAAGGCCTCACTGAGAAGGTGACATGTGAGCAAAGACCCAAAGCAGGTGATGAAGGACAAGCCTTGTTGATCAGGGGATGAGTGTATATGGAAGAAAGAACAAGGCAGAGGCCCAGGGGCAGGGTGGTCCCTGGCATGTTGGTGAAAGGCAGAAAGCTGTGTGGCTGGAGCAGCGTGAATGAGGCAGGGAGTGAAGATGAGGACAGAGAGGTGACTGTGGCCAGATCATGTAGGGCCTCAGGGGCCAATGCCAGGGGTGTTTGACTTTTACACTGAGTGAGCTGCGTAGCTGTTGAGGGTTTTGAGCAGAAGAGTACCATGATCTGAGTTACAGGTTAGCAAGATTGTTCCAGCTGCTTGTTGAAAATAGACCACAAGAGGGGTCAAGGTGGAAGCAAGGAGACCAGTTAGGAGATTATTATAATAATCCAGGAAGAGATGATGGTGGCTTGGACCAGGATGGAAGTGGTGGAGGCGGTAAAATGTGGTGAGGGTCTGGATGTATTCTGAAGTAGAGAAAGCCAAGAGGGTTTGCCTCTGGATTGGATGTGGGGTATGAGAGAAAGGACACGCCAAGGCTTTTGAGCTGTGCAACCAGAAGGATGGAATAGCATTAACTGAGATGCGGAACACTGAGGGCTGGGGAGGGAACACTAGTTTGGAGGGAGAGTATAGGAGCTCAGTGAGGTTGTGTTATGGTTTAGCATTCAAGCTTGAGTAGACAATTGCATGTACAGGCTGGAGTTCTGGGGGGAGGTAAAAACGTGTAATTTAAGACCTGAGGACTAATGAGATTGCTGAGTGAGCACTGATCCCTGCAGCCCTCCAGCTTTAAGATGTCCCAAAGGTGAGGAGTAGACAGTCAATGAGACTGAGGAGGAGTGGCCAGAGGGAATGGGAGAATGTGTTTGCTGCGAGCCAAGTGGAGAAAGGGTTTCAAGGAGGGGAGGGAGTGATCAACTGCGTCAGATGATGCTGATTAATTCTGGGAAGATAAGAACTGAGAATTGACCATTGGAGTTTGGACTGTGCAGGTTATTGGTGACCTTGACAAGGGCTGTCAGTGGAGTGGTGCTAGTGAAAAGCTGATTGAAATAGATTCAAGAGAGAATGGGAGGACAGGAATTGGAGAAACTAAATATAGACAACTTTTCCTTGTTTATTGTTTGAATGCCTTGTACTGTTGAGGAAAAAACCTCTCCTGAGTTCCCCTTCCCTGTTCTGTGTCTGGGCTGTCGGTTTACCCTCGGACATGCTCATCTTCCATGCAGAGATAAGACGGCAACTCCAGAACACCCAGAGATGAGCCCATCTTCCATGGCGGGCCTTCATGGGGGTCTTCCATGCCCACAGGCTCAGTATTCAGCCAACTGACCCTGCGCTGACTGCGCCTTCCTCTCAATGATCAGTCAGGTTCAAGAAATTCACCCAAAGGAGATTCATCAGTTTGCGAGGGAGGCCAGGGACTCACCTGTCACCAGGTTGACCTTGGGCCACCTAGTTTTAGGCTTTCTCCATGATCTAGATGGGGATGGGTTGTGTGTGTGTAGAGGGAGGGGTGGACACATTCCTCTTTAAATAAACCACACCAATAATGAATATCATTTCCCCCTTATATACTTTTTTGTGGGAGTGCAACATTGCAACCATTTCCTATCTGGAAAATTCCACAAGACTACTAGTCAGAAGTAGCTTTCTTCTTAAGGAGGAGTTGTTACCTGCGATCACAGGACCATGAAATCTTGTAGCTGAAAGAAGGTTTGTCCATCTCTCAAGCCCCAGGGTTTCCAGGCGTGCCATAGACATCCCAGGGCTCCACGGAGGGCTCAGGCCCTGAGGTGCGTGAAGGGAGTGAGTGGTGGGGCTCTCTCCCAGCCCCACTGCAACCTGAGCATCTCCACTCTTAGCTGTTTACCTGTTGGACTTCCCTGTGAGTTCGTTTGCAAGAGGGTTCAGTTGCTTCAAAATGTTTAGCAAACCTCTTGTGAGTTCAGCTGCCCCGCGCCTTACAGAAGAGGAGCCTGAGGGAAGCAACTTGCCCACAGTTGCGTGTATAACACCTGACCACATACATCCTCCCCTCACCACAGCCCGGTGAGGAGGGCTGCAGGAAGGTGCCTGGCTTGCCGAGGCAGGGACCATATGTCATCGACGTGTCTCTCATCTGTGGATGAGAAAGCAGAATCAGCGAGGATCTAGGAGTCACAGGAGGCCACGATCAGGAATATAGAGGAGGTGGGGTGAGCAGCAGGTGGAGGACCAGGAGAGAGGTGGTGGGCGGCCGAAGGGCTTTAGGGTCCCTTAGGGGCAGAGCCAGGGCTGTTGAGGGCTGTCTCCCTGAAGCTGAGAAGACACCCGATTCAGGTTTGCTTTCGGAGGGGGAGGGGGAGAATGAGTTTGGGTGTATCCTTGCAGGCCTCTCTTCTGATCCCAGCGACTTGTTTCTCTCAACCCGTCCTTCTCTTCAGAGCCTGCGACAGGGAGCTGCCCCCATGCACCACTGCTGGGTTAAAGCCACGTGGGAGGTCCCAACAAGGCCTCCTGCAGTGCCGTGAACTCAGAGCTTGGGTTCGAACTCCCCGGTAGCTCTCCCTGCTGAAGGCAGGGAGAGCAATGCAAGGCAGAGGATTGCTAAGGAGCCCATGTGGGAGGTTTCTGTTTGCGCTGATGCGTACGTTTGAGTTTGTAATAAGAAATGGGAGTGGCATTCTCTCGATTTTGACTTATCCGGGGGCTCTGTGTTTCTGTAGGTTGCCAAAGGCCCACCTAATGCCATGAGGTTTGTACGTAATGGTAAAGTCTTCTCCTTTGTTTAAAAACAAAATTGGCATTCAGGAGACTCTTCTCATTCTGCTTAATTTTATTACTTCTTCTAAATTTCCCACATGACAAGTCATTTGAAGATGAAGTATGTTTGTTTGCTGGAGAAGGCAGAGTGTTGGGCCGGTTCCCCCCGTGCGTTTGGCCTCACCGCCCGTGTGAGTCGATCCCCTGCACGTTCTGTAGACATACTGTTTTCAGTGTGTTTACTTCCTTATCTGAGGGGGGTGGCTCCCCTCAGTCCATGGGCTTATTCATTTGTTTATCATGCATCCATTCATTTGTGATGTGAACAGCACATTCTTGGTGCTGGGCATGCAGCAGTGACCTGGACAGACAGATGTCCCTGCCCTTGTGGAGGTGACGTTCTAATGGACGAGTCAAAACAAGACACAAGCATGTGATAGATGCTGGCTGGTGCTAAGGAGACAAAGCAGGACAGGATGATAGAGTGGAGGGCTGGCGGGGATGTGGCAGTTTTTAATAGGCCGGACCTCAGTGAGAATGGAGCACTTGAGTAAAGGCTTGACGGAGGTGAGAGAGAGTAAGCCAAACGGAGCAGCAGTTTCCAATACCTTGAGACAGGAGCGTGTGGCTGGGGTGTTCTAGGAGCAGCACAGAGGCCAGTGGGACTGGAGCAGAGTGAGCGAGTGGAGGAGACGAGATCAGAGAGAAGGGGCCAGATCGCGAGGGCTGCTTTGGGGTGGGTCCTGGAAGGACTTGGCTTTTACTCTTGAGTGAGAGTGGGAGTTAGTGGAGGGTGACACGGTTTTAGGGGCAGCCCCATGGCTGCTGTGTGAAGAAGAGACTGAAGGTGGAGCGGGGAGGGCCCAGTGGCAAAGCTAGAGGTAGGCACACAAGTTGTTTCTTTTCTCTTCTTCCCTCCCAAAGACACACACACACACACACACTCACTCACTCACTCACTCACACTCACACTCACTCACTCACTCACTCACTCACTGCAGCTCTCTCTCTCTCTCTCTTTCTGTTACTTTAAATCTTTGGCCAAAATAAGTGCTTGGTGAATATAATATCTTCTGTTAAAACCAAATGCCTTCTCCGGTACCCAGAAAATGTTTATTCAAGTTCCTTTCTGGGGACTCCCCCCGCTCGGCAGAAACGCTGGCTGCCACTCGTCAAGGCGTGGGAAAATCACAGGTCCTTAAATGAGAGGATAGAGTGGGGTCTTCCCAGTCTCCGGGCCCTTAAGCAGGGATTCTTGACATTAGACAAATATCTGGAAATTTTTTATAAAGATGAAGATTTACACATCCGTTTCTAATGATTTAGGGAATTCTTCAATCAGAGAAGCTCTGTCTCTGCCTGGCCTCGGTGACGCTTCCTTCTCTTACCATATGTGGTGGACGCCCCAACCCCCAACCACCTCCCAGGAGTGGGCTGTGGTGAGGGGGTGGGTGTGTGCCAGTGCTGCCTGTGTAACCACATCTTTATGCTGGCTCTTCCCTCCCAGCACACTTTGCTCATCTGCCCGCTTGCGTCCATTCTCTGTGCCCTGGTCCATCCCGTCAGCCCCCTCTTGTGTCTTGTGTCTCCCACTGAAGCACCCCTCTTCCGGGCTCCTTGCTTAGCCCTGCAGAATGCGCTGCCGGCCCTTCGTCTGCTCTGGAACTTTACTGGACAGGCCTGGGCTCCTTCCCTGCTGCCTCCCCCACCGTCTCCCCGGGGTTAACTGACACCTTCGCTGTCTCTTGTTGTTGAGGGTCTGTCTCTGCAGGGTGGGCCTCTGCTGTCTCAGGGTCTTGGCTCCCTGTCCCCGACTGGTGGCGGTGGGGCACGCTCGGATGCCCAGGAGCTCTTCCTGCTGTGGGAGGGAGGCCAGGGGACACCCTCTCCCGGGGCCTCCGCTGGAGCCATCCCCTGAAGCAGCGTTAGAATTCGCTGCTCTCACCTTTTCTACCTGCTTGAAAATTCTACTTAGAGCTCCTCAGAGTGCGGAAGTCAGAAAGAAAATTCGGGAGAGAGACTATGGAAGGCCGTTCCCAGGACATAGGGTTTCCTGGCCACCAACCCGCTGGATGCCCGATGTGGGCAGACCTGGGAAGAGTCGGGACCACTGGTTCATTCTTGTGAGGCCTTCTGTCTGCCAAAGTCCCTTCATTGCTACGGCCCCCTTTCTTTCATGTCGATGAAATGTGAGCTCTGTAACACAAATGATCTTACTTTTCACGCAAAATACTTCTAAAATTCCCCAAACTTTCAAGCAAAACGTCTGGTTCCTGCACTCAGAGCTCCTTTGAGGGGCGGGGCACGGGGAGGCAGGTTATTCTTCTTTTCCTCACTTATTCCCTCCACTGCTCACCCCTGCTCACTCTGCTGGGGAGCCGAGGGGCGTTCAACTACTCTTGCAGCCCGCTTCCCCCCAATCTCCAGAACCGGCGCCCACTATACGGCACAGCCCCTTAATCAAGTCTGGGGGCAAAGGCAATTCGTTCTAGGAAGAGAACTGACCCGTTTGCTCGGTGCTGATGAGTGCCGGTGCTGCCAGTGCCTGCGGGCCCAGGTCCCCAGTGTCACTTGCTGTGATTCTGTGCTTTCCGGGAGTAAATGTCCTAACGGAATGTTTTGGTTCCTTAGATTGAGAACACATGCGAAATTGTTTTAAATGTATCACTTTGACAGTTTTAGTGCTTTGCCTTCTGTTTATTGGTAAGTCAATTTGCGGGATTTAAAACCAAAATCTCCCCGCCTGAGGACTAAGCGCGGCGTGGAGAGATGGATTCTTTGGCGTTTTCCCGCTTCTCGCGGCTCTGAGGCTGATTAATTTGTGACTCTGTTGGTAAGTCCAGTTAGAGTATAGTCTTTTATTCCTATTAGGGACAGATTTTTTTTTTTATGCAACTCTGAAAAAAAGAGTTAGTACTGAGAAGGCACAATTACAGGTGATTTACTGAGTAAGCCCACATGTATAGATTTTCAGAAAAGAGCCCAAGGAGTGTGGTGTCGCCAGGGCCCCCAGACCAGCCGAGCTTGGGACTCACATGATTTCTGTGAGCTGGAGGGAAATTTCACGTTGGTTTGAGAGAGACTTTTCTAGAGATGAGTGGGAGGCAGATACCTCCCACCTGTCTCTTCATCCCTCATGTGCATGACCTACCACCAGACTTTGTCATTTCCTCTCTATTCCCAAGTGGAAATGCCACTGTTAAGGATTCACACCCATCGAGAGAGCTGCTTTGGAGAGCGAGGGGCAGTTAGAACATAGAACTTTCCGGATTCTGGCAGTGTATCAGGCTGCGTACTTTCAGCTGAGTTTTAGAACTGCCTTCTCATCCTTACCACAGCCCTGTGAGGGACAGACACCACTACCCCTGTGTCACAGATGAGAAAACTGAGGCGCCAAGAAGGTAAGGTCACCAGGCTAGTGAGTGACAGAGGACTTGGAAGGATCCTCTAAGATCTCATCTGAGTCTCTAAAAAAACCTGTGACATGTTCTCTGTGTAAATACATTGCAAAGAAAATGTCAGTGTACGGTCCTACCTCACGAAGCTGATGTTTGTGAACGAGACCAGGAAGGCTTAGCATGGGGAGCTCATGGCTGTGTGTGGTCCTGTTCTGAAGAGAGAGGCTGCTGGCAAGACGTGCCAGTGGGCGAGTCCCCCAGGTACCCTCAGTTAGTGACTGGAAGGACTAACCACCAAATCAGGACGCCACAGACATCAGGGCGAGGCGGTGCTTTCGGGCAGACATATTGACCACCTGGAACGGGTTTACTACCAAGGAGTCTGTTAGCATGGAGGGCAGGGTTGGGGGCTAGGGAAGCTTCTCCGGGGCCTTGAAGGCAGGGTGACTGAGGGTCTGCCAGCCTCTTCTACAGGGTCCCAGGGGCATCTCCCAGCTGCCACAGGCTCCGAGACTATGAGAATGGGGCTGGCACTCGAGGAACCGGAGGCTTGTGAATAGAACTGGGGCAGAGAGAGAAATCTGAGGTGACGTCCCTCTCGTCAGCTTTCACTTCCGGTTCTTCTTGACTGTTGGTGTCATACCTTGGTTTGCCATTAGCTGCAATTTTCCACCTGCTTTGGGCTGTCTTCCTGAGCAACCTAATTCAGGGAAGTCAGACACAAAGTCAGCTTTGAAACAGAATTCTATCAGACTGACCATGCTCCTCCCAGGGTCCTGATCGGAAACTATAAGGATTGAGATACTAAAGTCTAATTCTCCTCCCAGGCACGCGATGGTCCTCCCTCATGTGCCTGTGGAGGCCAGGGCCTCACGGGTCATCTGGGGTGTTTCTCATCTCTGAGGCATAGGAGGAGAGACGAGTGTCAGAGTGGGAGCATGAGGTGGCCCGGGGCTTTCCTTGTAGGAGGATGGGTTACTGCAATGATGAAAGCTGGGGAAGTAGAGGGGGTCAGTCTGTTCTGAGGTTCAGTATATATGCTGTAGTGGAGTCATGCTGTTTGTACGTTTATGTCACACATATTCAGTTACGTTCCTGGCCAGGGAGAGAAAGATTTAAATGTGATATCCACCCTCCACTGCTGACCATGTGATCGTGTGTGACCCACAAATCCATTTCTCCTTGCTGGTCTCAGCTCCTGCCTGTCCCCACGTGTGTGAGCATCCTTCCCCTGGGAGTGATCAACTCCGCTATACACATGCGGGCACATCCCCCGGGTTTACAGACCAGTCGTGTGTTTCTGAGGAGGGCAGAGCTGCCTTTCCTGGACTTGTCAGGACCAGCAACCTCACTCTCAGTTAAGCCCAGTGTGTTATCTACAGACGGTAGCACGTGCTGATGAAAGGGATTTTCAGGGGTAAATGGAGTTATAGTTAAACCCATCTTCTTCTTGACTTTAGAGACTCAGCATTCCTGACTCCTCTGTGCCGTTTAGTGCCGTCTCTCCTCAGATCCCCAGGAGCTCATCAGTATTAAAAGACACACACACACACACTCATCTCTCTCCTGGGCAAGTCCCAGCTCTGAGTGATTTAGATGCTTGTCCAGCCTAAGAGAGAAGTAGTAACCAGCCAGTTACTTAACCTGAGTTTATTTTCTCATCCTTATTGCAAGACAGTAGTAATTATTGCCACAGAGAGAGGTTGTAAAGCTGAGGGAGGGAATGCGTGTGAAGCCCCCAGGAACGCCTGGCAGCCAGAAGGTGCCATATGTGGGTCCTGTTGACCCCACTCCTCACTCTCTGCACCGGAGGAACCCGGAGCCTGGGGAGGGAACACCACTAACCACCTCTGGTCTCCCCTGTCTGGCCAAAGGACAGAAGTTTCCTTCCTGAGGCTCACAGGACCCTGGATCATCACCAGGCCAGAAGGAGCCAGAGTAGAGTTATTCAGGGAGCTGAGCCCCAGCGCTGGAATGGGATGCTAAGACGATGCTGTAGCAGAACAAATCTTAGCCCATAGCCTGGTTCTCAGGGCCTCTCTGTGAAGCAAAATGCAGCCTCTCGGCACAGAGGCAGCCCTGTGGGTGCCCAGCCAGACTAGCCGAAGCCAGGGCTGGATTTCAGCCCTCGATGGGCACCTGTGTGCAGTGCACAAACTGTACAGCACCCTGGGAGTCTATGCGTTTTGGGGGGTGGCCCTTTTCCCTAGAAAAATAGACAAACCCACAAATTTTGCATTGTTTGAAGAGAATTAAGACCTCCCTAGGCATAAGGCTTGGATCCTAGGATGGAGAACCTCTAGGTGCGTGGGCTCTGTCCAGCTCCTGCTCATGGCATGCGTCTGCCCGAGCCTGCCGATAGCAGCTGTGCTGTCTGATTTCTCCCATTTCATGAGAACCATTGAGGTTGTTTTCGTTGCTCCCAGGATAAAGGGAAAACTCCTTAACGTGCTTTTTCGAAGTTTAAAAGACAAGATCTGGCCCCCACTGACCTGGCCAGCCTTCACGCCTGTACACACTACCTCCATTTCTGTATAAGGGCCCTTTTCTCAGCCCCTTCGTGCTTACCAGGCTCCTCACCACAGAGCCTTTGCACATACTCTTCCCTGTGCCTAGAGGACTGTTCCCTCCCCTCTTGACCTACTCAACTGCTTATCCAGATCAAGTGTCCCTTCCTTAGGGAAATTTCTGTTTCCAGCTCAACTCCTGTTGGAGGGTTCCAAGGCACTGGGTACCTCTCCCTCCCGTCCTCATCACAGTTAGAATTTTGTGTTTGCCAGGTGATTAATTAGTATCCTCCTTTCTCTTGTGCTCCTTGAGGGCAGAAAGTGGGTGTGTCTCGTTCACCCTTGTATTCCTAGTGCCTTGCCCAGTGCCTGGCACACAGCAGAGCACACAGTAAATAAGCACATGGTGAATGAGTGACTGACCTTTGCAAAGGTGGGAGACACGGCATCCATCGCAGGAGGTGGTTTGGTTTCTCATCTTTCTTTGTCTTTTGATCCCCAGCTGCCTTTTTCTCATGTCTGTGTACCTAACCCTTCCCTCCTCTCTCCCTGGAGGTGTGCTGAGGCTCCTGGAACACGGGGAGGAGTATGTGTTCACCCTGCCTAGTGCCTACGCCCGCTCCATTCTCACCATCCCCTGGGTGGAGCTAGGTGGAAAAGTCAGCATCAGCTGCGCCAAGACCGGGTACTCGGCCACGGTGACATTCCACACGAAGCCTTTTTACGGAGGGAAAGTCCACAGGTAGGAGGAGGCCAGGAAGGCTCCATCTTTGTCTTATTATGATGCTCTGAGTTTCTTTTCTCCATTAGAAGATTGGGTTCCAGCCACGGGATGAGTTGAAAATCAAGATAAAGGTACAGATCTTTTTCAGAAGAGGCGCCTCCTTTTTCCCCCTCACGTGGCAGTTTTTTTGAGCACCCCCCCCCCCCCCCCAGTCTAAACGACGTATTTGCAGAACACACACCAGAGAACAAAAGGCTTTTCCATTTGTGACAATAAACTTTCCCTTCTGAGGCCACAGCCTGTTTCTCTGTAGGGAAGCAGTTTGATCTGTGAGCTCGGGCACTGCCCGAGAGCTCCCCATTTCATGTTAAGTTGGTTCCATTAAGTGTCCTGAATCCCCTGTCTTCTGTGAGATCAGGACTTTTTTTTTCCTTTTAGAAGCTGGGGCAGCCCAATCCTAAGAAATCGAAGGAGAAGTCTGCTGTTTGAGGGATGCGTAAAGTTGTTTTGATTGCGACAGTTACAGAACTTCCTCCTTCGGAGCAGATCTCCATATAAGCCGGCTCCCATCTTTGCCCTTTTTCTTGGAAAGTGTTTTCCTGTACTGTTCATGTGAAGGTATCAGAGTGTCGCCCAGGACAGTGGACGCCCTCAGAGGCCATTTTGGAGCCACACACACTGGCTACAGAATTGTGTGCATTTCTCTCCAGCCCCACAGTCCCTTGTACCACTTGGGTAGCTTGAAATCGGCAGTGGTTTGCCACTGCAGAAATTGGCAGGTGCTACAAGTCAGGTGTTTTCCCTCCTGGAGAGCCAGCTGTTAAACCTTTACCAGCACGCCCTAAACACCCTTCCACTGTGTGCAGCCAGAAGATTCCTGAGGCTGCCCGTGAGCCTTTGCCTTGCCACCTAGGAACCGTGGCCTGTTCAGGCTCAGGGAAAAGCTTCCAAGGCTGTGTTTGAAAACTCTAAATTCAAGCTGAGCTGGCCTGTTAGAAGAGAGGAGCTTAGTTCCTACACTTGGCTGCTTTGGGGCAGCCTTCCCAAAGGCAGCCTGATTTGACCCACAGGCTGAATCGACCTTGTTTAAGGGTTGAAAAAGTATCCCTACCCTCCCTATGCTCCTTTGGTGGTTAACATGTAGCACTATTAGGGATCTGGCCTGGTGGCATAATGATTAAGTTTGGCATGCTCTGCTTCGGCGGCCCAGGTTTGCAGGTTCAGATCCTGGGCGTGGACCTACACCACTTGTCAGCCATACTGTGGTGGCAACCCACATACAGAAGTGGAGGAAGATTGGCACAGATATTAGCTCAGGGCCAATCTTCCTCACCAAAACAAGTAGCACTATTAGATGCTATTTTGGGAAGGAGAAGGGTATATTTTGTCTCTACTGAAAGGCTTGATCTCCACCCCAATAATAACATTTTATATAACCTTTGCATGTTTATCAAAACTAATAAATTAACATTGCTGCATTACTGTCAACTAATCTACAGACTTGACTCAGATCTCACCATTTTGTTCCAGCAGTGCTTTCTTTTTCTGTTCAAGGATGTTAGATCACATTTTAAGAGCTAGTCTTTGAGCAAAATAGCAAAAAACCCAATCCCTCTTCCCTGTCATCCCATAAAAAAAGTCTCTAAATGTGAGTACAGCTTTTGAGGTCAGTCTCTGTTTGATAATCTCACAAAGCGATTTCTTTTGACTTATTTGTTAATTCAGGGTCACAGCAGAAGTGAAGCACAACCCAACCAACACCATCGTTTGTAAGGCCCACGGGGAGTGGAACGGTACCTTAGAGTTCACCTACAACAACGGAGAAACCAAAGTCATCGATACAACCACATTGCCAGTGTACCCGAAGAAGATCAGACCCCTGGAGAAGCAGGGGCCCATGGAGTCCAGGTGGGAATCAGGCCGTGTGCTTCTCTCCAACTTCGCTGGCCTCAGCACTTGACCTAAGGAACCAGAGAGGAAGCCTTTGAATGCTCAGCAAGTGGAAATGGGCTAGGAATCATGTTCTTCTGGCTGCTTTAGATACTTGAATTTTCCACTGGTGTCTCTTAGGAGTAGACCCTTTGAAGCTTTCGGTCTAGTTATTCTGCATTTATGGGATGGCGTGGGAAGACGGTCTATAGCACACTTTCTTTTTTTTCTTTCTTCTTCTCCCCGAAGCGCCCCCAGTGCATAGTTGTATGTTCTAGTTGCAGGTCCTTCTAGTTGTGCTATGTGGGACGCCGCCTCAGCATGGCTTGAGGAGCGATGCTAGGTCTGCACGCCCAGGATCCAAACCAGTGAAACCCTGGGCCACCAAAGCTGAGCACGCGAACTTAACCACTTGGCTGTGGGGCCGGCCCCTACAGCAGACTTTTAATGCCTGTGCTAAAAGAGGTTGTCAACTCAACTGTTCTGTTGCTTAATTGCAAAGTTATGTACCGAGAGTAGCTAGTAATCAAAGAATTATGCAGTGATCCAATGAGATACTTTTTTTTTCTTACCAGATTAGCAACATATTAAACAAAATTTCAGTGCTGGCAAGCGTGTGATAAAATGGACACTCTACACCCTCTGCTTAACAGTAGGAAGGTGTACAGTTCAGCTGCATGGATCAGTAGCTTTACGTTCATGATTTCACTTGAATCTTGTATTCCTCTTCTGGGAATCTATTCTAAGGGAAAATTCTTAAATTCAGAAAAAATTTTAAATATAAAATTGGGTAGTTTTTTAAAAAGAAAACCAAACAAACAAACGAAAGAAAAAGAAACCACCTCACTGTCCAGCGATGGGAAGATGGTTAGGTAAATTGTGGCGTGTCCACTCAGTGAGAGTGTTGGCTCTGTGCCGTGAATTGCTGCAGCCACTCCCAGTGATGTTCACACAGGCACACGAGCTTCGGAAGCTGCTTGGAATATGCCGTCTTCGCCTTTTAATCCAGGAGGTCAGCAGACGATGGCCCCTGGCCTAATCCAGCCCATGGCTCGGTTCGTGAAGTTTTGTGGGAACACGGCTGTGACCATTCGTTTACACAGGAACTGCCTTCCTGCCACGATGGCGGTTAAGTGGTTGCGACCGAGACCATCGGCCTGCAAAGCCTAAAATGTTTACTATCTGGCCCTTTACAGAAAATGTGTGCTGACCCCTGCCCTTATCTAAAAGCGTGCTGCTCTTTAGAAAGGAGATGTGGGCTTAAAATGAAATGACAGGTGATTCTGTGAGAGGACAGGCATCACAAGAAGAGTATGTAACCAGATAGAAGAAGCGCTTGTTATGTGGAAGCACAGCTGGGATACAATGGTGTGTAGAAATAATGCATTATTCTACACACGTTTAGTAACCACGGGGCTTCCGTGTCCCTGGAGCCTTTGCTGTGTTGTAGGATTAGTACATTCCTCCTTGTTAGTCTGTTTATTTGAGGACAGTGAGTGTAACCTTCTTTGTGTCCAAATGGAGGGCATGAACTTTCACCCACTGGCTTTTTCAGCCCAGCCGATTGGGTGGTGATAGCGGGACAAGGCACGGGCTGCAATAGGAAAGAAACCCATCCTCTTGCCTACACGGCCTCTGATGACGCCTTCCCAGAGTCAGGAGCCCTGTGGTTCATCTCATGGCAGACTTGTTTCTGGTTTGGCTGTTGAGAACGAAATTGTGATTACCTCGTGCTCTTCCTCCAAGGATATCAGAGTAGCTGAGCTGCTCCTCATTGAGACTCTCTCTGCTGCCTCAGTTACTCAGTTAGCCCATGGCGACTCAGAAGTTAGCCTGGAGCAAGGATGGAGTCTGATACCACAGTAAGAGAGAGGAATATTACCTCTTCTGTCTTCATATGTGGACCTGACTGAAACATGGAGCTGGGCTGTGGGGAAACCGAGCCTAGCCCACTCCGTTCTCCAGAGAGGAACCAGCCCTGAGAGCTGGAGTGGCTGGTCCAGAGGCTCTCTTTCTGCTCAGAGCACCTGAGCCTTCTCACCCCACTGGGCCTTACCTGCAGAGGCAAAGGAGAGACCATTTGTATGGCTAGGTGGGCCAGTGGTTAGAACAGGCGTCTCAGCCCTCATGAGGGCTCTGGCCGTGGTGAAGCCTCCAGGCTCGAACTAGCTCCCTTGGAAGGTAACCACTGCCCCATTAGGAGAGGAGTGAAAATATTTTATCATCTGCCCACTCCTGTAAATTAGCTCATGATGCCCATAGCTTGGTCTGAGTGGCCATCCTGCCTTGACCAGAGCCCTGGTGCCCCCGTGGGTAAAGTCAGAGCCAGTTCCCAGTGATGCCAGCCATGCCCTGCCTCAACCACTCCCCGGCCCTTTGCCATGCTGACCGCCCCTTCTCAGCAGGGCCTTCCCTTGGCTTTCTTTTCTCACTGACTTGCTCCCACTCCTCCGCCCTCTGAAGACTCCTGTCCTGTCTGCTTTTTCTTTTGGCTTGAAGTTCAGAGTCTTCCCCACATGAGCCCCCAGCCCCACCCCACTACCCCGCACCTTCAGATGGCTCTGTTGGTTGGGTCCCTGTGTGTGTCTAGGCAGAGCCCTTTGTCTGGGTCCAGATCTTGTCTCACCACCCCCTCTGCAGTCCTTGGGGTTCTGCCCTCTAAACTTGAGGCCACTAGCTAATGATAAGACTTATCATGGGAGGCCCTGCCCTTGAGAGCACCCCCTACCCAGGATGTCCTTGTGCCCAGCCCCTCCCTCAGCACGGGATGTATGTTGAGGGTGGAGGTGATGAGATTTGTTCCAGCCCCTCACTGTTTCCTTCCTTCAACTCACTGCACTGTTTCGCGAGTTGTTTTTCCCTCTTAAGTCAGATATCAGGGCACAGAGAAAGAGCAAGGTCTGTGAGGCTGGTCAGACCTGGCCTTGTATCCCAGTTCCAGAAGTTTCTCCTGCTGTAAAATGGGAACCAGAGCATTGCTGTCCCTGGGTCTCCGTATGGTTGGACTTGGGGCTGGTCCAATGGGCAGGCTGATCTTGCAGCAGGAGCTTGACCCTCGTCAGTTCCTTGATTCTGATGCCCCTCAGAAGGGCTGCTCGGTGTCCCCACTTTGCTGGCAGCCCCCTGCCCTTCTTCAGCCTGATCACGCCAACACTCAAGGCTCCCCACTATGCAAGGCCCTCCCACAGACAGGGTCAAGGGCGCTCTGATAGGGGAGTAGATGTGATTCCCAGATGCTGGCCGGATCTAATTCCCCAGCACTTGCGTCCCCCTGGCCGCAGAGGCAGCCCTTCCTCAAAGCCGGGGAGGGAGAGCTCGCTGCTGAGAATTCTGATGGCTCCTTCTGGGTGGAGTCCCGACTTGTCCTGGTGTGTTAAGTGAGGAATTGCATTACCTTGGTTCCTTCCTCACCCTCTGGAACAATGTGTGTGAATTGGGGATAGTCCAGGGGAGGAAAGCTACAGGGCCTCCTGTCAGACAGGAGCCAGTCTAGGCTGCCTTCTACAGTGAACGCATGAGGCGGAGGAGTGCCTTTCCGTGTAGAGGTGGGGGAGATGACAGATCCTGCAGCATAAACCACCCCCTGCCCCCACCCTGCCCCCAGGTCTATAGCTCCTAATACCAGTTCCCTTGGGGGAAAGCAGTCATTGTTCATCTTTACAGCTCGGTGATCTTGGGCAAGTCACTTCATCTTATGTGGATATTATTTTTTCCCTCTTTAAAGTGGGGGTGATGGAGCATCTGTATCCCTGGGTTGTTGTGCTGATTAAATGAGTTAATATATATGTATAAAATGCTTAGCAGTATAGTAAGTGCCATGTAAGTGCCCGCTATTGCTGTTTCTAGTAGTAGTGCTGCTGCTTACTGCTGCTCCTACCACTAGATTCAACCCCTGGACACGCAGTGCCCTGAGGGAGGCATGCTGCTCAGGACAAGAGGAGCGTGGAGGCAGCACGGACCTGGGGCTGGGGCCTGGCAGCCCTGGGTTGCTGTCCTGGCTCTTGGGGTCTTTGAGGCACTGGGAAGGAGCGGCCCCTGTAGGTGGCCTGCCCAGATGCCACCATCCCTGCTCCGGCCCCTCCTTGCCGAGGACTGTCATCCTTGGGCCAGCTGTCCTCACCTGAGCATTTCCTCTCCTCCATGCATCCCCAGGAACCTCTGGCGGGAGGTGACCCGATACCTGCGGCTGGGGGACGTTGACGCTGCCACGGAGCAGAAGCGGTGCCTGGAGGAGAAGCAGCGGGTGGAGGAACGGAAGCGGGAAAACCTCCGCACACCATGGCAGCCCAAGTATTTTATCCAGGAGGTAACTCTGCTGCCTGTCCTGAGTGAGGGGAGATGGATGTGTTGCTAATGCTGCAGTTTGAATGACAGAGGATAGGGCAAGGGAGGACCTGGGGATGTTTGGGGCAGCCTGGCTCCATTCCAGCTTTGGGCCAGGCCCTCCCACGGCAGAACTGAGCACCTAACAGTTCCACTCTGGCATCCTCCATCAGAAAAGCCCATCAGCCTGCCAGGGACGGCAAGGAAAGGGAGTGCAGACGTGGGTGCTGTCCTACTTAAAACAAAAACAAAAAACCCACAACCTTCACAACCCCTGCTGCTTTACCGTTAGTAATAAATTAATCGTGAAGCACCTCATTGCCCATCTCCACATCTGGGTGGGCTGGAGCCTTTTTGATAGAGAAACCACCCTTTCAGAGCTGTTCCTCCTGTGGGCCAAATGGGATGGACAGCTAGGAAAGGCCAGCATGAGTCCTGTGCCTAAAATGCTGCTGCTGTCACCTGGAAAGTGACATTGGAAGGCAGAAATATCCACATGACTGTTCACCCCACCTCCCTAGGCAAGTGGGCAAGGCACTGTGTGCCCAGGTGAGGCCCTTATGCTCTTGAAGTTGTTTTTGGAGCGATTGAGAATCATTCTGAGAACAGAACTGGAAATAATAGAAGTGTAGGAGCCACAGTTTTTAAGGCAGGCCCCCAGGAGCCTGGCAGCATCAATGAGAGAAATAGATGGAGCAGACTCGAGTCCATATCTAAAGAGGGTGGATGCCACTTACCCCAAGGCAGTCATACTTGGATTGTCCAGTTCTTCACAAGAAGCCAGAAATCTGAATTTTTTAATGAGAAATCTGATATTTGCATGGTGTCAAGGAATTTTAAACAATGTAAACACTGAAAGCCAATTGAAATATGTCTGGGCTTTCTTTGGCCCAGGTACTGCTAATGTCTGACTTCTGCTACAAGGAAGGATTACTCTGTGTGGCTAGAAGGCTGCAGGGTGAGTCAGTCCCCTTGAGGCGGACTTCTGGAAGCAGCCGCTGTCCTCCCCAGAGGCAGGAACGAGGGCTCTGGACTGAACGGAGGCGTTGGGGTTGGATTCTGGTTCACACAGGGAGCCCGCCTGGGGAGGCTCTGTCCTTCTGATACTCTGAGCGGGAACCCTGGGAAGCCTCGCCAGCTGAGGTGAATCTGTATTAGTCAGGATTCTTCAGAGAAACAGAACAGAAACAGAACCAATCGGAGATATAAACATATAGAGATTTATTATGAGGAGTTGGCTCATGAGATTATGGATGCTGAGAAGCCCCAGGATCTGCCATTTGCAAGCTGGAGACCCCAGAAAGCCAGTGGTGTAATTCAGTGCAAAGGCAGGAGAAGATGAGATGTTGCAACTCAAGCAGTGAGGCAGGAAAAAGGGGCAAATTCCTCCGTCCTTCGCCTTTTTTTTTTTTCCAGGTCCTCAGCAGATTGAGTGATGCCCACCCACATTGGGGTGGGGGGAAATCTACTCAGTCCACTGATTCAAAAACCAAGCTCCTCTGCAGACACCTTCACAGACACACTCAGAAATGATGTGTGATCTGGGCACCCCGTGGCCAGGCACGTTGACACATAAAACTCACCATCACCAAATCCTTCAAGGATCCTGCCGTGAGGGGGACCTGGTCTCTCTGAGACAGCTTAGTTTGGCTGGCTTTTTAAGTTGCATGTTAAAAAACAAAATGACGACAACAAAGAAACACATACAGTTCTGCGCCCTGGGTTTCATAAAAGCCAGTATGTTCATAACAGAAGGCTTGAGGATATGTGAAGAACAAACATCATCCCCTACCAGAATTGTTTCCATTCACTGTCTTCCTTCTACTCTAGCACCAGGTGTGTAGACCATTTTGCTTCTTGCCTTTTCCTCGCAGATACTTGATCAGTGTCATTTCTTGTGTGCTGATTTGTTTGTGACAGCCACCTACTGAAGAGATCCTTTGTTGGGCGTTCACCTCCAGGCTGGTGGGCTGTAAATTGCTGGTTTGGGCAAATTCTGCATCTGCAGGCCCTTGCCCTTTCTCTCCCCTGACCTTTCATCCAATCACCCTCTTTTTTCTCCTGTCCCGTTGTTTCAAAGACCTTTTTTTTGCCAACTAATCTTTCTTGATGTAAACCAACAAAGCCCTCCTTCTTTTGTTATTTCAGTCATTTCATGGGGTTTCCTCCTGAAATGCCAAGATGTGAGGATCCTATGGGCTCTAAAGAGCAACCGGGCAGAGGAGGGGTAGTGAGACCAACAGTGTGGCATGGCTGTGAGATATCGGGAACAAGGCAGGGACATCTTGGTGGTAAATCCTGAACAGATGCTGACGGAGCACTGCTGTGCGTGGTACCTGGCTTCTGACCTAGCAGAGGCTGGGGACTGTCTTTGCTTCTCCCCTTTCCCCACAGAGGTCTCCATGTAATATCTGCTTCCTTCTCTTACAGGGTGACGGCTGGGTGTACTTCAATCCCCTTTAGAAGGCACACTGATGGCGTGGAGGTGCCGAGCTTTCAGAAATAGCCCTGTTTTTCTAGGAATTAAAGTGGTACGGTATCAAGGTTCTGCTGGTATTCCCTGAGACCTCTTGATATCACTCAAGAGATGGCACCTAAGAGAGAAACTACATACTGTGAAAAATGCACCCCCAAGCTCTGCTAGAGGATTGAATTTATTCAAGAGCCATTTCGGGCATGTGTGTGTACACAGGTTTGTGTGTGAGCTCTTGGCACACTATGTGTTCACACACATGCACTATATACACGTCTGCTGAGTATTATTACACATGTAAATACTACTTACCAAGATTTAAGTGGGTAATTATGAGCTCCTTTTTATCAATGAGGTTTGAAGTTTTCTATTTTTCACTTTGCCAAAAGTTTTGCACTCACAAAGGTATTCTCATGTGGTCAACTCCTGTCACAACAAAGGTGAATTGGCATGGCCCAATTGATGTCCACATGGCAGAAAATGGCTCATTCCTGGGAGAAGTGTATAGGTGGCTATCATTTCAAAATTATTGTTGTGAGTCCCACCTCCCTTCCCACTTCAACATTTCGTTTGTGCATACTCAAGAAAGATAAACTGTTATTTCCTGCTGGATGGGGAGTTAAAGGTTGATGCCAGAGCCTTCAGGATGGAGCACCTCTGGGAGAACCTAGAGCCAGGCCCAGTTTGGAATTTTCCTCCCATCTACTTGCCCCAGAACCTTTCTGACAATTTCTCATGCTCAAAGCACTAGTCATACATTTTTCAGAAGCTGCTGCTTTTATGGTAGAAAACAAGTCAATGGAGACTTCACTACTTTTATGATGAAAAAAGGGCTTTAGAAATTAAATACATGCATGCATATACAAACATGTACAACCACAGCCTCAATCTCATGTTTACTTTGGGGAAAGAGAAAAGAATTTCCAGTGGATTTTTTTAAGTGCACCTCTCTTGTGTGACCCAAACTCTGCCACAAAACCACTGTGATTAAAACATACATAAAGCCTGCATAAGTGTCCCATGGTTTCAGTTGAATTTCAGTCCCCAGCCTTTACAAATGAGGTCAAGACATGACTAGAATTTAAATCAAGGGAAAAAAATGAAGTATTTGATTTTTGTTCAATGCTTAATTTATTTTTTACTGTGCCACTCAAATGAGAATATTTATAAAATCCAGTAGCATGAATGCTTCTCTGTAGTAATACTAATTTTTGTGCCTTTTGTCTGCTTTCTTAAGACCAATTGTTCACACTTTGTAGATATTAGACAAATATATTTCGATTAAATACTGTGCCTATCTGTGTGTCTGCGTTTTATTTTTAGAGATTCAAAAGTTCTGTTGGAATTTGTGGCTCTGAATGAGCTCAAATTTTATTGGTTAGATAGTGTTAATTTGTGAACAATCATATTTACATCAAAATAATGTTTTAAACTCATTAAAAAATCTGCCAGATAAACATTATTTATGGATATTTTCTAACAAGTTCATAAGGACATTTAACTCATATCTAGTGAATGTTTTATGGTGAGAAGTTACTACCAGGCAGTGTCATAATGTAGGCCTGCTCGGGTCCATAGCCTTAAAACATCCAGGAGAATAAAGTGGAACCATTTAGCTTCTGGGAGGGAAAGCAGAATAGATGCTATTTTGAAAAAAAAAAAAAAATCCTCAGAAGACTGAAAGGTAATCACTGTGGCACTTTTAGATTTTCCAGACTTACTCCAAAATATAAACCATCTGGGAAGTAAAACAAGTTTGACTTTTCTGGTGGTGGTGGTGGTGGGGGGGGTTCATTTTGCCTTTTAAAAAAATTGTGATATATCATATACAGATTTATATGAAACATATTACAGTTCCAAGAATAATTAAAACACCCGTGTACTCACTGCGTAAGAAACCTAAGTTCATCAGTACCTTAAAAGCCACCTTTGTGCCCCTACCAAATTATATCCCCTCTCCGTCACCCCAGAGGTAACAGTACCACTGTCCTGACTCCTGAAGTAGTCATTCTCTCGTGTGTTTTTTTTTAAAACCATACATACTGTGTGTGAATTTCTAAAGAACATGCTTGGTTTTGCGTATTTTTGGGCTTTGTACAAATGGAATCAAAGTTTGCTTGTTTGAGCTAACATTTTGTTTAAAGGTCAGTCCATATTATGAGTTGCTGTATTTGTTTTCTTATTCTTTTTTGCTGAGTTCACATTTTGTTTTACTCCTTTATTGTAAAATATGTAACATAAAGTATACCATTTTAACCATTTAAGAATGTACAGTTCAATGGCATTCAGTAGATTCACATTATGGAACCATTACCATCCATCTCCATAAAGTTTCCATCTTCCCAAACTGAAACTCTGTACTCATTAAACAATAACTCCTCATTTCCCCTGCCTTCTGCAACTCTTAGTAACTACCATTCTACTTTGTGTTTTTATGACTTTGACCACTCTAAGTAACTCATGTAAGTGGAATCATACAATACGTGTCCTTTTGTGTCTGGCTTATTTCACTTAGCATACTATGTTCAAGGTTCATCAGAATTTCCTTCCTTTTTAAGGCTGAATAATATTTCATTGTATGTATATATACCACATTTGGTTTATCTGTTTACCCACTGATAAACATTTGGGTTGTTTCCATCTTTTGGCTATTGTGAATAATGCTGATATGAACATGGGAGTCCAAACATCTGAGTCTATGTTCTTTCAAGTATATATATATATATATATATATATATATATATATATATATATATATACACACTCAGAAGTGGAAGCACTGTATCATGTGAAAATTCCATGTTTGATTTTTTGAGGACCTGCCACACTGTTTTCCACAATGACTACACCATTTCGCAATCCCACTAGCAATTCATAAGGGTGTGAATTTCTCCACATCCTCCCCAACACTTAGTATTTTCTGTTTTTAGTAACCATCCTAATGGGCATGAAGTGCTATCTCATGATTCTGATTTGCTTTTCCCTGATGATTACTGTTGAACATCTTCTGGTATTTATTGGCCATTTGTATATCTTTTTTGGAGAGATGTCTATTCAAGTCCTTTGCCCATTTTCTAATTGGGTTATTTATGTGTTGAGTTTTTTAGGACTTGTTTATATATTCTGGATATTACTCTCTTTTATCAGATGTATGATTTATAAATATTTTCTTCCATTCTGTGGTTTGCCTTTTGACTCTGTTGATGTGTCCTTTGATGTACAAAGTATTTAATTTTTTTTTTATTAATGTTATGATAGATTACAACCTTGTGAGATTTCAGTTGTACATTTTTGTTAGTCATGTTGTGGGTACACCACTTCCCCCTCCGTACCCTCCCCTCACCCCCCCTTTTCCCTGGTAACCACCGATCAGATCTCCTTCTCAATATACTAATTTCCACCTATGAGTGGAGTCATATAGAGTTCGTCTTTCTCTGACTGACTTATTTCGCTTAACATAATGCCCTCGAGGTCCATCCACGTTGTTGTGAATGGGCCAATTTCGTCTTTTTTTATGGCTGAGTAGTATTCTGTTGTGTATATATACCACATCTTCTTTATCCAATCATCAGTTTTTGGGCATGTAGGCTGGTTCCACGTCTTGGCTATTGTAAATAATGCTGTGATGAACATAGGGGTGCAACGGACTCTTGAGATATCTGATATCAGGTTCTTAGGATAGATACCCAGTAATGGGATGGCTGGGTCATAGGGTATTTCTATTTTTAACTTTTTGAGAAATCTCCATACTGTTTTCCATAGTGGCTGTACCAGTTTGCATTCCCACCAACAGTGTATGAGGGTTCCTCTTTCTCCACAACCTCTCCAACATTTGTCACTCTTGGTTTTGGATGTTTTTGCCAATCTAACGGGTGTAAGGTGATATCTTAGTGTAGTTTTGATTTGCATTTCCCTGATGATTAGCGATGATGAACATCTTTTCATGTGTCTATTGGCCATATTCATATCTTCTTTTGAGAAATGTCTGTTCATGTCCTCTGCCCATTTTTTGATCGGGTTGTTTGTTTTTTTGTTGTTAAGCCGTGTGAGTTCTTTGTATATTATGGAGATTAACCCTTTGTCGGATAAGTGGCTTGTAAATATTTTTTCCCAATTAGTGAGCTGTTTTTTTGTTTCAATCCTGTTTTCCCTTGCCTTGAAGAAGCTCTTTAGTCTGATGAAGTCCCATTTGTTTATTCTTTCTATTGTTTCCCTCAACTGAGGAGTTACAGTGTCCGAAAAGATTCTTTTGAAACTGATGTCAAAGAGTGTACTGCCTATATTCTCTTCCAAAAGACTTATTGTCTCAGGCCTAATCTTTAGGTCTTTGATCCATTTTGAGTTTATTTTGGTGTGTGGTGAAAAAGAATGGTCAATTTTCAATCTTTTGCATGTGGCTGTCCAGTTTTCCCAGCACCATTTGTTGAAGAGACTTTCTTTTCTCCATTGTAGGCCCTCTGCTCCTTTGTCGAAGATTAGCTGTCCATAGATGTGTGGTTTTATCTCTGGGCTTTCAATTCTGTTCCATTGATCTGTGGACCTGTTTTTGTACCAGTACCATGCTGTTTTGATCACTGTAGCTTTGTAGTATGTTTTGAAATCGGGGATTGTGATTCCGCCGGCTTTGTTTTTCTTGCTCAGGATTGCTTTAGCAATTCGCGGTCTTTTGTTGCCCCATATGAATTTTAGGATTGTTTGTGCAATTTCTGTGAAGAATGTTCTTGGGATTCTGATTGGGATAGCATTGAATCTGTAGATTGCTTTAGGTAGTATGGACATTTTAACTATGTTTATTCTTCCAATCCATGTGCAAGGAATGTCTTTCCATCTCTTTATGTCATCGCCTATTTCTTTCAAGAAAGTCTTGTAGTTTTCATTGTATAGATCCTTCACTTCCTTGGTTAAGTTTATCCCAAGGTATTTTATTCTTTTCGTTGTGATTGTGAATGGGATTGAGTTCTTGAGTTCTTTTTCTGTTAGTTCATTGTTAGTGTATAGAAATGCTACTGATTTATGCACGTTAATTTTATACCCTGCTACTTTGCTGTAGTTGTTGATTATTTCTAATAGTTTTTCTATGGATTCTTTGGGGTTTTCTATATATAAGATCATGTCGTCTGCAAACAGCGAGAGTTTTACTTCTTCATTGCCTATTTGGATTCCTTTTATTTCTTTTTCCTGCCGAATTGCTCTGGCCAGCACCTCCAGTACTATGTTGAATAGGAGTGGTGAAAGTGGGCACCCTTGTCTTGTTCCTGTCCTCAGAGGGATGGCTTTCAGTTTTTGTCCATTGAGTATGATGTTGGCTGTGGGTCTGTCATATATGGCCTTTATTATGTTGAGGTACTTTCCTTCTATACCCATTTTATTGAGGGTTTTTATCATAAATGGGTGTTGGATCTTGTCAAATGCTTTCTCTGCATCTATTGAGATGATCATGTGGTTTTTGTTTTTCATTTTGTTGATGTAGTGTATCACGTTGATTGACTTGCGGATGTTGAACCATCCCTGTGTCCCTGGTATAAATCCCACTTGATCATGGTGTATAATCTTTGTGATGTATTGCTGTATTCGGTTTGCCAAAATTTTGTTGAGGATTTTTGCATCTATGTTCATCAGTGATATTGGCCTGTAGTTCTTCTTCTTTGGGTTGTCCTTGTCAGGTTTGGGGATCAGAGTGATGTTGGCTTCATAGAATGTGTTAGGGAGTACTCCATCTTTCTCAATTTTCTGGAATAGTTTGAGAAGAATAGGTATTAAGTCTTCTTTGAATGTTTGGTAGAATTCTCCAGAGAAGCCGTCTGGTCCTGGACTCTTATTTTTGGGGAGGTTTTTGATTACCATTTCTATTTCCTTACTTGTGATTGGCCTATTCAGATTCTCCATTTCTTCCTGATTCAGTTTGGGGAGATTGTAGGAGTCTAGGAATTTGTCCATTTCTTCCAGGTTGTTCAATTTGTTGGCATATAGTTTTTCATAGTATTCTCTTATGATCTCTTGTATTTCATTGGTATCTGTTGTGATTTCTCCTCTCTCATTCCTAATTTTATTTATTTGCGATTTCTCTCTTCTTTTCTTGGTGAGTCTGGCTAAGGGTTTGTCAATTTTGTTAATTCTTTCGAAGAACCAACTCTTTGTTTCATTGATCCTTTCTATTGTCTTTTTTGTTTCAATATCGTTTATTTCTGCTCTTATTTTTATTATTTCCCTCCTTCTACTGATTCTGGGCTTTGTTTGTTCTTCTTTTTCTAGTTCTGTTAGGTGTCGTTTGAGGTTGCTTATGTGAGCTTTTTCTTGTTTAGTGAGGTGAGCCTGTATTGCGATGAATTTCCCTCTTAGGACTGCTTTTGCTGCATCCCAAATGATTTGGTATGTCGTGTTCTCATTTTCATTTGTCTCCAGATAATATTTGATTTCTTCTTTAATTTCTTCAATGATCCATTGTTCAGAAGCGTGTTGTTTAGTCTCCACATTTTTGCACCTTTCTCTGCTTTTTTCTTGTAGTTGATTTCTAGTTTCATAGCATTATGATCAGAAAAGATGCTTGATATTATTTCAACTCTCTTGTATTTATTGATGTTTGCTTTGTTTCCCAAAATATGGTCAATCCTTGAGAATGTTCCATGTGCACTTGAGAAGAATGTGTAACCTGCTGTTTTTGGATGAAGCGTTCTATATATATCTGTTAAGTCCATCTGGTCTAATTTTTCATTTAATTCTATTATTTCCTTGTTGATTTTCTGTCTGGATGTTCTGTCCATTGGTGTTAATGTGGTGTTGAGGTCCCATACTATTATTGTATTGTTGTTGATGTCTTCTTTTAGTTCTATTAAGAGTTGCTTTACAAATTTTGGTGCTCCTGTGTTGGGTGCGTATATATTTATAAGTGTTATGTCTTCTTGGTGGACAGTCCCTTTTATCATTATATTCTGTCCCTCTTTGTCTTTCTTTATCTGTTTTGCTTTGAAGTCTACCTTGTCTGATATTAGTATAGCGACACCTGCTTTCTTTTGTTCATTATTAGCTTGGAGTATTGTTCTCCATCCCTTCACTCTGAGTCTGTGTTTGTCTTTGGGGCTGAGGTGTGTTTCCTGGAGGCAGCATATTGTTGGGTCTTGTTCTTTGATCCATCCTGCCACTCTGTGTCTTTTGATTGGGGAGTTCAATCCATTTACATTTAGAGTGATTATTGAGATGTGGGGGCCTACCACTACCATTTTGTGTCTTGTTTTCCGGTTTTCTTCAATTTCCTTTGTTTCTCGTCCCATGGTTTAATCTGTTCTGATGTAGAGCTGCTACTCTCTGTTGTTGTCCTTCTACTTATCTCCTCTGCTCTTGGTTTTGTAGCCCCTTTCCTTTTTTGGATTTTTCAGGAATGAGGGTTTTCCTGAGGATTTCCTGAAAAGGAGGTTTTGTGTCAATGAACTCCCTTAATTTTTGTTTATCTGGGAAAGTTTTTATTTCTCCATCGTATTTGAAGGGTATTTTCGCTGGGTAGAGAATTCTTGGCTGTAGATTTTTGTCCTTCAGATTTTGGAATATATCATTCCACTCTCTTCTAGCCTGTAAAGTTTCTGCTGAGAAATCTGCTGATAGCCTGATGGGGGTTCCTTTGTAGGTTAGTTTCTTTTGCCTGGCTGTCCTTAGTATTTTCTCCTTGTCGTGGACTTTTGCTAGCTTCACTAGTATATGCTGTGGAGTTGGTCTTCTTGCATTGATAGTTTGGAGTTCTGTTGGCTTCTGTCACCTGAAGATCCATCTCTCTCACCAGATTTGGGATGTTCTCAGCCATTATTTCTTTGAATAGGCTTTCTGCCCCTTTCTCCTTCTCTTCTCCTTCTGGTATACCTATAATCCTTACGTTGCATCTCCTAATTGAGTCTGATAATTCTCGGAGAGTTTCTTCATTTCTTTTTAGTCTTGCTTCTCTCTCCTCCTCTGCCTGCAGCAATTCTATATTGCCATCTTCCAAATTGCTAATTCTTTCCTCCATATTATCGGCCCTACTGTTCAGAGCATCTAGATTTTTCTTACTCTCCTCTATTGTGTTCTTCATTTCCAATATTTCTGTTTGGTTCTTCTTTATCGTATCAAACTCTTTTGTGACATAGCTCCTGAACTCGTTGAGTTGTCGGTCAGAATTCTCTCTTAACTCATTGAGTATTTTAATGATGGCTGTTTTGAAGTCATCATCATTTAGGTTAAATATCTCATTTTCTTTGGGATTGTTTTCTGTGTATTTGTTATTTTCTTTCTGTTCTGGAGATTTAATGTATTTTTTCATATTGCTTGATGTTGTTGATTTGTGCCTCCACATAGAGATAGAGTTTAGTTGCTCCTTTCACTTGTTTCAGCTGCTGTGGTGGGGGAGCAGCTGTTTATACTGCACCAACCAGGAACCCTGTCTGCAGTTGCTAGCTGGGCCTGGGCCCCTCCTCGTAGTCACAGTGGTCCTTTGGATTCCCTCCTCTGCTGTGGGGGCCGTCACAGGGGGGCTTCAGGCTGCTGGTGCCTACTGTTGCAGCCCACCTAGACGTGCTCCCTCCTTGGGGTCTGCAACGGTGTTATGGGCTTTTCCAGCGGTCAGGGGTGGGATCACTTATATTTGTCACTCCGTCGCTGTCGGCACCCACAAAATCTCACTTGTCCACTATGGGTCGCAGGAGAGCTATTGGCATCTTCTACAGTCTGTGGTTAGTTCACCTAGCTATGCTACTTTTGTCCCGGGGTCTTCCAGCCTTGTGGCTGCTAGATGGGTGCTTTCTACTAGTGCTGTGCAGAGGCTTTCCCTGAGGCTGCTGTGAGCCTGTAGGGTTTCCCCCTAGGCTACGGAGCTGGGTCGCTGGAACTCCCCCACCCCAGTCCTGTTCCCCAGGAACTCGGGGAGCCCTTTGCCCTGTCTTGGGGGATAGCCGGAGATCCTGATTTCAGTGGTAGCTGGTCAGCTGCTGCCCTGCCTGATATTCTCCTCTCCGGGACCCTCCCGGTATTGTGGATGCTGGGCGTGGCCCCTCCGCTAATAGCAGACAGAGAGTTTTGTCTGCTGCCTGGGCAGAACTCTGGAGCTTCCCCTCCGGGCCGCGGAGCCGGCCTCTGGAGCTTCTCCCAGCCCCAGTCCTCTCCGAGATCTCTGAGATCTCCAGCAATCCCCAGCCCCGCAGGGTGGGCAACAGCAGCCTGGGATCACCTTGCCCTCTGGGATTCCCTCCGGGACCTTCCTGGAGTTGTGAATGCTGGGCGTGGCCCCTCCGCTAAAAGCAGACAGAGAGTTTTGTCTGCTGCCCGGGCAGAACTCTGGAGCTTCCCCTCTGGGGCGCAGAGCCGGCCTCTGGAGCTTCCCCCAGCCCCAGTCCTCTCTGAGATCTCTGGCAATCCCTAGCCCCATGGGGCAGGCAACGGCAGCTGGGGGTCGCCCCACCCTCTGGGATTCCCTCCGGGACTTTCCCGAAGTTGAATGCTGGGCGTGGCCCCTCTGCTAATGGCAGACAGAGAGCCCTGTCTGCTGCCCGGGCGGAACTCCGGAGCTTCCCCTCTGGGGTGCAGAGCCGGCCCCTGGAGCTTCACCCAGCCCCAGTCTGCTTGGAGATCTCCGGCAATCCTTAGTCCCACAGGGCGGGCAATGGCAGCTGGGGGTCGCCCCGCCCTCTGGGATTCTCTCCGGGACTTTCCCGGAGCCGTGAATGCTGGGCGTGGCCCCTCTGCTAATGGCAGACAGAGAGTTTTGTCTGCTGCCCTGGCGGAACTCTGGAGCTTCCCTTCTGGGGTGCGGAGTCGGCCTCTGGAGCTTCACCCAGCCCCAGTCCGCTCGGAGATCTCTGGCAATCCCTAGCCCCACCGTGCAGGCAGTGGCAGCCGGGGGACCTCCGTACCCTCAGCGACTCTCTCTGGGACCCTCCGGGTGCCGCGAACACCAGGCGGGATCTCCCCGCGGGCCCAGGTGTGCAACTCCAAAGTTTCCCTCTGCGTTTAGGAGTAATTGTGGGGGGTTTAGGTAGGGTTCTGGTCACCTGTTTCCACCGTCGCTCCTCTGTTGTGTGCTCGCTCCTGCCCTAGATGTGTGTTGATCTTCTGGGGGCGTCCGTTGGAAGAAAGCCGCTTGCGGATACTAGGCTGTTCGGTCGGGGTTGGAGAGTTTTCACCTATTTCCACATCCTCCTGGAGGAAAGTCCATCTGCCTTCCGATGTATAGTCGCGTGGGTCTCTCAGACGTCCTGAGATGCTGTCTGGATATCCTTTCTTAAGCGATAAGTGTCCAAATAATTGTAGACTCGAAGGGGGAGAGACAAAGAGGACTACTCACGGCGCCATCTTGGATCTCCTCGTCCAAAGTATTTAATTTTGATGAAGTCCAATTTGTCTTTTTTCTTTTGTAGCTTGAGCTTTTGTTGTCATCCAAGAAATCATTGCCAAATCTAATTTCATGGAGCTTTTCCTCTGTGTTTTCTTCTAAGAATTTTATATTTTTATATTTTATTTTAGCTCTTGTGTTTCGGTTCTTGATCTATTTTAAGTTAATTTTTGTAAATGGTGTCCAACTTCATTATTTTGTGTATGGATATCCTGTTTTCCTGGATTATTTGTTGAAAAGACTTTCCTTCCCCCATTGAATGGTCTTGGTACCTTTATCAAAAATTATTTGACCATCTATGCAAAAGTTTATTCCTGGGCTTTCTATTCTATTCCATTGGTTTATGCCAGTACCAGGCTGTTTTGATTGCTGTAGCTTTGTAGTAAGTTTTGACATCACGAAGTATGAGACTTTCAACTTCTTTCTTTTTCAAGATTGTTTTGGCTATTAAGGGTCACTTGAGATTCCATATGAATTTTAGGATAGAATTTTCTAGTTTTGCTAAAAACATTGTTGGAATTTTGATAAGCATTGCATTCTCTCTGTAGATTACCTCATGCAGTATTGTCATCTTAATAGTATTGTCTTCTAATCTGTGAACATAGGATGTCTTCCCATGTATTTATGTCTTTTGGAATATTTTGTAGTTTTCAGTATACAAGTCGTTTACCTCTTTAGTTTATTCCTAAGTATTTTACTCTTTCTGATGCTATTGCAAATGGAATTCCTTTCTCAATTTACTTTTTGGATTGTTTATTGTTAGCATACAGGAACAAGTGATTTTTATTTGTTGATTTTGTGTCCTGCGACTTTGCTGGGTTTATTAGTTCTGAGAGTTTTGTGTGGAATCTTTAGGGTTTTCCAGATATAAGATCATACCATCTGTGAATAGAAATAATTTTACTTCTTCCTTTCTAATTTGGATGGCTTTTCTTTCTTTTTCTTGCCCAATTACCCTGGCTAGAACCTCTAATACTTAACTGGAAGTGGCAAAGCTGGTATCCTTATCTTGTTCCTGATCTTAGAGGAAAAACTTGCAATCTTTTGTCATTGGATGTGTTAGTTGTGGCTTTTTTATATATGACCCTTTGTGTGTTGAGGTAGTTTCCTTCTATTCCTAGTTGTTGAGTGTTTTTATCATGAAAGGGTGTTGAATTTTGTCAAGTGCTTTTTCTGTATCTATTGAGATGGTCATTTGTTTTTCTTCCTTTGTTCTGTTAATATGCGGTATATTACATTGATTTTGTATGTTCAACGGTCGTTGCATTGCAAGAATAAATCCCACTTGGTCATGGTGTATAATCCTTTTAATATGCTGTTGAATTTGCTTTGCTATTTTATTGATGATTTTTTCATCAATATTTATAAGGGATATTGTTCTGTAATTTTCTTATTGTAATGTCTTTTTCTGGCTTTGGTATCCAGGGTAATGCTGGCCTGATAGAATGTTAGGAAGTGTTCCCTTTTCAATTTTTTGGAAGAGTTTGAGAACGACTGATAGTTTTCTTTTTTGGGAGGTTTTAAATTACTGATCGAATTTCTTTCTAGTCAATAGGTCTTGTTCATATTTTCTGTTTCTTCATGATTGTCTTGGTAGGCTGTGTGTTTCTAGGAATTTGTCCATTTCATCTAGGTTGTCCAATTTGTTGCTGTACAATTATTCAAAATACTCTTATAATCCTTTCATTTCTATAGAATTGGTAGTAATGCCCCAACTTTGTTTTCTGATTTTTTCTTAATCTAGCTAATAGTTTATCCATTTTGTTGATCTTTTAGAAGAACCAACTATTAGTTTCAGTTTTCTGTTCTCTATCTCTGCTCTAATCTTTCATTATTTCCTTCCTTCTGTTAGCTGTGAGTTTAGTTTGTTCTTTCATCAGGCTCAAAGTTAGGTTGTTGATTTGAGATCTTTAGGAATGTAAGCATTTATAGCTATATATGTCCTCTTAGCACTGCTTTTGCAGCATCCCATACATTTTGGTGTGTGTGTGTGGTTTCTTTTTTTTTTTTTTAAAGATTGGCACCTGAGCTAACAACTGTTGCCAATCTTTTTTTTTTTAATTCTCCCCAAAGCCCCCCAGTACATAGTTGTATGTTCTAGTTGTGAGTGCCTCTGGTTGTGCTATGGGATGCTGCTGAGGCATGGCCCGACGAGTGGTGCCATGTGTGCGCCCAGGATCTGAATCGGCAACCCCTGGGCTGCTGAAGCAGAGCATGCGAACTTAGCCACTCGGCCTTGGGGCCAGCCCTGGTATGTGTGTTTTTATTTCATTTGTCTTAAGATATGTTCTAATTTCTCTTATTTCTTCTTGAGCCATTGGTTGTTAGAGAGTATTGTTTAATTTCCACATATTTGTGGATTTCTCAGTTTTCCTTCTGCTGTTGATTTCTAGTTTCATTATATTGTGATTGGAAAAGATACTTTGTATGATTACAGTCTTAAAATTTATTGACTTGTTTTGTGGGCTAACATGCACACTTGAGGAAAATGTGTATTCTGGTGGTTTTGGGTGGAGTGATTTGTATATGTATGTTAAGTCTAATTGGCCTATGGTGCTCAAGTCTTCTGTTTTCTAATTGATCCTGTCTAGTTGTTTTATCCATTATTGATAGTGGGGTATTGACGTCTCCTGTTATTGTGGAGCTGTCTGTTTCTCCCTTCAATAAATGTTTGCTTCATATATTTTGCAGTTCTGATGTTTGGTGCATGTATGTTTTTAAGTTATATGTTCTAATGAATTGCTTCTTTTACCAATATATAATGTCCTTGTGCCTTGGAAGTTTTTGGCTGAGTTTATTTTGTCTGATATGAGTATAGCCACCCCTGCTCTCTTTCGTTACTATTTGCATATTTTTCCCATCCTTTCACTTTGAACATTGTGTTCTTAGATCTAAAGTGAATCTCTTGTAGACAGCATATAGATCATCTTGTTTTTAAATCCATTCTGCCAATTTATATCTTTTGATTGGGGATTTTTACCCATTTACAAAAAGTAATTACTGATAAGGACTTTTGCCATTTTGTTTTCTGTATGTCTTATAGCTTCATTGTCCTTCATTTCCTCCCTTATTGTCTTTAGTTGATTTTGTATAGTGATAGATTTTTATTCCTTCCCCATTTTCTCTATATTCTAGTTATTTTCTTTGTGGTTACCAGAGGGATTAAATATAAAATCCTAAAGTTATAACAATCTATTTTAAATTAATACCAACTTCAATCACATACAAACACTTCTGTATAGCCCCACCCCTCTTTGTTATAGATGTCACAAATTACATCTTTTGTAATTATGTTTGTCTTTTAAATCCTGTGGAATGAAAAGTGGAGTTATGAACCAAAGTTATAATACTGGTTACCATATTTGTCTGTGTATTTACCTTTATATTTTTATTGTCTAAAGCCTTTCATTTCAACTTGAAGGACTTCATCATTGCTTGTAGGGCAGGTGTAGTGGTAGTAAACTCTCTCAGCTTTGCTTAACTAGAAAACAATTTCGTGTTTGAAGGACAGTGTTGACAGGTTTAGAATTATTGGTTTAGTTTGTTTTCTTTTAGCACTTATAAATATATCTTCCTCCTGGCTTCCCACGTTTCTACTGGGAAATCCACTGATAATCTTACTGAGCATTGCTTTTATATGACAAGTCACTTTTCTCTTCTACTGTTGAGATTCTCTCTGCTTTTGGCTTTCAACAGTTTGTGTGTTTCAGTGTGGTCATGGGTTCCTTTGGGTTTAACCTACTTGGAGTTTGTTGAGCTTCTTGAATTTGTAGATGTCTGTCTTCCCTCAAATTTGGGAAGTTTCCTGCGGTTATTTCTTCTGTCTTGCTGCCCCTTTCCCTCTCTTTTTACCTCTGGGACTCCCATAGAGTTATAGTGGTCCATTTAATGATGCCCCATAGGCTTTTCTTTCTTTTTTTTTTCCCTCACATTTCTACAATTTTTTGTCTCCTGAGACCTAATAAGTTCAATTGATTTGCCGTCATGGTTCTTTCTTCTTCCTGTTTGAGTGTTGTTAAACCCCTCTAGTCAACTTTTCAATTCATTTATTTTTTGCAGCTCCAGAATTTTTTTCTAAAAAGATAAATTTCTATTTTAGTTGATATTCTAACTTTGTACATGTTTTCCTTTAGCTCTTTGAGCATATTTGACATTTGGTTTAAAGTCTTTGTTTAGTACGTCTGATGCCTGTTTCTTAAGGATGATTTTTGCTGCATTTTCTTCCTTTGAATGGGCCGTGTCTTTTCTTTGAAAATTGGGCATTTGAAAAAATAACCATCTCTTTCAGTCTGTTCAAACTGGCTCTGTGCCAGGGAAGACATTCACTAATTTATAGGGTGTTTGAGCCCTGGGATTAGCCCAGGATGGAGGCTTAAGGTCCTGTCAGGTCTTTTCTGGGCATGTCTTGCCTGGGGCTGTGTGCTGTTTGATTCTTTCCTTATATATGGCTGTTTTTACATGTCTTAATTTTCCAGTTTTACCCCAGCTCCTTCTCAGGACCTTAGATGTCCTTTTGTCCCTCTACCTATAATTTCTTGCCCAGGCATCTACAGATCTGCTCTTCCTCCAGCTCTTATGAGTGGTGCCTCCCTCTTTCTGTCCCTTTTCCCAGCCTGAAATCTGAGCTATACCGCTTTTCCATATCTTAGGCAAGTTAGGTGATTAGTTAAGGACTATTCAGTTCTTCAGGCAGCCCTAGACACATTAGAATGTTGCAAATAAGCTCTGCTTTGCTTCCTCCTGTTTGAGAGAGGTCATTGGGAGTTGGGCTGCTGCTTTCTCCCAACCATGCCACACTGTGGAGGGGGTAGGGCAGGTGAATAAAAACACCATGAAATTTCCTACTGTTTTGAATGTGATTGATTAGGCATTTGTTCAGTTGCTATAGGCCACTGACGACTTATCTGGAGGCCCATAGTTAGTTATTTTAGCCAGTCTCTAATTGTCTGCCCCCCCCCCCCCCCCCCCCCCCCCCCCCGCTGGAGTTTCCATAAAGGAATGAGGCCTGGTGCTTCCTAGCCTCCAACCTTGCCCTGATTTTGTGTGTGCAGTATAACACAAGCATAGTGTAAAGGTCAAATGTACAGTGTAATGAATTATTTTAAAGCATATGACTACAATCCAACTCAGGAAATGGAACATTGCCGTGACTCCAGAACCTCCCTGCTTACTCATTCCTAACCAAATCTCCCATTATTCTCCCCTCACAAAGTTGACCATTATTCCAACTTTGTGTGTAATCAATCCCACTTTGCTTTATAGCTTTAACATGATGTATACATTCCTAAACAATATATTAGTTTTGCCTATTTTTGAACTGTATATAAATGGAATTGTGTTACATATCCTTTGGTCTGGCTTTTTACTTCAAATTATTTTTAAATCACCAATGTTATCCCTTTAAAATGTAGTTTATTCTTTTCCCTTCTATAATATTCCATTATATTAACATACTATCAATTTATTTCAGCTATTTTTGACAGATTTAGGAGTACAATTGCTGGGACATGGGGATGTGTATCTTCAGCTGCATCAGCTAATGCTGAAAAGTTTACCAGAGTGGTTTTAACAGTTTAAGTTCCTACTGGCAATATATGAGAGTTTGTTTTTTGCACATCCTAATACTTATTTACACATTTTAGCTAACTTGGTGGGTATGTTCCTTTTCATATATTTATGAAATGTATGCCATTTGGATTTCTTGTTAAGGACTAATCAAAATCTTGTATGTTTTTTCCTAAGAGTTCTTTATATATTCTGGGTATTGTGGTATTCATCCTATGTCAGTTGCAGGTTGGGTGACAATACATCCTCATTTGCCCAAGATACCCAGTGTGTGCCTGTGGTCCCAGGGTAAATATTAAAATGCCATTGAACAAAGGTGTAGAACTCACATTACCTGATTTCAAGACTTACTGAAAAGCTACAGTTAATCAAGACAGTGTGGTATTTGTGTGAGAACACACATAGACCAATGGAACATAATAGAGAATTCAGAAATAGATCAACACATTTTTGGTCAGTTTGTTTTCTACGAAGATGCCAACTGAATGGGAGAAATAATAGTCTTTTCAATGAATGGTGTTGGCTCCACTGGATAAAAAAATAAAACTCATATCTCAAGCCATATACAAAAATTAACTCAATAGATTGCAGACCTAAAAGTTAATTCTATATAGACCAATGATACAAAATGGGGGATTCTATTTTTTATATTTCCTGGGGAAAGGGCAGTAATAGAAGCTTGACTAGTGCCCACCTTCTGCATTGTTAGTGTAGCCTTTTCATCAATAGCTAGAACCACAGAAACATTTTAAATATATATTTCCTTCAGCAGGATACAAGCCTGAGTTCTGATCCATGTTGGTCTAATGAAGAATAGATGATGTTTGTCTATCCAGCTTGTCTGCATAATTAAGATAGTGTACTGAGGTCAGGAGAATGCACTGTTGTCACAGTCACTCTGGCCGCCATTTGATCTTGTTTTCAATCTCATTAGCTCCAGCTTTCACTGAAGCCGATTTCACAAAAGCAGACACTTGATATTCTAATCAAAATGCTTCTAGGCTCTTTTTAAGATTTAAAAAATAATGGCAACTCTAAGAAAATTCTATATTTTCTAAGTAAATAAAATATTAAGAGATTAATACAAATTTTGTGCCTCCCAGAGACAGATAGTCATAATGTGTAGCTATGAGACAGCAAAATAGAGGTGAAGTTCTAAGAAACAGATTAAATGCTATATATGTTTTAGGATCCGAAGGACCATAGATAATTTCATTTCTAATATTTTACTTTTTTTTAAAAAGCTGGGCACCTGAGCTAACATCTGTTGCCAGTCTTCTTTTTTTCTTCTTCTTCTCTCCAAAGCCCCCAAGTACGTGGTTGTATATTCTAGTTGTAGGTTTTTCTGGCTCTGCTATGTGGGATGCTGCCTCAGCATGGCTTGATGAGCAGTCCTAGGTCTGTGTCCGGGATCCAAACTGGCAAAACCCTGGGCTGCTGAAGCTGGAGCGCACAAACTTACCCACTCGGCCTCAAGGCCAGCCCATATTTTACTTCTGATAGTAGTGGACTAGGGAGTTTGGACCAACTCCCTGGCTAAGAACACTTGCTCTAAGACTTCTAGAACTAAGTATCACCAGGCCACAATCTAGGAAATGGAAATCCCAAGAGACACGCTTAGCATTTGGGGCCATTTTTCCCTAGAAATTGGCAGAGACTAGACAGCAATTCAGTAACCTTGTAGAACTAGGACAAATGTTGGTATTGAAATCTGTGTGGGTGAGGTCCTTGAAGAATTTCAGCCTGGGAATAATGAACTAACCTAACCCTTACAAGGATGGTAGGCTAGCTTTGTATAGCATATTATCAATCATCACTTAAATTGGGTAAGGGGATTCTGGCATGCTATTTTCCCTAGGTACCTAGCAGAAACAAAATCCTCTATAAAGGAAAATATCATCCTAGGCCTAAACTTAAACAATTTCTTAAATATGTCTGGAATACAAAAAACTCCTGTACATTAGGAGATAAGATCACATGAACAACCAGCGGGGACATACACACACACACACACACACACACAAATACACACACAATACAAACACCCACAAGAGCTCTAGATAGTGGATTTATCAAACACAGTTTAAAATAATTATGCTATTTAAATAAAAGAAGATTGAGCATGTCAGTGGGTCAGCTGTAAACCATAAAAAGAGATTGGGGATGGGAGATAAATTCTGGAATTGAAAAGTAGCATAAGCAAGATGAACTCAATGGAGGGGTTTAACATCACAGTAGCCATAATTGATGGCAGAATTGAGTTAGGAGTAAATACACAGAATGGAGAGGCAAAAGTAGAGACAGCCAATAAAGAAGGTCTAATAACGTTTAATTGGAGTCTCACAAGGAGAGCAGAGAGAGAATGCGGCAGATTTAAAGAGATAATTGAGACTTTTTAAAAAACTGATGAAAACCAACAAGCTACAAATCAAAAAAGTTCAACAGATCCAAAGTAGGGTTCATAAGGACGAAAAAGATACATCAGGCAAACATCTTAAATAATAACACTATTATTAATCAGACAAAATAGGCTTTAACAAAAGCATTACTGAAAGTCTGATATTTCTGAAAATCAAAAATTCAATTCACCAATGAAATGTTCCAAATGTATATACACCTAATAATATGGGTTCAAAACATATAAAGAAAAAACTATGATAGTATACGATTTCAATACATCCTTCTCAGCAAATAACAGAACAAGCTTCAGAGAGATTATGGTATATATATTTTGGACCACAGAGCAAATTTCAACCATTTTCCAAGAATTAAAATTATAGAGTATCCAACTATAATGTAATTAAGGTAGAGATTGATAATAAGAGGATAACTAGAAAACCACTATATTTGAAAATCAAGAAACATCTAACCCATAGTTCAAAGAAGAAAATACAATAGAAATTAAAATATGCATTAAACTGAATGACAGTTCACATCAAAACTTGAGAATGGAATTTAAACTATGCTTGAAGTAAATCTGTAACTTGAAATTCCTATATTATGAAAAGACGAAATCAACACGCTAAGTTAAAAAGAACTCCTCTCTTCCAAGGAAATAAAAGGAAATTAACACAAATTAATGAAATTAAAAAAAATACCATGGAAAATGTCAACAAAGCCATAAAATGGTCTTTGAAAGAAAAAACAGGCTAACAAAATTGGTAAAAACTGCAAAGGAAAATGAGGAACAAGGTAATGAGGGAGACAGAAGAAACAAAGAGAAAGAGATGGGGATGCAAGAAGAAAAAAGAAAACCAATCTCAGGGATGAAAAGGACATCACTATAGAATCTGCATATGTTATTAATAGTCAAGTCATATCAGCGACAATTTTACATTAATCTATTTGAAAATGTAGATGAAATTGACAAATCCCTTGAAAAACACAACTTACCAAACTGACATAAGGAATAAAAAGCCCAAATGATCCTGTGGCTGTAAAATGACTGAATCTGTAATTAAAGACCCATGCACAAAGAAAAATGCAAGCCAAAATGGTTTCACCAAGTTCTATCAAACATTGATGATTATTCCAGGAATGCAAATTTAGTTTATCATAGTGAACAAAAAGTCTCGGTAATTCACTCTATTAACAGAATAAAGGAGAAAAATTAAAATCATCTCAACAAATGAAGGAAAAAAACACTTGATAAACCAAAACTCATCATAAAAACTCATAGAAAACTGGGAAAAATATGTTCTCAATCTGATCAAAGATATCTACAGAATATCTACAGTAAACATAAAGGAGAGACATCAAAAATTTCCTGTGTGAGATAGGGAACAAGACACGGATGTTACCTTTTCCATGCAGTACTATACTGGAGGTCCCAACTAGTGCAGCAAAAGCGAGAAAATTATATATATAACCATTTGAAAGGGAGAAATAAAACTGCCATTACTCTCAGATTATGATGGCATATGTTTATAATAAAAGATAATCTGAATAAATAGTTAGAATGAATTTAATAGTTGAGTACAATTTCAACATAAAACCAACTTTCTCTATACTGACAATTGGAAAATAAAATTTAAGACAGTATTTACCAAAAAGTAACATATACCTTGTAATAAAACTTATGAAAATGTGCAAGATTTAAAAACTATAAAACAGAGATTAAAGATGACTTAGACCTATATAAATTGAAGGATATGTCACATTAATAGAAAAAAGACTTGAAAGGTTAAAAATGCCCAATCAAAAGCGCGACAAGCTTTGTCTTTTTTTGGTGTTACTTAACAACCTGGTTCTAAAATTTATATAAAAAAGCAAAGGGCGATAACCAGCTAAGACAAATTTAAAGAACAAGGTGGGGATGGGAGAGGGACTTGCTTTCCCATATCTTAATTATCTTAATTATCTTAAAGCTATACTTAGTCAACACACAAAGGTAAGAACTCTCTGGACTATGACATAGAATCGGAGAATATACTCATATGGACACTTGATTTACTGCCAAAGGAGTATTGCAGAGCTGTAGGAAAAAGGATAGTCTTTCCAATAAATGCTACACAGATAATTAGGTATACATACGCAAAAAACAAAACAAAACAAAAAATGATTCACACCGTACTCAACAAATGAATTCCAGGCAGACTGCAAAGCTAAGTATAAAAGATAAAACAAAAAATTTTCTGGGAAAGAATAGTAGACTATCATCTTCACATCTTGGGTTAGGAATAGACTTTTTAAACAGGGCATAAAAAGCTATAGGCACACAGAAGATTGAAAGGACCACATTAAAATAATGAATTCCTAGGCAGTCTGTAACACAAATGATGCAAGGCTTATATACAAGATATATAAAGAATTCCTACTGATATAATAAAAATTAAAAAAAGAAAAAGAGACTGGAACCAAAACCTTATTAAAAAGGGGATTTCCAAATGATTAACCTCATTAGCAACCTGGAAAAGGCAAATTAAACACGATGAGAAATCACTGTTCACCCACCAGACAGGCCAAATTAAAAAGACTGGCAAGGGCTGATTACAATGTGGGAGTAGTAAGGACCTTCACATCCCACTCAGCAATTCTACTTTATCAGGTAAATACCCACAAAAATGTATACACATAAGCTCCGAGAAAGATGTAAAAGAATATTCCTACAGCATTATTTGTAACATCCTCAAACTGGAAACAATGTAAATATCCACCAACAATAGAATGGGAATGGGAAGGGGTGTGTGTGTGTGTGTGTGTGTGAGATAAGGGAATACTATGTAATACAATGAAAATAAACTTACAGCGGCATGCAACATTCTGGATGCATTTCACAAAAACTGAGCAGCAGCTAGATACAAAAAAATACATACTTTGATTCCATTTATATTGCTCAAAGAATAGGTGCAATTAAACATTATGTTTAGAGAGAAATACTGAATTGTTAAAATCAGAAATCAAAATAATTACCATAAAAACTAATAGAGTGATTACCTTCTGAAGAGGAAGGGGGACAGGCCAGTGACTGGAAGGGGGCATGAGGAAGCTTCTGGAGTACTGGCAGTGTTCTGTTCTCTGGACCTGGGCTGTGGTTACAAAGTTGCTTGTTTTGTGGTAATTCACCAAAGTGTCATTTTTGTGTTCTTCTTTGTGTTACATTTCATAATTAAAAAAAGTTTACTTTCAAAGAAAAATTAGAGGGGCTGGCCCCGGGGCCGAGTGGTTAAGTTTGCGCGCTCGCTGCAGGTGGCCCAGTGTTTCGTTGGTTCGAATCCTGGGCGTGGACATGGCATTGCTCATCAAACCACGCTGAGGCAGCGTCCCACATGCCACAACTAGAAGGACCCACAACGAAGAATATACAACTATGTACTGGGGGGCTTTGGGGAGAAAAAGGAAAAATAAAATCTTTAAAAAAAAAAAAGAAAAATTAGACATTATGACATTTCTTTACTTGTTGCTGTCTCAATTTCCTACTGTCTCAGTTGCAGACTGCTGTTGAGCTCTCCATTTATTCATTACTCCTCAACTGAGGATTATGGGCAGCAAGACAGATGTCGGACAAAACCCACATCAAGAAGCAGCAGTTCGAGCCAGATGAAGAGAACTGGGGAGATTGGTTGCATAACAATGTGAACATACTCAACACGACTAAACTGTGCACTTAAAAATGGTTAAGGTGGTGAATCTTATGTTATATATATTTTACCACAATTAAAAAAAAGGTACAGTTGCTCCAGATTTCATGATCTTATGGTTGCTTAGCTATGGACACACTAACACTCTACAGGACGCTTTTATACTATCTAGACCTCTGGCCTCTTGGTCATAGCTTACAGACTCAAATGAAGTCAAAACGCTACAAATGCAAACTCAAGTAGGTAACAACGTAAGTCCGAAAACTGAATTTTATCTTTGGACTTGCTGCCTCACTGTCTTATTTATACTACAGAGCACTCAGTTTTGTTCAATTCTAAGATACGGAACAAACCCAAAAGCTGTTTTATAGTCTAAAACTTCAAGGTCATGATCTTTAATACCTCCCTCTGTGATGTACAGTGTCAGTGATCACACATGAAATAAATTTAAAGATGTAAAGATTATTCTGAGACAATTATCCTATATTCCAATGTATTTAAACTACTATAATTTCACTTTTTTTTCCTACAACAAAAACCACAAATGTGGTTACAAATACAGCGTTTTATTAAGGCAATCTACTGAACCAAAATGTTTCCTAAAACTAAGAAAGGTGAGGGATCATTCCTGCTCTTAATGAGAAAATTCTACAATGAAGATAACTGATTAAATACCAGAACTTTCCGGAACAGGGCTTTTGTTAGAGTACTATCCTCATTTAAATGGAGATAAAATTCCTATTTGGCTAGGTGTCTTCTCCCTCACTCACCCATAAAAAGTCAAAATGAGATTTCATTCTGGGGTAGAGAGAAGGCAAAATAAAATAGTAGGTCTAAGTTGAACTAATCTAGCACTTCTTTTCTACACATATTCTCTAAAACCTTTGTAAGAGTGAACAAAGAAGGAAGTATACATTCAGTACTCTGTAACTCCTTTCAAAAATAAAAGATTCATAAAAGACAACAATTAACACAAAATTTGAATTAACTTTATTTCCCCTACAGTCAACAACTTCTCTGCATTGAATTTTAAAGCAACAAAGTAAAATAAAATCCCCCAAATAACAAGGTATCAGAAATCCAGATTTAGTTACACTTTATTTGTGAAAATGTTCAGCCATTTTATTGGTCTGTAAAAGAACCATCATCTGGGTCAAAAAGGAATTTTATAAATCAAAGAATATTCTACACTTTGGAAAAGAAAATCAGCAGTAACATTCTCACTGAATATCGTAAATTACACTTTTCTTCATAAAAGGTACATACTATTCTGCACTTTTCCACCAAAAGCAGTGGTGTAAGTTATGCTTGTTTATATAAAAAAAAGTCATATCCTGTGGCAGGAAAACTCTCTTTCACTTTTACTAAACAACTGGAGAAAATTTTCAAGTCTATATAAAGTTGCCTATAAGCTGGAAAGTGAACATGTTCAATCTCCATTTATATTTTAGTGCATTTTTTGACAATTGTCACATTTTTAATGAAAGTAAGAAAATGCATATAGCATTAAAGAGTGTTTCATCAAATGCTTAAGGGATTAAAAAAATATGGAGTGGAGGACAATCATTGTGACGGATGAAACTGTTATAAAATGAGAGAAATGCAGGCGAAGTTTACAAATCCTTTGTCATTTTGAAGAGTCACAGAAAATGAACTTTGGATACCTGTCCACTTTAAGGGTTTTTTCCTTAATCTTTTGCATGTAAACATAGTGCTAACCTCAGTACTAAGATACCAAACTTCATTCTAGTAAGCAACGTTCTGTGCAGTTGCCATGATTGCCAAAGGATATAAATTTAGCCCTTGAATGAAGAACATATGAGATCTGCTCTGTAAGTACCTGGTGAAAACAACTGCTGACAGCAGCAATAATGTGTCAACATAACTACTTGAATCGATTAGTTACTCAGAGGTCTATCTCTGAAACAGCAGCTTCTTCTTAGAGCAAATGGTAAGCAACAGAAAATGTACATTTGATGAAACATTCTTTGCATTGGAGAAACATGAAAATAAATATAGTTCAAGGAAGTATAGTTACTTTTCTAATACCTCTTTCTCAGACCTGTACTAGTTTACTGGTTCAAGAAGCTCGCATCACATTTGTCATTTGTATTTTACATATTGCTATTTGGGTAGTTCAAATAAAATGCAGGTCTTGTAAAAGAACAAAAACATTGACAAGTATGCATGTGCCAGGGACCAAATTAGAGGGTTCTTTGGTGCAATTAGTCCAAATTCTCAGATTTGAAGGATAATATGTACCAATAAAAAAAATCTGCTGTTAGACATTTACAGCAGTGCTCTGTCTTGCTTCACATTACAAATTGAAAACAGCTGTTCTCAATAAGCCAATTTTATTTTTTAAATCAGGCATCGCCAGAAAATTTTGTACATTAACCTGGACCAGTGATGGTTCTGTACCCTCTGTCGCTGTGAAACATGACATGAGCTAAAGGCAAAGACTGGTTCTCACAAGGACAACTGCTTCAAGTCAGGAACCAGAACAGTGTATTTAAACAGTCTTCTTAGATATTTTCTTGCCTTTCTTAAAAACTAGCTTATTTTTAATGTAGCCACGCTTCCTTTTTGTAGTCTAAAAAGAAAAGAGAACACATGTTGTTAGTGGTTTCCTACAAATTAAAAAAATATAAACACACACAGTTTACTGCACTGTGATTGATAAAGACTGTCTTAATAAGCCCTTAGCTCTTCCTATGGCTGGACTCCTTGAATAGTCAATGAGCATCACTAACTCTTCTACGGAGAGGACACGAAGAGATCCAAAATGAACTGGACTAGATCCCTAGCTTTAAGGTCAAAGAACTACCAAAGCATTCCTCAAATGCGTATCATATATTCTGCACCATTAGGTGAATGAACCCCCACCTCCCCTCTCAATCAATAAATGCTTAGCTGGAATAATTACTCACATGTCCAGGCATGATAGAAAATAACATTAGACTAAGAAATAAGAAAATATTAATGCTGCTCCTAGTTTAGCTTCCAAGAATTAGCTGTATGTCAGAAATAACAAATTGGTAACTTTGGGGGTCCCAGTTTTCTTATCTGTAAAATGAAGATGATTGTACCTATTCTACACACATGAAAGAGAAATAAAATTACTTGGCACATTCTCCAATTTAGGTAGGAAAATAAGTATCTAAAAATGAAAAACAAAACAAAAACCAAACATCAAGAAAAAAGCCCAACATTCCTTGAGTTTCATAGATCTTTTAAAAATAACACATTTTTCTTAACAGTTCAGGATCCCACTAAAATACTTTCAACAGATGTTTTCTAGTATAAGAAGCAAAATTACTACAAATGCAGTGGTAGAAATTGCTGCAAAAATGTTTGCTGTGTTAGAATCCTACAAGATAAATCATACAGACACAATGTGTCTGCCAATCCGACATATAGTGAAGAAAGGAAGTATTTTTTGGAAACAAGCAATTTAATGCACCATCAAAGCACTGGGTTAGCAGAGGCTGAAGATTCAGGAGATTGACCACTCAATTCAATTTTCACATTTAAATACAACTCTTGGAGGAGGTTTCAGAATCTTAGAATAAATGCTCCATCGTGCACATTTATTTATGATGTTCAGTTTAAAGCACTTTATAATTTTTTCTAACAGGGACAAGAATACAAGGCAAAATGCAATCCTTCTTAAAGTTACAAAAATTAGTTACTGCTAACTTGTCCACAATATATGTTACCTTATTATTAACTTATTTTATTAAGGCAAAAAGTAAAAAATTTCAGAGGACACAATTTTTAAAAATTCAAACGAGATCAAGGAGTTAGTGTCTTTATCATCATTACCTACAGATTTCTAACATGAAAATTTTTCTATGAGATATTGTAAAATGCCCCAGGTCTATACAAGTATGTTACTAGTCTCTAAGGGTGTTTTTCTCTACGGGCAGTGAGCCAATTTTGGCAGCTCTGGACTACAATTCCTAGGGCTTTAGTCATGTCTTCTTTGCAGTGGCAGGAAAAACTCCCAGAATGCCTGCTGTCTCATACCCCCTCACTTGCTAAACTAAAAACCAGGGTAGGGAGAGGAAACCAAATAAAGAAACAAAAAGCATTCCTCTGGTGCTAGTACAAAAGAGAGATTATAAAGCCATGTAAACCAGAAATTCAAAATCCATGTTGTTGGCTACTAGAATATATATTGTGGGCATTCAAGATAGACTCATTTTAATTATCCATTCGCTTATTTATTTTAGGGAAATGATGGGAAGACAAAAGAGGTCAGTAAGAAAACTCACTATAATCAGTAAGTTCAATGGCATTGTTTTTCAGAAAAGGTAGACGTTCACTGGGCTTAGATATCTTAGGAGTAACTGCCTTGCGATTAGCAGCATTTGCTTTGACTCCTGCACTGATGTGACTCACCAGTTTCTCCCACTATATGGCCTGTGAGAAACCAGATCATTTGATCTGTCATTTGATATAAAGACTGGTAAGTGAATCTGATATGACCCACAGAAAGAGTGTCAGCTCTACATATTTCAATACATCAGTCTAGATACGGGAATTTCATATCTGGCACAGAAAGTATTCATTTAAAAAGTTTATATTTACATATCATACAGCTAATATTCAGCACTTTTATAGTACAAACTGAAATAATCTGTATTCTGAATATACTTGAAGTATACTTTAAGTAATGCAAATAGATAAGACAATTGCTTCAATGATTTAAAATAACTAATCCAAGCAATGTAAACAAGCATCTCTCAAGACTTAAGACTGAAATTGTTCTAATAATTATTAGTATTTTAATGGTAGTACCTTGTAATACAACCTTAATATTTCATCTGACTGCTCATTATTTTTCATCTTCCACAGAGGGCAACCTATATAAATATTCATTTTTAGTAGTCTTTTATAGCAAAGATTAGATCTATTTGGCTTAAGTGAGCAATAATGACTTCCAATAAAATACTTCACATCTTATTAAATATTTATACAAAAGGACTGCAACAGTCTCATCATCATAATTCCTGCCTACAAGCTCTGTCATGATAATTACATTTAAAAATAATTATCTTAAGATAAATGATTTTTTTTATTCAAACCTATTCTTTATTCAATGAATAATACAGTAACATCATACTAAGAATGGAACATGAAAATGTAGTATACATTTGCTTTGACCAAAAGATGAGGAATGGCATTTTTCAATCACAATGGCATTACTTCAGTATTTGGCATTTTTACTTTTCACAGAAAGTGATGGCCACAGTCACATCTTACTTTATGAATAAGTCTTATTAATGGGAAGGTGCAAACTAAAGCCAGGAAATCTCAACTTGGTTCACCAATAACTACTATATGCTATCCAGAAAAAGTTGCTGCTTGGGATATCTGAGTGCTCAGCTTGAAAAGAATGCCCCTAGCAGGACAGCTTGATATTTACTTTGTATAAAAGCCATCATCTTTACAGATCTGGTAAATGGAAATTTATTAGCAAATTTTAGTAATTATTTTTCAGACAAACCAACCAACCTTGAGTTACCCTTTTATAGACATTGACTTCACCTGGCACCCACCTTCTTTGACAAATACTTCTGTTTTGGGAAAATGTTGGTGACTCGAGGTTTGTGGTCTAGTGTCTCCCTGTTATCAGGTGCTTTCACTTTATATATCCTTACAAGCCAGTGTTCTGATGTAAAGGCCTCCTCCAAATGCTTGAATTTAATGTCCTTGTTTCCAATCTCAGCATTACGTGTTCGGTCAAAACCTGGGGGTGTACGAAAATCCAGCTGCAAAAGTGACATTAGTATTGGATGTTAGCCATATCATTAAGTATTAGAAGGAAGTAAATGTTATCATCAGAGTAAAATTCTCTTTAAACTAGGAAAACAGAATCAGAGTAATATACCATAACAATTCTCATATGCTGTTAACTAGATATAGGAAGAAATCAGGAAGAGAGAAACTAAATACATCACAATTAGAATTTCACCGAACCCTTAAAGTTTATGAGCAGCCTGCAAGCGTTAAAAAACCAACACAGCAAACCAAAATCCATCAAAGCCCTTTTTATAAGTACAGAGAGAGAACACACAGAAGCGACTTCTTTTCTGCCTCAGGGCCTTGCACTATCTATTCTCTGAGCCTGAAAGTGCTTCATTTGGCTCTTTTGCACGCTTGCTCCTTTCTATCCTTTGGTCTCAGCCCAAATACCGTTTCTTTAGGGAAACAGTTTCTTAGATTGGTGGTTGAGAACTCTCCTCCATTGTTTCCATATCTTTTACTCTATAGCGTTCATTGCTAAAGTTTTTATTTATTTATTTATTTATTTATTTAAAGATTTTATTTTTTTCCTTTTTCTCCCCAAAGCCTCCCAGTACATAGTTGTATATTCTTCGTTGTGGGTCCTGCTAGTTGTGGCATGTGGGATGCTGCCTCAGCGTGTCTGATGAGCAGTGCCATGTCCGAGCCCAGGATTTGAACCAACGAAACACTGGGCCGCCTGCAGCGGAGTGCACGAACTTAACCACTTGGCCACGAGGCCAGCCCCTATTTATTTATTTATTTTTTTAAAAGATTTCTTTTATTTTTCCTTTTTCTCCCAAAGCCCCCTGGTACATAGTTGTGTATTTCTAGCTGTAGGTCCTTCTAGTTGTGGCATGTGGGATGCCACCTCAGCATGGCCTGATGAGCGGTGCCATGTCTGCACCCAGGATTCAAACTGGCAAAACCCTGGGCTGCTGCAGTGGAGCGCGGGAACTTAACCACTCAGCCACGGGGCCGGCCCCTTTATTTATTTTTAAAATTACAGGTTTCCCCAGCTATCCAAAAATTCTCTTTACGCCACTTTGCTTTTATGGAAGACCTATACCAACCGAAAGAAACCTGAAGAGGATTTTTGCTTTCATGGAAAAGCAAAAAGTGAAAATGGGGTTCAGCAGTTTTTTTGCAGCAAGTTATAGAGACTAAGTAACTTAAGCATACTGTCGTATTTCAAGCCTTCCACTTCAGTTACAGAGATGACTAACCTGGACCTTCAACATGAAGGCAGGCAGATATAGAAGAAGGTGTAGACATTAGTGACCTGCCTGCTCTGATGGAGTCAGACAACAATAACGTACTAACAGATGCCCCTCCTCCTCTCTCTCCTACACCCTAGTCCCCTGTACCTCCCACCACCCCATCCTCTGACTACTCAGCCTCAGACACCACCACCGCCACCACCACCTCTCGGCCTTCCAGGGTGCTTGCTGTCTTCCTGATTCTAGAGTGTGAAACTACACCGTACGTACATTATTTCTACTTCACTTAGGCTGTGTATTTACCAGGTCATTCCTGCTTTTGCTATATGTCAGTGTTATTTTAGGTTTTATGTGTTATTTGGTATGATTTGGTAGGTTATTTTTTGGGTCTGGGAATGTTCAAAAAATTTTCCCACCTAAGTGGTAACTGCATCTTTGCTTTACACCATTTTGGCTTACAAAAGCTGTCACAGCAATGCTCTACTTTTGGATAGCAGAGGAAATCTGTTCCTGCATCCTCCACCAGGATAAAAGGAAAAAAGGAGGAGAGGGGAGAAGACTTTAAGAAATTCTCAGACTAAGTTTATGTTAACACACAAGCAGAACTTAATTGAATTCAACTTCAAAACAAAAATAAAAACCTAATCTACTCCAATGAGGGAATAACTCGTTCTTGCATATCTGTACAATAAAAGTTATACTTCATGTTTTAAACATATATTAGTCTTGAGTAGGGAAGGCATCAAAATAAATACATACTAGAAGCATGGCTTAAAACTCCTATAAAAAACAGGAAAAAAGGTCTTTCGATGCTATCATTAGTGAACACAGAAACAAACCCTTGACCCATTTTCTGAGGTACCTAATTATTATGGTTTAAGTACTTCTTTCTTAGCATGAGTTTAGAGACTGGGCAGTGGCTTTCAAAAAAATCAAAACACAAACAAAAACCTAAATCTACTAGTAAAAATTATTGTGTATTTTTTTAAAGCCATCTACAGAGTAATTACAAATGAATAATGATGAAACATTATCTTGATCCCTGGTATTTACATAAAATTAAACAAGCAAGTTTTCCTCTGCCTTCTAGTATCAACTTAACCAGCAGGCAATATGCAATCAGGCAGTTTTCACTGAATCTTAGTATGAAGGCATAATTTAGTATTATAGTCACACAATCTAAGAGCTATAAAGAACCTTAGAATTCAAGTCATCAGTCCAGCCCCTATTATATAAAGAGAAAAAAACAAGTCTATGGAGGATGTGACTTGTCCAAGGGTTACATGGCTTGACAGAGCAGATCCAAATCCCAGGTACTATGATAGTAAGCCCACTGTCTGTTCTTTTTGCCAAAATGCCTCTTTGCACATTCACTCATCTTGTGGACCCTTAAGCTTCTGTACCACATCATTCTAATTTTCTAGGAAACTCTGACCCAGATAGTCCTAGCTATCTGTAGTGATGGAGAATAGGGAAAGAGTGAATATCTGAAGTGACTATATAACTCAACTCTTTAATTTCAGGCTTTTCCCTACCAAGCAGCAAAGTAACCTACTTAAGATCACACTATTTCCTAGCTGGGAAAACCTCTCCCCTGGAGAATAACGTCTTCCAAAAGCATGAAGTCAAAGGTGGCACGGCAGGCAAAGGTTGGATTTGAGCCTAGTGTTAATTAATATTTTGGAAAAAAATCTTTGATCTAAAATTTTTTTCCTAATTTTTCACATAGACGTTTCAGATATCTAAATTTAACTAGGCAGGGGGAATCTTTAGATAAGCACATTTTTCTTTAGAGTGCAACCAGAACATCATTATCTTGTTTTCTAGAGGCAAACAAAACTACTTTTACAAAAGTTTTTTGAATAGATTATTAAAAAAACTGATGTAACTAACCTGCATTTCTCCAAATCTGTAGTATGACATTTTATACATAAGGCAATTCAACAAAGTTGGGGATCCTGCTTTGTCTACACGGAATTCTCCTTGTGGGGTGAAATAGTCACTTTCCTACAAGAAAGAAACCAGAAGTTTCTGTGTCAGTTCAATTTAACACATTCAAAGCTACAGGTGCCCCTTTTCATTCCCGCATAAGAACCAGCTTTGAGGTATCTTCATAAAGACCTATTTAGTTACATCTCAAAAAAAATATGGAATCAGAAGATTAACTTATAAACTTAATGTGATACCTAAAAAAGCCCATAAAACCATTATGAATGTTTTTTAAAGTTGAGCCTGAAATCATTTATAAAAATAAACACGAGTGCCTAAGATAGAAAAGAACAGCAGTCTTTTGTTGGGAGTCAGCGAGGGCAGTTAATCCTACCAGGTTTTAAATCATGTTAGAAAACCTCAATAATTAAAAAAGAATAATATCAACACCATCATCTAATACCAAGCAGACTGGCTCTCTCCAATTGCTACATCTTCACCTCCATTACTCCTTTTCAGAGTTTTCTTAAATGTTATTCTTTATTTTTCCATATGAACTCTAAAATCAATTCTTTAGTTGGAGAGGGGACTATTTAGAAAAGTTCTGTAGTAATTTTTTTTTTTTAGATTTTATTTTTCTTTTTTCTCCCCAAAGTGCCCCCCGTACACAGTTGTATATTTTTAGTTGTGGGTCCTTCTAGTTGTTGACGCCGCCTCAGCATGGCCTGATGAGCAGTGCCATGTCTACACCCAGGATCCGAACTGGCAAAACCCTGGGCCACCGAAGCGGAGCAACTTAACCACTCGGCCACGGGGCCAGCCGCCCCCTCCTTTTTTTTGTAGTAATTTTTATTGTGATCTCATCAACTTTATAAACTAACCTCTAAAGAGGGCCAATTTGACACTATAGATAGAAATTCTTTGTCTGGGAATTTATCCTACAGAGATACTTGTACATGGGCAAAATAATCAGTATAGAAAGTTATTTACTGCAGAGACTAAAACTGGAAACAACCTAAACATCCATCAGTAGGGACAAGTTAAATAAATCATTTTGCACACAAAATGGAACACACTGTGCAGTTGTAAAAAAAAAAAAAAATGAAGAAGACTCTCTATATTCTAATATGGAAAGATCTCCAAGATATATAATCTAGTGAAAAATGCAATAAAAGGATGTTTCTTTTGCTACTAGTTATCTGCTTGAATAAGAATCTGAAGAAAATGATGAGTACCATGGCCTTTTTTCTTTTCTTAGGAGGAGGGGGGAAACTTCTACTGTATATTTATTTATTTTTTTAATTAATTAAATTTTTTTTTTTCGGTGACGAAGATTGGCTCTGAGCTAACATTGGTGCCCATCTTCCTGTATTTTGTAAACCCCAGGTTGCCGAAGCAGAGTGTATAAACTTAACGACAACAACACCGGGCTGGCCCCCATATATTTATATTTCATTTTTTGAACCATGCAAATATATTACCTATTCACCAAGTTTAAAAACACTGATTTGAAAAAGTACAGACATTTAGGGTTTCTAATCATATAAATGTTCAAAGCATATATTTGGATCTATTACATGTTACAATTTTAACACTGCTAAAACAAAGCCACAAATGAAAATCATATACTGGGAATACTAAGATTAATTTAATACAAGGAAATAATGTTCATTAATCACAGTTAAGGGAAAATGTCACAGCATTTACATCTGAACAGAAAATCTGGGCTCTACGCTACTTTGTCCCTGTCACACAACACATATGCATACATTTTCCTAAAAGGTTCTTTTATTCTGGATCAGCAGTGAATCTTTCATCTTTTGTGTCTTCATCATGTAAACTAGAAAGCTGGGTGTCCATCCTCAATGAGCTCGCAACTGAGTGGGAGAAAGACTACACAATCTACCTACAAAACAAGTTGTGTACGATTCGATGATGAGTGCAGACATGGACGCACCAGAGAAGGGCTTCTGGAGAGGGGACAAATCTGTGCTAAGAAGGTATTCCAAGAAAGATTAGAGTGTAAACACACATGTCAGATGAGTCAAGGAAGAAACAAGGCGAGCTTCACTGGCTAGAGCAGACTGACAGAGTGGAAAAAAGTTGTAAATAAGAGAGACAAAAGGCCAGCAAAGGAAAGCAAAGTATTAAGGGGTTTGCATTCCGAGCTAAGAAGTTTGGATTTTATACCAATACTTCATTACAGAGGTTATTTCGTACCAGCCAGTAAGCTGAAGCTTCATCTATATTACTACAAATTCTTATAACAGCACTACAAATAAACTATTCCTGGCATCCCCATTAGTGATAATCTGAGGCTGCCTTACTCATCATTAAAACCCGGAACCTAGAATAAGACCTAGTGCTCAAAGCACATAATGCTGACTGGCCAAAAATAACTTGGTCCATAGCACCAAGCTGACAGTGGGAGGGTTTTGGTTTTAACTCGTCTGTCTGGTTTCAAGGCCCTTTTCCTTAATCTATTCAAGTTTTTCAGGCTGTAAAGTGCCATGATCAACATCATGTTAGACTGGGAGAGGGAACAAGACTAAGGCAAAGATAGCAATTTCAAGGTTACTGTCCTGTTTCAGGTTTATGATCGTAAGGGTCAGTACTAGAGTGGAAGCAATGGGAATGGAAAGAAAGGGCTGAAGTGAGAGGCTGTGAAGGAGTAAAAGCAAGAGTCTTGACAAACGATTGCTTCATAGGGGAGAACAGAAGTATCAGGTATGAGTTTCAAAAGTTTTAAACCTGGGAAAATGCTTATAGTATCTTTAATAAATAGGAAAGTCAGAGTGAGGGACTAATGTAGGAGACAGGATGATGAAAATGAATACAATGCAATTAGCAAGATAAGAGAGTTACTTAGACACTGCGAGCTGTCTCTCACACACCTGGAACGATCTAGTTTCTTACCCGAATGTCTTTTGGATGTTCCCCTTCAGCTATCCTAACCATCCAGAGAAACTTGTTGATGTCATCACCAGAATAGCCAATAACCCCTCCAAAAATAACCAAAACATAATCTACATCCAGACTCCTCATGATTTTATAGGCTGCTGTTTCATTTGAAGACATAGCTTTTCCCACCTACAGAATAAAAAAATGAGAATATGTGTACTTAGTCCCACAATACACTAAAACCAAAAATGAATGTACATTTTTACCTTAAGACGGAATGCATCTCAAGACTCTGATTTAACATGGGATTCTTTTCAGAGAAATGATTTGCTATGAATTCAACAAATTCACTGAAATTTTTAAGCATCCTACTTACTACAACCAGTTATAGCAGAAATGTCAAAATCAGAATACATCTAATATTTTGCTAATAATTAAGTTTCATGAAATTAACCTCTTAATACAAAAGCAGCAGGATTAAAAGAAGTAGAATTTCTCCAACTTCAGGCCAGAGATGATCAGTGATCTGGCTAGCACAAATATATTCTCCTCAGTCTACCAGACAGATTACCTACAACACTAATACAAATAGAATTCATTTGGTTAACTCTAGTTATCTATTTAAATCTTTAAAGAACATTGAGGTGATTACCTTAATTTATGCAAACTAGTCATTTAATAGTTAAGGTGAACATAATCTGCATATCTATAAAATACAGTGCATTTGCTTTACATATTTCCAAATAGTTATCTTAATTTATAAAATGGAAAATACAAGTCAAACACAGTATTCTAAAAGTTTCCAATTTTGCCTAATTCTCCAGAGAGCTAAATAAAAATCACAAGATCTGCCAGAAATCAGCCTACAATTCTGAATGATAAATAAATAAATACCATTCTTAAAAACAAAATAAATAAGCATAGCTTGAACTCACTTGATTGAATAAACGTGTAAAGATGCATTTTGAGAATTCAGCAAGCAAAGAGGAGTTTTATCCACATTTTTCTTACTTAATCACAAGTGAAACCTGATTCCTAAATAGTAAAAGATTTATAATTTTTGATCTTTTGTTTATCAAATTCTTACCAGTGCTATGTGGCTGTTATTCCAGGTGTTATTATCCACCAAAGTAGTTCTATTAGCCATTCCAGCTATCTGATAGCCATAATCCCACCAAGACATCACTCGGGCATGTTCATCTGTATTTTGCCTTAGCCAAAAGTAAGCTTCTCTAAAATCATCTAAGATATTCCTGGTGCTGAAAAGAATCACAATAGTCTTTTAAATGATAGCTTCTAAATGTGAAGAGGGTAACTTAAAATCTTGAGGTGCTAAAGCATTGAATAATTTCACATTTTAAGGATGGTAGTTAAAAGCCTCAACGATGGGGTCGGGGATCAATGAAGAGCTAGACTAATGCTTCTTAAAGTTTAATATGCACACAAATCACCTGGTTATCTTATAAAAAAGCAAATTCTGGTTTAGCAGTTCTGGGGTGGGGCCTGATATTCTGTAAGTCAAACAAACACCCAAGTTAAAGCAGAAGCTGGGGTGGGAGAGTGGAGAGGCAATATATAAATGAGCTGTTCTTAAATTTTAGCTCCATCACCTGCAGGGCTTATTAAACCACAGATTGCTGAGCCCCAACCTCAAGTTCCTGATTCAATAGGTTTAGGTGGAGTGTCTACAATTTGCATTTCTAACAAGTTTCCTGGTAATGATGATGCCCTGTGTCCAAGGACCACACTTCGAGAAAAAATGATGTATATGTTATGATGTAAAGATATTCTGGAAAAGAGCATGAAATACAATGATTATTACCCACTTCAACCAAAGGGGCTGGGCGAGGAAGAGGCCATATGAAAAACATGGTAGATTCATATGCAGAGCCTCAAAAACACCTATCTTTGAATTGTATGTTTTGAGACAGAAAAAAAGAATAGCTATAAAATCCTTTTGTAACCAAGTTATTTTCTTACCCATCATGATTGTAAGAGGCCAAGACTACACTTGGACTGGAGTAGGCATTGCTTGTGACCCAGGTACAGTGGACTGCAAACATCATCAATAGCATCAGCATCAACATGGTGACAATGCTTTTTATATTAGGACCTAATCCCTCTTCAGTTTTTTCCTGTTCAGTTACATGTTTCCTCACTTTACCTGCCTGAAGATATAAAAAACTGGTTAGATAAATTCATCATTTAACTTGCTTCATTAAGACACTCAAGGTGAAAAGTTGGGAGAATGTTAATCTATCAATTTATTCTTTGAGTATTCTTGTGTCAGTGATACAATGTTTTCTAAAATTTATCAAGGTAGATTCTAAAGTCAAATGTGACTGAGAAGGCTTCCTGGGACTATATCCAATCCAGGAGCTAGTCACAGAGCAAAATATCTGCAGTAAGAAGCTGCTTTCACACCCAGTTGTCCTTTTGTTTTATGTAAATACAACGGAGATAACCAAATGCCCTCATTGTGGCAGTCTTTTCTTATAAAATCTGAATTCCTCATCCTGAAAATGGCAATGTCCAGCTATAAACCAGACCCATGTAGGACTTTAGCATAGGAAAAAATTGCATTATCAGAATCAGTCTTCCAATTTCCAAACCCCAAAACCAATAGACCTGTTAAGATTACATTTTTGAAAACAACAAAAAAGCCTACCAAAAACTGGAAGAGAGAAGAGAATAGAGTCATACGTTCTAAACTGCAAGGCTAGTTAAGAAACCACAAAACAAATAACTACTACAGACACAACAGAAAGTATGTGCTTTATTAACACAAATCTGTATGAATTATATTGGACCTATAGTAAGGAAAGAAAGAATTTCAAAGTTAATACTTAAACTAGGAAGTTTCATTGCTTACTGGTATTTAAAAACCCAGTTAAATAGTAAAATTTAATATGTCATTCAAGACAAGTGCTCTAATTCTTTCAAGTCTTTTCTGTGTTTCACCAAATATAATCCTGCTGTTGCAGGTTAAAAGCGAATTACATTCTATCGGCCAGCCCCCTTTTGCTAACAAATTGGAGGCTTCATTTTTAAAGGCACTTTATTCCCTTTATTTTACTATTCAATCAACCAAATACTGAAAAAGTTTACACTAAATATGGACCTCAAGGATAAGCACTTGGGCACATGGTTTCAGAATGGCTATAGTGCTAAGTTTTATGTAATTACAGGGGTTTTACATAAAACTTGACCAAAAACAAATGAGAATTCCTTCTCTGATTATATTCTACTTTCTTACTCTGAGCTAAAAGACCCAACTTCAAATTTGAGGCAAATAGTATAGACCAACTAGAAATGTCACAGTTTGTCTAAATCTTTCTTTAAACACATTTATTAATATGTATGGTTCTTATTGTGGAGGAAAAAATAAAGTACATAAAATTTTTAAAGGCCTTACTTCAGATTTCCCACCTTATCATACAAATTTCCTGGGTTTCTTTTGTCATCCTCATCACTGCTGTCCTCCACAGGTGGGTTTTCCCTTTTCATGTCATCCCCCAAATAGTGCTCAAAAACATTTGAGAAGGCAATTGCAGACAGCATACAGACGACTGGAGTCAAAGTCAACATCAGCCGCACCATCACTCCAGCAAAGTAGACAGCGCTGATTGCATACAAAGCAACTGCAAAGACAAGTTCTCTTATAACACTTCAGAAAAGAAAACGTTCACAGGCAACTGAACTAAAAATTTAACATATTATAAACCAAATCTAAAAACAGACAAAAGTCTCAAAAAAGAGCTGTTTTAAATTAATAATACTGACCAATTGATTTAATAGTCATATAGAAATTATAACTAGTGTTGACTACGTAAACTAAATAATCACTACACACAAACTGTTGTTTAGAGAAATGTATCATGATTCAAATTTAATTGTAGTTATTATGAGGAATAAGAATTCATTATTTGTCAACAGCATCACATATTAGAAAATCCATAGCTGATGGATGAAAACATATTTGGCAAATTATATCATTAGGCACAGTAAGTTTACAGAATCAAAGTCTATGAAAAGACAATGCCAATATCTGGCATAAAACCCGCATTAAAGTAAGAATGAGATGAGAAGAATATAATTTATTAACCAAAGGAGGAAACTGTAGTTACTGCCAAGAGCCTTTTTTTTTTTGCTGAGGAAGATTCGCCCTGAGCTCATATCTGTTGCCAATCTTCCCCTATTTTGTATGTGGGTCACTGCCCCAGCATGGCCAGGAGTGGTGTAGGTCTGCACCTGGGAACCAAACCCAGGTTGCCAAAGTGGAGAGTGCTGAACTACTACACCCTTGGGGCTGCTTTTTAAAAAAGAACTGAAAGTAATTTCAAACAGCCAAAGCCTTCCAGACACTATGCTAACCACAGGAAAAGGCGCTACCATTTCTGGTTGAAGGCTATATGACTTTACAAAGTCAATGTGTCATTTGAACTCCTATCTCATTTGAAGCTAATCAAAAACTTTTTTTCCTGACCACAAAATACATTATACCATATTCTTGTGTATAGCTCAATGAATTTTTATATATGCACACATCTATGTATTTACTACCCATATCAAAATACAGAACATTTTTATACCTCCTCTTCCCAGTCAATAACTGTTCTCCCCCCTATAAAAAAGGTAAACACTATTTGGACTTCTAAAGCATTAATTTAGTTTTCCTTATTCTTGAACTTTCATACAAATGAAATTACACAAAGTGTTCTCTTTTGTACTGGCTTCTTTTATTTATCCACGCTATTCTTTTATTAATTGCTATTGTACAAATACATCAAAATTTATATTTATCTATTCTGCTGATAACCTTTGGAATGTTTCTAATTCAGAGCTATTATGGATGAAGTTGCTAGGTGCATTCTTAAATATGTCCTTTGTTGGACATACGCATTCATTTCTTTTTGGGTATTCACCTAGAATTAGGATTGCTGAGCCATTAGGTGGACAGTGTGTTTAAGCCAAATCTTTTTGAATGATGCAGTACTAACATGGCCTTATCCAGAGTCCACTGATCTATATAAACCAGAGGAGAATGAGTCCTTCAGTTAGGACCCATGCAGGGACTTTATTTTCTCTCCTGACTTTACTCTGGAATAATACTTTGAGTGTCCCTAATGGTCCAGGCCCCATATTTGTACAAGTTCAAGTCCTGGTACTACAAATTGTTTGCTTGTGTGACCCGGTGCATGTTACACAACTTTTTTCAGTTTCAGGTTTTATCACATGCAAAACAGCCACAGCATACTTCTTGTGATAATTGAATCATGTAGAAGTTGTTGGTATCTGCTTATATTGTCCATTTATATTTTGAATGTTAGATCCTAAACACTTGGCTTTAAAATAGTTCGTATTTCTAAGTCTTGTTAGTTGGAAATATACACAAATCTCTCAGTGAAAGGGTGTTTACTTAAAGGTGATTCTTATTTCATTACAAAATATACTTTGCACTGAAATTTGGACGATGGATGCAAACTTCTTCCTACTTAATCAAATCTAACTTAGAAAGTGAAGTCAAGACTATAAGGTGAATAAAGTTATAATTTCCAATTCTCAGCCACAGACAATGACAACATTAACTTCTCAAAAACCATAATAAATTGAATTAAAAATTTCTATACAAGTACTAAATTAAAAGCTATATATATATATATAATTAGAGTATATACAATACAAAATTGCTGAGTTTTTCTTGATTAGGCATTTATGCAAAATAAGAGGAAACATCTTGAATATGCATAGAGTCAAGCAAAGAAAAACAAAACTTTGAAGTGATAATCTCAATAATGAAAATAAATTGTTCCAAATCACAGTTTTATTAAAAAATCTCTTACCAAATACTCTTTCATCGTTGATATTTTTAATGCAGAACCACAGGCCTGCTGGGAAGGTACATACAAGAATATGTAGATCAAAGAAGAAAGACACCCAAGTTGTAGGTTGATGCTCAGACACGGATGCAATAATTGGAATGTGTATTTTTGCATACCTGGTATTTAAAAAGTTAATATTATTTAAAATGAAAATGATAAAACAGTTGTTTCTTTTAGAAGAATTTTGATTGCAGATATGGTTCCTATTTCCCACCCCTTATCACTTAAAAGTACATTCCAATGTAACCTGCTATATTGGAAATAAATCTGCTCCACCTTGGTAAACCTAAAACCAATATGCTCTCCTGAAAATTGGGAGAATTATCTAAGGCCAGTTATAAAAAAGTGTTGGCTCTGACCTTTAATACAAAAATCTTTGGTCAAATAGGAATTTGTTCTGCAGTTTAACTTAGCATCTCCTACATCTGCATCAATGAGTTTGATTACCTTTTGGACTTACTACTAGTAGAAATACCTTATCTAACAAGATATTATGCTGCCACAATATTTTTCTTAAAAAGGAGATGGCACGGAGGCAGGTGAGGAAAATGGAAAGGACAGGACAAATTATTCCTGAAATGCCCTGAGATTCCAAAGCAGTCAATTAAAGTTTAGAAAGCAAGAGTAAAGTAAGACTGACAAAAATTTAACCTAGTAATTTAGCCTAATCAGAATAACTGTCTACAACTGGGGTTTTCCCTCAAACTCTCTGGTGATCCACAGGCTGATCTCTTGAAGTCTGTGTCTAAATGTTAGTTTCAGTCATTCATACATAATTTGCTTATGCCCTTTAGTTAGACCTGAACATAAACCGTTTTGGTATCACATCAAAAGGCAGGCCCATTCAATAAATTGTGATGGGTTTTTTTATTGGGCCAGATAGGGAGTAACAAAGAAGATAGAACAGCAGAAACAGGTGAGAGAGGTAAATTATCAACAGATAGTTTCTTATCCTTAGGAAAACATTTTAAGAGACAAAAAGTTTTATTGAACTAGGTAATTTAAAACCATTTTTAAAAATTAACTCATTTTATAATAGCACTCAAAAAAATGAAACAAATATTTTCTAGCATATTTGACAGATTAAAAATCCCGAAGAACTTAGAGTGGTATTAGAAAACAAGTTAAATTTTTTCTTCATATCTACAGTGTATGGTTTTACAATATAACACCCATCCTTAGTGATTAAAAATTAAGTATTACTAAAAGATGAAAACTTTGAATACATTGGTAAAAACAAAAGTCAAGCATTAAAATAACACAAACACTACCTTAAATGTTTTGTCAAACAAAACTAAAATAAGGAGTTGTCCATGTAGAACAAAAATAGGACCTATATATCATACTAAAGGTTCATTCCAAACAGGCATTGTAACAAAGAAAAACCATAAGGTATTCAACATTTACTAAACTAGTATAAACTAGGTACTTTAGAAAGATTGCTCAAGTATTGACGGAGATGCTGACAAGAAGAGAAAAAAAGAGCATTTTAATATAATACGAGGGCAAATAACTGCACTTACCCAGTGTCCCATAATGAATAAAACCTGCCACTCCATGGTGCAATGTAACCTTGGAAGGAAAAATGCAAAGGAAATTAATTTGCCTTTTTATTGTTACATTGGTTTTATGCTTACTGATTATTATTGATTAATTTAAACTAATATTCAGAGAATTTCAGTTTTCTTTTGTAGGTGACAACATATTTCACAAAGCTGGCTGTCAGATAAAATCAGTGATCAAAAAATCCAAATATCCACAGAGATTATATTTCCAGAGAAACATAAGTTGATAGATAAAACTGTAGAAAGTTTTCCAGTTCTCTCTTAAACTTCTAGTTGACTACTAAAATAAAGCAAAGACATTAACACAGCATTGGATAATTTAAAAAGGGGGGAGGTGTCTAAATTATCAAATCCAGTATGCCAAATTTGGATAAATTACAAAGATGATTTTAAACATTCATGCCCTTTTACTCCTGTCAATTAATTCTTCATAATTTTATGAGCTAGGCTGGTACATTAATTTGACAGATGGAATACCTTTAGGAAGAATTTGACTTGTTTCTAGGGACTAGAGGTCAGGATAAGTGAAGTGAAGTCAGGATAACAGACTAACAGTCAGAACACAGAAGCAGATTGAAACTGATTTGGTTGATGGTTTAAAAGTAGGAGAGAGAGAGAAAGAGTGTATGCACACGAGAGAGCAAGCATGCAATAGGTTAACACTGGAAGCTTTTAATTTTATACAGTTTGGGCCTATTCATCTATCAAGAGGGTGCTTGAAAGTGAATTTATCAGATTCTGAAGCAGAAAAATTAAGATACTGTTAAAATAAAAAGAAATCACAATTTGTAGTGCTATTCAGATTTAAGAACCTATGACTATTATTTTTATATTTTTTGTAAAGAATACAACCATAGTATTTGACCTGCTAGGGTAAATGGAACATGTACAAAATTTGCAAAAGAATTACCATTTTGAATAATCTGGAGACAAGATTCACATCTTACAGGTGATGACACCTACCTGTATAAGTCAAATAGATGACACTAAGGAAGACAGCACCTGCAGCTAGTGATACACCCAAAAAGAAAAGGGTCTGGAACTCTTGTTTTGTTAGTCGGTCTCTCAGATACTGCAAGAAAGCATAAGCTTGCAGCAATGCAAAGACACCTAATTAAAGAAAAGGGTCAAATAAATAATCAACAAAGCACTTTGCCAAGGACATTTAAAAACGTTAATTTGGAAGAGCTTCTTAATACCCTGTACCAGTCATATCCACGACTAGTCATTTCATCTAACCGACATTTTCCTTGTCAAATGATAGTTAACCAATTAATAAATCCAAAAAATTCTGTTACACATTTTTTCTGAAATGATCAGACTTCCCATACATGGACCAGGCAAGAAAAATCCCACTTCAATCAATAACTGGAGCCTATTTAGCACATTAAACTCCTCCCTTTTCCAGATTTTAGTGATGTTTTCTGGAGGGGAGAGGAATACAAACGTCATTAAAAAACAATCCTGAGATTTACTGAAGGATACATATTACTTGGATCAGGAGAATCTTGATATATAGTTACTGTTTATAATTGAGTGAGGAATGTGACCTTAATTACACACCTATTATACAAGATGCTAAATTAGTAAATATAAGGGTGAGTGCTAAGATAAATAAAATTAAAGTAGTAATAGTGAAAAGTAATTGTCAAAGTGTACAGAACACAACACAAAAGCACTACGTTTAAAACTAAACAAAGAAATGAGTATCCTATCCCATCTGGAAAACTGACTTTTTGCTTAAAAAAATTCAGTCATAAGGGTTATTTTTAAAAGTTCATTTTAGAATGGTTAAATAAGCATCATTAAAGATTTAGATTTTAAGAAATATAACAACACATACGCATAGAGTCAAGTGACTGTGTGTCTACACAAACATTGCTATACATGACTATACTCAAAACTGAATACACATTTCTCTCACTCTCAAATTACTACTCGGTAATTTTATAACATCAAATTTTATATATATATATTTTTTTTTTGCTGAGGAAGATGCGCCCTGAGCTAACATCTGTGCGTATCTTCCTCTATTTTGTATGTGGGTTGCTGTCACTCCTGGGAACTAAACCCAAGACACTGAAGTAGAACATGCTGAACTTAACTACTAGGCCATGGGGCTGGCCCCTAACATCAAATTATAAATGTAAGTAAAAGTATTTCACAGATTTTAAAGTGCTATGTAACAGTAAGGTGGGGGGTTCTTAACTTTCTTGGGGGAGGGAGTTCAAGATTCTGAGAATCTGATAAAAGCTACAGAACATCATCTCAGAAAGTTAAATATACTGATATTCATAAAACATTACAAATAAAATAATACCAATGGACTTCCTACAGGTCATGGAGCTTGCGTTGAGAATCTCTAAGATCTCCCATTATCTTGTTAATTGTGACCCAGATTAATAATGGCGAAGTACTCTGCTTACATGGAAGGAAATGATATGACTTTTTAACAACATAAAAGCCATTAATTCCAGTTAGTGAATATAAATAAAATATTTTAGTGAGATGTAAGGGACATAAAAATGAAATGTTCCATTTAAATTTGCTGAAATGGAAACTCAGTGGTACATAACTCAGTGTACAGATACACCACTGTTTAGTGTTTGTTTATACAAAGTAAATGTTACTTAGTATTTGCAAATAACACGGATTGTGCCAAAAATGCATGTTCTCCTTTTCAAAACAGCAGTGGCTGGGAAGATAGACACTTTTGGGAACACAATATCAGAAACTCTAAATAAAACTCTATGATATTCTTATTTTATAGTGATGATGTTTTAGAACCAGTAAGATGAAAATTAAAACCAAAAAAACACTTCATTCCCTTGAAGACTGGCCAGTCACACATTCATATATTCTTTAGAAGAAGGAAAATAAATATTTTTTCATACCTGCAGCTGCCATATGTTCACTTGTTCTGATTGGCTGGAATCCCACAAACGGTATCTGCATGGATAATATTAAACCCACAATGTAGAAAGTGCTATATGCTATAAAGACAAAATAGAAAACAAGGATAATTTACTACTACCATTAAGTACTTTAAACATAAATATATAGATAACATATTTTTAGTGAAGTTTTAAGTGAACTTATTTTAAGAACAGAATCTTGAACTGACTGTTCTATTTGATACATATTTGATGGTTAATCATACATTATAAATCACAAAAATTCTGCCATTTAAAAAAAATTCTTCTTATTTTTTGGTGAGGAAGATTGTTTCTGAGCCAACATCTGTGCCAATCTTCCTCTATTTTGTATGTGGGATACCGCCACAGCATGGCTTGATGAGCCGCCCAGGATCCGAACCTGCAAACCCCAGGCCACCGAAGTAGAGTGCACAAACTTAACCCTACGCCACTAGGCTGGCCCTTTAATTTTTTTACTGAGGTAACATTGGTTTTCTTTCTGTCAATTTAAAAAATATATATTATTTTAAGTACTTTATTTTACAAAATATCATTTAGAAGAGTTTAAGAGACTGGCGCTACTTTCCTCTCCCCAAAATGGAATCAAGTTTTTTTCAATCTATCATTAATAATCATTGTCATGACCCAAGAAGCTATGTAATATATAAATAAGTAAACAGCATTCCTGTTGGCATTAAACCAAAGTATGCATGACCTAATGAATACTTATGATCATCATATATGAATAGCTGCTATTGTCTCAAAAGCTCAAGCGTTTCACACCCTTTTTATAGTGTCCTAATACTCTTTGTAGAGTACTTACCAGTAAAAAAAAAAAAAAAAAAAGTCCATCCACTAAGTTTTCTGTGTTTAAAGAAGAAAAGGACTAAGTACACAGAAGTCACGCCACAAAACAGACTAGTTACTGAACTTATTAGGGTCTAATAAAGGAAATCTATTTGCTCTTGGCGTTGAGTATACTATAGTATTCTTGGCTTGTATCAACCTAAATGTATAGGCAAATGGGGATGGTTACAATTTGTGAAACAGACTTGTTCTGCATTTAGGTGTTCACAGATCACTATCAGACAAGCTGAATACAGAGAAAGTTGTACTTGGAATTACTATAACTAAAAATTATTTAGCAAAGATGATAAAACCCATCTGAAATAAGTTAATGTGAAAATTATTTCATTGATAAAACTCATATAAAGCATAGTCAATATTTAGTTGTTGGCAAATAAATTACTCTATTAGGAAAAAAGACTGGGGGTATACTTAGGAAGAGAACTGTTATAGCATACCTATATGCATGCTACACACTGTATAGCACAGCATACAGCATACACCTCTTCTCTTTACCCAGCTTAGCTGAGAAAGAATGTTTATTTGCTGTTAAAAGAAACCCATCTATACAAGGTAAATTATGGTGCAATGGTTCAAATGTTAAGTTGCCCCTCAAGCTGTCTGATAAGAGATGATCAGTAGAGTGTTAGGAAAAGGATAAGAAGCTCAAGTAAATTTAATAGGAAGAACCAATATACATGAATAACATTTCCAATGACCTCAAGCTAATGGAGAACTGGTTGTCTGAAGGAGACTACAAAAGCAATCCATCCAATACAGTACTTTCCAGACATATTAATGTTGGAATGGAATTACCCTCAGTGAGGTACTCAAACACAAATACAATAAAAGTTAAGTAAATAAGAATTTCTATGTCACGACTTGAACCATCAACCAGTTTGGTTGATGAGTTTTCTAATAACATGTTTCTTTTAAAAATCAGTCTTGTGTAGACATCCTGACAGAGTCAGAGGCAGAACCAGAAAAAAATGGGAACAAGGCATTATGTGATCTTGAACAACTACTTAACAAGAAAAGTTTCAGGTTCCTCACTACAGAATGAGGGGTTTGTACAAGAAGATTTGTAGATCCCTGCTAACAATAGTAACCTAAGATTCTATGATCAACAGGCCTTTTAGACACCCAGAACTGAGAAATCAAACCTTAGACAAATATTGAACACACAGAGGCATAACTAGACAGGTCAGGCCTGAGAAAACCTATGTCATATATGTGTTTTAATTATAGCTAACTCCCCTTACATCCAAATACCTCAATCACCTCTGAGGCTGGATTTCTCTTTCTTATAAACACAAATGAACACTGAATGTTATAACACTGTCACAGAATTTGGACTAATGGCACATGTTGAACAAAAAAGTAAAGCCTTTTTAAAAATTGAGGTGAAATTCACATATAATCATTTTAAAGCAAAGAACTCAGGGGTATTTAGTACATTCACAACATTGTGCAACTACCACATCTCTCTAGTCCCAAAACATTTTCATCTCCTCAAAAGACAACCCCAGACTCATTCAGCAATTGTTCTCTATTCCCCCCATTCCAGCCCAAGGCAAACACAAATCTGCATCTGTCTCTATGAATTACTGGTTTGTTCTTAATTGCAAAGGTAATAGGTTTTTTGTTTTAAAAAACTATATATATTACATTTTCTATATTATATAGTAAAAAGCAAAAGTCTCCAGCCCATTTACTTCCCTCTAAGTCACATTTTCCAGAATAATCACAGGAAGGTGAGTGGGCACACATACACATTCATGTTCCTATTCTCTCTCTTCAAATGGAACTATGTTGTGCTTGGCAATGTAAAAATTTCAGCAATCACATGCTTGAGAACTTTCGATGAAGTTCCCTCTCAGGGATTTGCTCAAGTTCATTTCCAGACATATTCAAAAAGAGAAGAAGAAATCTGATAATATTCTCAATTCAGTGGATTTATGCAACTTTGCAGAGACATTTATTGTAATCAGTAAAAAAGAAAACACTTTATATAGAAAGCTTTGCGCTAGAGTTCAAGTTAACAGTAGGAGTGATGGAGATAAGTTCAAGAAAAAGAAACTCAATCTCAGGAAACATAAATGGCCAGGTGGGACTTTAATTTGTATTACTTCGTAAACATAGGTTATGTCAAATAAAGCTGAACTAATAGAAACAGGCAAGTTCTCAAGAATATTTTACCTCTGAAATATTCCTCTATCCAAACTAGCCTCATTTATACCTCTATCCAAACTAGCCTCATTTATGCACCCATGATACAAAACTGATAAATGTATATATGCCATAACGCAAAAATAATCATTTTCTTTTAAGAGAACTGGATTTAAGTCTCCTCTATTTTTATATATTTTGGATCACTGATCCTGAGACGTTTACATAGGTGGATATATGTTCTATCTCATGCATTCTTCAATATACAGATAAGTATTTCCATTAAATAAAATTCAGGATTGTTTGCCAGATAATATAAAATATCACAAACTCATCTTGCTTAATGCTGCTCTTCTCCTTAAATCTGTAAAATTAGATATACATCTCTATGCCTCAATTTAAATTCCATTTACAAACCTATGTTTTAAAACAAAGAAGGTAGAAATTAGATATATTTGAGTAGAAAGAAATAGTGAAGTAACGCTCAATTCTCAAAAATAAAGACAATCTCTACTGCAAAATGAAAATATGCTTTCTCTAGGCTTTGTACTATAGCATCTAACAGTGTGTTTAAAAATTACCTCTTTAGTTGATTCATTCAAATATTAACTTTATGTCTACTATGGTCAAGACACTCTAAAAATACAAAATCTAATTAAGATCAATCCCATCCTCTAAAAGTTAGATATCTAACTGGGAAAATCAAGGATTTACACAAATAACCACACTACAATGATGCAAGGACACGTGACATGGGTGGAAAAAAACCCTGGCTCTATAAAAACTTAAAGGCGGGAGAGATCGCCTCTTCTTGACACAAGCATTGAAGAGGCAGTTGACAACACCTGTACCATTCTCTAATGTTCTCAGAAGACTTCAACAACACAAACCCACAGCAATCATTCCCCACCAATTCTTCCTACAGACTCTCCGGGATACGTGACTAAACTACCATCCACATTTATTACAACTTTCTAACCACCCATGTTAACCTACTTTTCTTAGCCTTTTAAACCAGAATAAAGCTTTCCATCAAACTAGTGAGCTCTAAAAAAATGCACACCATCAATAATATTGTAAATCATTTATTACATCATGAAAATGTTACTACACTGCCATCCTGTGGAAGCACAGCTACTGGCATTCACTACTACAGATCATACTTCTAATGTGTTTGAAAAATTACCATTAGAAAGATATAATCAAAAGCTATTATTCTGTTTGTTTTAACCAAAGAAAATCTCTTAGATTCGGAACAAATAGTAACCTTCTAAACATAGCCTAAGTATTTTCTCACTCAAAGTATTTTATTTTTCTTTTATCCAAGGGTATGGGGTGGGACCAGTTTGACACAGAGAAGAAATAAACCACTGCCCTTGACTTAAGGTACACAAATAAGAAAAAAAAGCACTGAAAAGTCTTACTCAAGTTCCACTGAAATTTTAAGTCTTTAAGAAGTTTCTGCTGCAGTTCCCCGAGTAATCTTAAGCACCTTCACCCTGACAAAGCATGGCAACTTACGTTGACAGCACTCTATACTTTTAAATTACTGTTGTACTTCGTTTTACTTAAAGTTAGAAAAGGTTTTGTGAATATTCTATTCCCATTAACTTTGATCCACCATTAAATCACCTTAGCATTTCTAAGTTGCTTTATCTCCTGGCTGATATTTAATGGAAAGGGTTATTAACAAAATATTCCTCTGTCACTCTCCTTCTCTTTTAACCAAAGTAGTATTAACCAAAAGAAAAATAGTAGTGAAATATTCCAAAATCCAACCAATTTTGCATTATTACTAACAAACATGATTAAAGGCTTATGGCTTCTAAGATGGTTGAAGTCTGATTAATAAAGATACTTTACTAGCTAGTTACTGTGAACCTTGGTAAATAAGCAGGGTGAAGAATGGTAAGAAACTCACATGAATTAAAGCTTAAAAACAAAAATAAAAAATCGTGGATTTTGACAAGGAGAAGGAAATGTAACAATTAAGTTAACAGATGCCCATGAGGAGAAAAATAATTTTTATTTTCCAAGGATGCTGCTCAGTGTAAAACACGTAGGGAATGAGTCACTGAAACCAATATTTTACAAGCGTGATTTGTAAAAGCAGCAAGAAATGCCTTGTTGAAAACACCTGAGTAGAGAGATACTTAATCACAACTTTTAAAAATAGCAAATATATTCTGTATTGATACCTAAAATGAAGTCAAGGATAGTATAGCAGAAAAAAAAACAACAAAGAAATACATCTGGGTTTGAGTTTTAGTTCTATCACATAGAAGCAATTCATTTAAGTTTTGGCAAAAGTTAAGGAGATAACATCAAAGTATATGGTGTGCATGTGTTTAAAGACTGTATGAAGAACTTATGAAATATATACAATTTTTACATAACTTAAAAAGTATTAGATAATGCTCTTTGGCAGTTTTTGGAGCTAAATAGTTACTAAACCTACTATGTCAAGAAGCAGTAATAGACAAGTATCAGGAAGCTTAATTCATTCACAAACTAAGAGTAAAACAAGCAAAAAATAAAAAGGATTTAAACCACACAGAATCACAAATCATGTTACCACTAAAAAATTAATGGTTTAGATCCTTCTTAATATTTCTTTTTCTTAATGTCAGCTACTTCTGTTAAGTCAGCTTCTAAATTCATTTAACTAATTTAACGCCAAGTATCTGTTAACTTCTACTACATAGAAGCAAATATTCTAGACCATGAAGTAGACACAGTTCTCAATGAGAATAGATCCTTAAAGGAAATCTCACTCAGGTTTATTCTTCTAGGTAAGAGTACCAAATGATTTAATGTTTCTGTTTAGTCTGTAGAACATGAAGATCCTTATTTCTATTCACTGAAAAAGCCTTTTTGATCAAGCTATTGCTTACTGTTAAATCATAGGTAAGACCCTTGTTCTAAATATCCTGGGTCTTAATACAAGAAGATAGTACAAGACTAATCCTTTGCAAACCATTGAGTCATACTAACAATGCGGGTGGCAGAAGCAACAGCCTTTTCCCTTCAAGTGTGCGCTTGAGGTAAAAATTTTTCCCCTAAAATACACACTGACAAAGTTGTAAAAGGAATCCTTAAGTATTATAAACCAGCCTAAAGAAAATTCCCTATCCTTTTCGTCCAATAACTAGCTTCAATGCCTACTACAGGGTACTCAGCTGAAAAACTCACTTTGCGTAACTAATGTTGCAATTTTTAACTTTAAAATAAAAAGTTGGTACAAAAATGCGGGGGTAGGAGAGAAAATTATGGTAGTCTCTGTTTGCCTGTCATCTCTTGGTTCATGTACCCTGAAAGTACAATAAAGAAGAAAAAAAAAAACAATTAACTCAAGATAGTGCAGCACTGATAAATTGAACATTCTAGGTAGCATGGGAAAATCATGCTTTAGTGTTATATGGGTATATTCAATCCTTATAAAAATCTATTTTGTCTACAGGCTATAAGAGTAATCTCTTATTTTAGTAAAACTTTATCTGCCATAAATATAAAATTGTATAGCCCTTTATTGCTTTCAATATCTTAGATCTAAACTCTCAAAATGACTTTAATTACATACTGAATCCCTTCTAAGAGTTATTTTATAATTAACAAAAAGTTACTAATTAATAGGTTTTAAAGATGTTCTATTATCTACAACTGCATATCACCACAAAAGGCAAAGACACTACTTTGTACATTTCTACCCCATAAAATATCACTAGCAATTTTTAAAAAATACACGTCTATAGTAAGAAGCTTAACTCTTATGATGCTTTTTGAATTCTTACCTGATTTATAGATCTCATTTGAGAAAAAACTAATTCTAGGCTATATTTAGGTGTAATTTTTTTTTCACACTTGAGTTCTCATTTATTTATTGTGAAATGCAGGTAACTCTAATTTCTTGGGTAAATAACCCTGTAAAGCATTACAAGTTACGTGTAACACCAACAATGTAGCCTCTCTTCTATTTAATCAATTAACCCATGTGTGTATCTCAGTATGCTGTTGCTAGTCTTTGTTATTTCACAATACTCCTAACTCCTCTTTGCAGCATACACTTCCTAAGACCTTGAATGGGCCATGTTAATAAAGATTAAGTACTAGTATAGATAATAAAGAGCCAATGACATAAATAATATACAGTTTTACCTATTAAACTTCATGTGAACAAATGGGACTCATTTCTGATCTTAAGGCTACAAAATTAAAGCCTTTTCTGATGTTTTTCAAGGGACACTACCAAAACAAAGAATATAATACTATACATTTTAAAAAATTTGGTAGTCTTTCCTATTATATAGACAGGCATCAGATTTTATTTTCTAAAAAAGAATGCGTTTAGGAGCAGAGGTAGGAAAGCAGAAACTGATGAATGGCAGGTAAATATTAAAAGGGTAGGGATAATAGAAGATCAATAGATGGCATCTAAAATTGGGGGAAAAAAAATCAAGCAATAGGAGTCTAAAGTTGTGATGCTGTGATTTATAAGAAGAAATATGCATTTGGTCTTCACCCACTGTTCCTGGCACAGAGCTCCTAAAACCCTTGGAATTTCTTAAGTGATGAGAATAATAAAGGAGTCTTTTGTTATGTTACTGAGGTGACTCTTGGATCTCACCTAAGGATGGGGGTTGCTTGCCAGGGGAACCAACTACATGATTAGTGTTGGAACTTTCAGCCCCATCCTCTGACCTCTGGAGAGGGAAGAGGGGCTGGAGATTGAGTTCAATCACCAATGGGCAATGACTTAATCAATCATGACTATATAATAAAGCCTCCATAAAACCCTAAAAGGATGGAGTTTGGAGAACTTCCAGGTTGAACATGTGGAGATCGAACATGTGGAGATTTGGGGAGAGGGCACGGAAGCTCCATGCCCTTTCCCCACACTTTGCTCAATGTATCTCCTCCATCTGGCTGTTAGTGAATTACACCCTTCTATGATAAACCAATAATACACTAAGTAAAATGTTTCTCTGAGTTCCGTGAGCTACTCTAGCAAATTAATTGAACCCAAGGAGGGGGTTGTGGGAACCTCTGATTTACAGCCATTTGGTCAGGAGCACAGGTGGCAACCTGGACGTGCGAATGGCATCTGAAGTGGAGGGTAGTCTTTGTGGGACTGAGCCCTTAACCTTTGGCATCTGATGCTATCTACAGGCAGATGGTGTCAGAACTGAGTTGAATGGTAGGACACCCAGCTGGTGTCAGAGAATTGTTTGGTGGTGTGGAAAAACCTCCCCAACAAGTTTGGAACTGGTGACCAGAACACTTTAAAAGTGTATTAGTGGTAAAAACCAGAAGAAATAATTGAAGGAACTGAAAGTGGTTGTCTCTGGAGATGAGAATTTAGGGAGTGAGCCAGCTAAGGAAAAGGTGGAGACAGGAGCTGCTGATTTTGCTTATAAACCTTGTAGTAAAATTTCACTTTTCCAATTATATACATTTATTGTCTTAAATTTTAAAATTATAAATAAAAGCACATTACTCTATTAGGAGTTTTGTTTTAGTTGCTATTTTGTACTTTATATAACACATCAGTGTTATTTCTCCACTATATTTCTCATAATCAAAAAACAGCTGTAATAAAAGTTTATTTTCAGTTGAAAAAAAAAAGAACAATGTTTAGACTCATTTTGGGGTTTTACTTCTCAGTCTTTATAATCACCTCTCTCAGTCCTCTGGAACTCTTTCTTCTTGTCGGCTATTCCTTCATAATTTTAACATCAACAAGAGGCAAACACTTAAATAGTACTTTGTGTTAGCCCTGTTAGCCCCATATATTAACTCATTTATCCTTCAAACTCTGCGAGGTAGGAATTATTATTATCTCCATTTGACCCATGAAGACATTAAAGCATAAAGAAATTAAGTCATTTGCCCAAAGTTGTACCACCAGTTAAGTGAGAAGGCCAGAAATGGAATGCTGTTCATTTGGCTCCGCAGCGTGTACTCTTACCCTCTATGTTATGGCACCTCTCATTTATGGTTATATCATCACAAATCCTCTGTAAATTTGTTTCTGTATTATTTTCTCCTCTCAGGATCAAGATCTATCTCCAAAACTTTCAGAAGGACAAGGTTAGTTGGAATGCCTAACAAGACCTCCCTCAAACTCAGGCAAAACTGATTTTCACAAACTTCTTCCCATTTCCATTTTGTTTACATGCTATAATTACATTGCAATAATGAATTACATTGTACAATATATTAAGTTCCTTAGAGGAAGGTCATCTTTTAATCATCTGTGTCTCCTAATGTCTAGTACAAAACTTAGTATCTATTAAACACTTAATTCTCTAGTGAACCAATTTGCTTCACTTTCCACAAAAATAATATGGTAGACTTAGACAAAATAAATTCTAGCGCTTGCAGCTTTTGTATGCTCAAATTTTTACATACAATTTTTATTTTAAGTTTGTTGTTGTCTAAGTTAATCTAGCATTAGATATGTTCTGTTTAAAGCTGCCAAGTATAAAATATGACTCCTAAAAGTTTATGGCTTTACTTTTAATTCACTCAATAGTAGGACTGTCTTTTTTCACATTCTGTACAATCCTAGAATAACTTGTATAAAACTAAAGTATGTGGTGTGTCTACAACACTTTACTCTTTCAAAGATGGTTCCCAGCAAATATTACCATAAAAATACATTTTAGATATAACATGAAAAGTTATTGTTACTCTCCTAACTCAAATTAACTCACTAAAGAAAACACAGACAATACCACAAACAAACTGCTTCAAGGACATTTAAAAATCATTTATCAACACTAGAAACTAATTTCTTCCTTCTTCTTAAATTATTTTTCTAATTTAGTCTGAGACCCTTTTAAACATAAGAGGTAAAAGTCATATTTCTGTAAATGAAAAAGTCTCTGAAAAGTTTCTGAAAATGAAAAATTTATTATGAATTTAATAATGTCCATTGTAGAAAATTTGGAAAGCAGAGAAAAGCATGAAGAAAAAAAAGTCATTAGTAATTCTTGCTGTCCTCTTTTTATTACCATTTTCCCAAATCATCAAATATTAAAAAGATTATATTTAATGGCATCATAATATTTCATGATATGACAACACTACAATTTAAGTTTATAAATTATAATTTCTCTATTGGACATTTATGCTATTTTCACAATTACAAGTTATACCACAGAGAACATCCCTAAACATGTCTTCACATCTTTAATAATTTCCTTATGACATAAAGTATGATAAACTTTTATCAAATTAGAAAGGTTAAATCATTTTATATCCCATCAGTGATATGTGATACCTGTAAACCAGTCTTTCTATAAATGCAAAATAACATTTAGGTGTTCTTTCTTCTTGTTAAATATCAAAATCCTATTTGTAACAATTTTAAGCAGTTCACTGCCCAATATAGTGAAATTTAACAAGTCCAAAATTTATCTCCACAAAATCATTTAACTTTATACAATTCTTCCCACCCAAATTTCATCGAGGGGCTTTTCTTACCTCCTTACATCTCAGCTTTTCTTATACTCTGCCCTCCCCTCCCATGCTACTCCTACCCTATACATCCACATTACCTTCCATGTGCCTCCTTTTCCACATGTGAACAAACTTTGACAGTTTTGGCTGGCTTATCAACTGATTCTAAGGACGTGTGCAAAAAATTTACTCAAAGGGAAAACAATTTTTCATAATTATTTCAAATGATTCATTTTTACTTAATTTAATTTGATACTTAGAACCCAAACTTTTGGTTTATATGATTATGAGTTTGCCATTTATCAATCCTTATTTCTTTAAGTATTTCTGCTCACAAGGGAGAACTATAGACAAAGGATGTTATGTGCTAAAATCAGAGGACAAACTGTATATACAAACACTTTATAATGCTTCTATATTTTTCAGGACCATCAAGTTAGGTTAAACCTAACTTAAATACTGATACATTTGGGATGAAGAAGAGAAATAACTGTTTTATAACACCACTTTCCATCCATTTAACAGTCAACTCTATGAAAGAACATAAAAATCACCCCAAAATACCCTTAGTTACATGAATGGAGTAAAAGAGAAAAGAAACAGCAAACGTAGGCTAGAGAATTTCAACACTATGAAATTATCTGAGACATTTACTAATCTAATTTCATACACATATATAACATCCCTAAACCATTTTATTTTTCTTTCCTCTAAAAAGAAGAAACATTCTCAAGAGCCAGCCAAAGCAGTATTAATTGCATGCTTCTCTAAAGTGACCAGAGAAATCCTATTCACAATCTTTTTCTTTTCTCAATTCTCATCCTACTAGATCTTAGTCTTAACACTCAAGGGGAGTTGGACACTGCTCATGTTTTAAACTTTTGTGTAGAAAATACTTCCTTTTGACCTATTTAATAACACATTTATCTGGGTACTTCTGACTTCTGCTTGGCTCTCTTCTTTCTTGTCCTGATTCATGGGCATTTCACAAGTCTATCCCTCAATCTTCTCCCCACTCTATTTCTCTGGTCATTAAATTTTCAGGACCCCAAATCTTTTTAATTAAACAACCTTTTAGTTCCTCCTTGATAACAACTTAACAAGATTTTTCCTTATATATTTCCAAAACAAAAAGCAGAAAATTATAGTTTAATCTATCATTCCCTTTCTGGATCCCAATGACTGTTTATAGTGTTTTCAGGGTAGGGAGATATCATAGGTTGATGTATTTCAACAATACAGTATTTATTTATATGGTAGGCACACAGTTGTAGTGACTTTTTAGCATCAGGGGCTGTGGAGACAAAAAACATCCTAAGTTCAGGCTTCAGCTCTACTACTAGCTACATGATCTTGAACAAATTATTACGTCTTCTCTTGTTTCCTCATCTGTAAAATAAGGATAGTAACAGTACATATCCTCACAGTGTGGTGATGAAGACTAAATGAGCTAAATACATGTAGAGAACATGTAGGATAGTTTGTGGTGTATAATAAGAATTTGATATATATTAATTATTTCAATGGTGATTGTTATAATGTATGCTGAAATGGCTATAAATGTAATTAACATACTATGAATTTACTGTTTTTTGTTTTAAATTGATATAAATTATACTCTATAAAAGTCACCCTTTTAAAATGTACCTTTGAGTGATTTTTATTATATTTACAAAATTGTATAACTATCACCACTAATCCAAGTACGTAATTCCAGAACATTTCCTCACCCCAAAAAGAAATTCCATACCCATTAGCAGTCACTCCTCCATTTCCCAAGCTCCTAGCAAGAACTAAATCTACTTTCTGTCTCTATGGATTTGCCTATTCTGGACATTTCATACAAAAAGAATCTTACAATATATGGCCTTTTGTGTTTGGCTTAACTTAGCATAATGTTTTCAAGGCTCATGATGTAGCATGTACCAGTACTTCATTTCTTTTTATGGCTAAAAAAGATTGCATTTTACAGATACACCATACTTTACTTATCAATTCATCAGCTGATGGACATTTGGATTGTCTTCACTTTTTGGCTATTATGAATAACGAATGCTGCTATGAACATTACAAGTTTTTGTGTGAATATATATTTTCAGTTTTCTTGGGTACATTTAGGAGTGGAATTGCTAGGTCATATGGTAACTCTGTGATCTAAGCTTTTGAGGAACTGACAAACTTTTTTGTTTTTTTGAGGAAGAGTAACTCTGAGCTAACATCCACCAGCAATCCTCCTGTTTTGCTGAGGAAGGCTGGCCCTGAGCTAACATCTCTGCCCATCTTCCTCTATTTTATATGTGGGACACCTGCCACAGCATGTCTTGATAAGAGGTGCATAGGTCCGTGCCTGGGATCTGAACCAGCTACCATGAGCCACCAAACCAGAGTGTGCAAATTTAACTGCTGTGCCACTGGGCTGGCCCCTACTATGTTTTTTAATCAGGTAAATAAGCTTTACCTTTGTGTTACTGTTTTCCAACAAATTACTATAATAGAATTTTATTATTTTACTAAGACCTTGGTTTCAGATCATAACTTCTCTCTGATTAATTTAACCCATAAAACTTCTGTCTCAAGGAAAATGAGCTCTAAGATTTGAGACATACCATCTTTCACTAGGCATCTTATTCAAAAGATGTGTTTTAAAACCTGTAGAGAAAATAAAAATTTTTGTAGAGAAAAGACGCAGTCTATGCTATAGTCTGAATGTTTGTGTTGCCCGAAAATTCTTCTGTTGAAAACCTAGTGTCCAAGGTGACGGTATTAGGAGGTGGCTTTGGGAAGTGAACAGTCACAAGGGCTCCAGGGATTGATACCTTTTTAAAAGAAGTCCCAGAGAGCTAACTCATCTCTTCCACCACGTGAGGACAAAGCAAGAAGGTACCAGCTATGAACCAAGAAAAGAGCCCTCACAAGAACATGACTATTTTCGTGCCTTGATCTTGGACTCTGGATCCAGCCTCCAGAACTGTAAGAAATAAATTTCTGTTGTTTATAAGCTACCTAGTCTATGTTACTTTGTTATAGTAGCCTGAACGGATTAAGACAGTCTGTTGTATGTTGTATAGAAAGGGCTTTCAAAAGTTTTTATTATAAACTGTTTACTTTGAGAATGCTCAATCTGTTACAGTGAATAAGCTGAATTTGAATAATATGTATACATGAATGATTTTTATGATGGAAACACTCATTCACCCAAAATTTTAAAAAATGGCCAACAAACATTAAATCTAGATGAATTTCTATAAAAACAAAAAAACTCATGAAGGAGAAGTTGACAACAATGCACTTAGGCAAAAATGCCTGACTCTCCTTATTAATACAAAAAGCAAAATAAATATAAAATTATTTTTACCTTCGCATGGGTAACACCGGCCAAACAGAAATGTCTGTTCAATGAAAAGAATGTATATGAAACACCCCTTAGAAGCAGACAGATTTCAAAAGTCAAATGACTTACCTATGTAGACTCTCTTGCTGTATCTCTGCATCAGTAACAACACAAATACGTGCAGTGGAATAAGGTTGATAATAAACACATAACCACCCCAAGCAGAAACCTATGGGTGAAGAAATGCTAAGTTAAATAATTTACATGTTTGCTCTTTAAAATAGTTAAGTTTTATTTGTCATGACAATCTAAATATATAATCAGCAAATAACACTAGGATTTTTAGCAATTTTAAGAGCTTAAAAGTGGATTTATATAACCTACAAATAACCTATTTCTCCTTATACTGATTGACAATTAAAATAACACAATCTCATAAATCCAGTACGCTTTTTTACATTCACCGGAGAAATGGTCAAATTAAATTCAACTTAATAAGAATGTTGAGAACATTATAAGAATATCAGAACACTACTAAATTAGCAGTAAAAAGACTGTCACGGAGATAAGGATTTTGGGATACAGGTCATGAGTTTTTAAAAGAAAAAAGCTTTTACTTTCCCCATTTCTGATGATCAATACACTACAAGAAACTTTACTGAGAATAAGAACAGTGAATGTTAACATCAGTCAACAACCCAAACAAAAGGAATATTCAAATGATCTGGATATACTTTGAGATCCTCAAAACAAAAGGTGCTACCTTAGGAATAAATTGCTTCTTCCTAATGGATTACAAATCAAGATCCCATTTTAATGTTTAGCCTGTATGACAAAGTTAGAATAATCCAATTTAATCAGAATAATTGAGTATGTTCTGGTGTAAACTAATAAAGACTCTAAAGATAATATATTCTAAAGATACTATATATGCTATGGTGTGGAAAAGAAAGAAGAATGAAGAGATAATACTGAACCCTAATCTTAAGTAATCTGTTGAAAAAATTATGTAGGTAGTTTAGAGGTTAACCTAGAGGATATGACTACTATTTAGGCAAAGTATACTTGAAAAGAAAAATTGCTTCATTTGCTGCAAATATTGCATTTGAGGGACTGAGAATTAGCCTTCCCCACTAAAGATAAAGTCCATACCCCAGGGATGGGGGTAAGAGGATGGCAGTAATGAAAGACTATATACACTAAACAAAATTAAGATCCTAGAGATTTCAGTAGAAAGGAAGCAGAGAACTAGCCCTAGATGAGAAGAGAACGATGAAGAGGAGTGGGTCTGTCGAAGACTTGTCAGATTTCATGTAGTTTCAAATGTGAAATCTTACCATATAGAAATACGATAAGCAGCAGCACATTGTCCAAAAAACTGACCCAGTTTTTACAGATTTTACCTAAAAAACAAAACAAAAACAAAAAAACAAGCAACTGATATAATAAAAATGTTTATAAATGCTCCTGCTGAATAAAAAAAAGTTAGTTCAGTAAACTGGTACTACAAAAAGCCAAGTTTATAAAAAAAGAAAAGTACTGAGTTTATTCAGATACACTTAATATATGCATTTATAACACCTGGCAGTAGTTAGACATTTTAGGAATAGCTTTTATTTTTTTAATTATGTAGTTTTCAATAAAAAGAATCATCTTAAAAGGAACAAATTATTTTTCCATTTGTTATATTTTCTATCTTAAAATGATTAATATCAACAAACTGAGATTTTAACTAAAGAATAAATTTGTTCAGTAAATCTACATTTTCATATGCTTGGTTTGCTTAGACATAACATTACCTTAATCCACGATTTTTCATCATTTGAATATGTGATCATCTCTATCTCACACATAATTCTAATTATAAACATCCATTTTTGAAAACTGTTCATCATCTACAAATTTTCAGATACCATAATCAATATGTTTAAGCAATTTATATTCCTAAAATAATTTCTAGAAGGCCTAACATCAGTAAAATTTTCAATTACTCTGAACTGGAAAGACAACTTGCAATAAATAAGGATCCAAAAGTTGACAAATCTCTGTCTTAAAAGAACCTAATCAAATAAATAATTCCCAGATAAGAGTTTATATGGTCATCTGAAAAAGAAAAATATATTAGCAATTTCAGAAAACTGAATTTTAAGTTTCAGAAACGAAGCTCTAAATACTTGTGCCAAGAGCAAAGGGTCATCTTTAAGATGAATCAAGTGAGTATCCTAAAGAAATGAAAGACATAAGTCCCATTACAAGAAATTCTGTATTAAAAGAGTTACCTCCATGTCCTGATAGGAAGTTCAAATTTAACAGTATTCTATATAGCTGAAAGGAATTCTTTACTTTTAAAATGGGCCTCTACTGGTACATTAAAACAAACTATAGGTGACATCCAATCTTTGGAGGAGTTGTAAAAACAAAACATAACAAAACAAAAAAAACAGTGGAAGGAAGGGAGGGAAAGAGGAAGGAAAAAGAAATATTCCTAGTTTATAGCACTTAAAGATGTATCAGGCTGACTTTTATCAGACTAGTGAAAACTGCTTTGAATTCAACATCATAGCATATGTGTGAGACAAAATTCACTTCCCTTTCCCCTAAAACCATCTTGATTTTGAACACAAGGGCTAAGGTTTACCTTTGACTGGGTAAAATAACAAGGTGGGTCCTATGCTAAAATGTGAACAGGGAAGGGAGTATATGAAAATACTGAAAATTTTTAAAGTGAGAAAAATTTCCATAGCAGATTAGAGATTATTCCTCTAATATCCAATCTCCAGAGAGATTGAAGAAGTGAGCTGGAACCAAGTGGTGCTGCCAAAATCATAGAGAGATCAAAAGACAGAGAGATCAAAAGATAATTTTTAGAAAGGGGAGTGCGTCCTAAGGAAATGGAAAAGAAAAGAATGTCAGAAAGGCAATCTAATTCTAAGTGAGGGGACTAGAAGACAGAGTGTTCTCAGAGAATAAGCTGGATTAGAAACAAAACGGAATCCCAAGGACAGGGGCACAAAAGGCTACAGTAGGTGGAGCAATAGAGCAAATAAGAAATCATTCAACCAAGAGATTGAGAATACAAACGACAGGCTGTCCAGCAAACTGGAGGTAGAGAAGAAAAATGCTGGCAGGGAAAGCTTACAATGACCATTCAGCTATATTTGTGTCAGTTATCATTTTATTGCCTCTTAGCTCCAAATGCACCCTTCAATATATGTTCTGTGATAAGAGAATTCCTTTAAGTATTTCTCCTTTAAAGTAGTATGATATTAAGTTTTCTCAGCAGAGGGTGCTGGAGGAACACTGCAGAAGAGGCTCCCCAATCATTTCAGGTGTAGGCTGGGGTTGGTGGTATGGGTGTGAGGACATATGGGGGGGCTAACCTCAGCCATGGGCCCGGAACACAGTCCTTCCGTGACTTTGTAGCCTTGATCTAGTAATGACCTTTCTGCAGACCTCTTGACATAGTAACTAGAAGCCCCATACACACTCAGAAAGCCTCCTGTGGCCCAGTGTTTCGTTGATTCGAATCCTGGGTGTGGACATGGCACTGCTCATCAAACCATGCTGAGGCGGCGTCCCACGTGCGACAACTAGAAGAACCCACAACGAAGAATATACAACTACGTACTGGGGGGCTTTGGGGAGGGGAAAAAAAAAAAAGAAAGCCTCCTGTCCCCTGCTGTTACCCAGACTCCCACTGCACACCATGCTACAGGTCACCAGCAACCCACCCCGAACACACCTACACTCCAGAGGGTAGTCTATTGCTTGTCTGGCAGCTCCAAACCAGCTCTAGCCTCGCCAAACCATCAAACTTCTCTGCTGCTGGTGGGTTGAACCACACCCTCTCCAAAGAGATCTGAATCCTTTCCAAGTTTGTCCTTCCTTGGGTACTCTCCATCAGCCCTACGGTATCATACAGAGGTTCCTTCTATCTTAGTCACTCTTCTGTCATAGTAAAATTCCCCTTATTTAACCTACTGTGATTGATTGGACCCAGACTGCTACAATCTATTACAAAAAAAAATCAATATATATTTATAACCACTAAATACAGTTCATACCCTGAAATTTCCTCAGACTCTAAATTAGGCAACTGTATGGCCTGAGAATGAGAAAAGAATATATATTGTGAATCAAACATATTCCTCAGTATTTAATAATATACAAAAAATTTTGCTAGCCTATGTTGGACACAAGTTATAATTCAGTCCTGCTCCAACTGGAGAGATAAGACACAAAAGCGAGAACTATAGTCAAAGCACAATATGACAGAGACCATATGGCGAATATAGACAATGAGTGCCAAAAGGTCCTTATAAATCCTGAATGCCCTTGGTAACAGAAATACAAATTAAGAGGCTGGTATAATAGACTAAGTGAGTGTTGAGGTCCAAATTTATAGCAGGACTATAGATAGAAAGGAGACGTTATGTTCAAGGCCCAAATCACTATTTTTTGGTGAGCTACTGGAACTAGAGAGAAATAGAGAAAAAGAAGCTGAGGAGAACTTCTAGTTTCCTAGCTTGAGGTACTAGCCATCAGTGGGGAGAAGAAAGGCCAACAGGTGGTGAGTGTGGATGGGTGGTTTTTGAACTCAAGTCTTTGACATGATGATATTGCAATGCTTGAATTAGAATTCTTCAACAACGATAGAACTAAATTCAACAAAAGAAAGAATGCCGGGGAATTCTCAAATATTTGGAAATCAAACAACACACTTCCAAAGACTCATGGGTCAAAGAAGAAATCATGAATTAGAAAAAATCTTTACACGACAATGAAAACATATCAAAATATATAAAATACAGCTAAAGCAATGATTACAGTATAGCGTTAAATCTCATTAGAAAAGTAGAAATCGCTAAAATAACTTAAGCTTCAACCTCAAGAAGCTAGAAAAGAGCAAACCAAATACAAAGTAGAATAAAATAATAAAGATCAAGAAATCAGGGGTGGCCCCATGGCCGAGTGGTTAAGTTCACATGCTCCGCTTCAGGGGCCCCAGGGTTTCGCCAGTTTGGATCCTGGGCATGGACATGGCACCGCTTGTCAGGCCACATTGAGGCAGCATCCCACACGCCACAACTAGAAGGACCTGCAATTAAGATATACAACTATGTACTGGGGGGGATCTGGGGAGATAAAGCAGGAAAAAAAAAAAAAAAGAAATCAATGAAATAGAAAACAAATATAGAGAAAAATCAATGAAAGAAAAATTGGATAAACTTTGGCTAGACTGACCAAGAAAAAAGAGAAGATGCAAATGACCAATATTAGGAATAAGAAAGGTGACATCACTACAGATGTACAGAAATTAAAAGAATTAGAAGAGAGTATTATAAACAATTTGTGCCACCAATTTAGATCATTTAGATGAAATGGAAAAATTTCAGAAAAGATGTACTTTACCCAACCACTCATGAAGAAACAAAATCAGAGGAGAACTATGTCAATAAAAATTGAATTAGTAATTAAAAATCTTCCCAGGGTACTGGTGAAAAGTACCCAACAGTTAAGGGAGAAACAATGCCAATCTTTTCAGAAAACAGAGGAGGAGGAAGAAACACTCTCCTAGCTTATTTTAGGAGCCTGGTATAACCCTGATACCATACCTAGACAAAGACACCACAAGAAAAGAAAACTATAGGTCAATAACCTTCATGGATATAGATGCAAAAATTCTTAACAAAATATAAGCAATACAAACCAGCAATGTATAAAGAACAGATTATACACCATGAACACATAGAACTTATTCCATGAATTCAAAGCTGTTTTAACATCTGAAAGTAAATTAATGTAGTGGTTCCCAACTGAGGGTGATTTTGCACCCCAAAGGGACATTTGGCAATGCCTGGAGACATTTTCGGTTGTCACAACTGGGGAATAGGGAAAGTGTTCTCCTAGCATCTAGTGTATAGAAGCAAGGGATGCTGCTAAAACATTTTACAATACACAAAACATCACCCACAACAAGGAATTGCCTGGCCCAAAATGTCAACAGTACCTAGGTAGAGAAACTCTGAATTAATGTAATAAAGGACAAAGCCATATGATCATCTCAATAGACACAAAAAGAGCATTTGACAAAATCTACTACACATTCAAGATGTTAAAACTCTCAAACTGAAAACAGAAAACTTCCTTAAGCTATGATAAAGGGCATCTACAAAAACCCTACAACTAACATGCTTTCCCCTTAAGATCAGGAAGGAAAGGATGTCCATTCTCATTGCTTCTACTGAATACTGTTAGAGGTTCTAGCCAGTGCAATCAGGCAAGAAAAAAATTTAAAAGTATACAGATTGCAAAGGAAGAAGCAAATCTGTTTATTTTCAGATAACATGATCTTGTAAAATGCCAAGGAATCTTAAAAAAAAAATTTAACATGCAAGTTCAGCAAGGTCACAGGATACATGATCAATACATAAAAATCTATGGGTGCCAGCACCATGGCTGAGTGGTTAAGTTTGTGCGCTCTGCTTCAGAGGCCCAGGATTTTGCCAGTTCGAATCCTGGGCGTGGACACGGCACTGCTCATCAAGCCATGCTAAGGTGGCATCCCACATGCCACAACTAGAAGGACCCACAACTACATACCAGGGGGCTTTGGGGAGAAAAAGGAAAAATAAAATCTTAAAAAAAACACCAATCTACAGTACTTCCCAACTGTAAAATGTACTATGAAGCTACATTAATCAAGACAGTGTGCCAATGGTGTAAGAATAGACATATAGATCAATGGACCAGAAGACAGTCGTCCAGAAATAAACCCGTAACTTACGGTCAATTAATTTTCAACAAAGATATCAATTCAGCGGGAAAGGATTGTCTTTTCTACAAATAATGCCTGAACAACAACTGAATACCCATGTGTCCAAAAAAGGGGAGTGGGAGGCTTAGACCCTTACCTCATATCATATTAAAAAATCCACTCTAAATGGATCATAGACAAATGTAATAGCTAAATTATAAAACTTCATGAGTAAAACAGATAGGAGAACATATTTGTGGCCTTGAGTTAGGTAACAGTTTCTTAGATATGACACCAAAAGTATAATCCATAAAAGGAAAAAAAATAACAAATCAGACTTCATCAAAATTTTAAACTTTTGTTCTTCAAAGGATTATTAAGAAATTGAAAAGAGAAGCCAGACTGGGAGAAAATATATGCAAAACACATATCCAACAAAGGACCTATATCCAGAACAAAAAAAGGAAATCTTACTACTCCATTACAAGACAGACCACTTTCCCTCCTAAAAATGAATTAAAGATTTTAGTAAATATTCACCAAAGAAGAGAATATGAATGGCCAATAAGCTCATGAAAAAAGATGTTCAACATCATTAGTGATTAGGGAAATGCAAATTAAAATCACAATGAGATATTACTAGACTATCCCCCTAGAATGGCTTTAATCAGAAACTTATGAAACCAATGTTTTCAAGAGTGTGGAAAAACTGGAACCCTCATATAATGCTGGTTAGAATGAAAAATTTGGAAACAAACTTTCGGAAAACAGTTTGGTAGCTTTTTTTTTTTTTTTTTTTTTTTAATGTTATGATAGATTACAACCTTGTGAGATTTCAGTTGTACATTTTTGTTAGTCATGTTGTGGGTACACCACTTCCCCCTCTGTGCCCTCCTCCCACCCCCCCTTTTCCCTGGTAACCACCGATCAGATCTCCATATCAATATACTAAATTCCACCTATGAGTGGAGTCATATAGAGTTCGTCTTTGTCTGACTGGCTTATTTCGCTTAACATAATACCCTCAAGGTCCATCCACGTTGTTGTGAATGGGCCAATTTTGTCTTTTTTTATGGCTGAGTAGTATTCCATTGTGTATATATACCACATCTTCTTTATCCAATCATCAGTTTCTGGGCATGTAGGCTGGTTCCACGTCTTGGCTATTGTAAATAATGCTGCGATGAACATAGGGGTGCAACGGACTCTTGAGATTTCTGATTTCAGGTTCCTAGGATAGATACCCAGTAATGGGATGGCTGGGTCATAGGGTATTTCTATTTTTAACTTTTTGAGAAATCTCCATACTGTTTTCCATAGTGGTTGTACCAGTTTGCATTCCCACCAACAGTGTATGAGGGTTCCTTTTTCTCCACAACCTCTCCAACATTTGTCACTCTTGGTTTTGGATGTTTTTGCCAATCTAACGGGTGTAAGGTGATATCTTAGTGTAGTTGTGATTTGCATTTCCCTGATGATTAGCGATGATGAACATCTTTTCATGTGTCTATTGGCCATATTCATATCTTCTTTTGAGAAATGTCTGTTCATGTCCTCTGCCCATTTTTTGATCGGGTTGTTTGTTTTTTTGCTGTTAAGCCGTGTGAGTTCTTTGTATATTATGGAGATTAACCCTTTGTCGGATAAGTGGCTTGTGAATATTTTTTCCCAATTAGTGAGCTGTTTTTTTGTTTCAATCCTGTTTTCCCTTGCCTTGAAGAAGCTCTTTAGTCTGATGAAGTCCCATTTGTTTATTCTTTCTATTGTTTCCCTCAACTGAGGAGTTACAGTGTCCGAAAAGATTCTTTTGAAACTGATGTCAAAGAGTGTACTGCCTATATTCTCTTCCAAAAGACTTATTGTCTCAGGCCTAATCTTTAGGTCTTTGATCCATTTTGAGTTTATTTTGGTGTGTGGTGAAAAAGAATGGTCAATTTTCAATCTTTTGCATGTGGCTGTCCAGTTTTCCCAGCACCATTTGTTGAAGAGACTTTCTTTTCTCCATTGTAGGCCCTCTGCTCCTTTGTCGAAGATTAGCTGTCCATAGATGTGTGGTTTTATCTCTGGGCTTTCAATTCTGTTCCATTGATCTGTGGACCTGTTTTTGTACCAGTACCATGCTGTTTTGATCACTGTAGCTTTGTAGTATGTTTTGAAATCTGGGATTGTGATTCCGCCGGCTTTGTTTTTCTTGCTCAGGATTGCTTTAGCAATTCGCGGTCTTTTGTTGCCCCATATGAATTTTCGGATTGTTTGTTCAATATCTGTGAAGAATGTTCTTGGGATTCTGATTGGGATAGCATTGAATCTGTATATTGCTTTAGGCAGTATGGACATTTTAACTATGTTTATTCTTCCAATCCATGTGCAAGGAATGTCTTTCCATCTCTTTATGTCATCGTCAATTTCTTTCAAGAAAGTCTTGTAGTTTTCATTGTATAGATCCTTCACTTCCTTGGTTAAGTTTATCCCAAGGTATTTTATTCTTTTCGTTGTGATTGTGAATGGGATTGAGTTCTTGAGTTCTTTTTCTGTTAGTTCATTGTTAGTGTATAGAAATGCTACTGATTTATGCACGTTAATTTTATACCCTGCTACTTTGCTGTAGTTGTTGTTGATTATCAGTTTGGTAGCTTTTTAAGGAGTTATACCAAATACACAACCCAGCAATTCTATTCCTGGCTATTTACTACCTAGAAAAAATGAAAACATATGTCCACGCAAACACCTGTACCTAATATTCATAGCAGCATTACTCATAATAACCAAAATCTGGAAATCCAAATGTCTACCAACTGATACACAGTTAAACAAAATGTGGTATATATCCACACAGTGGAATCTTACTCAACAATAAAAAGAAGTAAACTACTGACACACGCCACAACATGAATAAACCACTAAAACATGGTAAGCAAAAGAAGATAAACACAAAAGAATATATATTATATGATGTTATTTACATGAAATTTCTAGAAATAGAAAGCATATGAGTGGTTGCCTGGGTCTAGAGATAGGTAGACAAGTGGGGCTTGACTGCAAACAGAAGCGAAAGAACTTTTGGGAGCGATGGAAATGATCTAAAATTGAATTGCCATGATGGTTACAGAAATTTACAAATTTACTAAAACTCATAAAACTTAAAATAGGTGAATTCTATTGTACATAAATTATACCTAAGTAAAGCTGTTTTAAAAAGAAAAAAGAGGAAAACCAAAAAATAAAAAAAAGATTAACCTGTCAGGAAGGCAACTCCTTTCTAAGAGATCCTACAAAATGGGATGGCTTACTAGAAAAGGGAAAGGTAAAGACAAGCATCTTTAGAATTAACCAGCTGCCAGGCAGGGTAGAGAGATCTCTTGCCTTCTTCTTTACTCAAGCAAAGATACATTAAATAAAACAGGCAGGATACAGAATTGTACTTAGCAAACAATTACCAACTATGCATAGGAGGAAATAGTAACATGTGTGGGAAAATGAATACAGATAGAAAATATATCAAAATGTCTAGTTAAAGGTGCTAGAACTACGAGTAATTTTTTTGTATTTACTCAATTTTCTGTAATTTAACTCTAATTTTGTTTTTTAAAGATTTTATTTTTTTCCTTTTTCTCCCCAAAGCCCCCCGGTACATAGTTGTATATTCTTCGTTGTGGGTCCTTCTAGTTGTGGCATGTGGGATGCTGCCTCAGCGTGTCTGATGAGCAGTGCCACGTCCGCGCCCAGGATTCGAACCAATGAAACACTGGGCCGCCTGCAGAGGAGCACGTGAACTTAACCACTCGGCCACAGGGCCAGGCCCTAATTATAATACTTTTGCAACAAAAATTAGTAAGCATGATCAAAGACCCAATAAAAGTTTTAGAACAAAAAAGTCCTATAGTCTGGCAGTTAGAAAATGCTAGTTTAGATTTTACCTAGTGGGCAACAAAAAGAATCTTAAAAGGTGAGCCTTCATTTCACTTTCATTATAACCTTTCTTCAAAGCAAGAATAAGCTGGTACCTATCCACAAAAAACACTGGACAGATCAAACTTGGTATGGCCATGAGTCACACCTGTGTATCTCACAAGCCTTTCTGCTCCAGCTTTGTAATTGTCCTTAATTTGGTTATATTTGTTTAGTAGCTTACTACTGCTTAATGAGTACAAAGCACAGAAGGTTTACTACTACCTAATTAATAGGACAAAGGAAAAGTTTAGTTTAGCTCAGATCTTCCTATTCTGAGGGAATATGGTAAAGGCCTGGGTAGGAAAGATGACACTTGTTCTGACAGAATTAAAATCATTTCTTTCTCCTTTGCTAAGTTTGTCCCTAAACTTAACCTAAAGGTAGAATTAGTTACAATGGAGTTATACGATGTTTGAACAATGGGTCAAACCATACACAAAAAAAGCATAGCAAATTAGAATTGAAACTTTAAACCCTAAAATAGATAATCTGAATAGGCCATTTTTATCAAAGAAATTGAATCAATAATTAATAACTTCCAAAACAGAAAACACCAGGCCCAGATGGTTTCACTGGTGAATTCTGCCAAACATTCAAATTCTCAACAAAATATTAGCAAACTGAATCCAATAATGAATACAAAGACTTACACACCACGACTAGGTGGAATATAACCAGGTATTCAAGGGTGGTTCAACATTTGAAAAACAATGTAATCCAACACATCAAAAAGTTAAAGGAAAAAGATCATATAATTTTATCAATAGATGCAGAAAAAGCATTTGAGAAAATCCAACACCCAGTCAAGATAAAATCTCTAAGCAAAGCAGCAACAGAGGGGAACTACCTCAACTTGATAAAGAATACCTACAAAAAGTCTACAGCTAACATCATACTTAACGGTGAGAAAATAAAGCTTTCCCACTAAGATCAGGAACAAGGCAAGGATGTCCCCTCTCAATACTCCTTTTCAACATTGAACTGGAAGTACTAGCTGATGCAATAATAAAAGAAAAAGAAACAGTATACGGATTGGGAAGAGAAGGTTGTTTTTGTTTGCAGATGACGTGACAGTCTATGTAGAAAATCCCAAAGAATTAAAAAAAAAAAACTACTGGAACTAATGGCTGATAATAAGCAATGCTGTAGGATACAAAATTCAACTGAGTCCCTATATACTAGCAAAAAACAATTGGAATTTAAAATAAAATATACAGTACCATTTAGAACACAATGCCTATTACCACAGCAATACATACATACATAGGTATAAATCTAACAGAGTATGTATAGAATTCATATGTGGAAAACTACCAAACTCTGTTAAAAGAAATTAAAAAAAAAGCTGAATAAACGGAGAGATAGTCCATGTTTATGACAGGAAGACTAAATATTGTTAAGATGTCAGTTCTTCCCAACTTGAAAAAAAAATCTATAGGAGGCAATCTGATAAGCACTGTTCCAAGTACTATCTCATCTGCATTAGCTTTGTTTTTGGTGAACAGTAACAACAGAAGTAACAACAAACATGTTCTCATCACCTTCTGTGTTCCCACAATGTTCTATAACTTGATATAAATTTATTTTATTTACATATATATTTATGTAAATATATAAACTTGTTTAAATCATATGAGGTAGGTACTATTATTACTTCCATTTTACAGTTGACGAAATAGACATAGAGTGGTTTAAACAACCCACAAGGACAGAGCTGGAATTCAAAGAGGAAAACAAACCATGGCAGTTTGGCTCCAAAGACTGTACTCTTAACCACTCGATTCTGACGAAAAAAGGTAGAATCTCTATAGAACATGAATCCAAAAGCGTATTTAAAAATGTCCATCGACAGTGCTTTGAAAATAATGCTGCGACCCAGAGTACTTAATCTTTTTTTTTTTTTTTTTTGAGGAAGATTAGCCCTGAGCTAACTGCTGCCGATCCTCCTCTTTTTGCCAAGGAAAGACTGGCCCTGAGCTAACATCCGTGCCCATCTTCCTCTACTTTATATATGCGATGCCTACCACTGCCTGGCTTTTGCCAAGCGATGCCATGTCCACACCTGGGATCCGAACTGGTGAACCCTGGGTTGCTGGGAAGCAGAACGTGCAAACTTAACTGTTGTGCCACGGGGCCGGCCCCATACTTAATCTTTTAAATTTTAAAAATATATATCTTTTAAAAGAGGTTAAACAGTTGGTTTAACAACTAAACGAAAGAGATTAAGCAGTGTCTTAAAAATAAACACCAGATGAGGAATCAGTAGACAACTTAATTTACATTTTAGAGATTACACAGGATAAAGTGTTTTCAAGTTCATAACTTCACTTTGCTAACAACTTTTCAGAGTAGTTAGAACTGTTATTATTTTTATTTTCAATTGGTAATGATCCAACTTTAAATAAATGTTAATTATCTATTACAACTCTGTAGCCAAAACATTTTTTATATTTTATTTATAAGAAAACTGAATGAGATAAGAAGCATCAAACACCTTGCCATGAGTCAGAAAATAACTTTTTTTATGCCAGAACTCAAACCCAAGTATTCTGATTTCAAATACTAGAGCTGCTTCCACTTTAAACCTAGTTTATGTTAAATGTCTTGCTTTAAAAAACAGAACACATGAAAAACTCACTACATAATCTCTCAGTCCTTAGTGAGGATGCTTTATCATTCTGTCACTCTACAATCCTTAAAAGCATTATGACATCCATAATTTCTCCTACTAGGTCATCAGCTTCATTTAACCCTATATGATCAAACATATAAAACAGCACCTGATCCATACTGTATTCTACAAAACTATCTGTTGAGCTAATAAAAAAAATTATGTCACAAAGAAAAATAATGTTGTAATGGACAAGTTGACCCCAAAATTCATATGGAAATGCAAAGGACCCCAAATAGGCAAACAAAATAATAGTAAAAATAAAAAATAGTCTAAAAGCTAGTAAAAGCTAGTATTACTATAACTTTGGTTTGTAATTCCAAATTTTGTCTTCTACATAATTTAAGAGACTAACACATTTAAAAGAATTATTAGTTTATGTTTTTGCACCCATACAATGTATAAAGATGTAATTTAGTAACATCAGCAACCAAAAGGGGTAGGAATGGAGCTTTAAGAAGCAGGTTTTTTGCATATTATTGAAGATGAGCTAGTATAAATTCAAATAAGAGTATTATAATTTTAGGATGTTCAAACGTAACCTCCATGGAAGCCACAAACAAAATAGCTATAGAATATATACAAAGGGAAATGAGAAAGGAATTTATAATATTTCCCAACAAAAAATATCAACTAAAAGATGACAGCAATGAAGGAAATGAGGGACAGAAAAGCTACAAGGCATACAGAAAACAAATAGCAAAATGACAGAAACAAGACCCTCCTTATTAATAATCACTTTAAATATAAACAGATTAAACTTTCTAATCAAAAGACAGATTGGCATAATGGATAAAAACACATGGTTCAACTATATGGTGTCTACAAGACACTCACTTCAGATCTAAAGACACAAATAAAGTGCAAGGATAGAAAAAGACATCCCATGCAAATAGTAACCAAAAGAGAACAAGGGTGACTATACTATTATCAGACAAAACAGACTTTAAATCAAAAAAGGCTAAGACAAAAAAGGACAATATATATTAATAAATGTTTCAGCACAGCAAGTATAACAATTAACATTTACACACTTAATGACAGGCCATCAAATTATATGAAGCAAAAACTGACAGAAACGAAAGGAGAAACAGATAGTTCTACAATAATAATTAGAGACTTCAATATCCCACTCTCAATAACTGATAGAACCAGAGAGAAGATATGCAAAGAAATGGAGGACCACAATAGACCAACTAGCTCTAAGAGACATACAGAACACTCTACCCAACATTACAGCAGCATACACATTTTTCTCAAATGCACATAGGACATTTTCCAGGATACACCATATGTTAGGCTACAAATTAAGTCTCTATTAATAGATTTAAAGATACTATACAAAGTATTTTCTCTGATCACAAGGGAATGAGGTTAGAAATAAAAAACAGAAGTGAAATTAGAAAATACACAAATTTGTGGAAATTAAACAACCAATGTATCAAAGAAGAAATCACAGGAAAATAAGAAAAAATTTAGAGATGAATGAAAATGAAAACATAACATACCAAAACTAAAGGGACAGTGCTAAGGGGGAAATTTACAACTATAAACAAATACATTTAAAAAAAAAAGCAGATCTCAAATTAACAACCTAACTTTACAACTTAAGAGACTGGAAAAAGAAGAACAAACTGAACCTAAACTAGCAGAAGGAAGGACATAATAAAGAGATAAAACAGAGAATAGAGAAATAATAAAGAAAAATCAATGAAACCCCAACCAAGCAATGAAACCCAAAGAAAAACTTGGTTTTTCTTTTTTGGATTAACAAAAGCAACAAACCTTTAGCTGGTTGGCCTAAGAAAAAAAGAGAGAAGATTCAAATTACTAAATGAGAAATGAAAACGGGAACATTCCTACTAATTCAGCAGAAATTAGGATTATAGAGAGTACTATGAATAACTGTATTGCCAACAAATTGGGTTACCCACATGAAAAGGACAAATTCCTATAAATATATAAAACCTATCAATACTAAATCACACAGAAATAGAAAATCTGAATAGACCTAGGAATAGTAAGCAGATTGGATTGGTAATCAAAAAATCTCCCAACAAAGAAAAGTCCTAGACCTGACGGCTTCACTGGTAAATTATACAAAACATTAAAAGAACTAACACTAATCCTTCTCAAACTATTCTAAAAAACTGACGAGGACGTAAGACTTCCTAACTCATTCTATGAAGCCAGCATTAACCTGATACCAAAGCCAGACAAAAATGCTACAAAAAAACCTACTGAGCAATATCACCTACAAACACTGATGCAGAAATTCTCAACAAAATACTAGCAAACAGAATTCAGCAGCATATTAAAAGGAGAGGAAGGAAAACAGCTAAGAGAAAGAAAAAGAAAGGGTCATAAAGAAAGTGATGTACAAGTTAGGAAGAAGATCCAAGGAAAATGAAACAGTGAAACAAACTAATATTTAAAACTAACCAAAGACAACTTTCCAGGAATAAAAAATAATCAATCTACATGTTGAAAGGGGCCATCATTACCAGAAGGGTTAACTTTGGGACATATTCTAAGAAATTTATTAGACTTTAATGCTGTAGGAAAAAATCCTCTATTACTTCAGGAAAAAAAGACCAGATTTCTTACGAAAAACATAAAATTAGGCCCTTGCAGGACAATTGGTCCATGCCCAAAGGTCCCTGATATTTGGTCCTGTCCAAAACCATCTGGCTTGGACGAAATATGCTCATGGATGTTTTGGATGTCCAAATGTCTTATGGACATTTTGGACAGGACCAAAAGTCAAGAACCTTATGGCGTGGAGCAAATGTTTCACAGATGTTTTGAATAGATCCAAATGTCTGCTAATCAATTAGGTTCTTAACAGTAACAAGCAAAATAAAATGATGGTGGTACAACAATTTGAAAAAATTCAAGCAAAGGACATATGATCTAGAACTTTATATCCAGCCAAACTCTCAAGTATGAGGCTATAAAAAAACGGGTTTAAACATGCAAGAACTTGAGGAATACTGTACTCATGAGCCTTTCCTGTCTACTGCAGGAATACCTGCATCCAACAGAGAAATATCATGTTTAATAAGTATACAAATAATATTAATACACAATATATTATGTACTAATCTATAATATAAAACACACATTACATATTTAATAACATATATGTCAATATATAATATATAATAAAAACCATATATGAAAAACAGCAAACACACTCAATGGTGAAAGATTTTCCTCTAAGATTAGGAACAAGACAAGAATGCCCACTTTCTCCACTTCTATTCATCATAGTACTTGAAGTTCTATCCAGAGCAATTAGGCAAGAAAAAATATAAAAGGCATCCAAATTGGAAAGGAAGAAGTAAAACTATCACTGTTTGCAAGTAATATGACCTTATATGGAGAAAACACTAGATTCCACACACACATAAAATATTAAGAGCTGGGCCAGGCTGGTGGCATAGTGGTTAAGTTCACACGCTTCGCTTTGGTAGCCCAGGGTTCGCCAGTTTGGATCCTGGGCATGGACCCACACACCAGTCATCAAGCCATGCTGTGGCAGCATCTCACACACAAAATAGAGGAAGATTGGCAACAGATGTTAGCTCAAGGCCAATCTTCCCCACCAAAAAAAAAAAAAAAAAGTTAGAGCCAATAAATGAACTCAGCTAAGTAAAAGGATACAAAGTCAACACACAAAAATCAGCTGCATTTCTATAAACTAATAATGAACAATCTGAAAAGGAAATTACCAAAAGATCCCAAGTAATAGTAGTATCAAAAAGAATAAAATACTTATGGATTAACTAATGAAGTAAAAGACCTGTACAATGAAAACTATAAAACATCACTGAAAGAAATTAAAGAAGACATAAATAAATAGAAACACATCCCATGTTCATTCATGGATTAGAAGACAGTATTGCTAAGATGACAATACCCAAAGTAATCTACAGAGTCAAAGCAATCTGTATCAAAATCCCAGTGTTGTTTTTTGCAGAAGTAAAAACAACCCATCCTAAAATTCAAATGGAATCTCAAGGGACCCCTAATAACCAAAAGGATCTTGAAAAAGAAAAACAAAACTGAAGGACACACAGTTCCTGATTTTAAACTTACTACAAATGTATAAAGACATACTTACAGATAGACCAAAGGAACATAATAGAACCCCCAGAAATAAACTTTTGTATATATGGTCAAATGCTTTTTGACCAGGGTGCCAAGACCATTCAATGGGGAAAGGACAGTCTTTTCAACAACTGGTACTGGAAAACTTGGATATCCATGTGCAAAATAATGAAGTTGGACCCTTCCCTAATGCCTTATACAAAAAGACCTAAATATCTCAGAAGAAACAGGGCAAAAGCTTCATGATATTAGATTTGGCAATGATTTCTTGACTATGACACCAAAGGCACAGCAATAAATGAAAAAATAAACAAATTTGACTTCATGAAAAATTAAAAATTTTGTGCATCAAAAGACAGTATCAGCAGTATAAAAAAAGCAATGCACAGAATGGGGAAGAATTTGCAAATTATGTATCTTCAAAGGATTATATAGAAGATTATTATACATTACAGAGGATTATATAAAGGATTATCATCTATTACATAGAGAACTCCTAAAACTCATCAACAAAAAACAACCAGATTCAAAAATGGGGAAAGGACTTACATAAACATTTCTCCAAAGATATACAAATGGCCATTAACCACATGAAAAGATGCTCAACATCACAGATCGTTAGGGAAATGCAAATTAAAACTACAAGAGATACCACTTCACAACCATTAAGAAAGCTACTATCCAAAAAAAAAAACAATAACAAGTATTGGTGAGGACATAGAGAAACTGGAACCCTTGTGTACTGTTGATGTGAATGTAAAATGGTACAGCAGCTATGGAAAAACGTATGGTGGTTCCTCAAAGAACTGAAAATGGAATTACCACACAATCTGGCAATTTCACTTTTGGGTATATACACAAAAGAATTAAAAGCAGGGTCTCGAAGAGATATTTGTACATCTATGTGCACAGCAACATTATTCACAATAGCTAAAACATGAAAGCAACCCAGTGTCCATCAAAGGATGAATGGATAAACAAAATATGGTATATAAATATCAAAGAATATTATTCAGCCTTAAAAAGGAAGGAAATTCTGACATATGTTACAATATGGATGAACCTTGAGAACTTTATATCAAGTGAATAAGCCAGTCACAAAAAGATAAAAACTATATAATTCCACTCACATGAGATACTTAGAGTACTCAAAATCACAGAGACAGAAAGTAGAATGGTGGTTGCCAGGGGCTGGGGCAGGGAAGAATGGGGAGTTATTGTGTAATGGGTAGAACTGAACTCTACACTTACAAATGGTTAAAGACGGTTAATTTTATGTTATGTATATTTTACAACAATTAAAAAAAACTCATATGAGACACCACTTCACACCAGTAGGCAACAGAAAAGTAACAACAAAAACAGAAAAAAACAAGTATTGGTGAGGATTTAGAGAAATCAAAACCCTCATACACTGCTGGTGGGAATGTAAAATGGTGCAAACACTGTGGGAAAAGAGTCTGGCAGTTCCTCAAAAAGGTTAATCACAGAGTTACCACGTGAACCAATAATTCCATTCTTAGGTATATACTAAAGAGAAATGAAAACATATGTAAACACCAAAACTTGTACACAAATGTGAGTAGCATTATTCATAATAGCTAATACACAAAAACAACTCAAATGTCCATCAACTGGTGAAGGATTAAAAAATATGACATATCCATACAATGGATTATTCGGCCATAAAACGGAATGAAGTATTGATACATGTCAAAGACATGAATGATTATGTAAAGCTAAAGAAATCATACATAAAAATTCATATATTTTATGTGGGATCTTACGTGGGTTTTATTTATATGAAATGTCCAGAATAGGTAAGTCTACAGAGACAGAAATTAAATCAATGGAGGGAGGGTGGGAATTGGGAGGTACAGGATTTCTTTAGGGAGAAATGTCTGTAAATAATAGAAGATACTTGTGCTTGCTTTGGCAGCACATATACTAAAAATAGAAGATACTAAAAACAATTGAATTGTACACTTTAAAAAGGTTAAAGTGGTGAATTTTATTTCACGTGAATTTTATCTCAATTTTTAAAGGTTAAATTTTAAAAAATGTTAAAAGGTAATTAAGGTGCCAGCTAACACACTCCTGCAATGGTTCAGATTCATATGTTAGAAGAAAATAAAGAATACAAAACTATAGACAAGACCACTTTTGTGTTTCTTAAAAAGCATAAAGACAAATACAGATTAAAAATAAATAGAGGATGGGGCCGGCCCAGTTGCACAGGTCTTAAATTCGTGCACTCTGCCTCAGTGGCCTGGGGTTTGCTGGTTCAGATCCCAGGTGCGGATCTACATACTGCTTATCAAGCCATGCTGTGGCAGGTGTCCCATGTATAAAACAGAGGAAGATGGGCACAGATGTTAGTCAGGGCCAGTCTTCCTCAGCAAAAAGAGGAGGATTGGCAAGGGATAGTAGCTCAGGGCTAATCTTCCTCAAAAATAAATAAATAAATAAAAATAAAAAATAAAATAAAAATAAACAAATAGATGACAAAAAATATACCACGCTAACACTAATCAAAAGAAAGCAGTAGTTATATTAATTTCAGACAGAGCAGACTTCAAAGCAATGAAAGGTATCAGGGATAAAGAAAGGCATTACATAATGATAAACAGATTAATTCTCCAAGAAGACATAATTCTTAAAGTATATGTGCCTAACAACAGAGTGCCAAACTATCTAAGGAAAAAACTGATAGAACTGCGAGGAGAATTGGAAGAATCCACTATCACAATTGGAAACTTCAAAACCCCTCTCTCAGAAATGGACAGATCCAGCAGACAGAAAATCAGTAAGGATGTAGTTGAACTCAACAACATCATCAATCAGGTGGATATAATGGACATCTATAGACTGCTTCATCTAAGAATAGCAGAATACACCTTGTTCTCAAGATCACAGGGAACAGTCCCAAGATAAATCATATTCTGGGCCACAAAACACACCTTAACAAACTTAAAAGAACAGAAATCACATAATGTGTGTTTTCAGCCCACAATGGAATTAATCTAAAAATCAGTAACAGAAAGATAACTTGGAAAATCTCAAAATACATGGAGATTAAACAACATAATTCTAAGTAACACATGGGTCAAAGAAGAAAGCACAAGAGAAATTTAAAATACTGTTAACTAAGTAAAAATGAAAACACAACTTTTCAAAATTTGTAGGATACAGAGAAAGCAGTGCTTATAGGGAAATTCATAGCACTAAATGCATATAGCAGAAAAGAAAGATCCAGAAAAAGAAGGGCAATTTAAATCCAAAGGAAGTAGGAAAAAAGAAATATGAACTACAGCAGAAATCAATGAAACTGAAACAAGAAATCAACAGAGAAAAATCAATGAAACCAAAAATTGGTTCTTTGAAAGATCAACAAAATCAATAAGCCTCTAAACAGGCTAAGAAAAAGAGGACACAAATTAGAAATATTAGAAATGAAAGAAGGGACATTACTACAAATCCCATGGGCATTAATTAAAAGGGTAATAAAGAGATACTATAAACAATTCTATGCCCACAAATTTGATAACCTAAATGAAATGGACCAATTCCTTGAAAGACAAAATCTGCCAAAATTCACATGTAAAGAAATAGACAATCTGAATAAGCCTGTATTTATTAAAGAGATTGAAGTAATAATAACTTCCAAAGCAGAAAGCACCAGTTCAAGTTCACTGGTGACTTCTACCAAACATTTAAGGAAGAAATTATACCAATTCTCTACAATCTCTTTAAGAAAATAAAAGCAAAGGGAATACTTCCTAACTCATTCTATAGGGCCAGAATTATCCTAATACCAAAACCAAACAAGACATAAGAAAACTACAGATCAATAATCTCTTATAAACACAGATGCAAAACTCAACAAAATATTAGCAAATCAAATCCAACAATGTATTATAGAAATTATATATCACAACCAAGTAAGATTTATCGCAGGTACGAAAGGCTGGTTCAACATTTGAAAATTAATTAACATAATTCATCACATCAAAAGGTCAATGGGAAAAGATCACGTAACTGTATGAATAGACGCAGAAAAAGGATTTGACGAAATTCAACATCGATTCACGATACAATCTCCTAGCAAACTGGAAATATAGCAGAACTTCCTTAACTTGATAAATAATATCTACAAAAAATCTACAGCTAACACCATACTTAATGGTGAGAAACCTAAAGCCTTCCCACTAAGATCAGGAACAAGGCAAGCCTGTCCCCTATCAACACTGTACTGGAAGTACTAGCTAATGCAATAAGACAAGAAAAGGAAATAAAAGGTATATAGATTGGGAGGAGAAAACTTGGCAACAGCAAAATAATGCCAGTTTCACAAACAGAATTCAAAATCTCAAGCCACTGAACCACATTTCAACTTTCCAAAGTCTTTCTGATCCCCTTCCTCTCCAAAAAAGAAACAAAAAAAAACCAATACCTTGTTTTTTGGAACTATGACTTATAAAGTAAGGATATTATCATTGCCTGTAAAATAGGTGTAACAAGATTGTTGTCAAAATTATATATATACACGTACATACATATATATATAATAGAGAGAACAGTACCATTTTTAAATGTTATTCATTATTAAATTTATTATGAATAGTAACAGAGAGCTCTGAATGCAACTATAATTGATAAAAGATAAATGAGTACAACCAATAGCATTTTAGGAGAAAGTTCATGCATATTAATAGCAGCAAAACATTAAGTGTTACTTACCCAAAGGTAGTATGTGAACTGAAGTGCAAAAATAGCAATGCCTTCGTTATCAAAGGATCCAGCTACTGACCGAGAAATGTAACCTGGTACAATAGCAATAAAACAAGCAGCTAAAAGTCCTGCTCCTTGGTTCCAAAGTTCTCTGGTAAGCAGAAAAGTAGATATAGATGTAAGGCCGCTAAAAGTTGGTGCAAGGAACACACATACATCTCTTATGTGAACTGTTATGTTCAATGTATTTAAAATCCAATGGATAAGGCCAGCTGTTATCATCAACCCTGGGTAAACCTAGGAAGAAAAACATCGAAAATTTTAATTACATATACAGTGAGGCAGGAAAACATGAACATAAGTTCTTTTCTGTATTATTACATGTTGTTTACTGTAAGTTTGAGAATAAGATCTCAAAACAGTTTGCCTTCCTCACACACTACAAAATTAAATGTTCTTTTGGATTGGATACCAAGAAAAAGCACAGATATGGAGAGATAGATATTTAAATAAAAGATCAGATAGAATGAATGATCAAAATTGAAAATGTTTAACAATGGAAAACCATAGGTAACTTTCTTATTGATCCCATTAACTGTTTTTTCACTATAAAACAGAGTCCTAGTCTAACTTACACTTAAGTTTGGTGTTTTAACATGCTCCAATTTTGCTGATAATTTGTGTATGTATAAGAGAATGAGAAAAGGAGAGAAGATGAAGAAAAGTTATATGCAATATTATTTAAGTGGTATTTATAAATGATTTTTCCCTTTCAAAGCCAAGATTTGGAAAGTAAACAACTCTAGCTAGGAAAAGAAAGACTAGTCATTTGGTGAATTCAAAGATAATATTTTGGAACTCCTGGAAGGTTGAATGTTTTTAAACCACCTAAAGTATTTAAGGATGGAAGGGAAATAATAATCTAGAAGAGGCCAATAAATAGTTGTACTCCTCACCCTCACTCTCTAAAAGTGGAATATGAAAGCTTTATTAAGAGGATTCAAAGAACAGTAAATAGGACATTATTTCTGAGCTATTCATCAGTGATTAAAACATGTATGATAGTCCCCCCTTATCCACAGGGGATATGTTCCAACATCGTGAGTGGATACCTGAAACCTAGGATTGTACTGAACCCCATATAGACTATGTTTTTTCCTATACATACATACCTTTGATAAAGTTTAATTTATAAATCAGGCACACTAAGAGATTAACAATAATAAAACAGAACAATTATAACAACATAATAAAAGTTATTGTAGATCTTAGCAACCTCAGCTACAATGTTTAGCAAATCAGCATACAATTTCTTTTCTTTCCTTATTAAGTCACGAACTTTCACCCTTGTACTTAAAGGAATCTACTTTATGGCTTCTCACTGGCATATCCAAACTGCTAGCATCACTACTCTTGAGCTTTGAGGCCATTTATTAAGCAAAATAAGTGTTACTCAAACACAGGCAGTGCAATACAGCGACAGGTGATCTGATAACTGAATAGGCTACTAAGTGACTAATGGACAGGTAGCGTATACAGTGTGGATATGCTGTACAAAGGAATGATTCACATCCAAGGTGGGACGGAGAAGGACAATGTGAGATTTCATCATGCTATTCAGACCAGGATGCAATTTAAAACTTAGGAATTATTTCTGGAATTTTCCATTTAATATATTCAGACTGCAGTTGACCACAGCCAACTGAAACTGTGAAAAGTGAAATTGTGGATAAGGGGGTCCTACTGTATTTACATTTCCATCCTTAGCTAAATCCTAAAAGATTCTTTTCTTTCTCCATCATTGAAACTATAAAGAATGCTATAAATTTCTTTCCAAGCTGTACTATTTAAAATTGCAAACTCCTCATGGTCTTCAACCTACTCCCTTTCTTTTCCTCCATAGCACTTATCAACATTTCACATACTATTTATTTTACCTTTTTTATTTGTCTATTAACTAAACACTGTCACAAGAATATAAGATCCAAAATAGCAGGAAAAATTTCATCAGCATCCAGGACAATCATTAGCACAAAATGGATGCTAAATACCTTTTGTATTCATGGAAGCAGAATGGAATAAAGGAAGGTGGAAAAAAGTGTGGGAATTATCACTAGTGTTAAAAATTAAAATTTTGTTCTATTTCACATACGATAATACCAGGTCCCAGTGTTGGATTTTGTCAGCCATATTCAAAACAAAAGGATATGACTTTGAAAATACCTCTAAAGGTAAGTCAATACATCCATGACAATATGGCAGACTGAGCTGACTTACAAAGTATAGCCAAAATACACAGAAGTATTGGATCAAAAGACCAAAAAAGCCTAACCAAACAAAAGAAAATCACCCAACAACAAAGGCATTACTTAAGCTCAGAAGACAGGGAACCCTCCAGATGCCAAAAATAAAGGGGAAATTCAAAGTAGGAACTGATGCCATTGGAGCCCAAAAGGGAGGGGAAAAAAAAACCACATCAGGCTTGATATACACCTTAGGGACTTTAGATAGGGGATTATGATTTAACACAGTGATCAGAGAAACGGCCTAATTCCCAGCACAAAACCAGGGCCCGTTTACAAAACTCTGTTGTTGGTAGTGCCATCCAGTCAATTCCGACTCCTGGCTAACCCTGTGGACAGCAGAGTAGAACCCTGCCTAGTCTTTTTGCACCATCCTCTCATCTTCCAGCACTGTATCAGACAATGCTCTGCAGCTATTCGTAGGGTTTTCATTGCCAGTTTTTGGAAGTGGGTCCTTCTTCCTAGTCTGTCTTAGTCTGGAAGTTCCGCTGAAACCTATCCATGGATGACCATGGATGACCCTTCTGCTATTTGAAATCCTAGTGGCACAGCTTTCAGCATCACGGCAACATGCAGCCACCACAATATGACAACTGACAGATGGGTGGTGTGGTTTCCCTGATCAGGAAATGAATCCAGGCTGTGGCGATGACAGTGCTGAACCTTAATCACTAGACCACCAGGGCTAGCTATTTATGAAACTAGACTAGACAAATTCTACCCATTCATCAAGGGAAACAATAAAGAACTCCTGTCTTATTTACAAAGCTTTGAATAGAAACAAATGCAAACGAGAAAGATTATTATAGGGATGGTCTCAAACACCAGGACACCAGAAGCCTCAGAAACAAGCCTCCACTGAGGATGAAGTCAAGATAAAAAGTTATAAACACACTAGCAAACAAACGATAGTCATCAAATATTAATACAATAAGGTATATGACAATATTAGCACCACAAGAAGTGCAGATAACAGCCATCTACCACATTTCTTACTATTCAATATCTTTCTGATTTGCCCTGGAGAGCATCATGACTACTTTCCTTGTATCTTTATCTCTATTTGCATCAAAGATAAGAAGATGCCCAGATTAGAAACAGAACATCTTACTACCACAGAGAACATATTCTTTCCAAACACATAGAGAACATTTATAAAATTTGTCTATATCCTAGACCACAAAAATCCAGTCTCAAATTTCAAAGTATTGACATTATAGAATTTGTTCTCTAACCACAATATATTTGAAATATAAAGCAAAAAAAAGATAACTGGGAAATCCTCTTATGTTTAAACGTAAAATACAATTCTAAATAATCCAGAAATCAGGGGAAATTAAAATACATTGTGACTTGAATGATAATGAAAATACTACATGTGAAAACTTCTGCAGGGGCCAGCCCCATGGCCTTCTGGTTAAGTTCAGCATGCTCTGCTTTGGTGGTCCACGTTTGGTCCCAGGGTGCGGACCTACACCACTTTGCGGCCATGCTGTGGTGGCAATCCGCATACAAAATAAAGGAAGATTGGCACAGATGCTAGCTCCGGTTGAATAAATTAAATAAATAAATAAATAAATAAAACCCAATGCAATGTAGCTAAAACAGTGATTAGTGGGAAATTTATAACTTGAAAATGAAAACAGTGATAACAAAGAAAGGTTGAAAATTATTGGGCAAACTGTATCAGGAAGTCAGAAAAAAACATCCAAATAAACAAGAAAGTGGAAGGAAGGAAATAAATTGAAATTAATACAATAGAAGACAAACATTAAATAGAGGTAATCAACAAAGTCTAAGTTTCTTTGGGTTAAGAAATCTAATAAAACTGATAAACCTCTGACAAAATTGATTGAGAAAAAAAATACTAAGCATAAATGTTTCCCAAATAGGTGTCTGTCTTTCACTTTCTCTTCAATATTCTCCTTACATCCCAAATCCTAAAAATATTTTCCCTTACGTTATCTTATGGATATAATAACTCCTCATAAATTGTTATCAATACTCAATTACCTGGAGTAATTTACAACAGATTTGGGACTTGAAAATTAGGATTATCTAATTCTTCCAAATTCCTATTTCCTTCCAAAACATGTTTTCTCAATAAAGTTGCTATAGAACAAAACAGAAACACATAACCTGAACTTAAGATATACTATGACAAGAGATCCCCCTCTCAGCCCCCACCACTTGTCAGAGATAGTGGCTAGTGTGAGATAACACAAAAACAGGTTTGTGGGAGGGGCGGGAAGTGTCAAGAAAAGAGATTTAGTAAATTAAATACTGGATAATCAGCCAAAGAAAAATGTATTAGTTAACTATACAAAGCTTTCAAGAATCTCCATTATCTTGGCAATTAATAATTCACTCAAATAACCATAAAAATTAATGATTAACATAAATAACTTCAAATATACTTACAGTACCACCTACTATTCTTCCTAGTGGATACCATGCTCTTTCATCAAACCAATTTAAAAATTCATAGAACCCATGAGACGCAAGATGATGTGTTGATCTATAGTTAAACCTAGGAAAAACAGGAAAAAAAGAAATGTTATAAAACTTTGTTTACTAGAAAGAAATAGCTCCATCTTTCTAATATTTTAAAAATGAATGTCTCTCTATTTAACTCTATGGCTAAATATATCTTTTACAGCAATTTTCCTCAAACTTGAATAACAAATTATTCTCCAAGGAACAGGCTTATACCTCTAACGTAACAAAAAACAAAACCCCTTCCCTGTGAGAAACCACACCCACCCACAAAACTAATAATCCTCAAATTAACATTTGGCCATTGCTTGAGATACAGGTGGTTCATCGCTATGTATTTGCATATAAAAAAAGGTGACCAAGGGGCTGGCCCCGTGGCCGAGTGGTTAAGTTCGCGCGCTCCGCTGCAGGCGGCCCAGTGTTTCCTTAGTTCGAATCCTGAGCGCGGACATGGCACTGCTCATCAGACCACGCTGAGGCAGCGTCCCACATGCCACAACTAGAAGAACCCATAACGAAGAATACACAACTATGTACCGGGGGGCTTTGGGGAGAAAAAGGAAAAAATAAAATCTTAAAAAAAAAAAAAAAGGTGACCATACATAGAATTCATCAAATGATCAAAGAAGTCAATGGCTGTGAAAAGATTAAGAACCACTGACAGAAGATAGCATCAAAATGAAAGGACCATATTCAACACAATCACCTCCAAACCTACAACCCTAAAAATTACAGGAATAAAGAATAAAGGCATCATACTCCCTGACTTCAAAATATACTACAAAGTTAGAGTAATCAAAACAGCACAGTACTGGCACAAAAACAGACACATAGATCAATGGAAAAGAATTGAGAGCCCAGAAACAAAGCCACACATCTATGGACAACTAATCTTCGACAAAGGAGCCAAGAACATACAATGGAGAAAGGAAAGTCTCTTCAATAAACGGTGTTGGGAAAACTGGACAGCCACATGCAAAGAAAGTAAGTAGACCATTATCTTACACCATACACAAAAACTAATTCAAAATGTACTAAAGACTTGAATGTAAGATCTGAAACCATAAAACTCCTAGAAGAAAATATAGGCAGTATGCTCCTTGACATCGGTCTTAGCAGTATCTTTTCAATACCATGTCTACTCAGGCAAGAGAAACAAAAGAAAAAATTAACAAGTGAGACTACATCAGACTAAAAAGCTTCTGCATGGCAAAGGAAACCACCAACAAAATGAAAAGACAACCTATCAACTGGGAGAAAATATTTGCAAATTATATATCTGACAAGAGATTAATTTCCAAAACATATAAAGAATTCATACAACTCAACAAAAAAAAATGAACAACCTGATCAAAAAATGTGCAGAGGAGATGAACAGACATTTTTTTGAAGAAGATATACAGATGGCCAACAGGCACATGAAAAGATGTTCAACATCACTAATTATTAGGGAAATGCAAATCAAAACTATGTGAGATATCACCTCATGCCTGTCAGAATGGCTGTAATTAACAAAACAAGAAATAACAAGTGTTGGAGAAGATGTAGAGAAAAGGGAACCCTTGAACACTGCTGATAGGAATGCAAACTGGTGCAATCACTATGAAACACAGTATGGAGATTTCTCAAAAAATTAAAAATAGAAATACCATGTGATCCAGCTATTCCATTACTGGGTATTTATCCAAAGAACTTGAAATCAATAATTCAAAAAGATTTATGCACTCCTATGTTCATCGCAGCATTATTCATATCAGCCAAGATGTGGAAGCAACCCAAGTGCCCATGAACGGATGAATGGATAAAGAAGGGGTGCGTGTGCGTGTGTGTGTATGATGGAATACTATTTAGCCATAAAAAAGACAAAATCATGCCATTTGCAATAACATGGATAGACCTTGAGGGTATTATGCTAAGCGAAATACGTCAGATAAAGACAAATACCATAGGATTTCACTCATATGTGGAAGATAAACACACAGATAAGGAGAACAGACTAGTGGTTACCAGAGGGGAAGGGGGAAGGGGGTGGGGGTGGGGGCAAAAAGGATAAAGGGGTACATATATATGGTGACAGATGAAAACTAGACTATTGGTGGTGAACATAATGCAGTCTATACAGAAACTGAAATATAATAGTGTACACCCAAAATTTACACAATGTTATAAACCAACATGGCCTCAATATAATAATTCTAAAAAAAAGAATAAATTATAACAGCACTAAAACTATAAGAGAATAAACCATAACAACATTGTAAAACAAGAATATGACCTAAAGGAATGAAAAATTTAATCAATGAAAGACAAGAGATAAATGAGAAGAAACTACAGCCCAAACTGCAACCAGAAGTAAACTACAAACTACGGGGCGGGGGGGGGGGGGGGGGGGTGGCAGGCGGCGAGGGGGCAATTTCAGGGATATTCCATGTTAAGTATGAAGCAGTTATGGGGGACAGGAGAGAATCCTGCAGCAATCCTCAGACTAATAGCATTAGGAAGAGCCACGCAGGTGGATCCCGTTCCCCTACCATTGCCAAGTAAGGAAGTGATGAGCATCAGAGGTATCTGCACTACATGTAGATGAATCAAAAGGCAGAATAATGCTGGACAGAAAGAAGATGAACAGGATATCCTCATATCCAAAATCAGTTTGATATATCCTTCCCAGCAGCAAGTCATGACTCTCCCTACCACAATCACTAGATACAAACACTAGCATTTTTAGACAGACTCGATCAAATACAAAAATAAAGGGACCGACCCGGTGGCGCAGCAGTTAAGTACTCAAGTCGCACTTAGGCGGCCCAGGGTTCCCCAGTTTGGATCCTGGGTGCGGACAAGGCACCACTTGGCAGCCCATGCTGTGGTAGGCATGCCACATATAAAGTAGAGGAAGATGGGCATGGATGTTAACTCAGGGCCAGTCTTCCTCAGCAAAAAGAGGAGGATTGGCAGCAGATGTTAGCTCAGGGCTAATCTTCCTCGAAAAAATAAATAAATAAATAAGTACACACCCAAAAATCAAACATTTGAGAAAAGTAAGTAACATGAAAGCTAAGCATCAAAATAAACAAATGAAGGAACTAATACCACAGGAAACAGAAATAAGAGTATCTTCAGAGGGCTAAGACAAGCCAAAGCAGCCTGAAAGGAAGTATAACCTAGAGGTTAAGAGTATATGTTAGAATCATACTGCCAGTGTTTGAATATCTTAGTTCCATACTAACTAAATATGCAACCTTGATTGGGCAAATGACTTATGTTCTCTGTGATCTAGTCTCTTCATCTGTAAAACAGGGATAACAATATATCTATGTCACAAGGTAGCTATGATGAGTAAACAGTACAACCTATGATAAAAGAACTATTTAAGTTGTTGAATGTCAAAAGTGATTATCAAGATAAAATAAAAGATAAGCTAAATAGCAAAAAGCTCAAAAATGAAAAGCAAATTAGAACAAGATAGAAAGTATTCTGAGGAGCGACATCAGCAAGATGGCATAGTAGAATATCCCAGTCTCTCCCAAGAAAAAACAAGGAACAGACAGCAATCCATAAAGGAAAATATCCTTGGGAGGGCTCGAGTACAATTAAGATCCTATAGAAGCACAACAGAGCAAAAGAATGGGGAATAACCACACAGAAAGGATCACTAGGGAGATAGGCTTAGCTGAGACATCTGGAGACAGCTAGGAACAAAGAAGGGTGGAGGCTATCATTATCAGCCATATATTGGATGCCACCGCAGACCCCAGTGGCCCGCTCTGTGGAGGACCTCGACAGCCCCCATGACAGCCGCAGATTCCCTGAAGCTTTCACAGAGGAGGACCTTGTAGTGTTTATCAGTGCCGACCCCAGTGGCCTGTTTCACAGAGGACAACAGCAACTTCTGCCACTGAGGTAACCAAAAGCCATCACTTCCAAAGATCCCTTGCAGAAGGAGACATTGCTGCACCCCCCAAAAGAAGGAGTTGCTGTTGCACTGCCCCAGGACCAGGGCTGCCATGCTCCTCCTAATCCCACAAATACTTTGGACCCCAGAACCACTGTTGCTCTGTGAGTACTTGCACTTCCAACTCTGGCTCTGCAGCCACCCTATGTGTGTCTAAACTCCAGACCCTGGCTTCATAGCTGTTTTGCAAGTCCAGTCCCAGCTCCATGGCCAATCTATGGGCACCTACCACTACCACCACCACTAAGAGGGTGTCCATGAGGTGAACCCAGTGCCAAGGGGATCCCCCTTGGCCACAACAATTCCCCATGGGAGAAAAAAAGAGATCAGGAGGTCCCCAACAGCCCTCACTAGTCCTGTAGATGCTTGCTGCCTTGGGCTTGGAGGACTCCTACAATCTTCACCAACACTAAACTCAGCTACTTACGCTGCACAGAGACTACACCTCTTGGTCTTCCCTGGGGCAAGAACTGCCACAGCCTATCCAGCCGGCACCCTCACACCTACCTGCAGGTGGAGGTCTTTCCCCACCAAAACCAGTCCATTGAATGGGGCAACATGAACGCAAGGCCAACAGAAACATGGAAAATCAACAAAACACGACACAACCACCAAAGGAACACAATTATTTTCAACAACTGACCATAAAGATATAGATCTATGAACTGCTTGACGAAGATTTCAAAATAATTCTTTTAAGGAAGCTCAGCAAGCTACAAGAGAACCCAGGTAGACAACTCAAAAAAATCAGGGAAACAATATATGAACAAAAGGAGGAGTTCATCAGATATAGAAACCCATAAAAAAGAACCAAAGGGAAATATTGGAGCTGATGAATACAATGATGAAATGAAAAGTACAGGAGAGAACATCAATAGCAGACTTGAACAAGCAGAAGAATCTGTGAAATAGAAAACAGGTCGTTTGAAATTATCAAGGTAGAGAAGAAAAAAAAGAGTGAAAAAGTCTGTATTAATTATGCGACATCATCAAGGGGAACAATATTTGCATTATGAGAGCCACAGAAGGACAAGAAAGAAAGGGTCAGAAAGCTCATTTAAAGAAAAAATGGTTGAAAATTTCCCAAATCTGGGGAGAGATATGGATGGACATTCATGTACATGAAAGCTCATAGGTTCCAATACATATTCAACCCATATAGAACTTCACTGAGAGACACTATAATAAAACCATCAACAATCAAAGACAAAGAGAGAATTCTGAAAGCATCAAAAGAAATTATCTCATACACAGAAACCTGCATAAGGCTATCAGCAGAAATCTTTCAGACCAGAATAGAGTAGTATGATATATCCAAAGTGGTGAAAGCAAAAAAACTGCCAACCAAGAATACTTTACTCAGCAAAGCTATCCTTCAGGCAGGACTTTCACAGACAAAAGAAATTCTGAAGGAGTTCATCACTACTGGATCTGCCTTAGAAGAAATGCTAAAGGGAGTTCTTCAAGCTGAAATGAAAGGACAATAATTAGTAACATAAAAACATACGAAAAGATAAAACTCACTGGTGAGATAAGTATATAATCAAAATAAGAATATTCTAGTACTATAATGGTGTCTAAATCACTAAACTCTAGCATAAAGTTTGAAAGACAAAAATACTAAAAATATTGATAGCTACAACAACTTGTTAAAATACATAATGTGAAAAGACACAAATTGTGACATTCATAAAATAAAATGAGGGAGACAAAATGAGTAGAGATTTTGCATGTGATCAAAGTTAAATTATCAGCTTAAAGTTGACTGCTGTAACTACAAGATGTTTTATGTAAACCTCAGGGTAGCCATAAAGCAAAAACCTATAGTAGATACACAAAAGATAACGAGAAAAGAATCTAAGACCACCACTAAGGAAAATCATGAAATCATAAAGGAAGACAACAAGAGAAGAAAGGAATAAAGGAACTACAGAACAGCTAGAAAACAATTAACAAGATGGCAGTAATAAGTCTTTATCTATCAATAATTACCATAAACGTAAATGAATTAAATTCTCCAATCGAAAGACATAGGGTGGGGAAAATATTAAAAATACGAGACTCAAATATACGCTGCCTCAAAAAGACTCACTTCGTTTTAAGGACATAGATAGGCTGAAAGTGAAGGGATGGAAAAAGATATTCTGCACAAATGGAAAGGAAGAGAGAGCAGGAGCTATACTTACATCAGACAAAATAAACTATAAGTCAAAAACTGTAACACAGACAAAAGGTCATTCATTATATAATGATAAAGGGGCAATTCATCAAGAGGATATAACAATTATAAATATATATGCACCCCAAACCAGAGCACCTAAATATATTAAGCAAACATTAACAAATCTACAGTCAGAAATAGAAATGCAACAATAGTAGGTGACTTCAATACCCTTTCAAAAATGGATTCATCACACAGAGAGAAAATCTAAGGAAATGTTGCACTTGAACTACACTTTAGACCAAATGGATCTAACAGATATACAGAACATTCCATCAAACACTAGCAGAACACACATTCTTCTCAAGTGCACATGGAATATTAACCAGGATAGGTCATATGTTAGGTCACAAAACAAGTCTTAACGAATTTAAGTATCTTTTCCAACTACAATGGTATGAAACTAGAAATTAATAAGAAAGCTGAAAAATTCACAAATATGTGGAAATTAAACAACATATTTCTGAACAATCAATGGGTCAAAGAAGAAAAAAATGGAAAATCAAAAAATATCTTGAGAAACACAAATGGAAACAATATACCAAAACTTACAGAATGAAGCAAAAGTAGTTCTAAAAGGGAAGTTCATAGCAAGAAATGTCTACATTAATAAAAAGCAGATCTCAAATAAACAACCTAACTTGAAAGCCCAAGTAACTAGAAAAAAAAGAATAAACTGTCTCCAAAGTTAGCAGAAGGAAGAAAATAATAAAGATCAGAGCAGACACAAATGAAACAGTCTAGAAAACAATAGAAAATATCACCAAAACTAAGAACTGTTTTTTTAAAAAAAAAGATAATCAAAATTGACAAATCTTAAGCTAAACTAAGAAAAAAGAGAGAAAACTCAGATAAATAAAATTAGAAATGAAAGAGGAAACATTACAACTGATACCACAGAAACACAATGGATCATAAGAGACTGCTATGAACAATTACACACAACAAATTGGATAACCTAGAAGAAATGGACAAATGTTTAGAAGCATACAACCTACCCCAAGACTGAACCAGGAAGAAAAAGAAAATCTGAACAGATGAATAACAAGTAAGGAGATTGAATCAGTAATCAAAAACCTCTCAACAAAGAAAAGCCCAGGACCAGAAGGCTTCATTGGTGAATTCTACTAAATGTTTAAAAAAAAGAATGCCAATCCTTTCCAAATTCTTCCAAAAAACTGAAGAGGGAACACTTCCAAACTTATTTTATTAGGCCAACATTACCCTGATACTAAAGACAGACAAGGACACTACAAGAAAAGAAAATTACAGAGCAATGTCCCTGATGAATACAGATGCAAAAATCCTCAAGAAAATACTAGCAAACCAAATTCAATAGCACATTAAAAGGATCATACACATCATGATCAACAGGGATTTATCCCTGGGAATCAAGGATGGTTCAACATATAAAAATCAATAAATGTAATACACCACATTAACAGAATGAAGGATAAAAATCATATGATCATCTCAATAGATGCAGAAAAGGCACCTGACAAAATTCAACATACTTTCATGATACATACTCAAAAATTAGGTATAGAAGGAATGTACCTCAACACAATAAAGGCCATATATGACAAACCCACAGCTAACATCATACTCAATGGTGAAAAGATGAAAGCTTTTTTCCTAAGACCAGGAACAAGACAAGGATGCCCACTCTCACCAGTTCTATTCAACATAGTACTGGAAGTTCTAGCCTGGGCACTTAAGGAAGAAAAAGAAATAAAAGGCATCCAAATTTGGAAGGAAGAAGTAAAACTGTCTCCTTCTGCAGATGACATGATCTTATATACATAAATCATTAAAGACTCTATCAAATAACTGTTAAAAGTAATAAACAGATTCAGTAAAGCTGCAGGATAAAAAATCAATATTCAAAAATCAGTTGCATTTCTATACACTAAACATGAACTATCTGAAAGACAAATAAAGAAAGCAATCCTATTTACAATAGTATCAAAGTCAAAAAAATACTCAGGAATAAATTTAATGAAGGAAGTGAAAGATCATTGGAACAGAATACAGAGCACAGAAATAAACTCACATATACATGGTCAACTAAATCTTGACAGGGTGCCAAAAACACACAGTGGGAAAAGGATAGTCTCAACAATAAATGGTGTTGGGAAAAGTGGATACACAAAAATTAACGCAAAATGGATTATATACTTAAATATAAGACCTGAAACCATAAAACTCCTAGAAGAAAACAGAGAAAAAAGCTCCCTGACATTGGCCTTGACAATGATTTTTTTAAGATATGACACCAAAACAGGCAAAAAAAAAAAAGGAAAAAAAATAAGCAAGTGGGACTATATCAAACTAAAAAGCTTGTGTACAGCAAAGGAAACAATAAACAATTTGAAAAGGCAACCTATGGAATGAGATAAAAATCTGGAAACCATATACCTAATGAGGGGTTAATATCTAAAATATATAAGGAACCATATCACTTAACAGCAAAAAACCCAAGTTACCTGATTAAAAAACAGCCGAAGAACCTGAATACACATTTTCCCAAAGATATACACATGGCCAAAAGGTAGATGAAAACATCACTCATCATCAGGGAAATACAAATCAAAACCACAAAAGAGATAAACCTCACATCTGTTAGGACAGCTACTATCAAAAAGACAAGAGGTAACAAATGTTGTCATGATGTAGAAAAAAGGGAACTCTGTATACTGTTGGTGGGAAAGTAAATTAGTATAGCTATTAAGGAAAACAGTATGGAGGTTCCTCAAGAAATTGAAACAGAACTAACACATGATCTAGCAATCCTATTTTTGGGCAGATATCCAAAGGAAACAAAATCAGTATCTGGAAAAGAATCTGCAATCCCATGTTCACTGCAGCATTATTCAATAATAGCCAAGACATGGAAACAACCTAAGTGTGTCAATGGATGAACAGACAAAGAGAAATGTAAAACATACATATATATATATAATGGAATATTATTTGGACACAAAACAGTAGGAAATCTTGCCATTTGTGATAACATGGATGAACCTGGAGGGCATTGTGTTAGGTGAAATAAGCCAGATAGAGAAAGAAATTTACTGCATAGTATAACTTATATGTGGAATGCTAAGAAAAAAAAAAAGTTTAACTCAGAAACAGAGTAGCTGCCAGCAGGGGATGGGGATGGGACAAATGGGGAAATGCTGGTCAAAGGGTACAAACTTTCACTTACAACACAAATAAGTTCTAAGGATCTAACATACAGCATGGTGATTATAATTAATAATACTGTATTATATGCTTGAAATTTGCTACAAGAGTAGATTTTAAGAGTTCTCACCAAAAAAAAACTATGTGAGGCTATGATGTGTTAATTAAATTGATTGTAGTGATCATTTCACAATGTACATATATATTGAATCATCTCGTAGTACACTTTAAATATTGTACAGAGTTCGTTGACCTGCCCGCCTTCCAAGGACACTGGGCCTGGGCCCTACACGAAGGAATGTGTCTGGGATCGGGGCCAAAGATGGTCACTTCGGCCCTGACTCTAAGGCACGAGTTACAAAGAACATGTCCTGCATCATGTTCCTTGTCTGGGCTGGCCACCCTGACAGGCACCTGACTGGACTTTACAAACATCCCATCCATGGGAACAAAAAAAGATAGAAGCAGCCCGTCCGCGGGAGCAAGAAGAAATAACTCAAAGTATCCAAATGTCTAAAACCCTGAGTCAGAATCTAGAGAAACCTTAGGATAAAAAGGAGTCACAGGCATAGAACAATTGGAAGTTTCACTGAAGAAAGGGCGCTATGCCTCAAACCCGGACAATCAGCAGCTCCGCCGTACAACCTACTGGAACTTTCCCAGCTGATTGTGGTGTGGATGTTGTAAGTACCGATTTGTTGTCCCCCTTCATCCCTGCTCCTCATTCTGTTTCCCTTTATCAATAAACTTTGATTGCTTAAACAACCAAGTAGCCTTGGCGGTACCTGTCATTCCTTGCCCTTTGTGGCTGCGGACAACAAATATATACAATTTTATTTGTCAATTATACCTCAATAAAGCTGGGAAAAAGTATTATGAAAAAATTTTAAAGTCTAAAGATAAATTTTTCACATTTATCTTAAAAAAATCAGTAGGTGCCACAGAAGATTGGGAAAAAACACAAAAAACCTCATACAAATCTCAATAAATTTGAAAATGCTAAGGATAAAGTTACAACTTAAAGTCATTCATAGAAAGTAAACAGATTTTCTTCAAAGGAATATCGAATCAAGTGGAATGAGTGAATGCTATAAGGCAATGGAATAATATGCTCAAATTTCTGTCTGAAGGAAAAGGATTTTAAAATCAGAACATAAAGTTAAAACAGCAACTTTATTTGCCAGCAACATGGAAAACTAAGCTAATGCTAAAAATGCTATCCACTCTCCAAAAACAGATATCTGAGCTTAATTTTAAAAGGGGAATCCCCAAATGCCAGAAACAAAGTATTTATCGTACTTAAAGGTGGGACCACGGAAAGGCTGTCTCCTCAGTAAAAGGAGATGGAAAATAATGTACACATTGTTTTCAACAACGCCACATAACGTTTTAGTCAACAATGGACTGCATATATGACAGGGGTCCCATAAGATCTTCCAATGGGACAAGATGTGGAGGTGGAAGACAGTGATATTGATGATCTTTTTTGTTGTCTTTGTCTGGTTTTGGTATCGGGATAATGTTGGTTCTGTAGAATGAGTTAGGAGGCTTTCCCTCCTCTTCAGTTTTTTGAAAGAGCTTGAGAACGATAGGTATTAAGTCTTCTCTGAAAGTTTGGTAGAATTCACCAGAGAAGTTGTCTGGCCTTGGACTTTTATTTTTGGGGAGGTTTTTGATTATTCTTTTGGTTTCTTTACTGGTGATGGGTCTATTCAAATTCTATATTTCTTCCTGATTCAGTTTTGGAAAGTTGTATGACTCTAAGAATTTATCCATTTCTTCTAGATTATCCAATTTGTTGGCATATAGCTTTTCGTAGTATTCTCTTATAATCTTTTGTATTTCTGAGGTGTCTGTTGTAATTTCTTCTCTTTCATTTCTGGTTTTATTTATTTGAACCTTCTCTTTTTTTTCCTTGGTGAATTTAGCTAAAGGTTTGTCAATTTTATCTTTTCAAAGAATCACCTCTTAGTTTCATTGATTTTTTCTATTTTTCTTAGTCTCTATTTCATTTATTTCTGCTCTGATTTTTATTATTTCCTTTTTGGAAATAATACTGATTTTGGGCTTTGCATGTTCTTCTTTCTCCAGTTCCTTTAGGTGCGCTGTTAGATTGTTTATTTGAGATTTTTCTTGTTTGTTGAGGTCGGCCTATAATGCTACAAACTTCCCTCTTAGAATCACTTTTGCTGTATCCCATAAATTTTGGCATGTCATACTTTCATTTTCACTTGTCTCCAAATATTTTTTGATTTCTCCTTTGATTTCTTCATTGACCCAATTGTTGTTCAGTAGCATCATGTTTAATCTCCACTAATTTGTGGTTTTTCCAATTTTCTTCACATAGTTGATCTCCAGTTTCATACTTCTGTTGTCAGAAAAGATGCTTGGTATTATTTCAAGCTTCTTACATTTATTGAGACTTGTTCTGTGGCCTAATATGCGATCTATCCTGAAGAATGTCCCATGTGCATTTGAAAAGAATGTGTGTTCTGCAGTTTTTGGATGGAACGTTTATATATATATCTACTAAGTCCATCTGGTCTAACGTGTTGTTTAAGTCCAACGTTTTCTTATTGATCTGTTTGGATGATCTATCCATTGGTGTAAGTCGAGTGTTAAAGTCCCCTACTATTATTGTTTTGCTGTCTATTTCTCCTTTTATGTCTGTTAATAATTGCTTTATATATTTAGGTTCTACTATGTCGGGTACATAGATATTTACAACTGTTAAATTCTCTTGTTGGATTGTTCCCTTTATCATCATGCAGTGCCCTTCGCTGTCTCGTTACAGTTCTTGTTTTAAAGTATTTTTTGTCTGATATAAGTATCGCTACCCCAGCCTTCTTTTCATTGCCAATTGCATGGAGTATCTTTTTCCATTCCTTCACTTTCAGTTTGTGAGCATCTTTAGGTCTGAAGTGTGCCTCTTGTATGCAGCATATATATATATATATGAGTCTTGTTTGTTCATCTAATCGGTCACCCTATGCCGTGTGTGTGTGTGTGTGTGTGTGTGTGTGTGTGTGAGGAAGATTGGCCTTGAGCTAACATCTGTTGCCAATCTTCCTCTTTTTGCTTAAGGAAGACTGTTGCTAACATCTGTGCCAATCTTCCTCTATTTTATGTGAGATGCCACCACAGCATGGCTTGACAAGTGGTGCTAGGCTCATGCCCATGATCCGAACCCACGAACCCTGGGCCACCAAAGCGAAGAATGCAAACTTAACCACTATGCCACCAGGCCAGCTCCTGACCCTATGTCTTTTAATTGGAGTATTTAGTCCATTGACATTTAAAGTAGCTACTGAAAAGAATGCATTTATTGCCATTTTGTTACGTTTTTAATGGGTGTCTTAGTAGTTCTTTCTCTCTTTCTTCTTCTTTTGCTCTCTTCCCTTGTGGTTTGACAGCTTTCTTTAGTATTATGTTTGGGTTTCTTTCTCTTAATTTTTTGTGTATTTATTATAGGTTTCTGGTTTGTGATTACCGTAAGGTTCATATACAATAAGCTACGTATGTAGCAATCTATATTAAGTTGATGGTCTCTTTAGTTTGACCTCTTGCTAAAAACTCTACTCTTCTACGCCCCTCCTCCCACATTTTATGTTATTGACATCATATCTAACCTCTCTTTTTGTCCGTGTGTATACGTCACCCTCTTATCACTAACACATAATCTTAGTACTTTCTCTTTTGACCTTTATATTAGCTTCATAGGTGGCTTATCTGCTACCTTTACTGTATGTTTGCCTTCACCAGTAACTTTATTGCTTTTTTTAAAAAAAGAATTTTCTTATTCCTATTTGTGGTCTTCCCTTTTCCACTTAAGTCCCTTTAGTATTTCTTGCAAGGCTGGTTTCTTGGTGATAAATTCCTTTAGTTTTCACTTGTCTGTGAAACTCTTTATCTCTCCTTCTATTCTGAATGATAACTTTGCAGGGTAGAGTATTCTTGGCTGTAGGTTTTTTTTCCTTTCCGCGCTTTAAATATATCGTGTCTCTCCCTTCTAGCCTATAAGGTTTTTGCTGATAGCCTTATGGGGTTTCCTTTGTATGTAAATTGTTGCCTTTCTCTTGTGGCTTTTAGGATTCTCTCTTTATCCCCAATTCTTCACATTTAATTATAACATGTCTTGATGTGGGCCTCTTTGGGTTTATCTTGTTTGGTGCTCTCTGTGCTTCCTGTACCTGGATGTCTGTTTCTTAAGTTAGGAAAGTTTTCAGCTATTATGTCTTCAAATAGATTCTCTGCCCCTTTGTCTCTCTCTTCTCCTTCTGTAACACCAATAATATGGATATTAGTGCACTTGATGTTGTCCCAGAAGTCCCTGAGACTGTCCTCATTCTTTTAAATTCTTTTTCCTTTTATCTCTTCAGCTTGGGTGATTTCCTCTAGTCTTTCATCCAGCTCTCTGATCTGTTCTTCTGTATCATCTACTCTACTACTGAATCCTTCTAGTGAGTTTTTCATTTCTGGTATTGTATTCTTCATCTCTGATTGGTTCTTTTTTATATTTTCCAATTCTTTGCTGAAATTCTGAGTTCCTCCATTCTTCTCCCAAGATCAGTGAGCATCCTTAGGACTTTTAGTTTGAACTCTTGTCAGGTAGACTGTTTATCTCTGTTTCGCTTAGTCGTTTTTCTAGGGTTTTGTCCTGTTCTCTTTCTTGAAACATATCCGCTGTCTCCTCATTTTGCCTCTTTCTCTGTGCTTGTATCTATGTATTAGGTAGGTCAGCTACATCTCCTGATCTTGGAGGGAGATGTAAAGACTCTTGTTACGTAAGAGATGCCTTATGAGGTCTAGCAGTGAGGTTCCCTGTTGTCACCAGTCCCAAATGTTCCAGGAGTGTCCCCTGTGTGGGCTATGTGTGTCCTTCTTTGATGGCAGAGTTGCTCTTGCTGCAAGTGCCCAAGGAGGCTAGGCTGTCCCCATGGCTGGCTGGTTCTAATGCTCAGCTGTATGTGGTTGCTATGGACCTTTCAGTTACTTTATCAGGCATGGGGAGCCCTAGAACAGCTGGATGCAAGGTCTAATAGCACATTCCTGTTGCAGTTCTTTTGTTGAGTGAGCAGGCTCCCAGTGTGGCCGTTTGGTAGGCTCAGGGGCTTACCACTGCTGTAGGCCTCCCACCTGTAAGTTTGCTGTCAGCTCTCAGTAGTGCAGCTGGGTGGGCCCAGCCCCAGGCATGGGAGCAACCGATTGTTCAGGCTTTGGAAGGAGGGGCTGATTCCCTATGTGGCTGTTTGAGAAGCACAAGTCTTCTGCAGCTGACAAGCCCCACTGCCTGCAGGGCCACACACCCTGTGAACAGGGTCCTCCCATGGGTGTGCCCCTCAACCCACTGAAGTGGACCCAGTCACCCCACTGCAGAGGCCCCACACACTCCACCAACACAGGCCCGACACTCATGCAGGCCCTGAATGCAGAGATGGACTCACTGGCCCAGCAATATACCAGGAATTGATTATTTTTTATGGTGAGAAATAGACGTTCAATTTTATTTTTATTTCCTCCTTATAAATAATTGTTCCCCCATCATTTATTGAAACAATTATCTTTTCTCCATTGCACTACTGTTCCACCTCTATCCTATATTAAGAGCTTACCATGGGGCCGGCCCCATGGCCGAGTGGTTAAGTTCGTGTGCTCCACTTCAGTGGCCTGGGATTTCACTGGTTTGGATCCCAGGCACAGACATGGCACCGCTCGTCAGGCCATGCTGAGGCGGCTTCCCACATAGCACAACCAGAGGCACTCACAACTAGAATATGCAAATGTACTGGGGCGCTTTGGGGAGAAGGGAAAAAGTAAAAAAAAAGATTGGCAACAGCTGTTAGCTCAGGTGCCAATCTCTAAAAAAAAGAAAAAAAAAGAGTTCACTAATGTGCAGATCTGTTTCTGGATTCTATTCTGTTTAAGTGGTCTTTATGTCTATCCTTGCAATAATATGCAACATTTATTACTAGAGCTTTAAATTAAATCTTGATATCTGGGAGAACTTTTTTAACTGTGCTTTTTATCTTGTTTCTTTGCATTTCTATGTAAAATTTTTAAAAAGCTAGTCAATTCCACCAAAAAAATGGAAAGCTTTGATTGAAGGTCCATTAACTCCACATGTCAATTTGGGAAGAATTAATCTCTTTACAATACTGACTCATCCAATCCATAAATATAGTTTACCTCATTCATTTAGGTCTTTAATGTCTCTCCAGAAAACATATAATTTCCCTTTTGAGGTCTTGCATATCTTTGCTTATTAGATTTATTCCCCTCTTTAATGACATTTTCATTTATCTTTTAAAAATTCTGTTTGACGTTATGACAGGAATTTCTTGCTACTTTTACACTGATTTTGTAACCAGAAACCTTGCAAATGCTTAATAATTCCAATAATTTATCACTAGATTCCTTCACACTTTAAAATTTGAAAGTCAATAAACATGCCTGTGACTACGTTAAAAAGAGAGATGTTTCAAAGCCTACTTGACAAACTTCAGGGTTTTAAAGCTCTGTCATAAGAGGTAATAGTTTGTTCCCATCTCATTCTATCCTATTATCATCTCTTATTAACTGCCAATCTTTTTGATTAGCAGAAAACACAGAGAAATATTAATTTCATTCAAAGTAAAACTTAACTGAAATATCTATTTAAGATACAGAATACAAAATCCAATATGGAGTAAAACTACTGAATTTCAAACTTTAAAGGCATGGAACCTTTATTCAAATAAAATCTTCATGAAAAATAACAGACAAAAGTACTTTTTAAAATAGAAATTTAAGTACAAATCTGTAACATTTACTCATAAAGTCAATCAATAAGAACAATTAGATTCTTTCAGTAAACATAGAATTTTGAGTTTGAGGTTATATATCATAGTTGCAATGATGCTAACCATGTCATCTGTTCATAAACTGTAAAAATTTTTGACTCAGAAACATAAGTGTCAAACTAATAATTTTTTTAAAAGTTTTCCTAACTTTTAAAGACATTGTTCGATTATATGATGCAGAAATTTGTTTGGAGCCTAAGAGAAAATTGTGATTCAAGATTAACTACACATAATAATTGCTTGTATTTCTCACTACACAAATTATTAAATTCTCATGAACAAATTATATAAATTATTATATACATATGAAAAACCAGAAGCACTCAAATCTAAATTTATAATATATTACACTGTTACAGATTCAGCTGTTACTACAACAGATATAATCTTATTATTTCCATTTATGTGAATTCCCAGAATACATCAGTTTGAGTATCAGAAACCCAATCCAAACTGAATAGACATTTTTCCAAAGAAGACATACAAATGGCAACAGATACATGAAAAGATGCTCAACAACACTAATCATCAGGAAAACGCAAATCAAAACCACATGAGATATCACTTCACACCTGTTAGAATGGCTATTATCAAAAAAAAGAAATAACAAATGTTGGTAAGGATGTGGAGAAAGTGGAACCCTTGTTGGTGGGAATGTTAACTGGAGCAGCCACTTTGGAAAACAGTATGGAGGTTCCTCAAAAAGTTAAAAATGAAATACCATTATGATCCAGCAATTCCACTTCTGGGTATTTATCATAAGAAACAAAATCACCATCTTGAAAAGATATCTCCATTCCCATGTTCATTGCAGCATGGCCAAGACATGAAAACAGCCTAAGCGTCCATCGACGAATGACTAGTGAAACAAATATGGTAACACACACACACACACACACACACACACACACACACACACACGAATACTATTCAGCAACAGGAAAGAAGAACATCCTACCATCTGAGACAACAAGGATGGACCTTGAAGGCATTATCCTAAGTGAAATATGTCAGACAGAGAAAGACAAACACTGTTATGATCTCACTTATATGTGGGATAGAAAAAAACCAAACTCAGATACAGAAAACAGATTGGTGGTTGCCAAAGGTGGGGAGTGAGAGGGTGGGCAAAATGGGTAAGGTGGTCAAAAGGTACAAACTTCCAGTTATAAGATAAATAAGCCCTGGGGATGTAATGTACAGCATCACAGTACTGTATTGTGTATTTGAAAGTTGCTAAGAGAGTAGATCTTAAAAGTCCTCATGCAAGAAAAAAAAATTTGTAATTAGGTGTGGTGATGGAAGTTAACTAAACAAACAGTGGTAATCATTTTGCAATATCTAGATATATCAAATCATTATGTTGTACACCTAAAACTAATACATTATTCTATGTTAATTATATATAAAAAAAAAAACCAAACAGGCAAAAAAGTTAATAAATAGAAAAAAAAATCAAATCCAAAACAAATATAAAAGGCATTTGGACTGACTACTCTTTTCCATTACAGAAACTAACGGAGAAACAAATATACCTATCAATCTTTAGTTTCACCTCTTTACTGAGCAATTTTAGCATGGTCTTTCTCAACTCTTTTTCCATCTACAGAGAAACCCACCACAGCCATGCATTTTATTCTCCCTTCTTCATGCAATCCTCTCAAACCTGAAATTCATTCTTGAAGAAGCCTTCTCTAATAGTCCATCCTCCTCTCCCCAGTCCACTTTAATTTGCTTTGAAAATATCACGTTGCAATCTCTACTCTAGTTCACCTCAAAAATGGAACATATTTCCTTAGTCATTTTTGCATCCTTGGAGGTATCATATAGTTTCTGGCATTTCATTCACAAGGCTCAATTACTGTTTAGTTAATTCTCCTTTTTGGTGCACCAGTAACGAGTAGTAACACTTAAATTTTTCTCTTCTATTTCTTTCTTCATTAAACTCAAGCAACTGTGCATAAAAGCAGTCTTTCAATCTTAACATGTCCAACATATTTTTTAAAAACATTTAAATAGCTGGGGGAGGGTGTTATAGATGGGTCAAGATGGACCATAAATTGATAACTGTTGAAGCTAGGTGATATATATACATGGAGGTTCATTATAGTATTAGCTCCACTTTTGTATGTCTGAATTTTCCATGATACCATATGTGTGCACATACGTGTATATATATGTATAGTTACATGCACACAATGTACATATGTAATTGTAATAAAATTTATGTACATAGATATGACATACAATTATATATAAGTAACATAATACATATATATGTAAACTTAAATTATGGAAAATTTCACACAATACTCGCGCTCATACATACAAATTACAGTTTTCCCCAAGTAAAACTAGGTGAACTGAGAAATGATGTATTAAAGGTTAACAGTCACTGAAATAAACTGAAATAAAAAAGAAACACAAGTAGTAAAATAACATCTATCTTAAAACCATCTGAGAACACTATCAGGTTATATATATATATATCCTTCCTGGTATTAACCTTGCCAAAGCAACTTTCAGTATTTTAACTTCAATAAAATGGTTTGTTTTGAAACAAGTGTGACAAAAAAATGATACTTATTAAATACAGATGGTAGATATATGAAGTTCATTATGGTCTTCTCTACTTTTGGTTGACACTTTCATAGAAGTTTTTAAAAAAATAAGTGAATGTCCCTCCCAAATGCTCTCAATCTAATCTCTACAGCCACCCTGCAATTCCAATAATGTGTAGGAGAACGACTTATTAAGACAGATAAAATTATTCTATGAACGTTCTTCATTCCTGAAAGGGACATATAAATAATTTTACTACTTCCCAGTAACAAGCAAACTTACTGTTTAAAGATGTAAGGAGAAACTGGGAAAGAAAGAGTAAAATGTGCATTTTAAATTTGATAAAGGAAATGAAATAGCCATATTACAAATTAAAAGAGGTCTTAGAGACTCATCTTTACAAAGAAGCTACAATATATTTATAAGTTTTGTTTTCTTCTGCAATGTATATTAGTAAGACCTAAAGTATCCTTTGGCAATTTAAAGACACTACATTTTATAACTGCCTTTCCCTATATCTACAGGAAACAAATGAAAAGACAGGAATAAAGAACTTGCTTCTGGAAGCCACACACCTGTTTTTTTTTTTTTTTAATCCTTATAAATCCCATAGTTTATTTCTTCTTCATCCCAACAAACCCTTCAAAAGTTAAGAAGGGTCTATGTGCTTGATTTAGGGAGAAGAGACTACTTCCTAAAGTAGCAAGATGAGATTAAATGATGGAATTCCATTTATGGAAAAATGGTGGGGCCGGCCCGGTGGCGCAGCGGTTAAGCACGCACGTTCCACTTCTTGGTGGCCCAGGGTTCGCCAGTTCGGATCCCAGGTGCTGACATGGCACCACTTGGCACGCCATGCTGTGGTAGGCATCCCACATATAAAGTAGAGGAAGATGGGCATGGATGTTAGCTCAGGGCCAGGCTTCCTCAGCAAAAAGAGGAGGATTGGCAGTAGTTAGCTCCGGGCTAATCTTCCTCAAAAAAAAAAAAAAAAAGGTTATACTTCGAGTTCTAGTAGAGATATTAGTGCAACACCTTATTCAAAAATTACAGCCTAAATAGAACTTTACGAGCTGGTTTAAGGCTTATCCAACATATAATATACTGTTTCCTTAGGAAAACAAACACTAAGTACCAACCCATTTATAAACTAAGATTGCCTTTATGAACAAGGAGGGAAAGCCACTAAGAGCTGCCTCTGCATTTTCCTTCTATGGATCTTGTTGAAGAACTAACCACTTGATATATTTGCTCTTAGATTTGTTATTTCATCTTATATTATACTGAAATACCTAAGTGTACACTCAAAACAACAACAATGAAATCTTATGATTATATGCTGAAGTAAAATACCACAATACACCCTTAATTGTAAAGGTTAAAAAAAAACTATGCCTCAGCCCTGAAATTAACCTAAGGCTTTTTTATCTTCAAGAAGAAACCTTTGAGGTGGGAAAGGGTTTTGTATGTTTAACATTTCCAGTTCTCTATAAAAATATTGCACTGTATTAGAAAAAAATATTAATATAATTGGAAAATGCCTAAGAATAAATTAAGTGGAAGAACAGTATACTGTTAGCCTTAATGCTACGACGAACCTGAAGGCACCTAAGACCCCTGTAGCTAGCTTTTGAAACTTAATATATGATATGTGTAGAATCTGAGCTAGAAAAGCTGAGAAATAAAGGTTTCACTTCATTCATAGCTACAGAAGTAAAAGAGAAAGTTCTAGACCAAAGACATGGACTAATGGCAGTGCAGAAAGTTAAACACGAGTTTCCCAAGGGCCAGTTCTGCCCTTCTTTTCCCTAAACCATGTTACTTCTCTAAAACTATCTACCAAATGCATACAAACATTGTTAAACCTTTAACTGAAGTTTGCTATTTGACATCTTCCTGGGGGAGGGGTATATCTTGCATTTTCATAACACTGGCATTACAATGATTGCCTCAAAATAGGTGCTTGCTATAATAATTCCTACACTTTTCACTTCTATGTTACATTCTTATCAGATCCAAGATCAACACACTTAGATCAACACAGTAAAAACCTCAGAAATTTAGAGGCCAGGCTTTACAGAATGGATTCAAACTAGGAACTAAGCAGGAAACAACAGAAAAAGAAAACTTTGGCAGTTAAAGAGGAGTGTAACAATAACATGTCCCACATCCCACAAACGTTCAGTTCACAAGTCTAATTTTCAAAGACAACACAAGGCTAGCCTTTGCAAATAAAATCTAACAAACAGAAGATCAATCAGAAACAGGAAGGAGGGAACAAAGGAGAGGCAAGTAGCTTGGACCAATGATGGTGATGAAGAACAGCAAATATAAGTAGCAAAGAAGAGGTAGGGCAGAAGGGAAGAGAGGTGGTGGAATACTGCACCCACTATACCACATCTCAACAGTCTCCTTAAGGCTGAAGCCTTGGATCACCCTAGTGTTTTACTTTGCTTTGAGTTGAGATACCAGGTTAACTGAACTTAAGTTTCTATCAAAAATAAGGATACACAGACTCCAAGTGAGAGCTTAGGGTTGTCTCCTATGGATAAACATGTCAATTGGACAGTATGTCTTTCAAAGCCTCCCCAAAACTCTTGCCTATCAAGACATTACAATAACATGGGTTACTAAGGGTGGCCTTTCTACATCGGGTATTAATATGGTTTTCATTTTTAAAAAGTAATAACCGGGGCTGGTTCCATGGCCGAGTGGCTAACTTCGTGCGCTCCAATGCGGCAGCCCAGGGTTCGGATCCTGGATGCGGACATGGCACCGCTCTCAGGCCACGTTGAGGTGGCATCCTACATCCCACGACTAGAAGGACCTGCAACTAAGATATACAACTGTGTACGGGGCAGGGGTTGGGGAGATAAAGCAGGAAAAAAAAAAAAAAAAGATTGGCAACAGTTGTTAGCCCAGGTGCCAATGTTTAAAAAAAAAGGAAAATTGGCAACAGTTGTTAGCTCAGGTGCCAATCTTTAAAAAATAAAAAAAAGAGCAATAACCATTTATTTAAAAAGAATTCTTGAACAACTAATATCTATCAGGTTTCTGTTAGGCACTAGGAACAGAGCAGTGAAAAAGACAGGCAAAGTCTCTGTTTTCCCAGAGTTTAAGTACAATAAACACAAACCAGGTAATTAAAGATCGAAACAAGAGCTCTGGAAGACATTAAAGGGATGAAATAAAGAATGAAATGGGAAAAAAATAAAGGAAGAAGGGGTAAAGACTGCTTTAAGTAAAGGTACAAATAAAGTCTTATCACATCTGTGAGACCTTTAGGGATGGGAGTAGCCAGCATTCAAAGAGGAGAAAGAGCTCTTCCTAGGTACAGAAACTAACAAGTGCAAAGAACTTGAGATGGGAGAGTTCAGCACGTTTAAGGAAGAGAAAGATGTCCAAGAGGCAGAGTGGTAAAGAGATACATTCTGAACACCATTTATTTACAATTACTATTTTAAAAAAATTGTTAACAATTGTTAGGTACTGTGATAAGAATAGTTTTCATTTAATCATCACACACAAACCTCTGAGGTAAGATATTATGCCCAATCTACAGATGATTAGACTAATTAAGGCACAAAGATGTTAAATAACTTATCCAAAGTCATATAGCCATTAAGTGGTCAAGATGGGATTTGAACTAGGCAGCTTTGACTCTGGTGCCCGCATTCTTGAGCATGATCACAAGATGATTCCCAACAGCAATAGAACAATAAATTCCAGTAATCATTTGCATCACCTTCTGGGCATTGTAAACCTTAAAAGTAGATTTCAAACAGTTCCCTCTACCTCAAGGATTCCAAAAAGCCCCTCTAAGACTACCTTTCTGACAGGAGTGGGGCATATACTTTTGAAGAGAAAAGGGTACCATCCTATTTAATCCACATTTATCTGTTTATATATTAGGCTCTTGTGTAAACTCTTATTTAAAGAAACAGTTCAAAAGCTAAAACAAGTGTTTGAAAAACACTGGCATATGTTTAAAATCATACAAGCAAAAACTATTAGCATAGTTCTCCTAAGATGTTTTAAGATGCAACTTTGAACCTTGAAGCTAATGCCCTTTCTTAAGTTATTCTGGAAACAAAAGGATAAAGAAGTCCAATATATCTCTGATTATACCATTTCAGATTTCAACTTTTTGGTACAGATATTACAGTAGTTCCCCCCCATATGCCATTTTGCTCTCCGTCGTTTCTGTTATCTGCAGTCAACTGTGGTCTGAAAATATTAAATGGAAAATTCCAGAAATAATTCATAAGTTTTAAATTGCATGCTGTTCTGAATAGTGTGATGAAATGTGGAGCTGTCCTGCTCTGTCCCACTTGGGACTGAATCATCCTTTTGTCCAGCATATCCACGCCGTATGCTACCTGCCCATTAGTCTCTTAGTAGCCATCTTGGTTATCAGATCGACTGTCACTGCATTGCAGTGCTTGTGTTCAAGTAACCCTTATTTTACTTAATAATGGCCCCAAACCACAAGAGTAGTGATGCTGGCAATTAGATATGCCAAAGAGAAGCTGTAAAGTGCTTCCTTTAAGTCAAAGGGTAAACGTTTTTAACTTAATAAGGAAAGAAAAAAATCATACGCTGAGGTTGGTAAGATGTATGGTAACTTTTATTACAGTATGTTGTTGTAATTCTATTTTATTATTAGTTATTGTTGTTAATCTGTTACCGTGCCTAATTTATAAATTAAACTACCATAGGTATGTATGTATAGGAAGAAACATCGTATACATAGTACAATATAAATGTTATTAAACAACATAAACGTTAGTTTATATAATCTCTCACTGTGCCTAATTTATTAATTAAACTTTATCATAGGTGTGTATATATAGTGCAAAAACATGGTATATGTAGTACAATCTGTGGTTTCAGCCATCCGCTGGGGCTCTCAGAATGTATCCCCCTGAGGATAAGGGGGGACTACTGTACTTTTTAAACAATCTTGGCCAGAATAGCCACTACCTTGAGTGTTGCCGGTCATTCTTGCCAGAGAGACAAGAGAACTTTGGAGGATTGAGCAGAACAAATTCTCAGCTGGGAAGAGATACATATTTTATTTAAACTCTCAATTCATTTGGCCAGTACTAGTCACATGGCCCTACTCATATGCACAGAAGAGAGGGAAACCAGGTACTGGTTAACAGTACCACGGGCTACCATATATGTCGTGCTATTTTGTAGACGAAACAAAATTTATTAGTCTGTATAATGTGATCTTATTTATGCCAAAAACTTAAAGGTTATGTATGCATGGATATTTACATAATATTTCAAAGATTGTGTATATCCTGGGAAGAAATTCTAGCAAGGTACACAACAAGCTGTTAATAGATTATGCCTCATTCTTTTTTTTTTTTTTAATCACAGAGTGATTGTTTAAAAAAAACACACACACACAATTAAAAAGATGAAACCAAAAAGCCTAGGCAAAGAAAAGGAAAAAATCATGGCCAGAAAACATTACTAAATACTGCTTGACCAAAAACAACCATCATCACCATCTTATAAGCATTACACACAACCTGTAAAAATCTTTTTTAGCAAATCCTCCAACAAGTTGTTACTCTCAATAGGAGATGGAAAACAAGTGGTCCCCATCTTTGCCTCAAATTTCTCCTCTTCTTAGCAGCTCTTATACTTCATATATTAACCAATCCAACTACTATCAGTTTCCAGATAACCAAACTCTTCCCGTAAGCTATAATTTCTAATCTTTACTCCCTCAAAGGCATTTTACATGTAAGCATGAGTACAATTTATTTTCCAAAAGACTTGCAAGCCCTCCTTTCTCTTCCACCCAATACAGGCTTGTTTTACCCCATCATAGACAAACTTACCACACAAATGAAATATTGTGGGAGAATGTCTAATGATAATATAGAAATAATGTCTGCTATCATTTGCATATTCAATGTATCAAAAAGAAAGGAAAAAGGATGGGAAAGTATGCTTTTTTTCACACGGAACTTTTCCTTCATGCTTTCAAAATTCTGTTTACAAGATATAAAACAGGGAACTAGGAATTTCTATTAAGAAAGCCAGTTCATTTTAGCAACATACATGTTAAACATGGATCAAAAACTTATGTAGTAGAAAGCGAAGTCTCAGTTCTCATGAAAAGAAAGAATGCAAGACACACAGACAGACATGTTAAAAGGTTAATTCTATTGTCCATTATTGAAACATCTTCCAAGAGATATACAACTTTCATTACTAATTATCACCATAATCATCTATTAGCATTTTGATTTGAACAAATTACTTACGAGATCTAAAGTTTAACAATTAGATCTGAATCTCTTCCTCTTACCCCTGTTACCAAGTATTTTCTAATTCCACAATTTCTGAATTTCAAGTATGGTTGTTTTTCTTCCTTTACTGAATTTAAAAATCACATTTTATTCTTCATCCCGTTTTTCCTTAAATCTTTAAGCAGTCTTGTTATCTAAGAGAGAAAATTATTCATGTACCCATTTCAGAAATGAGAAAAAGTCTACATAAGACTTATTTTGTCTGTCTTAAGAAGTCATTCTCCCTCTCTTTTTGAGGAAAAAAATGCCAAAAATTTGTAGGGGTGGATAATTTGTGGCTCCTTTTGGCTGGTTTTCACTCTTAGATTATTCAAACAATATATTATTACACTACCTAAAAGTAGAGTCTCCACCCTAAGTGAAGCAATGGGAGCTCACCTTCTCCATTACATACTTCTAAAACCTATTTCAGGGGGCAGCCTGGTGGCGCAGAGATTAAGTGCGCACGTTCCGCTCCGGCGGCCCGGGGTTTGCGGTTCGGATCTCGGGTGCGGACATGGCACCACTTGGCAGGCCATGCTGTGGTAGGCATCCTACATATAAAGTAGAGGAAGATAGGCATGGATGTTAGCTCAGGGCCAGTCTTCCTCAGCAAAAAGAGGAGGATTGGCAGATGTCAGCTCAGGGCTAATCTGCCTCAAAAAAGAAAAAAAAAAATCTATTTCAATTAGTCTCTTTTTTCTCTAGCATTACTCTAGGACTTCCCTAAGAGAAAATGATTCTATTTTGTCAAATATAGTAGCAAAAACTGTAGTATGAAAACATAAGAAAAAGCACTGTCTTTTAAAAAAGATATCAGCTTTAGGGAAAAGATCTATTTTTCTAATTTCAGAGTTCTACACTGCTTCCTAAAGAACCCTGTTTAACCATGATCAGTTTCATCAGAATAAGAAAATCTATGCTAAGTTACATAAAAGCTTGGCTCTGTCCTAAGAGAGACCATCTGAACATCAAAATTTCAAATGAGATACATCTCACGAAAGCCAAGCATCTCAAGGTTTGTACTGTAATTTCTGTCCCTGAAAGTGACCTCTGTTCATTTTTTCCTCTTTTCATTTGATGCTGACTTTTCTGCTCTTCTGCATGCCTTAAAATTAGGATAGTCTTAACATAATTTTTTGGACTTACTCTCCTAAGTATCTCAGGACATATATTAGTCAGTACTTTCAAGATAACTTTACTATGTTTGATCTCAACAGATTATGATCCAGGAAATAAATTTCTGACAAGTCAAATTTTCAGAAAGAATCGTGGAGTTCTCCCAATAACATCTTACTTGTTCTCTATCAAGAACAGAACAGTATCTGCACACCAGCACTGCAAACCGTACCTTCACTTAGAACCCAGAGGTTTTTATACCTGAGGGCAACATATAGGGACAGGCGAGTGGTAAGCCTTCCTTTTGTAAAATGGAATATGGATGACTGTGCAGTGATAGATGGGAAAAAAGAATCAGTATGATGTTTCGACCCCAGTTTTAAGAAAAAACACACAAAGAAGCTGAGAATCTGAAAACTGATTCTCTTACAAGTGCCCATGCCCCTAAATCTCTTGGATGAAAAAAATCTTCAAGTACCGTATACATGTACATAGCCACTAATGCTCCAAATATTGGTGTCAAGGCTTGGTCTTCATTGTTCTTTTTACTCTCCTCTTTTCCTTTGTCCATTCTCTGAACTTTGACTACGTGTGATTCCCAAGTACACATTCCTTTTCCTAAATTCTAAATCCATATATTGAACAGCCTACTTGAATATCTACTTAGATGTCTCCACAGGCACATTACACTCAACATACCCAAAATGGAACTCATTATTTACTGTGCCTTCCACTATTAAAGTTGCTCTCTATCTTAGTTAAAACGTTACCATTATCACTGGTATCTGGGAATCCTCTTAGATTCCTCATTCCCTAAACCCAGCTGTGAAATTCCCCTAATTAAAGCTCTCTTCATATTTTATCCAGACTATTTCACTTGCCTCCTTACTGACTTCCTAGATTCCAGTATTCCCTAATTATCTCCCAATCCATCCCCCACACAACAAACAATTTTCTCTCTGAAATGAACTGTTAACTACACTAATCCTGCAACTGTTTCCCAAAATCTAGAGGATAAAGTCCTAATATTTTTAAGACTCTCTTCCCCATCCTCACCCTGAAATGGCTCCTCTCTACTTCTTTGTCACTGGATATTCCTAAACTTCTGGTTCTTCCCTAAACATGTACTGTTTACGTTTTTTCATACTTCTATACCTTTGTACAAGCTGTTCTTGCTGCCTGAAGAGCAAATCCTTCCACATCCTTCCACACCTACCTTCCAAGACCTAACTCAAAAGACACCTCCTCCTAAGCCTTAACTATCTTATCCTTTTCAGTAAGAGTGGACACTCTCTCCTTAATACCTCTACTGGATCTTGCACTTTACATTTTACCTCTTTCAAACCCAATATACTAAAGAGCATTAACTTACCTATTAGACTTTGTTGTAAGTGAATAACAACAACAAAAAAAAGGTGAACATTTAATGGGGCTTATTATGAATCATATACTGTTCTAAGTACCTTTATGTGTATTAGTTCATTTAATCTTCATGACAACCTATTGAGATGGGTATTACTGTCATTTTCAATTTGCAGACAACACACACAGAGGTTAAGTAACTTGCTCAAGGTCACTCAATTAATGAATAGCAAAGCCAGGAGTCTGCCTCACATGATTTGGTCTCTAGGCAAAGATGAATGAATCGATCTTCCCATCCCTAGCACCAAGCACTGTGCCTGGCATATAGTAAGTTCAATAAATGTTTGTTAAAGTGCCTCTGAACACTTTCTATACGATCCAATTTACACATTTTTCCATGAATGTCCCCTGAATAAAGTGATTCAATGGTAGTGTGCGGTTATGAGTTGTGTAAAATGTTTTAACTCCCACTCTAAGGTAAATTATTCTTTCTATAGAAATATACTATTCAGGTAGAAGGTAACAAAAATACTGTATTGGTTTAATTGACTTTTCATGGTGCAAACATGCCATATACTTTAGACAATGTTATTTGGGTCCCTCTTTACATTCTGGCCTCATCATCAATGAGTCTTTCATCAATCTTTATCACTCACAAAACCACTCAGTATTGTATACAGAAATGAAAAACATCTGCTGCAGCCAAATGAATTTCTGTTCTATTTATTCTTTTTTTAAAAATTAATCTGAATAAGGGTTTAACTCCCACAATTACCAATCTCAGCACTTGATCTGGCCCTACCCTAACACTATCCATACCACTTTTCTCACCAAATCCTGGCTATAGGGGCCTTATTTTTGTCCCTTCAACATTCCAAGCTTGTTCCTGCTTAGAGGAATGCTCTTAATTCAGATCTTCACAAGGCTAGGGGTAGTTAACTCCTTGTCGTTCTTGTCTTAGCTCAAATACCCTGAAAAGGCCTCTTTCACTTCCCTATCTATAGTGGTAGCCCCACAGCAATAGCCCAGATCCTAACTACCGTATTACTTTATTTTTTTCATAGGCTTTATTCACTAACTAAAATTATCTTGATCTTTTTGTTTATGTGCTTGCCTGCCAGAAAATAAGCTCCATTACAACAGAGTCCCTGTATATATTCCAAATAGTTGGTACTGTGTCTGGCACATAGTTATCACAATAAATATTTGTTAAATGACTTGAATGTTGAAGGTACCATTAGTATTAAAAGCATTTGCTCTATCATAGTTCAAATACAGAATCAAAGCCTATCCCCTCCCCAAAAATCAATGCTTTAAAAAATTCTAAGATCTATAAGATGTCTTAATTTATCACTTTCTTCTTCCACAAAAACACATAATAAAATAAAGGTAAAGGTAGCATAGAAGGATAAAGAACAAGAGAAGTACAGACACAAAAATTCAAGAATAGATAAAAACATAGGAAAATGTAGGTCATAAGGGCCTGTGAGTTTAAACTTTAAATCTGACTTCATTTCCCAGCAATCAAAGCCAAATAGGAGAGACATAACTCTCAACAGAAAGGATAAAAAATATTTCCTCAAATTAAATTTTGATTGAAAGTATATCAATATGATAGCGTCTTTAAACTAAAATAGAGTACAAATATAAAAACACAGTGACTCTAACATGAATTTTTTAAAATATGAAGCTTATCCAAATAACTGATTTGTTTAGAAGAATCAAGCTATTTTATCTTTTTATAGGTTTTTATAGCTAGGTACCACCTCAAGGCTAAGAGCAACAAGATTACAAACAGGAGAGTGAGGGCAGAATAAGTTAACAGGTGACACGATATGCATGAAGCCACATAGTTTCAGATTTTGACATTCCTAAATGTCTTGCTAAGTAGTATTTATTTTCCCCCACAAAACTGTATTATAATTGAGAAGAGTATTTCTGACCAGAGACTCCATAACAAAACTCAGGTTTACTGAAGAGGTATTTTTTTCTTCACCATTCTTACACCCATGTCTGGGATGGTTTAGAACACAGAAGCAAAGAGGTCAGCCAGTGAAACCCAGTAATTATGATTCAGTTCTGCAACCAAAAAGGTCAGAAAAACAATAAAAACAACAACAAAGGAACGAAGGGAACCAGACACATTAAATACACTTTCACAGTGTTCAGAATAGGTAAACACTCAATACAAAGCAATTTCTTGCCAACCTTCAAGTTGGTTACATTTCTGAAAAGCTGGCAAACTCATCAACTGACAATAAAAAAAATCTCATAAAAAGCAGAGGGAGAGGCAAGGTTTTTAATCTTTTGGGGTGAGGATTTCTGAGAATCTGTTGAAAATACAGATTCTCTCACCAGAAGAATGTGCATAAAAATTTGCAGAATTTTGAATTTATGTTTAGAAGACCTCCAACATATAAGTTACAATAGAAAGGCATTTCTAGATTTCTAGCTCTGAAAAATCTACTATGTTACCTTCCTCGATAGTTCAGAAAAAACTACATCTGTGATCTACCAAGGAAGTTTTGGGAAATCGAGACTATACTTATTTTTCAAGTTTCTGACCCAATTGTTAAATCATTTAAAATTTAATATTATTTTCATCAAGGAAAAAAAATACCACTACCGCAAGGCATAGAACTGGTTAGGCAAAGTGCTATGTAACCACCTGGTTCTTTTTCAAATTAATGTGGTGCTTAAGGCTTTTTGCATCAAAAAAGTAAAAAAATATGTTCTCTTTTCTTTGCCCTATCTCAAAAAGTTAAGGCAAGATGCAAGAAGAGAGTTGGAAGAAAACAGGATTAATATTTAATTTTCACTTGTTTAAGAGGAATAAAATAAACTTCATAATTATAAAAAAGATCTGATTTTTAAATTTTGGTATACAAATATAGCACTGTGCTATCTCAAATTGTGGCTGGCAAAGCTGTAGTTGGAGTGAGATTACCAACACTTAAACAGATGTCTTTTGTGCATCCTAGAACTCAAAAAGCTAGAAGCTACATAAAGAAAAACACTGAATATAAGATGTTGTAATAACGCAAATATTTTTCTTGAAAATCCAACCATAAAATATGGATACCAACTTATGAATAAACTGTAGTTCACAAATAACTTTCGACCCACAGCCAATAAGCCTGGGCATTATGCATATAAGTACAAATTCGAACTAAGAACCAAAGACAAACTTGGTCCCTGACCTCATGAAGCTAATGATCTCTGACAATCTTGCAGGAGGGACCAGCAAAAAGCCAATATAATCAAGCAGAGAAGGGAACACATGGGATACTAAAAGACATATTTTTCTTAATTTTTAAAATATTAAGTATAATTTACATGCATTAAAATACACCAATTTTACATGCTTGATTTGTTGAATTCGACAATTGTATACATACTATCAACCATAACTATCACCCAAAACCATCATCCCAGCAAGTTCCCACATGTACCTTTCCAGGCACTTCTCCCTCCCAAACACTTTCAGAATTCTTTGACAATAGATTCCTTTTGTTTATTATCAGATTTCACATAAATGGATCATAAATTCTACTTTCTATAGGTGTCTGGCTTCTTTCACTCAACATAATATTTGAGATTTATTCATGTAGCAGCAGTCTGTTCCTTTTTTACTGCGGAGCAGTATTCCATTTTACGATTACTACAATTCATTCTCCTATTGAAGCACATATGGGTTGTTTCCAATTGAGGCAACAATTAACAAGCCTATACCATTCTTGTTCTTATAAAATATAAACAAGCATTCTTGTAGAAGTCTTTTTTTGAGGACTTGTGTTTTCATTTCTTTGGGTAAATACTTAGCAGTTGCACTCCTAGGTTATCCAGTACACATGTATTTAAAAATATTAAACAGTTCTCGGAAGTAGATGTACCATTTACACTCCCACCAGCAATGTATAAGAGTTCTACTTCCTCCATATCAAGGTTTTTTTGTTTTTCTTTCTCCTTTTTTTTTTAAAGCCCTACCAGCACTATGCTAGTTACTGGAGACACTAGTAAACAGGACAGACCTGTTCTCACAAAGCTGTCATGGAAAGCTTCCACAATTGACATCTAACTTAAACCTAGATGAATTATTGAGCAAAAAGGCAGGAAGGAATAGAAGTGTTCTAGAAAGAAGAAAGAGCATGTGCAAGAGCTAAAAAATGCACATGGATCATTTTCATAACTCTAATAGAAAATAAAGCTAGATTAAGTTTTGTGATGGCAAGAATATGCTCAAAAGCAAAAAATGAGAAGGCAACCTAGGAAGAGTAAGTTTTAAAAAGTTGAATAAGTCCTAAAGAGATATTTGTGTTTAAGTCTATTAGCTGCTCTCATGGTATCATTTGCCTTCATAGCTCCTGTCATTCTCAATTGTTTCAAGTCTATCTTCCCCATCAGACTAGAATCCATATCTATTTGGGCTCACACCACGATACCCACAGCACCTGGCAAATAGATAATATTCAGAGATGGGAAAGATCTATCAAGGGTATTTGTATTAGTTTTCTACTGCTGCATAACAAATTATAACAAACTCAATGGCTTAAAACAACATTCATTATCTCACGGTTTCAGGGGTCAGGAGTCCAGGCACAGCTTAACTGGATCCTCTGCTTAGGGTCTCAAAAGGCTGCAATCAAGGCATTACCTGGGTTGGGTTCTCATTTGGAGATTCAATTAGGGAAAGAATTCACTTCCAAGCTCACTTTGGTTGCTGGCAGAATTCATTTCTTTGAGGCTATGTCTGAGAGCCCTGGTTTCTTGTTGGCTGTAGGAAGGAGCCTCATAAGAGGCTGCCTGCAAGTTCCTTGCCACATGGGCTTCTCCAACATGGTTGCTTACTTCATTAACGCCAGCAAAGAGAGTCTCTGGCGTGAGTCTGCTAGTAAGATAAAGTCTTATATAATGTATCATAATCATGGAAGCTACATCCCACCATCATAGACTCTGTCCACCACTCTATTCTTCGAAGGCTATCGGCTATCAACACACAGGTCCAGGTTCTTTCAAAAATAATTCATTACGTGAAAAGATTTACAGAGTCAATTACAACTCTAAGAGTTTGTGTGCAAAGTGTTGTGTAAGATTTTATAAAATTGGTCAGATTAACACGTATTCACCTAGTAAATGAGAAGGCAACTAGCGCCACCAACAGAAATGACCAATTATAGATGCCAATGTAAGCGTAAGAGAATCAAGAAATAAAAGAAAGGAACAGAATTCCACAAAGGGAAAATAGAAATGAAAAGCAAAGTGTGAGAACACCAACGATTACAGCCAGGATTAAAGATTTTCTATTCTTTCTCTTTTCCTTTACCCTGTCACTCTCAGGCTACACAAGGTACCAGATCTACATAAGCCCCACTAGTTGGGAGACTTCATACATATCCAAAATTCAGCACTAATGGGAACAGAGCAAAGGAAAAGTACAAAGCAGCTAGGGCAACCAGCTAAAATTGGTTTCTCAATCTACCTTTTATTATTCCCGCCATCTAGTGGCAGGATCAAAAACCAAAAAAAGCATGCTAGACTGACATACAAAATAAGTACACATGGCAGGAAAAAAAAAGTTGGACCACTAAAACTAACAATCTAAATCCAATCCTACCACGTGATACATATGGACACTGTCTAGATAATCATATTAAATCCACAGCCAATTTTATAACTATGGAAACTCATATGAGGATATGTTCAAGCCTAGTATTACTACAGAGATTCTTATCAGTGTTTAAGCAAGCAACAAGAGCAAAACAATAAAATTTCAAAGGATTACTAATGATACAGAATAAACAAGTGATTTTTCACTATTTTACTTTGACTAGGTCAATTCTGAAGTTTGAAAAGACCCACAAGTACAAAGATTGACACTACCACATCACCAACTCATCACTACTCATTATGCACAAGCAGCTGCAACTGGGTCTTAAGACAACTCTCACTAACCTTCCTGCTCTTACAACTGATGAGTGGGCCATTTTTATTCAAGATCTTCCATAAGCAGAGAGCACACTGTATGTATCAGATGGACAAACCACCTATTTCTCTATTTTTGACCAACACACAGAAAAAAACCAAGGAGTGTTCAAAAGCTGAAAATGTCTTACAGACTTCTTACAGCTTCTCTATGTTTCCACTTAAAGTGAGATGCATTACAAATCAAAAAGATACTAGAACTCATAAGAACACACAGAGAAAAACTCCTTCCAAACATATATTAATTGAAAACCAGATACATATTTCAGTCCTATCTCTTAAATTCTGCCTTAATTGTCAGTGACAGCTATCAATTTTCCTAAGTACTCATTTGAAAAAGGAGGGTTTGTTCTGCTTTACAAAGGACATTTAATGAACTAATGGAAAAAAGGAAAGAACAGTGAGAAGCTGGCAACAAAATATTATATCAAAATAGGAGGTTGATGTAAGTGTTTTAATGTAGCTCAAAAAATGTGAAAAAAATTCTAGGATCACATATAAAATAGTGTATTTATAAATTAAAACTATCCAATGATACTCTTTGCTCAAATAAGTCCAACACAGAATGAAATCTAAAAAACCTAAGCAAAAGGGACAGGTGCATATGCTTCCATATATTCTCCCTCTCTACATAGCATACACACACGTGTGTGCAATATATATTTGAGTGAGGCACACAGTCATATATTACAGAAACGAGATCTCCAATGAATATTTTATATATATACACATATATATACACACACACACATTTTATCTAAAACATAATTGACCATAAATGAATAAAAAACATGCAAATTTTCCAAGCCTCAATCTTTTCGAGGGAGAGGGGTGTAACAAGTAGATTGATGGAAGCATCATGCCATTTCATAATTGTATATGTTTGCACACGCTATTCCTTACATCAAAAACATCACCTTAAGCCGTCTCACTTCAAGGCCTACTCTCTTAACATACTAAGCAGTACTTCCTCTTCTCATCTCTAAAATGGGGGTAATAAAATATCTACCTCACAGAATTGCTTAAGGACCAATAGGCTACAAACTGCAATAGTATGTGCAAGAAATTTAACCCAGACTTAGTATCTCTACCTCCCACAAAAACAAAATCATCCAATAAAAAAATTGACCAAAATGGGACTGGCCCAGTGACGGACTGGTTCAGCTCGCACGCTCCACTTCAGTGGCCTGGGGTCGTGGGTTCAGATCCTGGGCACAGATCTACACATCACTCATTAAGCCATGCTGCAGTGGTGTCCCACATACAAAACAGATGAAGATTGGCAGAGATATTAGCTCAGCAACAATCTTCCTCAAGCAAAAAGAGGAAGATTGGCAACAGATGTTAGCTCAATCTTCCTCACCAAAAGAAATCCCCAAAATTGACCAAACACATGAACAGGTATTTCATAGAATAGGAGATAAAAATGATAAATACACTGTAGTAGCTAGTCTTCAAACATGGCCCTAAACAATTCTGTCCCTGCCTGTATATCCATCTTTTCCCTTGACTCTGAGATAAGCCTGTGTCTCTTTTGAACAATAAGATATACTGGAAGTGACCCTGACCATTCCAAGCCTAGCCCTTAATCGGCCTGGCAGCTTCCTCTCTCTTGGAATGCTCTTTCTCAGAACCCAGCTACCATGCAGTGAGGCAGCCCAAGCAGCCACATAAAGGGCCAAAAACCCCGGCAGAGAACCCAATCAAGACTCCAGATGACCTTAGAGCCCAGCATCCAAGCCATTCTAGCCCCAGCTGACTATAATCATCCCAGCTCCACAGGTGACACGATGAAGCAGACGACCCCCCTACTCAACCCACAGAATTGTGAAATAAGGAAATGCTGTTTTATCACTAAATTTGGGGTGGCGTATCGTATTTTTATAAATAACTGAAATATTATGACAAAATTCCCAGGTATATATCCTAGCAAATGTATAAATATGCATCAGAAAATATAGTATTTAATGTTTATAAAAGCAAAAAGCTGGCAACCCAAATGCCTGTCAACTAGCAAAGATATAAATGCAAGTCAAAGATTTTATATAGGATAATACTATTTTTTCAAAACTCTGAACAAAGCAACATATTGTCTAGAGGTACATACATAAGAGATTTGGGTTTTTTTCATGTGGCAAAGTGAATGTTGAACAAAACTCAGGATAATGGTTTCCTAGTGCTAAGAGGAAAAACCAGGATGGACTGGAGAAGGAATGTGGATAGATGTGAAATTGGTAATGTTCTAGTTCTATAGTTGCGTAGGGGTTTCACAGGTGTTTATCACTATGTTGATAATTACATATACGGATATATACATTCTTTTATATGTAAGTTGCATTTTAAATATAGTTTGATTTGTAAAATTGCTTAATATAACTATATTGTGTTGCAATTCATATCCAGGTATAACAAATACTTATTACACAAACTCTTTAAAAGTCCAGATTGATTTTTTTTTTTTAAGATTTTAATTTTCCTTTTTCTCACCAAAGCCCCCCGGTACATAGTTGTGTATTTTCAGTTGTGAGCCTTCTAGCTGTGGCATATGGGATGCCTCCTCAGCATGGCTTGATGAGCGGTGCCATGTCTGCACCCAGGATTTGAACTGGCGAGACCCTGGGCCGCCGACACAGAGCGTGCGAACTTAACCACTTGGCTACAGGGCTGGCCCCTCCAGAATGATTTTTATTTCAAAAGGAAAACCTTTTGTTTTGTTTTAAATGCTGTTTATATTAGACATTTTATTTAAATGTGGTAAATTATCTTAACAACCAAAATAAAGTATCGTAGGAGAAAAGATTTCTCTTTCTAATGAACTGACTTATTTTAAAAACCTTCAAAACATATCTTTATCTAAAAGATTTTGGTTGCTCCTCAAGCTCATTTTTCTACTTTGAACAAATCAGTGGCCTTTACACAATTTTAAGATTAGATTTATTTAATCTACTGCACATTGGTTCATAATCCTGTTCCTTCAAATGCCAGGAAGCTGCTTAGCATATTAAAATAAAACTTTTCTTTAGCTATGGTCTAAAGTAAAAATGATTTTAGGATTGAAATTAAACTTCTATAGAGCAAGTTTATTGAATTTTTAAAATTAAGAACATATGCGGGGCCAGCCCCACAGCCAAGTGGTTAAGTTCATGGGCTCCGCTTCAGCGGCCCAGGGTTTTGCTGGTTTGGATCCTGGGTGCGGACATGGCACTGCTCATCAAGCCACGTTGAGGCGGCATCCCACATAGCACAACCAGAGGGATCTACAACTAGAATACACAACTATGTACTGGGGGGCTTTGGGGAGAAGAAGAAAAAAAAAAGATTGGCAATAGATGTTAGTGCAGGTGCCAATCTTAAAAAAAGGTACACATGCAATGTTTTTAATTGTCAATATATTCAACAAACCCTGCTGACAATAAGAGACTTTTTTTAAAGGGACACTGATGGATAAAGACTTGTTATTTAAAAAAAAAAGCACATAGCATTTTTAAGCAAGTTTTTAAGCAAAAACACCTTGTGAGATCATTACCACATATCGGTTTTAGGACTCACAAGAATACTGCTACTATTACATAAAATAATAGTATAATTAAAGAGCTGACCAGTCATTTTGTTAGAGTTCAATCCATAATAAAAGAAGATAAAGACTTCATGTCTTGGCTTATTTAACTCTCAAGATATTCAATGACCCTCCCAGTAATTAGACAGACAAAGCTATTTCCACTGCAGAGACACTTTAATGGAGACAAGCAACTTCATCCCTAATGAGTATTTTTATTTAGTATCCCTTAACCTCTTATGGTAAAGTTTAAATGAGATCAGTGAGAGCTGTGATGGCTTCCTAAAGTGTTGCCTAATCTCCATATTAATTAGCTATAATCATAAAGTTAAATTTAGAGCCAAGAAACCAAATGGATCATTAATCTAACCCCACCCAAACTCATCATTTTCGTGAATTTAGCATATTCTAATTAATGCCTATGTGTACAATGATCATTTCTATTCTTACTATTCCTCCATATCAAGATATATTTCTCATGTTCAAACAAAATGCCATCCTGTAAATTTTACTTCTATTGCTGACATTGGTCTTTTTTCATTTACCATCTCAAAAGTTAACAGCATTGAAAGTTTTATCATTCATATGGTTTTTGGATATTAACTAGTCTGTCTTTTCTTATTCAATGTTCCTTAAAAAGTGAGTTAAAACTTCAGACAAGGGGCTGGCCCCGTGGCCGAGTGGTTAAGTTCGCACGCTCCGCTGCAGGCGGCCCAGTATTTCGTTGGTTCGAATCCTGGGCGTGGACATGGCACTGCTCATCAGACCACGCTGAGGCAGCGTCCCACATGCCACAACTAGCAGGACCCACAACAAAATATACAACTATGTACCGGGGGCTTTGGGGAGAAAAAGGAGAAAAATAAAATCTTTAAAAAAAAAATTTTAAAAAAACCAAAAAACTTCAGACAAAACTCTCTCAGAGTTATTTGTACTTGGAAGAAATACTCATGGAACTAAAATCTCCCTCAAAGTTCTTCCGAAGATATCCGTTCACCCAGCCATCTCCCAAGTGCTAATGGCAATCATATAAATTACTACATCTGTAAGCATCATCCTTTCTTCATTATCGACTTTCCTTCTTCTATAAGATTCAAATGACACCTTTTTTGGGAGCAAGAGGTTCACCAACAACTCTATTGTGAGGGCAGGTCTCCACACCACCAAGCAATTCTCTAACACCAGCTGGGTGTCCTACAATTCAACTCAAATCTGACACCATCAACCTGGGATCTGACGGGTCAGCTCCCACTGGTTAAAAGCTCTTAGAGAGACTGACCCCCTTCTCAACTTCAGATGCCAATTTCAAGTCCAGGTTGTCACCTATGCTTCAAATCAACTGGTTATAGATAAGAGGTGTAAATGACCCCTCCTTGGGTTTGACTAATTTGCTAGAGCAACTCACAGAACTCACAAACATTTTACTTACTAGATCAGAGGTCAGATGGTAGGACTGAAAGTTCCAGCCATCTAATCACAAGGTTGGGTCCACCGGCAACCAACCCCTATCCTTAGTTACCTAGGGGCTTTCCAAGTCACCTCATTAACATAACAAATGACCCCTGCATCACTCTCTTCACTTAGGAAATCATAAGGGTTTTAGAAGTTCTGTGCCAGAAACAGATGAAAACCAAATGTATATTTATTATAAATCACATTATCACAACTACACATATGATTTTACTGACATCACAGTCAAATCCAAGGTTTATCAAGGTATTACACAACAGAGACTTCCTGTACTATCATCAACAAAACATAAAACATGGTTATCATTAAGGATAAAAGATCCATGTTAATAATAAATTGAATATTATATTCCCAGTACAGCGTAGGATATTCTAAGAAGACTGGAAAAGATATTCTTACCCTAAAGGATCTTCTTTTCTGTCTCTCCATAGTAACAATAAGTTATTATTAATATTATTATTCCTCAGTGGGAGAAATGAGCACCATATCACCATAATATATCTTACCAATTTAGGCAAATAACAACTTAAGTCTCCTTGAGTGTTTTTCACAACAGGTGTTAAAATCTTCTTCAAAATGGCTCTGGCCTATTTAATTAAATGAACAGTCCTAAACAAAATTTAACTGGTTTGCTTTAAACAGGTTTAATAAAACCTGCACCCAAACCTCTCCCATAAGGTAGATAAGCTATATTAGAAGTATGCACGAATGTTTCCTAACAGTTAATACATTTCAGAAAAGTATCTCTACTTCCCTGGAGAATTCACACAAGACTACTAAAGGTGTTAACTTAAATCATTAAGCTGGATCATATCCAAATAGAGCCTAATTCAAAGTCATTTATATTTCTCTCTGGCATGTATTACACGGGATTTGGGGGAGAAGGGACAATAAGTATGTATACCTTCCTTACGAGACTTAGTTTAAATTTTAAGTTTGAATTCTGTAGAAATACTGGGTGACTAAATTGGGAGTCTGGAGAAAGGCAGTCCTAGGGGCCGGCCTGGTGGCGCAGTGGTTAAGTTTCCACATTCCGCTTTGGCGGCCTGGGGTTTGCCGGTTCGGGTTCCGTGTGCAGACATGGCACGCTTTGGCAAGTCATGCTGTGGTAGGCGTCCCATGTATAAAGTAGAGGAAGATGGGCATGGATGTTAGCTCAGGGCCAGTCTTCCTCAGCAAAAAGAGGAGGATTGGCAGTGGATGTTAGCTCAGGGCTAATCTTCAAAAAAAAAAAAGAAAAAGAAAGGCAGTCCTAGATTGAAACTCTTCAACTAGCAATCAACTAACTATGATAAGAGTCTTTTATTTGTTTACAAAAGAAATCAACTGTTATCCATTCAAGTAGCATGGGTTCCATACTAATGCACAGCAGGAAAATACCAAATTAGTTCAAAATTATTCTGACCAATAAACAGAAATGCACTGAAGAGCATTCATGTTTATTGTTTCACTCAAGAACTGCTTTCTAATTAAAAGAAAAGTTTATAAGCTGGAATCACATTTCCAACATCCTCAGTCTTTTGCTACCACCACCAAATTCTCATACCCCAATAGATTTCAAGGTCCTACATATAGATTCATGACCATTTCTCTACCATCCTTTGAATAAAACTTTTATCCCCTGACGACAATTTCTGAAAGGATCCTACTATTATCATACTTCTGCCATTCTTCCTGAAGAACAAGACAGCTACTAAATCAATAAGGGAAATAAAGACGTGGGAAAGAATAAAAGTGGTAGCCATGGAAGACCGGAAGAAGAAAGCAACATGGAAAACATACGTAGAAGAAATGCAAGCTATTCAAGATCCCATGATATCTACACAAACAAAATCACACACAACCCAGGGTCAACAATCCTCTACAAAAATACCAACACATTAAACAGTCCATTCTTATGGTTTTCCTAAATTCCTTCAGTTCAGATTGCCTTCCAACATTCTTTTTCCTTCTTTCTTTCAAGAACTAACTACAACTGCTCCCTTCCTTATGTATATTTTAATACATATACTTTAAAATGAACAAGTTGGCAAAAGCCATAGTTCAAAAACCAGTAATTTTGCATTTATCTGATTATTTGATTATCATTTGTCTCTTGAAAGACAGAGATGTCTCCTCCCCTGCCCCCTCTTCCTCATGGTTTCAGTGCTTATTGAATCACTGAATCCATCTTGCCACTTAGCACCTTTAAAAAAGTTGTTAAGGTTATCTGGAGACAAGGTTGACTCCAGATCAAAAGTTAAATCTTGATATAATTTTTGATCTCAAGTGAAGAAAAGGATGCCTTCCCCTTCCTACTGCAAAAGAGCAGGCAACCTCCTCCGGTGGGAAGAAGCCTTCCTAAACAAATTATTGCTAAACCTTATTACCCACATACAACCCTTTGATCAATAAAGATGACTCTTAAAAACAATGCTGAGCAAAAAAAGCAAGACACAAAAGCCACAAGTGCATTTATCTAAAGTTTTAAAATAGGCAAAACTAAATTCTATTATTCAGGAATGCCCACAGAACTATACCACCTATGAGGAAATGCAAGGATGTAATTACTATAAAAGTGGGAGGAGGGGGTACTGAGAAAGCACACACCAAGGCTTCTGAGGTGGCAGCAATGTTCTATTTCTTGATCTGGGTGACAGTCACATGGGTGTTTATTTTATAATTAGTCATTACACTGTACATTAGGTTTATATACTTTTCAGAATGTGTTGTATTTCACCATAAAAGAAAATTTCTTTAGAGTGAAACTGAAAACCTTCTCACCAATAATAAGACTTTGTAGAACACATCTCTTTTCTCTTGCTATGTAAATATTTCAGACATTTTCAAAAAATATCTCAAAAACTACAAGAGTGCTGCCTTCCAATAATTCTGTACACCATTACTTTCCCTGTGGATTACACAAGTAAGATGGTATAATAATTTAATAATAAAACCTTCTTAAATATAGTATATTTTACTTTACAGGATTTATTGGTGTCTTAAGACTAGGCATGAACCGGTAAGAGAGTAAATCTTAAAAGTTCTCATCAGGGGGGGCTGGCCCCATGGCCGAGTGGTTAAGTTCGCGCGCTCTGCTGCAGGCGGCCCAGTGTTTCGCGGTTCGAATCCTGGGCGCGGACATGGCACTGCTCGTCAGACCACGCTGAGGCAGCATCCCACATGCCACAACTAGAGGAACCCACAACGAAGAATACACAACTATGTACCGGGGGGCTTTGGGGAGAAAAAGGAAAAAATAAAAATAAAAAAAAAATGTCTTTAAAAAAAAAAAAAAAGTTCTCATCAGGGGCTGGCCCAGTGGCGTAGTGGTTAAGATTCCGCATTCTGCTTTAGCGGCCCAGGTTCACAAGGTTCGGATGCTGGGCGTGGACCTACACACCGCTCGTCAAGCCATGCTGTGGCAGCATCCCGGAGGACAACTGGCACAGATGTTAGCTCAGGGACAATTTTCCTCAAGTAAAAAGAGGAAGATTGGCAACAGATGTTGGCTCAGGGCCAGTCTTCCTCACCAGCCCCCCTCAACAAAAAAATATGTTAAAAAAAAGACAAGCCAACATATACTCTAAAAAGTCCTTCAGGCTACAGAACTCTGGGCCTACTCTGAAAGTTTAGCTTCCACCTCGCAATTCCCTTAACTGGAATGGTTTAATACTTCCAACCTCATTACTATGAACTTTTTACAGACAAAATAAATCTAAATGAAAACAACATTCACTTGGATTCCATCATCTTTTCCTCTCATTCAGCTATTCCCTTAAAAGCCCCATCTCTGAGAATTCCCTAGTCATTTAGGTTTAAAAACTTCAAGCCATCATCAACTCTTCTCTCTTCCCTACATCAAAACAAACAAAGTAATTAGCCATCATCCAAATAGTGAGTTTAAGTTAGCTAGAGCACAGATTGTGCCCAGGAATTTTGAGAGGCCAATATGTTAAGACTTAAATCGGAGCAGCTGATTAAAAAACATAAATTAAATGGAGGACACTTTCATTTAAGCCTGCCTTGGAGGCAGACGATGCAGTAAGAAGGACAGATTTTGGCGACAGGCAGACTTGTATTATTCAAACCTTGTGGGGAATACTGAATTGAAATATATTTTATCTACAGAAATAAAAGATATTACCTTATCTCAATTCTAAAATCTAAAATAGTTATAAGACACTATTAAAACTAAGTGTCTACTGCCATTTAAAACATATATTACAGTTACTCTGCAACACTAAGTTCCACAGAAAGAAAAAAAAAATGGTCACAGATGATATGGTCAATTTAATTCGTGTACCAGTCATAATTCTACAGAAATTTATTTATTTAAAAATAGTACACACTTGACAAATGTAAAGGCATTCACCAACTTATGTACAGGGTAAATTCCAAAATATGTTTAGATGGGTTTCATTTGAAACTATAAAAGCATTTTTCCAGGGCCGACCCAGTGGCATAGTGGTTAAGATCTGAGTGCTCCACGTCAGTGGCCCAGGTTCACAGGTTCGGATCCTGGGTGAGGACCTACACCACTGTCAGCCATGCTGAGGTGGCAACCCACATACAAAATGGAGGAAGACTGGCACAGATGTTAGCTCAGGGTGAATCTTCCTCACCAAAAAAAAAAGTATTTTTCCAAAGAATTAAAATTCCAAACAGTGGTTAGGTTTCCTGGGAAGTCTACAAATGCCAGTTAACCTACATTTACTGCAAATATGAGAGCCTCTGCCAGTTGCCTTTCTCTCTTCCAACCCTTACCCTCACCTAACACACACTTTTTTTTTTTTAATCCTATGATATTGCCACTTTCTATCAACTTCCAAATCCCTGGAAATTAGTCATGGTCTGACGTAGGTGAAGTGAGGACAAAGAAACCTTCTCAGAAAAGATAAACAGCTTAAAAACAAAAAATATCCACCAGAATCAGGTAAAGCAAATAAAGGAGTGAAGAGGAGTATTAGGTTAACCATTTATATTTTTTTCCCTGTTAATAGTATTAATTTGGCCCATACATCATATTCGTGGGTCCTATATTATTTGAAAATGCTCTCCTTTTTTCCTATTTATTGCAGGGATTGACAGAAGCCATTTTGCAATCATACATAAATTAAGCATTACATCTGGATAAAACATGGCAAAGAAAGAGCACGAATAAGACTCAGAGTAAGCAACAGGCTGACCAATAAAAGGCTTCTAATAATTCAAAAGAACTTAGGAGTTTCACATAAATTAAGACTTAAAAAAAAAATCAATACCCTTCTAATATCTTCCGAGTTTCTTCTGAGACATCAGATTCAGCCAAGTGAAGCCATTTAACAGGCATAGGCTAATGCACTGACTTATGATGTACTCAGCTAAGTTTCTATCCAAAACCTAGAATGATTGAATCTAGTTTTAACCTGCAGTCCAATTGAGGATGATACAGAAACAGTATTTATACTCATTATGTTCAAGTATTATAGTAACAAACGCTATCCAGAAATAAGAGATCCTCTTTATCATGAAGTTGGGGAACAAAGATAACGTTCTTCATATGACAGTGAACAATGCCCTATCAGTGTGTACAAGCAGGACTTAAAAGCAGTAACGTGGGGCTAGCCCCACGAAAGTTCGAATGCTCAGCTTTGGCAGCCCAGGGTTTCACTGGTTCAGATCCTGGGCGTGGACCTAGCACCACTCATCAAGCCATGCTGAGTCAGCGTTCTGTATAGCAGAACTAGAAGGACCTACAACTAGAATATACAACTACACTGAGGGGCTTTGGGGAGAAGAAGAAGGAAAAAAAAAAAAGACTGACAACAGATGTTGTTAGCTCAGGGCCAATCTTTAAAAAAAAAAAAAAAAGCAGAAATGGACAAATAGAAAGATGTGATAAAGTAAAATAAAATACTACCTGTAGAACCTAGGTGTTGAGTATGAGTGTTCACTATAAAATTCTTTCAACTTTTCTGTATGTTTGAAATTTTTCATAGTATAACAATTTAGTAATATACAGATCTGTTGAATTGTGGAGTGCTTTATAATTCAGGTTAACTGCAGTTTTGTCTTTAAGTTTTCAAAGTAAACAAACAGAAAAAATATGATTCAGTCACTTGAGAATATTAATCTTTCCATTATTTCTGAGAGCATGTATGCATTGATGAACACTAAGACATTACCATGAAGAGAACTTTTAACACTTTCTCATATCCTGAAGCACTCAAAACTTATTGAGAACGTAAAAATAAGAGACAGATTAAGTATACACAGGCCAGTAAGTTTCCCCACATTAATAATACTGGGTCAGAGCCTATACTGTACGGGGTGGTGCAGTCTTACCCAAGTTAGCCCTCAAAACATGAAAACCCTAAAGAGAAAGAAAAAGTTCCAGAATCTTTGCTGACAGATCCTACTCCAGGACCTATCATATGCTTCATGAAACCCATGATTACTACCTATAGGAGCCACCGCACTTACCCCAAATGGGAGCAGATCCAATCCAGCAACTCAAGGCACTCCCTGCACCTCCTCCCTAAGTGTTCTTATAATTTAGAATGATCTCAAAAGCTCAAGGCCAGAAAAATTTTAAATTACAATGAAATCAGTGACAGTATACCTGTTCTGAAGTGCAGCTGGACTGCTGTTGCTAACGATTCCACAAAGTGACTTTTTAAGATTTGGGGATGTTTGTGCTCTAAAACTGGTTTTGTTACCCATTTTGTCTTCTTCAGAACTGAGGTCAATAGCCTCTTTTAGTCATCTGCAAAGTGAAGAAAAACATGGACACCTCAAAGTACAGGAAGTAGTCCCCAACTTACAAACAGCTTATGTTCCAAAGGTTTATCAGTCCTTTGAAAACATGTTTGTACTAATTAACCTATTTATACCACAGTTTCTATGAAAAGGTGCATTTCAAGTTTCAACTCCAAACTGCAGCTTTCTAACCTGCAAAAAGGCATCAGCTAAATGCAGCCAAAACTCAAGGCTCAGAGAATTCTCTCTCTAGGGCCCTAAGGAGAACCCACTACCACCCGTGCAGGCAGAGAAAAGGGCAGCTCTCCTCACACAGAGAGCTTTTACATTGCCTCTGTAGGAAAAGCTACAATTTAATAAGAGAATGATTACAGAAAAGGTACTTGGTTAATATAATGTAAAAGTATTAATAGTTACAACAAAAATAAACAAACTACATTTTGCTCCAGATAAAAAGACAAAATTAGGTGCTATTAAATTAGTTGGTCAACCAAATGTATCTCAATTACAGACAACATGTTCTCAAACTGCTTCCTCATGTGTGATCAACTCAACTGATAAGAGAGGAAATTACTACAGTGAAGTGGTAAGGAGATCATCACCAAAAATGGTTCTAAATTCTAAAAAAGTGCAGCATACTTTAAAATTGAATAAACATATTCAACATCATATACCACCCCTTATAACTGGTAAGTTTTATAAAATAACTTGAGTGACAAATTTAAAAAACAAGTATAACTTTGTGACAATGAGTCACCTTTGGCAGCTAACTAAAGTCTTATACAACCTAAGAACTAACGTAAAATTTATAGATATAACTCACAATCAAACAAAGAAAGTAAACTTTTCACTAAAAAGACTTCAGAAATGAAGCTAGTAACAGAAACATGAAAAAAAGAGATGGGGGAAGGTCAGAATAAATTGGTTTGTGGACACAGAACCTGAGAGGAACATTTAAGTATTATTAAAGGCTCATGTCATTGCTACATGTTAAAACAGTAATCTGAGAGACTCCCAAACTAGTCCAACACTAGGGTGTTAGATGGTAGATCAGTCAAAGTGCTGGTACTATTAGTAGCTTTGAAGGAAAACTACTTCAAAAATCCAAAGTAATAATGACAGGCAAATCTACACCTAAGCTCCTTTTTAAAATTTTTCAACAAGAATGGATTAAGAATGCAATGCCTAACTACTGAAGATCTTCAACAAATATGAAAAGAAATAAAAAATGAGCAAATAAGGGATTTTTTCTTGTCTGAAACCTACTTCTCTCATTAAGTCACCTGAACTAGACATTAGATTTATATTGGCAAATCTCTGTTCACAATAAGAGATAGGGACAATTCCTTTATGATAAAAGGCTGTTTAGTACTAATCAGAATTATCTAACATTATGAACAGAAACATTTAATCACAAATATATTAAAATGTAAATATTAAAACTATCAGTAAGCAGAACACCTAAATTAAGCAGGTCTTTAAGAACGAAGAGGTGCATATACATTTAGATTAGTGTATACAAATTATAATTCAAATGTTATGCATTTAGCTAAAGGAAAATGTTTCTGAAATGTGTTTTTATAGACATTTTCATGCGGATAAAAAAGGTTTATGCTCTCTAAGTGTATTCTCGAAACTAGAGAAAGAAATCAACTTTTCATTCTTTGGAACACTTGAAAAAAAAAAAAAAAAAGGAATATTATTTGTGAAGCAACCCAGTAAGACTTTTCATGATTACGATACTCAATTTTAGTAGTACTCTTTGGCTGACTTGAGGTAGATTTCTAATCTTCCTTCAAAATAAGGAAAAATGACAAAACTGTCTCATCATTCAGTTTTGAATTTTTCTACAATCCTTAATTTCAGCCTCAACATCACTACTAAACAGTATTCGGCCTTCCGTTTGTAAAGATGATACTCTCTGGGAACATTATTCACAATTTTTGTTACCCGTAATGTTTGCCCAGCCATACACTTCTGCTGTTGTAATGTGAAAAGACAGAACTTTCTCTTTTCATGTTGTTCAGTAAAATATTAGCAGTTTTCATTTTCTGGTTCCAATTTCATTTTTACCTAATTTGCATAAGTGTTTCTAAGCTAAGAATAAGAATACTGTAACTAGCTAACAAAGCTTCACGGTAATTTATTCTCTTCTGTGATTCCAAGTAACATAAAAGTTATTTTTTAAAAAGTGTTAGGAAAAAATGAAAACCTCTAAAGTGGAATTAAAACGTTTCACGGAAGAATGTCACAGTAGCTAACTGACTACCTAAACTGAATTCTCCATGAGTGGGCCCCCCTGGTGTTCCATAGACGAGGCACTACCAGTTTTTCTATTCATAACATAACTTTAATCCAACATTTGAATATATGGTAACTCACTCCCCAAAATATTTAATACCTATATATTTAGTAACTCTCAAGAAGATTCTCTTTCTATATTTCAAATGATAAATATCCTCAAGTCTACTTAAGTCTAATTATAAGCAAGATTAACTCAAGGCTGATAGGCCAGCAAGATGAATTGAGTTAGTTTAAAAGGCATACGATCAAGCAGAAAAAAATGAAAAAAAAAAACCAAACTCAGATTGGACAAGTTGGAAAAAAAAATAAAAGCAATCTTCCTATCTGGATAACTCATAGCCCAGTCTGCCGTCTAAAGTAGCTAGTGCTCTTAATGGAGTAATTCCCAAAAACATCCAGGTCAGTTCCTGACACATGTGCAACTTCGGTAGTATAATCCAGGGCTTGGCTCCTCGTCACCGTAGGGCCGTTTGTTCTCATCCACAAACCTTCCTGCAGAGACCAATAAAGGAACTAATGCAATGCTTTCGGATCTCGTGCATAACCTACCGAGGGTGACAGTTGGGCTAACAGACTAACGATCTTGCTCTAGAAAGCGACCCGAGATAACTGTGGAACAGTGAGGCGCTGAGTGCACTTAAGGGCCTTGGAAAAAGCCACTCTTGAAAATATCTAATGTTAAATAAATAAGAGTCCCCAGCTTTCAGATCACTTTCAGGGATACCATTTCCTTTGCCACAACACCTCGCTCCCTCTCTTTTTCCCTTCTCGTATAATGAGAGCAAAAGGAGACACGGGAAAGGCGTACGACTGCGAGGCTGGCACGCAGGGCTCCCGCACCTCTGGGCTCCCCTCCGACGGCAACAGCGCGCCCCGGGCCGATCCAGCCCAACCACAGAAACGCGCCCGCAAAACGCAGGAACGCGAACGCCGCGGGCGGCCGGCTGGGTGGGCGGGAGTCCGCAGCGAGTCGGCGAGGAGCGACCTGCGGCTCCCGGCGTGGCCACTCCGGACCCTGCGACCCGAGCCCACGGCGAGAGGCTCCGTTCGCCCTCGTGGGGGTCGTCACCCTCGCCCGGCCGGGCGTCGCGGTCCCACTCGGGGACCCCGACGCCCCGCCTCCGGCTGCTCGGGGGAAACTTCGCCCCCAGGCAGGGGGCGCGCCCGGAGCTCCGGGAGCCGCGCGCTCCGCCGGGGCGCGAGCGGGGCTCGGGGCCAAGTCCGGGGAGAGCGGCGGCGGCAGAGGCGCCGGTCCCGGTCCCCGTCCCCGTGCCCGCGGCGGGGGAGGGGCGGCGGACACTCACCAAGGGTCGAACTCGTGAATGATGCTTTCGAAGCGAATGACGGCGAAGAGGCGCGAGCTGAAGCCGGCCAGCCAGGCCAGGAAGAGGATGGTGAAGGAGAGCAGCGACTGCCAGCCGGCCGGCTGCGACAAGCCCCCGGACAGCCCCGCGGGGGCCGGCTTTGGCGGCGCCACGCCGCCCGCCGCCTTGTGCGCGCACTGGGCCCCGGGCCCGTGGTGGCCGTGCCGGCTGTTCCCCAGGGCCATGAGGCCGCTCCACGGGGACGAGTTGAGGGACGACTTGTGCTTGCTCTCCGGGGCCGAGGGCTCCGCCATGTTGTGCCCCGGCGGCGGGTCTCGCTCCTCGCCGCCGCCGCCGCCTGGTGCGAGGGGTGCTGGGCGGGGACCCGGAGGAGAGGAGGAGGAGGAGGAAGAAAAAGGAGGAGGAGGGAAGAGCGCCGCGCGCTCCCGCCCTCAGCGCCGCGAGGCCGGGGGACAGCGGGTGGAGGCGGCGGCGGGGAGTCTCCGCCTCAGCAGCGGCCGCGACCGCCGCTCTCTCAACTCGGATGGCCCTTGCGCCCCACTAGCCATCCGTGTCCCCAGCGCAGCTGCGGCAGCGGCGAAAGCCGACGGGACGAGGGCGCCAGAGAAGGAGAAGCAGCCGACGGAGGCGGCACCACAGCTCGGAGCAGCAATGACATTCCCCCTCACACCCGCCGCCCGCCCCGCCGTGAGGAGCGGGAGGAGGAGCCCCCTGGAGTCCGGGCGGAGCTCAGGCTACCTCTGGCTCCGCCCCCGACCCAACAGGAACTGGCTCTTCCACCTGTCACAATGCGACAGGTCCGTTAGGGGGCGGGCCTAGGCCCGCGGTGCCCGCCAATAGGGGGAAGAGCTGGGGCGGGGCTTGGCCCACCCGTTCTCCCCCTCCCCCTCCCGGCCTCGCGCCCCTTCGCCCGGAGCGGCCGTGCTGCGCGGCTATGGCTTCATTGTCAGTTGAAAGACGCGGTTTCGCGCGCCTGTGTTGTCGGCGAGGAAGGGTGCTAGGCGGCTCCGCTCGCTCCATGGAGCTGAGCCGGGCCGAGGGGTCGGGAGGTGGTCGAGAAAAGTGGAGCGGCCTCCGTCAGAATCAGTTTCAGGGAGGCAGGGAGCGTAGCGCCGAGCGGCCGGGCACTCGCGGGCTCTCCGCGGTCGTGACTTTTAACCCTCTTTGCGCGGAGCGCCCGCCACGTGACTGAGCGCGCAGGCGCGCTGCGCCAGCCCCCCGCGCGTGGGTCTGGCCGGCAGGGCTCCGCCGCGGGACGCCCCGCGGCCAGCGCAGCGCACGAGCCGCGCTTGTTGGCGCCGCGGTCGGCCCCGCAGGCTGCGAGAGAAGACGAGTTTGCCGGCGCTGGAAACTCATCGGAGCCAGCCGACAATCCCCTAGCTCGAGGAAGACTTAGTGGGTCAGGCGAAGGGCGACTTTCTCTCGCTTTTTTCAATTCTTGCATTTTCCTAGTTGGAAAAATAATGTTTGTTCACTGGGAATATGGGCAAATGCAGGAATTCATTGTTAACGGCTGCATACATTCCATCAAACGAGTGAAACTATTTAACTTTGTATGGACTTTCAGCTGTTACCCAATTCTCTCTAGGAAATGATAACGGACTGAAGATACTGTACAAGAATTTTTGCACGTCTAGGTCGTATGTTTATACCTTCCTCCCCTTTCTCACGTCCCCCCCCCCCCAAAAAGAAAGTGCTGCTGAGTAGACTAAACTCAAGGCAAAATGAGTTTAAACATAAGTGGAGCAGTTGGAAGACTAGAATTGCTTTGATATAAGCCCCATGAAGGGCACAGAGCTTTCAGTATAGTCAACACTCAGTAAATGGTTAACTTTTCGTGTACATTAACAGTTAATTGTCCATTTTGTTAGGCAAATAACATCTGAACTTAAAAGCACGTCTTCGCGTAGTATTATAAAGGTACTCAATCATTTTCTTAAGTCATCAAAAAATTAAACACATTTGGAAAATTTAAACACACTTAGAAATTGTGTTTCAATAGTAGATCTTTTCAGGGGCTGGCCCAGTGGCCGAGTGGTTAAGTTCGGGCGCTTCGCTGCAGGCGGCCCAGTGTTTCCTTGGTTCGAATCCTGGGCGCGGACATGGCACTGCTCGTCAAACCACGCTGAGGCAGCGTCCCACATGCCACAACTAGAAGGACCCACAATGAAGAATATACAACTATGTACTGGGGGGCTTTGGGGAGAAAAAGGAAAAAATAAAATAAAATCTTTAAAAGAAAAAAAATAGTAGATCTTTTCAAAAAGTTAGGTAAATGAGCAAGTATACTTAGTTTGAGGTCGCTCTTTGAAACTAAGGCATCCAGCTACTCTTTTAACCTGCCAAGTGATAACTTTTCTCTCATTTCCTTACAAGAATAAATAAATAGTCTCATTAAGGAAAGAAGGGAAAGGTTTCCAGAAATAGACTTTCCCACTAATAATTTAGTGGTCAATATTTATTGAACATCTAAATTTTAATGAGAATGATGATAGAATATTAACTGAGCCCTGTTGTACGAGAATGGTGATGTGCTCTTTCTGAGAGCCCAAACTGTGTATGCTAAAATGCCAGCCCATAGAGTATTTGTGCCCATGTTCCATGCACCAAAGTTCTTTTTGCTGAGGAAGATGGGCCCTGAGCTAACATCCATGCCCATCTTCTTCTACTTTATACATGGGACGCCTACCACAGCATGGCTTGCCAAGCAGTGCCGCGACCGCACCCAGGATCCAAACCTGCAAACCTGGGCCGACGAAGCAGAACGTGCACGCTTAACTGCTGTGCCAGCAGGCCGGCCCTATTTTGTGTTTTTATTTTAGTTTATTTGGCTGTTTCTATTTGATGTCTTTTGTGTAGATGCTCCTTATGAAGTTCTACATTCCCTTCTTTTGCTTCCTTTTTGGTTGTTTAATGACCAGAGTCCTGGTCTGAAAAGTGACAAGGCTTGATTTTAGTCCCGTTGTTGCTTACTAGCCATGTATCATTGGACAAGTCACCTGCATTGGTTGCCCTTTCTAAAAGTCAGTTGTTAATATCAAATGAGATAGCTTATCTCAAAACACTTTGAAAAATTGTTAAGGAACGTATGCAACCACAGGGCAGCAGTGAGGGTGAAAGCAGTGGGAAAAACGCCTGTTAGTCTTGTTCTTCATTCATTCAGTCACTTACTCATTCACTGATTCATCAATTATTTGTTGAGCTGCTCCTTTGTCCTTGGCCTCCAAGCTCTATGCAGGCACTGAGATGCCGTAGGGAACATGGGAGACGTGGTTCCTGCCCTCACGGAACTCACCAGCCAGCCCTAGAGTGCTGGGCATTGATTAAACCACCACATTGCTAAGTACCAAAATGCAATGTGACACAAACTATGGCAGAGAGAGACACGGAATTTGATCTGCACAAGATGGGAACATTACCCTGAGGCAGCAGCACTAGGGCTGATGACTTAGGGTGAGGATAAGATGGACCAGGGAAAGAAGAATGGAAAGAATTATCCAGACAGAGAAGCACACGCAGAGGCCATGCAGTGGGGCTAGGGAAGCAAGCACAAGGAACCCAGAAAAGGACCAGTATGACTGCAACACAGATAGTGGAATAATGTGGGATAGGAGTTGAAGAAATGGCTAGATAGCATAGGTTATGTTCAGGGGTTGTTTTTGTTTTGTTTTAACCTGAGAATAATAGGGAGCCTTAAAGGCTTTTAAGCAGGATGTGGTGTATGTGAGATGGAGTGAGAGAGATGATCAGATATATGTGTTTTGAAAAGATTACCAAGAGTGCAACACGAAAATCACGTTGGGGAGGGGACCAGTAAGAGGTCTCATCAGTCTACCCGTGCGAACATCTGAGATTTCAGAGGTCACTTTTGCGAGGAATGCGTTACTGAGGAACCACTAAGGAACCTATAAAAATAAATTATGACATTCTCAATTTCCAGCTCACCAACACAGAAAAATGGTTTCTAGTTTGCACATGGAACATAAATGTATAGCTTTGCCTCTCTGCACCTGAACTTCTTGATCCTGCTAGGTGCTTATAATGTCCTCACTGAGTTCAAAACTCTGGGGAATCAGATAATCCAACATAAACGGGACAGTATGATGAGCAGAGTCGGGGGGACATCAGGAGCAAAGCAGACGGTGGGCCCAGACTAGGGGCTTCCGAGGGGAGGTAGTATTTGAGCTGAAACTTGAGGGATGAGTAGGAGTTTGCCAGACACACCAGGAAGAGGGATGGGGGTGGATTCCAAGCAGGAACAAGAAAGTCCCTGGAAGTAATACCCAAAGTTTAGTATTAATGAGAGTGTGTTGGGAAATGAGGCTGAAAGAGAGATAAGAGCCGTGTTATTGAGGACTTGTCTGCCTGGTTAAAGAGTTTAGATATTAACCTTTAAGCAGCTGGGAGCCACTGAATCATTTTGAACCACAGTAAAATGGTCAGACCTGGTTGATGGAAACAATTTTTTGACAGCAGTGTGAAGAGTATACCGGAGAGGGTGAGAGTAGAAGCAGGGGGACCAGTAAGGAGGCATTTGCAGAAGTTTAGGCAAGAGAATTGGAGAACTGGATGCCAAAACTGGGACAGCAGGGCCCAGAGAGGAAGGGATAGATGGGAGAGGTATCAAGAGAGTGGGATCCAGAAATTGATGGTGGGGGAGAGATAGGGGAAGTGGAGGTGAGGATGAGTCTGGAGTTTCTGAATTGGCCGTTTGGGTGGGAGGTGGTGTCACAGAAATGGGGAGCATAGGAAAGGAGCAAGTTTGGAGGAAAGATGATCAGATCAGCTTTGGACATGTTATGTTTTAGTCTCTTTAGGACATCCAAGAGGAGTTGGCTCTCGGGCACTTAAATAAAGTGATATGATGCTCAAGACAAAGGCTCTTTCTGGGAATAAAGGTTTGGGATTCTGTGGCTATGGATTCAATTTTGGTGAAATGAAATTTAGAGATAATGAGAGAAGGGTGGAGGATGGAACCGTAAGGAACTCCCAAATTAAGAAGCTAGAAAATGAGCCTACAAGGGAGCCCAAGATAAAGCAGCCAAAGAGTAGAAGAATCAGCAGAGTGATGTCCCAGCAGCTAAGAAAGGGCTATAAAGTGAGGCCAGCAGTGACAGAGTGCAGAGAACTGAAGTGTGACACCGTTGAAAAGTGTACCTTGTATTGGCAACCAGGAGTTCGCCAGTTACTTTAGCAAGGTCAATTTTAGTGAGGTGGTAGGGAGCAGAAACCAGATGGCAGTGGGTGAGGAGGGATTGGAAGCAAAAGATGTGGAGGCAAGGAGTGCAAACCACCCTTTCTAGAAGTCTGGCTTTGAAAGCACACGGAGGACCAGGTTAGAGAAGAAACGGCAAAATGACAGATCCTCAGTCCCTGGCATTTCCCACTGTGGTCAAGAAAAGATTTAAGTGATGATAATGTGTCTCAGGAATGGCACAGGTCTGAGAGAAAGTTTCATCCTTCCTGGAGGAAGAGAAACAGCGTGACACATACTCTTGTATGGGACACACCAAAGTAGAGAGCCGTCAGAGTCTGGCATATAATTGGCATTTATAAATATTTGGTGACCAAGAGACTTCTTGTCTCTTATGTTGTCCCCTTCTGACAAGCTTTGGTCAGAGTACCTGCCTGGTGACCCATAGCACCAGTGGAGGACAGGGAAGCAGGGAGGGAGAAACTGAGGAGCTTGTGAAATCCCAGGTCTGCTGCCTAAAAGCACTGTCGTGTGGTGGTTTAGAACATAGGCTGGGAGACATGCTGCTAGGGGTCAAATCCTGACTCTCCTTCTGAGTTACCTGGTCTTGGTGAATTCCTTCACCTCTCTGGGCCCGGGTATCCCACTCTCTAAAGTGTGGATAAGGATTGCACCTTCCTCTTAGGGTTGAAATGAGGAGTGAATGAATCAATACATGAAAAGAACTTCGAACAGCACCTGGCACAAAAGAAGCATGCAATACATCTTGTTTTTGGCAATATTACTGGGACTACTTCTAGAACAATGACAGGTGGGCTATGAGACTTCCCTCCCGGGATATCCTTAAAAAATTCTCCATTGACCGGAGCCTGTCTGAATGCATCTCTGTTTCTTTGAACTGGGAAGTGCCTGCCTCAAATCAGCCACTACTTAGGAATGCTGTTTCACGGAAATATCTGCTGGATAAACTAGCGGGCAGCTAAGGTGGGAAGAAAACCTCAGGGAGTGGGTGTGGTAGGCAGCTTCTAAAATGGCTCCCAGTGATCCTCGACTCCTGGTATTTGTACCCTGTGAATCCCCTCCACTTGTGTGTGGGGTGGATCTAGCGACTTACTTCTAACAAACAGAATACAGCAAAAGTGATGGGATGTCACTTTCGAAATTAGGTTATTAAAAACTGGTCTCTCCTCTCCTGTCTTCTCCTTCCTCTCCTTCTTCTCCTCTCTTTCCTCTCCTCCTTCTTCTCTCTCTGTCTCTCTCAGCTGTCACTCTGAGGAAAGCAAACATTCATATTGTGAGAAGCCCTACATGTCATGGAAGTTTTGTCTCGGGCCAGCAACTTGCAGGGACCTGACGCCTGCCAACAGCCAGAAGAGTGAGCTTAGAAGCAAATACTCCCACAGCTCAGCCTTGAGATGACTCCAGCCCCATATGACACCTTGATTGGCATAGTGAGACACCCTGAGCTAAGCTGGGCCCAGATTCCTGATCCGTAGAAACAGTGAGATAATAAATGTTTATTGCTTTAAGCCTCTAAGTTTGGGGGTAATTTGTTACACAGCTTGAATAACTAATATAATAGGAATAAAGAATACAAGATTTATCAGCAATCTTTCTCATAATTTTCCTAAGAATATACCTAAATAACCTGCAAGGATGAAAAGAAACAACGCTACTATCACCACTTCATCATCCAAAGAATGTTCTAGGGCACACACCTCCCATAAGGTACTTTGGGAGAAAAAAAAAGTTTTCCTGGCTGAAAAAATCCACATGGTTTACTTCCCCCTTAGAGATTTATGATAAACATTACCATTCTGCATGCTCTGGAAAGTCCTGCAGTGACTTGATTTCACCCAGCATGGCCCAAGCCTGTTTGACCCTAGGACCTCTTTTCCTCATCATGTTTATCAACAGACTGTGAAACACCTAGTCCTAAGACGTATTTTGGAAAACAGTGCATGAGATTAAAGTTGACACTTCAACTTCAGCTCTAAAACTGGAAGGGCCTTTCATATGGAAGAACCCTGGATAGGTAGTTGAGAGTTGGGTAAGATCTTGCCAGTAAGTCAAGTAACTTTAGGCAAGTCACCGAAGCTTCCTGCATGTACCTATAAAGTAAACAGAGCATCATTATCTTAAATGCTATACAGCTCGGCAAGTCTAGGAGGTCCTTCAGTGTAACCACAGAAGAGGAATCTAAGTACCGTGCAGGGACTGCGCCTGTCCTTTTACTGCTCTAGTGCCAGGTCCTAACTCTGGGTTTGGCACATAGCAGTAAATATGTACTGGATAAATGACTGAGTAAGTGAGCTGAGGTGCACTGCAGTATTATATTTTTATTTTATTTGGTACATACAAGTTAATAAAATGTCTCGGTAAAGTTAGTCCTTTTTTCGAAGTTGGTGTAGTCCCAAGTTCCCATGGGGAAATTTTCTACGCATTTAATGGAAAAGTTCAAATGAAAAAGGGGTGAAGACAGTGACTCACAGCATTACAAAGTCAGGCAATAGGTAAGTGCTGCAGGGGAATATGGAAATAAATAATACCCTCCAATTTATGATCCAACAAAACTGAAGTCTGCCACTTTTCCTGTAAAGGGCCACACAGTAAATATTTTCAGCATTGTGGGTCATACTGTCTCTCGCACCTACTCAACTCGTGGTAGCACGAAAGCAGCCATAGCCAATATGTAAGGGAATGGGAGTGGCTGTGTTCCAACAAGCACAGCCACACCACAGGCCGTAGTTTTTTGACCCTTATGGTAGAGGAATAAAATGTTTACTCAGATCTAATCTAACTCAAAATCCATTATGGGGCAGAGAATTTTCTCTACCGTGAGAAGAGAGAAGAGCTTGCATGTGGGCAATAATCAAGGACACTCATGAATGATTGGCTTAGTCTTAAAGAAGAGATAGGAATTTTACAAGTGAGATTTGGAGGGTGGAGAGAGTGCATGAGAAGCAGAGGAAAAGGAAAAGTAAAGCCACGTAGTGAATACTTGGGAATGAGCTGGTAATCGAGTTGAGATGCATTATCACATTTTATCTTTATTTGCTACTGTTAAAACAGTGGCACATTCCAGTCTTAAGGCTTCAGGTCATATAAAACAAGTTAATTTTCTGTTTTAGTAATTCTGAAAGTTCACATTTCTGTGTCTGCTATCTCACGGGTTCCAAAGAAGGAAAGTGAATCAATTAGGTTTGTATTTGGCTGCAAGTAACAGAGAGGCTGAAGGACAATGACTTCAACAAATAAATGTTTATTTTCTCCCATACCATGAAGTCCAGAGAAAGGTAGTTGCTGGTATTGATTCAGTTGCTCAAGAATGCCTTCAGGGTTTCATGTCCTTCCACTCTGTGCTGGATTGTCTGTTGTCAGTTCATCTTCACCCCCTTCTATGGTCACCTCTGCATTGCATAGGAGAAGCTGGGCACTACGTTTCCCAGATCCTCTTCCCTGTATGGTTCCATGTTAGAATTTGTCAATGAGTAGAGTTTAGTCAAGATTTGGAAAACAGGAAAGAAGGAAAGGTGGTTCCAGACAGGAGGAGAAGAATGAGCAAATGTAAGATTCACAACATCTTTTTTTTTTTTTTAAAGATTTTATTTTTTTTTCCTTTTTCTCCCCAAAGCACCCCCGTACATGGTTGTATATTCTTCGTTGTGGGTCCTTCTAGTTGTGGTATGTGGGACACTGCCTCAGTGTGGTTTGACGAGCAGTGCCATTTCTGCGCCCAGGATTCGAACCAATGAAACACTGGGCCGCCTGCAGTGGAGCGCGCGAACTTAACCACTCAGCCACGGGGCCAGCCCCCACAACATCTTTTTGACTGCTATGAAAACCACTTAGATCATTGTCATAGAGTAAGACAGCTTACTCTATGGGAGCTTTTTAAATGAGACTTGGAGCAGTTTCCTAGAGAGCTTTTCAGAACTACCTGCTTCAGTTCTTCAGGTTAAAGTTTTCAAAGTCTGCTTCCCTTACCCTCACCTTCAGGCAGCAACTTCCCTGATCTTTATTCTCTCTGATCTCCCAACATTCATACAAGTAATTATTCCTATATTAAACTCTTTATTTCTGAAATGCCTAGAGTACCTCTGTTTTACTAATTGGACCCAATAATACACATTCAATTCCCTTAGTATGTTGGTTTTAAGACTGTTGCCTCACTATTGTAAGATAGCTGCTGAAGCTCCAGACATCACATCAGCATTTGAGGCAGAATGTCAGGAGAAGGGGAAGTGTCAATCACGTATGTCTTCATTTTTTAAGGAAAACAAAAGTTTTCCCAGAAATTACCTTACCTGACTTTCCCTTAGGTCTCATTGGCAAGAATCCACCATCCCCATTTCCCAAGCTCATATTGACTATATTGCTCCAGGGCTCCAGCTTCACTTCTTTAGGCATGTCTGGCCTTCCTGAAGCTTAAACAAAAATCCTGAAATTGGGTTTCAGTAACTCTGATTGGCCTGACTTAGATCATGTGCCAATTCCTGACCAAATGCCTTGGTTAAGGGGATGAAAAACACTCACTGGTTTAAGCTACCCTGGAGCTGAAGTTTGAGCAATCCTACACAAATCTTACTTGTAGAAAATCTGAGGCACTGTTACAGAAAGGAAGCAGAACTGGATATTAGGGAGAAAAAACTAATTCTCCACTCTACATGGGATAGAGAATTTTGGCCAAGAGCAACAAATCTCAGTATAGTTATTTACACTATAGTGTGTATATGAGCTAGAAAAAATACCAATAAACCTAAAATTTGAAGAATACATAAAAGAATTATTTTGAGGAGGGTGGCAGACAACTTTCCTTATTGACTTGTGCTTGATTCAGATCTGATATCAATCTAGAACAGAGGTTTGCAAAGATTTTCTGGAAAGGGCCGAACAGTAAGTATTCGAGGCTTTGTGGGCCTTACGGTCTTCACTACTCCACTTTGCCAAGGTAGCGTGAAAGCAGCCCTGGACAACATGTAAACCAACGAAGTGACTGTTCCTGTAAAACTCGACTTATCAAAACAGGTGGCAGGCCAGATCTGGTCCACAGGTTACAGTTTGCCAACTCCTCAATTAGGCTATTCCTTACCCCTGAAATGCTGCAAACTTGGGAACTTGGTGTTATTATTATTATTACTTAATTCTGTACAGGGGTAATAGAGTCACGTGAAGACTCTCTCCCTCCTTTTCTCCTGCAGCCTAATTCCTTCCCTCTCCTCATCCCTATAAGTAGTCATTTTTATTATTTCTTTTTCAACATTCTTTATGGAAACGCAAACACATATGAACATATTTTCTTATTTTTCCCTTCTTTTTACATGTTCTACACACTTCTCTCCATCTTGATTATTTTTTTTCTAAGCATTTGTCTTCAAGATCTTTCCACGCCAGCTCATAGAGAAATTTTTTCTGGCTTCATAATATTCCATAGGATGGATGTACCATATTAGTTTAATCAATAACCCATTGGTGGGTATTTGGGCTGTGTCCGGTCTTGTGCTGCTACAAACAAGGGTGCAATGAATAGACTTATAAAGAAGTAATTTCTTCCACGTGCCAGTGTGTTGGTTGGAGAAATTATCCTGAGTGAAATTTGGCGTAGGTGTGTCCATTTGTAATTTCAGTAGATAAACTGACCTGTCTACAGGCTTGCATCAATTGCATTCTCACAACAAGTGAGAGGCCCATTTCTCAAGACTCATCAACAGAGTGTAAGAAACTTGGCTTTTTGCCAAAAAGTGAAGTTCAAACTGGTAGTTTTAATTTGCATTTCCCTTACGAGTAAGGCTGAGGGTACTTGATTTTGTATTTAAGGCAATCTTTTTATATCCTCAATGAGGCAGAATTGCCTCACTGATTGTGTATCTTTAAGTGTAATTATTGGAGTAGTATGCTCCAATGTTATGGAAACCATTAACATGTATAGTTTTATTTGCCAGTTGCTCAGAAAACGAGGTCATTCATCTATATTGAATTCATGCAAATCTGTTCTTAAGAAAAATTAAACTCTTCTACTGTTCAATTTAGCGTATCCCCTAGATTATCTATTCTAGATCATGTACTTCATGAAAGTACTTTCAGAGTAATGACGGGATTTTTATGGTGCATTAAGAAACTCAGGTAGAAATTTTCTAAAGATAAAGTAACTGTTAGCAAAAGCTTCCCCAGATAGAAAGGTGGTTGTTTCACTTTGTTTTAGTGTCATGAAGTTTTGTGCCTTCCTGATGTGTAACTGTCTGCTTCTTCCGGAGAGCCTTCTAGGAGCAGACAAGTAAATAGGTCACTTTAGCAAATAATATTTTCTTTCTATCTTTTTTTTTTCTCCCCAAAGCCCCAGTGCATAGTCATGTATCACAGTTGTAAGTCCTTGTAGTTCTCCCATGTGGGATGCCACCACAGCATGGCTTGATGAGCAGTGTGTAGCTCCACGCCCAGGATCTGAACTGGGAACCCGGGGTTGCTGGAGCAGAGCGTGTGAACTTAACCACTACGCCACCAGGCTGGCCCCAATGTTTTCTTTCAATGTATTTCAATCACAGTTGCAGTGATTCTGATGCTGTACTATCACCTATCCTATACGGTTGTGTTTTTTATATATTAATCCAAGCAATGACAGTATCAGTAACTTCATTATATTTGCAAGAGAATTTATTATCTTATGTTCTTATAAAATAAGTCAGACTGAAGTTCAAAGAAGAAGTTTATAAAATATGGAGATGCTATCATTTCCCCCTATAGGTGTCAGGAAAACAGGAAACTTGAAATAGGGACTCTCTCTTGCTTAACAAGAGAATTTAATATAGATTGAGCCTAACAATTTGTGTATACATTTAAAAAAAAAAATCTCCCCACTTCTTTTGATTGTAAACTGTTGATATATCAAATGTTTAATTTTAAAGTTAGTTACAATAAATATCATGTGGAAGAAATGTATTCCACTTAGTAATTACACAAAACAAACTCATTTACTAAGGAATTAGAAGAGATTTTGTTGGTATTAAATTAGTGACACAATGAGGAATGGAGGGTGCATTAACTGGAAGTTATAAAATCAAAAATTACATTATAATTTTGATAATAAAAGCAAAATTAAAAGGAGTTGAAGGGATATATTAATTGTAAAAATATTCTAAGCATCTAAAGCATTGTAAATGCATTTACCATTGGGGTGTTAATTTTACTTCTGATAGCGTGGGTTTCTTAGGCTCTTTCAGTTTTGAAAGAACAGATATATTTGGGTTACTGGGTAATGGAATTTATTGAAAGGATGTACAAAGGAGTCAGAGAGACAGGAAGACATCTCTGCAGCTGCCCACCTAGAACTCATAGAAAACAAGAAGCTATTTTGGAACGCACTGCAATTCTGGTGGCTCAACAAAACTTTGCTAGGCGAATAGCAGGACCTGTCATCTTCTTTGGGCTCAGCAGCTCCCTACGCTGTTCTCTGTCCATATGCTGACTCCACTGTTGTCTTGGTTCCCATTGTAACTGCCTCTCCTGTCTACCCTCTAACTCACTCATACTATTCTTGTTCTCAACAACTCTTTACTCATACTTCCTTATGTCTCCTACTGCTTTGGGGCTTCTGCTTACTGCTCTCTCTTAAACATCTCTCTGCTTCCATGAAAACTTTGCACATCTGTCTTAGATCAGTTTCCCTGGGAGCAGACCCTAAGATGAGATTTTGTGAATTATTAAGGAAGTGCTTCAGGAGAAATCGGTAAGAGGGTGAGAAGGTCAAGGCAAGGGAAGAAGCCCCAGTGAGGATGCAGTCTCAGCTAGGTCCAAGGAGGGTCCTCTGGCCTAATCCCAGTGTGGGAGTAGGGAGTGTAAATTACACCTCTGACGTCCAAACTGGAGGCAAAGACCTGATTCCTGCTCCTACACCTGTCGGTCACTGGTGAAGGGCCGAGGAGATGCATGAGCTTTTAGGTACTTCTGGCTCTCAGGTCATCAGAAGGGAAAGCTTGGGCAAAAGCACGTGCACGTGGTAAAGGGAGATCTGAGGATCTTGGATATGGTTGGAGCGTTGCTGTCAGCATCCCTCTCAGGTTCAAATATGGCTCAGATTGGAGCTCTCTAAGAGAGAAAATGTGATTGGGTCCAGAAGTTACCCTCCTATAATAGGGTGCTCCTATTGGGCTGTTGTACTGGGTCACTCACTCCGTAGGCTACTGGATACTGTAGACCAGGCATATTTCTCTAGTCTTGTCAGTAGTGGCTCCGGTAGTAGGGTCACATGCTACAGTGCGTGGTCACCTATGTATAAAAAGCCTCAGATAGGTGGCTGTGGCTCTGACAGACAGGCTGAGGCTCTTAAAAGAGAGCAGAGTAACTGGCCTGCATCATATATCTTGCGTGGTCTGTGTCAGTATAGATTAGTCTATTTTATTTTAGTTTATTTTCACGTAGATGCATACTTGCTACTTTAACTTTTGTTTTGTTCAAGTGTGTCTTGAAAGTAAGCCACTATCTCTATATCTCAGACCTAATTTTTTAGATGAGCAGGGATTCTAAATAGTAGTTACCATTCATGTACAGGAAAGGGAACAGGTACTTGGTATTTTCTCACTTAATTTCTCAAAATAAGACCCCAATAATACCTACATGAAAACCACCTGGGGTTCTTGTTATAAATGCAGATTCTTGGTCCCCATACCCAGTATGTGGGGGGTATGGCCTAAGAGTCTGCATTTTCAGTAAGCACCCAAGGAAATTTGATTCATGTCAAAGTTTGAGAACCACTGCTTTACAAAGTAGATATTATCCACTTCTTTTTACTGTTAAGGAAATGAAGCTTTAAAAGGCTAATTCACCTGAGGTTTTACAGCTAACACTGAAGGCGTCTCAAAAGTCCATAAAATGAAGTTTCCGTTGACGCTATATTTGCAAGGTGAAAGTTTACTTGTTTACAAATATGTTTACTATCAACTTGAAGGAAATTTCAAGATGTCTATGACTACATGGTGTCTCTGTGTAGATCATTTCATTTGAGCTAACTGCAGCCTCCCAGTAGTGTGACTACAAAATTATAATTTGAGTTCTTCTACATTCCTGCTAGAAAAAAAGACCTGAGTGCAAAGCGGAGTCAAGGAATTCTGTGAAGCTAGAGGGGAGGGATTGGTAGATGAACGTCCTCAAGAGACTGAGGTGGTGGTTCAGCCATTTTGTTCCAGACACAGAGATAGTGTGTGTTTCATGAAATGCTGAGAAGGTTCAGCACCTTATCCTTGTTCCATGTGATAGGGCCAGGATTGCTGTCCTTTGTGTAGGATAACCTGAGCATGTACATGAAATTTTGAAGTGTTGCTTTTGATCCAAGTGAGAATGCAGGAACTGGATGGGGCTGAAGTGCTGTCATTTCCAACATATAGTGCAGCCCTTGCATGTCAGGACTTGGGTGTGTCGAGAAACGGCCACATTTCTCCAAGAAGGGTGGTTTGAAACACTGGGCAAAGTAATAGCAGCTCTTGACCTGCTTGTAGAAAGATGGAGCATAGCGAAGAAAAATCTGATTTCCCTGTGTTTTATTGCCCATAAAACATTCTTCTAGGGAAAATAACTTGGAGATACCCTAGTAGGTAGCAGGGTCTGATCCTAAACCTTGCATGTTTGAAGCCAGAATCTGTGTTCTTTCTACTAAATTCTTCTTTTACTATATGTGTTGTTATACGCTGAATGTGTCACCTCCAGATTCATATGCCGAAGACTTAACCCCCAATGTGACTGTATTTGGAGATAGGGCCTTTAAGGAGGCGACTGGGGTTAAATGAGGTCATAAGGGTAGGACCTTAATCCAACAGGACCAGTGTCCTTCTAAGAAGAGGAAGAGACATTAGAGATGTGTCTCTCTCCTTTGTGCACAGGAGAATGGCCCTGTGAGGACGCAGGGGGAAAGCAGCCTTTGATGACACAAGGAGAAATCTCACCAGAAACCAATACTTCTGGTGCCCTAATCTTAGACTTCCAGTCTCCAGAGCTGTAAGAAAATAAATTTCTGTTGTTTTAGCAACCCAGTTTGTAGTGTTCTGTTGTGGTACCCCGAGCTGACTAAGACATGTGTACTGAGAACAACCTAGATGATCAATACATTTTTCTTTTAGTGACTTTCCTTGCTCTAGCATATTCATAAAAATTTTTGAAATTCCACCATCTTAAACTTATGAGATTCAACCAGACCAAATGCAAGAAACTTACTAACACATATATCTCATTTACTTAAGAAACCCAGGAACACTAGAAGTACCCAGAAGGCTTATGATTTGAATTCTTATTTTACCTATATTCTAAATATATTAGCATACAGCAAACATTATATTTAATTTTTATGTACATACTTTAAATGAATTTGAAGACCACACCCATAACATTTTGGCTATAGAGAATCTAGTTTAACCCTCATTTTATAGATAACTGAGAAGTCCGGAAAGGCTAAGTGACTTGTGAAAGATGCATAACTTATTAGTGGCCAAATCAGTATTAGAATCCAGTTCTAGTAACTGCTGGTATATTTTCAATGCCTTCCAATTCACCACACTAGGTACTATATTACAAAGGTAATAAATTTGACCACAAAATATGTTTTAAATTCGCAAGATAATACAGATTATCAGAGACAGAATACTTACCACCTTAACATTTGGAAAGGAAAGTGTTATTTTGGGCATTACTTTTTAACAAGAATTTTGGGTTGCATTAGGCAGCTACTGATACAATAATGCTGTATAACAAATAACTCCAAAACTTAGTGGCGTAACACAAGCGTTTATTTTCACCCATGGGCCTGTGAACAGTCTGATTCTGTGGGGCTCAGCTGATATCAGTGTGGCTCAGCTTCAGGTGTGGGGAGGGTTGAGGTCTCCTCCATGTGTCTCTTCAATTTCCTTGGACCCAGTTGCTATTCAGACCTGCTCTTCTCAGGGCAGATGGCAGAAGCTCAAGAATCAAGCCAAATCATGCAAACACATTTAAATCCACTGTTTGGTAATGTCTGCTTATATTTCATTAACCAAAATACATCCTGTGACCAAGTCCAACATCAATGGGGAGGGCCTGTATACATCACCAGCTCTCCTGGGAATCATTGCAAAGTCTCACTGGCAAAGAATATGAGTGTGTAATCCTGTTACAAGAGAATGACGAATTGAAAACAATAATCTAATCTATGAAAAATATCACTTGTGGTTCCTGCTTATTAGAATATAGTTTGTAAAATGTACTTTATATAATTCCATGCAGCAAATTTATGAGCCAAAAGTAAAAATAAATTTCAATATGCTTTACACATTTTCTTAAGACAAGGAAAGATAGTATTAATTAAAAGTTCTATATTTCTTGAGCAAAATATATGTTTCCTCTGAAGAGTATCTGTTTTACTTACATGCAACGCTTTGTTTAAATGAGAAAAAAAGAGATATATTCTGGTTGTAAACTCGTCATTTTGGAAAAATTTTAATTATGTGAGGAGTTTTAATGTTTAGAGTGTGTAAACCTAACTTTGTTTACCTAGTCATAGACACAACTGTTAGTTAAAAGAGAGTTCTGAATCCAAGAGTGTAGAATTTAGAGGCAATAAAATAGAGGCCAATACAGAATCCAGGAAGAATGACAGAGAAAAAGCTTTGTAGAGCCCCAGGAATGGGAAGGAATCCTATATAGACTCGTGTCATCCATATTTTAATCCCATCTAGTCAGAATTGGGCACTTTCCTTTTAGGCTACCCAAGTGTCATTTCTGACCAAAATCTCATTTTAAACAGGATTAAGAAAAAAGATAATTTATTAATTCACTAAAGTGAAGGTCCCAGGGTTTGTTTTGGTTTCAGGTACAGCTTGATCAGGGGCTCAAACAATGTCACTAGGCCCTCATTTCTCTATCACAACATCAACTTGGTACCATTCGTTTCCATGTTGGGTTCGTTCCCAGACAGCCTTTTCCCTTGTAGTTCAAGATAGATACCATATCTCCAAATATTTCAACATCTCACATTCAAATGAGAAAAGAATGATATGATCTTTTGTTTCAGGATACCCAGCATTCACACTGTATTGCAGTTGCTCTGAGATGACAGTGTCCCCATCCTTGAACCAATCATTGTAGCCAGGGAATTGTGATAATTGCCTTAGACTCAAGTCACATGTTCCATTCTGGAGCTTGATTCTGGACCCCCACCTGAAGCATGTTGGTTGAGAATGGGGGAAGAGAAGGTCTCCCATGGGAAATGGGGTTACAGTTAACAAAAGACAGTAATGTGGATGCTGAGTGCCAAAACAAGAGATATTCATAAAATAGGTGCACATTATAATCCCATTTCTGTGTTGTATTGGAAATATTCTTTAGCTGTTTTATAGTTATATGCAATTTATAGGAATCTAGTAATAAGCTCTGCTAGGAAAATGTCCTTCATGTTCTATACACTATGTCACTTGAGCTTTCCTGTCACCTTTATGTAGTGTAATACTGAATAATTACAATAACTACCATTTACTGAGCATCTCCTATGTGCCAAGCACACTGAGAGCTCTCATTTAATCCTCAAGTCAACTCTGCCAAGAAAGCATTGGTGTTCACGTTTTTAAAATAAAGAAATAAGGTGCAGAGAGGTCAAACACCTTTTCTATGAATGCATAAAAAACCTGGTAAAACTTGTAGACTGTATTAGATAATATTAGAAATGAATTAGCCTTAACTCTCAGTGGCTTAATACAGCTCAGGTTTATTTCTCACTCATGGTTCACATCCAAGTGGGCTTGTGGGGGGTTCTCTTCTGTATGATTGCTCACAGACCTAGCCTGACTGAGGCTTTACCATCATATAGTTATAGCATCTGGACCAAGTGGCTTCCTCCATCGCCAAGGCAGACGAACACGGGACTGAAGAATTAAAATTTTCAGTGCAGAAGTGGCCTCTATCACTTCTACTCACACCCAATGGACAGAACTAGTGACATGGCCTTAACAATTACTAGTGGCCTAGAAAATGTAGTGGAGCACTTGGATATCCAGAGAGCAGCAAATATCACTAGTACAGAGGCAATCCCAGACATTTCTGACTATAAAATAGGTATTCTGTCCATTAGACCCCAATTTCTTTTGGGTTTAGCTAGACTTTTTGTCTAGCTACCTTTTATTTCATTGTTTTAAAGTACCAGTTGTTAAAGATTTCCCTTATAGAAAATGTAGAAAACAGCATAATAGTCACAGTAACCTGGTGATTAAGAGCATGAGCCTTAGAACCAGACTCCCTGAATTTGTATCCTGGCTCTTTTTACTTGCTGTGTGCCGTTGGGTGAGTTATTCGACCTCTCTGTGTCTCAGTTTTGTCCATCTGTTAAAGGGAATAAAATGATGTTCGCAATAGGGTCTGCATAACAGGGTTTTCAAGATTAAATGAGTTCATTAAAATAAAGCATGAGGACAGTGAGTGCTTAATAAATCTTGTAATTATTATTGCTGAACCACTTAGTTTTTCACTGAGAAAAACTGTTTCTCAGCTGCAAGATGTAACTTCAGAAAGAAAATGTGGAAACGTGTGCACTGGGTCACAAAGGCAACCACATGAGAGGGAATAACAGTGCAAACCTCAAACCACTATTGGAAAAACAACTCAAAGGTCATGTTCAGTTGAAATTGGTTGAGCAGTGTGGTCGTCTTTATCGGCGAAAGCAAGTGCGTGTGCAGGCATTTGTGTGCAAGGTACAAAATGTAAAGCAGCAAGATATTTGACAAGCCACACGTGAAATTCAATCTTGGTAGTCCCTCCTCATGTATCCTGTACATAATGTAATATATTTGGACACAGTCTTGTATATTCATGAACTGAGAAGTAAAACCTAAACTAAAAATACAGATTTTATTTAACCTACTCTCGTTTCACACATACACACAAAAAGAAATATATTCAATCTCTTCTTGGCTACTGGGCCTGAAAACATTCGACTTAGGTAAATGTATTTTAAGAATCCCAATTCTTCTTGAACTCTTATTCCTTCTTTGCTAGACAGTGCCTCTGGGGAATGTGATTTCTCAGTGCCTCTGCGTAGGATTCCTGGGCACCGTTAACTCCTCACTCCCTCCCCCAGGGATGTAGGACTGAATACCAGCTACCAGCAGGTTGTCTAACCTGCCCAGGCAGCCTTCTCCCACCTGCCGGCATCTACTGGACACAGGCAACTCTATTTCATTCCAACATTGAGAACCCCACCAAATATTTGTGAGAATAAAGTCTTGTTCACGTATGCCAATAAATCTGAACCATTACATTGATTTCTGCTTGAATTCAAGTTTTTGCTTCTCTGAATTGAAAGCACTCATTAAGCCCATGTGTTCACAAGCTTAGTATGTCACCAAGATCAGAAAAACCCTCAAGACTCTGAGTGCACTTTAAAATTTACTTTAAAAAACTAAGTAATCTTGAAATAAGAAATTCAAATATCTACGTATACTATTTAACAAAAAATAATAAACGGTTAATAGTAGCTTCTATGAGCATGATAAGGGCCTTAATTTAGTTTTCCTCTATTTTTCGCTGTTCATCTTTGTGCCCTTTAAATAAGAGTGATTTATTTCACAATTTAAACATAATTATGGTTTTGTGCCTCTGCCTTAGTACTAGGGGATGCCTTGTTCTAGATCTACTTCAAAAGAAGGTTTTATGATTTCAGAGGAATAGTGAAGCGTATTGAAGTTAAGAAGTATCTAAGTACAGATTATATAGCAGACACTGACCAAATATTGTTGACATTAAGATCTGTGGAGGAATTCATAATGCTCAGGACAGGCAGCAAGAAATAACCCTGAGAGCTCCCAATATGTTTAGGAGGCTTTTAACTCTACAGATAGGATAAATGTAAGGAATTTATTCAATTAATATTTATGCCCCTCTCAACCAGACACAGGACATTTTCTCCAAGTCAATGGCACATTTATTATTCTAGTTTTCTTTGGGATCCAGGTGGAGCTATTTATTTTCCAAACAATAGCCTATAAAAATGCACTCTGTTCTTTAATAACTGTTTCTGGCTCTCCACATTCATTTCCTTTGCCAAGTCATATCCTGATCTACATTTTAAAAAGTGGTTACAAACTTCCTTTGAAGTTATAAAACCCTCTAGAGGTCAAGAAGGTACAACATCTTGGGCACATTTTACTCCGGGCTGAGATTCTGCTGGAAAGATTTGAGTAGAGGGAAGTGATGAATTCTGGATGGTGTCTAAACATTGCACAACTAAAATTTTGAAGGGATAGGAGTAGGTTTTATGTGTTCTCTAGAGTATTAAAAAACAGTAACACATCAGGAAGCCCCCTTGTTTCTCTTATACTGATGGTTCCTGTTTAACCTTCCTTAGAAATTCCAAACCACTTGAGGAAGAGATGATGAGGGGAGAGAAAAGAGGTGTGGAAGGAGAAGAAAGAAAGTAACACCGTTATGAGACACTCTGTTGGAGAGACAGAAGCAAGACAGATTTCTAGAGAGTACGGAGAGTGGGGGGAAAGATCTTTTATATAAATATTGTTTTCAATTAAAAGTAACTAAGAATCTAACTATAGCAAAACATAGCTGTGAGATATCAAATGATTGAAAATAAGAAATTTGTGTGCTAAGGGAAGAAATGCTGCTCAGGTGTTGACGTGAACAGACAAGCTTGGGCAAGAGGGAAAGCTGGGCCTCAGATAAGTAGACAGGTAGTGTCAAATTGTCCATAGTTTTCTTTTCCATCTTGATGAACATTTTGTTATTTTTACGCTATTGCTAACCAACAAAATCAAGGCTTATTTTTCACAAGTTCTATAGCTGATTTGTGTACTCTCAAATTTATTTGTGTTTACTTTTTAACTTTTTATTTGAAAATTCTAGATGTGTAGCAGAGTTTCCAAATACTCTTTAGTCAGCTTCCCCTAATGCCAGCTTCCTATATAATCCTAGTACAATGATTAAAACTAAGAAATTAACATTGGTACTTGACTATTAATTAAACTACAGACTCTATTTGGATTTCACAAGTTTTTCCATTAATGTCCTTTTTGTGTGCTAGGATCCCACGTTGCTTTTAGTTGTTTTATTACTTATTGTTATGGACTGAATATTTATGTCCCCACAAATTCATATGTTGAAATCTAATCCCCAATATCATGGTATTTGGAGGTGGGGCCTTTGGGAGGTAATTAGGTCATGAGGTCTCCACCCTCATGAATGATATTACAAGAAGAGGCCAGAGAGCTACCTTGCTCTCTTTCCACTACGTGAGGATGCAACATGAAGTCAGCCATCTACAACAGGAAGAAGGTTCTCACCAGAATCGGACCATGCTGGCACCATTATCTGGGACTTCCAGCTCCCAGAACGGTGAGAAATAAATTTCTGTTGCTGATAAACTGTCCAGTTTGTGGTATTTTGTTCTAGCAGCTCTAGCTGATTATCTACTGCTGCATAACAGATTGCCACGACCATAGCAGCTTAAAACAACACATTAATTATCTCGTAGTTTCTGTGGGTTAGGAGTTTGGGCTCAGCTTCTCTGGATCCTTTACTTAGGGTCTCACAAGGTTGCAATCAAGGTATCAGCTGGGCTACAGTCTCATGTGGAGGCCAGCCTGGGAAGGAGCCACTTCTAAGAATCAGGTGTTGGCAAATTCATTCCCTTGAAGCAGTAGGACTGAGGGCCCTGGCTTCTCGCTGGCTGTTGCCTGGAAGCTACTCTTAGCCCAGAGAGGCTGCCCTCAGCTCCTTGCTGGTGGGCCTCCCTCCCAAAATGACCGGTTACTTCTGCAAAGGCAGCTAGGAAGAGAGATCCCTTGAGCGAGTCTATCAGCAATATGTATTCTTACATAATATAACATAATTACAGAAATGACACGCCATCACCTTTGCCATATTCTCTTGGTTAGAAACAAGTCAAGGGGAGGGGATTACACAAGGGCATGACCACCAGGGGCTGGGGATCATGACTGGCCCTGTAGACTCTATCCGGCACAGCTGTCATGTCTCCTGAAATCTGTGACAGTTACTCAGTCTTCTTGTCCTTCATACCCTGGACACTTTTGAAGAATACTGATCATTTATTTTATCGATTTGCGTACTTTAAACTATTGTGTTTATAATAGCTATTAAAAACTTTTTCTTAGAAAATCGTAGGCACATTTGTATCATTTGCCCTCCCCCAGACGCTATGCTACTGAATAGTAATGTGTCTCTTGTATCTGTCTCTTTGTTTTTATTTCCTGAGAGATGTTGGAAAAGAGACCATATCAAGCATGAGACCATGTTAAAAAGTAATGGATTATGTATCATATGTTGCGAGCCCAGAAGAGTGATCACGTCTTTGATAGAAATCAGAAAATTAGGAAAAAAATCTGGCTTGGGAAGCATAGTGAACATTTGTTGTTTCCCCTCTGGGAAACCTCCCCAGCTCTCAGTCTGTGCAATTCAGATGGAGAGGACTCCACTCTTAGCTCTAGCAGTGGGCACATCTGTTAAACCCATGAGAGCCCCACGCCACAGTGATTGGTGCAGGGATTGGCCCGTTAGCCCATCAGAGCCACTGAGATGCTCGAATGAAATTCTTTCTGGAGTTACTGAGAAAGAGGCAGGCATGGTATGCCACAGGACTTTACCTCATAGGATATAAGCTTGGAACTGTAGAAAGCATTCTGCTATGTATATTAATTAATGTTAGGTTTTGCTATGAGACAGAAAATCCAAGTTTACAATAGTTTAAACAAGATAGGAATGTCTTTTTTCTCACATAAATGAAGTCTTGAGGTATGCAATTCAGGGCTGTGTTGTGGCTCCAAGGTCGTCAGAGAGTGGTGTCTTTCTCTCTTGCTCTGTTGTCCTTGATAACATGGCTCTACCTGATGGTCCCAGATGGCTGCTAGAGCTTCCAGGTTGTAGGGAGGAGGAGGGAGTGAAAAGGGATCCTTCAAGGACACTTTCTGGAAATTGCTCATGACACTTCTACTTGTATCCCATTGGCCAGACTTAGTCATGCTACTATGGTTAACTGCAATAGAGGAATGGAAACGTAGTCTTTATCTCAGGAAGCTGTGTGCCCAGCTGCAAGTTAGAGGTTTTATTACAAAGGAGTAAGGGGAAAACAGCAATGGGAGGACAATGAGGTTTCTCTGCTGTATCTCCAAGAAAGGAGAGCCTGACTGAGAATAGAGCCTGTCCTGAAGGAGCAGAGTTGAAAGATGAAAATAAATCACTCTTGCCCCAATTATAGCTTTGAACCTCTGGATCAAGCTGCACCTGAAGCCAAACTACCCCTGCTACTTAAGCTAATAATCTTCCTTCCTACCCACCTCCTTACTTTCTTCCTTCCTTCTTTCCTGTCTTCTTCTTCTACTACTTTTTTTTTTTTTTGCAACTGAAAAAAATCTTGATTGGTACAGAAAGGAGGATTCTCCCAAAGACCATACAAGGTCATCTTTATTCCTTTGTCCTTTCAAGCTCTCCATTCCCCTCATAATTGCTCAGAATGGCAACTGAGTTTTCCCTTTGATCTCCTGGAGTCCAAATTATGCATCTACATGCTCCATTTCCTTTCAGCCTAAAGGAGAGGAAACTTACTTGTGTTTCTTAGAACTTGCCTTCTTGCATTTGATTAAAAATTTAAAAAATATGTTGGCTTGTAAATCTCTACTAAGACTCTTAAGCTGGAATTCTCAGCCCTACCTAGTCTAGGTATATTTATTTATCTTTAGCAAATGCTTCCTGGAATTCTTTTGCTATTCAGTAAAAACCTCTGTCAAATAGCTTGGCTGCATACCCACCTTAGTTATGACTTTTATTAACATTAACAGCGTCTGTGGGAATTAGAGCTTAATGGATTTCTTTCTGTTGATCTGTGAATCCTGCCATAATAGGTCTCACTTTAAAGGGTTCCAAACAGTTGGTCAGCAATACAGCCTTTTTTTTTTTTTTTTTTTGAAGTAACTTTGCTAATAGAACCAATTTGCCTAGCCTGTTTTCTTGGCATCTTTTTTCTGGGTCTTTCTTTTGAAGCAGAAGATACAAAACATTAGGTTTGGAAGTTTTCCTATCAGATTCTGAAAGCACGGTTTTCACTTAAATTATTATGCTTCTCTGTACCTTCTTATATCACTAAAGTGATTAGGAGTGTCTACCAACTGCAATTCTCAGGCTATGAAATTTGGCTTTTTGAATTTAAATTATGCCGCAGCACCATATGGCAGAGGAGAAAGGAGTGCTCAATTTCTTATCTAACAGAGAGTTCCTCTCAAGCAAGGGAAATTGCCGTCACAGTCCAAGTTTCATCGGCTCTCTGAGGTTTAGCATTGCCTACTGCCTCCCAAAGCGCCTATGTACAGGATTTCCTTAAGCCACTGCGAGAAAAGTTGCTACAACCATCAGAGATGGGGAGAATCCATCTGGGGCAACTACTGCCCATCTTTCCACAACTGGATGCTGAGGCAGCCATGAGTACAAAGTTCTGGAAATGGGAGAATTCTGGGTGTCTTTCACTTATATGTATTCTTTAAAATTTATTTAACTTGAGGCAGAGCCACGTTACAGAACATCATTCATTCCCCCCAGGGCATGATAAGCAGTTGCTACCAGCCTAGTGCGATTATGCTCGGGAGCACCATGGAGACTCCTAAAGCTTCTGAAGCACAAGGTCAAATTCTACAAATGTCCAGGTATGCGGGGGCGTGGGGGGGGTGGATGCTACTAATTTATGATTATGGGGACTAACTCTGCGAGTCTGTCACAAATTAATGGAACTCAGGGAGCTACACATCCTCTTCAGAATTATAAATGGGATCCTGACATTTTAGACTCTCTGCCATTGTGGTGACTGAGTATCCTTCCTCTCACATGACATTGGGGGACACCTTACTGCCTAATGAGATGGCAAACTCCTGCTTGCCTTCTCTCAAGTTGGCGTCAGGACAATTCAGAAAGAGCCAGCATACCCAGGGTTGGTGATCTCTCTTGTCTAGCTTGTGCATGAATTAAGCAGTTTCCTCTCATAGAATCATGGTACTGGATATCTCCTTTTGACCTCCAGATCCTCTCTCCACCATGCCCTCTGCCTCTGGTGGCTGACCTGGATGGGTGACATCGACAGGGACCCTGCCCTCTGTCTTCTGTTTGGGGTTGTCCAATGGTGAGTACTGGCAGGTGACGCTGGGATATTTATTCCCCTGGCATCCTCTCTGTGGGGTCACCAGTGCTAACACACTGACACAGCTCTTGCGAGGTGGTCCTCTCCTCCCTGTTCTCTCTCTGTGATTTCTGGTAACTTTTCTCACTCCCTACCCCTTCAGGCTCTGAGCTTCCTCCTGCTGTCCCTAGTCCTGCATACTACATTATCCATTGTGGTTTCCCTAATCCTGCCCACACTTTTACAAATAATCCATTTCTTAAACTCTCCTCGAATCATTCAGTTTCAGCGTATCTTGTGTTTCTTGCTGGAACCCTAAGTGATAAAACAGCTTTGTCCTGATTTGCCCATTTTCCTTTCTGCGTCTTTCACATGCCCTGAGTCTAATAGTCTTTCCTTTGAAGTGCCTATAAAAGACTACCAATTGGTTTGCTCATACTTATGTACTTCATGCACTTAGGCCAGCGTAGTTTCCAGAAAGGTGTGATGCTGCTGTTTGCTGTTTTGGCCCCAGTCCTGACTTGCCTCTGTCCAACTAAAATGTACTGTATCTTTAGGTCACCCACACAACCTTTTAAGAAGTTGGGGAAAACCTTCAAACTTGCTATTCTCTGTCATAAGGACAATCTCTAAAAATGGATTTTATTGAATTCAGTCTTTTAAAATTGAATTTGATTGAACCTGTTTGGCATGGATATAACCTCAGAAATATAATATGTAATTGCTGGGTGACATTGAAGTATCTACTATTTTGGTTAGCATAGATTTCACTTTCATTCTTTTGAGATAATTGTCTTCTTATATAAGATGGATAATTTCTTTTCTTAGGTACCCATTGCCCTACAAGAAAAAAATGGCGACAAGAAAAAAAAAAGAGAATGTATTACACTTGTGATAAAAAATGATCCTGATTTGGATGTTAATTTCTAGGCTATTCAAAATCAGGATAGGTTATTCAAGACTAAATTAGACACTACACAATTTTTAGTACAAGTGAAGTATATGGTGCCTTAAAATAGTGGTAAAAGTGTTTCGAATCCCAGGTATTCTGATGATGGCTTTGGGCCGGACTAATTTTTACCCAAATGGAAAAAGGAGATGTAGATATCAATGCCCAATTCACCTCCCTCTGGCGCCTCACTGAGGTCACCTGCAGCTTCAGTGGAGAATTGGGATACTTACAAACCAGCTCCCTCCCTCCTGCGTCTCTCGGCCAGGCCAGTGGGATTGTGCTGGGCTTGTGCGAGGAGGATGCCCACAGTGCCTGGGATTTAGTGCTCCAGTAGTAACCACCAACCACTTAGGGACAGGAGTTGGAGGATAAATATCCACATTTCCTCACCTCTTTGGCAGAAGGGACAATTCTGAGATGGGTTCTATGAGGTGCTCAGTGGGGCCCCAGCAGGACTTTGGCCCTGATGCCGCAGCAGTAATAAGCTCATGAACACACCCTTGATTGGTTTCCCTCTCTTTCCTGTCTCCCTTCCCTACTGTCTCACTATACTTCCTGTGATCACCTCCCAAATAAACTACTTGCACCAAATTCTTGTCTCAGGGACTTTTGAGAGAGCCCACTTAGGATGGGAGACTCTAGAAGGACAATGGAAGAGGAGAAATACAGAATGATAGATCGCAACATTCTAAGCTTCAAGAGAATAGCGTCTTTTATGTTCTTCTGAATCATCTCTGTCTTTAGAATCCAAACTGTTGAGAACACTGGCTGTTTCTAATCAACTCTATAAATCTGTACAATCTATGTGTGCAATGAAGGAGGACTCGATAAATATTTGATAATAATGACACTTCTAAGATTGTGCTATTTATGGTAGCCATTACCATAGTGAAAGGGTATAATTATTGCAAAAGAGCAAATAAAGTTCTGCCTTTTTTTTTTTTAAAGGTAAGTGCCATTAGCTCCCTTTAGTCATCTCTAAAAGCTTAAAAAATTATGTCTTACTCAGATGTGCACGGTTAGGGGATGCTGACTTTATACAATTGGGTTCAATGCAAACTGAATTTCTTCTCAGGTATCTCGTCAATTTTTCACATTCTTCTACACATGTCAAGAGCCTAAGTGAAGAGATTGCAACATCTCTGCATGGTTCCATTAGACAGCAACACAGTTTCGCCAAATGCACATCCAGGGTATATATTTGCATGCATGGCTCAATCTTACCATTTAGAACTGGCTAGAGACCTTTATAAACCTTATCGGAAAGAGCCCAATTCAAACATAATGGCAGAGAATTCAATGGAGAAAACAATAATGAAACAGGAATTATGTGCATTATTTAATCTAAGCAACTACCCATGTTTTGGCCTCTATTCTGACTTATCCTTCCACTATTCAGTGAGATGAAAAATGTTTCCAGCATATTGTTTTAGGAATTTATTTCCCCGTAAATAACTTATTAGCATTCATCATATAGTAGAGTGGGGAAAAGTCATGAACCCAGGACAGTACCAGACAATTTCTTCATCTAGCTAATGTTAATGAAATTGAATAGACTTGCTCCAAAAATTCATTGGGAATCATTATTCACTGTCCTAGAATGCATTTAATCATATTCAGTTGTCCAAAGTTTGCATTACACATCTCCAAGGAAGGAAAGTTATAGTAGAAAACAATTCTCCACGGCTGTACACAGTAGGACAAAATACATGGTGATGGCTCCTGGAAACCAAAGCAAGTCAGCTTAATTTAAAAACTTCAAGCTTAATTTAAAAACATCAAGCTAAAATTTAGCATATCTTAGCAATACAAGGTAAAGCGCTCTTTCAAATAATCACACATTTCATCCTTCAAAATGTATTCTTTATTCATTTTCGAAATCGTCATCCTAACCACATTTAGGCATCACTTGAAAATGAGCTAATGGTATAGCAGCACAAAATGCCGAGACAACTACAATTATCTCTTAATTACACACAGCAGGCTTCCAACGTGTGTCCCCCCCCTTCTGAGGATACTTAACAAGAAACAAAGAAAGTCAAGCAAACCAGTTAGAGATCCCACGCAGGCTTGTTCATGACAGACTTACTCTGAAATGCTGTGGGGCAAGATACAGCAGCAGCGACTGTCACCAGGAAGAGCTTGCCCAGCTCAAGAAAATAATCTGACCGAATCTGATTATTCTGTCCACATTGAGGGACTTGAAAAACTAGGAAACAAAGCCATGGAGAGAATGTGATCCGGAAATCAGTGGTTTGCAAGGCACTGCAGCCATCTACATATGAAATAAGGAAATTCAGGCAATTCACCTCAGGTTATGTCACTCAGGGCGGTTTTATATCTTCTTTGAGAAAGAATCAATATTTCCTTGTTACTGTGAGATCATGTATTCAGTAGGGGAAATGATCTAAGACTAGGAATATGTCAAACAACTCCATTTCATCTCCAGGGGAGATTAATGTAATTGGAAAAAGCCTATCAATTAATTACTCAATAAAAATTTATTGCATGACTATTAGTTGCTGGCTATGTCCAAAGTGAGGTTAATAAAAACTTTGCATGTACTCTGTGCTTTTTCACACATTCTGTGACAAAGCTGCTGTGGGAAGTAGCACCCAGGGATATGTGGATGGTGTGAATGTGAAAACAGATCCACTGACTGAGGGTGATAATAATTATTCTATGTGCATAAATCACTTGCCAGACAACAAAGGATGTTCATAGGCTTTCTTTTCTTTGATTCATACCACAGCCTTGTGAAATGAATAGGGAAACATATTAACCCCTTTCTACAAATGAGAAAGTCTCTTGATCAATGATCTAGAAATTTCTAAGAGCTATAGGAATTTGAATACACAATACACACCCATTATTACAGTTACCACAGGAGAAGGATACCAGAGTGGATGAATGGGGGTTTCTAGAACCAGTCCTGAGGACGGCTGTCATCTTCTCATATCCAGCTCCATTTCAGAAATTTCAGTTAGCCCTACTTGAGCCTTCCAATCCTGCTCCATTCTGTTTTCACACGACATTTTCATATCTTTAATTCAGCAAAGCATATTGTTCCTCTTTCTTCGTTCACTCTTTCTTCTGCTAGACCAGTGGCCTCAAACTCGGCTTTATAGCAAGTCACCTGCTGAGTTTATTATCAGTTCAGTTCTCTGGGCGCTACCACAGATGAACTGAATCTGAGATTCTTGATGCAGTCTGCTGCCAGACCTGCTTTTGTGGTTTGGAACTGCTGGACGAGATCTTGAGCTCCTTTGTGGCATTTGCTTTCATTTGCTTTGTCTTTTTCATTTTTATGACCCCAGTCTGATACCGGGTAAACAATCTTCCAGTCCATAAAATTAATTGGTGAACCTAAGTGAAAGTGGTATAGGTGTTCATTGGATTATTCTTGCAGGTTTTCTGTGAGTTTGGCATTTTTCAGTACAAAAAGTTGGAGAAAAAAGATAGGATTGGCTAAATAGTCATTAACAAATTTGGAAATAGTTAAAAAACCAAAGTGAATTGTGCTTCAATATTAAATAAATAGATGAATTAATTAATGTTTGTTGAGTAAATGAATGAATGATCTGATCTCCAACCTTTTAATTGGGAGAAGATATTAGAGGTGAGAACTATCAGATGGAGAATTCATTTAAATCAGAGAGAGGTAAATGGTACTAGGAAGATCTTAGAAAATGGAAGAGTTATAGGCTAAAAAGAAGTTTCTCTTCTTAGTTGCATCATTGGAACTCACAACCAATCATTTTCCAAAATTTTCCCCACTCCATATTATCCTCTTAATGGAAACCTGTTTCTCCTTTCATTTCCAATTAACCTTCCATCGTCTGTGCAATAGACAGGGAGGAATGATGCAGATCAATAAGAGCAGCAATAAGAGGACAGGCCAAGAAAGGTACTGACTGGTTATATTGCTTCTTTCTGAGAAAACTCAGAGTGCCTGCCATGCCCACAATCCCTTTCTGCAGAGGCCTTTACACATGAAACATCATGCTTTGTACTACGTACAACTCACCATCCAGGCCATACCTGATTGGAGTAGTAATGGGGTCCAGGTTCAAAGATGGCTAAAGATCAGTAGTCTTAGAGGGTGGCCTGAAGCTACCCTGGTTCATGGCTGGGTTCTCTGAGGATGTTGGAATAGGAGACATAATAGGCATACAGCAAGAGGAGGGCAATATGGAAACAGGTAACAAAGAGATGGCTCTGAGTTTGGAAGCTGTGAAAGGACGATGAAGAGAAGTTAGTTGACAATGGCCATAGCGGTAGAAGCAAAAGCAGAAAATTATTTGTCAGAATTCTTGGTTTCAAGGGACAAAATCCCAATGTGAACTTGCTTAGGTAAAAAGGAGAATTTATTGGCTAACATTGCCAGGAAGATTGGGAATGTGGTTAGGCAGGATGAGAAGCAAGATTTGAACCCATCCAGAAATTACTGTCTTTGTCTAGTACTCTTGTTTTTCTCTGAGTGTTTGCTTCATTTTCTCTTATTGTCAACAGGCATTGTCAGTGCAGGGAGAGGGGACATGGCCACCTGCAGCTCTGACACTAAAAAATCCCGGGAAAAGGCTCTGATTGGTCTTGCTTAACATAACCCTCACTGGATTAAATAGTGTGGCCAGGAGAGCTGGGTACTATGATTGTCACTTTTCAATAGAACTTCACATTTGCGTGGGAGAGAAAGAACAGACCTCCAAGAGAAAGAGGATAAATTTCCCTGAAGAAGGAGGACAAACTGGGTAGCGTAAACCATTGATATTCACTCTAGTCGCTATAATGTCAGAATGTTAGAGAAGGAATCAACGAACGCCTACTTCTGAACATACATGAAGTAAAGATTTGGTTACATGATCAGAGCAGCTGCTGATCTCCTAGGGCTTCAGTTTTTCACATGTATTAGCCAGCTATTACTGTAATAAACTGCATAACAAACAATCCACGGATCTTGATGACTTGCAACAACAAGTGTTTATTTCTCAATCATGAGTCGGGAGTCAGCAGGGATGACTCTACTTTGGGGTATGGATTGGATTCTGGTCAGCTCCATGCATCTCCTCATTCTGGGACAAGAGCTATTTGGAACATGCTTTTCATGACAAAGGGCAAACGCACAAGGATCCAGCAAGCTGTGAAAGAGTATTTTTAAATGTCTCTGCCTCTACTTGCATCATATCTACCAACATTCCATTATCCATGCCCAACATCAGTGGGCCAGAGGAGTTCCACAAACTGCACACTTGCTGGAAAATAAGAAAATCTACCATGATCCTGAATGGCATTGAATGGCCTTCTAGAGGTCTGCTGAAATTGCTTCTTGTATTTTCTTGTCTTCCTATATATTTATTTAGTGAAGGTATATCTCAGTTCAGAAATTCAAGTGTACACAACATATAACTTTATTTACTATCATGCAACTTAACTCTATTTTGAGCCCCCATTCAGCTGAGTGACTGAAACTTAGCCTCATTTCACTCAGAATTATGTCTCTGTTTTTTTCAAGATTGTGTCTAAATCCTGGGGGCTTATGTATTATCAAAACACATCTGGAGAGCATCTGGTCTTTGAGTCATCTAACTGCACAGACATTCACTGAAATGTTCATCGTTCTTCTATCTCAGAAGTCAGTCCATGCAAAGGACCACTGAGATGCGTCTTCTATGGCTTGCTTTACTACTTAGGCACCACATTTTGGGGCATGAGAATCATTCAGCTGCTTCTGTGCAAGGGCTTTCTAAGCACAGACATGACGGAAGTTCTGCCTGCCTAGATGCATATGACTCTCCCTAGGTCTCTGCCTGGGGCAGGGTCACCGCAGGTTATTGTGTAGGTTGTGCTACACGTCTAGGCAGTTCCATTCACATGGGCAGCAGAGATCAGGCATCCATCCCCTGATCTTGCAAATCTGTCTTAAGTTTTGCTGCCCACTGGGGACTCTAACCAGGGAAAAGTGTACAAGGTCACAATCTTGATGACTTGCTGTTTTCCAAATATTTAATTTGTCCTCTAGATTTCTCCCTTTTACCCAGCCAAGAAGAATTTCCAACTCTAAGGGAAACCCCAGACCGCTCAACAACCTCCCCCTACTCCTCCCCTATTTTCAATCATGGAATTTTTCTGTCTTTGTGAAGATGGGTCTTCATGTGTCTTCTCATTTCTCAAAACAGGGCCTAGAATTTTGGAACCCAAGCCAGAAAAACTTCATTGTTTTAGTTTTCCATCAGGGCTCATCCTTTCCCTGAGGCAACGAGCTTAGAACTGCCAACTACTTGGCGAGAAAAGGACATAGGAAAGAAATGAACTGCTAGGGGAAAATAATCTCAAAAATACTACCTTTGTTACACTTAGAAACGGAGATATACTCATCATGCTTCAGTTCTCTGAAATTTGAAGGAAACAAAAATCCAACAACATACTTTCATAAGTTATATCTGTTAGGCTTTAAATGGATTTTGGTACTTCTATTAAAATATGGATTTGTTTGACACTGTGGAATATCATTATATTTCAAACTAAATGGCAAATCCATTTACATTATGAAAATAAGGTTCTAGTGGAACTAGAAAGCTGTCCAAAATCTCCATTATTTTCCCAATGACAAGCTAGAAAGGGAGCCATTCCTTTCAGAATGGTGTGAAACACTGGCCTAAAGCATTCCTCGTTTTTCACCCCAATTGCCAAACTTGCTACTGCACACCTTCTTGCAACAAGGGATCACAGAGTGTTTAGATATTTGGGTGTTTTTCCAAAGAAGATGATCTTCTCTGGTGGACTCTTTTGGAGATGTCTGATCAGTCAATGAGAATGCAACCCCCCATTTTCCCAGGAATGACTTCCATTCTAAAACCTGGCCCTCCAGCTGCCCTGGTTATTCTGTGTGAGCCCATCTCTGGCCAAGGCCATTTGGACCAGAGTTGAACATAGCTCTAAACTTGCCAATGTCCTGGGCGTTTGGGATTGAGACTGAAAGGAGAGTCTGTGTCTCAGCTCAACCTGCAGGTCCTGAGAAGCAGACAAAGCTGATTTGTGGAGGGAGCATGTGCTAGAGAGTTTTGCTGAGCGAGTCCTCCTAGTTTTGTAATTCCCAGGCTCCTTTCCTCAGGCTGTGTGTCTTGCTACCTTGATGTCCTCCTGGCTTTCGAGACTCTGCACAGTCTCACAATAGAGCCCCCTCCTTTGTGAGCTTGAGTTCATCTAATTGTTATTTTTCTTGTTTGCAACTAAAGAACTTTAACAAACATACTTTTCCTTTTGCTGAGCTCAGTTAAACCCAAACCTTATTTATATCAACAAAGGACTTAACTAAGCTGAGTGGGTAACAGCATCAGGAAGAACCGGGATAACCATGAGTAGCTAATAGTAGTTCCTTTAAAGGAAAAGAGAACATAGTGGTGGCTACACGTTGAGTCGCAAAGCCCCAATCTATAATCTGTGCACATCAAACTGCCAGTGTGAAGTACGGGTTGTTTATATGAGAGCAGAATGGGAAACAGCTATGCCCTCAGTTAATGAACAATGTGAACAAAGAAGGCGAACTTTTACAGCCTGCAAGGAGCAGCTGAGCATTCAGAAGTGAAGGGAGTGCACAAGAGCAAAGTTTTCACTTCAAACATAGGGGGTTTTTGTAGTGCTTATTATTTTAGGCTACCAGACTGTCTGCTTTCATGTATTGATATATTGACTTTGTAAAAAAGAAATCATTAAAAAAAATAAGTTTGATCACATGTTCATAGCCATCTGCTGCTGGTGACTAAGTTGGGGGTGCAGAATGCCAAGAAAGGATGTACTATCTTTTGTCAACCGAGGCAAAAATAAAAATCACAGATTAAAAATCGGAAGTTGGGGGAGGAAGCATCCGGGTTTCTCAAATCAAGAAATATGCAAACTGTAGACCTCTTTTGAACTCTGGGAAAATCTAACTTTTGGGGGTGACTTTTGTCTGCTTGGCAGAAGAAGAGATCAGATCAATGGGTGTGGGTGCTGTAGGAACTGACTATGGTTTGAAGGCCCAGGTCCAAGCTCTTTCTCACATCACTGGAAGAGAATTTCCCCTTCTCCTGCATCCCCTCTGCCAGGAGATAAAAATAAAAAAATGAGTCTGTTTGAGTATCCTTGAAATTTTGCCTGATTTAGTTTGTTAAGTATTTCATTTAAGGCCCCAGTTCCTTGCTGTAAGCCCCAAGAAAACACTTGCCCTGAAAACAACTGTATACCGTGATCTCACATTATCGGCCAACAAGAGTGTCAAGCAATTAGCTTTTTATAGAGTGGGGAGACAATCTCTCTTTTGAACCATATTTCTGGTTCTTTAAATTAAGGGAACTTATTTTTCTTGAGGACGTTCTTAGAGTATAGCTGTAGATCATTTATTCTTCATTCTTCAGCTTCAGAATTTGTTTAATTTCCAATTCCACTAAGTCTGTCCTTGGCCCTTGACCTCACTTTCAGCTGTTAAATTTAGCTTTCTGTGATTGCTGTGGATAAGATGAGCTCTAGACAAAATTGGATGAAGGTAACATTTGTCATTGGCTCCTTTTTATCTCCCCCATTAGCACAATTCTCTTTCCTCCCCTACCCTCGCCAAGCCACTCATATTGCCTGGGTAATTCATCTGAAATAGACCCAAACTTCTCTACAGTGCCCAGAAATCCCACTTCTGTACTTATCCATGAGTAAAACCGTATTTATTTATTTGTGTTAACTTAAAACGTATGATTGTTGAACGTATGTTGTGTCCCAGACTATGTGTCAGGCATAAGGACACAAAAGCAAATGCCATGGGGTCCCTGTTTTCAGAGTTCACAGTCTGGGCAAGGAGATAGATGCATACAAGTGTACATATTCACAAAAGCAAAACCAAGCAACTATCATTATAATGTTTAGGTAAATAATAGAAATGTGATATAATAGAAATTGATTAAAGCCTTTGGGAATTGGAGGGAAAGACAGAATTGGGACTGAGGGAAGATTTGGGAAGGGTTCAGGTCATTTGAATCAAATCCATTTTAGAAAAAGTGTGAGATAGCAAATTTTCAGATCGGGGGAATATATATTTCATTATTTTAAATTGGAAAGATAAGAATGCATTCTCAGGGGCAGGCCTGGTGGTGCAACAGTTAAGTGCGCACATTCCACTTCAGTGGCCCGGGGTTCGCTGGTTCCGATCCCGGGTGCGGACATGGCACCGCTTGGCAAGCCATGCTGTGGCAGGCATCCCACATATAAAGTAGAGGAAGGTGGGCATGGATGTTAGCTCAGGGCCAGTATTCCTCTGCGAAAAGAGGAGGATTGGCAGCAGATGTTAGCTCAGAGCTAATCTTCCTCAAAAAAAAAAAAAAGTATGCGTTCTCAGACACAGGGGTGAACCACAGACCAGGACCTGAGGATGTCAATTGAAAAACATTAGAAATTGGGTTGACCCCGAAAGATCTGGGCTATATGATCATTGAGTCCACATTTCTTAAGAGGTTAGGGGGCTGGATCATAACCTACAATGTGAAGAGTTGATCCTTTCTTCGTATAAAAAATAGCATGCAATGAGATAGACATCTATTTTGAAGTTAGTACCGGAGGAAATTAAGATGAACCACACTGGCATATTTATTAATCCAGTTCGGCTTAGCAGTTTATCCTTTGCGATACAGGTTTTCATAAAGAAGAGTAGTAATATGATAGATTTCTTCAAAAGTCTATTATGAAAATAGAAAATGACATTTTCTTCCTGGCTAGATTTAGCCTGATCCCACCAAATCTGTCAGGATGTTGCTTAGTACACTGTACTTATTAAAGAGCTTGATAGATGCCATTATTGGTGTTAGCAGTTAATGGGGAAATGGAGGTGAGCTTAGAGAAGCACCTGAAGTCAAAGCAGTGAACACTCATCTTTTAAATTCAGGTACAAAAATGCCATCGAGGAAAAACACAGAAAAATCACACAAAATCTCCTAAATTATGGTGTTTAAATGATATGTTTATCCTAGTAGTTTTGGAATAGAATCTGGTTATATTAGTCAGATTATAGATTTCAGCTACTGTCATAGAAAGACCTAAAATAACAGTAGTTTAAATAAGGTAGACATTTTGGCGTAAGCAACACAGGGTTGATAGAGCAGCTCCCTTGGGTCAGGAACCCAGATTTCTTTTCTCTTGTGTTCAAATTCTTTGAATTCCATGTCTTCATCAACAAAATGGGAGTGATGACACCTCACGTTACTTGTGAGGGCGATAGGAAGTAATGCATGCAGGGTGCCTGTTACATAGCAGGGTCTCAGTATGTGTTCCTTACATTCCCCCTAGTCGTGCTGGCTTCCATTGTCAATCCTGGGGATCTCTTTTAAATAAGTGTCTGATAAAAGTGCTCTACTCTCAGGGCTGGCCCCGTGGCCGAGTGGTTAAGTTCGAGCGCTCCGCTTCAGCGGCCCAGGGTTTCACCGGTTCGGATCCCGGGGGCCGACATGGCACCACTCATCAGGCCATGCTGAGGCAGCGTCCCACACACCAGAACCAGAAGGACCCACGACTAAAAACACACAACTATGTACTGGGGAGCTTTGGGGAGAAAAAGGAAAAAATGAAATCTTTAAAAAGTGCTCTACTCTCTCTCTTGAACCATAGAGGCTCTCTATTTCTTTCTCTTTTGCTGGAACTCTTCTGTTTTTCACTTGACGTCTCATGACTGCTTTCATGGGAAAGTGTGATCCTCGGAGGGAAAAGGTACTGAGAGGGAATTCTGTTGGTGCACATCAAAGAGGAAGACCTTTACAGATTTTAACCTAGGAAGGTTTCTCAAACTTTCTTCCTTGCCCTAAATACTCAAGACATATTTGACCTTGAAACTCCAAGACATCGGAAGGGGTTCCAGGTAGTAGACATCGCTAGCCTTCAGGGAACAGCTTGTCTAAAAGGCCCCAGGGAGGGGCAGAGCTGTGGCCCAAGGTTCACAAGGCTCAGGATTTTCCAACTCTACATTTCTAGATGGCTGAGTCATGCACATACTTTCCATGTGGGTTGGTAATGGTTGGTAATTGCGTCTTTTATTTACAAGGCTCTCCCTGGACCCTAGCCTGGCCAGAGATACAAAATTTCTCCCCCTCCAGTCCCTGTGGGCCAAGTGGGCATCTAATCTAGGTTAGCTGCTAGGGGCTCGGACTTATCTGAGTGTCCGATGACCTGTGGGTACCACCAGACAGGTATTTGCATGAGGTGATGTGCTTGTAGGGAGACAGCTTATAACTAGGAAGACAATATTCCTGTGGAACCAGCTTGATAGCTCCACGGATTGGGCCCAGCCCCCAGGAACGTGTTTCTCAGGCCCATAAAGATAAGGGCTACAAAAAGAGAAACAAACTCATACACACAGAGAACAGATTGGTGGCTACCGGAGGGGAAGGAGGTTGTGGCGAGTGGTGAAATGGGTGAAGGACGTCGATAGTATGCTGATGGGTGGTAATTAGACTTTTGGTGGCAATCACTTTGTGCTGTATACAGATGTTGAATTACAATATTCTACACCTGAAACTTATATAATGTTACATGCCAATTTTACCTCAATTAAAATAAAAAAGGGCTACAGCAATGAGGCATTTCTTCAAGTGTGGATTCTGAACTATCTGGGCAATGTTATTGATGACGTAGATGCCCAGTTTCCAGTTAGACCCTCTGAATCAGAATCACTGGTGGAACGGCCTAGGAATCTGCACCCAGGTGATTCTGACATCTACTAAAACCTTGCTGCTTGAAGTGCAGTACAAGGCCAGCCTCACCTGGGAGCTTGTAAGAAATGCAGATTCTCAGGCCCCCCCGCAGATCTCCTGAATCAGAGTCCGCATTTTAACAAGATCTCCCAGACCATTCTTAATGCATGTTAAATCTGAGAAGCACTGGCCTAAGATTTGAGGACCATTGAGCTGAAAAGATTCTTTTCCCGACAGATTCTGTGAGATGGGAGTGGGGAGGCCAGGCACAAAGAGTATTCCTTTGATGGCCAGGTGACGTGGCGTGGCACACAGAGGCCCTCTTCCAGGGAACCCAGAGTGATTCTGGCGCAGCGAGGGCTCTAGGGAAGGTGGTATCAGTCTGCCATCTCCAGAGCTGGTGTCTTAAATGCTCCTGGAGACAGTACAGACATGGGGAGATATCTTCAAATGGCCTACCAGCTGGCAGACACCCCGGGGCGGGGCTGGGGGAGGGAGGCTGGGACAGAGGAGGAAAGAATTGCAAGCGTCCTGTGTTACCCATAGCTGAAGACTCCTTCAGGAATGCATGCAGGACAGCCCTGCTGATTCCCGGAAGGGGCGGGGTGAGACTTTGGGGCTTTGAGGAGGGCCGACAGTCTGTGGAATCAGTGCAGGCAAGGCTTGCTGAATACATACTCAGAGGCTGGTAAGGCTGAAAGAAAGCAGGTTACATTATAGTTTCTTGTGCCAAATAAATGTAATTAGAGGAAATGTTTATGTGTCCCAGTGGCTCTCAACCAGATACAAGTTTTAGACCCTCCATGGGCATTTGGCAATGTCTGGAGACACTGGCCTCTGAAGGTTAGAGGCCAAGATATAGTGCCAAACATCTACAATGCATAGGGCAGTGCTATAACAAAGGACTTTCCGGGCCAAAATGTCAGTATGCCCAGATTGAGAAACTCTGAATCGTATCCCAAAGATGGATTTACCAAAAAACCAGTATTCTCTATTAACTTTACAACCACCACCGGTGATGTTTAACGATTCACTATAGAGGGTTAAGCTAGCAAAGTGGGAACCCTTTTGGGTGGCAATTGGGTTGACTACCACATCATTTCAAATTGACTGACTGTTTTTTCTAGTACCTCTGCAGATATCGAAGTTAAACTGATCAGTCTCGAATAGCCAGAGGAGACTTGTGGCCTTTTAAAAATAGTGAGCACTGTGTATGTGCCGTTTCCTCATTTCTCAGGTATTTCTCTTCAGTACTATCAGTTCTGAAAAATAATGACAAGTGACTCAGCAGCAGCGCCACCAGTTCTTTCCGAGCGTTGAGAACTGTGTTATCAGGGGCCGCCACTTGGTGTATTCCCACTTTATCACGCATTCTGCTTCTAGGCTGGAGAAGGCGAGGACATGATTATCCATCATATACTTGCACTCACAACCTGCTCTTCATATCTGATCAGTTCCAAGCTTAAAAAACAAATTACACATATATAAAAATTACATTTTTGGAATAACCAGATATTAGGTTTTTTCCTGTCACCAGTGGGCCACATCGAGAACTCACCGAATAAAGGAGAAATATGATTCTAGGAAGTCAAATCTCTACGCAGCGGAAAGAAGACACTTTCTAGGGAGGGTTTTTGACCATGTAAAAGTCAACCAAGAGACACAGGAAACTGAAAATCAAATTTGTTTTGTTTGTTTTACAGAAAGAGGAATATAAAGTTTAAGAAGGAGCATGCTACAGGTAAAGAGCACCAGATTTTAGATCAGACCGACTTTCGTGTGAACCCTGGCTCAGCAGCATGTGAGCTGTGTGAATAGGGGATTGTTTCTTACTGTTTCCATTTTTCTTAAAAAGGGATAATACTCTTTACCTCATAGGGTTGTGTACTGGTTAGCTATTGCTGTGTAATAAAAGCCACAAAACCTCAGGGCATTAATGTAATAAATCTTTATTTAGGTCACGCATCTGTGGCGTGCTGGGGTCAGCTGGGAGTCAGCTAATCTAGGTTGGAGCAATTTGTTCTCTGAAAGCCTTGTCCTCCTCCTGGGACCAGAGGGCTGCCTGCGAATGTTTTCCCCTGTATTTCAAGTCTCTGCTTGTATCACGTCTACTAACACCCTATTGGCCAAAGCTTGTCACATGGCTGAGTCCAAAGCCAAGGGGAGGGTCAGTACACCCTGCCCAATGTGAAGCCCAAGCAAGTCATGTAGGCAAGCCCACTGTCACTGGAGCAGGAAGGACGCACTCACGGAAGTGAGGGGGAGGGAGTGAATATTTCTGAACAATAATCTACCACAGGCTGTTAAAATGATTAAATGAATTTTTGTCTCCAAAGCACCTTGCATAATGTCTGGCACCAAGGTGTTTAATAAATGTTAGTTCCTCTTTCTTCCTCCAAACTCTGATCTTACAATGAAGAATGGGAAACAGAAACTTGATTTCGGAGATACAATAGCTGTTTTAAAATAATCTTGACTTCTGTATTATGATCAGTTGCGAGAGGAATAAAAGGAAAGAGAAGAGATATTGAGGAAAATAATAAAACAGTCAGAAGAAGAATGGGGAGGGAAAGAAACAATGCTTCCTTAATTTTGAGGTAAGGCACAGGACAAAAAAGTAATACATCTATAAATGAAAAAAATAGATAAATAGAAATACAGCCACAGAACAGAGAAACAATAAGAAGAAGGAGGAGGAGAAAATAACAGAATCACCACGATCCGGGAGATTTTCAAAATACGTACACCTTTCTTCCCTCCCCTCGCTCAAATTCTGAACCATACATTTTTCACATGGCATAGGCCAGGAAAGGGAACGGTGTGTTCATAGTTTTATCACCTCTTGCCAAGGTTTTATAAAAGATTAATTAGTGTTTTAACCACTGTTTACAAGCTCATTGAGTGCACTTTATCCTCGATACTTCAGAAGCTCTAATCTGAATGTGGCTCTTATTTCAACCTACCAAATGAGCAATCGTTTTCTGGGAATGTGGCATGAGGGAGAGAGAAATAATCACATAAGGATCAAATGAAATTGACTTGGGTTTTTCCACTGTGATGACTTGGTCCATCTAAAGAAAAGACTCTTCTCAGCATAACCAGTCTGACCATAAAGTATTTCACGTCATCAGACTGCTCAATATTCTACGATAGGAAAAAAATTGTGCAGACATTATTTTCTAGAGGATGATAGAGTCATCAACATAATACTCTGCCCACAGGTACTTTCTAGTATAAGAGGAGAAATGCTTTGGGCAAATTCAGCTTGGTTAACAAGGATCGAAAGGAACCCATATTAAGACGGGAAGCGTTAATATTTAACTAGGGTCTCCTGCAAAGAGCAACGGTAAATTGTCTTTGTTACACCACATCCCCAGTGAAACAAAGATACAAAAATTCAGGCCTTTTTATTTTTCATATTGAAACTCTTGTTTGCTTCTTGCCTGTGCCATCTTGCTTTTTGGTCACACTGCCAATAGCCAACACACAGGAGATGCTCAGAAATTGAGGCAACGTCAAGAAAAGACCATTTTTGAAATTATAACTAGTAAAACTCTGACTCCTCATGGACAGGAGTGGGCATGTAGAGAAGCAATCCCCTCCACACTCACATTCCTTTAAAAAAAAAACTTGTACTGCTTGGAGAAATGAGAGATTTTTTTGTTTTTGTTTTTTTCTAGTGGCTAGGGTTTCATATCAGAAAGATAAGCCTGGAATGTAAAGATGCAAAAAAAAGGAAAAGAAAAAAGGACTCTCTTGAACAGTGCTGGAAACTGGTAGCCTGAGGTGAGGAGTGACTTCAAAAAAAAGCAGCAGATTCTTTAACTGAAGGACTTCCCGGTCTCCATGGAACCTGGAAAGAGGAGGCCTGAATGCAAGAATTTTCTGGTAGTTGTCTTCTAGCACTCTTCACTCACTCCTGCTGGTCTCTACTCTTCTTCAAGCACCTCAAGCTCATTGCCACGTTCAGGCCTTTCCACTTGCTCTGGGCTCAGCCTGGTGAGTGTTTTCTACCTGGAGGTCGCCAGGCCTCCCATCTTCCCATCCTCTGTTTCGGGCGGCTGAAACATCGCTCCCTCACCGGGGCCTGCCCTCACCATCTTCTCTGAAATCGCTCCCTCTTTCCCTCTCTCCCCAGCTTAGCATTAACTGTCTTCATATCATTTCCTATTATCTGACATTATATGCTTATTTCGCTAATTTGTTTATTGTCTATTCTTCACTTTTTTTAATCTGTTTGTTTGGCTCACCGCTGATCCTCAGTGTCCAGGGCAGGGCCTATGTCTGGCACATAGTAAGTATTTCAGCACATTTTGTTAAATGAATGACTGCTTGTAGGAAGGAAAGGACATCATTTTTGACTATTCATCATAGTTCTAAAGATGAAAATACCATACTGTGAAGAAAGGCAACCCTTAGCCTATCACAGGTTTATGGGAAATTCACTTGAATTTATGCATTCATTCTTTTCATAGCCAGTGGAACCTACTGGGCTTGGAGCCCTGTGTTAGGTGCTGTTTGCAGAATTGAAGTGAATAAGGAAGTGTCCCTGCCCTCAAGGAGTGATAATCTAGAGGTGGAGTAGGGTCTCCCTATGTGGTCCCTGGGGGTGCCATTCACCTAGAAATGACATAAATCATGTCTTACTAAAGCTACGAAGTGCACAACCTGTCCCTGTCCAACTGTACAGAGCAACCCTGGGAGACAGCATTTCTCTTTCCTTCAGCTAATTGGTACTTCTTCACAACCCACATGCCACAGGACTTTCATTCATTCATTCAACAAACATTTATTGAGCATATGTTACATATGAGAAAAATGCCAGAAGCTAGGATACAAAAGTGATCCCAACATAGTCCCTGACTCTAGGTTGCTTCCAGTTTAGCGGAGAGACAGACAAATAAATAGGCCAATACAGCACACGTGGTAAGCATACAGGTGGGCTCCATCAGACCACATAGAATGGGCTTCCAACCCTGACTTGGGAGATGGGGCGAATCAAGCACGTTCTCCTGAAAGGGACGATGTCTAAGCAGAGTGTCGGCAGAGAAGCCGGGATACCGTTCACACCTCTGTTGTTGCAGCAGATTATGTCCTGGATTTATCAGCTTTGCTTCTCAGCTGTGGGTTGTGTAGGAGTTCTCCAGACGTGGAAGGGAAAGGGTCTGAGGGCAGAGAGCAGCGAAAGAGGCAAAAGAGCCCAGGGCAGGGGGTTCAGGCTGGTGGCGGGGGTGGTGGGGGGCGGGGAGCTGGGCACAGGCAGGGTCGAGGCCACACAGGCCTCTCTGAAGAGTGGACCATCAGGATGCGCGCAGTGGCGTTTGTGAGAGCCCCCTGGAGGGGCTGCGGGGATGGAAGTGCAGGGAAAGGCCAGGAAGCTGCGGCAGTGACCTGAGGGGACAGAGAGGCTAACGGGTCAGGATGTCCCTGTTTCTGGCTGGGCCCCTGTTGCGCGGTTGCCTCATTCACTGAGGTGAGACAAACAGGGAGAGCATGCTGGGGTCAGGTGGATAAGCAGGTGGGGAGCCCCACCCTCTGACTCTGGGCTGGGGGAGGTGCTCGTCCTGTGCCCCGTGTTTTGTTTGTCGTTGCCGTCTTCCCTCTTCCTCTCATTCCAGCGTACGCGCACCCTCACACACTGCTGTGCTGAGCCATGTGGGAGTCTGAGGCAAAAAGAAAAGGATCTTGCCTTTATTTAAAATTTTAATATTTTGATCATCATGGAGTTTTACATTAAATCTGATTTTTTAAAAAATACTGCATTGAAATATTATTTATCTTAATTACTGAGTGTGTTGGTTAATTTTATGTGTCCACTTGACTGGGCTATGGGCTGCCCAGATGTTTGGTCAAACATTATTCTGGATGTTTCTGTGAGAGTGTTTTTGGATGAGATCAACATTTGAATCAGCACCCTGAGTCAAGCAGATTGCCCCCCCTAATGTGGGGGGCCTCACCCGATCAGTTGAAGGAGGCCCGAATAGAACAGTGAGGCTGGCCCTCTCAGGAGTAAGAGGGAATACCTCCTGCCCGCCTGCCTCCAAGCTGGGACATTGACTTTTTCTGCCTTTGGACTTAAACGGAAACATCAGCTCTTCTTGGGTCTCAAGCCTTCTGGTCTTTGGACTGAAACTACACCATTGACTCTCCTGGGTCTCCCGCTTGCCAACTGCAGATCTTGGGACCTGTCAGCCTCCACAATAACATGAGCCAATTCCATATATATACACATATATCCAATTTGGTCTGTTTCTCTGGAGAACACTGACTAATACACTGAGTTTATTGCTATCTCCTTAAAATCTGGCCCTGAGGGAAGTGTCTGACCCTAGTCCCAGCCCTTCCCCCCTGCCCCCAACACAGGCCCTCACACCTGTAAGCTTCTTGAGGACATGGCCTGGACCTAATTAGTCCTGGACCTAATTATTTCACGTGATCCATAGCACTTACCCTAGTATCAGCACAATTTAAGTGCATAGCAACTGTTTGTTGAAGTAACCTAAACAACTAATTGTAGAACAAGACGCTCATTTATTCTTCAATGAGCCAGACATCATTCCAGGGTCAAGAATATGTAGTTTAATATGAGTTAATTCTTTGAGTTAATTCCCTCAGGGCCTCAGTGAAACTTGGCTGAACTGAGGAAGTATCACTGTGGAGCTCAGAAGGGAAGTAGGGTCTCCATGGTTAACGTTGGAGAAGAACGTTCCAGGTGGAGGAGACAGTTGGAATGAAGGGACGACGATGCTTGCCTTTCTGGGGAAATGGAGCACGTTTAGGAGGTTATAGTGGGTGATGTGGCTGCGACCCTGCGGGAGCAGTGGTCTTTTGGGCTCTGTCAGGGGCAGGAGGAGGGTGCGCTTGTGGGGAGTACGTGGGGTCAGGAAGCAGCTGTCCTGACTGGCTGGTGGGAGGAGAGCAGCTGTGGTTGTGGAGGGAGGTGGGGAAACAAGGATGGAGAGAAAACAGCCGATAATGGCCGTGGGAGGAGCAGGGTCGTGGAATGGGGGTAAATAGGAGGAAGTTAGTACTACGCCTTGTGCTTTAGGGTGAATAGGAGCAGGCAGATAAGAAGGCTATTTCTCCATTTTGATATGCTACACATAAATAAATCCCGCAATCGTTTATATAGTTAGGCAAACAATGTCGTAGCGACATTAATAGAATTCAGACCACAGGAAAAAAGTTCACCTACATTTTTACCACCTCAGCAAATGAGTCCTTTCATTTTTGTGTCTTTCCAGGCCTTGCAGGAAAGCCTATGAAATGTTTCCATCTCTGGGATCAGGACGTTGACAGGATTTGACGGTCAGGCAACCTTGGATTCAAAGCTTTGCTTGTAACCTCTGAGCTCAGTTGATGTTATGCAATGAACACCTGTAGTTCTCTTTGCAACGCCTTCAGCAAATGTGTGCTGGTTTTTACAACAGGACGCCAGTGAGACAGTTTGAAAGGAGACATAGAAGCCAGCTGTCTTAAAGTAAGCATGCGTAGCTGTGCGTAAGCACCTTGCCAGCTCTAAAGCACGATGCCAAAAATACGCACGTGGCAGAAATAAAGGAAAACAGAGCAGAGTATATTGAAGTGGTTGCAATCTTCCTTCTTGAAGAAGAAGGAAGGATTCTTGCTTATTTGGTCAGTCCAGAGTCTTCCTTTTTTTATTTCCCGGAATTGGGATAAAAGAACAAACAAAAGAAAAAGAAAAAGAAAAAGAAAAACCCCTCAATCTGCGTAATAAATAGAGCTACATAATAAAGAACTCAGGTGGAAAAAAGGCAGGGCACACCAGAAAATGGAATGCTTATCTTGCAAACAACATCACAACCACATTAAAATGACAGTGCTGGTAAATGTTTAATACAGTCTTTCTGAAAAAAACAAAACAAAATTCTGTGTGTGTGTATGTGTGCGTGTATGCACACATACATACATAAGTTTATTATAGATTTTATGGTGTAGCACACAATTTACAAATAATCATAAAATATGTAATACTCAATTATGAATTCCATATAAGCAACTGATTCTCACAGAATGCTTTCACTGAATGTTGCTGAACTCTTGTATCCATTGCAATTGATGAATATAGTTCTGACACAAATGTCGGTTCATATTTTCATCTATATTAACAAGTTAGACATAAGAAAGTGAAACAATGAATACCTTTAACTTTACACATTCATCAATGAGGTGAGTGAGGAACTTGTCCGCTGAATCAGATAGCGGGTTTTGAAAACTGAAAGAATATTTTCTTAATTTTTTGTGCTCTTCACAATGTAATGGCTATAGGCACAACACACTTTAACATTTAATCTACATTGTTAGCATGTTTTCCATGGTTTTCTCAAGTCTAGACAACCAGCAAAACAAAAATCAAGCCCTGATTTGTAGCGTTTGCTGATTTCCATGGTGTAGACCCTCTCACCACAGTTAAGTTCATTGTACCAACGCGATGTCGCCAAACAGGGAGTTGGGAAGAGACGCCGAGAAGCACCATTATGTAGTGTTTCCACAATACAGACACAAAGATGTAAAGAAACCTGGAGAGTATGGGTAGTAGTAAAATGTAAAATAATTAGAAAGTCATGGATTTTGAGTGCTTATTTAATAGCTTTATTGAGGTACAATTGATGTAAATTGCACATACCTGAAGTGTACAATTTGATGTTTTGACATATTTATACACCTGTGAAACCGTCGCCGCAGCCAAGATGATGAACATAGCCATCTCTTCCCAAAATTTCCTCGTGGCCCTTCCTAACCTCTCTCTTCCACCGCTTCTCACCACACCCCACCCCCACCCCAGACAACCACTGGCGTGCTTTTTATCACCATAGACTAGTTTTCCATAAATGGAATCATGTAATGTATACTCTTCTTTTGTCTGGCTTTAGCATAATGATTTTGAGATTCACTCATATTGTGGCATGTCCATTCCTTTTTTCCCCTGAGTAGTGCATATTTATCACCTTTGTTTATAATTTATTTTGTTATAAGTTTATATAACTTAATTTTTACTAATGGATACATTTAACAACCAGCTGGCAAAATTCCTGAAAATTTAACAATTGACTCTTTCAAGCATGTGCAAGCCAACTCTAGGGTACCTCTGATGGGCTGTGCGTGTGTGTGTGTGTATGCATGTGTGTGTGTGTGTGTGTGCATATGTCTAGCTTTAGAGAGAAGGCTGAGAGACTTTGGGGCAGCTGCAGGGTTTGGGAATAATTGAAAATGAATGAAAGGGAAAAGGGAATTTCTAACAAGTTCTTCTCTGTTCCCTCTTTGGTGTTCTTTGAGACAAACTGCAGTCAAATGCCAATTAAAAATTACTTTTTGGTTGCTGGCTTCTTATTTTAATTAATGCGTGACTAGAGCACAATACAGCTGGGCTTTGGATGTTTTATATGAGGGACTTTTACTATGGAGGGTTCTAGGAGAGAAATCCGAAAGCCAGCGTCGACTTGCATGTGGTTCAGTTGTGGCAAACTGGGAGAGAGGGATTTGCAACTGATGACTGGGCCCCAGGATGCTGCAATTTTGCTGCTCAGATACCAGGAAGTCGTGGTTACCCCTTGACTTCTCCCAGAATGCATTGGATAGACAGATGTGTGGGAGAGGGCTTGCACTTCATTCTGTGTCACTGGCAGACTGTTATCAGGGACACATAATTTGGGATGTAATGCTCTCTGTGTACTGCTCTTAATATATCCTCTGATAGAGGCTGGGGAGGGGGTGGTGGGAGGTTGTTCCATGCTTCTTCTATGCTGTAACAAACTAAAAAAGCTAGTAAAGAGAGCTGTAATAATGATAATAACTATTTCTTGAGTGTTTACTATGCGCAAGGCACTCAGCGGAGGGCTTTCTGTGCGTTATCCAATGTAACAATCAGAACAGCCCTGAGGTGAGTAAGTGTTAGACCCAATCTACAGGGAAGTTACATCCTTTGCCAGGGTCACACCAGGAAGTGATGGAGACAGTATCTGAACCCAGGTCTGTCCGATTCCTCTGGTCTTAAGCCCTATACTGGGCAGCCTTCTGGTTTGCTGAGCTGTAGGAAACTCAGAGTATAAGGCCTTATAACAAGAATTACAGGCCTGGTCTCAAAGGGCTTTTTGGCAAGTCAGTGACAGCATGCCTGGCTGCCTGGAGATGACACTGAATCCCAATCATCTGGGGACTTTTAAACTTTTCTTAGAGACTTGAATTCTCTCCTAAAGGCAATGGGGGTACCATTGATAGATTTTGGCATGGAGTAATGGGCTCAAGTATGCATAAGAGAAAAATAGGTTGGAGAATGGTTTTGTGAGTTAGGAAATAGACTAAAGACACCTCAAAATACAAAGTAGAGGTAACTGTACTCTCTCCTTTTGACAAATCCTTCCAACTATTATTTTGCAGATCAGGTGCAGAGAAGGTAGTAACTTGCCCAAGGTCACACTGCTCCTAAGAAACTGTGTCAAGATTTAAGGCTATACTTTATGCAGTGAAAGAAGGCTACCTCATCCTCTGAAATCTAAGGAAGAAGAAATGATGACTGAAAATGGAAGAAGTGGGAGTAGATAAGGGGAGGAAGGCTGCTGTAACAAAAACATATACAACTCTAGGGGCTTAAGTAAATAAAAGTTTATTTATCTCCCAAGAAAGTCTAGAATGAGTTATCTTGGGCTGGTAGGGTGGCTCTGTTCTACAGGGACATTCAGAGACAGTGGTGCTTTCCGTATTATTGCCCTGTAATCTTGAGTATCCACATGGCTGATGCTGGCTCACTTCCACAATGGTGGTCTAACCTGGGGAAGGGAAAAAAGAGAGTGTCCAAGTCAATCTTTTAGGATAAGATGAAGAAGTTGCTTGCTTCATGTTTGCCCACATTCCATTGATCTGAAGTAAGTCACCTGGTCATGTGTAGCTGCAAGGGAGGCTGGGAAATGTAGTTTCTTCTTGGGTGATTATATGCCTAGCCAAAACTCAGGGATTCTACTACTAAAAGGAAGGGGAAAATGGATACTGCATGATCTTTATAAGTCTTTTATTAGAATTTCTTGTAGGGAAATCATGTGGCAAAACAACAAAGGCACTTATACAAAACAATTAATGAAAACAATATTCCACAACAATTTTAAAAATATATCCTGTGGCAAATAGTGTTTTTAATAGACTGAGAGAATATATTCAGTGTCCTTGGTTTTGTATTGTTCCTCTGTGTCTCTCCTGGTATCTTAGCATCTTTTGAAGATGGTGGCAATGTCAGAGTGGATATTTCCCATGGCCAGGGTCTTTTGCATATCGGTCAACAGTTGGTCATAATATCCTGCCTGTTCTCATGAGAGGTTGGCACCAACAGAGACTCATGCTAAAATGAAATGAGTGATGCTGGCTGATGGGGAGAGTGATGGCTGGAGAGAATGGGCCATGGGCAACTATTCTTCAGCTTTAGCTGTCGATTGCCATGACAGAGTTTGGCTAGGGTTGCTAGGAATTTGAAATTCTCAATAGAATACAGAAATCTGGGGTTTTAGCACATAATCTAAGTTTTAAATGTTGGCTCACATATTTTAATACCACTCTGTGGGCCAAAAAATATCCCTGGGAGCTGAGAACAGGTTCTGGTCTCTGACTTGATCTCTCAGAACCCTATTTACTCCTTTGTAAAGCGGGAGTGATGCCCACCTCAAAGGGCTGTAGGGAGGATGGAAGGAAAGTGTATGTCCGGGGTGGATAGTCATTATTATATCTGATTTTGTCATGATGAATCTGCCGTAGAACTAGGAAATTCTTAGGTCCCATTTTAGTGGATAGGAAGTTCAGGATGGACATTCCAAAGAAGATTCAGAGGGTAGAGTCTATAAGATTTACTGGAATTGATTCAGGTCTTTGAAGTTATCCTACTTTACATTTCCTAACATTTCCTTTTGGAGGTGTTTGAGTCTAGCTAGTCTGAGCAATGAGCTTGGATTAGAGAGAAGGATCATCAAATCCATCCTCTCCTCATCCCTTGTTAGTTGTGTGACTTTAGCTCAGTTACTTAACATCCTTAAGCCTTTGTTTTCTTATTTTAAAAAATAAGCATAATAATAACTTACCTCATAAAATAATTGTCAGGATTTAATGAGAAGATACATATAAAACCTGTAATGTATATTGCCGGGCATATAGTACGTATTCAATAAACATTAATTGTAATGCAATATTATGTCTTATCCAGGTGGAAGATACATAAAAGAGCTTCCCTTATTGTTTTGAGTTTTGATAAACTCATGTTTTCAGGCAAACCACATTATTTAGTCAACGTCTTGAGTTGTTTTTCTCTGGGAGAATTGTGATAATGTAATAGATAAAAATCTTAGGAAATATTTCTTAAATTATCCTTTGTGCAATTCCCTACAGTAAGAGGACAGTGTCAGGCGTAAAGTGTTCTAAAATAACAAAGTGACCTTTAAAGAAGAGCAATTTATTCATAAAGTAAATCACCAAAGAAAAGGGGGGAAGGTCTTCTTGTATATTACTAGCATCGCATCTCTGGGCTGGTGCATTGTTTTGCATCGCTTGTGTTGGTTTCATGCTATGTATGAAGAGTTTCCTATTTCAGAGCTGATGGATCCTTTTAAAAAGCAATATTGAAATTTACTACATTAAAAGATACACAATCTGTTCTATAGAAAGTCCCAAAAGCAAAAACAGTGGATGCAAAATGCAAATGTGAATGAGTATTTCCAAAAAAGTGTCAACTGGCAACTGAGCTCCTTTGCAAAATTAGACAAATTTCCACAGGATGGTTAAACCTATTGATCATCCTTATCTTTAATACTATTACTAGTAGTAGTAACAATAAACATCATTACTGATGTTTATTGGCCTTTCCTATGGACCATCCATTGGGTAAACTGCATTACATGTTTTATCCCACTGAATTCTCTCAACAACTCTTATGAGTTAGGGGCTATTATTATTCCCATTTTTCAGATGAGGAAATTGATGCTTAGGATAGGAATGTTAACTAACTTGCCCAATTTCATTAGTTTGTGAGTGGCATAGCTTGGCTTCTAAGCCAGCACTGCGTGGCTCCAGTGCTCGTGATTCTGAGGGAATGGAAATTTTGATGAGTGAGATGGAAAGAGAGAAAGAAAGATCTTTTGGAGCTTTAAATTCTTCCCCAGAGAGTATGTCTGAACTGAGTGCCTCATATTGGGACTTTCCACAGACAAAGGAATTGGGCTGCTGGGGCTGAGGCAGAGGGAGAAGGGAAGCTGGAAGGTTTGAGAGGGGAGGCAAACAAGCAGTTGAAGACTTTGAAGACCAACTTTGAATGCTTTGCAGTTTTGCTAGCAGTGTTGACATCTCGTGCTCATTCTTTGATATCCTGACCTATTTGTTCTGACTGAGAATGACTTTTATTATCTACATTGGTGATCACCATTCTGGAATTCCTGGAAAGTCCTGCTCTCAAATACTCTGTTCCCTTGTCCTCATAAATACATTCACACTTGTCAAAGTAAGTTTGGGAATCAGGGTCTTTCAATCATGAGCACAGGTTCCAGAGCCCTTCAGTTCCAGTTCACTGACTCCAGCTGGCAAGGTGGATCCTCTCTCTTAGTGTAGTCAGCCTCTGTCAGAAGACCAGAACATCCTAGTGACAGCTCTGACAATCTCCCTCTCTCCTGTGTGGAGAGGGAATGTTGTTTAGGACTCTGTATTGTTGGTTGTTTTATTTGCAGTGTCACCATCCTTATTCGTGTTGTCTAATTAAATGGTCTAAATCCTTTCGTGATAATAATTTAATATACATCCTTACTTTGATCACCTTTAAACACAATCAGTGGTTTGGATGAATTCATCTATAATTACAGAATATTGTCCTTGACTATGATAAGGGGAATTTCTGGCAAAGAAACTGCTTTAATTATGAAGCTGTTGACCTTGAATTGGGTAAGATACAAACTAGATATACACTCATAGAAATAAGAGACAGAAATATTTTTCTGTATAATAGGCTGGGGAAAAAACCCCCAAAGACTTTTGTTGTAGTAAAAGCAAGATACTATACTCGTTTTTTCATGCTGGTTTTGGAGCCCACCAGCCATGTCTTGTTAGGTAGTGCCATGGAAAGAACAGTGGATACCGGGACACCTGGGCTGTAGTTTTGGCTTTGTCACTGTGTCATCCAGAGTTTCTTTGGGTTGTAAGCTGTAGAAAGGGCAAGTCAAAATCACTTACGCATAAAAGGAGTTTATTGCTTAAGTAACCTAGGGGTTCAGGGGTGCATCTGGCTTTAAGGACCTCAGAACTGTAAATTATGTCATCAATACTTCATTTCTTTCATCTCTCAACTCTACCTTCTGCTTGTCTGCTTCGTTCTCAGATTCCAAATGGCAGCTTACAGCAGCTCTGTTCTCATTGCCTCCCAGGCTCTAGACTAGCATTAAAGAGCAAGAATCTCTTCCAGTAGTCCTAAATTTCCCTCTGGTTCAATGAGATTAGGTCCATGTCACCCCTGAACCACAGTGGTGCTTTGATCGGCCACGTCTGGATGGAGATTCATTCAGGTTCCAGAAGAGTGGGGAGGGTAGATCTCCAGATATAAGTTGGGGCTGTTATCAAGAGAAGGGGGAATTTACATGAGGGAGTGTCAAGGCCACTCAGCAATGTGTGATCTTGGGAGGATAACTAAATCTCTGTGAAAAGTAGAGTTAATAATGCCTACTAAGAAAATGGATTAAAAATACTTTGTGGACTACGTATACCAATAGTAGTGCTTTGTAAACTAATGGTGCTATATAATTCTGTATTATTAATTTTACAAGTTTCTCTGGGATCTATGCCTAGGAGTGAAATTGATGAGTTATACACACACTATGTACATCTTCAACCTTACCAGGTAATGCCAAATTATTTTATACCATTAGCCATGAATGAGAGTTCCTGTTATACATTGTCTCATGCACTCCGTATTGTACTTTTTGGTTATTTTCCAATCCAGCGGGATGAAGTGGTATCTCATTGTTATAATTTGCGGTTTCCTGTTAACTAACAAAGAGCATCCTTTTTATATTTGTTGACCATGTTGTATTTGTCGGTTACATTTAAAGATGTACTTGTTCATATTTTTTGCCCATTTAACTATTCTGCTGTTTTTATTTTCTCAACCATTCATAGAATTCTTTGCATTTTCAGGATACTAAAACTTTGTTGGTTACCTTATGACAGATACTTATTCCCAGTTTGTGACTTGCCTTTTCACTTTTATATGGTGTCATTTGATGAATATAAGCTCAAAATTTTAACAGTCCCATTTACCAATCAATCTCATCCTATAAAGTTTGTACTTTTTGTTCTTTGTTTACTAAATCTTTCTGCCCTCTAACCCCTTAGGTCATAAAGATGTTCTCTTCTAAAAGTTTGAGTGTTTTGCCTTTCATATTTGAATTCTTAATACATTGGCAATTTATTGTGTATGCTGAAAGATAAGTATTCAATCACAAATTTTCTATATCGATGACCAATCATCCCAGCACCATTTATTTAATGACTGTCTTTCTCTACTGTGGTAAAGTGCCACTTCCGTTTCACATCAAGTGTCTTTGTAGGCATGGGTCTGTTTTAGGCTATCTGCTCTATTCTTTTTGCCTATTTGTCCATCCCTGTATCAGTAAATGTGTTTTCCTAAAAACATAGGACTTACACATTGCTTGTGATGGGATGTGAGTAGAGTGTGGCATACAGAATTGGTGGCACCCATGAAGGAAGGCTCTTCCCATGTTTCATCCTATACCCCAACAGTGCTACACTGATCTGGTTTCAAGAAGTTTTATTAAGTTCTACCTAATAGATATCATTGCTAATCCTTATTCTTGTCCACCTATTTGTAACAATAGCATTGTTTGTGGTTTTTATCATATGGTATTTGAATTAAATAAAATTAAATTTAAAAATCTGAGAGATTTGGGAAAGATTATGTATATTTTTTGACTTGCAGAAAACCTAGAGAGTGAGGAATACTTTTGGAGAGGGAACCTGAAAAGATAGTTTCACAGTGGAGGGTTCAGTGACCAGCATACCTGGGTGGGAAGGAGAATGAGAAAAGGGGCTGCTTATAAGCTGGGATTTCAGGGCATAATCAGACCACTGAAAAAAGTTCAGAAGGAAAAGGATCCTTACGGCTTTTTAGGCCCATGGCACAGTATTAATCCTCAATGAAATATAATGGGAATAAAATAAAGGCAGATAAAAGTTAGCCAGACAGAATATAGATAAAAAATATGTATGACTTTTGTGAATATGGCTTTTTAGCCTACAAAAGTTTTTTTCCTCTCTGTGAATAGGTTTAACCATCAGTGTATGTACTATCTCAATGTGATTTTATATTAACAGTACAAAGTAACGTGTTTCTTCTCTCCATACCGTCATTTCCTGGCCCTTCTCCAGTGGCAATGACCACTCTTGTTGTTCCTCAAAGAAACTTCTTTGCCTGCAGCTCTCCCAAAGAACAGGCTTGAGCAAAATTTCATGAAGACGTGAATTTAAAAGGCTACCTGACTTAAATAAGCTGATCCTATTAGAAAAAGTCAGAGAGTAAGATCCTAGGACTGTGTGATTAAAACAGAAACCAGGCTGTTTAGTTCAGAGATCACGTCTTTTCAGGCTGTAGTATTTGGCACACTGTGGATGTATGTGGTGGTTATTGATAATAATTATAAATATGAATCAAAAAACATGTAGGAAAACAGCTGCCCTCGGATGAATTGGACCAGAGCCACAGTGAACAGTGTCTGATTAATTAAAAACCCTGATCCTTGTTAAAATCACCATTCTATTCAACAGAAGCCAGCCAAGGAAATATACAGCAAGGTTAAAGACTGTATGTGCAATTCAGATATCAGCTGTGCTCTTGGCCTTTGACTTCTGCATCTGAACATGCTGACTCTCAGCCAGCTTGGATGCTGAAATCAATCCTCTTCCATTTCCCCAGCCAGAATCCCCCCACCCATAAGCATTACCAAGCAAAGAAGAATTGGTACTAACATTTTGTGGAGAAAGTGGAGGATTGGGTTTATGTTGCATATCCCACAGCAAATTAGTCCCCTTAAGTAATTCTGATTTCCCCAATTTTGGGGACACACCCCCAAGGAAGATCTTCCTCTCTGGCTCCTCTTAGGTACCCCCAGCCGTGCTGGGCTCTTCTCTCTACACCCTGCCTTTATTTTTCTTTTCCTTACTCTTTAGAGCATCTCAAGTTCTCACTATCTTCTGCATAACAGGTCAGCCCCCATGTTCCATCATTTGGTCATGTTCTGGAGGCTCTTATATCTACTCTAAAGGCTTATTCATTCATTCGACACGTGTTTATTGGATGTTTACCATGTGCCAAGCACTGTCTTAAGACCCGGGGATTCAGCAGTGAGCAAAACAGACAAAAATCCTTACCATAAAGGAGCTTATATTCTCATGAAAGGACACAGACAAAAATAAATAAAAACAAACACATAATAATTAAAGTGTATAATGTCAGATAGTCATAAGAGTTATGTAAAAAATAAGGCAAGGAAGAGCTAAGGGATTCTGGAAAGGGGAATGCAATCTTTAATAGGACGATTAGGGAAGATTTTGCCGACAAGGTAACATTTGAGCACATTCTTGAAGGAGGTAAGGGAGTGAAACTTATCTGAGGAAAGACCATTCCAGATAAAAGCAACGGCAAGAGCATGGGCTCTGAGGCAGAAGTGTGCCTGGCTTGTTTCTGCACAGCAGGGAGGCCACTGTGGCTAAAGCTGAGTGAGCAAGGGTCAACATCAATGGAGATGAGGTTGGAAAGATGATTGGGCAGGATCCTGAAGGGTATTATCCTACAAAGATTTTGTTTTTTACATTGAGTGAAATGGGTAGACATTGGGGGATTCAGGGCAGAAAAATGACATGATCTGATAAATCTCTCTCTGTCTCTGAGCTGTGAATAGACTACAGAAGGTAAATGGAAACTGGTTAGAAAGCTTGTACCATAATCCAGACTAGAAATAACAGTGGCTTAGAGAACAATGAATGAGGTGGAGGTGGCAAGAAGTGTTGGATTCTGGATGCATTTTCAAAGGAATGTTAATGACTTTGCTGATAATTTGGATGGATATATGGGGGGAAAGAGGAGGGTAAAGGATGACGCTAAAGTTTTTGGCTTGAGTACCTGAAAGAATGGATTTCACTTTCAGAGATGGGGAAGACTGGGGGGGGTGAGGTGAGGGGGAAGACCAGGAATCTGCTTTTGGGCAGAGTAAGTTTGAGATAGCTATCAGATATTTCAGGGGAGACATTGACTTGGCCCTTGGGTATTAGACGCTGAAGTTCAGGGAAATTACATTTGGGAATTGTAAACCTATAAAGAATAGTTAAAAATATGAGAGTTCCTGAGATCGCCACGATGGCTGGTATAATCAGATGATACGAGACTCAAAGTTTATCAAAATATTTCATGTAAATAAATAAGATGCTCCTCCTAAGTGGATGTCTCTCTACACATGACTCTGGTAGGATGCAGACACATAAGACCCTCTGTGATCTGACCCCACATTTCCTCTCTGATTAACCTCCTACTCTTCTTGGCCTTGCTCATTCTCTTCCTGGCACACTGTCTTCCTTGATGTTCCTTGAACATGCCACACGTGCTGTAATTTTATGGCTTTGGCACTTCTTTTCCTTTTCCTTCATCTTGCTTACTTCCTTCAGGTCTCTCACTGTCACCTTATGTATTACTTATTTCTTTATTTTTTTTTTATTTTGAGGAAGATTAGCCCTGAGCTAACACCCACTGCCAATCCTCCTCTTTTTGCTGAGGAAGACTGGCCCTGAGCTAACATCCGTGTCCATCTTCGCCTACTTTATATGTGGGATGCCTGCCACACTGTGGCTTGAGCAGCAATGTGTAGGTCCACGCCTGGGATCTGAACCAGTGCACCCTGGGCCACTGAAGCAGAATGTGTGAACTTAACTGCTGCACTGCTGGGCTGGCCCCCTGTATTACTAATTTCTTACTGCATAACAAATTACTCCAAAATTTAGGAGCTTAAAACAACAACAAACATTTATTTTCTCACCATTCCTGTAGACCAGAAAGTCAGGACCAGCTTAGCTGGGTGCTTCTGACTAAGGATTTCACATGAGGTTGGAGTCCAGACTTCAGCTGGGGCTACAGTCGTCTGAAGTCTGTATTGGGGCTGGAGATTCCACTTTCAGGATGGTTCATTCACACGTCCGACAGATTAGTGCTGTTGGTGGGAAGTCTGAGTTCTACTCCACATGGTCCTCTCCCAGGGATGCTTGAGTGTCCTCAAGACATGGTGGCTGGCTTGCTCCGGTGTGAGTGATCCCAAAAAGCAAAGTAGACGCTTCAGTGCCTTTTATGACCCAGCCTCAGAAGTCAAATACCTTAATCTCTGCTGTTCTCTGTTGCACAGAGACTGGCCGTGATTTATTGAGAGAGGAGACTACGCAAGGGTGTGAATACCACGAGATGAGATTATTGAGGGCCATCTTGAAAGCTAGCTACTACATCTTAGCAGAGATGCCTTCTCTGACTATCCTGTATGTTATAGCCTAAATGTATGTGTCCCCCGAAATTCATCTATTGAAGCCCTATCCTCCAGTGTGGCTGTATTTGGAGTAAGAAGGTAATTAAGGTTAAATGAGGTCATACAGGTGGGGCTCTACTCCAGTAGGATTAGTATCCTTAAAGGAAGAGACACCAGAGAGCTCTTACCATGGGAAAGTCATGTGAGGACATAGAGAGCAGGTGGCTGTCTGTAAGCCAGGGAGAGAGTTCTCAGCAGAAATGGAATCAGCTGGAACCTTGATCTTGGACGTTGAGCCTCCAGAACTGTGAGAAAATAAGTTTCTGTTGGTTAAGCCACCCAGTCTGTGGTATTTGTCTCGACAGTTCAAGCAGCGAATACACTGCATCAGGGGCAACCTCCTTCCTCAGCACTTCCCACTCTCTTTATTCCGCTTGATTCTTTCCATCGTCCTTATCACGACCTGACGTTTTCTCAGTGTCTGTGTGTATTTTCTGTCTCTCCTTTCTACAGAGCAAGCTTCCTGAGAACAGGGAATTTTTCTATTTCCTGTTCTGTTTAACGTCAGTTCTGAAAACAAGGCCTGGCAAAAGATGCTCAGATTATTTGTTGAATGATAAATGCATAGATGGATATTTGACCTTAATTTATTTGTCTTCATCATCCCCTTGGTGGCCAGGATTGTTCTTATTTTAGTGAAACTTGGTATTTATTATACTCCAGCACCAATTCTGAAATCAGGCATGAAAAAGAAACATTTTAAAAATCTCGATTAATTTAGTGCTTGCATTATTCATTGTAATGGGTTATTTGAAAGTCAACACACTGAAATATAAGCCCATCTGAGGTAATTTTGAGGTTGCTCCTGCCTAAGCAATAAACTGTCGGAAACTTGGGATTCTTGGGGCTGTTTTTCTTGCCTGAGGGTGAGAATTCTGTCCCTTTGTAGAAAAGTGACAAGAACGTGTAATGACTAATCCTGATGAAATACTCCATGTGTTTCTGTATGCATGTAATAATAAAGAAGAGTGAGACTGGGAAGAAATACAAAACACATTTATCTGTCTTCCAATTTTTCCATCATGCTCACGTACTTACTTCTGTAGTTAGGAATGGAAAGATTGTAAAAGATACAGTAAAAAGAAAGAATAATAATTTGGAAGTAGGATGAACTCATTCATATCTGCACTCTGCTTCTTACTGATTGGGTTAGTTATTCAGTCTCTCCGAGTCTTAGCTTCCTGCTCTGCAGATAGGAGACAATACTATGGAACTTCAGCCTTGACATAGGTAGAAAAATGTTGTAGTGTTGGAGTGTTTGGGCTCATTTTTGCAACCTTCAATAAAGTCCTCAAAGAATGGGACAAAATTTAGTCCAAGCTGGCTCTTATAAGAGGAAACAGGATATAACCTTATATGCAAAGTCTGTTCTGTTTGCAAAACCAGGGGCAGCCAGATTGGCTGACCAAGGACATCACTTCATTGCCAAGGATAGGAGTTCCTGCCAGTCTTCTCTGGCTGGATATGGAATATGCTAAGTCCTGGTTGTTTGGGGTTCTTCTCTCTATTTGCTTTTATCCAAAAAGGAGTCTACTGTGATTAGCTTATTTTCTATCATTGTTCTGTTGAGTATGATGTATTGGAACTATTTAAGTTTATCGTTGTTGGACTCTGAGAAGTTATACATGGACCTGACTCAGAAGAGGGCACATTCTCCAGAGATGCGGGCTTTGGAGCTAGATATAGTTAGTAATAGGGTGAGACTTCTTGTTGTCTATCTCATAAAGCCCCTTGGCCCATCATAAATGCTGCTACCAATGTCATCATTATTATTAATGTCACTATTTTCCGTCCCTCTGCAGGGAGACAGACACCACCATCAATCTCACTTCCATCTGGGCTTGCTTAACAGTTGTGGGCCTGAGATTCCATAGAAGCATGGTCATGCTCACAGCTGAGCTTTTTAAAAAGCTAGAGCAAAAGGAAATTGGCACACTTTCAGCCAACAGGGTGCTGAAAGAATGTAAGTCAGTAGGGACAAATTAGTCAGAATGCAGATATTGACGGACTCAGACAATTCTAACCAAACTCAAGTGGGAACACAGGGGTTTCAGAAAGGCGGATCAATAAGCAAGAAAACCCACTGAAAAAACTACCTTAGAATGATTGGACTTCCCATCTTTGGCCTCCTTCCCATCCTCCTGAGGTGGATCAGTACTGTGGTCCTCTCCCTTCACTTCCTCCTTGCCAGGCTCCCCTCTCTGGGGCCCTTCCTGTGTCTGTCTGGCTACCACATTTAATCTCTTTCTCCTACCTCGAGTCTTTCTCTGCACACTCCCAGCTCTCACATTTGTATGTGCTTGACAACTTCTCATAGCTTTTAAAATCTGCTGATCAGTATATACTGTTAAGAGAAATAGGTTTCAGTTTCAGACTTAACTGACTGCTAGGGTCTGAATGTTTGTGTTCTGTACGTGTCCCCCGACACTGAATTCATATGTTGAAATCCTAACCCTCAAAGATGGTCGTATTGGGAGGTAGAGCCTTTTGGAGGTGCTTAGGTCATGAGGGTGGAGCCCTCATAAATGGGATTAGTGCCCTTATAAAAGAGGCTCCAGAGGGATCTCTATCGCCTTCCACCATATGAAGATACAGGGAGAAGGCACCGGCTTCACAGGAGTGCTCTCACCAGAGAACATGGCCATGCTGGCACCATGATCTTGGACTTCCAGCCTCCAGAACTATAAGAAATAAATTTCTCCTGTTTATAAGCAACTCAGTCTGTAGTATTTTGTTAAAGCAGCCTGAACAGACTAAGTCACTGACTTTACAAATAGCATCATAACATTTAATTGTCTTGGACTTGGGGGAAAAAAACGATAAAATCTCTTTCCTTCGAATGCCAAGTCCAAATATTTACTTCTCATCTAAGCTCAGCCTAAAGTACATTCCTTATTTCATTGCTAGAAACATAGCCATCCTCTCTAAAATTATGAAGTTGTAATGGGTTTTCTTTGTCCCACATTATGTTGTTGAAAAACTATTATTAGTTACTTACTTTAAACAACTGAGGAAGTCGCATACTTTTTCGATTTCTGAATTCTCTTGAAAAATCCAAAGATCTGGCAACACTTGGCCTGCATTTCTGCAGGCCAATGGCTGCTGTAGCTGAGTTATGGCTTCCCTCTATTTGTGGCAAGAGCCCTTGACTTCAGCACAAACCCCACCTGGACAACCTCATACATTCATGGTGCCTACCTGGCTCCTACAGGCATTTCCGTGTTTGACCTCATTGTTAGAGAAAGTGCCCTATAGTTTCTCTTTGAACCCTATCGGCTTCTCCCTGAAGCAGATATTACAACAGAGTTTGTGCACAGAGATTGGCGAGAAGTGCATTAACTATGATTAAAGAGCTAAGGTCATTTCGTTCATATGGTTCATTCATTCATTTATTCATTCAGTTATTCATTCCTATTACCCTATTTTCTATCGTTGCCTATTGCTTTAATTCTTTAAATAGACACCATAAAAATGCAAAAAGTACAAAAATGTATATGTAAAAAGTAGTCTCTTTCACTCAAATTTCCTAATCCTCCTTCCCAGAAGGTACCTCTTTTGTTAGTTGTTTGTGTCTTCCTCCCCAAGAAAGTCTAGACATGTATACAGGTTAATTCATATCTCCCTTCATGTTATACTAAATGGTAGCAAACTGCAGACTGTTCTCCACCTTCCTTTATTTCACTTAATAATATATTTTGCAGATTATTCCACATCAGTGTAGATTTGCCTCATTCTTTCTGAAGCCTGCACAGCATTTCACTTTGTTCACACACTATGATTTGTTTAAGCTCATTGCTTGGCTGGTAGCTCATTTTTAATCTTTTATAAATACAAACAATGCTGCCATGAGCATCCTTGTACACATTTGGAAGGGGAAAATGTACCAGTGCATCTGTCGAATAAATTTTGAGAAGTGGAATTGTTTGGTCAAAAGATATAGGTGATAGAGTGCTGGAGTCAGCCTGCAAAGGCTCATGAGGAGCAGAGTGAGTGCATCTCTTCCCAACTCCATGATCAAGGACATCACGTTGGTAACTTGAAATTGGTCATAGTGAGAGTATTTGCATCATGGAAATCTGCAAATGCCACAAACTAGAACTTCCTCCTTCCCTCCTGGAGAGCTTGTTGTTAAACACTGCAATACTGTGATTTAATTCTGACAGTACCTGGAGTTAGTGCAGACTCCACAGATTAAGGACACAGTCCCCAACAAGACTGACCTCACTTCAGATGCCAGCCACAAGTTTGGGGGTTCCCAGGCCATCTACACTTCTGACCAACTGGCTACAGATCTGGGGATTCCCATGACCCCTTCAGGTTTGATAATTCATTAGAATGACTCACAGAACTCAGGAAAGCACTTCACTTATCATTACAGTTTTATTCTGTTGCAAGCAAATCAGAAAGAGCCAAATGAAGAAATCTTACGGTGAGGTCTAGCTGAGTTCTGAATGCGGAGTCTTTGTGTCTTCTCCCTGTGGCTTCAGGACGCATCACCGTCCTGGCACATCAATGTGTTCACTAACCAGGCAGCTCACTGGAGCTTCAAGTGTGTAGTTTTTATTGGGGTTACTTTATGTAGGCATGATTGATTGAATCATTGGCCATGTGATTGAACTCACTCTCCAGCCCTGTATCTTCCCCAGGAGTCAAGAGGTTGGGCTGGTATCAGGTGGCCCGAAGCCCCAACCCTCCAATCACATAGTTGATCTTTCTAGCTTGGCCAGAACCCATCCTGAAACCTTCCAGGAGTCCACCCTGAGTCACCTCATTAGCAAACTCAGGTATGATCCCAGGAGCCTACCATGAATAACAAAAGACTCCTATCATCCAGGAAATTTCAAGCATTTAGAGGCACTGTCTCAGGAACCTGGGACAAAGACCATTCAAATTCCTTATTATACAACAAATACTTAACAGCACATCACTGGGTATAAAGTGTTGACAGTGTTGACAAACATTTCCAGATGCGTCCTCCAAAGAGGTTGTACCAAATATGCAGTCCCACCCGCAGCACATGAATGCCTTGGGAGGGAAAATTCTAGCCATGATGACTTATACAAGAGTACTAGGGGATGCTAGCTATTTCTTTGAGACTGAGCATGAGGAACTCTAGGTTATTTACATGTCTCTGGGAGGATACATTTATATTCTTCCTTCGACTTTCAAATGAAAGCCAGTACATGCGAACTTTTCTTATGGCTCTATGTTCCAGTACCTAAGCAAACAGTTGTTGGTGAAATTTGCCAGCTATTGATGGAAACAAGATGACTTCAAAAGCCTCATATTTGGTCTTTAACCTCTCTATAATCACTATTATTTATTAGAAACTTTCCCCTCAAGACTGTCTTGTAAGAGTAGATTCCATGTACGATAAAACCTCACAAATTTGAGAAAGGCCATTCTGAAATAGAGACATGCAAGAATAAGTATGTTTTGAAAGTATTGTGCACTTTCACTGTTTTCTTACACATGACAATGCCAATTTGTTCCAAAGTACTCAATAGTTCAAATTCTATTGGGTAATGCTTTAGTAGAATAGATAAGAAAAACACACAATCGTTAAATAAAGGTGACATAATCATTGAAGTTTAATGAATGTTATTCATTCAAATTCTAAGTGATGGACATGTATAAACTCCTTTAATCCTCTCAACAACGATATAAGATAGGTAGTAACACTATTCCTATTTTACAAGTGAGGAAATTGAAGCAGAGAGGTTAAGTAACTTGGTCAAGGTCACATAGCTGGTAAGTGATGGACCTAATGCTTGAACCCAGAAAAATCTGGCTTCAGAGACCATGCTTTCAGCTGCAACATCACAGTGCCTCTAAATTCACATGCAAAGAGAATAAAAATCAGTGAGCAGTATTTTTGATTTCCCAAATAAGCACTTGAGAATTGACATCAAAGTTTCAAGGAAGCTGGCGTTAGGGGTACTAAGGTGAGAGTACTTAGGTACTAAGGCTGGCCACAAAGAGAGGTGTAGAGTTGGCTCAGCACCTTCCAGGGCCAGGCTGCTGCATGGAACTTTATCCTCTGCCTGCGGAACATCCTTTCCATTTGATCGGAAACATCATGGGGGCCACACAGAGGAACTACCTCAACAGTTCTTCAGTACTCCTGGGCCTTCCACCACAGTTGCCTGTGGATCTTCTAGCAAAAGAAGACCCACTCCTATCCTGTGATTTTCTGACACTTTATTGAAACAGCAAGTCCTGATGTCTGGATTGTTCTATTGTCAACTTGGTTAAGCTGAGAACTACATTTCCCAGAATCCTCTTCCCTCTATGGTTTCTGGTTAGAGTTGGCCAGAAGAGGAACTTGCACGAAACTTGGGAGGCAGAAGCGAAGCACTGGCCAGGTCTTTCTGAAGGTTTTTTCACAGTCAGATGCAGTCAAAGCCATAATAAGAGGGGCCCTGTCAGTGCACTGGCCAGAACCCCTAGGGTCCTTTTTACCTTTTCTGTGTGCCTTTCCCCAGCTTCGGTATTTTTGTTTCCGGAGGCTCACACTTGCAACTCTTCTTTAGAAGTCTGTTCTCAGGCTACTAGAGTCAGTCAAAATCACTGGGAGTTTATGGCCTCTTAGGGTAGACCATGTAAAATGAGTTAAGGGTGCAATCACCACGAAAGCTCTGAGGCATGGCTTACACTCCAGGGCTCCCGTGGGGATCAGGCTGGACTCTCAGAAGCTTTACCTGCAATCTCACCCCTGCTTGGCTTCATCCTGCCCTGCTTACTCCCCTCTTTTATATGCCTCTCCTGGTAGCACTCCCAGAAGAGGTCACTAACATGTGAATCCTCACCCCAGGGGCTATGTCCAGAGAAACTAACCTAAGACCATGAGGATCTAAGAGCAATCGTTGGCGTCCAAGCTGGTTTGACATGCATTGTTGAATTCAAGCCACCTCCCCTTTCTGGGTAGGACCCTACTTTGATACTTTTGATCCCAATAAAATGGGATCCATAAAAACCAGGATATTGGAGATAGATAAAGGGTTTCGCTTATGCTCTGTCCCTTGCTAATGAAGTGAAAGATTCGGGTTTATCAGTTTACATCTAATCAGGAAAATAGAAACTACTCTAGATTTTCCAATGGGAAGTTCCTTGTAAAGGTGTTAGAAGAGCTAGAAGAGAACAAGTGGGAAGGTAAGATTTCCCAAAGATCAGGAACTGCAGGAAGTGGCTACCTCCTCCAGATCTGAAAGAACGAAGAGAAAAAAATGTCACTCAGAGTGCACAATGTGTTTTGTCAGAACCGAGTTGGCAGAAACCCAGAAGCCTACACTTGCCCACGGGGGACGGCCACCTCCGCTGCCATCGCTGCCACTCCTTCATTGTTGCCGCCGCCTCTGCAAGAGCACAGTCAAGTCTCCAGAAAAAAGGCTTCTTCCTTCCTCTCACCTTCCAAACTCCTGCCAGTGCTGCCCATCGGTAGCATCTGACAGCAAGCCAGGTGGAAAGCAAGTCTGGGAAGTGTAGTTTGCAGGCTGTCTGCCCTGGCAGGAGAGACGAGGCTATAGAAGGGAGAGTAGCTATGGAAGGCTATAGAAGGCTGAGAGACACCATCTGGCACATCACCCCAAAGTTTTCATCCTCTTCCTCATGGTAAAAATCATCCAAAGACTTCCAAAGCTTCAGAATTGGTGTAGGATGACCTTATTGGGGTGATTGAGTTGGGGAGGGTGGTGACAAATACAAATGGCAAGTAATAGGATATATTGGAGTATATGAGGAAGCCATTTTGTGTAAAGCTAATTTGGCCTGACCTTGTCTTTCCAAAAGGGCCTGACTGAGGCCATTGAGCATGCATTGTGTATCTGCTTTAGAGATTCCCTATGGCAAGAGTAAAGGCCCTTGAGATAAAGGTGCAACTTCCCTCCCCCTCCCAACTTTGGCATTCCCTTAAGGATTAAGCATCTTTCCTTAGGCTAGGAACTGATTGCTGCGCTCACCCGTGACCACCCAGCTCAAGACAAGCAGACCCACTACCTGCTGTGTCCATCAAGCGCTGCGCCGACAGGGCAATCTTGTGACTGTTGTGGGAGCGACATTTCAATCACATGTGAAACATCCTGTATGGGGGTATATAACCACTCTGTATACCTCACTTCTTTGGTGCCCTTTCTTCCTTCCGAAAGAAAGGCCCCAGGCCATGGTCCTCAGATTTCAGCTCAGAATAAACTCACCCAAATTTTCATTTATAGATTGGTTATGGATTATTTTCATCGACAGTGGAAAGGGCAAGAGACAGGTCAATGAACAGGACAACAAAAGGCAATGCCTACAGTCTAGAAAGCATCCCTTTAAGAACACTTGGGAGCCCCGTTAAGGCAAGGGGCTGTTTACCCCCTTTCACGAGGGGCTGTTTACCCCCTTTCACTGTCTCGTGTAGGGCAGAAATAAAGTGGCACACCTTTTATCTCCTTTGGGACACTGGTGGATAAGCTTTTCTCTAAACTCTAACAGAAACTGATATATTTCCCAGGAGCAAGCGACACGCTTTCAAACACAAGTGAGTTGTAACAGGAGACTTGCAGACCTGCGGGTTCTCACATTCAGTTGCAAGATGCAGCTCATCTCCTAGAACGGACCCCGAGACTTTGGCCTTTGTTGTCTACGAATCAAAGTCGCAGTTGGTTAATCCCACCTGCTCTCAAGAAACAGGAAAAATCAGTGTCCTGGTTCTCATGCTCCATGCAAGGCGTGCTCCCTTGGGTCTCCCGTAGGTCACTCTTTGTTCAGAGAATTTTAAGCTCCATAGTAAGAAGGATAATTTAAAACTCCACTGTATTAATTTTCTATTGCTGCTGTAACAAAGTATCACAAATTTAGTGGTTTAAAACAACACAAATCTACTATCTTACGGTTCTGGATGGGTACCACTGGTCTAAAATGAAGGCGTCAGCAGGCTGTGTTCCTTCTAGAGGCTTTAGTGGAGAATCTGTTTGTCCTTTCCAGCTTCTAGAGGCTGCCTGTATTCCTTGACTCATGGCCCCTTCTTCCATCTTCAAAGCCAGCAAAACAGCATTTCTCTTCCCCCTCCCCGTCCCCCTCCCCTCGCCTCTCCCCCTTCCCCCACCCCTCTCCACCTTCCCCCTTCCCCCTTCTCCTTTCTCCCTTCTCCCTATCCTCCCCCGCTGCTTCCATCTTCTCTCTCTGACTCTGAGCCTCCTAAATCCCTCATTTAAGGACACTCTGATTACGTTGGGCTCTCCTGGACAATGCAAACTACTCTCCCCTTTTCAAGAGCCTTCACTTGATCACACCTGCAATGTCCCTTTCAGCTTGTAAGGTAGCACATTCTCAGGTTCCAGGGATTAGGACATGGCCTTCTTTGGAGGCCATTATTCAGCCCACCACACCCACTGTCTGTAGTTTATGTTAGTGGAGGAGAAGAGCAGAGCACTCACTGAATGCTGAGCTGGGTCGTAATTCTACATTTAGTGAAAAAGGCAGCTTCCATGTGGCTGTTGAAAATGAAAATTATTTGGCAAATAAATCAATGTTAACCCAAGTTTCCTTGACCCTTCACTATTTTAAGCAAACCACTTTAGGCCTTGGTTCTTTTTTATTGAACAAGCATTTTTAGAACAGCTGCCACATGTGCCCCAGGTTCTGGGACACGAGGAGTTCACCCAGAGGGCAGAATACAGATCACGGGAGAAACAGAGATGGTATGAAAGGAGCTATGGGCTTGAGATCTGCCCAGTGATGAGCGTGAGCACCAGCCAGGTGCCTGTGGACATTTGAGGACCAGCCCTGCACAGATGCTTGGTTTAAGAGATCTCACCACCAATGCGCCAATGTGCATGCCGTGCTGCACCAGAGCTCTGGAACCCCCAGTGAGTGCAGAGTTGTTCAATGGTGATGTGTGTCCAAATCAGCCACAGTGTGTTAATCACACAGATGGCCTCCCCAGCCTGCCACCCTTAGAGCTTCTGATTCAAAAGGGCTGGAGTGAGACCCTGGGGTTAATATGTTTAACAAATGCCAAAGATTATTCTCACCAAAGTTTGAGAATTATTACACTTCTTGGAGTCCTTATTAGCATTAAAAACATTCTTAAAAAAGAATTCTTACACTTCTTGGAGTCCTTATTAGCATTAAGAGCAGCTTTTGTGAAACAGAGAAGTGTGTCACAGGAACCCAACCAACTGCCAACTGGGTAATTGCAATAGTTTTTGCCATGATGCTACACTTTCAATACAGTCTCTTTCAGGGCTCATTCTATTTATTTATTTATTTATTTGAGGAAGATTAGCCCTGAGCTAACTACTGCCAGTCCTCCTCTTTTTTGCTGAGGAAGACTGGTCCTGAGCTAACATTTGTGCCCATCTTCCTCTACTTTATATGTGGGATGCCCACCACAGCATGGCCTGCCAAGTGGTGCCATGTTCACATCCGGGTTCGGAACTGGTGAACCCTGGGCCGCTGAAGCGGAATGCATGCACTTAACCGCTGTGCCACCGGGCTGGTCCCCAGGGCTCATTCTAAATGTGATCAAAATGCCTGACCTGGGGCCAGCCCCACGGCCGAGTGGTTAAGTTCGCGCGCTCCGCTTCGGTGACCCAGGGTTTCACCAGTTCAGATCCTGGGTGTGGACATGGTACTGCTCATCAAGCCATGCTGAGGCGGCGTCCCACATGCCACAACTAGAAGGACCTACAACTAAAAATATGCAACTATGTACTGGGGTCTTTGGGGAGAAAAAAAAATAATGAAATCTTTAATAAAAAAAGCCTGACCTTGCAATAGGTGAGAGAGAGTTTACATACAAAATGAGCTGTAAATAGCTCTCCAAGCTTTGGGTTAGCAGTTGCTCCTGGAAGGGTCCAAGAGGGGCTACGTCAGAGAGGAAATTTAGTTTTTCTCTTTGCTTTCACATACCTACATTTAGTCTGAGATCTATTCGGTTCTCTCTTTGGCTAAATTGATGTGAATTGCCATCCAAACTTAGTTTCATCTAAACTAAGATATTATCAGTTTTTGTTTTTTTTTTTGAGGAAGATTAGCCCTGAGCTAACTGCTGCCAATCCTCTTTTTGCTGAGCAAGACTGGCCCTGAGCTAACATCTGTGCCCATCTTCTTCTACTTTATATGTGGGACGCCTACCACAGCATGGCTTGCCAAGTGGTGCCGCGTCCTCACCCGGGATCCGAACTGACGAACCCCAGGCCGCCGAAGTGGAACGTGGGAACTTAACCGCTGCACCACCGGGGGCCCCGATATTATCAGTTTTAAGGAGCACCATTATTTTATGTACCACTATCAAAGAAAAAAACTAATTGAACTATGACAAGGATAAGACATATCCCCATTTCATAGATGTTAAAATTCCTGGGGGGAAGGGGAAGTGCAATATTGAAACACGATATTTCAAGGTTGTGGCTCCCATGAGAGGAAGCCATCCTTTCTGGACTGAGATCAAGTTTCCCTCGAATGGTGTTTGCAGGTTATCTTTACACTTGGCATCCGTGCAGGGGAGAGCAGAAGCTGGTTCTGTGTTAGCACATATTTTGTATTACATTGATCTCTATCTTGCTAATTAAAAAACAAAGTTTTATAGAGTAAAAGCCAGTGATTATAGGAACCAAATTGAGAATTGAGTAAGGATAGAGTTTAACAAGAAAATATAATAAGAGGAAGTTAGAACACTATCTCCTCTGTATCATGTAAAGATTAACAGGCTCAGCAAGAAGAAAAAGGGAAACTACTGTCCTATTTATTGTGGTATTAGCCAGAAAAAGTGTCTGCTGGTACTTTGTGTTCTGAAATATCCTTCTAGACTATGGAACTTTAACAGGCAAATTTCATCCTAGAAGCTTAATAAATGGCATTGACAACATGTTTTTTCCAACTCAGGCACTCATATAACCAAGATGGCTTCTGTCGCTCATGAAAAGAAAGCTGGGTATTCCCATGTGTACAAAACACTAGTGGGATGTAGGAATCACAATCGTTATGCTATATGCCATAAGGCAAAGGGTCCAGGTAACTGGAATTTATTTTTCTAAACTGGGAGAGTGTATGTATGTGACTTTTATTCAGCCAAAAGATGTATGAGAAGCCACTCCATTCTTAGACTTGAAAATAGAGGAACCGGATTTGGAAACCGGATTTACAACTCACGTTATTTGATGGCAGTGATAAAATTTTGTCCCCAGGGCAAGAGGGAATTTGGTCAAGGGTTATTTTTTTTCCTCTTCACAGGACACCCTGTGGTGTTTTAATCCTCCTCTCCCCCATGACATTAAGCTTGAACACACAGAGCTTGAACTACTTAGAACAGTGTTTCTTGACCTGGGCTGCGTGTTAGAATGACTGGGGGAAATTAAAAAAAAGGAAAAAACGCATGTATAGGTCTCATTCTAGCCCAATTAATTCAGAATCTTTGGGGTAGGTAGGACTGAACGTTTCTTTTTTTTTTTTTAAGCTCCCGAGTGTTTATAATGAGCAGCCAGAATTGAGACTGCTGACTTAGAGCTACACCGTTTGCTCCTGCGGTTTCTGTGTCAGGATAGAGACTTGGGTTCGGCCTGTGCTGGTAACAAACCTTTCTGGAAGAAGAGACGGGGATCTTTGGATTGCGATACCTCCTATCTTAGGGTCAGGTTCCCCGGAGGCAGACCTGAGATGAGTATGTATGTGCAAGTGGTTTCAATTAGAAAGGGCTCTTGGGAGAAACCAGTAAGGAAGTAAGCAGGACAGGAGAGGGGACTCTGGTGGCTGGTTTCTGAAGGTGGCTGCTTTCCATTCCCGCCCTCCTTGATCATACTTGCCACTCCACTCACCAAGATAGGGTCTATTTCTGCCCCCCCCCCCCGACCGCCCCCATCAGAGCTGACCTTCTAAACTGCCTTGACCAATAGACATGGCAGAAGTGGTGCTGAGCCAATTCCAGGCTTATCTCTTAAGAGGCCTAGCAGCTTCTTCTTGTCCCTAAGGGTAGCTGGCTGCCTTGTAAAGAACTCAGCTACCCTGAGACCACTGAGCCGTGAAGAAATCCGAGCTAGTGACGTGGAGAGGTCACATCGAGGAGAACGGAGGAGAGCTGACAGGGACATATGACGCCAGTCAAGCCATCCCAGCCAGCCCCCAATCACTTGAGCCATCCTGAGGTCCCCAAACATCATGGACAGAGACAAGGTGTCCCCACCATGCCTATCTGAATTCCTGACCAAGAGAACCATGAGTAAATAAAATGAAGGCTGTTTGAAGCTTTGGGGTAGTTTGTTATGCAGCAATAGGTAATGGAAACAGGAAGAAACCCAATAGGGTAAAGATTTCAAGCAAAACCCTACGCAGGGTATCTCCAGTCTGATGCCACTGGGGAAATCTGAATTACGCCTTTCAGTTTTCTTGACCTTAGGTTTTCATACTCCTGGTTATTGGATAAGGACCACCTTGCGGGGCAGAGATGGTGGCATAAACTCCCAGGCTTTCTGGCTTTCTGAAGAGCAGGGCAGGGTCCATCACTCCTGAGGGCACACCTCACCTGCTGCACGCATTTTGCATCATCATATGAGAGCATGTAGCAGTCATTCTCGCCTCATATTATTTCTCAGGGTTTAACAGACTATGCAACCCAAGCAAAAACACCATGCAAATATCTCAGGCATAAAGCTTACGTCTGACTGCTTAAGGGGAATCAGGACTTTATTTAATAATAACAAATTATGGGAGGAATCTTGGAGGATAGAGGGATGGGGAGGTGCAGTTTCTTTTTTGCAAGATAGGAAAAATGAGCCCTGAAAAATAATGCAGGTGGAAGATGCTTGCGTAGCAAAGCACAGGAAAGCAGCTTCGTGACAACGCTGACTATTTTCTGCTGTTCAGAGAAGCATGAAGCAAGGAGATGCTAAATCGTTGGCAGGTGTACTTGACAGTAGTGTGGGCATAACCAACTTCCTAATTTCTGACCCAATTGAAGAAATGCCTATGGTCTTTTTGTTGGGTTTAATTAGAGCATAAATATGATCTATTTTTTTAAAAAGTGGAATTTAGTTAGAATTTGATTACTATTTCTATAGAGAGAATTAATTTTTAACGAAGTGTTTTAGAAAACCTGTGCTGGAAGGAAGATCCTGTTTTTCTAAAGGCAAATTTTGGTTACCTCTGTCCTCTCCCTTCTACCTCAACACTTTAAAAAAAGCAGAAATAGGTTTTCTTTTAAATCGGTAATATAAAGTGGCAAGTTTTGTGATATTCTTTCCTAGATTCATCTTACAATGGAAAACATTTCTCTATTGGCCTGTGGTTTTTAACATGCATATGTTCAAAATGAAAGACCTTTAGGTGCCACAGTTCAGAGCTGATCTATTGCACTTGCTGTAATGTGCAACCTGGACTTCTGCTGGGCACCCAGAGCACTGCCAGTGGGTTTTTGCTGGGTGGGGCGGCAGTTTTTGGCAGTGCTAGAAAAGCTTAACTGCTGGGGTTAAACTGGGGGCTCTGGGTAAAACTGCTGCTGGCACCTAAGCCAAATTAGCCAAAGAATCAATTGCCCTCGGATGGCTGGCACAGAACTATCATTGCCAGAGCTGCTGGGAAAAAAACCTCTGGTCAAGCTAGGCATTGGATGATGCTGAGGAACAGAATACACATCTACTTCCTTGGTAATCTTTTCCTTTCCACGAGCTCCAGCCCAAGGGACCCAGACAGCATCCATGGGCCCCATGTTAGCAGCCCTTCCAATACCTGGGCACTGTTTCCTTCTTCATTCAGGTATCTTATCTGGAAATGGTGAAATTCTAATGGGAGACAATGGGACCCCAGGGATTTCCAAGTGAGAGCTGATGGAGAGAGGTCTTCTGGGGTGTCAGACACAATCTCTCCTTCCATCAGACCTAACTGTGGCTGCTCACTGCTGGCGGTGATTGGGATTTGCAAGTTGATTAAAACTGGAGATTTAGTGGCTGAACTACAGTTTCACAGATAATTGCTGGAAATGGGCCAAAGCCTTTCTGGACTGAGCTCTATGTGGCAGATTATATGCTCTCTGCCTGAAACCAGATCCACAAAAGACAGAAGATCTTCTTAGAGATGAACCTTCTGAACAGGGACTTTGTCTTCTGATGAGCAGAGCAAGAGAAGAGAGGATGGGACCTTTCTGTGTTTCCATTTCTTTGTGAGGTGTTCAGCAAAGGAGTGTCAGCCTGTTCAGATTTTTTAAATTGGTATTTGACACCACAGCCCTAAAATTATAAATGGACTCCTTGGAATGGGGTGCTAAAGAAAACAAGATCAAGTGAAGATGGCTCTATTTCCCTCTGGAAACAATTTCGAAGGACATTCTATTTCTTTCTTTACCTGAATCTTTTTTTTTTGTAATTTCATCATGTATCTTTCATGATGTTTCCTGCACAAGAACATGTCCACCCCTCGCAGTGGGCCAGGATCTGATTAAAACAGCGTCTGAGAAAAGCTACTGGAGCTTGTGCTCCCAAAACAAGACCCCAAACAGCTTTGTGCTGTGCCAAAAATTGAAAATGTTTAAAATGACAAGCCTGAAAGACTTAAAAAAATTATACCACCCAAGATTGGTGAGGAGGCCTGGAAAAAGTTACCCCCGTACCCTGAAACTTCTCCAAGAAAGCAATTTGGTGGTATTGATCAACGGCCTTAACAAGGTACGTGTCCTTTGACCCAGCACTTCTTCTAGAACTTAGTCTTTAGGAAATAATCAAGGATGCAAGCAAAGTTTAGCTTCTCATCTTTTCTGCTTCCTTTCTAGCAAAAGTGTGTCTTGCAGAATCTTGTCTAGCAAAATCTCGGCACCAGTGTTCAACTTTAGAGCCCTAGAAGAGTGTGTATTCAGTAACAATGAAGGGGGAAATGTTCACAGTGGTGGTCTCCCCGTGGTGGAGTTACGATTTTATTTTGCTTATCTGTATTTTCTATTTTTTCCTCAATGAATATGCGTTACTCATTTTAAAATATTTTCAAAAACCTCCTTTGAACTGAAAAAGAGTTTCATTGTAGAAGATTGCCTACTGACACGAAAAAAACTGGCCACAAAAATAGCAAATGTAAATAAAAGAGTGTTAAACTATATGTGAGGTGATTCTACTTTTTAAAAAGGAGAAATCAATTTACCCTCTCACTTCCTCTCTCTTACAATATAAACACGCACACTAGTACACACCTCTGGAAGCACATACGCCAATATATTGCAGTGGCTTTCTCTTGGTGGAGAGTATGATAACTTAATTTCTTCTCTTTGCTCATATGTATGATTTATAATTTTTCTTCAGTGAACATGTAATACTTATATAATTGGAAAAAATAGAGCTTAATTTCACATGCAATAGACAGGACGCCTGAAGTGTATGTATGGAGGGGGAGTGTCGGGCGGCTCTCTTCCCTGCCCTCTGCCCCCTCCTGCTTCTGAGTGCTGGTGCAGGCTTGGGATTCTCTCCTTGTCTTAGGTGAAATGGAGCTTCCCATTAGCTGAGAGGTGATCTAGGGCAGAAAGGCTTGGACACCATCAGGCGGCTCCTCAGTGGCCTTTGGAGTAGTATATACATCTGGTACGTAGAAGCAGGTATAGGAAGGGAGGTCATCTGTAGCCCGCCGCCTCTCAGAATTGCTCCCAGTGCCTCCCTCTCACTAGCCTTTGCCTCTGCCAGCTCACCAGTTCTGGTGGTAGCCTCCAGTTGTCTCCCGCCTGGCACGGGCAGGAGGGAAATGGCACGTACAGGGGAGCTGATCTATTAGAACCAGAAAGCTTTCCCTGAGCTCCCATAAAAACGGTGCACTTAAAGTCACTTCCCTCAGCCATTTATTGCCCTGGGGAAATCTGTGTATGAGGGAGATGAAGGAGAAATCAGAGCAGTGCTTCCCACAGCTGGGGACTAGGCAGGCAGTGCCGCATAGTGGTTAGAAGCAGGCTCTGGTGGTGCCAGTGATGTCTGAGTGTGCAAGACCCTGCCACATACTAGCTGTGTGACCTTGGGCAAACATTTAACCCCTCTGGGCCTCGGTTTCTTCATTTGTAAAATCTAGATGATAATGTTGTGATGATTAAATTAGGTAATACATCTACAGCACTTTGAACAGAGTCTGTCACTTGGTAAGCACTCAGCAAATATGCTACAACTTCCACAAATGTTGCCATATTGTTGTTCCATATGTCCTTTTCTATTATTTTAATTAATTTTTTGAATAGATAATACATGCACATGGTACAAATTCAAAAAGTGAAGAAAAATACGTAGTGATGCAATAGCTCAAACAATGCCTCCTCCCAAAGGTGTCCACAACCTAATCTTTGGATCTTGTGAATACATTACATGGCAAAAGGAACTTTCAGATGTAACTAAGGTTATGAACTTTAAGATAGGGAGATTATCCTGGATTATCCTGGATTATCTAGGTGGGCCCAATCTAATCAAATGAGCCCTTAGAAACAGAGAATTTTCTTAGGCTGGAGTTAGAGAAATGCTGCAGAGGAGGAAGACAGACAGATTCCAAGCCTGAGCAAGATTTGACCAGGTGTTGCAAGAGGGGACCATATGGAATGAGAGCAGCCTAGAGACTCCAAGACTGGCCCCGGCTAACACCCAGCAAGGAAATTGGGACTTCAGTCCTTCAACCACAAGGACTTCATTTCAGCCAGCAACCTAAATGAAACAAGAAATAGATTCTTCCCCAGGGCCTCCGGTAAGGAACAAACCCTGCTCACACCTTGATTTCAGCCTCGTGGAACGCAGAGCAGAGAAATCAGTCAATCCAAACCAGACTTCTAACTGTGGTATAATAAATTCATATTGTTTTAAGCCATGAGGTTTTTCATAGTCAATAGAAAACTAATACAAGTTAAAAGTAAGTTTAACTCCTACCCTTGTTCTCCAGCCCTCCATTTCCCTTTCCTGGAGACAACCTCCCTATGTTTAGAAGGGAAAATCAGAAACAGGTCTCTCATTTGGGATATTTTAAACAGAGATTTTGTAAGGGGAGATCAAAGAGTAGGAAGAGTATTTCTTAGATGTCTTCTGAGGGAAATCTTTAATGCTGCATTGTGCCAAGGGCAATACCGTCTGCGGGAAAATGATTAATACAACAGTAAGAACATTTGAGATATTTATGAATCTTTTCAGAAAAGAAAATCACAACTGCTTAGAAAATACAGATAATTATGAACATAAGGGTGAATTTAAAAGATTTGAATGTATCATAAAGAAAAACCCTCCATATGAAAATGTAAGAGGTTTCCTTTTTAGAGCCATGAAAAGGCTTCTGAGTAGTTTGGTCTTGTCCCTCCAAGAAGCCCAAACCTCCAGAGAATGGGGAGGGAGAGGGGACGGGAGAGACCATCCGTCAATTTGAAGATGAGAATTACACGAACAGAAAAGAATTGTAAATACTCTAAATGGAATCTGAGTTTGAATCATTTCAAGCAGGTCTGGGACAAGATAGACAAAAGATGGTCCTTTAGATAAATCAGGGTCATTTTGTATGTCCCTTCTTCTACCGATAATCAGTCTGCAGCTTTTTATTTCTCCTACTGACATTTGGAAAAGTTGACAGTCTATCAGCTAATATTTATATCTCAAATCTGGCCTTTTGGGGAATTTTTTTTCTGGTGGTAGTGGGGAGGAGGTCAGGAAAGGAACGCAATGTTGTCCAATGGATCTGCTGGCATAGTCTTTAGAAGGATGTCTGAACCTACAGCAAACCACAGAATGCTGAAAACTGACTTACATGTGGAAAACTCATTGTGTTTTCCTTGATCCAACTGATTCATACTCGAGAAATCAATTTTAAAAATGCTTTATGAATATTTGGAGGAAATAAAGTATACTGACTAGTTTGATGAATATTAGCTCCAGTGGGGACATTCTAACCATCCTTATATCATATGGATGGTGGAAATAATAATTGTTCAAGTCACTACCAATAAGGCAAAATGCCGTTTTCTAAGGACAAAAATATCAGAATATACAACAGTACTGTCAGAACAGTTGTTTTTATTTTCAAACAGAAAACAAAATAAAAAATCCTATTGCTTTGTTATAATTTTCTTAAGAGATTTTTTGCCGAGAAGAATCAGACGTAAAATCATAGACTTTTATTCCCACCCAGCGAATGTATCACATCGCGCGAGATTACCCAGGAGTTCACTTCTAGATTCGTACATCCACAAACTCGAAGTTATAGTTACATTTATTTCAAGAAAAGGCCAGAAACAATTTCCTCTGAAGTCTTTCTGCCTGTTTATACACACTACAGAGAACCAGGAATCGCCCACCCACCATGGCCTCTTTTTTCCTGACTAGAGAATCTCTGGGAAGTGAGTGAATGCTTTCTCCAGCCAAGGCTCGCACGTCTCTGTTTGCTCTGGGCTGAAGGAGACGGTGTCTCAGCTAAGGTGGTTTGATCAATAGGATGCCTTCAAGGTTAGCAAAGAGAAATTCATGTCATTTGCTTTGGCAGAGGAATGAGGACAAGAGACACCTATCCTAGATGAAAGGAAAAGGCAGACCGGTGTCCTTGTGATACCAACACAGAGGGCGATACACTTTGGCCCTGGAGTTAGGGTTTCTCACGGACTTTTTGGTCTATCCCAAGTTCTCTTTGTGCGGCTGATGAAGAGGACCCACATGTGGTTAAAATAACCTCCAGAAGAAACAGGCATCTCAACCGCCAGCTGGATTGTTGCTGGTTAAACCGTGTGGTTGCACATCTATGAGAAATACGGGATCAGAGACTCCTGTTCTGACTAATAGATAACATTTTAGAAAAGCCATGTGCATTTTATCTTTGAATCTGTGCAATATTGACTGTTGATAACACCTGCCGTTATTTTTCTTTTTCACCAAGCTTGAAGGAAAGTTTTCAAACACATTTGTCAAACGATTGACAAGAAATTCCTCCTTCTCGTTCCATTTATAAAGCTATAGTTTCGTATCTCATTATCTTTTAAAGACTGTGTCAGAAAAAGGGGAGCATTCTTCCTGACTGTCGGAAGGTGTGGTCACCGTGATTGTGGCACAAAGTCATGACTACCTATTTTACAGAATCTAAATTAGCTCACTTCTGTGATGGCCCATCCAGTAAACTTTGGGTTTTTCCATTTAAACTTTTTTGGACTGAAAATAGTGCCCAACTCATTTCTACATTTATTTGTCTTATTGTGTGCCGAATGGAGTCAGGTGGGAGGTTTGCTGCTGAGCTTTGATGACTGTGACATGCCGTGCCTGGTGGGAGCTTCTTGGATGGAAAGGTGGGGAGCTGACAACAGTGAGAATCTCCGTGGGCAGCAATAGGAGCTGCCATGTGTTCCAATTACTATTCCACAAATCTTTTAGGTCTTGGCTTCTAAGCCCCGTCCTCGAGGCAGCCTTTTCTGACTCCCCCAAGTTAAATGTCTGTTCTCTATTCTACAGCTCCATGTACATCTCCTTTCACATTGCTCACCACATTTCCAAATATTTGTCTGTCTTTCCTCATAGACTGCAAGCTCCATTAGGGGTGGGAGTTGTGTCCATCTTGTTCATATCTATGCTTCTAGCACTTACCTCTCAATTGTATATGGACTGATTATATGCCCACCATTCTGTTTTGCTTGTAGCACGTGCATCTTAGAAGCTGTCAATTTTTGTGTTGTATAAGGCCATCTTTATAGTGTGGATTTAAGAAAATTTTCCACTCTATCCCTAGGCTTTTCTATCAAGGTCCTTCCAGCTTTCCTTGTTAATAAGCTCAAGCTAATGAAGAGGAACACCTCCTGTTTTGTGAGAAGGATTTATCTAAGACTCATTTATTCGACCAGTTTGTTTATATCTACACCTGCTCGGGGTGGACATGAGGCACTTTGCTACCTGGTAAATTCTGCATCTAAAGTCATTCTACAGCCCACGGATGCTTGGTAAGGACTTGCTGAGTTTAGAAATCAGTGATGAAGGAAGTGGTAATTTGAGTAAAGAAGCTTAAATTTGGGAAAGCACATTTGACCTCCCACATTCAGATCTCGACAAAAAGGTCTCAGATCCACAATAACAGTACTTCTATTTTTATTCATGTTTGCCCATGGAATTAACATTTAGTGGTCTATGGTGGAACAATTTTGGGAACTTTGATTTATGTCTCTTTGGGGCTGAAAGCAAACTAATGAAAATAAACCGTGATAGTCTGCAGATATAGCTAATTGCTTTGAAAGCCTCAGGATCCCTTCACCCTCCTTGACCTGTTGGGGTTAAGTGCCTTTCTCTCTGGGGCCAGGAGGATTCCCTTCCTGCCTGCAAGGCGTTTGTGTGTTTCCAGTCCTCTGGTTCCTGCTCCAAGTCTTTAGGAACCACACAGCTGCCTTCTCCCGTCTGTATTTTACAATTTCTCCTGGTGAATTTTTGGAGAGAAAGCTAAGAGTTAGCATGGGTGGGAAGTAATTATAGTTTTCAATTCTCAGTCTTTATCTCCTTCTAAGCAGGTGAAGAAAGAACTAAGACCTTTCTGGTGGTTAAGGTCGTAAACCTGTGGGTGCTCTCGGAAGCAGCAGGAGAAAGAGCGGCTATAACAACGGAAATGAGCCCCCCCTCACCGCCGTAGGTAATGCCGGGAAGACAAGTGGAGAGGAAGGCAATTGCAGGACTTAAAGGGCATTTGTTGTCATTCACATTTCCCAGGATTTCAGGTAAGCTGAGTGGATTTCATTTCAGACACTATATAATGAAATGCAGAGCTAATTTTAGAAGTTATTATTCGTCAATCAATTAAGTCAGGAAGTTATTTAATATCCCCCAAAACAATTTTCTCGGCTTCCCATCGCAATCACTTTGCTGTGATGAGCGGGCAGGGGAAACTTGACCTTGGAGTGCAGGTCATGATACACGGTGCAGCGTCCATCTGCTTTGCGAGGGGAACGTGTGGCCGGGGCTGTTGCAGCGAGGACGAGGGAACACAACTGACTCTGGGCTTTCCATTTTCTTCCTTTGCTATATTATTTGGCTTTTTAGTTGGAGACGATCAGTTTCTTGCAGATGTGATTTTTATGCCAAAACTCTTTTTTTTATTTTGGTCTCTAGGGACCAGATGACGTCCAACATATTGCTATTTGTGGTAGATTGTGTTATTGTCCTAATTATCAGTTGTCCTTCCCTGAAGCGCCCTGCAGTGCCCATCCTGCTGGAGAATCAAATATAATTGCTCTGCTGAACTCAAGTGTGGCCGTGAGACTTGCTTTGTCCAAAGAAATGTGAGTGAAAGTGACGTGTGAGACTTCCAAGCGCAAGATCTAAGGGCTATTGTGTGGTTCTACCGTAGCTCTTTCCTTCTGCTACCAACCAGGAGGTCACAGATGGAGGCTGCTCCGTCACCTGAGTCCCGGGGTGGAGCTGACCTGGAGAAGCACCATAGCAGATCTGTGATAGACACGTAGCCTGCACAGGAAATAAGCTGCTGAAACTTGGGCTCTGTTTTTACCGTAGCACAACAGCCTATCCTGACTGATACAGTAGTGAAAACTTTTGGAGCTTAGTCAGCGAAAATAATTTTTGTCCCTCTCGCTCTCTGATTTCTTCTCATGGAAAGCAACCCTTATCACCATATGCAAGGATACTTTTCTGGGTCAGTGTGCTGGCTTAGGAAAAAGCTGTGAAGTTGCTTGCTGAAAAATGAGGCTTCGATATAGTAATATACTCCAGTTAATTTCTGGAAAAGAGTTGAACAGAGAGTGCTCCATGAGGGCCAATATCACATCGGTCTTCCTCATTTCCATATCTCTGGTGCTTAGCAAAGTACTTTGCCCGTAAGTGCTGAATAAGTATTTGTTGGATGGATACTAAGTGATTAAAAAAGAAATTGGACATCTCCATTCTTACAGGTGGCATGTAACATTTTGGATGAAAAAAAATTTATGTTTAGGGTTTGAAAAGCATGTTAAGTCAAGTTAAGAACTGAGAGGCCAACATGGGTCTATCGGATTCTGCTAGGACCACACCAGGTGTCACAACCCCTCATGTCACTCGGGCTGACGCTGAAAGAATCAATGAATGAAGCAGGCTGGGTCACTTCAGCACGAAAATAGCCTCCCTCCCCTTTTTCTTGAAATGTGGTTCTCTTAGTCTCTTAGTCTGTCTTTAATTTCCCCACATTGTGATAGAGACGTGTGTGAGAAATATTTTTCTGTCTAACTTGACTATAAGAAAAAGAAAAGCACAGCTATGATGACAGTCACTCACGGGCAGCCTCAGTTTCTAGGGGACACAAGAAGTGGTGACTTGAAGGGCATGTGTTCCAGCAAAAGGAGTCAGGTATTTCTCAGCTCCTGCCGTGTTGGAACACGGGCCCAATTCTCCCAGAGCATCCTAATTTTTAGGAGAAGCTGGCAATCTGGAGTTTGAATTTTCCAATTTTTAAATGTTGGCAACTGAAAATCAACATTAAGTTCGGTGCAGGATACCACTGTTCGGGGCCAACAATGTGTTTTTTCAGGGCAGATTCGGCCCCAGGCCACCAGTTGCAACTTCTGACCTTTGTCTATTTTTTCAGGTCTTGCTTCTGGGAAGAAAGCTCTAGATGTTAAGATTAGATTTGCATAGGTGCGTGTGATTTTTAGAAAACACCTGGAGGAAGGGCTGAAGCCAATTTCCACTGCCCCTCCTCACCTGATCGGCCACGAGGACAGCAGGAGGCTGCTGTGCGTCCTTGTGGAGTCGCTCCTCCGTTTAGGCCAGTGTCCTTTGACCTCGAGTATTTCTAAGATTAAGTTGGAGATTTGGGTTCTAAATTACATAGTCAGAGTGTCCTTGCTGAAATGAAAAGTTTTATTTTTGTTCAAGTGTTTGTTTCTTGTTTCTTTTCCTCAGGTAACATTAGAAAATGTCCAATCTCCTCCAAAGGAAAGCTGAAGGCCTGGATGAAGATGGAAGGGGTTTGGAGTCCCAGGACAAGGGACATTCTAGAAGAGGAGAGAAAGGCCTGTGTACGAGGAGACGTCCTTGCCATTTTCAGCTTTTCTAAGATTGGAGAGGTGTGTGCCACAGCAAAGGCTACTGCTTGAAGATGTCTATGATCTTTGGGATGTACCCAATTTTAAAGTGTAAAGAGGACAAATGTTTTGTTTGTATCCACCCAGCATCACTGCAACAGGTTTCTTCTATTTTGGAAATTTCCCTCATTTTAATGTAGGAGTAACCCTTGATTCCTCTCCTTTTTTTTTTATTCTCGCTTTTTCGGTGAGGAAGATTGGCCCTGAGCTAAAATCTGTTGCCAATCTTTCTCTTTTTTTTTTCCCTCCCCAAAGTCCCAGTACATAGTTGTATATCCAAGTGGTAGATCATTATAGTTCTCCTATGTGGGATGACACCATAGCATGGCTTGATGAGCGGTGCTAGGTCTGTGCCGAAGATCCAAACTGGTAAACCCCTGGCCACTGAAGTGGAGCGTGCAAACTTAACCACTCGGCCATGGGGCCAGCCTCCTTTTTAAATCCTGCCTCCTGAAGGTTGAAAGTAGGTCTCATGTTCTCAGCCTCTCACCTTCCTGGTTCATCTTACAGCTGGTGCCCAGGCCAGTGACCAAAGCTCTGGGTGATGGGTTTCTTCTGTTTGTCCCTCTAGATCCACTCTGCACCCTTCTCTACCTGTCCTGTCCCCCAGGAGGCTGAGCTGTATCTCCAAGTTTCCTTGCCTCCGGCTTCTGGTTGGGTTTAGCCAGTGAGAGGCAATAGCAGGAGACTGGAGAGTGGAAGGAGAGAGTAGTGGGACGTTGATGCCCCCAGCTCCATCTATGCCAGGAAGTGTTCTGACCTTCACTACTTTTCCAGGAATACAGTGTAGAGATAGTAGAGCGTCATAGAGATAACGGATGACCTTGCCAACCCGGTGGAAAAATACAGATGAGAAACTTCACACCGAGACCAGGTGGGTGAATATGGTGGAGAGAAAGTCAACATCTTGTGGGATGATAACAGTGATCTTATTGCTGCTCGCTCATGGCTATTGTGTTATTTGCAGTCTGGCCTACCAACTAGTGGTAATAAAAGTACCACCAGCTGTGACACCTGCAAGCGATGGAGAAAAGCTCAGCACAATTTTGGTACATGAAAGCCACTCTCAATAAATTCCCCCAAAGCTCTGAAACAAAACAAAACAGACAACTGTTTATTATCTGCCATCTCCCCTGACTGCCACAGGAATAGCTCCTTCCCCTTGGCCCTTCAGATCCAGCTGCAGTGATGGTTTCCCCCTGTTGCTAGTCCTTGGGTGCATCACCGTCCCTTCCCACATCACTGTAAACAGTCCTCTTAATAAACACCCTTCTGAGTGTGCCATCTCTTTCCTGCCTGGACCCCCAGTGATTCAGTCAAGCATGTCTTTGCCAAACTTTGACCCAAAAGCTGGTGACAGAAGAGGGCTAGGATGGTGTGATGGTTAATTTTATGTGTTGACTTGGCTGGGCTACAGTACCCAGATATTTGGTCAAACATTATTCTGGAGTTTCTGTGAGGGTGCTTGTGGATGAGATTAACATTTAAATCAGTGGACTTTGAATAAAGTAGATTTCTTTCTCCAATGTGGATGGGCCTCATCCAATCAGTTGAAGGCCTGAATAGGATGAACGACTGACCTCCTGCAAGCAACAGAGAATTCTGCCAGCAGGCTGATTGCCCTTGGACTTCAACTGCAACTCTTTCCTGCTAGCTTACCCCATCAGATTTTGGACTTACCAAGCCTCCACAGCAATGTGAGCCAACTTCTTAAAAAAAGTCTCTCTCTCAAATACACATGCTTCTTCTTGGTTCTGTTTTGCTGGAGAACCCTGACTAACACAGATGGTGAACTTGCCCTCTTTCTTTGGAGGTTAAGGCTGTGAGGTAGAATTTCTGGAATGGATGTGGCAGTGGTTCAAACCGCATAATTGTTGCCTGGTGGCAGTGTTGGTGGCAGAACTAATCAGACTAGTTCTGCAATGTGGATTTGGGAACTCTTTCCGGGAGCTCATCTCAAGCCCATTTCTCCAGCCCTCCAAAGGATTTTGTGACCTGCTTAACATCCTTTGAATATTCTCCTTTTGCTTATTCAATTAGAGCCAAGCTTCTGTTGCTTACAACCATTAACCCTAACAGAAGCATGGACGAAGTACAATTGGAGAAAGGTCAGGTTGAGAAAAAGAAAAAGGTTTGTTTTTGTTTGTTGACTTAAAGAATAATTATCAAATATAGTTTCATGGTATTAAAGTAATTCATTTTTCTTTCAATAAGCGATAAATATACAGTCATTCAGCTGTACTATTATATCTTTCTTTGGAATGTAATGTATTTTTCCAGATGGGCAAAAACTACTCAAGTACATTGTTATCATTCTCTCATTTAACTTTACTTTGAATGTCCCTGTGATTTTGATTCAGCATGAAGAAGCAAATGTCATTGTGTTGGCAAGAGGCTGTGTTCTGAGAGGGTGTGTGCTTGTTGGTCTGTGTCCCTTTTTCTCCTCTTTATATAAATATAAAGTTAAGCTTGCAGTTTCTGTGATGTTTGCGGAAGGATTAATTTCTACAAAACAGAAGATTTTAAAGCCTGCCTAAGGAATAGTCCTACTTGCTGGATAATGCAACCGAAATTTTTTATTTCTGATGTCATAATGTTTTAAATTTTTGGCTCTCATGGGAATGCATGAAAGGTGGAAATTTGGGAGAAAAGGCTGGTTTTCCTCTTGTTATGTGGATTAATAAGCCAGTGGCTCTACCCTTAAATTGAGCATCTTTTATATGATATCCCTCTGAGTGTAACAATTTTTTTTTAATATATAGACTTTATTTTTTTTAAGAGTTCACAGCAAAATTGAGTGAAAAGTACAGAGAGTTCCCAGATATCCTCTGCTCCCACACAGGCACAGCTTCCCCGACTATCAACATCCTCCACAGAGCGGTACATTTGTTACAATTGATAAACCAACATTGACACACCATTATCACCAAAGACTATAGTTTATATGAGTATTGGATGTTGTATGGGTTTTGAGAAATGTATAAGGACACGTGTCTTCTATTATAGTATCATACTGAATAATTTCACTGTCCTAAAAATCCTCTATTCTCTGACTATTCATTCTTCGCTCCCCCTAAACCCCTGGTAATCACCAATCTTTATACTGTCTCCATAGTTTTACCTTTTCCAGAATGTCACATAGTTGGAAATCATACAGTATGTAGCCTTTCAGATTGGCTTCTTTCACTTAGTAATATGCCTTTAACTTTCCTCCATGTCTTTTCATGGTGTGATAGCTCATTTCTTTTTAGCACTGAATAATATTATGTTGGACAGATGTACCATAGTTTATTTATCCATTCACTTATTGAAAGACATCAATTTAAAACAATTTTTTTAAGAAGATGGCACAGGGTCCATGTTTAATTTTTTTTTTTTTGGTGAGATAGATTGACCCTGAGCTGACATCTGTTGCCAATCCTCCTCTTTTTGCTTGAGCAAGATTGTTCCTGAGCTAACATCTGTGCCATTCTTCCCCTACTTTGTATGTGGGATGGCGCCACAGATGGCTTGATGAATGGTGTATAGGTCCACGCCCAGGATCTGAACCCACGAACATTGGCCCACCAAAGTGGAGCATGTGAACTTAACCACTACACCACTTGGCAGGCCCCTCCATGTTTAATTTTAACAGCTGTATATATCATGTTGAGGCTAAAGAGCAGTTAAGAGCAGGAGAGGAGCACAAGCAAATGCACAAACTAAAACTTCTGTTTCCTTTTCTCATTTGTACCACATGACAACCTATTTGTCTTTGCTGCTCCCCAAGGCACACATTTCTGAATAAATTCTGCTCCAATTGTATTAATGAGAACTCTATTTTCTGCCCATGCAGCACATGCAGATACCACATATGGGGACCCTATCCCATCTATTATTCTAGCCAATATCTAGTAGGAAAATAGAAATCTTTCTAGATATTCCAAAAAGAGAGATTTAATGCATAGAGTTGGTTGTAAAAGTTTTGGAATGGCTGGAGAAGCAACAGAAGGAAGATGATGTTGCCTAGAAGTCAAGAAGCTGCTCCCAGCAAAAAACACTGTCTGGAGATACAGAGCAAACATCAACCATATTCAGAGAGAGCATAAATTTTGGATTTGTCATACCAGGAATTTAAAATAGCTACAATAAATATGGTAAGGACACTAATGGAAAAAGTGGACAACATGCAAGAACAGATGGATAATGTAAGCAGAGAGATAGAAATGTTAAGAAAGCATCAAAACAAAATGCTAGAAATAAATAACATGTTAACAGAAGTGAAGAATGTCTTTGATGGGCTCACAGTACACTGGATATAGCTGAAGGAAGAAAATCAATGAGCTTGGGGATATGTCAATAGAAACTTCCCAAACTAAAAAGTAAAGAGAAAAAAGAAAAAAAATGGAATAGAATATCCACATACCATGGAACAATTACAAAAAGTGTAACACAGAAGAAATGAGAAAACCAGAAGGAAAAGAGGGAAAGAAATGGAAGAAATATTTGAAACAACAATGACTGAGAATTTTCCCAAATTAATGTCAGACACCAAACCACAGATCAAGGAAGTTAAGAGAACAACAAGCAGGATAAATGCCAGAATAACTGCATCTAGGCATATCATTGTCAGACTACAGAAAATCAAGATCAATAATGACTGAAAATATTACAAAATTAATGACAGACATGAACCACAGGTCCAGGAAGCTTAGAGAATATCAACCAGGATAAATACTAAAACAACCTACCTGTTATTATCAAACTGCAGAATATCAAAGACAAAATCTTGAAAGAAGCCAGAAGAAGAAACCCATCTTAGCTATAGAGAAACAAGGACAAGAAGTACATCAGACTTCTCATCAGAAACAATGCAAGCAAGAAGAAGGTGGAGTGAAATATTTGAAGGATTGAAAGAAAAAAGCCATCCACCTACAATTTTGTATCCGGTGAAATTACTCTTGAACAGTGAGGGAGAAATAAAGACTTTTCAGACAAACAAAAATTGAGGGAACTGGTTGCTAGTAAACCTGCTTGGTAAGAAATGTTAACAAGAATGTTTAGAGAGAAGGAAATTATATAGGTCAGAAACTTGGCTTCACATAAAGAAAGGAAGAGTGTTACAGAAGAAATTATGAAGGTGAAATAAAATCTTTAATTTTTCTTACTGTTAATTGATATAACAGATAACAGTTTGGTCAAAGTAATTATAGCAATAATATAGTGGATGATTATAGTTATGAATAAGTGAAATGAATGGCAGCAGTGTTACGAGGCTGGGAGGAAGGAATTGGGAATACTCTAAGATACTTGCACTACTTGTGAAGTGGTATAGTGTTATTTGAATGTGAACTTGGATTAGTTGCAATTACATATTGCAAACTTGAGGGCAATAACTAAAAATTTAAAAAAAGAAATTTAATATCCTAAGACAGGAGAGAAATTAGAATCATATAAAATGCTCAATTAAAACCAGAGAAAGCAGAAAAAGAAAGAAAAGAATAAACAAAAAAGAAACAAACAACAAAGGTAACAAATTAAGTTACAAATTAATGTGTAACAAAAGTTACAAATATGGTACATATTAATCCAACTATATTAATAATCACTTTAAACGTGAACGGTCTAAATATACCAATTAGAACACAGAGATTGTCAGAGTGGATCAAAAAAAACCCCAAGACCCAACTCTATGTTATATACAAACAATCACTTTAAATATAAAGATACAGATAGATTAAAAATAAAGAGACAGAGAAAGCTATACCATGTTAGAAAGCTGGTAAGCTATATTATTTCAGACAAAGCAGACTTCAAAGCAAGGAAAACAATCAGGGATAGATAGAGGCATTACACAGTGATGAAGGGGTCAATTCTCCAAGACGTAACAATCCTTGATGTGTATGTGCCTAGCAACAGTGTCAAAATAAGTGAGGTAAAAACTGCAAGGAGAAATAGACAAATCCAATTATAGTGGGAGACTTCAACACTCCTCACTCACTTAAAAACGTAAACAGTATATCAGTAAGGGTGTAGAAGACCTAGATTACATCATCAACAACTTGAGCTAATTGACATTTATAAAACACTTCAAACACTTTACCCAATAACAGCAGAATACACATTCATTTTAGGGGCACATGGACCATTCACCATGATAGGCCATAAAACAAACTTCATAAAACAAACTTTAGCAAATTTAAAAGAATTGAAATAATTCAAAGTATAGTCATGCGTCATTTAATGATGGAAATACATTCTGAGAAACGCATTGTTACGCAATTTTGTTGTTGTATGAACATCATAGAATGTACTTACACAAACCTAGATGGTACAGCCTACTACACACCTAGGCTATATGGTACTAATCTTGTGAGACCACCGTTGTATATGTGATTTGTCATTGACTGAAATGTCATTATGTGGTCCATGACTGTATGAACTCTGACCTTACTGGAATTAAACCAGAAACAATAACAGCAGATATTTGAAAAATCCACCAGTATTTGGAAATGAAGCACATACTTTCAAGTAATCTATGGGTCAAAGCAGAAATCTCAAGGTAAATTAGAAAATATTTTGGATATTCAATGAAAATGAAAATACAATGTATCAGAATTGGTGGGATGCAGCTAAAGCAGTGTTTAGATGAAAAATTGTGGCATTAAATGCAAATATTAAAAAAAGAAGAAAGGTCTCAAATAATGTTATCTAAACTTCCACCTCAAGTAACTAGTAAAAGAAAAGCAAAATAAATTCAAAGCAAGCTGAAGAATGGAAATAATAATGATAAAAGCAGAAAACAAGTTGAAAAAAAAAATAAGAGAAAAATCAATGAAGCAAAAAGATGATTCTTTGAAAAGATCAATAAAATTTATATACCTACAACTGTACTGTGTAGGAAAAAAGAAAGAAGACGCAAAATACCAATGTCAGGAATGAACAGGGATATCATCAGCGACTATGTAGATTTTGAAAGAATAAGGGTAAACTATGAACAACTCTAAGTACATAAATTGAGTAACATAGATGACATGGACCAATTCCTTGAAAGAAAACAATTTACCAAAACTCGTCTAAGAAGAAATAGATCATCTGAATAGTCCTATAATTTACAGAAATTCAATTCATATTTAGAAACCCTCAAAAAAAGAAAACTCCAGTTCCAAAAGACTCTACTGGTGAATTCTGCCAAACATTTCCTGAAGAAATAACACCGTTTCTACAAAATGTCTTCCAGAAAATAGACAAAGAGGGAACACTTACAAACTCATTTTATGAGGCTAGCATTACTTTGATACAAAACCAGACAAAGAGAGTACAAGAAAAGAAAACAGATCAATAACCTTCATGATACAGATGTAAAAATCTTTGGCAAAATATTAGCAAATTGAAGCCAGCAATACTTATATGAAAAGAATAACGCATCACAACCAAGTGGGGTTTATCCTGAGAACAGTAGGGCTGGTTTAGTATTCAAAAATCAATCAATATAATCTACCATATTAACATGCCAAAGAAGAAAAATGTTTTGAATTGACTCGGAAATTTTTCTAGCCTGGGCGGGCTCCCTCATGTGTTTGTAATCGGCTGTGTGTTGGGCAGGCAGTTCTGTTGATCTTTGGTGCTTGAGGGTCAGCTATTTGCTGTTGGAGGGTCTGTGATAACCTTGGCTGGGATGGCTAGAATGACTGCTCTCTTCCGTGTGGTCTCTCATTCTCCGACAGGCTTGCTTTTGTGGTGGTAGTAAGGATCCAAAAAAAAGCACAGAGTTGTGCACCTCTTGAGACCCAGACTTGGAACTATCACTTCCATTGCATCTTACTGTCAAGGGAAGTGACAAGGCCAGCCCAGATTCAAAAGGTGTGGAAATGGATATACTCTTTGACTGGAGAACCTACAAAATCACATTGCAAAGGGGCATGCATACAGGGAGAGAATTTGGTCTGTTTTTGGCAATCAATATACATAAAGAGATTCATTTAGATATTTCCAAGGAATGGGGGTTTGTTATAAAACGCACATTTCTAGATATTGTAGCATAGAATTAGATGTGGATACTCTATTTCTCTCTCTCTGTCCTGCTAATTGATGTGTCTCTCTCTTTCTGTCACATCTATCTAGACCTCCAGGACTAATTTCTGAGTGAGGATTTGTTGGGTCACTTCCATCATGGACCATCCACCAAAGTGTAGATTGACCACTGAGTCCAACCCATATTCCCTCATTTACTCACCATTCCAGGAACTGCCAGCATTGTGCTACTCTAGGTATCTGCAGTTCTCTGCCTGAGGGCTTTCTCTTGACCCAAGCTTGTGAGGCAGTCTTGCAGTGCTGAGGAATCGTCCTGAATCAATGGCAGGTGGGAATTGGTGGGTGAGGCAGATTGTTTTATTGATGATACCAATTCTTTGATCCTCTCTGAATCCATGCCCCTTGCCCTAAGACTTTGCAGCTTCTCTCACTAAAGAGGTGGCATCTTTTTCCCCCACTTGAGTCTGAGCTTCATGTATTTTCATTGGTCTATATGTTAGCAGACTTGCTACAAACAGAGGCTTGAGAAAGTCTTTGTGCATTTCTGCTTTCTCTCCTATTCCTCTGTGATTGCCATGAGAACGTGGCCAGGTTAGCCTGTTAGGGAATGAGGTATATGGAGCAGCCAAGGCCTTTGTAGAACAGCTGATAGTCAGATGACCCCTGGGCATGTAAGAGGGAGCCCAGCTACTATCAGCAGAGCCATCTAGCCAACCCACAGCTGGACTGCAGATGCTTGAACGAGCTTAGCTGAGATCAGAAGAACCTGCCCAGCTGACCTGCAGACTCATGAGCAGAATGAATGGCTGTTATTTTAAGCTACTAAGTTCTCCTTGAACTACCAGCCTGGAGCCTGAGGGATTCAGGCAGGAAAGGTTAGGTTCTTGACTTTGGCAAGAGATAGATTCAAGCATTAGGCATTTGTGAGAAGAGAGATTTTTCTAAATCCTTTAGTTCTTTGTGTAGCATAGCAAAGGCCAGTCTTCCTAGGGTTTCTCTTATTTAGTAAAGAAAGAAATATTTATCTTCATTAAGGCTTGACCTTGTGGCTGGAGTTGGGAAGAAGGAGAATATGAGACAAAAGAAAGACTGTCCCTTCCAATGAGATGTTTTAAGGGCAAAGAGGAGGCAGACAGAGAAAGAAACACCGAGGCAGAAAAGGGAATTGTAGGACATGTGGGTCTTGATATTCTCTCTCGTGAAAATGGGTACACCATTAAGGGAGACTGTGTAGGTCTGAGGACACCACTCTGTCATTGCCAAGGACACTTGAATCGCCTACTCCTTACATCCAAATGCCATTTTGAAAAGGAATGTTTGTGCATATGTGTGTTGAGTGTGTATGTATGTGGGGTTGAAGAATGCCAAAAATAAGAGAGACTGAGAAGGGTAGTGGTTATTTCTGGGGGGGGGGGGGGGGGGGGGAGCAGAGGTTGTGTTCAAGAAAGGACTCATGAGAGATTTCTGGAGTAATGGCAGTTTTTTATTTCTTGACAGGGTGGTTTTTGTAAGAGGTGTTCACGGCCATCTTTAGCATGCTCTTATGGATACAAGATGGCTGCTACATCTCATACAGCATGTCTGTGCTCCAGACAAGATAAAGCTGAATCTTTAAAGTGCTTTCCTGGAGGCCATAGCTGGCAAATACCATTTATATCTCATTGACCAGGACTGAATCACATGGCCACATCTAGTTGCAAGGGAATATACAGAGGTTATTATTTTTAAGCGGACGGATTGTCAACCTAAAAAAAAAAAAAAAAAAAAAAATCAGGTTTCCTTTAGCCAGGAAAAAGGAGTAAAGAGATTTTGGGTAGGTATATAAGTTAGGGTAAAGCTAGCTGTTTTAACAAGGAAACTTCAAAATTTCAATGGCTTAACACAAAAAAACTTTTTTACAGGAGACTAAAAGTCCAATGTGGGTGTTCCCGGTCAGAGGGCAGCTTTCCGTCTTGTTGATCTGTCATGTTCTAGGGCAATGAAATCTTCCTTATCTATTAGGCAGATGGGAAGAGAAGGTAGAGAAAGTACACAGTGTCTTCACCACTGTGGCCTAGAAATGACACACATCACTTCTGCTCACATTCTATTGGTGAGAATGGGTCACATGGCTCCAATCTAGAAAGAAGTGGTTCTGGGAAGTGTACTTCCTGCTGGGGCATCTGCTTCCACTAATAACTCTGTATCTGGAAAAGAACACCAAACTTTTTCACAGTCTATTTTTTTATTTATCTATCCTCAGTAGACTGAATAATTGTTTTCTGGAAACTTTTTATTAGAGTATAGTATACAGTCAGAAAAGTGCATATGTCATAAATGTACTGCCCAATGCATTTTCACAAACTTAGTACACCTGTGTGACCAGCTCCAGCTCCGGAAACAGAACATAACTGGCAACGCAGAAGCCCCTGCGGGGAGGACACGTTTTTGATGCATAGTTAGCTGTTGCCATAGTAGACAATTAGTGGTCTCTGCCACAGTCACTAACAGCAGGAAATTCATATTTTCAGTTTATCGATGTTGCTTATTAAGTGTCATATCCATCACCGGTGCAGTTTGCTTGTTGAGATCTGATAAGAGTTTCAGTGAACAGCTCCATGCGTGACCAGCCACGGGTCAGGGCACTGCTGGGTCCTGATTGGCTGAATTTCCTGTGGTCTGTTGCATATTCACAAGGATGTAGGTAATGGAAATCACGCTTGCAGATGAACAAAGCTGTGAATATTTCCAGCTTCGTTTAGTTCATGAGAGTGTTTTTGGTTCTAAGTAACTACTGGTGATGTTGAGTTTATGGATCCTACAAAAGAAATGCCCCAAACAAAACACTTCTCTTAAAATATAGCTGAAATTCTGGGTACATTTGTATTGTAGAGTTTATATAAATATGAATGGGGCAGGCAAGTAGGAGCTAGTCAAGTGTTTCACATGCCTGTCTTAGTCTGGTAGGGGATTTATTATGGTTTAGTTTTAAGGCATAGTTTTAACAAGATGCTCCCTCATGCAGTGTTGGGTGGGCACCATTTCTTTTGCTTTTGGTGGAGTAGCTTTTGAGCACATGTATGCCAGACACCATGCCAAGTCCTGTCACAGCTGTGATGAGGTTGGCACAGCGTAGTGATTATGAGCATCAGCTTTGACGAAAGAAAGATCTGGGTTGAAAACTGGCTTTGCCACTTTTTAACTACTCACACTTGAACAAATGATGTCATCGCTCCCAGCTTCCTTCCCTCTCCTAGGATGGTTGTGAGACAGTGCAGACTATATTTAGCATATTAAATGTCCGATGAGATGTTTTTGCAGCCCAGACATTGGCTAGGGTTACACTAGATACTGCTTTTTAATAGTTGGGTGAAATTAGCCTGAACTCTGTTCAATAGTTTGTGAAAAGAACAATGCCCCATCTAATGAACTCTGGCTCTCCCATACTTGCCATCCTGTGCATGCGTACCATCCTACACACGCCATCTCATGCGTGCACTCCATGTAGGCTCTCCCACGCACTTCACCCCAAAGCTTTAGTGTGGTGGGCCATGCTAAAGGTTTGAGAGGCAGAGACATTTTCGTTTCATTAATAGAGACAGCTAAAAGTTTAATATTAGGCATCCTGGTACTTGGAAAAAGCTTTTGCCCACTTCTGCACCTCAGGTTCCAGCTGCTATCAAAACTGCTTGGCAAGGCCACTGGCACGGTTGTGTAGTTTGTGCACTGCACAAAAGAATCTAACCGAGGAAGATAAGTGAGGGTAAAATCCAATTGTGAGCCTTACTGAGGGACTGTGTTTACCCAGAGGTGGTCCGTTTCTCTAATTAGTCTACTAAGATGAGACAAATATATGAGTCACACAGGGGCCATGTTGCTTGGTCATTTGATTCTCTTCTATCCACTTCTTCTCCTTTCTGTTCTTTATATCCAAGAAGTAGTAAAACAAATTCCTTCTATAAGTTCATATTCCTTTAGCCCAAACCCTTGGGGCCACACATTTGTTTTCTGAATTCAGAAATATTCAGAATGTACAAAGGTACACATACCCTGTATTATGTAACACCTCCAGCAGAGTCTGCGAAAGCACTCTGTAATTAAACACATTAATATTTTCCTGGCAAAATGCATGAATATTCACACTAAGTGGGATGAATAAAGACTACAAATAGTCAAGTCTTGCCACCAAGTGAGTTCAAGTTAGGTCAGGTTTTGCTGCCATTGATTTTTGAAAGAACTTTCAGTTTTCAGGGTCTTTTGGGTTTCAGAACAAAGAATTATGGACCTATATTTTCTTTCTTTCTTTTTTTTTTGCTGAGGAAGATTAACCATGAGCTAACATCCATTGCCAATCATCTTCTTTTTTAACTTGAGAAAGATTAAACCTGAGCTAACATCTGTGCCAATCTTCCTCTATTTCGTTTGTGGGATGCTGCCACAACATGGCTGATGAGTGGTGTAGGTGTGTTCCTGGGATCCCAACTGGTGAACCTGGGCCACTGAAGCAGAGTGTGCCAAACTTAACCACTATGCCAGGGGGTCAGCCCCTGGACCTATATTTTCTTATGCAGTGCCTTTGGGGTCTCTCCAGTTCCTACACACAAACTCAGCTCAGAGTCATCTTCTGTCTATTCACAACTGTGTTGTAGATTTAAAATGAACTCCTGTTATAGTCTGCTTGGCTAGATTAGGTTTTCAGACTGGTGAGTCCCAAACTTGACTGCTCATTAGAATCATCTGAGGAGCTTTAAAATATTCTAGTGCCCAGGGGCCAGCCGGTGGTGCAGTGGTTAAGTGCGCACGTTCTGCTTTGGCTGCCCAGGGGTCACTGGTTCAGATCCTGCGTGCGGACATGGCACTGCTTGACAAGCCGTGCTGTGGCAGGTGTCCCACATATAAAGTAGAGGAAGATGGGCATGGATGTTAGCTCAGGGCCAGCTTTCCTCAGCAAAAAGAGGAGGATTGGTGGCAGATGTTAACTCAGGGCTAATCTTCCTCAAAAAAAAAAAAAATTCTAGTGCCCAGGTTGCAACCCAGACCAATGAAATCAGAATGTCTGGGGGTGGGAGTCACTTTTTAAAGATCGCTGGGTGATTCCAATGTGAAGCAAAGTCTGGGAGCATCTGGCTTTTGTGAAAAGGGGAAATCCTTTGTAGGGATGCTGGGGTATGTCTCCTAATCACTGAGAGGGCTAAGCTGAGGCTGGAACAGAAGACTCAAAAACCATCTCTTGCATCTGGCCTGCAGTCTGGAGGGAGTGAGCAGTTGGATGGGGCCACCAGAAGCCTGCTGCCCTGAGGCAGGATGCCTGGGCCCTGTGGTGGGACAATAGGTCACAGTAACAAATCTGGCCTGGGACAGTCCAACATAAGACTCTGATGGCTAAGTGGAATCAACCAGGAGAACATACTGAATCTCCTTGGCTCTCTGGCTTCCATTCTGTTTCAAGGGCGTTTCAGTTTCTGACCACTGAGGTTCATCTCTTATTATCTTCTGTGCTAGGACCCTCTGGCCTGGAAGATGGAATTGGGCTTCCCTGTCTTACTCTTGCTACTCCCTATTATCAGGGTTTATACCCACCCTTGTTCCACTTTAGATTCCTTATGCTACTCTTCCCACTTGATCCGATTTCATCTCCTGGGTCTTCACTCTGGCGTTGTCCATTTGGCTGGCATCCTAGAAGACCCCCTGAAAGTTAGAAAGCAGACGGTGTACAAATGGTCAAAATCATCTAAGATGCTGAAAGCCAGACCAGCAGTTTGGGGTGAGGGAACCTCAAGATATGTAGTGCAAAGAGAAGCTAGGGAAGAGATGTATGATATAGTTTGAACTGTTGTTCAGCAAATATTCACTTCCCCCTCCCTCATTTTCCCACCCTGTCGATGTTGGGCTTGGCTGTGTGACTTTGTTTGGTCAGTAGAATGTTAGCAGATGTGATATGAACAGAGACTTAAATGTACTTGTGGTATTGGGCATGCTCTCTTAGGCTCCAATGATTCACTATGAGAAAAGAATGTCTGGATATCTGCTGCCTTGTCAGCCTGGGGCTTAGAATGAAGAAGCACGTGGAGCAGAGCTGAGCCCAACCTACAGCTTAGAGCCGAGCCAGACAACCAGAAGCAGAAAGTGAACCATCCCAGAGAACTGTGAGTGAGAAAAATACGTGTTTGTTGTTGTAGCCATTGAGTTTTGGGGTCCTTTGCTATGTGGCATCATTGTGGCAATAGCTGATTAATACTGAGAGAAATTAGGGGAGCATTCAAAGGTCATTAGAGTCATTCAAAGGCCTCAGCAAGGAAATCTCTCTGCATTTCCGTCTGGGCTTAGGGCCAGTCCTAGAGTATAACTAGCCTAGAGCTGGCAGGGAAGAGCCGATGTGCAACACTGATAAGTAAGTCAGCCCAAGCGGGGCAAGGGGAGTGGAGAAGAGGACTAATTCTGACAGTTTCACATTCAGAATTTGTTTTAAATGGACATGAATCTGAGTAAGCAACTCAGCAGCTCCTTTTTTTTTTTTTTTTTTTAAATTATTTGATTGAGGTCATAATAGTTTATAACATTGTGAAATTTCAGTTGGACAATATTATTTGTCAATCACCATGTATATATGTCCTTTTACCTCTTATGCTCACCCTCCAACCCCCTTCCCCTCTGGTAACCACTAATTTGTTCTCTTCGTCCATGTATTTATTTACCTTCCACATATGAGTGAAATCATGTGGTGTTTGTCTTTCTCTGTCTGGCTTACTTCACTTAGCATAATACCCTCAAGGTCCATCCATGTTGCTGGAAATGGGACTATTTTGTCATTTTTTATGGCTGAGTAGTGTTCCACTGTATATATATACCACATCTTCTTTATCCATTCATCTGTTGATGGGCACTTGGGTTGCTTCCACGTCTTGGCTATTGTAAATAATGTGGCAAAGAACATAGGGGTGCATAAATCTGTGAATTGTAGACTTCAAGTTCTTTGGATAGGTACCCAGTGGTGGGATAGCTGGGTCCTATGGTATTTATATTTTTAATAATTTGAGAAATCTCCATACTGTTTTCCATAGTGGCTGCACCAGTTTGCATTCCCACCAGCAGTGTATGAGGGTTCCCTTTTCTCCACACCGTCTCCAAGATTTGCTGTTTTTTATCTTGGTAATTATAGCCATTCTAACAGGTGTAAGGTGATATCTCATTGTAGTTTTGATTTGCATTTCCCTGAAGATTAGTGATGTTGAACATCTTTTCATGTGCTTATTGGCCATCTGTATATCTTCTTTGGAAAAACATCTTTTCATATCCCCTGCCCATTTTTTGATGGGGTTGTTTGTTTGTTTTTTTTTTTTGACTGTTGAGTTGTGTGAGTTCTTTATATATTTTGGAGATTAACCCCTTGTTGGATACAGGAGTTGCAAATATTTTCTCCCAGTTGGTGGGTTGTCTTTTCGTTTTGTTCCTGGTTTCCTTTGCCCTGCAGAAGCTCTTTAGTCTGATAAAGTCCCATTTGTTTATTTTTTCTTTTGTTTCCCTTATCCCAGTAGACATGGAATTCAAAAAGATCCTTCTAAGACTGATGTCAAAGAGTGTACTGCCTGTATTTTCTTGTAGGAGTTTTATGGTTTCACGTCTTACCTTCAAGTCTTTAGTCCATTTTGAGTTAATTTTTGTGTATGGCAAAAGGCAGTGGTCTACTTTCATTCCTTTGCATGTGGCTGCCCAGCTTTCCCAACATCATTTATTGAAGAGACTTTTAGCTCCTTCATCAAAGATTTCAGCAGCTCCTTTATAAAAAAAGAGTTAACTATCTTGTCGCAAACCACAGCAAGCAGACAAGCTAGACCAGAAGTTAATCAAAATCAGTCTCTTCTCAGAAATGCTCCCCTCACCAACTGTCCTCAGTCTTTCTGTTGTTGAAGAGTGTCAGAGAATGACCTGAAATGTGGTTGTGGCTTTTATGTTTGTCTTTAAAGAACGAGAAGTCTGACCTTGGCCTCTGGCACAAGAACAATAAGTGAGAAAAGATTTAAATCAAACAGAACCTCATAAACACTCCAATCCAGTTCCTTTTTTTTTTTTCTTCTTAAAGGAACTTCTCTTAGTTTAGACTGTTGGAAAAGAAATGCACTATGGTATAATTCAATATTAAAATACAGAATAAGCAAATGAAATTTTTCCTAATTAAATTCTACTATATTACATAGCATGATAAAGAATAATTTGGACTGCACAAGATGTTGGTATCAGTGAATAAAAGGATTCTTATGACCAAAGAAGTCAGGGAAATGTTGGGTTAAACAACATTCAACAGCTTTCTTGACTGCAGGACTTTTCAGATCCTTTGCTAGGCCAGTGGACATTTTGAGTCTCTAAAGAATAAAACATTTTCCAAGTTTAGTTGAAAATGAAGCCCCGCCCCTCCCATCATTTCTTGAGAGTAGTATGGAAGATGCTTTAGGAGATGTTGTATTAGATAAATGTCTGGGCTTGTAATAATCTCTCCTGTGATCTTTAAAGATTATCCCTGAAGCAATGACAACGATGGGTACCCTCCTGGAATGGAGATCCTGGTCAGCTTCTGTCTGGTTTCTAAACCTGTGGGCATCCCTTGATCAAGGGCCATGTCTCTTTCTCTTCTCTTTCTCGGGACTATTCTTTAGAATGCATGGAACAAAGCTGGTAAGATTGTTAATGTCTAGATATTTATAAATATGTAAATATTTCATCACTACTACCTTCCTCTGTACAATGCGAGCTCCCTTGTGAAGGTATTTGTACCAACAGAGCTCAAATCCACTGGCACCACCACATCTGTCACTGTCTCTCTCCTAGAATTTAATTGGCAAGAGTGACTCATGGGACCTTATTTGTTAGCATTTTAGGAGGGACTCTTTCTCCAAGATTTCATGTTCCCAATGTCTGATTTTTCCCTGTGGCTGATAAGAGGGGCTTCTAAGCTGAAGCCCCTCACACGGGATTTGCCATATTCCCACACCTCACCCCAGTGATATATTAGGATTCTGGCTGGTTCTAGATACAGCACATCAGAGGCTGGCTGCTTTCAGTCCAGGTCCCTAACACCAATGTTTCTTTCATCATGAGGGCAGTATTCTTTCGTTTATTCGAAAGATAGGAAGGCTTGCTGGGGCTAGGACAGGGGGCTTGTTGGTGGGGCAGATAAAGAGAAAAATTGCTGGAAAAGAATTTTTCCCAACAAAAGTTGGCTATTTTCCAAAGTAAAAGAAACACTGATTTTTTTGGTCTGCACTTCTTTTATCCATAGGCATGGAGAGTCAGGCTTGATAATTCCAGTTACTTTATACTTTTCAGTGCATGTCAGGTCCAAGGAGACACAAGAGTTTCAAGTAGCTTTGTGAGAAAATAATTAAGAAGCAAAGATCACTTGTCTAAAGAAGAGACAGCTCTGAAGAGTAGGCTGATGTCAGATGATGATCTTTTACTATGGCCTAGAACTTTCCATGATTTGGGGCCATAACATCAGAAGTAGATTTGTGTTGATGCAAATTCGATTTCCAGACTTCGTTTTGCATTTAGTTTCCTTTGCTTCAAAATTGCAGGTGGTTGTGTGGAATTTGGCATTTTGGGCTTTGATTTTATCAAGAACTCCCATTGGATCCTTGTAAAGAGTGGATTATAGAAGGAGAATCACCCTATGGCTTGGAATCATAAGAGACTACCACACGTGCCCATGACGGCTCCACTTCCTCTGTTAATATTCCTTGATATAAATGGGGCTCCTCACAGCAGCTTTGGCTCTCTTAATCTATGCAAGAGGCCCATTTTCTGCTTTTCACCATGTTTAATTGTAGCAGGTAGCTTCCCTACCACAATTCCGAATAACCATTGAACTTAACTTTGATTTGCATTGTCCTCCTTTTTCCATTTATTAGCAAGCATATTGGCTCTGCCAGAGTCATGTAATTATCTTCGTGTCTGCCAGTTTAGGACATATGGTGTATTATTTTGGGAAGACAGATAATGCTCCCATTTGGGGCAGTATCCGGGCAGTCTGAACATGCCTTAGAAAAGGTTTCTGTATAAATTAATTTCCCCTCTCAACTGTGTAATGACAGTATATTAATTTTTTGTTCTTTGAGGCATGCAGACTTAACTCGGAGAGGATTTTATAATGGTCTCCCATGATACCATTCGTTTGGCAATTTGAATATCTTAGCCTGGAGACTTTTTTTTTAAGGAAACAAGTTGACAATCTAGTGTGCCTCTTAGAAAAAAGCCACTGAATCAACAGCATTGGGCCCAAAGAGAACTAAGAGGGTTGTCAGATGCTTTCCACTGCTTTTAGAACATCAGATGCTGTGTCTGAGAAGGGAAGACCCTCCAGTCATCCACCAGAGGTAAAGACTTCAAGGCATCTGTTGGTGGCTCCAGCTGGCTCTCTCCTCTGGGGTCTAACTGGGTCCTGCTGCTAAATCCCTGGCTAGCACTTTGGAAACTCAGAGAAACATCCCAAGATACCTCAACCTAAAAAAATGGTCATGGACAATATTTTTAAGGAAAAAATGGATTTTTTCCCCTTATTTTTTTTTTTTCCTTGAAGTGCTATGTTAAAAGAAGATGATATCCCTAAAGGTAACTAGCCTGCAAAGTTGGCCTGCTTTTCCAGGTTTTCTTGTTAAGGCATTTGTTTCTCAGCTTGAGGGACCCTCAGTTCGTCTAAAGTAGATGCCCTTTGAGGATGCTCTATGCTTCCCAATTTCCACCGTCACGTCTACTAAAAGTCATGGAGCAGGGTTGCATGGAGCAGTGGTTCGCAGACTCTGGCTTGCATCAGAATTGCCCCGAGGTCTTGTTCACAGAGATTGCTTGGTCCGAGTCCTAGATCTTCTGATTCTGTGGTCTGGACTAGGGTCAAGAATTTGCATTTCTGCCAAGTTCACAGATGGTGCTGACGTTTCTGGTCTGGTGACGATGCATTGAGAGCCACTGATGTAGGCAGAGGCCAAGCGGGTAGACTCTGAAGTTGGGTTGCCTGAGTTCACGTACAGGCAGGCGTCAATTTTCAAGATACTGTGCTAAGAGAAACGCATGCATATCAGGCCTGTGCCCTTGGTATCATGTACAATGAGGACTGCCTGGTACCTGCAACCTCTCTGTGCTTCAGTTTCCTCATCTGAGAATGAGAATAATAATACCTACTTAATAACAGTTGTTGTGAGGATTAAACGAGACACTACTTGAAAATATGTAGAACTGTGCCTGACACATAGTAAATACAACATATGAGTAGCTATTATTATATTATTATTAAATGGACACACTTAGAATTATAAGATTTTAAACCCTGAAGGGACCTTAGAGACAACATAGCCTAACTCTTCACCCCACCCTCTTCTTTTAGGAAAGGAAATGGAGTCACAGAGAAGTGGAATAATCCACTTAAGGTTCTATGAAGAGCTAAAACGCACAACTGGTGCCAGAACTGTCCTCTCTTAATTCTTAATTCAGTACTTTTTCCAAAACATCATGTTGATGACTTCACTTTCAGAGATTTGTTCACAAATGCTCATTCAGGTTATACTAAGGACATTTTGATCTTGTTAATTTTAAGATCAGAGAGACCCGGGAAATACAGGAGCAACTTCGTAATAAGAACTTAATTTGGTGTCTGGCTTGAGGACCAGCTCTTTGCATTCAATCCATGGCTTTGTTGCAGAGGGCCCCCAGGACGTGTGTTTGGTAGAAAGGCTCTGCCGTTCGCTCTTGGGTATCATTCCAAAGGCTGTTCCCTCAGTCTGCTTAGAAACAGTAATTTTATTTTTGTTTCACTGGTGCTTGGGCTTGTGTGGGGCAAAGTCACTGGTCACATGGGAAAATAGGAAAGAATAATGGATTCCTCCTTCGACACAGAGGAAACGGATTCTTCAAAATAGATCCTGAGTTGGCCATTGGATCCTAAACTCCTTCTCCAGGTGCTCACATTGGTATCTAGGGAAAGCCTTGATGTGTCCACTCTTTTATTCAACAAACAATTACTAAGCACCCACTCTATGCCGGGTACTGTTGGAAAATGGAAAGAACTTTGGACTTTCGCATGCAGGTAGTTCTTGGCTTGATTTATTTCATTTTCAGTTCCACTTGCTTTTCTTCTTTTCTGGTTGTCTAAGGCTAAGAGGCCAATAGGCCAGGGTTGCCAGGTTCATGGTAGGTGCCCAATAAATAATTGTTGAGCGAATGAATGAAAGATGGAAAAAACTACAAGGGAGAGCCTGAATTCCCATCCTTAGCCCAACCTCAGATCCTAGCTTTCCGATTTTGGAGCCTTAGACATGGATTTGACATTATTCATAATCTCCACTTCCACCTCATCACCACCACACACACACACACACACACACACTCACACACACACACAAAGTTGGCTTTAGTTTATTTTGAGTGATTGGTCCCAAGGACTGCCCTGAGCATTGAGGAAGGACTGAGTTATTTGTCAGGGGACCTATTCCATATATGGTTTATAACATGTATTCATCCATTTGAAAAGCTGAGCAAATCACTAGGGCCAGCCACCAGGCTGCACTCACAAACATCAGCCTTCCTGAAAATGTCTGTGTTGGATATTAGATCCTTTACATTAATAGCCAACAACTATATACAGCTTTACTGGCCACAGATTGTTGTCTCGTGTGTTTGAGGGCCCTGGGAGACAGCTACATAAAAACATTATCAGGCTTTGAGTATTTAAATAGAGACTGGGGACAGGTGGCTGTACAGCTCATGAGTCATCATTCTGTAGCTCAGGGCCTTTGGCTATGGATGACGTCAGCCCGGGCAGTGAGCGACACCTTAAAAAGAATGAAAGTGTCCCTACTCAGATAGCCATTGCCTGTAGTTAGGCTAATTTTTTGCATATATCTCTGTAGCGAGATTTCTGAAATAACTCCTTGGCTGTAACTTATGTTTGTTTGTTTTTTTTTAAATTAAATGTTTAGTTTTAAAATAGCGTAGATTTACAGAAAAGTTACAAAGATAGAGAAAGTTCCCATATATCGCACGTGCAGTTACCCTTAATGTTGACGTCTTACATTACTATGGTGCTTTTGTCACAACTAAGGAACCAACAGCAGTACATTACTGTTAATGAAATTTTACACTTTGTTCAGATCTAATGAGTTTTTCTCTAATGTCTGTTTTTTGCCACATAATCCATCTCAGATACGACAGTACATTTAGTTGTTGTGTCTCCTTAGGTTCCTCTTGGTTGGGCCAGTTCTCAGACATTCGTCGTTTTGAGGAGCACGGCTCAGGTATTTTGTAGAAAGCTCCTCAGTTCAGGTTTGTCTGATGTTCTTTCTCATGATTAGACTGGGGTTATGTTTTTTTGGGGGGCATGGGGGGAGGAAGAACACAGAGGTAAACTGCCCATCTCATCACATTCTTTAAAGGCTGTTTTCATGATGACTTATCGCTGATGATGTTAACTTTGATCACTTGGACAGGACAGGGCTTGCCAGCTTTCTCCTTTGTAAAGTAACGTTTTTCTCCCTTTTAATACTCTACTCATTGGCAACGAGTTGCTAAATGCAGCCCACACTTAATAGATGGGGAGGTCAGTTCTCCTTTGAGAGAGAAGTATGTACACAAATTATTTGGATTTTTTCTGTATGACAAATTGCCTTTTCTCCCCCATTTGTTTACTTATTCAAAAATTTATTTATATCAGTATGGACTCACAGATATTTACTTTACACTTTGGATTTTAACTTAATGCTGCCTGCTTTATTTTGTTTCTCAAATTTTTCCTGCTTTGGCGATTGGGAGCTCTTCCAGGTTGGCTCCTGTGTCCCTTTGACACACCCTCATTATTATTATTATTTTTTGAGTTCTTTCTTAATTTCTGGTGCTACAAGATGCTCCAGGCTCATTTGAGTATTTCCTGCCTCAGTCATAGAATCAACCATTTCTCCAAGGAGCTCTGGTTCCTTTTGTTGGAAAATGGTATTAGAAACCAAGGTGTCTGCACTGAGTGACTTGATGGTGCTTTTAATAGAATCTCAGCTAGGGAACAACGAGCTAGGGATCACTTGTGGACTTAATTAACAGTCCCACGGGGCTGTCCCAAGATTTGATAGAGTCAACAAAAAGAACTTTAGAACACACAAGGAATGGCTTCCCTTTAAGAGGAAGATTTTGGGATATTAGGATGGAGGGTGGCTACTTGTTCTGCGTAACAGGAAACGTCCTTTATTAAAACAATATTTTTTAAGGAGTAATGTCACTTTTTTTCAGTGTTCTAGTCCTCAAAATCTTGATTGCAATTGTGGTGATGGTCTATCTCATTCTCCTATCTCTCCGTACCACTACCTGGTAGGCATCCTTATCTTGAGACTTGAAGCAAATTACAGAAGGATTAGTTTGGGAATGACTAAAGACTTATATGAGTAAAGATTTATAGTTCTGAAATGAGCACCAGAAATATACCAGACAGGGGGTCCTGAAACTCTCACTGCCTGCTTCTCAGGAAGGTCACCACGGACACTTCTTTATTCTTAGTGCTGCCTCTTCTCATCCCATGTGGCTCTGCCAACCTGGCCACAGCTGCTTGGACCTATGAGTGGTACCCAGACAAAGACTCAGGAGTCAACTACCCCACCTTTTCCTCTTTCCTGTGTGCTTCTTTATAATTTAATTTTAAGAAATTTGGAGGAAACTCATATGTTATTTAAAACATTTTTCTGTTAAGGCCAACAGAGACATGTACGACATTTGAGTGAAGTTTAAAGATAAATATTGAGGCTTTCAATATTTTTTCCAAACTTGCTAAATAATGAAAAGGGCTATGACTTCATACAATGGACAATTCAGCAGTAAAAAGAATTAAGTGCTGCCCTATGCTACAATATGGGTAAGCCTCAGAAAGATTACACTCAGTGAAAAAAGCCAGATGAAAAGGACCACATATTGTATGATTCCAATTATATGAAATGTCCAGAGTAGGCAAATTTATAGACACAGAGACAGATTAGTGGTTGCTTGGGGCTCGTGGTGGGCATGGGGATTGACTGTAAATAGGCATGAGAGAATCTTCGGGCGTGATGGAAATGTTCTAAAACTGGATGACGGGGCTGGTTATATAACTCAAGGAATTTATTAAAAATCATTGAATTGTAAATTTAATGGGTGAATTTTATGGTATGAAAATCACACCTCAGGAAAGTTGTTTACAAACAAAAAACAGAAAAGAAAAGAAAAGGTAAGCAAGAGAGAAAAACAGCTATGCTCCCAGAACCTCCGGGGGTCTGGGCTCAGCTGTTAGAAGCACTTTTTTAAAAGCATAGCTGTAGAGAACTTGGGGGTGCCTAGTCCCTGTAACCTCAAAGTACCTAACTCAGGAATGTGTATTTTGCTTACTGGAAAAAAAAGGCATAATTTACTTAAAATAATTATGAATTCTACACAGTAATTCTGATATACATTTCTAGCACATTCTCATAAAGGAACTGATGATGAATTTGAACTGGATAAGACTAAGAGAATTACCTGTCTTCTGAAAGGGACCAGCACAGTGCTTTTCAAGCTTTAATAGGCATAGAATCATCTGGTAGTCTTGTTGAAATGCAGTTTCTGATTAAGTAGGTCTGGAGGTGCCACCCGAGATCCTGCATTTTAACAGTCTCCAGTGATGCTCATGCTCATGATGCTGATGGTCCATGAAACACACTTTGAGTAGCAAGGGACTAGAGCATAGTGGTCAAGGGTTAAAGATTTGAAGCAGATGCAGATGGATTCAAATCTGGATTCTGCCACTCACTTGCAGTGTGGTTTTGTGCAAGTTGCTTGAGGTCTCAATGCCGCAGTTTCATCGTGTACAAAGTGGTACTAATAATAGGACTAGCTCATATTGTAAGGATTAAAGGCTTATATAGCGCTTAGGAAAAGTCCTGCGCGCACAGTGAGTGCTCAAGATAGTTGTCAACAACATTCTTACTATTCTGATGCTGACCATAATCTTGTTCTCTTGGTGTCTTTTGATACCCTGCTTGCTGGGACCCTTTGCTCTGTTTTGCTTTGGTATTAGATTATTTCTTTTTTCTTTCTTCTCTCTCTCTTTAATATAAAAGCATTTATTTATTAAAGTTTATAGAAAGTTGTTAGAGTTTACGTGCTTTTAGAAGGTTCACTTTAAGTACCCACTCTCTGCTTAAGAGGTTTGTTTTCTTCCTTCATTATCTGCAAAATGCCTGGCCCTAAATTATTCCTCACCCAGAAATGGCTTTTTTTCTGGGTGGAGCCCGGGCTCTTCCGGCCTCTCTGTCCGGTTTGTGTTTTCTGGGCTGTGGAGCGATGAGGAGTTTTTCAACAGTTCCCCCCTTTTTTGGAGGAATTGTTTCCTCATGAGGGTTTGAGCTGAAAATGGAATTTTCCCTTTGTTGAGTAGAAAAATCCTGGAAGCCAAGACAATTCCTGTAAAACAGCATTAAACATCTCCCAGCTCCACCCCACCACCCCACCTGTAACAGTTCAGAGGATATTCCTGTTTAACTATTCCAATTTTCATGTTGCGTCACATGTAAGCGCGTTTGTATGGAGAGGCCAATCTTCTGTCTTGATTGAATTGTTCTACCAAGTGATATCTTGTGCACGTCTCTGGGTCACATAAAGAGTCGATTATTAAGTAATTTTGCTTTCTGTAAGATATGTAGGTGGACTATATTGTACCATCTCTAGAATGTGTGTGTGTGTGTTTTATTTTAAAGTACCCACAAGAGGCTAGACCACCACAAGAAACAATGGGAGGCATATTTCCACTTTACACTGGTGGCCAGAACTTGAGGAAATCCAAACTTGGAAGGCAAATCCCAGGCTGTGCTGCTGAAATCCCTGTGATGTTATTTCAGATTCCAGAATGATGAACTCATGCTTTAGTACAGGTACTGCTGGGGGTATTTTTCAAAAATCCATTTCATCGAGGCGTCATTAATACAGCATTAAATGCTCGCATTCGGTGTGTACAATTCATGAATCTTGACAAATGTGCGTACTCATGTAATCACCGCCACAGTCAGGATATAAAACATTTCCATCACTGCTGGGGGATTCTTAATCCTGATAAATTCCTCTGGTGGGGGAAGGGCGAGGCCCACCCCTGTGGCAGGAATTGGACTTTCCTGAAAGGGGAGAGAGGAGTCATATTCTAAAGGGCTAATGGAGCTGGTTTCACCCCCCAGAAGAGGATGTGATGGTCGTGGACCCCAGGAGAAGGAGGTGACCTAAGAAACAGAGTTTTCCATGAGAAGGTCCCAAGTGAAGGCTTTCCTTTTTTTCTATTTTACTCTAAGTCACATTTAGTGTTCTGTGTTGTGTCACCAAACTTTTTACAAAGGCACAAACTGTACTCTAGTGGCGTTGGCAAGTGTCAAGAGGCAGACAGCAAAAGAAAATGCCACCAGCTTTGCATCGCCCCTTGGCTGAGGCCAGCAAGCCAGAGGTTGCACCCTTTTCAGGACAAATGAGAGCCTTGGAGGTCCTGGAGTGACCAGGGACAAACAAATGATGGCTCAAGACGGAGCTGAGAATGGTGGCGAGAGAGCATGTGGTGAAGAACAGCCGCTGCGCCTAGATGGACTCAGAAGCAGATGTCAGATGAGCTCGACAGAAGTAACTCTTAAAACAGGGTCGTCAGACTTAGCAAATAAAAACAGAGAATGCCTAGTTAAATTTGAATTTCAGATAAACAATGAATAATTTCTAGCATAAGTATGTCCCACACGATATTTGGGACATACTTGTAAAAAAAATTGCTGTTTAACTGAAATTCACATTTAACTGAGCATCCTGTATTTTATCTGACAACTCTACCTTAAAAGAAAGAAAGACCAACAACTGGGTTACAATGTTAATCATTTAGTCAAAGTGATTAAAAGTGAAAAATGAAAAATAAGAACCCACATCTTAGGGAGATTTGAATAAAGGGTGATGTGCTGTGTGTGTGTGTGTGTGTGTGTGTATGTATATATATGTATATATACATATGTCGTCAAAGAGGATTAAAACTGAAAGACCATTATGTATGGATTTTTTATCTTGAACATAGAGGGAACTTGATATTTTATTTATTTGAATTTGTTTTCTATGGAACTAAGTATGTTTTTGATTTTTACTTCCAGACGAGTTTAGTCTTTAAAAGTCTGTTTGAGTGGATTATGGTTTCCTTAGAGACTCTCTTGAACTGGGCATCATCTCAACAGGAACACTTTATATCTGTGAGCATTTGTCAATAGAGAGGGGGTCACAGAAGCCAAAGACCTTTCTTACTCCGTCCTCACAGTTTAAAAAAAACGAGTCCTATGAAAGTTTTATATGTATATACTAAAAAAATTCAAGTAGTGCTAAAACACTTACTACAAAAAAAATGGCCCTGTGTTCAACCCTTGTTCATTGCCTACTTCCAATCCCCAGAAATAACCACTTTTAATCCTTTATAGAAATTACTTCTGGTATGTACTTCCACATGTCTAATAATATTCTTATGTTGTGATCTCTTAACATTATTTTTTGATTTACTGCTAGGCGGTTGAGAATTTCCCTGTCTTATATTCCTCTCTGCAATTTTCTCTCGGCTTCTCCTCTTTGCTGTCTATCCAATTTTTGGTTCAAGCAAGAGTTGGTGTTTACACTGTTTCAATTTATAGATGCCCTTCACTGCTGAGAAATGTATATTACGGTTGCATTTTTATACCATTTTTGTTTTTCCTGGAGTTAATAACTGCCTCTGTTTTTTATTTTTAATTTTTAAAATTGAAGTGTAATTAATATATAACATTATATTAGTTTCAGGTATGCAGCATAATGATTTGATATTTATATGTATTGTGAAATGATCACAATAAGTCTAGTTAACACCTGCCACTGTACATAGTTACAAAAGGTTTTTTTTTGTGATGACAACTTTTAACATTTATTCTTGCAGCAGCATTTGTTCTTGTTGCATATTTTCCAACACGCAGTGTTATTAACTATAGTTACCATGCTGTACGTTATATTGCCACCACTTATTGACTTTACAGCTGGAGGTTTGTACATTTGGAGCTCCTTCACTCATTTCACCCGCTGCCCACTCCCTGCCTCTGGCAACCACAGTTGCCTCTGTTTTTATTTTTGAATAGCTTTCTATAGAATTTTCTCTATTTTTTTCCCAAATGCTCTCACTGGTCTGTTAAAGGTAGTAATATATTTTTTCCCCAAATAACTAAATACAACAAATAATCTGTTTCTTTTTGTTCACTCTGGAGATCTTCCTATAGCCTTCTATCTTCCTGTTCCATCTGGAATGACTGGTCTCTAGGCCTCCAAACTGCTGTTGTCACGAGCCTTCCCTTCACCATCTGCTTGTTAATGCCTTAACATTTTTCTTCTGTTGAACCTTTCTAGAGCCCACATCTTCTTCTTTCTTTTATTGAAGCATATTATATAGTAGTTTCCCATCAAAAAGGGGCATGAGAGGTTTGTTTATTTGAATATTTTCGTGTTTGCAAGTGTCGTTGTTTCCTCCTGATACTGGATTGATGGTTACTCTTAGTATAGAATTTTAGATTAGGAATAATGACCCTCAGAAATTTGGAGGCATCTAGTGTTGCCATTCTTGTAGCCAATACTTGTATGTGATGTATTTTCTGTCTCTGAGAGCATTTAGAGTCTTTATTTATCCTAGATATTTTGATTTTTTCATGATGAAGTGACTTCAGTTGAGTCTCTTATTATTCATTGTATTTGTCACTTAGAGAAGTAGACACTAATGTCTTTAGTCATGGGCTATCTTCTTATATTGTGACTTTGATAATTTTACCCATCCTTTTTCTCTCGGAAAAATTATTTCTTTCTAGAATTCATAGTAATCAGATATTGGACTTCCTGGATTGCTTATCTAATTATATTTTATTTTCCTTCCTGTGTACCATGTTTTTAGAAAATTATTCTACTTTCTGGGTAAAGTTCTATAATTCTACTTCTAGGTAAGTTCCTCAAATTTATCGTCTAAATTTTCCATCAAAATTTTAATTTCAGTTAAATTGTAAATGATAGTACTATTTTGCTTTGATTCTTTTTACTGGCATCTTATTTTTGTTCCACAAATGGAAATATCTTCTCTTAGCTTTCTAAAGATATATACTATAGATTTTTCAAAAATTTCTTCCCCATTTGTTGTTTCTGTTTCCTTTAGATCCTCCTTTTCTGTTTGTTTTGGTGTCTTTCGTACCAGAAATCTGCTCTCCTAATTGGTCATCTTTGGCTTTCCATATGTAATTGAGAGTAAAGCACTAGAAAGCAGACTGGAGGGTGTGTGTTGTGGCGGCGGGGAGCCTTTCCACTGCTGGGCTTCATTTGAGGATGATGAGGTCATGAGGGTGTATTTTTACTGAGGAATTCCACATCTCTTAAGAGGTTTCTTGTCTGTGTTGTTCAGCTTCCCTAGGGAAGAATCTCCAGATTTCAGGCTAAAGTGGGATGAAGGGACAATACATTGCCTGGCTATTGTCATTTTGGGGCAGGTAGAAGAAGAAAGAGAAAGTTCTTATAGTTCTGTGTGTGGGTTTTAATTGCTCTGTTCCGTCCTACCTCTAACTCCATCCCTCTGCTATCTCCTCTTCCACTCTATTTGCCCTATTGGGTTAACACAATTTTTTATTCCTTTACTGAAATTTCAGTGGGGTGTGGGAAGCAAAGAGAGAAAACCATGGAGGATAATCCATCTTTATTTAGAAGCCTAAGACAAATACTTTTCACAAACAATCTTTATCAATCGAATCCCCTTAATTTCCATCTAAATAGCCTGTGTTGACTTTAAGGAGTGAAATGTGTTACTCTCCCTTCCAACCAGACTCTGAACTGAGTGGTATCTTGATCTGTATGGGAGCCTGCGCTTAATTGAGTTTGGTTTCTAATTCCCTTATTTTAGGTCATCCTTTGCTTGTTGTGGGCTCATTTTAATAAATAGAAAGAAATAGGCCAACCAGGAAACAGCTCCAAATGTAAGTGCTGGGAAGTGGGGTGAGGAAAGACGTGTGAACACTATTAAATGGTCAAAGTCCCATTGAGTGCTGAATAGAGATTCTATGACATTGGATCCTTTAATCAAATTAAAAAAACTTCTGCTGAAGTGAATCTGTACCTTCATTATTAGGAAGTAGGGTAGCATTTGAAGTACAATTGTGGAAGCAGTGAAATACATCCAAGAATCCATGAGGCAGCCACAAGTCTATTATCGCCCATAATGGAGCTGAATATAAAGAATTTGATTGAAGTCTTTCGGACATCCTGGATTTCTAAATCTATTTATGATAGCTAATGACATTCCCTGGTTCTTATTAAGAATATCCCTAGTCCTCCCCAGGGGGAAGCAAGATTCTCAAGAATGCCTTGATGTATAATTAGGTGGGAATGCAGTTATATTTCTCTTTGAAGGTTCTGAGGATAATCCTCTAGCTTGCCAGCTGACCTTATTATAAAGCTATTACACTTACGGAAATTGGTGGAGCTTTTATGATCTCATACGAGTATGGAGAAAGCAATAAATGAGAAAATATTCCATTGGGTTGGTGCAGCAATTTTGGAATGCCTGATTAGGTGAAAAAATAATAATGTTTATTGAGTGCCTACGATATGCTAGGCACTATGTTAGAATTTAAAAATGCATTATCACTGTTCAAATCTTTGGAAGAACCCTGTAAGGTAGGTACTATGATTGCATACACACTATAGATGGGAACACTGAGATCATATAGAAAGTAAGTGATGGAACCTTATTTTGAAATGAGGTATTTCAGTTAGGCTGTGTAGTGGATTATATAGGTACTCTGCCCAATCCTCTAAGATCTGATTTTTCTGTGTGTGTGTATGTGTGTGTATGCTTCAGTGTTCTTTTGCTTCCAATTTTTACCGTCTGCAGCTCTTTTTCAGAGGACTGCACTCAGGACACTGCGGCCAACTTTTCCTGGGTGGCCTTTAAGCAGCAACGGCAGGTGTGAGACTATGAAAGCTCAGCTTTCTTATCTCAAACTGGGACAACTGCAAGGTATTAAATTACACAGTCTTCGCTCAGACCAGCCTCCAGGGACTAGGCTGTAGCTCCTACCTCTGGAATTCCACCTGAGACTGCTTCCTTCCTTAGTTTCCTCACCTTCTCTATCTTGCTTCATCATCCTTCCTCACTTGTTTTTTCTGGGTGTACCTCCTTAGTACATCACTTGTAGGTGAGTCCTTGTCTTGGGGTCTCCTTCTGGAAAACTTGACCTAGGACAGAATAATTTTGTTTGCACTAACTAGTTGTGAGGCCACGCTGACCTTGCTGTGCACCATGGGGCTGGGGTGGACATAAGGAAGACAGTCTCATGCCTGCCCTTCTCACGTTGCCTTGTGACAGCCACACTGAACATACATTTAGGAATTCAAATATATGTCTTTAAGACCCCACATGATCTAGATTCAACTTCCTGCTCCGACTTCATCTCATGTCATAACGCCCTTTACTTTCCCAGGCACGGTGGCCTTCTTTCTGTTCTTCGAATGCACCAAGCTCTTTACTGCCCTGGCATCTTTGTACTTATTGTTCCCTTTCTCATCATTTAGGTCTTAGTTCAGATAATGTTAGAAAAATCCGACCACTCTAAAGGAACGCCCAACTCTCATATCGTTTAAAAAAATCGTCATATTCTGTTTTATTTTCTTTCCAGCATTTATCATCCCATGAAAGTGCCTCTTTCATGTGTTTGTTTACTTACCCATTGTCTCTTTTTCTCCATTAAAATGTCACTTGCATCAGGTCGGGGACCATGTCTGTGTCGTCCACGGTTACTTCCCTCATACCTAGGTCAGTGCCTGTCTCATATCGTGCTCAATAAATATGTGCAGTGTAGTGAACATCCTGCCTGCATCAAAATGGCTGAGTGAGATCCTTTTCCTTTTATGCTTTTTGCACTCGCTCTTCTCCATTATGTTGTTTGTAAGGCTATCAGATTAATAGAGGCGGAAATAGAAATCTATGATCTATCTATCTGAAGCCCATAGCAAAGAGTGACATGTTACAGGCCATAGACAACCCAGATGGCCATCTAGTGTGTTAAGGATATTTGATTTCTGTTCAAAGCAAGTCTCTGGTGCCCTTTCTGAGGCTTAGTTCCAGAATTTCTGACTCAAAACTTTTCTACTGGCCTGGGAACATCTTCTTCCTCTCCCTTTCCCCAACAGTATTTTTTATTCATTCCATTCCTCTGTAGAACAGAAAGACTGGCTCCCATTCTCACATCCTCACCCTAGCCCCTGACTCTGTCCAAAGTGGGGCTTCAATTACGTTTCATAGTTTCAAATAGATATTTTGGTTCGAAGGTGACAAGCCTCCAGTTGGGCACTTAAACTGCCTAAATATGGACCAATGGCTGATTTGTTCTTGTTCATAGTTCATAGTTTTCAAGAGCAATTGTGACACTTGTATCAGGAGTGCCTGATCACATAACTATATGTGGAATGATGAATAATACTGACTGCTAAACACATACTCCATTAGTGTATTTCAAAATGAGAAATAGCAAACCCATCACAATTCTTGGCTGAACCTGCACAATTCTGTGCACATGTTTCTGGCATTTTGCAACAATATCCAGTTACTTTCTGTTTATCAATGTCATTGTTTCACTGTCAGGGTGTTTATGTCACGAGGTCTTTTCTTCTGGAGAATTTGGGGAGACCTGGATAGTCACAGGTCAAACAGGGTACAGGCAAATCTAGGGAAGGGGCCAAGTTACAAGGACTTGCCTGCAAATAGAGAGGAAGGAAAGAGGAAGTGGAGTAATAAACACAGGTACTCCAAATCCAGTTGTGAAGCCAACGACGGGACCACAAGGAAACAGAGGTTGTTGTTAAGCTAAGACTGAAACACGACACGAGAGGAAAGAGAGCACCATTGGTCCACATCAAGATAAGGAAAACCACAACAAAGGGGAACATGTGTTATTGAAGACTTTGGAAAATCGGCTGCACACTGTACTTTTCATTCATTGATTTATCCAACCATGCATTCATTCACCTGTCAGGTATTTATTGAACACACACCTTATTTCATCTTGATGATGACCCTTGCTTGCATGTTAAACTATTTGTATGTAGTCCACCTGCTTCCCCCAAAGGTACTGGTAGTTGAACCATTTTGCAGTTGAGAGTTTGTCTATTAGACAGCCTTCTTAGCCTTCTAACTTCCTTTTGCTGGGTTTTGATCTCTAGTCGGGGAGTTGAAGTAGAAGCGGCAGTGAGAGAAGACGGGATGTAGTATGTGTGGCTACAGTGTAGTTGGGGTATGAATGGACTAGACATTGGACAGGATGGTGGGGAAGGGGAAGTGTCTCTGTTGGTTAATTCTTGCAAGAACTCAGGTGAAACTTGAACAAGGAAAATCTACATTCTATGGTCCCAAGAGCATCTCTGTACATATACCTTTTGATAGTTGGGCTGTCTAAGGCAAGGCTGTTTGGAGAACTTTTGGTGCCTTTTGCCTACTATTTCTTCCTGTTTGCCATCTTCTAGGCATACAGCAGAATTGAACTTCCCAGTCCCCTTGTGGTTGTGGGGGCCGTGTGGCTTATTTCTGAGATAAGAATTGACATGTGTCTCTTCCAAGCTGCAGCTTTTAATTGCAGGCATGAGACCCTCCTGAATGCTCTTTTTGCCCTGCCATTGGCATCCAGCAACACCGGAATTGGGGGTTGCTCTGTCAGCCTGGATCCCGGGGTGAAGAGATTTGGGGAGCAGTGCCTCTCCTTGCCCATCTGGCCTGTGACATTCAGGGGATGTGAGTGAGAAACAAACTGTGTTGTAACTAGCCACTAAGATTTTGAATTGCTTGTTACCAAGCAGCATCTAACCCATGTATTCTTAACAAGGGCAATATCACTTAAAGGGGATGAAAATTAGTTCTTGCGATGGGTGAAAATATGTAGTACATACATACTAGAAATAAAAAGATACATAGCATATCTGTGGTATTGAAATTTCATGGGAGGGATTAAGAAAAAGATGTCTAAAAAAAGACTCCTTGGGGAGATGATAATGAAAAATAGGTTGAGAAAAGTGATCCAGCTTATCCTGAATGACATTGTTATGAAACACATAATCTTTGTCTTTTCTCTGTTTCCCTTTCTGTATCCTTTCCCCCCGTCACTGATGCCTCCAGAACACTTTCAGCTACCAGTGCCAACAGGAATGTAAATCTAAAACTTTTTAGGATAAGCCTAGTTTTAAATTTTCTGTTCCTTTGTCTCCATAAGCACTTTTGAATTTTCCAAGCATATTCTTGATTTTTGGCTTGAAAAATATGTTCAATTTATGTAGGGGCTTCATGGTCTCTTGACTTCTATTGAATAGAAGGTTCTTGAAGTTCTTTTGTGGGGGATGAGGAAAGGAGAGCCAGGGTCAGCTTGTTAATGGGGACTTGCCATAAGTTCATCTTGCCTTGAGGGATATCAAGGAAGAAGCAGATTTAACCTTTTGGTTATGACATTGAGAGTGTTTGGGTATAAAGTAAATCAGAGATAGATTTCCCATCAGTAAGACTTGGCTAAAAGAATGATTTTGAGTTGAGGGAGGAAATGCTGAACACCAGCTCTGTAAGTAAAGGAGGCAGATGTCCATGGGGCACCCCTGGACAAAATATCTCCCCAACTGGAGAACATTGTCTTTCGCAGGATAAAGCAAGTGAGCCAAAGATAAATGAGCCCCTGTAACTCAAAGCTATTAAACAACCCAATGAGAAGTAAGATCCTACTTCCGGGGTGATATTCTGGAGAGGAGCCAGTGCTCTGGTGGACAGGAGTGGTGGGGAGTGCTCCAAGAAGCTAAAGGCTAGCCAGAGTGTGGGACCATGACGGTACCCTTCTGCTTGTTCAGGTGATGCTTTCAGACTCGAGCTGACCCCCTTGGCATATAATCATTGCTTAGTAAATATTTATTAAGTGAAAGCATGCATGAGGAAATACCTGTCATCAACCATAATGATTCCCAGGGAAAACAGCTGGACTGTGAAGACGTCCTGCCTTGGAGGCAAGGGTGGAGCAATAACTGGGGGAACAGGCATCCTGTGTCCCCTTCATTTTTCCTCTTTGTCCACTGCTCCCAAACTGCCCGGTATTGAGTGCTTGATTTGAACAGTCCCCATGGGTGGTGACTTCTTTAGCTAAATTTGGGAGGCCTTCTGAAACAGCTCCTCTATTCTTTATCCTGTTATTCTACAAATCCTTGCTACTCAAAGTGTGGTCTGTGGACCAGCAGAATCAGCCTCCCCTGAGAGCTTGTTAGAAGTGCAGGATCTCAGACCCGGCCCCAGACCTAGTGCATCAGAAACTGTGTTATCAAGATCCGCAGGTGATTCATCTGCAAAAACTCTGGAGATAGGCATAATAGATTGGTTCAGAAGTTCCTCCATCTTCCTCATATTGAGTTTGCCTTCATGCTTATTACCTCATGGTCACAGGATGGCTGCTGTGGCTCCAGGCATCCTAATCATATTTAAAGGTAGAAGTAATGGAATAATTGGTGTTAAGAGCACATCTTAGGTTGACCTTTTTTTTCCTTTTTAACAGGAGCAAAACATTTCCCCATTTCCCCTTCCTCCTTATAGATGGCTCTCTATGTCTCACTAGCTTCCACTAGCTAAAGGGAAGCTGGCAAATTGGGTTTCTGGCTTTTCTTAGCTTCTATAATTGAAAGAGAGCAAGGAATAAGAAAGTTGGGAGAAATGGCTATTGGATGAGAAGACCAATTATGCCTGTCACACTGGGAAAGAGGCCTTTAGGGGTATTTGTAGGGTTTTGTGGTGTTAGCATGGGGCAACCACTTATTAACAACTTGAGAAAAGGCGTGAAAGTCATGATTATAGTATTTTGAAAGTCATGATTATAGTACTTTCAAATGATACCTGGTGAGGACAGTTAATATCTTAGATGACAGAATTCAGTTTCAAAAATTATATTTTTTCCCAAAGATAAAAACTTTACATACAGATGAAACACAAATTACCTAGCACAGAGGCATACCTGGCTTGACATCAGTTAATGTGAAAAAGCCGTTGGGGTTTAAGCTGGTCACTAATTCCAACATGAGTAACTGAGAGAGAGCATCTGATTAAATTCCTGAAATAAAAATACACAAATTGTGAGTAACTTGGCCACAGATAATCTTTCTCCTTTTTTAGTGTGATGTTATCTCCATTTCTACTACTCGTTTATTCGTTCATTCAGGATGGCTGCATTGAGTACGTCCTGTGTGTAGGACACAGTGCAAGGCACTGGGGGAACAAAAGATGGAAACACTAAATACGCAGAGTAGTTGTTTATTAGAAAGTGTGGTAAATCCTACAAAAACAAAAAGTCAAGGAGTCTATGAAACTGGACAAGGGGAGGTTTTGATTGGGCCTTGGGGACGGAGGAAGATTTCTCTGAAATCCGCTGAGACCGAGAGGATGAAAAGAAATTGGCCGAGTAGATTGCTGGGGAGGAAGCAGATAGAGGCGGAGAAAACCAGCACTTGTGAGGATGCTGATGCGGAGAGGGGTGGGCGGGCTTGAGGAAGCGAAAGTCTTGTGTGGTTTCCAGAGTGGAACTGGGAGGGGGCGTGGGAGGGAAAGATACGCAGAGATGAGGATGCAGGATGGTGCAAAGACGGGTCTGTCGCAGCCCTATGGGCCATGATGAGAGTCTTGGTCTTATTCTAAAAGCGTTGCTCCGCCCTGTAGAAAAGAGCCCCCTGGCAAGTGTGTCCAGAATGAAGCGGAGGGGACAAAATAGATGTTAATGAGTTAATGAAATGAGTTAATGTTATTGCCGTTTTGGACATAGAGATGCAGACAGTTTGGACTTTGGGAGCAGAGAAGGAGAGGTATTCAGGATTTGGAGATGGATTAGATATGGGGTGAGGTAGAGGGGGGTTTCAAGACTGACTCCTAATGTTCCGGCTTGAAATTGAGCGGATGGCTTTGTATTCGCAGAGAAAGGACGTTGGAGCCGGAGGAAGGGGTGGAGGTCAGTTTGGGCCACACCGAGCTGGAGGTGCCCGTGAGACAACCAGGGGGCTCTGTCAGCCGGTGGCTGGGTTTATGGGTCTGGAGCTCTGAAGAATGGTCTGGATGGGGATAGAATATGTGGTCACCTACTTAGAGATGGAGAGGAAGTCGGGCGTGGGCGACGTGGTCTACGCAGACAGCACATGGAGAGAATAAAAGCAGGGCTAAGACCAAGGCTGGAGGAACCAACATTCCAGTCTGAGATGAGAAGGAAGACCCGGCAAATGACACTGAGCAGTGGGATGTCGGGAGGTAGGAGGAAAACCAGGCGAGGGTGGCACTGCAGAGGCCAGGAGAGAGAGCTGCACGGAGGGGCTGGGCGCCCGGCAGACTGCGCCTTCCACCTGCGTGAAGCTGGGTGCAGTGGAAGGGGTGAAAGACCTCCTTGCTGCTCCTCGTCTGAAACTGAAATGCGTTCTCCCAAATTGGGTGTACTTAATGAATAATGTTTAAAACTCCCTATTCTCAACATTTAAATTGTGTGAGTTTAACCTTTGATCCACTTCACTTTGTAAGCCACTCAACTGCAATTACTTTTTGGTGATTATTTCTCTCCCCTTTGCGTGCCAGTGGCCCTGAATAGAAAACAAGTTTCCAACCCCTCAGCTCTAGAGGTTTGCATTTCAAAAGACCCTTCAGCTGCTGTCCAAAATGCGTAGTGGGTTTGCAGTCAGCGCTTTTTCATTTCCTCTACCAGAAGAACGCGGCAGGCGGTTCACTAAGTGAGGACGGGTGTCGACCTCGAGTTGGCCGCACTCCACTGTGCATTTCAAAGCAGATTAGGAGACACTTTGAACAAGCCCTTGCTGAACGTCAGGTGTCCTTCCCAGCGCCTCAGGTGGAACTAGAGATGAGTTCCATGAATTGTTAATGCTGATCCAAAAGAGGGCTTTCAAGAATTCCTCCCCTAGTTTCTTCTCTGGGTGAAAATCACATTCCAGAGGAGGGCAAATGGCGGTCCTCAGAGAACCCTCGGAAGTGATCGCTGACACTTAGGGAGGCGAGAAGTTTACGGGCAGGATATAAGTATATTTGCTTAGTTTTTCAGGTCACGAATTTTTCATCCTGAATGGATGTACACAAATCTTGCCTGATACTTTCCCTCCTTTCTGGCAGCTGGGGATAATTGCTTATAAAGTATTGGTTCTGGCATCATTAATATTTTTAATTGTTATGATCAAATAATAACTTCGGTTGGGTGATATAGAATTTTGTGTCCTAAAGTGCTTTAAACACACACACACACACACACACACACACACAACTATGGCTTACTAGACTTTTTATTTTTAATCTCAAATACTTGCTTTGAGTCACTGACTTTCCACAAATTCTGCCCCCCTCCTCCACTTCCTGCCAGGCCCACCCACCCTGCTTCTTTGACTTGCTGTTTCTTCCCTCAGCAACCCACTGCCTTCCCCGCTTCCTTGCTAAGTGAATTCTCTCCAGGCACAGTGACACCTGGCAGTGAAAGGAGAAGTAATCACCTGCAGCTGAGAAATATTCCCCAGTGATACCTGTAATACTAAAATTTCAGCCTTGTGTCTGGGAGAGAAATGAACGGACTGCTCACAGGAAGAAGTTTCCCTTTTCAATCTGAAAAAAAAATAAACAGAGAGTGCCCAGTAAAAGATTAGGAAAAAATGGATATTATGGCTTTCTTAATGTTATCAGCACGGGAATCCCAGAGTCATAGCATTTAAAAGGACCTTCAGGGGTCATTTAGTTCAATTCCGTGCCTCCAGGCAGGACGGGACCTGAATTATTTTAGACAGGTGGTTGTCTAGATCTGATTTTAAATGGCCTCCGGGGAAAAAATTCCACAGCTTCCCTTGGTGACCAGTTTCAGTCCGTAGTAATAGTGATGGAAACGTGGATGGTTACTCTGAGATGTCTCCTGGCATTACTGTCAGTTAATGAAGGACCTTTGGGCAGGACTGGACTGTTCTGCATCTGGGTTTTTCTAAGTTTCTTCCTCTTCTCTAACTCTCTCATTTTAGCTGTCATTTTACAACCTTGACAGTCCAAAGGCTCTTTCTTCCTTGCTCCTAACCCAGTCCTCTTGCTGTATTTTAAATTAGTTTCTTTTTGTTTGGGCCTTAGGGGAGAAGCCAGCTCGCCCCTTTCTGCTCTGGGTTATCTTTCATAAGCTCAGAAATTGTTATTGTTATTTCAGATCTGTCTAAAGTTTGTTCCTTACTACATTCTCAATATGATTGGCATTGTTAATGGAAATCACAACGAAAAATTAAGACAAAGCTGCTCGTGATCTTGCCACCTCAATGGCTCAGACGTTTCCTTCTTGGGGGCTTCCTTTAGTTAGTAGCCCATAGGTATAAATAGTTTTTTACACAAATTTTATTAGATATACCTTAACATTCTGTTTTTTAAAATTTAACATTGCACGTTAAGCATTTGCCTTTTCTCAGAACTGTTTTATAAATCAGCGTATACAAGTCCAGCTTTGGTTTTCCCATAATTTACATAAACATTCTCTTCTTGTTGGGTATTTAAATAATTTATAATTTTTAAGAACAAAATAAAGAAATTGGTGTCAGAGCCAACAGAACTCCTCAGCAGCTCCAAAAATTGGCAGCTAGACGGAGCAGTCCAGAGCACAGAGAGGGCTCTAGAATCTCACCGATGTTGATTCCAGCCCTGACGGAGGCAAAGGCCCAAGTCTTCCCTTGCTACATGTGAACAAACCCTCCTTAAATGAGCTGGTGAAGGCCCAGAGGCAGCTCAGCCGTAGATTAGATTGACTCACCCCTGCCCCGTCTCCCACCACCGACCTGCACACTAGCCACCTGACAGAGGAATGGCCATACTCTTTTGGGGGGGTAAATTTGATTGACTTCAGTCTCTGTTGTTCCTTTGCACACAATTTCTCATGCAATAGAAATCGCAAGTCATGACACAAAGTAGGAAAATGTGACCATAAACCAGAGAAAGAAAAATTCAGAAGAGTGGACCCACATAGGGCACAGAGGTCAGAATTAGCAAACATGGACTTTCTTTTTTTTTTTGGTGAGGAAGATTGTCGCTGAGCTAACATCTGTGGCCATTTTCCGCTATTTTTTTTTGGATGGGGATGCCGCTACAGCATGGCTTGGTGAGTGGTGTGGAGGTCTGTACCCGGGATCTGAACCCACAAGCCTCGGGTCCCTGAAGGGGAGTGTGTGAACTTAACCACTATGCCACTGGGCTGGCCCCAGACATGGACTTTTAAATAGTTATTATAATAAATATGTTAAAGAATCTAGTGGAAAAGACGGATAATATGTGTAAACAAATGTAGAATTTCAGCCAAAAAAAAAAAAAAAAAGAAAGAGAAGGAACATGTTAAAAAGAACCAAATGGAAATGCTAGAACTGAAAACTATCAGAGTTAATTTTAATAATTAAATTGATAGACCTAACACAGGTAAGGATCAGCAAACATGAAGACAAGCTAAGATAATACAAAAAAAGGAAATAAGAATGAAAAACCAAAAAGAATATCTGAGACGTTAGAGACAGCATCAAATGATCTAATATAAGCATGGAAGAAGTTGTAGAAAGAGAAGAGAGACATAACAGAGCAGAAGAAATATGTGAAGAGATAATGGTCACGAGTTTACCCAGACTGATGAACTATAACAACCCACAGGTCCAAGGATCTCAATGAATCCCAAGTAGGATACATTCAAAAATCATGGGCAAACATAGTCAACTACCAAAAAACAAAGATAAAGAGAAAATCGTAAAATTAGCCTGAAGAAAAAGATACAGAATTTACAGAATAATGGCAGATTTCTCACCAGAAATAATGTATATATATCTATATACACACATATAGTCTTCAAAAGATTATTGGCCATTTGAAACAGTAATTAAAACGTGCTGTGGGATTATAACATATGTGGAAGCAGCTGATGTGACAACAGGAGCACACAGGCTAACAGGTGAAATACAACCAGACTGCTGGAAGTTTCCTAAATTATTCGTTAAGGTAGCTTAACATTGTTTTACTGTGATAGCTAAAGATTCATATTTTAATCTCTAGATCGATCATTAGAAAACATCACAAAGTATATTTAAAAAAAACAGAAGTGATAAAATGGAATACTAAAAAAACTCGACAAAACAAAACTTGATTAACCCCAAAGAGCGTAGGAAATTAGGAAGAGGAATAAAGAAGAGATAAAAGAAATGGGAAAAAATATGAAGATGGTACTTTAAATCCATATCAATAATGACGTTGAATGCAAATGCACCAAACATTCCAAATAAAAGGCAAAGAATCTCAGATTATGTAAAAAGCAAGATACAATTATATGCTGTTTTAGTGGGTGGGTAAAGATACATCATGGAAACATTAAGCATAAGAAAGCTGGTCTGGCCTCAGCAAAGTAGACCTCAAGATAAGGAGTACTAGCAGAGATAAAGAGGGAAACTTCGTAATGATGGCAAAGGGATCAATTCATCAAGAAGATCCAAGTGTGCATGCATCTAATGACAACACCAAAATACTTGAAGCAAAATTAACAGAACCAAAGGGAGGAATAGACAAATCTGCCATCATGCACGTTATTGAAAATTCTGGTATGGTCCTTTATACTTCCAACTCACACACGCGTGTATGGGCACTCTCATGCTGCCCAAATCTCCCGGACTTTTGCAGCTGCATCCCACCTCTAGGGCTGTGGGAGAAGAGCAGCTCCGGCCCATGGCATGGACACATGAGCCCTTTACTCAAGAGCTTCCTGTTGGCCAGCCGTCCTGGAAGGCATCACACATGTGGAAGGACACTCAGCCCTCACAGCTGCCAGGTGGCACCTGTCCCCTCACCTATGAAGAGCCTCCCACTTCCGCTGGTGACGATGATGTATTGGTGTGCCACGATGTAGAAAATGTGGGAAAGCTCTGTTTTGTCATTTTGTTCCCTGGGCCCTCCCTAACTCCCCCCCGCTGCTGGTCTATTCTTGTTGCCAGGCACTGGCTTATGTTCTGCATGGAGCATTCTAAGGGGCCCCTGTCATCTATTTGGGCCAGTAGGGTCCTAACAACCTGGGGCTATTCTGTGGCAGCCACTGGTAGCGTATATGGTCTGGTGATGGCTACCAAGCTTTACCACCAGGTCGTCGTGGAAATGCTGCGTGGGGCTGAGGGCCCTGCTTGATGGCGTTGAGTCCTGGTCCAACCCTTAGCAGTGCCACCCACTAGCCAAGAGATGGTGGCATGGGCTTTCTTGTAGACAAAAGCCAACTTTTAAATGTAGGGAGAAAGAGCTTGGCATAACTTTTTCTGCTCTAGATAAAGAAAAAGTAAAATTTCTGAGCTCAGGAATGTTAAGAGAGATTCTAAATCACTGAAGTCATTTTCGAAGGAGGCCAGCCTTGAGACCAAGCTGTCAGAAACGCTGGGTCTAGAGGCAAACAATGAAAAATGGAAAATGTTCCTTCTTGAGGTTAAGATAGACTTGTTGGTAGAGTGAAGGGAGGAGAAATCTGAATGTGCAGGAGGAGAGCTGATGAGGACTCACATTGCGAGGACGCTCAGTCACTAGGAGAAGAACCAGACGCCATTCAGCCCAAAGGGGCTGAGGATGGACAGCCTGAGTTGTGTTGGAAGAGCTGAGAACAGTTAACGACAACATTAAAGAAGGGTGTGCAGGAACACGTCCATCCCCGGCAAAGCGGAAAACTACTTTCATAAGACCCTGAAGGCTGGAAAGAGTGAAAAACCAAATGAACTTGAAAAAAAATGGTTGAAGACTTGTGGCAGTTCTCAAACTTTTTGTGTCAGCACTCCTTTACATTCTTAAAAATTACTGACGATTCCAAAGGACTTTTGTTTATGTGGGTTATATCTATTGATATTTACTGTATCAGAAATTAAAATGGAGAAAACTTAAGGATAGTGTCAATACATGATTGCATTTATCATAATCGTCATTTATTATTATATAAATTATTATTTATTATTACAAACCCCTTATATTTTTAAAATAAATAACAAATTTTAAGGAAAAATTGCCAAATTTTTCCAAAAAAGAATTAGTGAGAAGATTGATGTTATTTTACAGAGTTGCAAACTTTTTGGAAGTCTAGCTTATGTGAAGATAGCTAGATTCTTATATGTGCTTCTGCATTTAAGGTGCTGCCAGATGTTGCCATAATTCAGGGATATGAAGGAAATTCTGTCTTACATAGATAAGTTGTTGGACAAGGGAGGAGCATGTTACAGCCTTTTTAGCTAATTGTGGGTATTCTTCTTTGTTATTACTCTCGACGTTTATTAAAGGGTAGTTGCAATGTGGAATCTGACATCATATCAGTGACGTTTTCATGCTCTGTTACATTACAATTATTTGATCTGTTTCGCACTTTGACTAGATCTTTTACCTCTGCATGATTTTGTGACATTGTGTAATGGCCACTGGAAAAATACTGGTTCACTGAATTATTTGAATCTTCCGAGTGTTGACACATTTCACTACAAAATATTGAAATATTATGTTCATTAATAACACCACTGATTTAATCAGAAAAGGCTTGAAGCATTGAGAAGCTGTCAAGCTCCCAATTTTTGGAAATTTTTCCAAAATTTTAATATTCAGTTGAAAACTTGAATTTTATCCTTGACGAAATACACTGTCAGTTGTTTTTCTTGACATGACAGGCTTACTTTGTTTATTTTCAAGAAAATGACTGCCAGATACCTAAATCTGTACAGTTTGCCAGTTTTTCTTTCAAGCGAACGTAGTGTTGTATGAAAAAAAGTGACTCGTTCAGCTTGCAACTCAATCGACCGCACGCGTGCTCTCCCTGCAGATGACCGTCACCCTTCAGCAGCGGGCAGAGTGCTTTGTGTGTCTTCCCATTTTGTTCTTCAAGATATTAGAATGACATGCATCAAAGGGTTGAATTTTAGTAAAATTAGTAGATTTTTTCCTGCTTCATCAAGGACCTTCTTAAGTGGAGCTGGCTTTTTTTTTTTTTAGCTGAGATTACAAGGTGATGAAGAATGCAACAACTACTAGTACAGTATGGTGCCTGTACCTTGATTTGTCCTAAAGTGTCACCAGTTTTACCCAGTACTGCTTTGCATCATCAGTGCAAATGTCAACCGTGCAAAAGGAAATAACGTCCTACTATTATTACCAAAACAGTTTTGACCACAGAGCTCCCCTAAAAGAGTCCTGGGGACTCTCCAGGAGTCCGCGGATCACACTTTCAGAATCACTGCTCTAAAGCACAGGTGGAAAAGTTCTACACGAGAAGGAAGGTCAAAGCAAGACCCTGACTAAATGCCTGCTGAAGATGGCAGATTCGGCTGCCGTCCTTGGAAAGGGTAACATGGATGAAGGTCACCAGAAAATGGATGTAAGGAGAGAGTTAAAAATTGGACACCACTTAGATGACAAGTCAATATGAGTTTTGAGGAAACTGATTGAGGCTGCCAAGCTAAATGCATCCTTATAAACCCTTGAAGTAGAAAGTAACCAAATATATATATTTAACCAGCGGGAGAAGAGGAAAATCGTTAACAGATTATATCACAACTCTCGAAACAACCCAAATGCTTTGTTGGAATCAGGAAATGCAAAGATTAAGTGAGATTCAAAAGCTTTAGCATAAACTTAAAGACTGAGCTATGTCAAGACAGTGAGAAGAAATCTCCCAGGAAATTATCCTGCAGAGAGAGAGGAATGATTTAAAGACTGGGGAGAAAAGTTCCAAAGCAGATAAAAACATAAGCCATGCCATGAAGACCTGGATGCCAAAACCAAAACCAAAACAAAACATAATGAAACCAAAAAATAAGCCAAAGCTTGGGTTGGTCCCGTGCCATAGTGGTTAAGTTTGCACACTCCACTTTGGTGGCCTGGGGTTCATGGGTTGGGATCCTGGGTGCAGAACTACACACTGTTTATCAAGTCATGCTGTGGCAGCATCCCACACACAAAAGAGAGGAAGATTGGCACAAATATTAGCTCAGAGACAATCTTGCTCAAGCCAAAAAAACAGAGGAAGATTGGCAACAGATGTTAGCTCAGGGCCAATCTTCCTCATCAAACAACAACAAACAAACAAACAAACAAAACCCCAAAAAGCCAAAGCTCTAGGAGAAGAAATGGAAGGATTTACTTGTTCTCTGAAAAGCCAGCTCATTGCTCTTGATAACAGCTCTTGAACTGCAGATGACAGTTTAAGCTGGCCAAAGAAACCTTTATGACTTAGGAGAAGAAAATGCACGTGGAAGACCCAAATCAACCGAAGAAGATGTTAAATTTGAGATTTTAGAAAACGATCCTCAAGGCCTTGATGATGCAAGTGCCGCATTTGGCAGAGGTCCTGAAGAACCAGGGAATCCTCTGGATCATTAGCTCATCAAGACAGGAAATATGTTCAGCTGGGGTGGTTTAGAGATTCAACGTTCAAGGTCCCTCTGCATCACCAGATGTCACCAGATGTCATATCCATGGGCTCTAGGGCCCAGGATGATACAGTGTCCACCAGGCCATCCATATCCTGGTCCAGCTCTTCCTCCCAGTGTACAAGACAGAGTTTCTGCTTCACACCCTGGTCATCTTTCTGAACCATCAGGACTCGCAAGTTTTAATGAACTTTCTTTTGAGGGAACAATTGGTCCACATCTTTAAAAATGAGATCTGGTGGGACTCATCCTGAAGATGCTTTAAATAATTTAGGTCCTCTTGATCCATCTTTACCACTTGAGCTGGTGGAGGCTTTTTTCCTCACCCACATCATCCAGTTGAAGGTTCCATGCTGAGAATGGGCCCACGGGGGTAGTTTATGAGAGGGGACCGCCTCTGTCTCCTTCTCCAAGAAATGCACATGAAGTCCCGAGATTACTTCCCTCAGGGGATTTTCCTGTCCCTTCCTCCTCCATTAGTGCTGAGGAACCTCTACACACCAAAGGGGTTTCCTTGTGAGTTCCGCCCAAGAGCTGGATCTCACCCCTACTGCCAAGGAGTGAACTCCCTGGGGCTGAGTCAGCTTTCCAGAGAGGAGCTTTCGGAAGGTCTGAAGCAGGACAATCAGGCCAATAATGTTTCTGTCACTCCTTTAAAGACACATTGAATTCTTTTTTAGTTTAACAGCTGTTGTTTAAGTGATTGTACATTCGTTCAAATTGAAGCTTGATAGAATTATAATTCTTAGGGTAGTATTTTATAAGGAGTGGAGTTGTTTTATAAATTAGGATCTTAAGAATGAATTATTTCCATTTTATTGTACTCTCCAGGTAGCAGAAGACTTGTATTTTGATTTGATTAACCAGTCCACCATAACATAAGCTATAATAGGCAATTTGCTTGAGCAACTACACATATTTAAAAATTTAAAGGCCATTTTTCTCTGCTAAAAACTATATTTTCTATAGTAGTATTGAGAAAATTGTGAAAGTTGTTTAAAGTTTACAGAATAAATTTTCATTGGCTTTATAAAGTAGTCAATCGATGAATAGAGTGGTGTCGCAGAATGCCTTTTGCTTCAGAGCTGCAGCTGGGGTGAAAGACGGTTAAGTGCCCATGCACCTAAAGAAGGCGCCAGATCGCCCACATGGTCCTTCCTAAAGGGAGGTCCCCAAGCTAATCCCGCCCCAGCAGCCCCTCACTCACCTCTGTTCTCTGTGTATGGGAAGGCGGAGGAATCGGGGCGTATTACTAGTGAGGCTCTTTGAGGAGCTGAAGGAGTGCTGTATCTCACCCCGTTCACCCCCCCCCCACCCCCGCCAGCTTAAGCCAAGTGAGGGGGCCTCAGTGGAACTCCCGGCGGCAGGTCCTGTGTTGGGGAACACAGAGGCTGGTGTCTGGCTCACACCTAGAAGTATCTGAAGGTGAGAGGCTAGTTGTAGCTTCCCTTGAGGTCAGAGCATTGGGAGGGTGCCAGCGGGAGCAAGGGGCGCTTTCCCCTGTGCTTGGAACGGGGTGGTCCTTGCAAGGTACCTGAGCTTGTGTTGAAATATCCTGCTCAAGAGGTCTGCCCACGCCCAGCGGTAGCCCAAAAGCAAGAGTCTGTGCTGAACTGGAAGAATGTAGTGGGAGGCCCCCACGTGGGGAGTTTCCCCCCAAAAATGGCTAAAGAGAAAAGGCTTCTGGTGTTTAGGTACCTGCCCCACACCGAGCGCTCTGACCCCGGATTTAGAACAGTCAAGTAAGACTTTTCACCCTCTTTACCTCCTCTCTTCTCTTGCCCTCATCCCGAGCAGGGAAGTGGAGAAGGAAGTAAAACAAAAAATAGAAAAAACTGTCTCTCCCCCCACTTCCCCTCGTCTCTCCCAATCTTCATTGCAGGTTTTTAAGCTCAGATCAGACCAAGAGTTTTAAATTAAATGAGATTGAAGTTTTGATTCAAATTTTATTAAACATTTTAATACCCCAGAATGAGACTGTTATTTATTTTTAATACTTTAAAGTGATTGAAAAGGCTATAAGATCTGCTTCAAATATCATCCGGTTGAGAGACAGAAATGCTAAGAAAAGGAGGATATTTGAATATTTTCCTCTCACCTGGTTTGGATTGTTAAATATACTCATTAGGATAGTGATGAATATCTTTGGGCACGGACCTTTATTCTTCATTGGAGCAATTTCCTTAAGATAAATGCCCAGGTCTGGTATGATTGGGCAAAGCTTATGAACATCATTATGGCTTCAGATGAGCAATGCTAACCTGACAACCCATATGTTTACCGATATGAACTGCCACTGGCAACGCAGGAAAAGATCTATTTCATGCCAAATTTCGTTGTACCGTCATCACCCTTGTGAGAAGATATCCAAGTCAGGGTCACACGAATACAGTGTAGAAACAAAACAGGTCTCAGAACACCTGGTTTTCTTTTTGCACCTATGACTATATCCTTAGGAAAAAAATATACAAATATATATACAGATTTTCTTTTGCAAAAACAAAAATGTGATTATACGGTACATATTTGTATTCACTTTGTTGTGAGTATCTTCCCACATCACCACAGAAAGTTCTGCCTTTTTCTGTTAATAGATGTCTCCATTTCTTTTAACAAAAACAATAATGTACGTTAAAAATTCAACATTAGGGAAAAAATCACACTATTGGTTGATTTTACAAACGCTGTAGTCTTTTTTATTTCCTCTCTCTTTTTTCTTTCTTTGTTATTGCATCCTGTGTTGTACGTTATTTTCAGAGTACCGTGTTGTGCTATGTAGCATTCATTTATTTAATATGTACATGTATATACATATATATACATATGCACACTGAATATACAGGCATGAATGAAACAAATGTAGCATCTGCCCTCTGGAGTTTCCACCCTAGTGGAGTTCTCTTTCACTTTCTATTTTGCCTTATAAGGGTAAGCTTAATACTTAAACCCAAAATGTACTTTATATCCTATAGAGTTTACTAGGAGTTTGGTCGCTAATTAATAATGATCTTCCTGGTAGCCAACACACAGTAAGAAATTTAATCAGATACACAAGTTCAGTTGCTGAGGAAATGCACAGTTATTCACAGTTTTGGGGATGGAGAGAATTTTTCTTGTGGGTCTTCATTAAAGAGATGTCTTATGACATAGAGAACAGTGTTCTCAACTTTATCTCATTAACACAAATGGGATTTCTTAGCGCTGTTTTCTATTATGTTTTTTAGTGTGGGCCAATGATCTAATGCCAAACACAACTCAGAAAAATAAGTTCTCTAAGGAGTACAAAGCTTGTGGACCAGGCATACAACTTTCTGACTAAATCCAATGAGAGAATTTAGAGGGTCTAGAGTCTAGACGCCAGACGCTAAAAGAATACATGGACCACATGTGTTTCCTGGAGTCCTCCATGAATAGTATCTTGTGCAATAGAACTTTCTATGAGAATAGGGTAGCAGGGGATTTGAGAGTATACTTTGTGATGAGTGTAGATATTCCATGTCACTAGTTTACGGCACACAAGGATACTTTAATAGGCTCTGCAATGTGTCAAACACTGTGCTGGGAACTGAGTGGAGAGAGGGGGATTAGATACATCCCCACCCCACAATGCTCACAGTCTTGAAGGGGACCAAGATTTATACACAACCAGCTGTAAGATACCAGATGTCAATCAAAGATCATAAAAGGAGTCCAGATAAAGTGCAGTTCATTCATTCATTCATTTAACAAATATTTATTGGGTGCCTAGTATTTTCCATGTACTGTGCTAAGTGTTGGTGATACAAGGTGCTAATAAGAAAGTGCCTTCCTGGGGCTGGCCCCGTGGCCGAGTGGTTAAGTTCGCGCGCTCCGCTGCAGGCGGCCCAGTGTTTCGTTGGTTCAAATCCTGGGCGCGGACATGGCACTGCTCATCAAACCATGCTGAGGCAGCATCCCACATGCCACAACTAGAAGGACCCACAATGAAGAATATACAACTATGTACCAGGGGGCTCTGGGGAGAAAACGGAAAAAAATAAAATCTTTAAAAAAAAAAAAAAAAAAAAAGTGCCTTCCTGCAAACTTTTAGAAAATGAAAAACAATATGCCATTTAAAAAGCCCCCAAAGTATCAAACACCCATTCATAAATCTAATGAAAGATGTGAAAGATCTTTACAAAAATTAAAGAGAGAATTGAAAAAAGACCTAAATAAGTGGAAGGATAGACTATGTTCATGGATTGGAAGACTTAATAATGTTGTCAATATTCACCAAATTGATTTGTAAATTTCACGGTATCCCAATCAAAGTTACATTAGTTTCAAACACGTCAAGTTGTATACGTTAAATATCGACAGCTTTTTGTACGTACAAAACAACTGCATTAGAACGTTTTTGTGAAAATTGATATGCCAATTCTAAAATCTGTTTGGAAATGCAAGGAAATTAGAAGAGTTTCAGTAGGCAGACTGAGCCCCAAAGATGTCCACACCTTAATCTCTGAAACCTGAGAATATGTTATGTTACATGGCAGAAGGACTTTATAGGTGTAATTAAGGCTATGGACTTTAAAATAAGGATGTTATCCTGGGTCATCTGGATGGGCCTTGTTGAATCATGTGAGCCCCTAAAAGCAGAGGGCTTTCTTTGGCTGGAGGCAAAAGAGAGGCAGCAAGGAAGTCAGAGAATTTTAAGTATGAGAAGGCATCAATGTGCCATTGCGGTTTGAAGATGGAAGGAACAACCTGGCAAAGAATGCAGGTGGCCCTAAAGAGCTGACAGAGGCTCCCAACTGACAGCCAGCAGGGAAATGAAGACCTCAGCCTTATAGCTGCAAAGAACTGAATCCAGCCAACAACCTGAATAAGCTGGAAAGAAGTTTCTCCCTGAAAGGCTGCAAATAAAAGCCCAGGCTGGCTGATGTCTTGGTTTTGGCCTTGTGAGACCAAGAGCAGAGGAACCAGCTGAGCCCACCCGGATCTCTGATCTACAGAAAGGGTGGACAATAAATTTGTATTATTTTAAGCCACCAAGTTTGTGGTAAATTGTTATGGCAGAAATAGAAAACTAATACAATACCAAAGGCAATATTAAGAACAAAACTGGAGGAATTATGCTCCAGAAATCAAAGTTCCTACCTTCTTGGAATCTACACTTTAATGCATTGAAACTTCAAGGACGAGAAGATACCGCATTTATCAAAAATTGTCATGAGTCATGTTAGATATTTGCTCCGAAGGGCCCTTCGCAGTTTGGTCTCATATGATCTCCTCTATGGGCACTTCTCTTTTCCACCTTGCCAAGGTCACTGTTCACATAGAACGTCTGTCTCTCCCTTTGTCCTACCTAAATTTCACTAATGATTCTAAGGTACGTGCTCCAAGAAGAACAACAAAACAAAATTTCCTTGAGTGTTTTGGACCACATTGATCATATTCTTTCTTGGATTCTTATAATATTCACAGTCAGAATCATAGAGTTTAGCACTTAATTATTCTGTTTCATGGGTGTTAGTGTAGTCAGTCTTCGGGTATCTCCTCAGTCCACACCCTGATTTCTAAGAACTGGTTCTTTCTGCACCACATGGCTCCAGATGAAAGAATGGCTTTTGAGGCCATGTTGTGTCTTATGATGCTTCCCCTCCTTGGCCACAACTGATTGGACTGGGATGGACTCCACGCCCAGGATCTGAGCTGATTTGATTGTCTGGGGAATGTGAACTGTAGAGACAGGGTGTGGTAGTCTGTTACTTAGTGCCTCCAATGTACCTCACCTCCTAAATAAATGGAATAAGTGTCCAAAGCCTTGTATAATCCCCTCTCTTTGAATCTTGGCTTTAACCAACAGAATGCAGCAGTGTTACTACAAAGGCCACGTGTTCATGGTTCATGTTTATAATTGGAGACGACATTAAAATGTAAAATGGAGCTAATGACATCACAGGGTTGACATGAGAATTAAGGTAAGCAACCTGTGAATATGTTATGTTACATGGCAGAAGGACTTTATAGGTGTAATTAAGGCTATGGACTTTAAAATAAGGATGTTATCCTGGGTCATCTGGATGGGCCTTGTTGAATCATGTGAGCCCCTAAAAGCAGAGGGCTTTCTTTGGCTGGAGGCAAAAGAGAGGCAGCAAGGTGCTTGCTATATGCCTGACACTTAATAGGGGCATAAAAATGTGAGCTGCATTTCCCAAGTAAATACTTAGAGACTGATGCCTTTGTGAATTGTTCTTCAAGTAGTGATGGTGGCAGAATGCCCATTTCCCTTAGTTTAAACATGGTGACGTGCACAATGGCTGATCAGGAACTGGAAGGAGTCTGTGGCCCCAAAGAAATGCCAAAAAGGGGCACATAAGACCACATCAGAGCCTGAGCTATACAAGCACAGTCAACCAAATGAGCTAACCAGTTTATAGCTCATGGGTCAGCCCATAATAAACCTCAAAGGCTGCTCACAGAAGGCTCTTCACCTTTCCTCCCACCATGTGAGGGAACAAGGTCCTGCCTTCCTTAAGTGCCAAGCCTGGAACAAAAGCTCAGCTCTTTACTCCTTCTGTGGACCTTCTACTACCTGGTGGAATTGTGTCTCATGTAATAATAATGCCTAATATGTGACTGAGCACTCACCACGAGCCAGATACTGGTCTAACTACTTGATGGGTATTAACTCATTTCTTCCGCGCAATATCTCTCATGAGGTGGGTACTGGTAACATTCTCATTTACAGATCAGGAAACTGAGTTAGGAGAGGTTAAATTGCTTTACGTAAAACAACTAATTAGTGGCAGAGATTGGATTTCACCCAGGAAGTCTAATCCAGAATTTGTGTTTTTAACCATATTAAAGTGGTTAGCTATAGGATGAGAAATCTCAGAGTATGAACACTTTTGGTTTCATAAATGCCAGGTACACAGCAAAAAGTTGTGTCAAACTCAAAGATAAGGTTCATCTCTCCTCTTACTTTTTTCTGCTCTTTTCAGGCCACTGAAAAGAAGGATGTCTATGAACTTCTCCTCCCCTCACTTTGTGGTACTTCTCTGCCTTCTAGAACACGAAGATCAAGGATGTGGTACGCCATTTTCTAGGCATGTCTTCAGGCCCAAAGTGGCTATTCTAGGAAGTTCCCCAGGCCCTAAGATGGTGCTCTATCCTTTTAGGTTCTTGAACTTGACTCTCTCCCTCTTCTAATTTCTCTTCCTGGGTGTCCATCCATGATAACTTCCACAAATTGTTTTCTCTAGCTCCTATTCCAATTAGCTAAAATACGAACGTGGTTTTGTGTCTTGTTTAGTTTCTTTCATTCATATCCTTTCCTCTACTCCCTACCTTCCCAATTTTCCTGTTTCCTGTCAGTTAGTTTCTGACATTTTGAACATTAATATTTACACTGCCCGCATCTATGTTTAGTTTATATAAAATGACCCTTGCTATATACGCTTGAAGAAATGGGCTATTTGTCACACACCACTTACCAAGGTTTTGTTTTTCCTACAATTACTTATTCTTGATGGACATTTATTTATAATAGAGAGTGGGCTTCTTTTAAAACATTGAGATCTGAAGACTAGTGTTGACTTTTCTCCAAATTCACCCTTCCTGGAGTAACCTGAGGTTTTCCGTATCCTTCGGCAGTTCAGTCATAGCAGGCAAAATTTGGGAACTAAAAGAGATGCCCTTTTATTATACATCAGGCAAATAAGTTTTTTCCTACCATGTTTGCTCACAGAATGGAACCTAATCTCAAAATCCCCCATCTGTGTTCTGAGATCCCTGACGTCTTAAACTTTGATGGAGTGAGAAATTAATCAATTTCTGCTTCCGAGTTTTCTGTTAGTGCTGCAAGACCATGGGGCCTCACTGAAGCTTCTAATTGATGTAGAGCAATAACATGCAGGAAGACAAAGGCATCTCCAGTGGGCCTGTGAAGAATCTTACAGCATGAATGGCTTAAGATCCCAGATAGTGGCATGGGTATTGGCATACCTGCTCCTCATTTCAAGAAAGGATACTCTTAAAGTAAGCAATTTGTAGGTAAGTGTCTTAGGTTGGTGTCCCTAGAAAGAGAACCTGAGAAAGAGATTTGGGTACACGTGACTTATTGAGGGCGTGCTCTTCAGGAATAACCTGTTAGGGTGTGGGGGAAGCAGGATTGCAAAGGGCAAGGAGTCGTGCAAGGCAGTGGTCCAAGGTAAAAATCTATCCTGGCCTTGATTCCTGGGGGTCCTGGAGAATAAACAGTGCCACAGAGTTGCCTCACCTTCAGGCAAGGGGCTGGGCTTTTTTCTTAACCCCTTATTAGCCAGTTTCCTGCCACTGTCCCCCTCCTTCCTTGGGTGTATTAACTTCTAGGCATCTCCTGGCCAGCTGACTCTTGTCAGCCAAGTACAATTCTGTGGCAAAGATTGCTAAGGTGAGCCATTAACTGCAACGTGTGCAGCAGCTGGGGGATGGGCCCACCAGCTGGTAAAGGGTGTTGGCTGATCCTGTTCCTGGTGAGGGCCCATTTCCTGGCTTTTGATGGTGTCTTCTAAGCTGTGTCCTCATGTGGCAGAGAGAGATTGGGAGGGCAAGCTCTCTGGTATCTCTTCTATAAGAGGAGGACACTAATCACATAACGAGGGTCCCACCCTCATGACGTCATCTAACCTGTTTACTTCCCAAAGGTCTCACCACTGAAGTTTAGGGCTTTAACATATGAATTTGGTGGGGGATATAAACATTTAGTTCATAACAGTAGGAAAAAGTAAGAAAGGGAGGAGCTGGCACCAAAGGCTATCTGCTTTTGCCTCATGGATATAACTGTGTCCCATGGTCACACCTAACTACAAGAGAGGCTGAGAAAATGAGCTTTTGGCATTTATAGCTTCAACAATAGAGGTAGGCCGTTGATACTGAAGTAGAAGATGGAGGTTGGGCCAGATCCCCTACAATATCTGTGGAACCTTTATTATTTAGCATTATTTTCTGAGAGGTATTTACTGATGACTAAGTGTGGACACTGTGCTATTTTCCTTGAAAAGGAACAAGATAAGCTAGCGGGCCTTGGGGAGCTTGCCGTTCAGGAAGGGAAATAGATTAGTAAGTCAACATCTATTCATGGTGACAAAAGCTATGGGAAAGGGATGGCTTTACCACACTGTCCCATATAATTGGAGACACAGAGGAGGGACTTTGCCCATTGGTCTGAGAAAAGGCAGTTGGTTTGAGACATGTTGAAACAATATTCTTGGTGTCTAATGCGATTGTGGGTGAGAAATAGGCAGGAATTGAAGATGATCTCTCACTTTGCAGATTCGGAGAATGGGTGAATGGTTAGAAAACAAATATGATTTGGGGCACGTGCAGTCTAATGTGCTCTTATGGGACATTTGAGAGGAGCTACGAGTGTGCAGTTGGACAAATAACGTTAACATTGATTCAGCTCTCTCTCTGGGTCAAGTACTATGTGCCAAACTCTTCGTATTGATGAGCTCTCTTAACTCTCACAACACAGCCTGTCCCCATCACCATTCTCCTCATTTTATAGAGAAGGAAACTGAGCCTGAGAAAGCTTAACTACCTCATCTAGGGTTACACAGCCAGTAAGTGACGGCACTCAGATTTGGGTCCAAATAGTCTGATTTTAGTCTCTGCTCTTAACCCTTTATTAATTCAACACATATTTACTGAGCATCTATGATGTAGCAGGCGCTGTTCCAGATGAAGGGAATATAGTGTATAAGACAAAATTCTTGTTCCCCTGGAGCTTACATTTTACTCTAAATAAAAAAATATAATATTGTATAAGTAAGTCTTATTATAGCATACATAATAAAATAATTGACTTAAATGTGTAGTCATTTTATAAATATCATATAGTAATAGTGTAACTATATAATAACAAGGGTTTAATTTTAGTAGTGATACTGCTATTACTGTACCACACTGCCTCATGGCAGAACTGAAACCAGCGCAGGGCCGAGGTAGCAAAGAACCCGTCCTGGAGCTGATGCAGGGTTGGGTAGGTGACACTGCTGTTTGTGGGGCTACAGAGTGAACACCTAGGAGAGCCACGTTTCCAGAAGGATGTCTTGGCCGAGTGGCGCTGGTTTTGATAAGTGCTTTGTCAAGGGAAGAGGTAAGTGTACATGATACAACCAAAGCATGGGGAATGCCAAGGCAGGGAACAGGCCAAGAATGAACACCAACGTCAGTCAGTTAAATGGCAGAACTCGGACAAAACTCAGGTGTTTTCTCTGCAAATCTAGCATGCAGCTGAAGATACGCCAGGAGGGTCTGAGTTAGTCTAAAATTATCTACCTCTTTCTGTTTTCTTTCTAACCTCAGGGTCGTGGTCAGAGCTAGGAATTTATATAGGGAGTTCTGCTCTGTTAACTAGATGAGATTGCATCTCATTTTCGATTTTAGAGTGCCAGGCTGTAGACTTACACCGTGAACCTGAGTGGAGGCCTTTATGGCATAGGGATGGGACATCTTCCTATGGTCGAAGAAAATAAACAACTAAATTACTGTATCTCCAAAGAAAAGAAGATAATTACAAAGGTCTATTTCCGCAGGGACCAGGTTTGCTCAGGAGATGAAGGAAATTATTTACATCATGCATTGATCTCACTATCAAAACAGGGGCAAATAGAAGAATAAAAGGAAACAAAAGAGGAAGACAGCAGATTAAGGTGGAAAAAGGGGGAGTTTCTTTAGCAGAATGACTAAGATCTTAGCACCCAGTCTAGGCAAATATGACACAGAAAATGAGCTCTGGGAGGCCAGATTAGTAGACCTAAGAATGGCTGGGAGAAGTACTTCCGTCTGAGTCTTCCTCCTTAATGAAGGGATTGCTGTACAGCTGCTCTAAGACCAGAAAAGGTAATGGATCTCAGGGAGGAGATGGGAATAATTCCTGAAGGAATTCTGAATTTAGGAAATGGATGAGGGATGTCTCTATAAAACTGCAGATAGATATTCCCGAAGAAGAACAGTTGGGTACGTGTCCCTCGAGAGCTGAGACAGCATGCACAATATTTGGACAGATGTGAAGAGGAGGCCTGAGAAGCCAGGATAAAATTCTCAAGGCATTGGGTGGTGAATTTGTAGGTGGTTCTGTTATCATAGATGGGAAAGCAGGAAATGCCTTTGCCCCAAGGGGAACCTGCCAGGGCAAATAAGACCTACTCTAAGGGGGCCAGGCAAAATAAAATTAAATGAGGTCAGTCCTGAGTTGGCTATTGATCTGATGAGGTCATGCCTCCTGAGGGGGATTGAACAACTCAGAAAGTGAAGATCGAAAAGATTTGTTTGAAAATTGTATGCTTTGTAAACTGTTCACTCCTTGACTTGGTATCAGATTCTCTGGGAACCCCAAAAGGCAAACTCTAGAGGAGTAAGTTGGAAAGACAAATGTCTGGGCCAGAAAAGCAATATGAAAGCAGACAATAAGAAAGCACTAATCCAATTAGAAAATGGGCAAAAGATCTGAACAGAGATTTCTCCAAGAAGATATACAGATGGCCAACAGGCATATGAAAAGGTGCTCAACATCATTAGCTATCAGGGAAATGCAAATCAAAACTACAATGAGGTACCACCTCACTCCGGTCAGAATGGCTATAATTAACAAGACAGGAAATGACAAATGTTGGAGAGGGTGTGCAGAGAAGGGAACCCTTGTTCACTGCTGGTGGGAGTGCAAACTGGTGCAGTCACTACGGAAAGCAGTATGGAATATCCTCAGAAAATTAAGGATAGATCTACCATATGATCCAGCTATCCCACTGCTGGGTATTTATCCAAAGAACTTGAAAACACAAAGGCATAAAGATACTTGCACCCCTGTGTTCATTGCGGCATTATACACAATAGCCAAGACATGGAAGCAACCTAGGTGCCCATCAAGGGATGAATGGATAAAGAAGATGTGGTATTTATACTCAATGGGCTACTACTCAGCCATAAGAAATGATGAAATCCGGCCATTTGTGACAACGTGGATGGACCTTGAGGGTATTATGCTGAGTGAAATAAGTCAGAGGGAGAAAGTCAAATACCATATGATCTCACTCATAAGTAGAAGATAAAAACGACAAAAAAAACACACATAGCATCGGAGATTGGACTGGTGGTTACCTTTGGGGAAGAGGGGAGGGCAAAAGGGGTGATTAGCCCCCTCACATGTGAGGGAATGGACTATAATTAGTGTTAGGGTGGTGAACATGATGTAATGTATACAGAATTCGAAATATGATGTACATCCGAAAAAAATAAAAATTAAAAAAAAAGAAAGAAAAAAAGAAAGTACTAAGCCAGCAAGCAGTTTCATCCCCTCAATAGGGAAGGCTGGAGGTCCCTTTAAGAAGCAAGTTAAACTGCTGTCTCTCAGCTGAGGCTTCTGATGGGAACAGAGGGACGTGGGACACCAGAGGCCCATCACACCCATGGAGAATACAGATGGAACAGAAGGAAATGTTAAAGGCCTGGAATTTTCAAAAGCAGAAGAAAGGCAGGGTCTCTAGGAGCATACACTAGAGGTAAGCTCTTGCTAGGCCCTGGGACACAGGCTTCAGAGCCACCCCTGAGCAGTATCATGAAGATGCTGAAGATGAAACCGTCAGGATTCATTGTGGTGTTGAGGTTATGGAAATAAACAGAGACCATCCAAATGAGAACAAACAGAGGTTATTTCCAGAGTTTGCTGTAGCAAGGGAGTCAGCCACCATCACTTGGGTTTGGCAGAAACTCAAAGGCAAGAGGGGATCAGAGAGCTTTATTGTGAAAAATGGGGAAGCCTTCCAGTGTGTTCTGCTTGGAGGTTATTGGCTCAGGGAATCTGGAAGCAGGGGAACCAGAAGTGGGGCAGCTTGTGTGCTTGATCTGGGGAACCTAGTGGGCTTTCTCTGGTTGGTCCTGAGTTGGAACTGGGAGCAAAAATTTGGAAAGTTGGCAGTCGTTGACCAAGTCCTGACCCTCTGAGCTGGTTCTTGCAGAGGTTGTGGTTTGGCTTCCTGGACTAGTTGCTGCAGAAGTTGTGGGTCAGAGAGTTTTATTTTCCTCTATTGTCTGACCGTTGTCTCTTTGTGTATTTGATCTCTTAAGAGTGAAATTGCCCCAAAGAGCAGATTTCATGGACCTATACATTTCCATAACAGGAAACCTGTGGCTTGGATTGCAAATGGCTATTCACAAAAAAAAATATAGAGGTGATGTCCTTACCAGGAACACATTCTCAGTGCATCACTGGGGTGCCAGGGGCCAAAGGTTCAGATGGGAATGGAAAAGGTAAAGTTTTGAATATGCAAGAAGGGAAGACAGCAAGGATAGCTGGATTCCTCCCTCCCACCCTCCAAGAAATACAGTGTTCTAATTAACCGGTTGATGTGTGATATTGCCCACTTGATTCTAGGGGCACAGATCATGGATTCTGGACAACTGGCATAGCGTGACTGGTGTTCAAGCAAGGCTGAGACCAAGAGGATTTTTCAGACTACCTTATCCTCAGATGACACCGGGGCTGTGCTATGTATTTTTATTAAAATAATAAAGAATAAAAATTGGTTTCAGGGTATGTCATTGTGAATAGAATGATTTTTGTACGGTAGAGGGTTTGCTTGTATTTTCTAAATTTAGGGATGTATGCTGAGACACTCTTGTGCTCAGTTCACCCTTGGGTTTCTTTAAAGGAGAGGTACATGAAGGATTTGGGTTCCATTAATGCAACTTTGGAAGGAGTTGCTCCCATTCCAGTGGACAACACCGCATGCTGAAGCTGCTGATAGAACTCTGACTTGAGCTGAGCAAGCCCCTCTGACTGAGATTAAGCAGAAAAATAACCTTTGGGGAGTTGATTTCAATTTTAATTCCCTTGAACTCCTACTAAAGAACTTTGTGTTGAAGTTCTTTGGACTTTAATTTTATTTTGAAAATTTAATGATGGGAGGATGGTTATATCCAAATTTGGAACATTATTATATTATTGACCTGTATTACAAAATATTATTATATTGTCATTTGGTCTTATAATTTCTGGTGATCTGTATGGGACAACGTGGCTGGACATAAAATGGGACAGTAAGTCTAACAGGCAGGGAACTCTGAGTCTAGCACAGCAGGGATTTGGACCAGTTATTTTATTTAATTTACTGTCCTTACCCATCAAAGCTTTTTTGGGTAAAAGCTAGACTGTCCCCAGTGGTCCTAGGAGACTACACAAGGGAGCACTGTTTGACGTTCGGGAATATTCTCCTACAGGTGAGAGCGGAAAGAGCCTTGGGTCTCCTTAATCATTGTCGTGAGAGAGAGTGGGAGACGGAGTTGAACTAAGTGAACTTAGTCTGGAAATGTTTATCTTGGAACTAACAAGAAGTGAATAAATTTTCTTAACAGTTTTGTTTTGGGAATATTCGGTATTGTAAAGGATATAAGTTCTTCCTGAATCGATCAATAAATGGTCTTAGGGTGGGATCCTCCAAAAGCAGCCTCAAGACAGGGATTTGGGTACAAGGGGTTTATTTGGGAATCAGGTGAAGGAGTGGGGATGTAAGACAGGAAAAGAGGAAAACTAATAAAGAGAGCATTCAGAGGAAGGACCGCTGTGGGCACTGGGGCTCAGCCCTCCTGGGGAACCTCTGAAACAGAGGTGGAACACGCCTCAGAGCTATTCCACTGAGAGTGGGGCTGCTGGGGACCCACCCGCCAACTTCTGTTCCTCAGTTGTTGGGAGTTGTTCCTGGGGTTGTTAACTTCTCAGCATACTGACTAATGATGCTTTTGTGCCCAGAGAAATGCAGGGGTTTGAGATAGGAAGCCATCACTGTGTATGGGAACTCTCGTCTTAGGTTGGTGATGGCCTCCAGGCTGGGTCAAAGGAATATGAGTGGACGCCGATGGAATTTACATAAGTCTAAAGCACACCCCAAAATCTAATAGAGTCTTTTCTGTAATTCAACCAGCTGATTCAAACATTCATTTGGAAGAAAAAAATGCAGTAGGAAAGCCAAGAAACTTTGGAAACGTTAGGAAAATGTTGGATGGAACACAATAAAAAATCCAGAAACAGACTAATATGTAACAAAATTCAGCATATGATAAAAAAGTATTTTAAATTTGTTGTGGAAGATGGTCTATTCAGTAAATGGTATTGGGACAACTTGCTGTCCATTTGGAAAACAAGTGAACTATATTCCTAGTTCACACCATAACCAAAATAACTCAGATGAATTAAAAAGCCAGATATACACCAACAAACAGAAACCCAATACAAACCAGGAACTGTCAAAGGAAAAGATGGGTAAATTTGACTGCATTAACACAAAAACTTCTCTATTTAAAAAGATACAATAAAGTTAAAAAGTAAGCCATAAGTAGGGAAAAAAATACTTTAAACATATAACAGGAAAAAAAAGGATTAATATCCAGAATAGATAAAGAATTTGACATCAGTAGGAAAAAGACAACCCAGAAGTACAGGCAATTCACAAGATTAGGAAATACATGTACCCAGTAAACCCAGTAAACGTGATCCACTTCACTAGGAGTCAGAGAGCGCTTCCTTCCTTTCTCTCTCTCTCTCTCATTTGATTGTTATTAATCCCTTTAATTTTTGCCAGTGTTGTGAATGTGGGAGAAAATGTATTTTCCTCCCATTGGTGCAAGGATAATTAGGTAAAGCATTTTTGTGAAGGCGATATAGGCAATATGGCAGCATCTACTGTTTTAATAATTATGCATACCCTTTGACCAGCAATTCCATTTCTATGTATTTATCCTAGTGAAAAATCTGATGTGCAAAAACAGACATAATGCATAAGATTGTTTATTGCAGCATTGTTAATAACAATTAGAACTGGAAACAATCTGAAACATCCGGTAGTTTGGGAATGGTTTATAAATAGTGGCATGTCTGTACTATGACAGGCTGCATAGTAGTTAAAACGAATATGCTAAATCCGTAAGAACTGACAAGAAGAGCTATCTAATGCACAGTGAAAAAAAGCAAGTTGTAGAATGATAGATTAGTATTACTTCCCAGGCCTATATTTTCTATATGTTTATATATATATGCAAATCAACACATAGAAAAAGGTCTGGTGTGATAGTCACCAAACACTGTGGGAAGCGAGACTGCGGTGAACGGGACTTTCGCTCTATATGGGATGAGTTCTTTACGATGAGGGTATATTCATGTATTACTAATTAAATTAGTCATTTTATTTTATTATATTATTATTATTATTTTAAGATTTTATTTTTCCTTTTTCTCCCCAAAGCCCCCTGGTACATAGTTGTGCATTTTTTTTAGTTGTGGATCCTTCTAGTTGTGGCATGTGGGATGCCACCTCAGCATGGCTTGACGAGCGGTGCCATGTCCATGCCCAGGATTCGAACCAGTGAAACCCTGGGCTGCCAAACCAGAGCATGCAAACTTAACCACTCGGCCATGGGGCCGGCCCCTAAATTAGTAATTTTAAATGCTTTGTTTCAGAGTTTGAAAATATTGCCTTATATCTTATTTATTTTGAGGATACTGATGCTTGATGTGGTGGAGTGTCACACAGACCTGGGTTTAAATTCCAGATTTACTATTTAATTATTTCTGTGCTTTTAAATGACTACTGAAATTCTCTGGGACTGTTTTCTTATTTGCATAACAAGGGAAATATCACCTACCTTGTTGTGAGAATTAAATGAGATAACGGTATGTAAAGTACCCACAACTGTTTGGCACATTACAGCTGCTGAATAAATGTTAGTGTCTTTCCTCATTAGGTCATTGCTCTGCTACAAGACAAAAACGAGGCATTTCATACGCATCCAACAGTGACATCCTTGTTTGGAAAGCATTGTTCTAATGATTTCAAATATATCCATCCATTCATTCAATATTGTCTTATATGTAACCCAGTTGCCGCTTATCATTTATTCTGGCCTTGCTCTGAGTCCTTGCTAACCATTTTGACAAAAGGGAAGTTGATATTGATCAATATAATTTATCAAGTTTCTACTGTGTAAGGTATTATGGGGTGAGGGACAGAGTAGAAATAAATATTAGAAACACTCCTTGTCCAGTGGGAGCTTGTGGTTCAATCAGGAAACCAAGATACGTAGGAAGAAGAGCTACCATATGAGGATGTAGACAAATAGTGGTACAAAAAATGCAGACCTGATAAGGTAATGATCTGTTTATAGTGAGGGTCAGCGTACTGTACGTATCGGAGATCTCATTGCTGTCTTTATAGTGAGAACGTGGCTGAAGAGGTTGATTGCATCAATCCCCTTTTATAAGAATCTGAAGGAGAAATATTTTGTCTCAATATGTTTTCAGGGATAGTTGTGCTTCTCCTCAGCCATTTTTTAAAAAATATTTTACGGGCCCAGAAAATCTGGCAACTCAATGATTCTCAAATGCTGATCTTCAGACTGTGGTAAGTCTATAAGAAATGACAACAAAAGTGACATTTATGTATGTGTGTGTATTTTAGAGTTTTTTCTAGCCGTGGAATGTAGTCTTTAGACATTACACACACGTTTCCATCTGTCATAGTATCAAACTTTAGAGTGTGTTGTCTTTCAATTGATGCCATAATTGAATCTTCATTGGGCTATTTGAGCATTCTATTATGCTAGATGCTTCTAGGTAGTGGGTAACATGTGAAGACCAGTGAATCCTATGAATGTGTGAACCTACTACTGTGGTATTTTTTCATAAAGTGAATTCCTGGGTCAGAAGTAATGTTGTATGTGGTAACTAACGACGAGTAAGGTATTCTGCAAGACCACGGATGGTGTTGCTGGTACAAGCATTGAGAGCAAGGAAGGCAAATCCACTTTGACAATAAATGTCTGTTAAACTGGACACGTTGATGCCACCTCCATGATGCAAATAGTCCAATGAAACCAACCTGCCATCAGTTGACTGGCTGGTTCCTCTATGGGCCGGTGCCACTGGATGTAATATTTTCTCTCTTGCTGCTTTGTCTTTTGACAGTTTGATTATGATGTATCTAGGTGTGGATCTCTTTGAATTTATCTAACTTGGACTTTATTGATCTTCTTGAATGTGTAGCTGAATGTTTTTCATCAAATTTGGGAAGTATTTGGCCATTGTTTCTTCAAATACCTTCTGCCCTTTGACACTCTCTTCTGGGATGGACTCCCAGTATGGATATGTTGTCATGTTTAGGATAGTGTCTCACAGATCTCTGAAGCTCTGTTCATCTTTATTCATTATTTTTTCTTTCTCTTTCTCAAAATGCATCATCTTGGTTGACCTACTTCATGTTCACCAATTATTTTTTCTGCCGGCTCAAATCTGCCTTTGAGATCCTCTAGTGAACTGTTCATTCCAGTTATTGAATTTTGTAACTTCAGAATTTCTATTTGGTTATTTTTAAAAAATAATTTTTATGACTTTATTAATATTTCCTGTTTGGTCAGATGTCACTCTTATACTTTCCTTTAGTTCTTTACACATAATTTCCTTTCATTTTTTTCAACATATTTTAAAAAGCTAATCCAAAGTCTTTCTCTAGTAGGCTCAAGATCAAGCTTCCTCAGGGACAGTTTTGATTGACTGTTTTTTCCCCGTGCATAGGGCTACTTTCTTTTTTCTTTGCACGTCCTGTAATTTTTATCTGTTGTTGTTGAAAACTAGACACTTAAAACATTTTGTGGCAACTCTGGAAATACAATTCTCCTATTCGCCAGTGTTTGTAGTTGTTGATATTTGTTGTTGTCGTTGCTATTGTTGCAGATGATATTTGTTTGTTTAGTGGCTTTCCTGACCTAATTTGGTAAAGTCTGTTTTTGTCACGTGTGGCCTCTGAAGTCTCTGCTCCGTTAGCCGAGAGGTCAGCAACTGATCGCACAGGGACTTCCTTCAAAGCTTTGAGTCAACAAGTCTCCCAGTCCTTGCAGAGGGACCCTGCGTGCATGTTGGGCACCCCTTCAATGCTCAGGCAGGTTTCTTTTTGCTTTAACCTTTACTTCCTGCTTGAGCAGACTCAAGATAAGCCAGAAGTGAGAGGCTAAGCTCTTCTCAGCATTTTTCTGGGCATGTGCAGGGCCCTGCACATACACATGCCCTTCTAGATTCCCAGGAATGTGTCAGAGCCTTTCAAAGACTATATGGACTTTGCTTTTCCTTTTACGTTTCTTGAGCGGCTTGTTTTTTGTCCCAACGCTTATTGCCACCTCAGGCAACTGTAATGTTAAACAATTGTTGCTGATTGTTTTTGATAAATGGCTTCTGAGGAAAAGGTTGTTCACACTGAGTGAGTTCTGGGTCAGGTCACATAAATTGAGAGAGTCCAGGGGACTGTCAGAGGTCAAATAGTAACAATTCTCTGGAGCAGTGATTCTGGGATACTCCAAGCCTGTCTGCTTCCTCCAGTGGCTGCTAGGCTGCCAGTTTTCACTGTGATTGTAGAATTGTGGTTTTCAAGGCAGCTTTGGAGCTGGGAAGTGGAAGATGGGAGTAGGGCAAATTAAAAGGCCACGAAATTGGCTATTCTTACCAAGATTCAGTTCTTTTTCTTGAACACTCCTTGGATTGTTGCAAACCTTTGATTAGTTTCCTGAATTTTGGAGAAGTTGACTTTTACTATTTTGCTGATGTTCTCTTTGCCTTTATAGAGACATGCGTTTTTCAGAGGTCCTTATTCCGTCCACCATTCCTGCTGACGTCCCTCTTACATGTGGCATCTTCGATTCTGCTTCTGCAATATTTGCTGGGATATATATGCTGGTATCTCTTCTTCAAACCTTTTATCACATGTGTTCCCATGTTTTTTTCCAGTTCCCAGACCCTGTGGCTAAACTATTAGCCATTGTTGAAGAATCAGGATGGGTCCATCCCTTTCACCATCTCTCTGTCCAGGCAAAGTGGATAATCAGATATACTACTTAAAATTTTGCCCAGGAAAGGATTTCTCATTATTTTTCAGACACTTTGGAGTGAATCAGTAATATTCCTTCTGCTTGTGCCACAATATTGTATAGACTATCTGTGAACCAGACCTGAGTTTTATCTTCCTCGGTCAAAAGGTCACAGAAAACTTCCATGAGGCTGTCGGTATGGACTGAGGGGTAAATGGCAATGCAACTGGAGTGATTGCTATGGGAGTCTAAGCCAACACAACCTACTGTGTTTTAGGACCTGGTGAAGCCTGATCTCGCATAAACCACTTTCATTTGATGATGGATTACTGCTGGGTACACCCAATTTTGTGGTTGATGGGTCAGATAACGATGGGCAGTTAATGAGGGGAAGCTCAGACAACATGGTCACCCTGATTAGAAGTTCAGGCTCTACTAGGGCCTACTAGTGAGCCAAAAACTATTTCTCAAAATCAGAATAGTTACTGACAGAAGACATGGCGTTACATCCTATGGGTCTGCCCTCTAATTCTCCTATTGGGGTTTACCAGAAGTTCCATTAAGCATTCTTATTTGCCACAGCACCACGGGTACAATTGTAACTGCTGGACCATGAGGCCTAAGTGGCAATACAGTTTGCATTGCAGCCTGGATTTATCCTAAAGCCTTCTCTTGCTCTGGGCCCCAATAAATATTGGCAACTTTATTTGTTATTTGATAAATGGAACACGTGGGATATATTGCCTTCAAAATCCCACAAGGCTCAAGGTGATGGTGCCTCCTTCTTAGTGGCGGGTTCTACAAGTGTAGCAATTTGTCTTTAAGAGAAATGTGCCACTCTGTTCCAGGCCACCTCACCCCTAGGAACTTCACCTAGGACGTAGGTCCCTGGTTCAATGGGGTTTATCATTAATCCTGTGTCTTACTAAGGCTCTTCCTGAATAGAAATACTTTTCGTTTTCCGGGCTTAACTGGCAAAACATCATCAATGTAGGGGGCCAGTGTGATACTCTGGAATGTCTGGATGATCAAGGTCCCTCAGACTAGATAATGAGCAGGGGAGCTAAGATAAGCCAGAAAATATATACTGCTATACATGTTGTACCCACATACCAGCTCAAGCTCTTTTCTCATTCACTTTTTAAACTTATATGAATGAATGAATTATTTTGAATAAGTAGCACAAATACATAGTACAAAATTAAAAATGTATGAAAGTGTTTGTGGGTAAAAATGCATTTCCCTGCTACTCTATCCCCTAGTCCTTCAGTTTCTCTTCCTAGAAACAACCACTATCTCAAATTTCTGGTCTATCTAGCCATTAACAATGTCTTAAGGGAGAAATGTATATACACACACACACATACGTACATATATATATGTTGATATGTCTTTACAGTATGTGTGTGTATATACGCATATACATCTACACACACAACCACATACCTGTACACATACACACATATCTTTATAACACAAGTAATAGCATGCTCTTTATAATGTTCTGCATTTGTTTTTCATTTAACACCACATCCTGGAGATCATTCCACATCAGTTCTTGTAGAATTTCTTTGTAATGGCTGAAAATAAATATCTATTCTGTGGATATGCTTTAATTTATTTAACCATCTCCCAATTGATTTAGATCATTTCCATTTTTTTTTTTTGGCTATGAAGAGCAATGCTGAAATGAATATCCTTTATATGTGTCTTTGTCATGTACATGCTTATATCTACAGGGTAAATTCCTACAAGTTCATTCATTTGTTTTTACTTTAATTTGGCTTTTATTGAATATGTGGAGTCCTGTGTACATAAATGGTTATATCTACTGGGTAAGTTCCTACAAGTTCATTCACTTATTTCAAATTTAATTTCAACTCATATTGCGTATTTAAGCCTCCTTAAAATCTTTTTGTAACATTATGAGGTACAATAAATACGTAAAATAAATAAAAGCATCGGATTAGTAAGTTCTGAATTTCATATATATTTAAAAGCTTAGATACTACTTCTGTAATATTTGCTGAGCTGTATTTGGATAGTTTGCGCATTTCCAATAAAGCTATGTTACCACACGGTTAACAAAGAAAAGATTTGCACACGGTAAAATGTTTATAATATGTTAAACTAATAAAGCAAGTTGCCAGGTGTCTCGTTAACCCTCTAGATCTCTTCTCCACGTTTTCCACCTTGCTCTGTGGCCTGGGAGGCTGACTCATGTGGTCTACGCCAGGGGTGGGTAAACTATGGCCTGCAGGCCAAATCTGGTCACGTCCATTTGTTTAAATATTGTCTATGGCTATTTTTATGCTACACCTGTAGGTCTGAGTATTTGTAACAGAGGCCATATGGTCCACAAAGCCTAAACCATTTGTTATTTGACTCTTTATAGAAAATGTTTGCCACCCACAGTCTGGGCCACTGGTTCCTTTGCCCTCGTGGCCCCTGTTGGGTTCAGTCATTGGGGAGCGTGGCAGGAGATTGGAGGGATGGAGGAGAGGGGAGGTGGGGACTTTATTCCTTTAATTGCCTCCTTATGTGATTGTTTCTGGATGGTTCTGTTTCTGGACTGAATGTCTCAAGTCCTCTCAGGGCCCCTCTCCAATCAGCCCTCTCTGGCTTTGGGTTCTGATAATCTCACCCCATCTCACCCCTTCTGTCCCAGGGGTAACACTTTCCTGCTGTCATTAGCCCTGGGGTCCTGCACTATCCCTCATGGTTTCCTGAACCTTTGCCCATAACTATGCAACTAGCCCTTTATTAAACTTTCCTTAATTTATCTTTTTTTTTTTTTGAGGAAGATTAGCCCTGAGCTAACATCTGCTGCCAATCCTGCTCTTTTTGCTGAGGAAGACTGGCCCTGAGCTAACATCTACGCCCATCTTCCTCTTCTTTATATGTGGGATGCCTACCACAGCATGGCTTGCCAAACGGTGCCATGTCTGCACCAGGGATCCAAACCAGCGAACCCCGGGCCGCTGAAGCGGAATGTGCAAACTTAAACGCTGCACCACTGGGCTGGCCCCACGGCTCTCCCTTAATTTATTTTAATTTAAAGATACCTTCTGCTCCTGCTAGGACTTTGACTGATAAAGCAGATTACAATACTCCATATATATATGTATATATATGTATAGATAGATAGATATTCTGGGATCCTAATTTTACGGAAAAACAGAAGATACTGAAAATAATTTCACAGAAATGGTAACAGTGTTTCTCTGTGCATAGTGAGATTATCAGTGACTTTTAGTACTTTCTTCTTGCTTTTTGTTGAAGCTATGTGGTGAAGATACCTTACTTTTGTGCTAAGGAAGGAGCTAAATAAGTAATATAATAAAAAAAGTTCAGAATCGTTGGGTGTATAGTTAGCTGGGTCAAACCCAGGTATATCCTAAAGCTCAGTAACCATTGTTGCCTCTTCTAGAAAGCAGTGCACAGAGGGAGAGGGCGCCGCCTTTAGAATCAATGAGCTTGCTCTATCACTCAGGGTTTGGTCATGAAAACAGACAGAGGACCCATATACCCACATTCATATGCCTGTGCATGCTTGTGTACACAGACACACATATACACACAGAGAACTGGAAAGGTGCATCAGCCCTATATCACCTTTATTTCAGTTGTTGTGCACTCATCTTGTACAATGTGATGCATGCATGTTATGCCTGCAGCTAGGATGGTGACTATGCTCGGTATAACTGCCCAGTGGCAGTGCTAATGTCTGCTTGGGCTCCAAGATCTAGGTCTCTGAGTTCTTGCATGCCCAGCCACTGCTCTCCAATGCATGCCACTGTACTGTCTAGTTGGGTCCTAAAGGACTTACGATGTTGGCTATGTGCTCTTCCAGATTCAACCATCTCCCAAGAATCTTGGGACTGTTGTTCAAGTTTGGATCATCAGCCCAGACTCCTAGACTTTCCTTGCAGTCCTGTCAAGTTCCACTTTGGGGTCTTGGTGGCCAGTACCACTCTGACCTATCTTGACGGTCTTCCTTAACTTCAAATCCCCAGGAGCAGTGGTTGGGGTCTGTTTCTCTTTCTTTGCAGAGACCTCGAGCTCATGCAAATTGATCTCTGAGACTAGCTCTGAATAAAAAAAGCTTGCATTTGTCAGGCCACAAAACGTTCCATTGTGACCTTTCTGAAGGACGATGATCTCTGTCAAGAGTTGAGCTAGAAAGAGCTGAGCTTCCAGGTGTTGAGGTGGTCAAATAGAACAACCAAGCAAAATGAAACTAGCAGCCAAGCCTCCAGTCACCTACTGTGAGAGCATAAAGCAAGAGGGCAAACAACAGAAGCGCCAGATACCCCAATGTTCCACTTTTTGAAGTGTCAGTGGGTGAGGGTCAGGTGGATTAGCTTAGATTTGGGAGTCGTCTCATTAGTGGGGAGCCCCGAAGAAAGGCTTCTGCTGTTATGGAGCTGGGGGCTGAGGGGGGAGAAGAGAGGGAAAAGTTAGGAGTGGAAAGTACTGAATATTGAGTTAAAATGGTGCCTTCAGGGCCCATCAGATAAGGTGGTTACAGCAAAGGTGCTTGGTCAAGGGTCTTCCAATAAGGGGGTCTCCTTACGGGAGCACCTACGCTAGGAATGGAGATATGTGTCAGTGCGTGGCTGAGTCCTCAACAGCAACTCCCTCCAGATGTGCATGCAGCAAGTCTGGTGTAAGGAGGGCAGCTTTCCCCATGAGGCCTGCCAGGTGAAGCCTTTGTAATCGCCTGTGGTCGGGCCTGAGAAATCACACATAGCATTTTGGCCTGGAGCTGGACCCTGAATGTCTACTTTCTCTACACTGAAAAAACTAGGGCAAAGAAGGTCACTCCTAGATGTCTTGTTAATATCTGCCTCTCTCCACACCAGAATCTGGTCTTGAGACAAGAATTCAAGTACAAGTAGTTTACTTGAGAAGTGAAGGAAAACACAAGTACAGACACAGGGGAGTTGAAAATGGCATGGCATCAGGCTAAGCAGTTTTTTTGTGTTGTGTCATTATTCCTATTTTGCAGAAGAGAAAACTAAAGTTTAAGGAGGTGAAGTGGCTTTCCCAGGGCCCACAGCTGGTAAGCAGCAGAGTCTTTTCTGATGGCAAAGGCCATTCTGTAACCAGCGCACTCACTGATTTCTGCCCCAAATAGAAAATCAAAGAGAACATGCAAATGAAAAGCTAAAATAAATGCAACAAAGTTTTTTTTCTAATCCAATGCTTAGGTTGGAAGTTGATTCTCACTTTATTTTATTTTTTAAAAGCAAATGCATTTATCCTTTTCACAGTAGCTCTGGGAAGCTTGTAACTGTTGCCTACGAGCTTCAGGGGTGTGGAACCTCCCCAGGAGGATGCATTTTGCTAAAAGCCTGGAGAGCACAGGGAAAGAATAGTAAAAAGGACCATGTTGGGCAGATCAAATACTGATGACGGAGGAACAGAGGCAGAAAGAAATTGAAAGAAAGTGAGAGAAAGAAATGAGGACGCTGAGAATATTCGTGTATGTCCCCATGTATGTCCCCATGGAAAGCAAAATGCCTCGGATTTCTAGGACAGGATGTAACCACAAAAAGCGCTGAGTCATACCCGTCTTTCTAGGAATGAACATCAGCGTGGACAGAAGGCATGGACGGCCCTGAAACACGAGGGAAGTGCCATCATGGGGATGGTCCTGCGCTCACTCTAAGCTTGTTATTGTGTGGAGAAGAGTTTAAATTTGGGTAGGGGGTTATGTAATATATCCTCTAAGGTCCATTTCAACTTTAATTCCAGCTATGATTCCTTATAGTTTGATATTTTCAAGAATTTGCTCAAGAGCTCCTTATCCCCTGCCCCTCCAGTTATATTTCAGTCACACCTTCCCCGGCTCTCTCTTTTTCCATCTCCCTCCCCCTCCCCTCTCATAAACTTTTTGAGGATATGGAGCTTTTTCTCATTTTGTTTATATTTCCCATTGTCTCAAGTTCTGAATTATACATATATTTTGCATTTAATAATTTCCTGTTGAGTGACTGAGGTATGACAGCTCAGAGTAAATTATGCATCCTACTATTTGTGGAGCTTTCCTCTTGACATAGAAGACAAATTTCTGTCGAGAGGAGGAATTTAATTTAGCAAATATTTATTGAGTGCTGGCTATGTGCAAGCTCAGACAGAGGCTTCAGGGAGCCTGCAATGTAGTAGATGGGATAAAATGCAGCACCAAATAATCGTTAGAATTAGGAAGGCAGCAAAGCTGAGACATAAAACAAACTGAAAAGGCAAAGGGAAAAATGGAATTTAATTTTTCAAAAAGATAAAGCATTGAAATAGTCACACACAACTTATATTATGCTAAATATTACTTCTATTTTTATAGGTTTGTTTTGTTTTTTCACATTGGGGGAACATTGTAATCTTTTCAGTTTCCATGTCTGGCCATGGTTAAGGCACAGGGGTGCCTACAATAGTCCTCATCTTAATTGCCAAGCACCTTAAAGTTTGCATAGTGTTTCCACACATATCACTCATTTCAGCACAACTGTGTGAGAGAGACAAGGCAGGTGGCATCCCTATTTCACAGACAATACAGTTGAGTCTTAAATTAGATGACTTGCTAGTAGCTGGTGAAGACTGTGCAGCTTTTTAAGATCAGACTCTAAGGAAAGGGCCAACTGTGGTTCAAGAGCAGGTTCAAATGTACCTGAAAGGCACCACGAAGATGAAGGGTGTGTTGGAGGCAAGCTTTAAGGAAGAGTCAAGGTTCCAAAAGGGGAAGATGGTAAGAAGGTCTTGTCAGGGAGGGACAATCACACTGAGAAAGGCAATTAGGCAGGAAGATGGAGGGCTCATTCAGGGCACAGCATTTAGTCCAGTTGGTTCAGAGGTAAGTAAGAATGCAGAGAAAAATCAAGAGCAGGAACTAGCAAATGAGTACCATCATGCCTTTCGAAGTTACCCTCAGACTGGAGCCATCTTCAGGCAGGTGACTTGCCTCTTGCCTTTGACTAGTGGTCTGGGATAAGGAGGAAGGACAGGCAGAAGCGATGGGTGGAAAATGATCCAGATCGTTTTGTAATGGAGGTGAAGAGCTGCCACCCAAAGCAGGATCTCTGACTCTCTTCTTTTTTTATTTTCATACCAGTATTCCCATCCCCCACCCCACCCCCTACATCCAGTAATTCTCCTGTTGGTTCAGCAACTTCCCTATGGTTTTAGAATTCCCTCTGTCTTTTTCTTGTGTATTTCTCCATTTGTGACCCTAGAAACATAAAAAGAAAATCATACCACACTGTAATAAGAGTAAAAGCAGCCCCTGAATCCACTGAAAGGTTGTTTTTGTTTGATAAGGTCATATTGAATGGATCAATAAGACTAGACCTCGAATCACATCAACTCCCTTGGCCTTTCCCAGTAAGTCAAAATCAAGGACAGTGATGATGCTGTATTTAGGTTTAGAGATAAACCAGTTAAGGAATATGCCAGTAGCTTCTGCTTGCTTAAAATTAAGTCATTTACCTTGATTCATCTATCCATCCATCCGTTCAAGCAAACATTCCTTGGTTCAATAGAAAGTCGTTGAGAAACTACAGTATATCAGAAGCACTCTTCTTTCAAGAACCGTATAGTCTAGCGTCTTGGTTATGGTTGCTTTTGAGATGCATTGTTGGCACCAGACCTAGGATCTGAGCCCCCCAGGGATGAGAGTTGGATGACATGTGTTCCCTGAAGACCTAGATTTTCCAGCTACTTTCCGTGTGGACTAGTATGCAAGAGTGGGTGCCTACCTGGGTGCCTACTGCCTCCCAACTCCCCTCTCTGGACTCACCATCTCCATCCAAGCCTGGGGTTTGTCCTGAGCCCAGGGCATTTCCCCTAGTACCTGCCTCATCCTGCTGTGTGGTTCAAGAGTCAGGCTTTTCTCTCATCTGCTCTGTGTTCCTGTGGATATTCCCACTGTGCCTTGTTCCTAAGTTGTGAAAACTTGCCTGTTCATAAAACTCCATCTTTGATCACTGCTAACCAAATATAACCTTTATAAAGATGATAACCACTAAATAAAAATATGTAATGTAGTAAAAAGATAAAATTGGTCTTCATGTCTCAAAGTTGGCTGTTAAGCCAAAGAAAACTGGAAGTCTTTGAAAAGAATCATTAAGGAATGTTATTCTCAGCTTGGTCATGTGCTCCCATTCTTCTTTGAATCAGAATTGTGAAGGCTTTTGTGGTTTGGCTTCTCTCCTTATTTCAGAAACCTCAAACATTTGAATCACGTCAAGGTGTCTGTCTAGAGGAGCCTATAATTCCTTTTTTCTGGGTAACCTATCAGGATCAGACATTAATGAATAGAGCCTGATGCTATTGAAAAGGATTCATGAAAAACGAACCAATGATAGCTGGGAGCACTTCCAAGATTTTGCCTCTTTAAAAATCCTCATGTATAGATCACTCCAGTCAGCAAGGCTAACAAATCATCCCCAAGATTGGTTAGGGAAGACGTTAGAATCTGACAGCTGACTCTTGGCTGTGAGATTTAACTCTTCCCTGAAGTCTCAGGGTCAAGTAAGTCTGTCCTCTCTTGTGCAAAAGAAACTTTCAAGTGGTCCAACGAAGCCAAGATGAAGCAAATAGGACATTTTCCAACGTAATTTCTTTGAAACCCTTTTTAAAACTAATATTTGCTTGCCAAGAGAGAGAAAAACAATGTTATTTTCTTACATGTCTATCTGAACTATCCAGGAATGAGCTGGATAAATGTGGATGGGGGAAGGCGCTAGAATTTTCCTGCTAGCGTTAAAGGACTTTCTCCCTCTATTGTTTTTACATTTGCCTCTCATCTCCACACGGTGTGTTTTCCACACAACAGTCAGAGTGCTCCTTTTAAAATCTGAGTCTGATCATGTTACACCTTTGCTTAAAACTCTCTGGGGGTTTTCATCTCCCTCACAGTAAAACCCACAATCCTTGGAACGCCTACTGATCCCTCCCTAGGCTTGTCTCTGGTTACTTCTTTGTTTCTCTGTTACCTGCTTCCATCCTTTAACCCTGACAGTCTATTCTCAAACATGAGTCATGGTTGTCCTTTGAAAACATGTATCAGAACATGTCACTGCTCTGTTTATAACCTCCCAGTGGTCCCCCACCTCCCCCAGAATAAAAGCCAAAATCTTTATAGGACAGACATCTATAAGATCTTGCTCTTTTGTCCCTCCAAGAAGTCTTTCTCTTCCCTGCCCTGCTTTATCGCTTTTTTCCATAGAATTTATCACCAACCAATACACTGTATACTTACTTACTTGTTTATGTGCTTTTTTGCTGTCTTCTCATGCTTACATGTAAGCTCCATGATGTTGTTTCTGATTCATTGTTGTATCTCTAGTGCCTAGAACAATGTCAGGGACCCAATATTTGACTCAATAAACATGTAAATACCTGTGAGTGATAGAGTGATATATAGTCAGGTTTACCTGGGAGCTAGTTAGTTCTTTATTGGAAAGCAGAAAAAACAGGGTAATATTCTCTGCTCATGCTATTACCTTTTTTTCCAGTTAATTCCGTTTTATTTTTAAATGTGCAATTATGCATTCTGAAATAATGATAATTTTGTCTCCTCCTTATCATCAGTTCTATATTTTGTTTATATTTTGTCCTTGTTACATTGATTAGAGCTTTCAGGAGAATGAGCGTGATACTGGTGATAGAGAACGTCCTGTTTTGGTCCCAGTTTTAAAGAGAATGCCTCTATGTAGGGTTTATCAACCTTGACCCTATTGACATTTTGGGATGGATAATTCTTAGTCGTGGAGCATGTCGGGTGCTTTGTAGGATGTTTAGCAGCATCCCTGGTCTCTACGTACTGATATCAGTAGCATCCTATCAGTTGTGACAACCAAAAATGTCTCCAGGCATCACCAAGTGTCCCTGGAGGTAAAATCGTGCAGACTGAGAAGCACGGCTCCATTGTTTCAATGTTAAGTTCATCATTTCCAGGCCAGATTTTCTTGTGTCTGTAAGAGACTAATACTCTTTCTCCATGTAGGAGGAAAAATTAATTTAAACTTTTTGGAGGGCGTTTTGGCATCGAGTACCAAGGGCTTAAAAAATGTTTCTTCCCTTTGACCCAATTATTTATTCTCTAGCGATTTATCCTAAGAAAATAATCAAAGGTGTGGACAAAGATTTATGTGCAGGGCTGTCTATTGCTACATTAATTATGATTGTGAAAAACTGGGAAACAACCTAACTGTCCAATAACAGGAATGGCTCAAGAAGTTCAAATATATCATAGGATGGGATATCTTTTCTCTATCAAAAAGTATGCTTTTGGAGAATATTTAATGGCATAAAATAAGCCATATCTATCATAAATGTACGTATATAAAAGATATCTTAGGATTAATAGATATATAACATTATATATATTGTGATAAACTCTATTATATGCACATTCACACACACACACACACAGGATATGATTCCAAGTTGGTAAGAAGAAGCAAACAAACAAAAAGCATCTTATGGCTTTGTTAGAATTATATTCTCCTCTTTACTTGGCCTGGGAGGTGAGGATTGGGGCATTTGTAGCAGAGACCACATGGCTTTCATAAAGGATAAGATCATGAAGCGGTGTGGCCCAGAATTTATGGCCTTTCACCAGGCTGGATCTGTTTGAACACTAACCCTTATCTATTCAAGTAAATCTCCTCAATCTTTGATCAGGAAGAAACAATTAGGAATTATTGGCCATGTTGGCGTTCATATTGGTACCCCGTATCCAATGTGTTGGAATTGAAGCACCTGTTAAAAAATGACAAGATAAAATCAACCTCTCTGCAAAATACACATCAATACACACACACACGATTTTTTTTTTTTGAGGACGATTGGCCCTGAGCTAATATCTATTGCCATTCTTCCTCTTTTTGCTTGAAGAAGATTGTTGCTGAGCTAACGTCTGTGCCAGTCTTCCTCTATTTTATGTGGGATGCCACCACAGTGTGGCTTGACGAGCAGTGCTAGGTCCACCCCTGGGATCTGAACCTGCAAACCCCAGGCTGCAGAAGTGGAGCATGTGAACTTAACCTCTATGGCTCCAGGCCTGCCCCTACTAATTTTTTTTCTGAACAACTTTCTGCAATAATAAGATGAAATAAAAATTTAATTTCAACTATATGCCATAAGAAGCACCACTACAGCAATATGGCCTTTTTCGAAGGCATTTATAATAATAGTGCTAGTGTTCAGTTAACGAGTACGTTTTTACCTCATGTGTATTGAAGCTACTATGTGCATGTAAGCCCTTTTTTTTCTCTTTAAAATGTGATATTTAGTTACAGAGAAGCCTCTTCAGGATGCGCAGGGCTTAACAATGCAGTACCTGTATCCAGGATACTTTTGTTTTGTAATAAGAGCCTTTGCCCATGATGTCTTTTTGCTTTATTGTTAGATGGGGTGTAGCAGGATGCTGGGTTTTTTTCCTCCCAGTTTATCCCCTATCTCAGTCATGTAGCATAGCCACACCCTTTTTAGAGAGGAGGCCTTTTACGGGGCAACTCCAAGCTGAGAGGATAGAGAGAGTCTCACAGAATAATAACGCATAGACATTGTGTTAGGAAGTGATCCTCTTGAGGGGCTAATATATGTGATTGTTTTGAACAGCGGTTCCCAAACCACTGTCCGTGTGCGTCAAAATCACTTGGACAATTTGTTAAAACACGCATTGCTGGGCTCCACTCCCAGAGTTTCTGATTCAGTAGGTCTGGGTTGGTGGCCAAGAATTTGCATCTCTAATTTCTCAGGTGATGCTGATGTTCCTGGTCTCGGGATGACATTTCGAGGGCTACTGGTCTTGAATCAGATCAGTGCTGGCTGCTTTCTTTCCTCTACCTGCTTCCTCTTTAGTCTATCTGAGTGGTTCAAGGGCTTTCTTTGAGTCTTCAGGTGATGGAAATAAATGACTGACAACCTAAACCGAAGATGGAGAAAAAGAGGAGGTGGGACCCTGGTGAGGATGGGGATGGAGAAGAGGTTTAAGAGACAGGGATCCATGGGGCTAGACTTTCTTCCTCAGCCCAAAAGAGTGTGAGCACATAGGGTACCCTAGAGTACAGAAAATTGAATGCCAAGCTCATCCCACCCATACTTGTGCGTAGGACAAGCTGAATATGAACCACTTGGCATTTACTACTCCAGGTGGACTTAATTTCTACCACAACAGGGGTTTTGAACTTGAAGAAAGTGGCACATTTCTCCAGATACCGTGGGTGTCATTGTTCTCAGAAATGGAATTCATGATCATCCTCCTGATTTTGTTTATAGTGAAAGAGTTCCAGGTAAATTTTGTTTCCTAGAAGGAGAGGAACACGATAACCGAGTTTATAATTTGTATAGAGTTAGTGTTCCAGAATTTTCAAAATCAAATAATGTCATTCCCCTTTTTAAAACCCTCCAGTGCAGTGGTTCTCAACCATAGCTGCATGTAAGAATTACCTCCTGGAAATTTAAAAAAATTCCTAATGCTCTGGTCACACCTCATCTCAATTAAATCAGAATTTCTGTGTGCAGGGCACAGGCATCAGTATTCTTCAAAGGTTCCAGGTGATTCCAGTGTAGCCAAGGAATAGAATCATTGTCCCAATGGTTTCCTATTGTGCTAGAAGAAAATCCAAATTATATTCCAGGGGCTATCATGCCTTGCAAGGCCTGGACCCTGCCTGTCTTATGAATCTTATGCTTCTCTCCCACTTGCTCTCCACTATACTCCCTAATGCTGACCTTCTTTTAGTTTCTAGAACTACCTCAGAGACTTTCTATATGCTATTCTCTCCCTTGGGAAGACTGTTCTCACAGCTCTTTAGCTGGCTACTAACTCTTGCTCATCCTTTAGGCCTTGGCTTAATATCATCTCTATCCCTGAATTTCCATACAAAGAATGTTCCTCTGTTATTATCTCCTATAGCACATTATTTTTGTTTCTGTTAATGGTATTTATCATCATTTCCAGTTATATATCTATTTACGTATTTATTTATTAATGTTAATGTTTCCTACTAGAGTGCAAGCTCCATGAGGCCTTGTTTGTTGGGTTCGCTACTGTAGCCTCAGGGCCTAGCACAATGCCTGGAACATAGAGTGTATTGGTAACTGTTTTAATGTCTTTGTCTGCAATTCCATCATATTTTTCATTTCTTGGTCTATTTCTTTTGACAGATTTTTCTCCTGATTATGGGTCACATTTTTCTACTTCTTCATATGTCTAATAATTTTTTGATTAAATGACAAACATTGTAAATTTTGCTTTCTTGACCACCAGACTTTTTATATTCTTTAAAGAATTTTGGACCTTGTTCTGGCAAGTGATAAAGTTTCTTGCAGATGAGTTTGAGCTTTGGAGGATTCTTTTTTTTGGTGGGGGGGTGGGGAAGATAAGCCCTGAGCTAACTACTGCCAATCCTCCTCTTTTTGCTGAGGAAGACTGGCCCTGAGCTAACATCCATGCCCATCTTCCTCTACTTTATACATGGGACGCCTGCCACAGCATGGCTTGCCAAGCGGTGCCATGTCCGCACCCGGGATCCGAACCAGCGAACCCTGGGCTGCCGAGAAGCGGAATGTGCGAACTTAACCGCTGTGCCACCGAGCCAGCCCTGCAGAGGATTCTTTTAAATTTCTTCTAAGGTGCATCTAACTTTGCTCCTGGGCGAGGTTTCTCAACCTCAACATTATTTACATTTTGGCCAGATAATTCTTTGTTTTGGGGGAGATGTGTGTACACTGTAGGATGCTTAACAGCATCTTTGGCCTCTACTCATTAGATGTGAGTAGCAATCCCCAGTTGCAACAACCAAAAATATGTCCAAACATTGCCGAATCACCATCCAATTGAGCTCTAGGGCTCATTTAACCCCACTGCTAAGGCATTTAACCCCACTACTAAACCCTTTCTGGGTTTTCTGCTTAATTCTTTGTCTATTTGATGAGATCTCCCTACGACAGGTGGTGGGAATTCTAATGAGTCCTTCTGCCAATGAGTCTAGGGATTGTTCATCTTCTGCTCCTCAGTTATTGTTCTTTCCTGGAAAGTTTCTCTGTGTGTGACCTTGTGGAGTTTTACACTATCTGTGCCTGGCTTAGTATTCAGCCAAAGATGCAAGATGATGTTCTGTACATTTCTGGGGTTCTTTCTCCTGTGTAGCTTCATCTTTGGATACGCTGCAGTGAAAATTCTAGCTTTCTCCCTCTCACGAATCTCTGACTTCTGTCTCCTCAACTCAGCAAGGTTGCCAAGCTCTGTTTCAGTTCCCCATCCCTAGACTTTGGTTTGGAAATTGCCTCTGGGTCGAAAGATGGGGGCCATCATAGGTTATTCCTCATTTGTTTCCCTTCTCCTAGAGATGACAGTCGTGAACTACCTATTGTCCAATATCTTAAAATAGTTGTGTCCTATATTCCTCCCCTCTCCCCTTGGTTTTCTAGTTATTTATGGTAAGAAGGTAATTCTGGCCTTTGTCACTCCCTTATGCTGACTAGCACATACAAGTTTTAAATGACTGACTGACTGAATAAATGAATAAGTAAAAGAATGGCATAAGGAGAGGTACATAATGTTGCGTGAGAGGGAGTGAAAAGATCTGCGCTTTGGGGCGTGACCAAGGTCAGCAGACTCAGGTGGGGAATCCCAGACAGGAAATGAATGCCTATTGTGAGATGTCTTTAAAAGAAAGTCGTCTGCTCTTCTAAGAAGAGATGGCCCCAAATAGTTTTGACCATGACTTCGTGTGGTGGAAGAAGCTTCCGGATTAGGCCTTAAGAGACGTGCATGCTGGTCTTCGATCTGCCACAAACTAGCTCTTTGAATGGGGCAAGTCGCCTTCTCTTTGTGGACCCCAGTTTCTACATTTTTTTTTTTTTATGTCTAGGTCCTGTTTTTATTAAAAATTTCATCATATCATAAGCTATTCCCACCCCCTTCAGCCACACCCCCACCCACTCAGCCCCCGTTCTGTCTATTAAATAAATTCTGTTTTTTTTCCAGATGTACATTGTAATATGTTTCGAATTCTGTGTGGATTATATCATGTTCACCTCCCAAAATCTAATTATAGTCCACCCCCTCACATGGGAGCCTAATCACCCCTTTTGCCCTCCCCCCTTCCCCTGTGGTAACCACCAGTCCAATCTCCATTGCTATGTGTTTGTTTGTCATTGTTTTTATCTTCCACTTATGAGTGAGACCATATGGTATTTGACTTTCTCCCTCTGACTTATTTCACTCAGCATAATACCCTCAAGGACCATCCACGTTGTCACAAATGGCCGGATTTCATCATTTCTTATGTCTGAGTAGTATCCCATTGTGTATAAATACCACATCTTTATCCATTCATCCCTTGATGGGCACCTAGGTTGCTTCCAAGTCTTGGCCATTGTGAATAATGCTGCAATGAACATAGGGGTGCATGTATCTTTATGCCTTTGCGTTTTCAAGTTCTTCAGATAAATACCCAGCAGTGGGATAGCTGGATCATATGGTATATCTATCCTCAATTTTCTGAGGATACTCCATACTGCTTTCCATAGTGACTGCACCAGTTTGCACTCCCACCAGCAGTGTACAAGGGTTCCCTTCTCTCCACATCCTCTCCAACATTTGTTTTTTTCCTGTCTTGTTAATTATAGCCATTCTGACCAGAGTGAGGTGATACCTCATTGTAATTTTGATTTGCATTTCCCTGATAGCTAATGATGTTGAATATCTTTTCATATGCCTGTTGGCCATCCGTATATCTTCTTTGGAGAAATCTCTGCTCAGATCTTTTGCCCATTTTTTAATTGGGTTGTTGGTTTTCTTGTTGTTGAGATGTATGAGTTCTTTGTATATTTTGGATATTAACCCCTTATCTGATATATGGTTTGCAAATATCTTCTCCCCATTGTTAGGTTGTCTTTTCATTATGTTGATGGTTTCCTTTGCTGTGCAGAAGCTTTTTAGTGTGACGTAGTCCCATTTGTTCATTTTTTCTTTTGTTTCCCTTGCCTGGTCAGACATGGTATTTGAAAATATGCTGCTGAGACTCATGTCAAAGAGCGTACTGCCCATGTTTTCTTCTAGCAGTTTCATGGTGTCGGGTCTTACATTCAAGTCTTTAATCCATTTTGAGTTGATTTTTGTGCATGGTGTAAGGGAATGGTCTACCTTCATTCTTTTGCATGTGGCTGTCCAGTTCTCCCAACACCCACTTATTGAAGAGACTCTCCTTTCTCCATCGTATGCTCTGTGCTCCCTTGTCGAATATTAGCTGTCCATAAGTGTGTGGGTTTATTTCTGGGCTCTCAATTCTGTTCCATTGATCTGTGTGTTTGTTTTTATGCCAATACCATGCTGTTTTGGTTACTATGGCTTTGTAGTATATTTTGAAATCAGGGAGTGTGATAAATTCATCTTTGTTCTTTTTTCTCAGGAATCCTTTGGCTATTCGGGGTCTTTTGTTGTTCCATATAAATTTTAGGATTCTTTGTTCTATTTCTGTGAAAACTGTTGTTGGAACTTTGATAGGGATTACATTGAATCTGTAGTTGCTTTAGGAAGTATGGAATTTTAACGATGTTAATTCTTCCAACCCAAGAGCATGGAATACCTTCCATTTCTTTGTGTCTTCTTCAATTTCTTTCAACAATGTTTTACAGTTTTCGGTGTACAGAACTTTCACCTCTTTGGTTAAGTTTATTCCTAGGTATTTTATTCTTTTTGTTGCAATTGTACATGGGATTGTATTCTTAATTTCTCTTTCTGCTACTTCATTGTTAGTGTATAGAAATACAACCGATTTTTGTATGTTGATTTTGTATCCCGTGACTTGACTGTATTCATTTATTATTTCTAAAAGTTTTTTAGTGGATTCTTTAGGGTTTTCTGTATATAAAATCATGTCATCTGCAAAGAGTGACAGTTTCACTTCTTTTTTTCCAACATGGATCCCTTTTATTTCTTTTTCTTGCCTGATTGCTCTGGCTAGGACTTCCAGTACTATGTTAAATAGGAGTGGTGACAGTGGGCATCCTTGTCTGGTTCCTGTTTTTAGAGGGATAGCTTTGAGTTTTTCTCCATTGTGAATGATATTTGCTGTGGGTTTGTAATATATATGGCCTTTATTATGTTGAGGTATTTTCCTTCTATATCCATTTTATTTAGAGTTTTTATCATAAATGGGTGCTGGATCTTCTCAAATGCTTTCTCTGCATCTATTGAGATGATCATGTGATTTTTATTCTTCATTTTGTTAATGTGGTGTATCACGTTGATAGATTTGTGTGTGTTGAACCATCCCTGGAATGAAACCCACTTGATCATGATGTATGATCTTTTTTATGTATTGTTGTATTTGATTTGCTAGCATTTTGTTGAGGATTTTTGTATCGATGTTCATCAGTGATATTGGCCTGTAACTTTCTTTTTTTGTGTTGTCTTTGTCTAGTTTTGGTATTAGGATAATGTTGGCTTTATAGAAGAAGTTAGGAAGCCTCCCCTCCTCTTCAATTTTTTGGAAGAGTTTGAGAAGGATAGGTATTAGGTCTTCTTTGAATGTTTGGTAGAATTCACCAGGGAAGACATCTGGTCCTGGACTTTTATTTTTGGGGAGGTTTTTGATTGCTGTTTCAATATTCTTACTGGTGATTGGTCTATTCAAATTCTCTAATTCTTCTTGGTCCAATGTTGGAAGGTGGTATGTTTCTAAGAATTTATCCATATCTTCTAGATTATCCAATTTGTTGGCATGTAGCTTTTCATAGTATCCCCTTCCATCTTTTGTATTTCTGAGGTGTCCGTTGTAATCTCTCCTTTTTTATTTCTGATTTTATTTATTTGAGCCTTCTCTCTTTCTTCGCAAGTCTAGCTAAGGGTTTGTCAGTTTTGTTTATCTTTTCGAAGAAGTAGCTCTTTGTTTCATTTTTTTTTTTGTATTTTTTTTAGTCTCCATTTCATTTATTTTTGCTTTGATTTTTATTGTTTCCTTCCCTCTGCTGATTTTTGGCTTTGTTTGTTCTTCTTTTTCCAGTACCTTTAGATGTGCTTTTAGATTGTTTATTTGGGATTTTTCTTGTTTGTTGAGGTAGGCCTGAATTGCTATAAACTTCCCTCTTAGAATCACTTTTGCTGTATCCCACAGATTTTGGCATGTTGTATTTTCATTTTCATTTGTCTCCAGGAATTTTTTGATTTCTCCTTTGAGTTCTTCATTGACCCAATCATTGTTCAGTAGCATTTTGTTTAATCTCCACATTTTTGTGGCTTTTCTGGTTTTCTTCCTATAGTTGATTTCTAGTTTCATACCTTTGTGGTCAGAAAAGATGCATGGTATTATTTCGATCTTCTTAAATTTATTGAGACTTGTTTTGTGGCCTAATATGTGATCAATCCTGGAGAATGTTCCACGTACATTTGAAAAGAATGTGTATTCTGTGGCTTTTGGATGGAATGTTGTATATATATCTTCTAAGTCCATCTGGTCTAATGTGTCCTTTAAGCCCAGTGTTTCCTTATTCATCTTCTGTTTGGATGATCTATCCATTGGTGTAAGTGGAGTGTTAAAGTCCCCTACTATTATTGTGTTACTGTCTATTTCTCCTTTTATGTCTGTTAATAATTGCTTTATATATTTAGGTGCTCCTTTGTTGGGTGCATAGATATTTACAAGTGTTATATTTTCTTGTTGGATTGTTCCCTTTATCATTCTGTAGTGCCCGTCTTTGTCTCTTGTTACAGTTTTTGTTTTAAAGTCTATTTTGTCTGATAGAACTATTGCTAACCCTGCTTTCCTTTCTTTGCCATTTGCATGGAATATCTTTTTCCATCCTTTCACTTTCAGTTTGTGAGTGTCTTTAGGTCTGAAGTGTGTCTCTTGTATGCAGCAGATACATGGGTCTTGTTTTTTTATCCAATTGGCCACCCTGTGGCGTTTGATTGGAGCATTTAGTCCATTGACATTTAAAGTAGCTATTGATAAATATGTATTTATTGCCATTTTGTTACTTTTTTTTCTGGGTGTTTTAGTAGTTCTTCTCTGTTCCTTTCTTTTTCTCTTGCTCTCTTCCCTTGTGGTTTGATGGCTTTTGTTAGTCGTATGTTTGATTTCTTTTGTCTTACTTTTTTGCTTACTTATAGGTTTCTGATTTGTGATTACCATGAGGATCCTGTTTAATCTATTTATTCTATGTATAAAAATGTATATCGAGTTGATAGACTCTTTAGCTTAACCTCTTTCTAAAAGCTCTACTTTTTCACTCCCCTCCTCCCACATTTTATGTTTTTGAAATCATAGTTTCTTGTTTAGTGTATGTCTATCCATTACCCTCTTATCATTGAAGTAGGTGATTTTAGTACATTTGTCTTTTAACCTTCATATTATCTTCACAGGTAGTTGATCTGCTCCCTTTACTATACTTTTACCTTTACAAGTGATTTTATTGCCTGTTTTTTTTGGTTTTTGCTTTTTTTGATATTTTTTAAATCTCTATTTGTGGTCATTGCTTTCCCACTTAAATACGTCCCTTCAGCATTTCTTGTAGACCTGGTTTCTTGGTGATAAACTCCTTTAAGTTTTGCTTCTCTGGGAAGCTCTTTATCTCTCCTTCCATTCTGAATGACAACCTTGATGGACAGAAGGTTCTTGGCTGTAGATTTTTTCCTTTTAGCACTTTAAATACATCATGCCATTCTATTCTCTCCTGTAGGGTCTTGGCTGAGAAGTCTGCTAATAGCCTTATGGGCTTTCCTTTGTAGGTCACTTGTGGCCTTTCTCTTGCTGCTTTTAGGATTCTCTCTTTATTTTTAATTGTGGACATTTTAATTATAATATCTCTTGGTGTCAGCCTCTTTGGGCTTATCTTGTTTGGAGCTCTCTGTGCTTCCTGTACTTCGATGTCTGTTTCCTTCCTTAGGTTAGGAAACTTTTCATCTATTATTTCTTCAAATAAATTTTCTGCCCCTTTGTCTCTCTCTTCCCCTTCTGGGACACCTATAATCCGAATGTTGGCGTGCTTGATGTTGTCCCAGAGATCTGTTAGACTGTTCTCATTCTGTCTAATTCTTTTTTCTTTTTTCTGTTCAGCTTGGGTGATTTCCTCTAGTGTTTCGTCTAGCTCAGTTATCCATTCTTGTGCATCCTCTACTCTGCTATTGAGTCCTTCTAGTGAATTTTTCATTTCCAGTATTGTATTCTTCATTTCTGATTGGTTCTTTTTTATATTTTCCAGTTTTTTGCTGATGAGCTCACTATGTTCATCCAGTCTTCTCCCAATATCTGTGAGTATCCTTATGATATTTCGTTTGAACTCTTTGTCAAGTAGGTTGCTTATTTCTGTTTCATTTAGTCCTTTTTCTGGGGTTTTGTACTGCTCCTTGCTTGGAAAGTATTCCTTTGTCTCCTCATTCTGCTTCTGTCTCTGTGCTTATTTCTCTGTATTAGGTGAGTCAGCTATGTCTCCTGATCTTGGAGAAGTGGCCTTATGTATGAGGTGCCTTATGAGGCCCAGCAGTGTGCTTCCCTCTTGTCACCAGTCCAAATGATCCAGGAGTGACCCCTTTGTGGGCTACTTGTGTCTTTCTGCTGTGGCAGGGTTGTTCTTAATGCGGGTACCCAGCGAGTCTAGTCTTTTCTTCCCTGGCCAGCTGTTTGTATATCTGATTTGGGAAGCCATAGCACCATTGGCTGCAAAGTCTATCAGCACACTCCTATTGCAGTTTTCCTCTTACTTGGGTTCGTACCCAGGGTAGCTGGTTGCTAGGCTCAGGGGCTTACAGTTGTGATAGGCCTCAGGACTACAAGGTTGTTGTCAGTTCTCTTAGGAGTGCAGCTGAGTGGGGCTGGCCCTAGGCAGGGGAGCACTCAATTGTTTCAGGCTTTGGAAGGTGGGGCTGATCCTTTTTATGGCTATCTGTGAAGCACAGGTCTTCTGCAGCTGATAAGCCTCACCTTCCACAGGACCACACACACCGTCAACACAACCCTGGTCCATGCACACTTCCCAACCTCCTGGAGCATACCCCGATGCCACACTGCAGAGGCCCCCACCTCTCCACCAACGTCCCCTACAGTTCACCTGGTCCTCACACAGGCCCTGCCCCACAGAGGTGGACACACTTGTCTGCCTGTAGAGGATCAAGGCACCCAGTCAATGCAGGCTGGAAAAGTTGCCCCAGAGCTTGCTGTTGGATGGGGCCAGTCCCTAGGGTGGGCTGCCTGCCCTGGCTGAACTGGATTAAATCTGTTCTCCAGTGAGTGTGGCAGACCCCTGGGCTAACAGGCCAAGGGAAGAACCTCAGTGGCGCCCACCAGGGTCTGTGTCAGCACGCCTGGACCAGGTCAGAACAGTGGCCCCCATCAATGTCTCAGTCTCCGGAGAGGTCCTTCCTTTCACCAAGATGCCACCAGAGCCCACCAGGTGAGTCTCGTTTCATCAAAGACTGTCTGCCTTCTCTCTGGTGATTTTAGGTTTCTGCAATGAGTGAGTTTGTGTGTGGGTCTTTTAAGACCCGGGTCTTTTGGGCTTTCAGCCAATAGCTTTTCTGGGGGTATCCTTGCTGCAGTTAACAGCCAGAGAAGCCAGACTGTAAGACCCTCATCTCAGTTGGGCTGCATCTGAAGGGTGCTTATACCAGTATTGCCCCTGCTCCGGACCTTACTCCTCCAGGGAGGGCTGCGTACCTTAGGGTGTCTCCCACCTGGCCAGCTGAGAAGCTCTGCTGCTCCCAAAGGTGGCTTTTTTCTTGTCCAGCAGGAATTTCTGCCTCTTCCACCTTAGTTAAGACTGTCCCGTGTTGTGGGGGTTCTTTTTATCCAGTTTGCAGTTTTTTATCCAGGGTAATTTTTCCAAAAATAGTTGTAACCTGGTTGTGTTCATGGGAGGAGATGAGTTCAGAGTCTGCTTACGCTGCCATCTTGATGAGATCCCAGTTTCTACATTTTTTAAACAAATGGCTTAGTTCAGAATAGGGGCAACCAATTCAATGCCCGTGGATGCCAGATGACCTAAATCAGTGAAGGTGGTGGGGTGGGGACTGTGGCCAGTGAGTGAATATATGCTTCTCTAAAGGGGCAGCTCCCAGCAGGACTTTGGGATCTTGACTTGCCAGAATTCATGATTTTCAAGACAAGTCAGAAATCGAGATTTTTCTTCTGATTTTGCAAAGGTTGATAAGTAATACAATCTTGGGCCAAAAAAAATCACATCTTTGGGCAAAATTTAGTCTCAAGCCACAGTTTTTAGCCTGTTATTCTTTCTCATGATGCCCACCTCTTTTTATTAAAAGTACTTAGTTTACAATGATATTCCTGTTAGGTCTTTTTGTTTGTTTGATATTTTTTTTTAATACGTCTCCTCCTCTTGCCTAGAAGGTCTATGGGAGCAGAAGCTGAGCTTATTTTAGTAACTTCTATACTGCTAGTGCTGGGCACATATTAGGCTCCTGTAATCCAGTTCTGATGCTAACTACGTGGAGTTAGTGCAGACTGCACAAGTTAAGGGTACAGTCCCCAAAATGACTGCCTTCACTTCACTACCAGCTGCAATTCTGAGGGTTCCCTGGCCACCCATGCTTCTGACCCACTGGCTACAAATTTGAGGGTTCCACTATCCTCAGGTTTGATAATTTACTAGAATGACTCGCAGAACTCAGGAAAGTGCTATACTTATGATTATAGTTTTATTATAAAGGACACAAATCAGGACCAGCCAAAAGAAGATTTGGGAGGGTGCCAAACAGGGAGCTTGTGTGTTCACTCTCTGTAGAATGAGAATGTGTCACCCTGAGAGCATATCAATATATGATACCAACCAGGAAAGCTCACTCAAGATTTGGTGTCCAGAGTTTTTATTGGGGTTTCATTACATAAACATGATTAATTGAATGTGGCCACCATGAAGTTGAACTCAACCTCCAGTCCTCTTCCCTTCCCTAGAGGTTAGGCTGATTTATGTGGCTCAAAGCCCAATCCTCTAATCACATGATTGGTCTTTCTAGCACAGTCAGCCCCCGTCCTGAAACTATTTATGGGCCCACCGTGAGGTGTCACCACATTACATAAACTCAGGTGTGGTCCCTGGGGCCCACCATGAATAATGAAGACTCTCCTATCACTAAGGAAATTCCAAGGGTTTAGAAGCTCCCTCCCAGGAACATAGGACAAAGACTAGGCAAATTCTTTATTACACAGCTGCTCTTGATAATTATTAAATAATTATGAATATAAATATTGGGTGAGTAAGTGAATGGGTTGCAGTGGAACTCCAGTCTTTTCTAGCTCTGACTTTCTTTTTTTTTTTTTAAGATTGGCACCTGAGCTAACAACTTGTTGCCAATCTTTTTTTTTCTTTCTGCTTTATCTCCCCCAAATCCTCCCAGTATATAGTTGTATATTCTAGTTGTGAGTGCCTCTAGTTGTGGCATGTGGGATGCCACTTCAATGTGGCCTGATGAGCGGTGCCATATCTGCACCCAGGATCCGAACCAGCAAAACACTGGGCTGCCACAGCAGAGCATGTGAACTTAACCACTAGGCCACGGGGCCGGCCCCTAGCTCTGACTTTCAATAATGATGTTGTTGATGATGATGATGATGCTAACAGCAACAATAATAATAACAGTTAACACTTATGTTCTAGTGCCTTGGTAGCCATTGGTACTGTTAAAAAAATTCTAATTTTTCTCTCCTTCCAGGGACATGATATATGATATGTATTTCTCCACCCCACATGAAAGTAGGCATAGCTATGTGACTTGCTTTGACCAATGAAATGTTAATAAAACTGATATGAGTCCCTTCTGGGTAGAATCTTTAAAAGCCATGTGACTTTTGTCACATTATTTTTTTCATAATATGAGCACGTATTGAGAAGCTAGTGATCTGAGTTGGACATGTAGCATGAATAAGAAATAAACTTTTGCTGGGTTAAGATTTTGGGATTGTTTATTACTAAAGTATAACCAATCACATCTTGACTTGCATAACCACAGTCCATGCATTATTAAATTATTATTATAATTTAATACTTCCTACAATCCATGAGATAGTCATAATTAGTAGCATCAATATTGTGGATGAGGAAACTGAGGCACAGAGGGGTTATGTGACTTGTCCAAATTCACATCATTTGTAAGTGGCAGAGCTGAGTCAAGGATTCAGATCCAAGGAGTGGTCCCCAAATCTAACTGCTAAATAGTGCACATCACCAAGGGTGAGGTCATGAGATACCTGGGACTTGGTGGTGATGGTAGGTGGAACCTTGAGGAGCAGCTCTGTGTGGGATGTCTTTTTACGCTCTGCTGCTGTGTTTGCTTTCATTTAATTGCTTTGTCCTTTCAATGACAAGCTTAGAGGAGAAGAGAGTCTGGAAGTGTCTCTGGATCTACTTTTGACATTTTGTATTTCATGCCCATGAAATTGTGGAGGTTTTTAATTGTTGGTTACTTTTTGAGAATAAATACAGAAGTTATATTCAAAGGGATTTCTGCTTGCCACTTGGAAAGTCTTTGATGATGCCTTGGCATTTGAGGAAATAAGCATCCAAATGAATAAATAGCTATTGCACGTAATTGGGCAGAATTTAAATGGCAACAAAGAAGGACCGAGGAATAACTATTCAGGTCTCTTCTGGCCCTTGTAATCCTTTGAATACTTAATTGGATTTTCCTTCAAACATCTTTTATTGTCTCCTGCTGTTTGAAAGGGAAGCAAATCCATCAAGTATATTCATGAATTATGAACAGTCATGTTTTGGCTTCAGGAGAGGGTCTGGTGTAGAGCCGAGGAGAAGCATCCTGGGAGGCTCTGAGGGGGAGGGAAAATGGTAGCAGCTGATTTCAGCAATGTGTTCATCTCTCAAGCCTCAGAGATATGCTGCTTCTGAGTCCCCTGGCACTAAGATCTGTACCAGTCATCCTGAATCAAACAAGTACTGCCTGCTCATGTTCACCACGTCCTCAATCCTTTCTCTGTCTCTAAGCTGTCCATAGGCCCATGTAGACAATTCTATATTTGACGCTCTGAAACAATTTCTGATGTAGAGCCCAACATGTAGAAAACAACGACCATTAACTATGTTTGACCAAGAACTGGGGATTTATTGGAAAGGAAGATTGGAAAGGACTCATCCATCTCTGTGGCGTCCTCTGAGAGGCTTTCTGTAGGAAAGACTTATTGGCCATCAACATCCCCAAGAGACCACTAGAAGAGCCTGTTGGTCAAAGAAAGCTAAGTGTATTAGACTCACTGTGGTTAGGGAGGAACTGCCTTGACATAGTATTTGTGGTACCTCAGAAGGGGAAGCCAGGGAGGATATTTTTTGGGTTTAGGACCTACGTTGGATGATTTTAAGGAGAGTCTTACAAGGTAGAGAACTAATTGGTATTGAGCAGAGTTTATGACATAATATTTTATGTAATATAGAGGTGAAGGTCTTGAGATGTGTATATTGGTGTGGAAGCTGTTAGTTTTCAAAAGTAAATGGTTTCATTGTTTCACAGTCTTATCTCCTAGGTGCAAGTATTTCCTGGATCAAGTAGTTAATTTTTCTTGCCTGGTCTCCGTTAGCACTGAGGAAAAAGGAATGCTTGTGCATCAATATTCCTCAGTGACGTTAATAAGGAAGAAGAAGGGATGTTCAGTGCCAGAATTGTTTAGCACAAGGCCAGGAATATCTGTTGGTTTCAGTTCCCAGGGTAGACAGAGAACCTCGCAGGACTTTTGGAGACTCCATGTTTATAACCCCAGCCGTTAGCCAATATCTTTTCTTTAACCCTTCTCACAGTTAGGATCCACACCATTCCTCTGGTACTGATCATGAAAGTCTGACCTGAATTACTTAAATCCACTGGGGTTGAGCTAAGGTGATAATAGAATCCTCTGGCAGAGAAGACTTAGTTTTCTGCTTTTCAAAATTGTTCAAGTTCTCACAGTCTAAATGGGTCAGTTATCTTTCAGTGGGTGACGTAGTCTATTTATTTTGTGTCTGGTCAATCAGAAACAATATGACATTTGCCTTTGTCGTAGTTCCTTTCAAAGGGGTTGACCTTGCATTGCTATATGTATGGTTCTTAGCAAAATGGCAGGATATCCCAACAGGAGTTAATAAATGTGATTGCTCCATACTCTTGAGTAAAGTATTCCCTGCTCCCCCCTTGCAGAGGGGCGAAGACCTCTTTTCTAGAGAGTACAGTGATTATAGTGGATTGTTTTCCTATTTGAGCCATTGACAATTGCATCTTAGCCCAAAGATGGAGTACAGACAGAGCTGAAAATCATTTGTTTAAATGTTAATAATTTTATGAACTGGTGATTTGTGAAACGCGGGCAGGATAGAACTGAACAATAAGGGAACATCCCTGAGCCCATAGAAAGATAAATTATACAGTCAGCATCCGGAATTTAAATGATGTTTTCCTCTTTGGATGCAAATAATAGTTAATGATGCCAAGGGCATAGCAATCCTCATGTAATTTCCCCTCTGGAAATAGTCTTGAAAATGATGGAGCTATTCTCAGTTTAAAAGATGACTTTAAAAGAATTAAGTTAAAGGGCTATCAAAACCAAACCAAACCAAAACAAAAAACAAACTAGAGAGAAGTAATTTGTTTTCTTTAAAAAAGCAACTTCTCGTTTCCTCTCTATTGGTTCTTAAGTTTTCTTAGGAATATCAGCATTTTCTCTTTGTGATAAATAAAATCATCATCATCATCATTATGTCATTTGTCGAGTAACTACAATGTGGCAGGCATAGTGCTAGATCCTGGGATTGCATTTCCTCAATCGATTCTGTCCACAACTCTGTGAGGCAGGCATTATTACCTCGTTTTAGAGATGATAAATTTGAAGGTCAATGAGATTGTTATTTCTATTGTGCATTGTTTCTCTGGAAGAGTCATTCATGATTCATGGAATGTTAGAGTCAGAATGCAACTCAGAAAACGTACAGTTTTACAGATAAGGAAGTTGAGGCATAGAGAAGGGAAATGACTTGAAGTTGACTCTTATTGTGGGTTGCACTTTGTGGTGGACATTACAATTGGATGTTCACCACCCAGTCTCGGTCAACATTGGTAATTCCCTCCCCCTCCCCCATTATTGATTCAGGAATGGATGGTTACTGCCAGTGAAGTGTGAAGGTAAGTGTGCGACAGGGCTTCCAAGGACAATTTCACTGATCCTTAAAGAGCTACAAGGAGAGAAGGTAGCCATTCTTTCCATCAGCCCAAGAAGGATGCCAACCCCCATGGATGGTAGAGCAGAATGATAGAAAGAGCCTGTATTCTTGGTGACCTTGTTGAACCTCTGATTTAATTAAATTTGAAGCTCATCCTACCTCTAGACTCTATAGTTATAATAAGAATATTGTTATAATAAATTTCCTCATTACTTAATTCAGGTTGAGTCAGGGTTTCTACTTGTTGCTGAAAGGATATAAACAGCTAACTTGCAGTTACCTATCTCCCTCTCTATCTCTTCTATCGCTCTAAATCCTGTGTGTAATACACAATTAAATTCAATGACCTCAATGATGAGAAAAGTAAATTATTTCATATGCAAGTTTGTAACAGAATTTAAGAAATTAAAAGCACAATATATAGATATAGAATAAAATATATATAAACTCAGAGGGCAAGGGGCAGAGTAGATGAAGTTTCAGAATGGAAGGTCAATTGGAGATGGTTTCTCAGAGGTTAATTTTGAAGAGAATCTTGAAAGTGGAATGGATCAGTGTCAGTGGACTAGAGTTTAAAAATAAAAAGCTAAGTTTCTAGGGCCATAATCATTTTTATAATTTGAATTGACCAAGCAATAACTCGAGTTTGGATATTTGTGCATCTGTAGGCAAGACATTTGTGAGATATTTAGACTTGGCCCACTCATTTATATTTAGAAATTTGAGAAATGTAGAGACACAGTATATTCATTTCCATCTTTCTCCTTCCCCAAATATGGCCTTTTCACACCAAAATAAAGTTTTTGAATTCCACCTGAAATGTTGAATTCTTCTCACATATTTGCTCCCCTTTCACTCCCTTCTCAAGGGGGTCAGAAGTTTCCACCTAGAACAAGTATCCCTACTCACTTCCACCTGATTAGAAATCCAAGAGCAAATGAGGTCAGGGCCCTGGACTCCCTCTTCGATGGGCCAATTAACGGTCTGGCTTTTCATGTGACCGTGACCTCAAGAACAAAGGGGATGTGGTAGACTGTATTTCTGTTCAAAAGCATTCAGTCCCTCCCTTGGGGAGGAGCACACCTCCCCAGTCTGTTGTACGCAGGCAAACCTATGTGATTTGCTTTGGCTGGTAGAACACGGGTGGAAGTGACGTGTGTCACCTCTGGGCAGAAGCTCTAAGAGCCAGCATGTGAGTTACCACGTTTATGTTTCCTTGCCTTTGTGATTATGGAAATGGACATTGAAATGGACCTTCCATCAGCCTGGGTTCCTGGGTGATTATAATGAGCAAAGCTATGGGCAGTCCACATTTAACATGTTGTATGCGTGAAAAAAAACTTTATTGTTTTAAGCCACAGAGATTTTGACATTCTCTGTTATAAGCATAACCTAGCAAATCCTAACTGATACAGTGACAAGCAGAAGAGTGTGGAGTTATGGAATGTGGCTATTATCACTCACTGGAGATAACTAACTGACTTAGAGATGACATATACTCTAAAGATGGCCAATTTTTCAGACATTGTTTGCAATTTTGAAAGGAAAGATAAAAGATGTGAAAAAATGTTAGGCCTGAGAAAAAACTAAAAGATTGATTGAATGGCAATGTGGTTCAGTTATAGAAAAAATTAAGCTATAATTTGTGCACAACTCAGTCCATAGGTTTTGAAATTTGCACCTGTAGCATCTGTAGATGACAAGTTTCTAATTAGACCCCAGGCAGATGCTCTGAGCTCTCTGTGGCCGCAGCGAAACAACATGCAAAGAAAAGATCTTGGCATCTATTTTCATTAGTTTCTCTTAGAAGATTCCTATTTTATTTCTAGCCTTTATTCCCCCATGGAGGACTTTAATGCTAAATATTAAAGGCTAAATATTGTGTACACACATACACAAATTTAAGTTGATCCCTTCCAATGCTGATTCTTATACAAAAGGATTAATTCAATCTTACATATTTGGGGCCAATATTTTAAAAAATCTGAGCCTCATTTACAGAGCATCTTCTTTAGACTGTAGACTGTGATATATCTACTTGTAAGTCATTTAGCTTTTAAGGCTCCAGTTCCTTATCTGCCAATGGGGAATGATAGTATCTATCCCTCCACATTGTAATTTTCTTGAAGTGCTTTGTAAATGGTGAATTCTACACACATGATTGTTATTTTCTGTCGACTGTCTAGTGAGTTATGCCTACTATTAACATCTGTATAGTGCTTGCTATTTGGAAAGCTAATTAATACACATTATTTATTAAATGGATCCAGCAAAACGCATTTGCTGTAGTCGAAAGGGTTGGGGTAGGGGGGAAATATTTGCAATTCTCCTTTGCTTTCCTCTTTTCCTTCTCCCCTCCCCTTCTCCTTCGTTTCCTCCCTGCTCCCTTCTAAGCAGCCTTTGGAGCTTAGTGGCCTATGGTACATTCTGTTGTGATCAGGGAGAGTGCTGAGAGAGAGTAACAGAATTTGAAAGCAGGTCAGATTACTGTAAGTGGGATAGGATGAGATTGGAAGGGGTACCAAGAGAAGACGAAGCCAGCAGGAGCTGGGGGGTGGGGTGGAGTGGGTAGGCGAGCCGGGTGAGGAAGAGAGAGAGAGAGAGAGGGAAAAAGGAACAGGGAGAGAAATGGGCGCTGTGGTGGGTGGCTCTGGGGAGAGATGATTGATTATTTTTTGGAAGTTCTGCTGTGTTGTGCTGTGTAAAGCCCTAGTCCCCAGCTTCTCAAGAGACATTTCAAAATTCAGTTTGTCTAGTTCTAAAAACAATCCTGTTGGTATATTTATTCTTATCACATTACATTACATATATAGATTACTTTTGGGAGAATTGACAGTCTTCCCATACAAGGACAGAGTATGCATATTCATTTCTTCAACTTTTCTTTTCCATACTTACCTCAGTTTAAGTTTTCTTCATACAGCTTGCATATTTCTTGTTAATTTGAATCAATTTTGTCAAAATTTATTTCTAGATATCTTACATTTTTATTGCTCTTGTAAAGGGTATCTTTTCTTTTATGATATCTAACAGCTTGCTGTTTTTATATAGGAATACTATCTATTTTTTAAATTATTATTACTATACACTCAACCACCTTGCATGTTTTTCATTGAAATCATCATTTGGTGGATTCTCTTAGGCTTTCCAGGTAAACAATCATATTACCTGCTGATAATGATAATTTTACTTCCTCCTTTCTAACTCTTTTATACTTTTTAATTTTATTCTCTTAAAGAATTGCATTGGCTAGTGCCTCCATAACAATGTTAAATAATGTGGTATCAATGAATGTCATTGACCTATTCTCTACTTTATTGATTTACGTTTGTGGTGTTTCTCTGATGCTGCCTTTTGGATTGAGATGTGTGTCTATCCATAACCATGTTTATCTCTATCTCTACTGTTAAGAAAGTATTCATCTATTTCTATGGAAATTAGCATAACCAACTTGTCCCTTATGCCTGGGACTTTCCTGGTTTTAGTGGTGAAAGTCCAGCATCTTGGGAAACTCCTCCTTCCCAGACAAATCAGGATGATCGGTCACTTGAACTAAAATCAAGAATGGGTATGAATCTTATCTGACCATTTTTCAGCATCTATGTGGATACCTTGCAATTTTTCAATTTGATTGATTGATATGATTAATTGTTTTTATATGTTTTATAATATAGCATTATCTTTTTCTTCTTGGCATGAACTCCAATTAGTCATGTTATATTAGTTCTCTAACTGATTGCTGGATTCTATTTGTTTATCTCTCATGTTACGTATTTTTGTCAACAGTCATAGATGAGATCAGTCTGTGTTTTTGTGTGTGTGTGTGTTATCTTTGTTGGATTTGTGTACCATTGTTGTGGTGATTTCACAAAAAGAATTTGGAATCTTTCTTTCTCTTTCTGTATTATGCAACAATTTAAGTAACATTGGCTTTGCTATTCCTTAAAGTTTTGGTAGGTTTTCTCTGTGAAACCATCTGGACTTGGTGTTTTTGTGATGGGTAACTATCTGACAGTTTTTTTCTAGGTTTTTTTCCCCCACAGTAATTGGTCTGTTTAAATTGTCTGTCTCTTTGGGGTTCAGTTTTAGTAATTTATGTTTTTTTGGACAATCCTCCATTCAGGTTTTTAAATTATCTCATATTCAGGTTTTAAAAATATTTGAATATAATTGGTCAAAATAATCTCATGATTTTTTTAATGTACTCTATATATCTGGATATTTTTCCATTTTCATTTTTTGTGCTTTGCATCTTTCTCTCTCAACTTAGCTTGTGGTTTTCTATTTTATTGGAGGTTTTTTTCCTCTTGCAAAACAAATATCTGTCTGTCTCTTTCTCATGTATATGTCTCTTTATGTAGTTTTTCCATTTTCCTATTATATAATTCATTGATTTCTGTTTTTATTTATTTTTTCCTTCTGTTTTACTTAGGCTTATTTTTTTGTTATTTTTTCACCCCTTGAGAATGTGTGTGTAATTCATTTCTCTTCATCCTTTCTCATTTAGAGTGTATGTGCTTAAGATTTTGAATTTTTCTCTGAGAACTCTTTAGCTGTAACCCACAGATTCTGACATGTAGTGTTTTCCCAGCCTTTGTTGTTCATTTCCAGTTTAATTGCACTATAATCAGAGAATGTTATCCATATAATTTCCTCTTTAGGGTATTTGAGCCCATTACTTCTGTCACTCTGCAGAATCCAGAGAAGTTCCCAGCCAGCTCACATACCCTGTCCCTGATCCAAAAGAAGGATGGTTAATTTTGTCCCTCAGGGTGCACCACTTACTTTGTGTTTTGCAGATCTCTGTTTAATTTTCTCTGCATTTGGCAACTCTTCCTCGTATATTGTGGTTCAGCTTTACAGATGTTCCCAACTTCTTCAGAAATGGAGTTTGTGTTCTGTCTCTCATTCTTCTTGTTGTTTTGGGTGATTTCCAAGAGAAAAGGGGATCAGAAATTTCTTTTCTCTGCCGTCTTAGAACTGGCAGTCTTGGGCATGTTGTAATTGTAGATTGTTCTGCAGAGGATTTTGGGAAGTCATCTGCTCCACTCTCATGCCCCCAGGCATCCCATCAGACATCCTCTGGTGTCTCTGCCACGCCTGGTCAGATGGAATCTTTCAATGCGTGTTCACTTAATGCAGTCAAATCAGATTCAACTCTCTCAGTTGCTTCTCCAAAACTAGTTGCTTTCCATTTCTTTCCTTACATTTCTTCTCAGCTCCTCAGCTTCTGGGGAAGGAGTATTTAAGCTGAATCCTGTGAAAACATTTTGGGCAGGAGGAAATGCATGTGCAAAGGGCTGGAGGTGAAAGCGAGCCTGAATGCTAGGGTAACTGCAGGAACGCCAGCGTGCCTGGCTCATCCAGAGAGAGGAAAATGAGGGTGGGCTAGAACTGCAGGGATGTGTAACCATGGAAGGAAGCTGAGATTTTATTCTTTTAAAGTCATTAGTCCTGGTTACCTGTCCTGTTGTCCGTACACCAGGGTCTTCAGCAAATTTTAAAAGACTGGCCAATGATGGGAATTTAAAATTCCATGGCAGAGAGATTTTGCAGGGTTGGGGGAGTTAGCTTCTCCTGAGATGGTGCAAAGTAGATATTTTCAACAGGGCAGTCCAGCTGGGGACACCCTTCCTTGCCCACAGACCGAGGAACATGCACAAGTCTTAGGTCAATGTGGTTTTCAGTCACAGCCCAAGTAACCCACGTGCTATCAGGGAGCCTTCTCCTGTAGAGTGCTGCCTTGCCAGGTCTTGGCACTCACTTGCCCTCTGAGGAATAGAAACGGACAGATCATAATGAATTATGTCTGATTACATGTGCAGAGACAAATCACCCCTGTGTAGGCGGCAACTAGCTTTTTGAGGGTGAGGACCCTATTTTGACCTAAAGAGACCATTTGGTCCTCCTTTTCCCTTACGCCTATTAGCACCTTTCAAATGGTAAATGTAATCAAAATAGAAATGTGTATGAACTACTTGTCACTTGTTCCTTAACAATGTGTGATGGTGGCAGACTCTAACATAGCAGGGGGTTAGTGCCTAATCTAAAGGCTTCTCTTCTACTGTCACTCCACTACGACCCCACTGCAGTAACTGATCCCGCTGGAAAACATCCTTCTGGAAACTTTGTCCCTTTGAAGTATCTAACAGCCTCTGTGCTTACCCCATTCCTATCTCCTCATCGTTTTCACTTCCTCTGTCTGCCCCTTGATGTTGATGCTCTGCAGGCCTTTGTCCTCTGCTCTCTTTTCTTTTTGGGTTCCAAGTTCCCCCTAGTGGCCCCATCCATCTACATCGCAAGAACAATTGCCTGGGTTCTAAGGATGCCAATGTCTGTGACCTCCTGCTCAGATGCCTGTTGAATATCTGCACCCGGTCATCTCCCCAGTGTATTGCAATCAACACGCGCAGAGTGGAACTCACCACTGCCCTGCACTTGGCCAGGCCAGACTCCTGCTCCACATGCAGCCTGCTGCTGAGTGTGGCACCACCAACCACATTGTAACTCAAGGCCAAAACCTAAGGGTTGTCCTCAATGCCACCCTCTCCCTTAACACACATCCCATCAGTCAGATGTCCCATAAAGTCTGCCTCACAAACTCCTCTCCATTCTCTTCCCTTCTCTCTACTTTCACTACTACTGCCCAATCCAGACCAAATTCGTCATCACTTCCTAGGACACTTAAAACAACTCTTGAATTCATCTTCCTGCCTACAGTCTTTGTCCATCTCCCCACTCCATCTTCCACCCCATATCACAGTTATTTTTTGAAAATGACCTCAGGCCTCCACTGCCACCCCTCTCCTCCATAGACAGAAGACCAAGAAGAAGACAGGCAGGGTGATGTTGAGTCAGCCACGATGATTAGATGGGGGCCAAAGACTCTCGGTTTCCCTTCCTTGACTGTAAGTTAACCTTCTAGAAATGAGACACAACTCCAGGGAAGACAGTGGGGGACAAGCCCCAGGTTAATTATGTTTCTGTCTCTGGGGAAGAATGAGGACTAGAAATACAATAACTTTGAGTGTTAGAAGAAAAATTTATAATTCTCACACTCCTGTGATTCAAAAGGCTGTACTAGTTGTTTCTGTATCTCTGTCTTCACTAGATAGGGCGGCCCTCAGGGTCCATGTCTAACTCATCTAAGTGACCCTTGGGCCCTCCTCAGGGCCTTGAACATGGTAGGTGGTCGATATACACGTACAGAATTTTTATGTACGTTTCATACCTCGCTGCTCAAGGGCTCCTCGCCTGGGTCAGTGAGAGAATCCTTGAGAAACATGTTCTTCTCTTTTAGAGAAGGTTGGGTTAATACTGAGACAGGCAGCTAGGAAAAGGATCTGGAGAGGGCGGGGGGCGGGGAGGTGGGCAGAGGAAGAGAGAGAGAGAGAAAGTGCAAGAGCTGGACTTCTCTGAGTGTAAGAATTGTGGGTTATTAATCAAGCACTTCCGACAGGAGCATAAACAGGGTACTTTTCAGTGGATTGTCTCTGGGGTTGGCAAGGAAGAACCTGGATAAGGCTGAACAGGGTTCACTCAAATTGTTTATTCCTCTTCATTGTGTGGGAAGGAAATTATCCTTGGCTGTGTATATAACTGTGAACTGGAGCACGCAGCCTTGGCCGATGCTAATGTGAGGGAGCAGGCTGGCCCAAGGTGGCCTTGCCAGCTGCCAACAAACTGCCCCTTGGCTCTGGCAGCCTGTCTCCTGCCTCGCCAAGCCAGTGACAGCCTGAGGGGCCTCACTTTTCCTCAGGACCTCACAGGCTGCACTCCCTCTAGGATGGCGGGAGGGTTGGTATGACTTGGGTTTGTTCTCAGAGAGCCTTTCTGGGTGGCTTCTGGGCTTCCTAGGGAGACAGAGCTTTTTGTTCACAATCCAGAGATTAATGCAGAAAGCTCAGTCTTGCCCCATATCCTAATTTTTTTTGTAAGCTGACCCATTTATTTAAAAGCTGTCACCTTCTCAAACCTTAAAGTGGCGTCACTTGACTTTTCCATCGCTTGCTCTTCAATAGGCCTTTTATTTACTAAGTAGAAGGTTCGCATCATATATGGAACGTATTTTTAAAATATCAAATTCCAGGCTGTGGACAAAGTCCATAAATTTGCATTTAATTGAAGCAAATTGCCAGAACTCTTTCCCCGTGAGATATAAAAAGCAAGATACCTAATTACTCAATGACAACACAGGGATGCGGCAGGCAGAGTTCCACAGGTCACTGAGGTAATTTGATAGTTACCATGCTCTGTGAGTTCTCGCCGTCTCTCACAGGTGGAAATCTGAGGCACAACATCCAACCTGTCCCACGTATGGTGGATGCTGCTGCTGCCATGCTCAGATCCCCTTTACCAGGCTTGTTGTCAGCGTTGGCCGCTGATGGCTCACAGCTGCCCCTGCTCCGGAGAATTGCTCTTGGTGGAACAGGAGCAACTTCCACTGGGAGGTTATGCCTCCAGCCGCCCATCCTGGATCCCGTGGCTGACTGACATGGAGGTTCAGAAGAGTGGTCCCCTCGCCTCAAGCAGGGATCAGCTCTGCGGTACACCTCATGCTCCAGAGCTCCCTGTGGGATCAGGCGGAAGCAGGCTCCAGTCAAGACCATGTGCTGGCTCAGCTTCTTCCTCTGCCCCATTCAGCTTCTGTCACTCCCTGTCTCCTGGGAGCACACTCTCCATCAACCATGTGAACCCAAGAGCCAGCTCAGGCTCTGTCTTTTGAGAACCTGACCAAAGACAGAACTCCTGCACTTTCCACAAGAAGAAGAAAAATAGTAACCCAAAGGCTAAAGTAGTGGGGCCAACTAACCAAAAGGGGACAACAGAAATGATGAAGGATTGGGTCCGTGCATCCTCGTTTTTTTCCCTCTTATTTTAATTCAATTTATCAGTCATTTCTGAGCAACCACTCACTCACTGTTGGATGTTTTGGTTATTTTCGATCTTTGGCCATTACAAATAATGCCGCAATGAGTACTCTCCAGTATAAATCTTCAATTGAATCACAACTCTGATTCTTTTCTTTTTTGGCTAAATTTACACAAGGGAAATTATCAAAGCGTGAAGGATATAGGTAGTTTTCAATATATAATTTGATATGTATTATTAAATTTCTCCAGAAAGGGGATAATAACTTCCTCTGCTGTCCACGTGATATAAAGTTAGCTCATTTCACATCTCAATGCTATCATTGAGTATTAGTTTTTAGAAAAGTTTTCCACTTTTAGAGCAAGATGGTTTCTAGTTTAAATATCATTTTCTTTGATACTTATTAGGTTGGGTATTTTTCTTATAGTTATTAGATATTTTAATTACTTTTCTTGTCAATTGTCTGTACTTGTCATTACTCATTATTCTGAAGGATCGTTTATCTTCTATTTGTCCTTAATGGTAGTAGTTCCACTTAATAAACTCTTACAATAAACTGAGCATGGAGCTAAGTGCTTTTCATGTATTATTTTATACAATTTTGATGTAATTATGATTTTATGTAATTTTCATTATTTTATGTAATTATGATCTGGCCATACTAGTTCTTACGGCTCCTTAATACAAATGAGAACATGTATCCATTACCTCAGATAGGAAACTACAGTTGTGCTCCACAGTCCATGACTTGGTGAATGGAAAATGAGCTGGATTTTAGCTCCTACTTGTTCCCTCAGCTACGTTCCCTTGTGCAGTGGACAACCTATATGACTGTACATGATGTTCTTGATCCTCATGATAACTCTTTATAGTTAGAATTATTTTGTTCATTTTGTAGATGAAGAAATTGATGCTCAGGCAGTTTTTAAATTGACTTTTTAAATTGACAATGTTAAGCTCATAAACCTGTAGAGTGAGCCAGGATTTGAACACAAGACAAGGTGATACCAAAACCAGAACCTCTAATCATGATGCTATGCTGCCTTTAGGTGTTATACCTCAAACTAGTGGCAGAAGTTTTTTTCTCACTTTCTCCTTGAAATTAATTTTTGACGTATAGAAGGTTTAAATGTTTGTGCAACCAAATTAACCAGTTAATCTCTTCCTTTGTGTTTTTTTTTTAAAAATATTTTTGATTTTGGTTTTATGCTTAGAAAGTTACGATTGTTTTCATGGAAGATTTAAAAGTCCTTTCTCTGACTTGCTATCCCAAATTAGGAGCAGCTTCAGCTAAAAATATCCAACGTGGTATTTCAAAGTCAGTGTAACGTTGCTTGATGTTTCTACAGGTTTCCTGTTGAGAGTTGTACAGTTTTTGCCTGAACAGGTGGTCCCACATCTTTCTTAGAAGTCATGTTATACTGAGTCAGCTTACAAAGATTTACTCGTATGCTTGCATAACGTGTCATGTTAGGGAACAAAGCCGCCTCCCTTAACAAACTTAAATTCAGAACCAACAAGCTTTAACACAGAAAGAGAGCTTTGTGGCGAGAAGCGGGGCTGGATCGGTGTCCTGGATTTCGACTTGTCTTTGAGGATCTCTTTTGTGGGGTACCAATCGCACCTCCATGCTGATTTTGAGAGCGAACTGTTCTCCTTTCCAACTCCAACCCAAGTGCACAGCAAACTTGTTCTCCAGATTTTCCTAGAGATGGCTCCAACTTTGAAACAGTGTTTACTAAATAATTTAGGTAAAGAAAAAAAATACCCAGAATATATAAAATATAGAACAATCCAACATGTGAATTGCAAGCTTTGGTTCCCCCAACATTGGCTGTCCTGAGCAAACTCCATGTGCTCACACATGCTGGGAGGCACAAGTTGGCCGACCCTGGCCTGGGATCCAGTCTTTACTGCCAGCTTTGCCTCGCTGCAGATGGTCCCATCTTAACACTCACCCCATTGGAGCTGCCAGCTGTGCATCTTGACACCTTTGTACTTCAAACTAGGGCAATGATGTCCCCTTTACACTTCACCCAGCCCTTTCTCTCCATTGTTGTTTAATTGTCCCATGAGCACCTCAAACTGACCTCCCCAGTTCCTTCCCCAAATCTACCTCTTCTCCTGTATCCTTTTACTCCATGAGGGGCAGCCCCTTCAATCCTCCTACTTGCTCACCCGCATGTCCAACAAACCTGATTGATCATACTCTCTAATGTCTCTTCGGTCCATCCTTGTCTCTATAGCCCCACTCTCATGACCTACAGTCAGAACCTGGTTACTTTAAAAGCCTCCTAAATGGTCCTTTCTGCATCAAATTTGGTCTTTTTCAGTTTAATGAGGAATGATTTATTCAGCACCTATTTACGTGTTGGGGCCTACAATATAGTGATAAATACACTGGAGGTGTTTCTGCTTTCACGGAGTTTACTTTCAAGAAGGGAAGACATTCACTCCCTTATTAAACTACTATTTATTGAGCACTTTCCATGTGTAAGGCTTTGAGCTAGGAGCTGTACACCAAGTAGCAAACAAACAGAGATGGCCCTGACTTCATGGAGCTTAGATCCAGTGGGAGAGAAATGCGTTGAGTAAATAAGCACACAAATAAATGTACAATTGCAAATTATGGTAAAAAAAAAACCACCGATATGCTATAATAGCTTGTGAGAGAAGACCTGCTCTAGATAGTCAGGCAGATTAAGAGGACTGAAAATTCTTTGCTACTCCTCCCATTGAGAGGTGGAATCTAATCCCCGTCCCTAAACCTAGCTAGCCTCAGTTACTGGCTTGACTAATGGAATGAGCAAAGGTGACATTCTGGGACTTACAAGACCAGTTTGTAAGAGGCAATGCAACTTCCACCCAGACCTCTTAGAACACTCTCTGTGGGAGCTCTGAGCTATCAGCTGTGATGGCTAACCACTTTGACCTCACCATGTGTAGCTACTCTGGTCCCATTAAGCCCAGACTTCCAGTCATTCCCATCAAGGATCAAACATGTGAGTGAGCTGTCTTGGGCCCTCCAGACCAGCCCATCCATCAGCTAAGTACCACTGAGTGAACTTAGCTCATGCTACAAGGAGCTGAAAAATCACCCACATGAGCCCTGCCCAATCTCTGACCCCCAAATTTGCATGGTGTAATAAGTGATTGTTGTTTTGCCACTAAGTTTTGGGGTAGTTTGTTACACAGCAATGGATAACAAGAAGAGATAGAGTGGGCAGTAAGGACTTTCTGACTGAAAGTGTCAATTAAGTGGAGACCTAAAGAAGTTAGGCGGACAAAGAATAGGAGGAAGAGCATTCCAGGTCTAGCGAAAGATCTGAATCCTGGAAGAGCTTGGAGGAGCAGACAACCTGAAAGGAAGTTTGATGAAGCTGGAGAGGTAGGCAAGGATCAGATCATGGAGGCCTTTGTTGGCCAAGGCGTGTTTTGAGTTTTCACATAAGAGCAATGAGGGATCATGGAAAAGTTTTAAGCAAAGAAACTGTACACTTTGGTTTGTATTTTTAAAAGATCATTCTATCTATGATGTGGGAAATGGCCTGGAAGGGAGAAAAAGTGGAATTAGTGAGATTGCTTAGGAGGTTATTGCTGTGGTCTAGGGAAGGTGATGGTGGCTTGGAGTGTGGGGGTGGCAGAGGAGGATGTTAAAACTGGACAAACTTGAGACATACTTTGGAATAAAATCAATAAGACGTTAATGGATTGGAGTGAGGGGTGGGGCAAAGACCAGTGCTGAGGCTGACTTGTAGGTGTTGGGCAATTGGTAATTTGTCCTTGAAGGTGCCATTTACTAAAAAAGGACACCAGGTGAAGAAGCAGGTTTTGGGAGAAGGTTGCAGTGTCTGTTATATCTAAGTCTGAGGTGCTTTTCAGAAGTAGAGCTTTCTAGTAGCCAGTTGCACATATAGATTTGGAGGTCAGATAGTAGGTGTAGGGTAGGGACATAATTTGGGGAGTCACTAGCATATGGATAGGTTTTAGAGCCATAGGTGTGGATGAGGTCACCTAGACTGAGCATTTAGAGAGGAGAGCCCAGGGTCTATCCTGGGGAACTCCAATCTCTATAAGTTGGAATAGGAGCTGGGAAAGGATTTTGAGAAGGAGCACCTGGAGAGATAGAAGGAAAATCACAAGTGGTGTGTGTTGGAAGCCAAGAGAAGCAAAGTGTTTCAAGAAGGAAAGAATGATCATCAGGTGTGTGAAATGCTGCTGAGAGTTCTAGAAGAGGAGGGCTGAAATCTGAGCGCTGGAGTTGGCAGCACGAGGGTTACTGATGGCCTTGGCAAGGACAGTTTTGGCAGAAGCCAGATTGGGATGATTTGAAGAGAGAACAGGTAGAATTTATGTAGCATATACAGATAACAATGCAGAGGCCAAGTAGATCTGGAGTTAATGTAGAATTTTTTAAAACAGAAGATTCTAGAACAGGCATGAATGCTATTGGGAAAAATCCGATAGAGAGAAAGAGAGAACACTGCCCAATTCGCCCTTCCCAATGCTGCCACAGTGTTCCTTGTAAAAAGAAATATAAATCTGCAGGTATCACTTCCCAGTTTAAAATCCTTTAGAGATGCTCCTTGACTTTCAGAGTTGGGTTCGCTATCTTAGCTTGGCTTTCCAGGTCTTCCTGACCCAGCCCTGGCTCCCCGCTTGAGCTTTATCTCCTGCTCTCACTCACCAGAATGCTTGAACTAGGACCCAGATTACTTCATGACTTGCTACCTTTGCACAAGCTATTGCTTCTTCCTGGAATATCTCCCCCATTTCTTCATCCAGCTTATTCCTATTTGTATCAGTTATCTATTGCAGTATAACAACCCACCTCACCATGTGGTTGCTTAAAATAATAAACAGTTATTATTTCATAGTTTTCTGAGGGCCAGGAATCTGGAAGCAGCGTAGCCGAGAAGCCCTGGCTCAGGGCCTCTGTGAGGTTGTGGTCAGTCTACGGCTGATTGTAGTTATCACAAGGCTCGACTGGAACTGGAGCATTACTTCCAAGCTCACTCACGTGGTTACTGCAAAGACTCACTTCTTTGCTGGCTGTTGACCTGAGGCCTAGTTCCTGTCCACATGGGCCTTTCCACTGGACTGCTTGAATGTCCTCAAGATGTGGCCTCTGGCTTCCCCAGAGTGAGTGATCCAAGAGAATGAGAGAGAGTGGCTGAATGAGAGCCCACGATGGAAGCTGTCATGCTATTTGTCACACAGGCCAACTCTGGTACAGCATAGGAGGAGACTACACAAGGAGGAGATGGGGTCATCTTGGAGGCTGGTAACCACGCTACCTGTCCTTTAAATTCAGCTCAAGACCCCCTAGTCAGGGAAATTTTCCTGATACTCTCAGTCTGACTGGATGCCACTTCTCTCTGTCCTCACAGCCCCCTGGACATTCTCCTTCTTTTGGGACATGGCACTAGGGCCATCATTGCTGAATTACTTGTCTACCATGTCAGCTAGTCACTACAGATAACTCTGCCTTCCAGGATGACCCTTTCCTCTCTCCACAGGTACATGTGCATAATATTAATAACCAAAATTTAATGTAAAACAATAACACAGTATTTGTTTAGCAGAAATCACACAAAAGTGATGGCAAGCTAATTTTTATGGAGCATTTACTATGTGTCAGTTACTATATCAAGGGCTAAACATATCATCTCATCTCACTCAGGACACCCCTAGGAAGCTAATACTGCTTTGTCTTTATTTTTACTAGTGAGGAAACTAAGGCACAGAGAGGCCAGGGTATTTATCCCTGACTACATCGCTAGTAAGTGGCAGATCTGGGATTTGAGCCCAGGAAGCTTAATTTTGCTCCATGCTCGTAGGCAATATGCTTGTGTCCTGCCCTGTGCACATTAGCCCATCCTACTCTAATCAGAATTTGGGAAGAATTTTTGGACAGATTGGTTTTCCATGAAACACAGTCCCAAGAAGATTCAGACCAGAGAAGTAGATGGACAAAGATCAGAAAATGGGACAAAGGACTCATTATTGGGCTAAATCTCCATATGGATCCTGTCTTGACCCTTCAAAGCTCTTTATAGGATTTAATTAAATATCTTTTGACATGATCCAAGATTCCCAGCCTTGTTTATTACCAAACACAAAACCCTACAAAGGACCCCAGCCCTTCTCTTCCTTGAGTTTCCATTGATTTTCTCCTCCATCACTGAGTGTGGATTCCTTCTCCTTCCCTGACCACATCCTGTCTCCCCTGCAGATTCTCACTGCTTCCCTCCCACCCCCAACAGAAGGCAAAGATAAAACCAAGTGGGAGTTCCCAGCCACAGAAAGGAAAACACCACTACGGTCTGCTACAGGAACTGTGCTAAATACACATCCTGTGAAAGTGAAGGCTAAGACAGCGCCTTCTTGCCAGGACCCTGGGAACGCTTACAGCTACATCACCAGGGCTTTTAGGAGCAAGGCCCATCCGTTATAGGAGTGATCAGTCACCCGCACTGAACATTCGCAGGGATGGGTGCAGACTGTGGAGAGGGCCGCATAGCAACCTAGTTTCCAGTTCCTGCAGCACCTCAGGCAGCTGTGCTTTTATTCACATTATACCCTCTACTGGAATATTCTGCCCACTCTCTTCTTTCTAGAACCTGCATTTATTAGTCTTCTCTGTGCCGAGCACCTTACAGCCACTATCTTTAATCTACGGAGAGGCTATTTAACAATGATGATATCACCCTCGAGTTTTGATTGTCAACTCTGGCTGCTAAGTGGAGAATATCACAAGTCTGTCAACTTCTTGGCATCTACACTGCTACCACGCAATTCTAAGCCACTGTCATCTTTTGTCTGAACTACTACAATAGGCTTTCAATCAGAATCGCCATATATACTTTCCTCATGGTGGGAAGAGTCATCTCTCAAAAGTTACCTGGATGATGTCACAGCAAAGGCTTTGCAATATACTTAGGATTAAATCCAAACACTTTTTTCTAGTTTACAAGGCGCTGTAGCATCTAGCTCTTGCTGACTTGCCAACCTCATCATTTCAGTTCCTCAGGCTGTATAACAAGTTACCCCAAAATGTAGGGGTTTAAAACAATGACAATTATTTTGCTTACAAATAAGCAATCTGAGCAGGGCTCGGTGGACGTAGCTCATTTCTGCTCCTCTTGGCGTTAGCTGGGGCAACTTGACGGCCAGGGGCTGAAATTATCTAAAGTCTTGCCCAATCTTGTGTCTGGCGGTTGATGATGACTGACAGCTGAGACCTTAGCCGGTGCAATCGGCCTCTGCATATGGCCTGGGTTTTCTTATAACGTGCTGGCTGGGATCCAAGAGCAAATGTCCCGAGAGAGAGAGCCTGGTAGGAGTTATATTGATGTTCCTAACATAACTTTGGAAATAGGATATGATCACTTCCACTGTATTGTATTAGGTAGTCACAAAGGCTTGCCCAGGTTCAACGTGGTGGGGGTGGGTAGACCCACTTCTTGATAGCGTGTGGCAAGTTTCGAGAAGAGTACGTGGGACTGAAAATATTACTACAGTCATTTGTGAAAAATATAATCTGCCTCACTCATCTTCAGCAATTTTCCGCCCAGCTCAATAAACTCCACATACAGCGTTCTTTGAACTATGTTATGTGTTTTTTGAAGGCATGTGCCAAGGTGTGAAAGTTTATGTCCCCCCAAATTCATGTGCTGAGAGCCTAATGCCCAAAGTGATAGTATTAAGAAGTGGGGCCTTTGGGAGCTGATGAGGTCGTGAGGGCAGAGCCCTCATGAATGAGATTAGTAACCTTATAAGAGAGACCCTGGAGAGCTCCCTGCTCTCTTCCTTCACGTCAGGATACAATGAGAAGTCTGCGACCCGGAAGAGAGCCCTTACTCGGCCATGCTGGCACTCTGATGACAGATTCCGGCCTCCAGAACTATGAGAAATAAATTTCTGTTGTTTATAAGCCACCCAGTCTGTGGTATTTTGTTATAGCAGCCTTTATGGACCAAGCATACATAGTTGCTATAACAACCCTGCAAGTCAGGTATCATTATCCCCATCTTAGAGAGTCAGTAAGTGGCAGAACAAGGATTTAAAAGAGTTTTACTTTTTTACAATCACTGATCCCAGTGCACTAGTTCAAATCTCATTTCCCCCTTTCTGCTGACATCCTGAACAGATTTCATAACTTTACAGCCAGCATTGGTTAGTAAAACACTCTATTTCAGCATTTACAACCCAATCTTATTTAAAGATGTGTTTAAAACTCCAATCTCATATCCACTGTTAAGATCTCAGATCTCTTGGCTCCTTTACCCCCAGCTCAGCTGAACCTGGGGTGTGAGGTACAAGAGTAGAGAGAGGGTGTGGGCCGCTCATTCACCTCTTCTTCCCTCCCTTTTCAGGTTCTAGGACACTTCTGTGTTTACCATGGGGAGAGGGGCCTGGGAAAAGTGGCAGAGTGGTCTTCATTAGTTGGCTGCCATGGGTGGGAGTTGTGGGAGTTGCTTCTGGTCTTCCTCTGGCTCCAAGTGATCTGTGTTGATGGTGAGTAGGTTTCTGTGGGATGCTGTTCACCTCTCTCCCACCCCTCCACTGATGAGGAACCCTCAGACGGGGCAGTTGTATCTTCTTTTTATTACTTCCAGCAGTCTGCACCCTGATCCTCTCCCGATGGCTTGTCGCCTTGCCTGGCTGGCAGCTGCCCACGCAGTCTCACAGCTTCTGTCTCCTCTTCTAACCTCTGTGCCATTCGTGTGAAGTTACAGAATCTTCTGTGCCTCCTTCCACGACCTCCAATAGTCTTGAGGAACTGGGGTGGAATGGGCATTTCTACCACCTTCTTTCTAGGCACACCACACCAATCCTACTTTCCACACTGGCCACCCAACCAGAAAACTCTCCAGGCAAGAAGGCTCTGGTCACTATATTCATTTCCTGGCGAGACTGTCAATGTCGTCCAGGAGCACCTTCCTTCCTTATACCCAGGCCAGCAGGGATCCTAGGCTAAGTGGGTGGGTTTCTGTAGTACAGTGGGTGTCCACCCATGGTGTGAGGCATGGACATACTGCCCCACTTCACTCTGTGGGTCGTCCTCAGGAGTCCTCCTTGCTTGACTTAGGGTGCAAGGAGAACTGGTCTAGTGGCTTTTTAATGAACCCTGAGGAGTTTCCTGCTCTCTTTAGAGTTTTGGCGGGGGATAGAGTTCTTATTTTCTTTCTCTCCAGCTTTGATTCTGGTCCTCTACTCTGGGGCAACAAGAAACTTGCCACTCAATGCCTGGTTATAGTCATAAAATGTGGTGGCCTCACATTCATACTCCACATTGTACAGAATAGGGAGGCTATCTTCCACCAACCACTGAAGAAAAGTGGGCTTCGCTCTAGTTGGACAAACTTAGGTCATGTGTCCACCTAGAACCAATCACTGGCTGCACAAATGTCACACACTGATTGGCGTAAGCCTATGGGATGTATCCCTGAAGCTGGGCCTGTGGTCGTCCCCACCTATACTACTGGGTTGTTAGTTCATGGAGGTAGCATGAAAAGATGTGGAAGAGGCATTTGCAGGTACTCCTTCTTGGTGCTTCCAGCGCATCTGGAGCACAGTACTTAAGACATTTACTGAAACATCCTCTTTCTGGTCTGTCTTTCCTATAAGACTATATGCTCCTTGGGGGCAGGAGCCACGGCTGTTTGATCCACCATAAGTGTTCCCATGTCTAATCTCATGCCTGGTGTGTAGCGGATGTTTCAGTAAATGTTTGGTAAGCTGGCTTCAAATAAAAGGAAACAGAACCTCGAGGACCAAGGATTTCTAATCTGCCTATCTCAAAGATTAATGGGCTCCATTTACATGTAGAGGCAGCGCCTACTTTTCAACCTGCTACATTTTTCTTCTTTCTTTCTTTGATATTTCCTTGCGGACCGCTAGGCTTTACTTCTCGCTTTCTTGGTCCCTTCATTCTACAGTCTTTGGTTTATGTGATGGTTTCTACCCATGCTGCCCACGTTTGGTGGAGCCTTGACTGGTCTGTCTAAGGATGCTCTATAACAGCTGTTTCTGGGAATGTACTGCATTTTAATTGCATCTTAAAAGCGGAGGCATCCTGTACTGAGTTACCTTTGGGGGATTTGGTGTGGAGTACTATTGATTTATTTATACTTCACAGCCTGCTCACTTTTGAAAAAAAAAAGCAAACAACCTTGAAGCTGCTGATGAACGAGACAGTGTTCTAGAGAAGAAACATTTCTGGTTCTGGATTTTAATTCTGGTTGTCTCTAACCCACTGTGTGACATTGGGCAACTCATTTGATGATCATGGGGCTCGGTTTTCCTCATCCATGAAATGGAGCACTGAGTATGTGGGAGTGGGAGGTGAGTGAGTGGGTACATATTTATGAGGTGGTGCCCATGGTTCCCTCTTGTGCAACGTTCTATGATGCTGTGAGTATGGATGTGTCAGAAACCTTGTTTGATATGCACATTACAAGACAGTAAACTACAGAAAGGGACTGTGGAAACCCAGGAGGAGAGCTTGCTTACGAACAGTAACCTTTTTAGCTATTCTACGTCTTGGCGTGCTTGTATTGATTGACAGAACGCTTCAGGAACCTGCTAAATGCTGGCATTAATAGTATTGCTAGCACCTGTCAGGCCTGGAACCCCTTAATATGATGCGACTGTATTATTTTCCTCTCTGCTTTTGTTTTTAATAATGATGACACACCCCAGATAAAGACATTTTAATAACTCTCTTCAGCAAAAATGTGTTCCGGCACCTGCATCACTGCTGATAGCTTAGAGCATCCGTACCATTTTCAGAGATCATGCAGAGAGAAAGCCGACTTAGCTTCTAAGGCAAAGTTATGACTATAATTTTCCTCAATTGCAGTCTAGTCTCATTTGATTTGTGCTCAAGGGTACTTCAATTGGATTGATTTCCACCAGTTGGAATATTTTACTACAGCTGGAAGCCTGAAATGGAACTCACGCCACTGATTCTATCAGAAACCAAGGTATGTGGTATCCAGAGTGACCAAGGAGTCTGTCTCCAGATTTGAGGAGAGCCAGGGGACAGTGTGGGCAGACATCAACCTGAAATTCTATGGCACAATACTCGGGCACAGAAATCTCCCGGTGCATCCCCAGCTTTTCCCTTTGGACAGTAATTTGCAGATGTCCCAAGCATAATTTTCTTATTTTTTCTGACTGGAAACCAGCAATGACCGTTATGGTGAGAAAAAAGCCGACAGGAGCACTTGTCTGTAAGAAATCTCTATAATTAGGTATGTTAATTAGTTGGCATTCAGCCTTGTTTCTATTTTTAGCTGAAGACCAGCATCCTAACACACATCTTTCCCACAAATTTCTATGTGTTCTTTCTTGCCAAAAGTTTGCAAAGTCCATTTTAATCTATGATTAAATAAAAAAGGAATCTACCACACTGTTCCCAAGGCCCTTGCATCTCCGGCAAGTAAAGAAGGTCGTACTTCAAATCCAGAGCATCCTTTAGCACCAGGCTGCTGGCACCGTTCAACAGAAAAGTGGGTGACCAATTGAGCTGCTGTAAACCAGCATCTGCTGGATTCTTCCTTTTTTCCTTTCTATTTTACAATGGAGAAATAGATGCCAAAACGGATTTGTATTTATGAATCTCTTGTCACTTGTCAGGATTATTTTCCTGTTCTTCTTCAGTTGTATAAATTCATCCAGAACATTAAGTTCTTAAATGTAGTCACACTCCCTTGAATCCATTGTAAAGGATTTGTAAAAGAGGGGAAAAAAAAGAATTATGGTATATATAATAGAAAAGAATCGATGAAAACAGAGCCATGCAGGATATATATTTTAGGAAAAGGTTTACAAACAGGAATCCATCATGGTGGCGTTGTAATGTGTATGCGCTGTCACAGAAGTTCTAGACTGTAAAATCAAGATTCTTATTTTTTTCTCCTTTAAAAATATTCTATTCAGGATATAAAATCACAAGCATTTTTCTCAATAGTGCTAGGTGATGAGAAAACTAACAAACAATAAAAAGCCCAACTTATTGCCTGCGGCAGTGGGAGTGTAGAGAAAGGCAGGTGGAGAAAACAATTATTTTCTCAAATTCTATGTCAGGATAATCTGATTTTTTTATATGGGTGGAGAAGAGGACTAAGAGAGATGGCAGAAATTGTGTATTGGTCAGTATGGGCTAGGTTATGCTGTGGTAAGAAAGGACCTAAGATCTCAATGGCTTACAACAACTAAGATTTCTTTCCTGTTTGTACTACATGACCATGGGTTGGCCATGGCTCTGTGCCTTGCATCCTTGTTTTAGGACTCAGGCTGTTGAAATAGTTTCTATCTGGGGTATTTCTGGTTGCTGAGCAAGAAGAAAAAGAGAACATGGTGAACCCCATGCTGGGGCTTAAAGCTTCTGTATGAGAGAGACATATTTCACTTCTGTTCACATTTCATTGGCCAAAGCAAATCATTTGGCCAGGCCAGAGATAATAGGATGTGTGATCCACCAGCAGGGAGAGTCCCAAATAAGGCTGACAATTATATAGTCGTGAGTGACCATGAGAATGGCCTCCTACAACCTGAAGAACAGGAAGTATAATTGACTCCATCTGCTCCACTTTGGAAACTGGGCTTTTTTGTGCCAAGGCCATATTCTTATGGGCTGCTCCCCACCAATGACTGTGTGTGGTGGGGATACTAAGGCAGACCCATTCCTGGGAGTCAGAGGACTCCTTTCCAGACAACTTGGCTCAAGAACTCCCAAACAGCTTTGCCAAACCTTCCTTTGACTACACAGTGATCTTGGATGCTTCCATCCAAACTTCTCTCCTTGTCTCCCTCTCTCCTTTACTTGGGGTCACGTTTGCATCATGATATGATGACTCTCCCAGCCTTCCCTAGCTCACTGCCTATTTCCTTTCACACAGACATTTTGCCTGTCAAGTCCTTGTATGTTTAATCCCTTCTTGGCAGAGTCCATCACACAGCACACTACTGGAAGAAGAAATTTAGGAGGAAGAAGAAATTAGGTTGAGCAGCTTATGAGTCTCTGGAGTTTGAATCTTTTACTTATAAATAAATGTGGATGTCTGAAACAATATGTACACCCCATGAGGGGGAATATGCCATATGAATTATCGAGATATGTTCAGATATAGACACAGATAATCAGATTCTGTACTGAATCAACTGGTCAGAATGCCTGTCCTATTCACAGGCCTTCTAAAGAAGATGGCTCCACTCATGGCCTCCTGCTAAGGAAGCAGCTCTTACAGCTATGTATTACACCATGTAATTAATTCTGCCTTTGCCTAAAGATGTTTAGACTAGATGTCTAAACCCAAGAGCAGCCAATAATAGATGGCCAAAAGTCTGTGCAGTGCTGTTGTGTGAAAAGCTCTGTCTAAATACAGGCAATGGTGATTAATGGGGGAAAAAAAAATCAATCAATTCTCTTGGGATTTGAACTGGGCCTTGTTTTAGTTTAGGATCCCCCAGAAGCAGAACTGAGACAATAACTTGGGTATAGGAAATTTATTCAGGAGGTGTGATGATTAATTTTATGTCTCAACTTGATTGGCTTAAGGGATGCCCAGATAGCTGGTAAACATTATTTCAGGATGTGTCTGTGTGGGTATTTCTGGAAGAGATGAGCATTTGATTCAACACACTGAGTAAAGAGATTCCTTCTCACCAGTGTGGCTGGGTATCGCCCAATCTATTGGGGGCCTGAATGGAACAAAAAGGTAAAAGAAGGGCAAATTCCCTCTCTCTTCTTGAGCTAGGATGTCCATCTTCTCCTGCCCTTAGACATCAGGACTCCTAATTCTTGGGCTTTTGGACTCTGGGACTTACCCCAGGAACCCCCTTGTTCTCAGGCCTTTGGGATCCAACTGAATTATACCACTGGCTTTCTGGGTTCTCCAGCTTGCAGACAGCAGATTAGGACTTCTTAGCCTCCATAACTGTGTGAGCCAATTCCTATAGTAAATTACATCTATCTATCTATCTGTCTATCTGTCTATCTATCATCATCTATGTATTGGTTCTATCTTTCTGGAGAATCTCGACTAATAGAGATGAATCTAGGAATCACAAATAGAGACTAGGGAAAATGGGAGATGTAGGAGAAAAAAACTAATAAAGAGTTATTGAGTGGTTACCACTGTGGGCAGTTGGAGCTCAGCCTTATTGGGGATCCTTTGAGAAACCATGTGGAATGCGTGTAGAAATTGTCCCTCGGGAGGACATGAAAGCTGGACACTTATCTACTCACTGAGTGCTTATCACAATGAGTAAGAACCCCATCAGTTGAGGGTTATTATTTCTAGGCCTTTAACTCCTACACTCTTCTGTGTTGCACCTGCCACTGCTGAGCAAGCTCCCATGAGACCTCAGGTGGAGAAGTCAAAGGGTGCTTGCACTGGGAAGTGCAATCTGCTGGGAACTCTACCACAGCTGCGGTGGCCTTAGAGGTAGGAAGAAGCATCTCGACAGATTCTGCGAAGACTTATAAGGATATAAAGACGAGGATGAATTGAAAAGACGTAGAAGAGCGTGAAGCAGAAAGTACCATAGGTGAGCAGAAACTCAAGAGGCTGATACTATTAACAAGAAGAAGCTGTGAGGTAGGAAAAGACACGGAGTAGAGAAAACATCCATATTGAGTCGCTGGCTAGGTCACTGGTGGATTATGGGAAGACTACTTAACCAGTGGTGGGGAGGAGCTATTTCTGCTGAGGAGCGTTGACTCTTATTCTACATTCTCTACCCTACAAAGCAACGTCAATACTTTAGTAGATAAGATATCTTCGTGGCCCTTGTATTACACTGATTAGAGATTAAGTCCCTAGATCCAGGGGTAAGGCTGGAGACTACAAGTAGAATCCCATCTACGATGAATGAGTTTTCATGCAGATTGTGAAGATATGGGTAAAATATAAGCAAGCATTAACGCTGCCTTCTGAGTTTCTGAGACACAATGCGGAAGAAAGAAGAACCTTTGCCTCGGAAGTGGGGTTAAGGTTCTGATTTCTCCTCAGGTCTGCTTTGGTGCTGCCGTGTGAGGCCTGCAGATGCTCAGGAGGTAGTTCTTTCAAAGCTTGGAGTCCTGCCTTTGCTAATAAGGGAGAAACAGTCATTCCTCAGTGTGTCTCAGCAGGTGCAGCAGCAACACCATAGCCCTGGAGTGTGTCCTATTGCTTAGGCTGCCCCAAGAGACTGCTGTCAGGTCCTTGCTATCTTTGGGACCAGGTGAGTGTAGGTCTTATCCTTATGAAGGATGGCTGAGCATTCAGGACCCAAACATCCCATGTCTAGGTAAGCCACCGAACCTTTTAAAATGCCCAGCTAAAATCCTGTTATATTCCTGCATTTTAAATGTAAAATTAGTCCCTGAATGTGAATACTTACCTTATTGTCAAAATGCATTATTCAGCTTTATGTTTAAGGTCCACAAATTCAAGTACTTTAAGGGAAAATTTGGGGACAAAAGAAGCCTTATTCCAAAGTGGTATTTGTTTGGCAGGGGTGGGAGTAGCTTAGGACCCCCTCAAAGTGATTGTCCTGAAGATCAATACAATGACAACATCTTATAACCTTTGTCTACTATCCTCTCCTTTCCTGGCCACTAATGCAACATTGTACCATGAAAATATTCCAAGCTTCTCCTATCTAGTCTCTTCCTCCATCAAAATGTACCTGTGCAGTGTCCCATTCCCACGGTGCTTACCTAGGGTGCTCAAGGCTGGGAGGGGCCTACAATACTGGGATATTGGCCTTTCCAGGGAGAATCCTTGAGGATACTGTCTGTTGCAGATGGGTTCTCAGGGAAGCAGATGCTGAGATGAAATTAGGAGTGCAAAAAATTTATTGGGGAGTCACATTTGTCAAAGCAAAAGAGTACAAAGCAGGATTGCACAGTGGGAGCTGTCAGACGGTGATGCAGACCGGATAAAGCCTCTGCCAGTCCGACGAGAACTCCAGAGCTGAGATTGCCCATTACAGGTCTTATGCTGAGTGGAAATGGCTAGATCCTCTACCATTGTCTTGCTCAGTCCTTGTCCATGCCTGAGAGAGCACGACCTTGGCTTGAAAGTGAAGGCAGTCTCTAAAGGCTTTAACAGCTGGAGGCTGTCAGTTGCTCACGCTCCTTGAAGATGGGGAGTGAGTTCTTTCTTAGAGAGACATCTGAGTGGTGCATCTCCAGTCAGCCACATTGACTTAACCAAAGGGAACACCGTATAATGTGAAAATTTTAAGGCCTTTGGTGGGCTGAGGAGGGAGAAATCTTTAGTGTTTATAAACGTTTCTTCAGGGCCTACTTTGTGCTGGATACTTTCACAGAGCATGTTTCTTCCGACGCTTTGAGCCAAAGAACAAAAAAGAAAAAAAGAGATTGCTTTTTTTGTTGCTCCCTTCCCCACTCCTTGTTGTTTATTGTCTGGCTGCCTTGCTTGGCAGAATATTTAAGTCCTACTTATCTTTCAAGGCTCAGATCAGGATTGTCATGGTGACAAAATATTTGAAATTGGGACTCTCGCAGAAAGTTCCAATAAGTCAAAGGACTTATTTGAAAGCCTGTGCCTTCAAATCCCCTGTCCTGGCCAGCCCTGTAGATTTTCTGTAGGCAGAAGAGTTTGTTTTGTTTTGTTTTTGTTTGCTTTTTCCAGCACCCTCACCTCTTTTGTGTTTTCAGACACAATGACTGCTTAATCTTCAAGTCCTGGCTCACTGGGGCAAGGTGTGGTCTCGAAACTTCCATTAGAGTTCTGTGGACTTTCCTGGGTCAGGTCTCCAAATCTGTAGGAAGAAACTCCCTACTCTATCTTGACACATGTTGACATCTATCTTTCCTCCTTCCATAATAAAGGAAGATTCAGAGAGGAGTTTGTTTTTAACCAAGTTTGTCTTTTTTAAAAAAATTATTCCTTCTCCACATCTTTTCTTCTGTGGTATTTTTTCCAAAGATGGCTGCAACAATCTCTCCCATCCTACATGCTCCTCAAAAGTCTTGCCACTCCTCCATCAAAAATGGAGTCTAGGGGCCAGCCCAGTGGCATAGTGGTTAACTTTGTGCACACTGCTTCGGCAGCCCAGGGTTCTCAGGTTCGGATCCCAGGCACAGACCTACACACTGTTCATCAAGCCATGTTGTGGTGGCATCCCATGTATAAAATAGAGGAAGATTGGCACAGGTGTTAGCTCAGCAACAATCTTCCTCAAGCAAAAAGAGGAAGATTGGCAACAGATATTCGCTCAGGGCCAATCTTCCTCTCTCACACACACACAAACACACACACACACGCACAAGAATGGAATCTAATTCCCTTTTCTTTGACTCTGGGTGGGCTTGTAACTGCTTCCATCAATAGAAGGCAGAAGAGTAATGCTTTGTGACTTCCGAGGCTAGATAAGATAAGGCCATTCAGCTTCATGGTCCTGTTGGGAGACTTATTCTGGGAACCCAGCCACCATGCTGTGAGGGAGCCCAAGCATCCCAGGGAGAGGCGCATGTGGAGAGGAACTGAGGCCTCAGCCCCAGCTCTGGCAGAGCTCCCAGCACTGCTCCGACTTGCCGGTCATAGAAGTGAGTTATCTTGAAAGGAGTCTTTCAGGACACAGCCAGACTTCTTACGCTGAAGCCACATGAAGCAGAGATGAGCCTTCCTCCGTGAGTCCTGCACAAATTGCAGACATGTGGGCAAAATGAAAAATTACTGCTGTTTTAAGCCACTATGTTTTGGGATGGTTTGCTACCCAATAGTAACCAGAACACCTTCCCTTTGTGACCTCCTCAAAGAGAATTTATTTCTACCCTTTTACTGACTGATATGATGGATAATTCTATTGTATTGTACTGTGCAATGATCTCAGGGGAAGATGACTCAGCAAATTAATTTCTAAATAATGGTGATATAGACTCTCCAAAATCACTGCTATTTCATAGTGGTAGAAGCTCAGGACTCATTTCCTCTTTCATTCTTCCATTGATAGTTCTGGAGTCTGTAATGTTCTTCTGATCATTTTCACTGATGGAGGATCCTTCACAACAAGATTTGGGAGATTTATGCAGTTATGATGAGAACCAGTATAATCTTTCAAGGTGCTTCTTTTCTAAGGAACTCTAAAAGTGAGTACTCATATTTTTCGTCTTCTCTAGATTCTGTGAAGCTCTGACTTCTAGGAACACTCTCTTCTCTCCCCTTTACTTACCCCAGGATTTTCCAAACTGTGCTCTGTAGAACCCCATTCCCTGGAACATTAATAGGTTTTTTGCAGAGAGGCAAATTAGTTTGGGAAGCAATTCACACTTTATCACTCTCTTAGAGATTAATGATGCTCATTAGCATCTAAGAGTCTTGAGTGAGGAAGCTGTTTTCAATTATTTATTCATTGAAACAATATTTATCGAGCACCTATTCTGATTCAGGCTTTGTACAGGTGTTGGGTGTACAGCAGAGAGCAAACAGACATGGTCCTTCCCCGAACAATGTGCTAGGGAAGACAGCTAATTTATAATTACAAATTGTAATGACTACTATGAAGGAAAAGAACTGTGGGCCACAAGAGAGAATGGTGGGGGATGTAGATCAGAGTGAGTAACAAGAAAAGCATCTCCAAGGAAGTGACGTTTCAGCTGAGGCTTGATGGAAAAGTTGGTGTTGGCCAGTTGAAGTCTGGGCTAGACAGAATAAACAACACATGCAAAGGCCCTGAGGCAAGGAAGATGTTGGCAATGAGAACAATGTTGGCGATGGAGGCAATGAGAAAAGGCTGTCTTGAGTAAAGGAGAGAATAGAGTGAGTTAGACAAGCCTTTTCCAGATGGTAGTTGATGGTGCTAGGGAGGCCTGCCTGAAGTGGGGAAGCCAAGACCCATTGATCATGTGTTTGAAATCACAGAAAATGGCAGGAAGGCTGGTAAGACCACATCAAACTTTAATGTGTACACAAAGGAGATTCTGATTCAGTAGGTCTGAGGAGGGGCCTGAAATTCTGAAATTCTACTAAACTCCCAGGTGATGCCAGTGCTGCAGTGTGAGAAGTAAGGGTATAAACTACCTCCCTCAGGCCAACTCCTTCAATTCTCCTTTCTCTCCCAACTCCTGGGCACCTGGTCCCCACCCCAAGTTGTCTGGAACACAAATTGCTCAACCATCCTATGCTTCTGAAAGGTAACCACACCTATTCATGCTCAAATACTCTCTTGTTTATCCTAGTCTTACTCATCTTTAGCTCCAAATGCAGTTGGTGGCCAAAGTTTTAAAATTTCTTGTGTAAAGGTTTAGCCAGTTTTAAATATAGTACAGTCATAATAGCCACATAATGACATTTCAGTCAACAACAGACCGCGTATACACTGGTGGTCCCACAACATTAGCACCATATAGCGTAGGTGTGTAGTAGGCTATATCATCTAGGTTTGTGGAAGTACACTCTGTGATGTTTGCACAATGAAATAACATAACGATGCATTTCTCAGCATGTATGCCTGTTAAGTGATGTGTGATTATTATTAAACTCCACACTTTACATCTTAGTTAGGGGAGCTTCACAGGGTGTTGGTGGCAAAGAAAAAACCAAAAAACCCAAGGAAACCTTCCCGGAATTTTTCTTGGGACAAATATCCTAGGCAGATACTAGGAATGTGTAGTCATCTTAGACCAATGGAAAGACTAGTTCATAGTGTGCCCATGATCAACATTTCAAAATGGAATGAGTGGGGACCTGAGTCCTTCTACATTTAACTTTTACCAGGCCTAACCCTGAGCTACTGAAATGGTTAATTTTCCTTTCCCTATCTGTTAAATTCTTTCTTGCTTCAGTTTCAAACACCTCCTACAGGAAACATGTTCAGACAAGGTGGGAGGAGGTATAGACTCACGTTCTAATGTGTCTGTCATGAGGCCCATCTACCTAGGCTTTAATTGTTGGGGGTCCTGGATTTTTGGGGTTCAGAGCCCCTCCTTTGCTGGATGAGGCAGAATGTATGCCTGTGCCTGAGAACTGAGCTAAAAGAAGCTGTGTCAAAAATCACGGAGTCAATTAATTTAAGCTCAGAACAGAGAGCTCTCTGCTCCAAGGTCTTGTTAATTGACTTATTGCTTTTCTGATATGTATCCAAACTCTAGTTACATTCTTGGGCATCTATTGACTGGTTGCCAATTTCCTGAGGCCGTTTTCCACGGTGAGATGAGGATACCAATGGGGGTATACGAAATCATTTGGGAAGGTGTATGAATGAACAGATTTTATTTTAGGGGTTATATATTTATTTTAGTGAATATTGGAAAAAACCACGACTAACATATGAAACCTATGATTTCATATATTCTATTTCTCAGCATAAGGCCAGGTTAAAAAAATGACTTATATAAAGTCAACTTAAAGAAACACGATAAGTAAATAATAGTACAGGCTGTGAGGGAAAAATCATGAAGGTGTTAAGCAAATGATGGCGTCCCAAGGGATTCAACACTAACAATTTAGGTGTTACCCTTCTCCAAAGAACTGCTCTCTGATGGAGCATGTTTATTTATTTAACACATTTATCGAGATGAATATGATATGACTTTGCCCTTGAGGAGCTGACAGTCAAAACTGACTCCTAAACAATCACAATACAAAAACACCAGCTAAAATTTACTATGAAGCAGTCATCTGCAAGAGCTTTGCATGTAAATTATCTCATTCGTTTTCACAGGAATGATCGAAAACAGATTTGACTTTTCTATCTATTTTACACATGTGAAAACTAAGTGAGAGAGATTAAGTAACTTGTCTGAGGTTATCTGGTCGGCAGTAGCAGAGCCATGATTTGAACCCAGGCAGTGTAGCTTCAGAGCCATGCCATGCGTCCACAGGACCATGAGAGAACAGAGGACTGAGGGACAGCCTGGAAAAGCCAAAGAAGGCCCGTTTGTAAAGGGAAGAGCTCAGAGAATTCAACTTAGCAAGGACAATAGATGTGAAGGCAAGAAAATGGGGTGACGTGGATTGAGTTTGGGGAGTGGGGTAAGTAATTCAGTGTGTAGTTGCAGGTTAGGATGCATACTAGGATTAATGAAAAAGAAATTTAAGATTTGAAGGCCTGCTGTGGTGAGAAGACCTGGGTTGTTAAGTATCTTAGATTAGGTTTTCCAGAAGCAGACCCTGAGCTTGGGGCTGGGTACCAAGTGATATATTAAGGAAATGATCCAAGGAGAAACCAGCAAGGGGGTGAGGATGAAGGACGGGGAAGGAGAGGAGGCCAAGCAATTGTGTGATGTCAGACAGATGCCTCCAGAGCGGAGTTCAGGCTGATCCTGTGGGGAGCTCTGGGGAGGAGTTCTGCCTCAGAGCTGTCCCTAGACGAGGCTGCCACACCCGAGTCATTGGTGAGGGGCCAAAGACGGAGGCAACACATTCCCAGGCACTTTCAACTTTCTGTGCAAGTGGGCCAAGTGGGCTCTGGTAGCCTGAGGGCAACCTTCCAAAAAAGATCTTCAGGTGCTACCTCTTGGGAAACAAAACAAAACAACACAGAAGGCAGGAACATAAAATGGTAAAAACGGATCTAATTTGAAGGGACTTGTAGCGGAACACTGATGTTGTCTGCTATAATGAGGAAGTTTGGAAGGAAAACATATCTTTCTGGAAATGCCATGATAAGGACAAGGGGACTAGACATGATTTTATCCAGAAGATATAGTTGACCCAGTTGCCACCTGTAAATCTTTTTTGCGTAGAGCCTATACTTTTCTTACCAATGTCCTTCAGTTGTATCTTCCCTCTCAAAATAATATTCTCTACTTTGTATTTAAGAGGTTAAAAACTTTTTATGAATTTATCTTAATTCCTACAAGAGAGTTGACAGACCAAAAAAATCTCTTATTGTGTCACTTATAAAAACCTAATGAAAAATGTGAAGAATAGAATGATTATAGAGGTGGTTCAGCAACACATGGTTAAGGCTGTCTTAGGAACTATTTGTTTCATCTATTTAATATTTTTTCAATTTATTATTTTTTTCCAAGAGATAAATTTGGTTCACATTATCAGCCAGGAGCCCTTTCTTTGCTTGCTGAAAAATAGAATAATGAAGATGCAAGGTGCTTTCTTTAGGGTGGAGGAAGCAGCATTTGGCTACCACCCAACCTCTCTTCTAGCTTCTCCTCCTTGCTGCATATAGTACCCTGCATACCTTGCATTGAAACAATGGATTTAAGCAACGAGGGGCTGATGCAAGGTTTGAATCCCACTCTCTTCATTTCAAATGATACAATCAGTCTGTTGGAGCCCAAGGTCTAAGTCTTTCCTTCTCTTATTGTATGCATGTTAATTGTGTGTTTTGAATTTTTACAATAAAATGTTAGAACAAAAGTAATTTCTACGCATAGTATGTGACATCTAGCCAAAAAAAAGGGGAATTGAAGCTTTGAAAATTACATGTAGTTTTATTGAATTCAAAGAGCTCAGATTTGAAGGTCAAGAGATTATGTGATGCATAAATGCTACTGGTTTATAATTGGCTTCTGGGACTTGACCCACTCCTGCTAAGATAAAATCGTTCGGGCGGTCCTGGATTATCAGCTTAAATGTAGACATCAGTTTAAGCCAACGCTTTCTTAAATCTGGTAGGATTGTTAAAGAAAAGGGAAGGTTTTCAAATAATTTTGTCAAGTTTAACATGTGTTAGTAATTCAAAGTTTCAGTCTTGGATAATTCCAAACTTAATCCAGGCCCTTTGTCAAGGCCAGCGCTATCCAATGGAAATATAATAGGAGCCACATGTCATTTTAAATTTTCTGGTAGTCAGGTTTACCCAAAGTAAGAAGAAACAAGTGAAATTAATTTTAGCAAGATTTAATTTAATCCAGTATACCTAAAATATTATAATTTCAAAATATCATCAATAAAAAAATTATAAAGGTATTTTACATTTTTGTATATGAAGTCTTTGAATCTGGTGTATATTTTATATTACAGCAGGTCCCAATTTGTAGTGGCTACTGTATTGGATGGCACAGGTCCAGGGAAATTAAAAAGCGTAGTTCAATTGCATCATATGCCATTTTAACTTATGCAAATTGAAATGTTTAAACTTTACCCCCTCCTTCCCCCAGAAAAGGGAAAAAGTCATTTAGGTAGTGCTGACTATTCTGTCTATAGTCTTCTCTGTGAGTTTCTATCCTGAACTGGGTGTACTGCCCACACAGAGGTCACAGAGGTCAATCTGCTCTATCCTACTTGGTCTAAGTCCTCACATACGTCTTCTAGTATTCAGCTCATGCTACATTGAGTCTGTTTTTGATGTTTAAAGATATGTGTTATTTCTTAAAACATGACCTCTAACACAAGCCAGCTGCTTTGTCTGGCACTTAGAAGAAATAGTCATGGGTTCTGTTGCTGGAGGAAAACCTGCCTGTGGTGGGCTCAGTGAGGGGTACCAGTATATTGGTTTCCAATTTGGAGCAAGTAAATATGGCTGCAACAAATCTAGCCATCAAGATATAAGAGAGAAAAATTTCTATTCTTTATGGGCAATTTGATGGATTTTCAAGGGTAATTTTGACTTTGGGAGTTTCACCTTATGGACGGAATTAACTACAGCCAAAGCTGTTAGTCCAGTGCAGTCACATGGGCCATGCATTGCACAGTCATTTATTGGGCCCTTGTGGTGTGCTAGATGTGGGCTTCTTACCCCAACTCCCACTTCATAGACACTCAGGACCTTTCTGCTACCTGAAGGCACATCAGCTGATGGCTGGAATCTCACGCACTGCCTACCTGCTCAGTGGTCCCTATGCTCACCGTCCTTCTTCCTCAGAACTTTTCATTAATACAAACTTAGCTTCTCCTGTCTTCTCCCCATGGAACTCTGCTTCCTTCCTCCCGCACAGCTACTTGCCATTTTGATGAAGACTCAATCCTGTGGGTGCAAGTCCATGGATCTCTCTGGTAGAGTTTGTGTTGAGAGCACATGCCTGGATGGACAGAACTCCCTCTTCAAAGAAAAGACTTTGAAAGCAAGAATGAAGTTGGACAACTCTTCAAATGGTTTCAGAATTAGCCCTGGAATAAGATGATAGAGATCGTACAACTGGGTCTTACTGTTAAATGCTGGTTGGTACATGTATGCAATAAAGTTAAGGTCTTCTTGGCAATTCAACTTTGTTATTAAAGCAACTCTTTCTCTAGATATAGCCTTCTTGTATTTTCCTTAAACTTTCTGCCAATTTTTTCAAAATGTGGCATCGCAGACAGGAGTTGCCTGGAAAAAGATCCTTTACCTTTTAAGGCTATTTATCTTCAAACGCACTAAAATAATAATTTGTGATGTCTTTAATAGAGTTTAAATGAATGAATAAATTTAGCTTTTATGTTATTATGAAGTTTGTATTTTAGCTGTAAAGTGGGATTTTTTATAGTTTTGTGGACTTGGGCAAAAGTAGATGAGTATCAAAGCTAATATAGATTGCAGCTTTTATGTATTAAAAATTGAAAATTTATAATATATTCATCAAAGCAGGAAATTAAAATTGTCTTTTTTAATAACAATTGAAAATCAGTCATTATATCTTTTAATAGAGATTAAATGGATAAAATCGCCTTTTAACATAACATAAATTTGACATTTTCATTATTTCTCTCAAAATGCGGTGCTTGTGACAGCTCACTTGGCACCATGGTGATGTTGTCTCCGGGTTAGTAATTAAATCTGGTTCTGAGAACTTTTGTTTCCCACTAGATTCTAAGTTTTTCAAAGTCACCTCCAGGTCTCTATATTCTTGGTATCTAGCGCATGGTAGGCTTAAAGTATATATTAGAAGCAACATGTAACTTTGGATCTGTAAGGCCCCAAGAGCTGTGATTTGCAGAAATAAAAAGTCTTGGTGACAGGATTCCTTAAATATGAAGTATGAGAGGGCAGGGCAGGGGCCTAATGCTTAGTGAGCACCTGCTGTGTGCCGGGCGTTCTGATAGTTATTGTCACCACACACTGCCTCTATGGTACTAGCTTAGGTTCTAAGGAGTTATCTGTGTCAATCAAACACTCTAGCCCTTTGAGAATAGGAGACAGACCAAATCCTATCACAGTTAAGGCCGTTACAATGAGAAACCACAAAAACTTCAAGTATTTCTAGGTCCTTGTTGGTGGTTCACTTATTTCGAGAACTTTCCAGGCCAGGGAATGACCTTGCATTGTTCCCAGGGTTTGCTCTAATGGGATTAGTCTTGGAATAGTTTCTTGGTTATTGTCCAAGTCTTCCTGGCTCATTTTAGAGTAGCTTTTGTCCCAGGCAAGGTGAGGAATAGCCCTGTCCCAGAAGCCGAGGTCAGGGTCATGAAAGCTCTTCTTTCTAACTATGTTCTCGGTTAAAGTTATCCAGAGAGTGGCTTCTGTTGTCAGAAGATCACCATCAAATCCAGCCTGGGTAACCTGAGGCAGTTTATCTAATCTCTCCATGCAAATATAAATTCTAATATCTAACTTGGAGGTTGAGAATGAAATGAGTTTATTTGTATGGAAACTGCTGACAGACTGTATCAGTTATCCACTGTCACAATAATGCTTTGTAACAAATCACCACAAAACCTCAGAGGCATATAACAATAAGTGTTTATTTGGTCTGCTGGGAGTTGGCTAGATGGTTTTGCTGATCTAGGCTGGGCTTGCTTATATGTCTGTGGCTTGTCTAGCTGTCAGCTGGCTGATCTAGGCTGAGGCAACAGGGGAACTTCCACTCTGGTCCACATGTCTCTTAGTCTCTGTCAGGTGGCCTGGGCATGTTCCCATGGTGGGGGCAGAGGCCTAAGAGAACAAGCCCTAATGTGCAAGCCCATTGCAAACCTCTTCTTGTGAAAATTTGCTGACATCCCATAAACCAATGTGAGAAGATGAATGATTGAGTCTAGCGTCAAGGAGTGAAGCAGGTCACTTGCCCATGGAAGGAGACCATAGCAACGTGCAGGGCAAAGGGAATGGAGGGTGAAGGAGGGGTGAAGAATTAGGGCCATTCTGTAATATAGCCTAACAGACATTGGGTGGTTGTAAAGAACAACTGTCAAATTTTTGGCTATCCAGCATCTGAACTTCTTGCCTATGTTTAGGGTATTCCCCACCTTGGTCTTGGTGAGAGGCAGAACCGTTCTCTTCCTAAGGAGGTTAAAAAAAACCCTGAGATGCTCGCTTTCCCAGTATTTCTGTGCCTTTAGTGTACAGCTCCATGGCCCAGTTCCAACTATCCTGATATACTTGCTTGGGACCCTGCATCTGGAGCTGGGATGCAAAGAAGCATGGAGTATCCATACAGGTGGTGGTGGAGGCCATGCACAGGTTCAGGGCAGAGGTGCTGGTGGTGGTTTTCTGTGAGTGGCAGAGTGACTGCTTAATGGTCTCAATTTGTCACCCCCTGTATCAGGCCTTTTGTTGTGCGGTTTTGTATTTCCCTCACTAAAGAGGCACAGTCTATTTCCCCACTCCTTACATCAAGGCTGGTCTTGTGGCTTGTTTTGGCCGATAAGGTGATGGTATTGCCAGTTCTGAGCCTAGGCCTCAAGGGACATTACGTGACTTTGCAATTCCTTTGCTCCTCTGCCATCACCACGAGAACATGCCTGGCCTGGACACGCTGGAGGACGAGAGACATGCCGAGCAGAGCTGAGTCATCCCAGTCACCCCCGATAAGGCCAGCCTGGAAAAGCCAATAGCTGGCCAACCTGAAGCCTCAAGAGTGGCCCAGTCAGGATTACAGAGCTGCCTACCAGCCTCTGAGTGACCCAAGCAATATGAGCAACAAACACCTATTATCATATGTCACTGTGTGTTTGCAGTTGTTGGGTAGACAGCATTATTGTAGAAATAGCTAACTGATACACTGTGTCCAGTGCTAGGCTAGTTGGGTGGTGAGATTTTGAGTGGTTCTGCCTCCTACAATCTCTTTTTTCCTGTCCATTTTCAGAGCCTGGTCCTCCAGAATTCTTGGCAATTATTAAAGTAACCCAGTATCTTTTCAGTGAATTCCCTTTGTGCTTACATCGACCAGAGCCAACTTCTGTTTCCCACACTTAAGAACTCTGTCTAGTACTGTGCAAGTATAGTGCTAGCTCTTATTATTAATCTCCCATTTCTGCCTTTGTTTGAACTGGCACTTATCTTCCGGAACTTGTTTCATTACTGAAATAAATAGCACCTAACAGTCTGTCTGCCCCAAGAAGCCTCTCCTGACTAATTGGGAAATGCCAGTTCCTCCTCGTATCTTCCCTTCTTTGTGTGGCAGCATCTTCTCAGCCTCGCTTGTCACTGTCTTCCACCATACTCAGAGCAACAGCAAAACAACTGCCATTGTTCTCACGTAAGTGATCCATCTGTTGGATGTTTACAGAATTGTCAGTGTTTGTTCATGTCAACATTGCCTATTATAGAGAGGAGATGTGCAGCAGACACAGATGGTGTGGATTTAACTGATCTTTTGAGCGCTATGTAGTTATTAATTTGACTTAGGTGAGTAGATCAGCCTTTCAATGATGATGAGTAACTCAGATATTGGGTGGAGACAGATGGTTGGTGGACAGTCAAACTTGCTTAGGAAGAGGTTGCCTGAACTGAGCCATGTCTCAGACTTCTCTCATTAAAATCTAAGAAGACTTCTGGGGGCAATTGGCATGTCAGAGGGAGCGGGGACCTTGGAGTTAAAGGGCTGAGTGTGCATCCTGGCTGTGCACTGGGCAAATCACTTAGCCTCTCCAAGTTCCAGTTTCCTAAGCTCTAAAATGGGGACACCAACCAGTACCATCCCTGTTCATTAGTCAGAGTTGCTGTGACAATTAAAGAAATATTGCTCATGAACATGCTCTGTAAACTGTTTTAGAGCAAGGGAGTATTGACAGATGCTAACTGTTGGGACCTCTTGACCCCGTTCCCTGTTTTAGGGAGGTCAGGAGAAGAGAAGTTAGTACAAGCCAGGAGTCTGGAGTCAGTGTCCAGGTAGTTTCTGGGTATAAATTCTCAGTCCTGTTCGGGAACCAGTAGCCACAGACCTGACCATACTAGGCTGGCAGACAGGAATGAAGAGTCCATATTATGGCACATATCCGCGCAGAGGGCAGGGTAATGCCGGGCAGCGTAGCCCTTTGATTCTTCTTAAGCAAGAAGACCAGTAGAGAGTGATGCTGAAGAGTGAGTCCTCTAAGTGTAGTATGGGAGTGAGGGTTAGAGAGGGCTTATGTCAAATAGAAATAGCTTTTGGCCATGAGTAATAGAGACCTGAAATGTACTGGCTTGTGAGGTAATAGAAAATATATATTGGTCTCTGCCCCTGGTTCCTGATGTGGTGCTTCTGAAACTTGTGTAATTTCCTAAAAGATAGGAGTGTCTTGTTCTAATGAGGCCACTCTGCATGGGCTCCTGGGTGGTTCCTGGATGAGGGCTGGTCACCGGAAAGACCAAGCCATGATTAGAAGCTTGGAATTTCAACCCCACTCTCCGCTCTCTTGAATTGATCATGCTCAATTTAAATTGAGCAACCTCTCTTAATTGGTCATGCCTATGTGAGGAAGCCTCTGTAAAATCCCAAAAGTATGGGGTTCAGAGAGATTCCAGGTTGGCAAACACATCCACAGGGGGAGGGTGACGCACCCCAACTCCACAAAGACAGGAGTTTCTGCGCTTGGGACCCTCCCAGACCTCATTCTCTGTATCTCTTTGTCTGGCTGTTCATCTGTATTCTCCTTTAATAAACGGGTAAACCTAAGTAAGAGTTTCTCTGAGTTCTGTGAGCTGCTCTAGCAAATTAATCGCATCTGGGGAGGGGGTGGTGTGAACCTCTGACTTGTAGCCAAATTGGACAGAAGTTGTGGGTAAAGTAAGGACCTACTACTTGTGACTGGCATCTGAAGTAGAGTAGGAGCAGTCTTGTGGGACTGAGCCCTTAACCTGTGGGATCTGACGCTGTCTCCAGGTAGATGGTGTTAGAGTTGTGTTAAATTGTAGAACACTCAGCTGGCATCACAGAGAATTGCTTGTTGTGGGGAAAAACTTCCACACATTTGGTGACCAGGAGTGTCAGAAGCAAAGTGTGCTGTGTGAGTGGTAAAGGAAACACACAGAAAAGAAAGACATAGTAGGGAAGAACTGGGTTGTTCCCTACATAGGAAGGAAAAAATTGTAGGTTTTTCCTTTACATAGCTTAAACAATTACTAAGGGTTTTATTTTTCTCAGCTCAAGGTGAGAAATTGAGGGTTCATGTGGTAGCTCCATGAACAGAGACTCAGGCTTCTAAAAACCCACTCTGTCCATTCTTATGGTGTGATCCTTTATTTTGTAAGAGCTCAAGATAGTTGCCAAGGACCAGCCATCATGTCTGTATCTCAGGAAGGAAGAATGGGAGAGGGTGCTTACGAGCGGAATCATTTCCTCTAAAGAACTCAGAAAACACCCTCTAGTGACTTCTGCTTGCATCTCACAGGTTAAGAGAGGCTGGTAAATGTGCCTTTCTGGCTGGGCATACTGTTACCCCCAAAGAGAATTGGGGTTCTATTAGTTATATTAGTATTATTCTAATATAATTGGTGTTATTATTCTAATATATACTATCCAATATTTTAATATATTACATATTAAAATCTTATATTTTATATTATATCTTATATTTTAATATATTATATATTAGATAATATATTATTCTAATATAACTAGTATTCTATTCGTTGTACTAATAATAGTAATTAGTTCTATTGGTTCTATTAATAAGGAAGAAGGAGAGAGTGGATATTGGGTGGGTAATAAGCTGTCTCTGCCCCAGGATTCTTATGCTCTGATACCCCAAAATCATGATGCACTGTCCTCAGAGGGAAAATATAACATTTGGAAACAGTGTAGCATTATTGGCTACGAGTCTGGATTTGGAGATAATCCTTGTTTCAAATTTGCCTCTGTCACTTAACTAGCTGTGTGACTTTGAGATATTTACCCAACTTTAATGAGCCCAAGTTTTCTTGTCTGCAAAACAGAGGTAATAATAATATTTATCTCATGGTGTTCCTGTGCAAATTTAGTGGTTCTGCAGAGCCTTAGCACAGTTCTTGGCACCCAGAAAACACTTGAGAAAGGTCTCTATAAAAGTACATGAAATGAGTTATTTAGTTGTGAAATGTGAGTCAAAATCTTGTTGGTTCTGTAACAGTGAGAAAAGGACATGTTTTTAATCAAGATGGGGTATCAGATCTAAATAATGTGTTATCTAACAGCTGGCACCAGAATTCCTAGTAGGAAGGAAACTGCCTTTGTGTTGGAAATTATCTTGCTGAGCCTGGTGGGGAACGGGGTGAGTCTTGAGTGTGGCAGCATGGGAGATGTTGAAGGAGAGCGATGTGAGAGAGAAGAGAATAGAGCAGGGATTGTCCAGCCACAACACTTCGGCCAAAAATACCTAGCCCATCATCTGTTTTTGTAGGACCCATGAGCCAAGAATGGTTTTTAGGGGCCGGCTCCATGGCCAAGTGGTTAAGTTTGCACGCTCTGCTTTGGCGGCCCAGGGTTTTGTTGGTTTGGGTCCTGGGTGTGGACATGGCACCGCTCATCAGGCCATGCTGAGGTGGTGTCCCACATAGAAGAGCCAGAAGGACCTGCAACTACAATATACAACGATGCACTGGGGGGCTTTGGACAGAAGAAGGAAAAAAAAAAAAATAAAAGAAGATTGGCAACAGATGTTAGCTCAGGTGCTAATCTTTAAAAAAAAAAGGTTTAAAAATTTTTAAATGGTTGAAAAAAATCAAAATATTTTGTGACTCATGAAAATTATATGAAATGCAATTTCAGTGTCCACAAATAAAGTTTTATTGGAACATAGCTGAACCCATGTATTTACATATTATCCATGGCTTCTTTTATGCTTCAGTGGCAGAGTTGAATAGTTGGGATGGACACCCCATAGCCTGCAGAGCATAAAATATTTACTGTCTGGCCCTTTACAAAATTTTGCGACCCTGGAAAAGAGTGAGATGTGTTCAGACTGGAGAAGTGTGTGGATGAGACAGCCACTCGCTGGTGGTGGAGTAGCTGGAGGACTGCTTAAACATGGGCAAGCTTAGGGTTTCTTATGGGCTGAATTGTGTCCCCCCAAAATTCACTGTTGAAGCTCAAACCCCCAGTACTTCAGAATGAGACTGTATTTAGAGATAGGGTCCTTAAAGAGGTAACTAAGTTGAAATGTGGTCATTAGAGTCTAACATGACTGGTCTCCTTATAAGAAGAGGGCATTAGGACGCAGAAACACACAGAGGGAAGACCACGTGAAGACACAGCAAGGAGGCCACCTACAAGCCAGGAAGAGAAGCTTCAGGAGAAACCAACCCTGCTGACGCCTTGAGCTTGGACTTCCAGCCTCCAAAATTATGAGGAAATCAATTTCTGTTGTTTAAGCCACCCTGTCTGTGGTATTTTGCTATGGCAGCCCTAGCAGACTTATATGGGATTCAACCCAAATGGTCTGGGTCCCTGCAACATAATCTCCTCCCTCATCTTCCTCCCAGATCTTCAGTCACGTCTGTGAAGAGCCACGATGCCTTGTGTGGGGTGTGCAATTTACGGACCTTGAAGAGGAGGCTACGTTTCATGTGCGGGTCAATGCAGCCAAGACCTGTGAGACAATCCAAGAACAGACGAGGAGAGAGGCGACTTCGAGCACTTCAACTCTCTCACAGCAACCCTCAGCAGCCCTCTGGGCTTTTTCCGGGTGAGCGTGGGGTTTATCTAGATCTTAAAGCTCCAGATCATAGCTTGGTTACAACAACAGTAACAGCAACAAAAAGAAAAAGAAAAGAAAGTAACGATTTTGAAAGCCATCTTGTGGCAAGATCTACTACTTTCAAGTCCAAGTGGATGGAGGCTGCACTCTCCCAGACAGTTTTTTCCTATGCTTCTCATATCGTAGAGTCCTCCCATGCTTGGGCATCACTTCTGGTCCACAGTCAAGGCCTGAATTTATGGGAATTTTTGTTTTGGGAAAGACCAACTCTGAGAAGATAGTGGGACACTTTCTCCCACTCTCAGAACTCTATGACGGGGAGAGTGAATGTCTGCGTGGGCCATTTCCCCACTTGGCCATATTGTTCTCTTTTTTTTTTTTAAAGATTTAATTTTTCCTTTTTCTCCCCAAAGCCCCCCGGTACATAGTTGTATATTTTTTGTTGTGGGTCCTTCTAGTTGTGGCATGTGGGACGCTGCCTCAGCGTGGTTTGATGAGCAGTGTCATGTCCGCGCCCAGGATTCGAACCAATGAAACACTGGGCCGCCTGCAGCGGAGCGCGCGAACTTAACCGCTCAGCCACGGGGCCAGCCCCATCCCCACTTGGCCATATTGTTCTTTTGCTTTTGGAATGGCACCACTTAAGGCTGACGCCGCAGATTGGGGCTTGATTCCCAGACTTGATTTCCTGCAGCTCCTCCACTGCTTTCGATGCCTAATCTCTTTGCTGGCCAGTTGTGCAGTGGAAGCAGAGAGAGTGCTTTACCCAGAGCCTGGAGGATGTGTGAGAGGAGAGTGTACAGCCTTTGTCATTTTAGGGTTAACATTTTAATGTACAGCCATGGTCAGTCACTAATGGAAAGCAGGAAAAGGTCAGGGTAGCATCTGGCAGAGCCTGGGGAGAAAACCTGCCTGTCACTTTAGGCAAAACCCCGTGGATGACTAGGATCCCGCTGCAGGAATGAAGGATTTATCCCTCCAGCCTCAGGAAGTGCTGTCAGCAGATGGCCTCCAGCTGGAATAGCCGCTACCAAAGAGGGCCACCTTGTCCACGGGTGTTCCCCCTGCCCAGGGGCAGCCCAGGTCTAAAGACTGATCGACATGGGGGCTCCAAAAGCCTGGCCCCTTCATCCCTACTTGGGAGAGCTCTGTAGGGCCATCCCAGCTCTAGAACTCTCCACAGAGGTGGATGAGGCTTTCGTTGATGGCATTGCAGTCTGACCTCTCCCTCTGTCCACTCCTTTTCCTCCCTTTTTCTTCCATAGGTGCTGATCCCAAGTGCACACTGGTAAATGTCCTGCAGGTTCTCCAGGTCAGAGCTGGCTTCCTGGAGAACTCAACCGTGGAAAAGCCAATCTAAGAGCTCACCCCCGGAGGAGCGCCTGGGAGGGGCACACTCCACTCAGCATACTTTGCCTCTGGAAACGATCACTCACCCTTTAGGCCAGGGGGTCTGAGAACTTCAGCTGTGTGTCTGTGTGTGTGTGAGACAGAGGCAGAGAGTGGTGTGGATCAGGGTGTACTCATGTATATATTTATTTTACTTTCTGCTCTAACAAGGCGGTCATCACCAGATGTTTGAAACAAAATACTCACGAAAGAGAACAAACACTTCAGTGTTCTGACTTTCCAATAACAACGGGGAGTAGAGGAAGAGGGATGGAATGTTTCTGTCTCTGAGAATTTGTAAAGCTTTCAGAGTACGTGTAGAAGTGGACTACACTTCCATAAAATGAAATGCAGCATACCCAAACTCACAAAATGGAAAAAATGAGGGCCATGGTTTCTAATTCTGATTTAAAGAACCCCATCATTCATTCATTCATGTATTTCTCAAATATTTATTGATTGGAAGGATTCATTTTTCTATCCCTCTCCAGCTTTACTGAGATATAATTGACATATAGCATTGTGTAAGGTAAGGTGTATAATGTGATGATTTGATGCATGTATTTACTGAGAAATGATTACCACAGTGAGGATAGTTAACACCTCCATCACTTCACATAGTACTTTGTTTTTTTATGGTGAAAACATTTAAGTTTTCTTAAATGTTTTTTATTTAACTCTCTAAAAATTTAACTCTCTAAAATACAAAATATATTTATTTAACTTTCTAAAAATGTGGAACGCTTCACAAACGTGCACATCATCCTTGCGCAGGGGCCATGTTAATCTTCTCTGTATCGTTCCAGTTTTAGCATGTGTGCTGCTGAAGTGAGCACTAGGAAATATTTATTGAGAATCTATTAGGTACCGGGTATCAGGTTAGGTTCTGAGGAACCTTGATGGGCTCACATTTTAATGAGGGGATGGGGCCAGGGAGAGCAATGGGCAAACAAATAATTACAGCAAAAGTCAAGCAGTTTGACGACATCCTTGTTGGTGAAGCTGTGGGGAAACAGGCACTCTCATCGACTGCTGGTGAGAGTAGAAGTCAGGGGAGGTACATTTGCTGGTATTTATCAAAATTGCAAATGCGCACACCTGTGGACCCAGCAACTCCACCTTAGCGAGTCTATCCTAAGGAAATAATGGTGCAAAATATCATAAACACAAGATTGTTCATTGCAGCATTATTTGTAATGAAAAAGATTGGAAGGAACCAAAATGCTCCCAAATTATGGTACAGCATGTGATGGAATACCATGGAGCTGTCAAAAAGAACGAAGCTTGATACAGAAAGATCTACAAAATATGTTAAGGCAAAGATGTAGACCAGTGTAAAAGCATTCGTGTACAAAAGAGGGGAGAAAAGAATATAGTTATGTATACATGCATAGAATATCTCAGAAAGGATGCTTAAGGAATTAATATTAGTTGCCTCTGGGGAGGGGAGCTAGGTCTCCATAGGATAGGATTATATATTCTTCTTACCTTTCAAATGATCAATCATATGAACATATTACCTTTTCAAAAAATAAATAAAAATTTCAACTTTTAAAAAAGAAATAATTATATTAAATGAGTGAAGTAGTAATGGAGGTGCACGAAAAGTACTATTGGGGTGCTGAGTAGATTTGTGTGTGAACTGTAAGACATCTGATGGGAGAGTTGGTATTAGACTAGACATCCTTTCACATCCTTAGAATCCTGTGTGTCTATGAAAATAAGGGGTTGCCTTAGACAATGCCTGGGTTCCTTTCAAATGCCAGAATTCTGTGATTCAGTGATTTTAGAAACTGAAGGAGAATTGGGTGCAGAGGTTTGTGTATATGTGTGTGGGAAGGGAAAGCTTTAAAAATGACATGCTGGGGGTGCTCCCAATCATTGTCCCAACCACAAGTTTGTTTATGCATGTCTTCATCATGCGAAGGGACGCAGGCCTGCCTCGGTGTGCTGATGGGTGTGGTGGCAGCCTTCGAGCAGCTCAGGTGTTACTCTGCCTCTTTAAATCAAACCAAGGCAAGTCAATTTAGGACCAGAAGTGGGAGGTTTCTGAATAATTAAAGGTTTTCGCTTGGTTTTCTTGATCTATACGTTTCTATGAACACACCAGTTGTTTTGTTAGCCTCCTGCTGTGGGAGAGATGCAACTTTGTGACTTTGGCAATTGTTGAAGAGGTTTGAAGGAAAAAACTTACAGATTTATTAGATGATTTATCTCCGTTTTTAATAAAACAGGGGAGAAATGTTACGAGCCAAGGAGCGGCACTGGGAAAAACAAGCCAAGGCCAGGGACAAAAATAACCCACAGAAAAGATGCTTGCCTGCAGCAAACAGGATGCCACGGTGAGCCGCCAGCCCGGATTCCTTTGTGAGGCTGGGCCTCCCTCAGCGGTAGTTCTCAAGCTAAGGCGGGAAGGCTCACCTCTTGAACAATGACAGAAGTGGGGCAGGCCCAGTTCACCCGCCGAGCACACTCTGCCTGGCCTAATTCACCAGACAGAGTTCATCCACAGCTGGAGTTCTGGGTACCACAATCGGTTCTGGTTTCTTGCACAGAGTTTTGGTGACCTCCAAGGGCTCAGATTTGCTAGATGTTTCACTCCCAATCTGAAAGGCTGAGCTTGTGCACAATTCACGTTTAACACTTTTCCGTTTTTATTCCCTGCTTTCCTAGAAAGGTCTTGGAGCCGTTCCTCTAAGGGGAGCGCTGCCCCATTTGTTACTGAGTCCCTAGGCCACCTCCTGGGTGAGCAGTAATGGAAGGCATCTGCTGTACACATAGGGTGGTCCCCAATGAAGGACGCATCCTTGCCTCAGCCAGGTGGAAAGATTTCAGGTTCCCAAGTTCGGATACCATTAAGAAGGGCATTTCCCGGAGATGACTGGTGGTCCAACTGTACCCCAACCCCGCCCTCCACCCCTTAACTTCGGGGTGACACTGAATCTGCTTCCTGTCAGACTAGGTCTTCCACACAACTAATTAAACTACCCTCAACTATATATTTTCTTAAAATTTCTTTTCATTGTGCTGAGATGTATATAACATGAAATTGACCATTTTAGCCATCCTTAAGTGTGGAGTCCTGTGGCATTAAGTACATTCACACTGTTGTGTAGCCATCACCACCATCCGTCTCCAGAACTTTTTCATCTTTCCAGACTGAAACTACCCATCAACACGAACTCCCCGTCCTCCTCCCCCCATCCCTGGCGACCACCACTCTCTTTTCTGCTTCTATGAATTTGCCTACTCTAAGCACCTCCTATGAGTGGAATCAGACAGTATTTGTTCCTTTGTAACTGTATCGCTTCACTTAGCAGGATGGCCTCAAGGTTCATCCATGCCGTAGCATGTCCTGCCTCCCACCCCCTCTCTGGTTTTTGTTCCCATCCCACGGTTGCATCCCCACAGGCTCTATATTTTCTCCTCCCGCACCGCTTTCCCCACACCCCCCACCCCTTCCACACTCTGTATTCCGTGTACTCTCTGTGACCCTCATTCTGAGGTAAACCAAATCCTTAAACTAGTCAAAGAATGTGGCCTCCATCGCGTATCAGACGCTTAACCTAGAGCAGGGGGCCCAGATCACATTCTTTAAAAGTGGGACCTTTGCAAGAATTCATTTTAAGGTCACATCCTGACAGGAGTTCTGCTAAGATTTTCAAGAAAGAAGAGAGGAAGCCGTACAAAAAAGAGACCAGGAGACAAGAGGAAGGCATTCAAAGGGCCGCCTCTGACTTAATTGAAACCTGGTGCCCTTGGAGGCATCCATCCCCTGCAGCCTTTTCCAAGGAGTCACTCCTCCTGTCCCCACATGCCACACCCCACACCACAGGGCCCCTCTGACACCCGTGCCCCAACTGTTTCTTTCCTACCTTTGTGGAATTGTCCAGGGTTCCCCACATTACGGAACAGGGCCAGAGAAGTGGCGGGTGGGGGGGGGGGGGCGGGCAGGGGCTCCACAAATACCTGTGCATTTCCCGAGGTCTTTATGTGACAACAGCATGAAGGATGGGGGGTGGGGGGACCTCAGAAGCCAGCTGCATGCCGAGACTGAGCCTGCGTGAAGGGGAAGAATTACGAAACCCTATTAAAAATATTACCTCTTCAATCTCTTAATTTTCTTCCTGTTGGTAATGTGAGGGCTGATATATCTGGAAACCCATTGGTCAAAGGTAAATGGAATTTTTACCGCCCCTACAGGTTGTTAATCAGGTGCGCGCCACCACCAGGCGGATGCGCTGGCTGGGAGATAACTTACACAGAGCCTGCTCAGGGTAACAGTGACCCAGTTTTAATGCGAGGGTCGCACTCTGATTTTTCTGTTGTTGTACTTAATATGATTGCCATTGTGTCTAGGAAAAGGGAACTGCTAGCAGTCTTCTTGTGGGATTTCTCTGGAAGGGCTGTCTGCTGCTTAAATTTGGCCATTCTTTTCATCAGCTACTTGTCAGGTCATTTGTGATGGGTCGAATTGGACACTTACTAACCAATAAGTTCTTTCCTACTTGATTCATCAGTCTCTTCTTTGCTCTTGGTTTTTGTTTGTATTCTCAGTCTTTGCTACGAGTAATGAAATATTGCAATTGTAATCGAAATAGCTGAGTCCGACGCCAGTGTTTATATGACTCTCATGTTCCAGTGTTTTCCTTTGTTTTGTTTTGGAGGGGTGGGAAGTTACTTTTTTCTTAACTGCCATCACAGATCAATGCTTCACAAGAGCAGGATCCTGGGTGGTCTGGGCACGGTCAGGACGTCGAGAAGGAAGAAAGAATTTGGTGGTCTGAATGGGCTGTGGTGTTTCACTCCACTTTGCTGCTTGGCATAGTCTGAAAGCTGCCTCAAGAAAAGTGAGGTAGAAAAAGAACGTGAGTAGAATAGTTACTGAATTCTAGGGTATTCTGAGAGCTTATCTCAAGCATCTGCGTCTTGCTCCCTCCTTGACCTGCTTCACCACCCTGCCTCTGTGAAAGGGATCCGTCGGCCTCCTCTGGGTAGTCTCTTTCCATGCAAGAGGTCCTTGTTATCTGGAACTGTTTGCTTTTACCTCACCTAGTTCCCTGATGCTGTGCCGCCAGCCCTTATTTTTACTGTTTCCATTTGAGGTGGAAAAATCTAGTCACTGCCCTCATAATGGATTCACTCAGCTTCTGTCACCTTGGAAAATGAACATGGATGAGTTTCCCTTTCTTCTTCTCTTCTCCAGGCTTCCCAAAAAGTCAATTTCTTTACTGAAACCTGGCGCCCTTTGCCCACGCCTGCCTGTGAGATCTAATTTGTTAGGGACACCTTTGAAAGAGGAGGCTTTGTGTTTGCCAGCCCTCCAGAGGAGGGACACTTGGTGTTAGCAATCCTTTAACTCAGGGATAGAGAGAGGGTTTGCTATGAGGGAACGGGGATGGGATGGGATGGGTATGGGGGATATGTGAATGGGGAGTGAAGTGCCTAAGGTCGCAAGGTCTGAAGCTGGACCGCCTGGTTGGAATTCCAGTTCTACCCCATACCAGCTGGATGACCTTGAATAAATCATTTACCTCTCTGTGCCTAAGTTTCTTTTCTATAAAATGAGATTATAATAGAACCTTCTTTATAGAGATTTGTAACGGATTTACAAGAGACTACACCACATAAATGGCTTAACACAGCACCTGGGAGATGACACACTTAATAAATGTTGGCTATGATTATAGTTATCATCAATCAACATGGTATTATCATCACTCATTGGCTAGACCGTGAGTGCCTGAGGACAGGGACTGGATTCCCCTGGAGCTGAGGAGGGGCTCAGCAAATGTGTGTGCAATGAGTGAACAAATGTGACCTCGGGCTAGTCTTTCCTTTTAGCCTTTTTTTTAAGGAGTGATTCTTGAGGTTTCCCTGTTTTCCTGCTTCGATCTTAGGGCGGTAAAATAATAAGTGTAATTTTGGGAGGAAAAGAAGATTAAATACTCACCCACGACCTCGCTGAACTAATCATCCTTCTCGGTTTCCTCTATTTCTATCTGGTCCTTCTCTTAGCAAATTATTGTTCAGAAATATTTACTCCCTCACCTCCACTTCCATGGGAAAGTTATACTTCCCCGTTTAGTTGATGTTGAATTGGGCCGCGTGACTTGCTTTGGCCTCGTAGGGTGTGGAGCACTGTTTCTCAGCCCTTGACTTTGAGCTCAGCCACGTGATTTAACCAATGGGATGTTGTGATGCGAGTAGAGGTTTGAAATACACTTGTGTGGTTGAGTTTGCCTCTTACACCGCTGTCATTGCCGCAGGAGGAGCTTCTCCCAGCTGGCTGTTGCCCTTTCAGCTTGGGCCTCAGAGTGAGCACGTATGGAGCAGACCTGAGTCCAATCTGCAGCAAGGAGACAAGCCCAGCTGGACTGCAATATGATGCAAAGCTGCCCAGGTAAGCCCAGTCTCAATGTGTAGATCCATTTCTAACTAGTGGACTATGAGAATTGAGTGCTTATTGTCTGGTATGCGGCAAGAACTGACAGACACACTCATAAAATGGGAACATAATTTGTACAGAGGCACAACCAAAATATAATACTATTTTATATTTTACTTTCATTTACTATGCATTGTATGACAGATGGGTTTCTCTATGTTGCCACAGGTTTTTATAATTTTCAACTAGCAGCACAATACTTTATCAAATTCATCTAGAAAATAATAATATGGTAATGTTGACTCATATCTTAAGGACTCAGTGTGTGCTGACACACAGTGTCTTGTATATATTTAATCATTTCAACAGTCCGAAGAGGTAAGCCTAACTACCATTCCATGGTCTCAAAGCCAGAGGTAGGGTGATGTACATTTAAGAATATGGCCTCTGCGGGCTGGACCGGTGGCATAGTGATTAAGTTCCCATGCTCTGCTTTGGTGGCCCAGGGTTCGCCAGTTCAGATCCTGGGTGCAGCCCTAGCACCACTCATCAAGCCATGCTGAGGTGGCGTCCCACATGGGAGAACGAGAAGGATCTACAACTAGGATATGCAACTATGTACTGGGGCTTTGGAGAGGGAAAAAAAAGAAAGAGGAGGATTGGCAACAGATGTTAGCTCAGGGCCAATCTTCCTCACCAAAAAAATGAGTTAGAAAAAATCTAACAACAACAAAAAGAATATGGCCTCTGGGGCCAGACTGCCTGGATTGAATGCTAGCTCTGCCACATCTTGAGTGCTTGACCTTGGGACAATCACTTAACTGCTCAAGCCTCAGTTACCTCGCCTCTGAGGATGATAATAATGACAGTACCTACCTTGTTAAGTTGCAGTGGTGAGTTTAATGAGGTAATACACCCGAACAGCTAGACTAGTGCCTGGCCTATAGGATCTGCGTTAGCTACTGTTATAGTTGAGGAAACTAAATTTCAGAGAGACTAATAGCTTATTCAGAGCCATACAGTGAGTAAATTATAGTAATCAACTGTGTCACCTAGCTAGGGTCCTTTAATGATTCCCTAATTATTGAGCAAGTATTTGGATTTTCAGTTTTTTCTGGAAATTATAAAATAAAAATGCACAGGAGAGTAAGTTGCCCCAGCAAACGCTGGTAGGGAAGTGTTAGGCGCTGCCCGGGGAAGCAGACTCCTGGCTAACAGACTTTGGGTATCAACGTTTTGCTGTCAAGTCCAGTCTTAGGCAGACAGAGAAACTGGGTTTCAGAGAGTTTAATACTCGGCTCAAATCCACCTCGGTGGCCAGAAGCAGGGAAAGAACAACTTGAATTTTCTGACTCCAACCCTGGGGATTTTTGATGGCACCAGGTTGTTTCTCTAAAAACGATCAGTAATTGTTCATTTAAAGAGAGAGGGAATGACCGATTGAAGATTAATTTCGCTGTGCAGCAGGGTGACCCACTTAAAACTTAGCTAGGGTTTTGTTTTTCACTGTTTTAGCAAGAAACACTAAACGGTTCCCTAGCTTGTGTCTGGGTTGGAGAATAAAAGGTGAGGTAGGGAAATTATTCCTTCCCTCATCATGAATAAAGAGCCTTTTCTCTCCCCTGGACCCTTGAAGGAGGTCTGGTCTTTCCCTAGATGTTAGCATTCCCAAATTGTTTTGAAAGCAGAAAGCCAGCAATGTTCATGTTCCAGGGTCAAAGAGGTGAAGCCGCCTGTGGGGTTCTTTGTTTTGAGGGTCTGAATCCTTCAGTCACTGCCCTGGTGTTCTATTGAAGAGAAGGGGAGTGGAGTAAAGCTTTTGTACTTCCTGCGTTGAAAAGGGAGATGATGGATTCCAGGTGTGTGGCTGTGGATCTTTAGGGGAGGACATTGGAATAAACAGTGATTCTGGTTGGCAAGTGATGGGCTCCTGAACCCGCCTCCGGCTTGGTTCCCCTGGCTGGAGCCAAGGGGGGAATGGCTCTCTATAGGAGTGACAGGGTCAGGGAGCTGGACACTAAGCGAGAGGCATGTGGAGCTGGATTTGCAGTAGAGAGAATGGAGGCATCCTCCCTCACAGGGCAGTGGCTGCCATGCTGGGAGCTGGAGCACACCTGGGATTGGCATCACTGCCAACTGGCTGGCAGAATCTGTTGGCCCTGGAGCACCAAAAGGCCATGGTGAGAGGCAGACAGAAGGGGCAGTAGAAGGCACAGTAGACTCCAGTGCTCTCCGGGTGAGCGGAGAAGTCAGGCTGCCCCTTTTCTTCTAAGGTCTGTGACCTTGAGGTTTGTGTTGTATAATAGTTTGTGGGAAGGCAGGTCCTCATGGGGGAAGATAATCAGCATCACTTCCGAGGGTAGAGGGGCAGGGAGGGGGCGGGCGGTAAGGGGGCGGGCCTCTTCTAAGTGGACTTGAACTCATAAGAGACATGGGGACATCTTCGTACTTGAGCTCTGTAAAGCTCTCCAAACCAGTTAGTCATAACTCCTAGGAGTGGTTTCAGAGAATGTTAGCAACGTCCCTGCTTTTCAAGCGGCAAAGTCAAGCACGCGTTCTTCTGATTCACCCATAGTATTTCTGCAGTGCCCCTGGGAGGGCAATGCCCGGAGCAAAGGGTATGAAATTTTAAGTGTGAATTGCTTTTATATTTAGACAAAAACCACTAAACTTTGTTCGTACTGCAAAATAGAAAAAAAATCTTGTGGAATATTTAATGACACAGAAAAATGTTCTCAACATATTGCCAAATGAAAAAAGCAAGTTCATTACCAGGATGTTCAGTGTGGTCTCCTTTTGCAGCACTAAATGGATAGGTCTCTGCAGAGAAAAAAGTCTGGAAAGGTATTCCAACACGCTCACGGCCCTTCTTCTTTGTTTGATGCAATAATGGACGCTTTTTATTTCTCCATTCTGTTTATCTGCGCTGTTTGAGTATTTTTATGACTAACATGTGTTGCTTTTGTAATAAGAAGAAAGTGCAACATAGGTTTTTATTTTTAAAAACGGAAAACAAACGCAAACAACAACAAAAAGCCCGCTGCTTTTGTGTTGAGGATGGAGGAGACAGTGGGACGCTTTCATCTAATGGGGGTGTCGATGTCAGGGCTGGAGGATAATGACTCAGAGCCGGTGGAAAGGCGGCCTGGGGAACAAGTTTCAAACAGGAAAGAGCTTGTGGGGTGACCTCTGAGGTCAGCTGCAGAGCTTACTGCAGATTCCACAAAGAGAAAAAGAGGGTCCCAAAGGGCCTGGGGTTGGGTCGGTAGGGCAGGCGTGTCCCAGTTTAAACAAAGCCGCTTTGATGTGCTTCCCAGCGGGCTGGCGCAGGAATGCAGGGCCCTGCTCTCTCCTGCAGCCATTAGGGAGTTATAAGCATCCATCTCCAAAGGGAAGATCCGTCAGCTTGGTATCAACCACAGAGGAAAGATTTACAGGTAATTTTCCCCTCCCAGTACAGAAGTGTGATTAAGCAGATGCTCAGAAGGGTTTTTTTTCTCTTTCCCACGCTGTAAATAGAGATGCTTTGTTTCTCTCTCTTTCCTGGTGATGTTTATAGATGCATACGGATGTTTCGTGCTCACTCTGTGCTTTGCTCCCATCTATCAGGAGAGTGAGGCATATGGAGGATGCCTTTCCCCATCCTGAGATGAGGCAGAACTGCTAAGGTGTAGGCTTCTGGGCTGTGTTGGAGAACTGCTGGCCCGGGGCTCCTCTGCGGAGCACAGCGCCTTCCTCCCAGGCTCAGCCCAGAAGGGCCCAGCTTGCGTGGGACTAAGGGGTGAGGAAGGGAGTACATCCCAGCCCCCGTATTTTGGATCAGCGAGCTAGGGGAATGCCTTGGGAGGGGATGAGGGTTCATTTCAAGGCCAACCCTCCTTGAAAGCCCTTTTAGTAAGACAACAGCAGTATAGCACCAAGATCTTGAGCCAGATTTGGACAATCCTTGGTTCGAATCCATGCTCTGCCATAGACTGGTTGTGTGATCTTAGAAAATTTAATAAATTTCTTTGAGACTTAACTTTTGACGTTTAGAAAACAGAGATTATCTTCTTGCATCTGGAGTTGTATATCAGTACACTGAAATGAGAGTTTTGTCTGTGTCTCAGCTGAGGCAGGCGCCAACTGCTGCAGCCTTTCAGAGCGAGATGCTGGCCAGGCCACCTAAGCAGGACTTGCAAGGAGGTGCAAACCCACCCAAGAGAGAGGCTTGGAAATGGGTGTGTGCTTCCCTCCGAACCTCACCTGCAAAGACCTGGAGGTGCGAGACTAAGACTGCCTAAGTGCTCTGAGGGGATGAATGCGTCTGCCTCCCGTGGACTACTCAGGCCACATGAGATGCAGAAGCAGCCTAAACACCTGGGGAGGGGGCAGTGGGAAGAGAAAGAGAACCTCTGTGTGGCGTGGCCTGCTGAAGGCCAGGGAGTTGTAGGGGCCGGTGGGAGGAGGCACTGTCCCCGTTAAGGAAGAGCGGGTAAAAGATCCCAGTGTGGGCTGGGGTGGCTGAGTGGCATCTCTGAAGACTCTGTGAACTTGCCCCCACGAGAAAAAGAGTCTTAAACAGCTTCCATGGCATGGAAGTCAATGCCCCATCGTGTCAGTGCCTGCCAGGTAGGATTTTTCCCGCACTTAACGTCTCCTTCCTCTCCCTCCCACGCCAACTCTGGAGGAGCAGGAGGTGACCTGTGGGTGGGGAGGAGGCTATAAGAGCTGGACCACGAAAAAGAGAACAAGCTGACCATGGTCCCCTATACACTGCAGGCTTCAAGGCTGCAGCAGGCCCTGGGGGAGGAGGAGAGGAATTTGAATTTTAGATGACATCTAGAGCTTTTATCACCTGAGATTCAACACAAAATGGAAGTTAGTCTATTTTGTGACTAGAAGTGATGAGAGGACTTTTTATTATGTGCAAATGACCACAAATATCACGGAGTTCAGCCAAGTTTCCCTCAACAGGATGAATCCGCTCCATAAAGTGGTTTGAAGGTGCGGAGCCAGGGGAAAGAATGAAGCTACTTTCTCATTACCCACTGTACTAGTCAGGCTTCTCCAGAGAAGCGGAAGTGGTAGGATCTCTCTCTCTCTCTATCTTGAGATAAAGAGAGATTTTAAAATAAGCTGGCTCACATGATTGTAGAGGTAGGTAAGTCCAAAATATCCAACATGGGCTGGCAGGCTGGAGACCCAGGGAAGAGCCAGTATTGCAGTTCAAGTCTAAAGGACATCTTCTGGCAGAATTTCCTCTTGCTCTGGGGAGGTCAGCCTCTTGTTCTAGTCAAACCCTTCAACTGATTAGATGAGGCCCACCCACATTATAGAGGGAAACCTGCCTTACTGAAATGCCACCAATTTAAATGTTAGTGTCATCCAAAACCATCCTCACAGAAACATCCAGAATGTTGTTTGACCAAATATCTCAGCATCGTGGCTCAGCCAAGTGGACACACGAAATGAACCATCACACCCCCTACGAGTCCTGCACACCCATATTATTTCCTTAGGCTACATTTATGGAGGTGAAATCCCACACGATACATTTCTAGTATGAAAAGTTTATGTAAAATTATAAGATTTTAAAATATATCCTCAAATTGCCTTCTAGAAGGTTGTTTTTTAAAAATAAATTTTAATTTTACTGTACTCTATGAGACTGCATTCTATAATTCCTCATACCTTCATGATTCCTAGATATTATTTTATGAACCTTAGATTATCTTAAAAAAAGGGTGGGCAAATGTGATGGGTAAAAATGGGATCTCATTATTTGCATTTGCAATTTTGATTATTGTGAAATTTAACATTTATTAGCATATTTATTGACCATTTAATTTTTTCCTCGGCTCTTGATGTCTTCATGGTTTGCCAAGTTTTCTGGGTCTCTCTCAGACCAGTTAAATTTAAATATGTGTTTTAGTCCTGTACCCGTCTTCAAAAGAAGAGGCAAGATTCCAAACAGCACTGACTCCCACCTTGTGAGTCTTGCGTTTACTTTCCCCACAGGGAAATCAGAACCTGCGCACATTCCTCTCCCACCAGACCCTTTTCAGGTTTAACAAAACAACAGTAAGTATAAGAAGTAAACATTCTAAGGACGGAAAACTCTCAAGAAAAAAACAAAACCCATCACAGAAAAATACACCGTTACTTACAGATCTTCCAAAAAGAAAAATTCGCTGCCTGTGGGACGGGCTCATCTTATTGCAGTGTGGCCCTCGGAGGAGGAACGGGGCAGATGGTCATTCTGCAGGGCCCAGAGACAATTCTCCAGCCTTTTAGGGGCGAATTATTTTTATGATCCCAAGGCATCAAGAAATGATTCTAGCATTGTCAACAGCATTTTTCAGGTCCTGTCTCAACATTTTTAGAGACAAGTCTCAAATTATTTTGTCATCAAATCAAACTCAACTCCATTTCTCAACAAAGGATAAAAATGCTGCTTGGCTGCAGAGCTTTTCAGAAGGGACTTAGAGTTTGGAGAATCCTGTAGAATAAAATGTCTGCCCCCGTCACCATTGCTTACCTTCAGAGTATTTCTGAAGCTTATGTAATGAAGGTCATGGGGACAATAGTTGTCTCAGTGTTTCACTGGGTACCGTCAATGCCATATGGGGATGGCAGGGAAAAGCGACAATATGGTTCTTGTTTGCCTTTCTCCTCCCGCAAAGTCTTAGGCAGCTCTTTGAGTTACTGAAGGTCACAAACCTCTCAAAACCCTTCCAACCCAACAGAGGTGACAACTTAGGTGGTTACTAGTGTTCTCCAGGAAGCTAAGGTTGCAAAAAAAAAAGAAACCAGAATCCTTGGGGTTTTGTAACTCTGCTATTTTAGAAGCTTTTTGGAGCCTGTTTCTAAGGGCTCTCGTTCCAGAAAATAATTAGCAGCAAATGGAAGCACTGCAGGAAAGCCTGGGGGACACTGGATGATGTCCATGGACCATTAACTAGGAAGAGTTTCTTGGAAAACTGGAAAGAGCATCTTGTACCAGTTCCATTTTCCTGGTTGGCTCCTGGTTGGGTGCTTGGAAGAGATAAAACTGGTATTTGGCTTTCCTGGAGATAGGGAAAGGAAAGTACTAGTCATATGATGGAGGAGGAAAGATGATGTTTCTGTGATCTTTTCTCAGCAGCCATGCTTGCTTAGTTGCTCCTGGAGTCACACTCTACTGGGCCAAACAGTTTGGAGAGCATCTTAGTCCGCTCAGGCTGCCATAACGAATATCATAGACTGGGGGGCTTAAACAACAGAAATTTATTTTCTCACAGTTCTAGAGGCTGGAAGTCCGAGATCAGGTTCTGGTGAGAGCCTTCTTCCTGCTTTGCAGACGTCTGTCTTCTCGCTGTCTCCTCACATGGCGCAGGAGAGAGAGAAAGCTCTTTGGTGTCTCTTATAAGGACACTAATCCCATCGTGAGGGCCCCACTGTCATCACCTCATCTAAACCTAATCATCTTCCAAAGGCTCCATCTCCAAATACAGTCCCATTGCATGTTAGAGCTTCAATACGAATTCAATATGAATTTCAGAGTGGGACACAATCCAGTCCACAGTGGTGAAGTTGATTAAAACAGAGTTGAGGTCCTGATGCAGTTCTCCATCGCTCCTCCTCCTGTCTCTTCCGTATTTCCCATCGTTCCTTTGCTCCCCTGTGTGTGGCGTTAGGCATAGATACTGTCTGGTACCTTGCCAGCAAGACAAGGAGCTGAGGCTGTTGTAATAGGACTTCTCACCTTTCCTCATTATGAAAGTGATGTTGGCTCTATGTTTGGAATTTGTTAGTATTTCTTTAGCATTCCTCATGGCCCACCACGGTTCAGGCCAATACTCTGGTGAGCAAGAAAGAGCAATCGTAAATCCTCCAGTCCATTTGGGAACACTGGACCGGGAGTGGACAAATATTTTTTGGTAAATGGCCAAGTAACACATATTTAAGATTTTGTGGGCCATATGGTCTCTGTCCTAACCACTCAACTCTGCCATCATACCACGAAAGAAGCCATGGATGATATGTAAATGAATGGAGCATGGCCATTTTCCAATAAAACATTATTTACAAAAAACAGGCAGTGGGCCACTCTGGCCCCTGGATCATAGTCTGCTGACCCCTGAATTATACCTTCTCACTCTGTTTCTTGCTCATTCTCTGCTTCCTTCTCTGTTCCAGCATAGACCGTCAAATATCTTTTTGCTTACCTTCATTTTCTTTGTCCTTACCACCAGTTTCTTTGTCTCAGGCTTTAGAACTTGCACATCTTCTCTGAAACTTTCTGCTAATAGTTTGGTGTCCCTGTCTGAGGCCTGAATCTGGTGTTGGGCCTGTGAGCTGGCCCCTTGTCTGTGGGAGGCAAAGAGCAATCAGACAGAACAAGATGATGACTGAATGTTGTTCTCTCTGCTCTGGGCTATTTCGGGGATTTGGATGCCCTTTACAGAGTATTACATCCCCGGGGAGAATCTGGAGTCTGTAGATCAATGGCCATCAGTCTAATCCTGGTTGCCAGGCGCCTGTAGCTATGGTAATCCACCAGGCATCTAGATTTAGATCTTGATTGCACAAATCTCTTTGGGTAGGAAGAAGATGGCAGATTGCTAACAAGCTGAAGTTTTACTTACCCACAAAGCAAACATCACCCATGGCTGCTGAACATCCCAATCCTAGAAAGACTGACAGCCTTCCCTCACACATCAGCCCTCCTTGCAGGGGCTGTGTTAAATGATGAGCCGCCTGACAGGTGCTACTTCTCCCGTAATGAATTTCATTCCTGGAGCCTCCTCCATTGCCGCCTCTTGGGTCTAAGCCACCATGGTACTGTGTGCCTGGATTACTCCTTCTGTTCCCATCTTTGCCCCCCGTGGCTGCCACGTTTAATCTCAATCCAGCAGAGTGCGATCCTTTTAAAACAAAACATACCTTGATCTCTGCTTAAGATCCTGTGGTGGCTCCCCACAGTGAAAGCCAAAGTCCTGACGGATGTCCACAAGGACCCAGATGATCTAAGCCCTCTCCTGCCCGTTACTCTTCCAACTCCATCTTCTCCAGCTCTCCCCGCTGCTGGCTGCGTGGTAGCCACACGCTTCTGGACCTCACTCAGACGTTCCAGTCAAGTTCCACCCTCTGCGCAGTTTATCCTTTGCTATTTTCAGGTTTCTACTCAAACATCATCTTATTGGTGAAAACTCCCCAACTCCTTTATTTGAAGTACGACACCCACTGCCCTGACTCCCTAATCCCTTTACCCTGATTTATTTTTCTCCAGAGCACTTATACTGACATTCTATATATTTATCTGTGTACTCTCTCTCTTCCCCAGTAGAACGGAAGCCTCCAGGAGGGCAGGGATGTGGTCTGCCTGATTCATTGTTTTATCCCCAGGGGCTAGAACAATATTTGATACATAATAGTCCCTCCAATATATATATATATTTCTGTGTGTGTATTTTAATGAAAGAATGGGTGAATCAATGACTAATGAATGTAACGTGTGGATTTTCTCTATGTCCCAAAAGTTCTTCCCTTAGGAAATGATGCACGTGCATGCATGTACCCATTCTTAGGTAGATGTAGAGTAATTAGGACCATATAAAACTACTAGGACCATTAGTTCTGGTGAGGGAGGCAGAATAAATGAAGTTCTGTCCAACTAGGAGCTAGTTTTGTTTTGAGGCTGGGGATGCTTCCCAAATCAAGAGTAAGGTTCATTTTTATGCTGTGCATGTCTACGTGGCACTACATTTTACCTTATTTCTTTGCTTACAGAAATGAGTAAAATATGTATTAAATATTAATAGGGAGTGAACTAGGTTAGCCTTTCCCAAAGTGTGTTCCATGGAACTTTCAGTCCAAGGAGCTGGTCTGTGGAAGAAGGGTACTCTTAACATGTCAGTTGGGGAAAGCTTCCAGTCATGATAGCTAATAATTATAAAAGCGAGCACTGATTGGGTGTTACTATGTGTCAACCTCTGGGCCATGCACATTACAAACTTCTCTGTTTAATCCTGTTCACCTCACTGAATTATAACACACATTAGCATAATAAAGGCTCTGAGTAATCCTGTAGTAAAGAAACTTGTTTAATTTTCTTCAGCCTAGCATTTCCCAAACTGATTTGTTTGTAGAACCACTTATTTTTCACTACCCCAGGGATACTTATTAACATCTCAGGGATCTATTGTTCTGTAAAACACAAATTGGAAAATGCTGCTCTAGATAAGGGAATTAAACAGAAAAGCAGAACTATGGCAAAACAGATTATTGCAAGGAACTAAATAAGCACTGACCTTTAGGGTCTTTTAAATTAAGATAGCTATCTGCTGGATGTCAGGTGATAAGAAGTGATACCATCTCCTTAGGCCCAGTGGCATAATGTCCCTTTAATTGTCTGAGAAAATAAAACTGTATTTCTAAGCATCAATTGGTACCAAGGGAAAACTTTTTCATGCTCATGGGATAGATTCTGTGGGTTTAAATCTAGCCCCTATACATTTAAAAAATGTTGGTTTGGGTAATCAGGAAGGGGTTCTTTTTTTTTTTTTTTTGAGGAATATTAGCTAACTGCTGCCAATCCTCCTCTTTTTTCTGAGGAAGACTGGCCCTGAGCTAACATCCATGCCCATCTTCCTCTACTTTATATGTGGGACGCCTACCACAGCATGGCGTGCCAAGCTGTGCCATGTCCTCACCCAGGATCTGAACTGGCTAACCCTGGGCCCCGAAGCGGACCGTATGCACTTAACCGCTGTGCCACCAGGCCAGCCCCCTAGGAATGGGTTCTTTACACTTTCAGCTTGCATAAAAATTTTGTCACTATAAAATAGAAACTGTATAATTTGAAAGTAAGTTGAAGAAGCGTTTGTGTGAATATGTGTGTATGAGTGTGTGTACATGTGTGTGCGTGTGTGTGTGTTTGTGGATGTGTACGTGTGTTATTAGAGCTTTTGCTGACTATGGAATGTGGGCTTATACATTGAGGTACTGGCTGGGGCCAGAAGGACACTGTCCAGCTCTGTAGCCGGTGGACACTTGCACTGGGCTCTCTGGGGCCGACGGAGAGTGGAGTGAGGTAGACGTCCCTCCTCTGTCTTCCTCAAAGGAAAGAAGTCTTCTCTTGGGAGTCAAATGTTGAACATGGGCAGGGGCTGAGAGTGGAGATTAAAAGGAAAAGAAATTGCTTCCTAAGGGACAAAGAAGCCCTGAGAATGGGTCTTACTGTCTTGTCTATTAGAAAAGGAAGTCTTATGTCTGACAAAGTCTGCATTTCTATGTAAGTCTGTTCTTTCCAAACTAAGTTTCCCTTAATGGGTTTTTACACTAAGACAATGATTCTTGCGATGATAATCTGTCACAATGATCCTTACAGTGATAACACGTTATCTGAATTTCCTTGAGAAAGCACCTGCTTTCTTGCTCTGACTGGGACATGAAGCATTCAAAGGCAGTGAAAAAAGGAAGAATAGGAACAAATTACGAATCTAATACCATTTCACCCTTCCGAAAAGCCAGTGGAGTGGGAAAATGATTCTATGCCTCTATTTCCTCAAATAATCTTGCCTTTACTTTAAAAAGAAAAAGAAGTGACTTACACATCACTAGGGGGACGTCTGAGCAGAAATATCAAGTCTGAAGCCATGGGGACCTCATTCATCGTTGTACGTGACAGAACGCAGGGCACAGAGAGCCTTGTGCTTTATGGGGACTCCAGAGATGTTGAGAGAGGGAATAAAGGAATGAGTAAATGTTGGATTATTCAGGACTTGTGCCTCTATTTCTCAGAAACTGGTGTGTTGCACAAAAGAGTTCAGGATAGATGTGAGGAAAAGGGTATAAAAGGGGAAACACTTATATAGACGCAACTGTGTGCCAGGCGCCATCCTAAATGGGTTATAAATCTCAACTCATTCAATCCTCACAACAACCATATGGAGCAGGTTTCATTATTATCCTTGTTTTACAAATGAGGACACAAAAGCATAAATAATTGATGACTTGCCCAAGATCACACAGCTGGTGGTAGAGCCAGGACTGAAACCCATGTGGTCAGACTCCTGAGTCGACGCTCTTAATCACTGGATTATGCTGCCTTGAAAATAATGCAAAGTCACGGGCAAGGCTTGGTGGCCAGACCAGCTCTCCCACCCACTTAACCTCCTTAAGCCTTGGTTTTCACATCTATAAAATAAGGACATTAATTGTCCTATCTCATAGGGCCATCGTGATGATTTTACAAAATCTGTTAAATGCTTAGTAGTTTGGCATTTAGAAAGCTCCCAATAATCATAAGCAACTTAAAAAATGTGAGCCTGAGAAGGAATTTGGATCACTTTTATCTAGCACAGTAAAAGGAAAAAGAATTTGCTATCTAGAGCAGCATGACCCAAGAGAACACTAGGATGATAAAAATGTTCTGTATCTGCACTATCCAATATGGTCACCACACGTGGCTATTGGACACTTGAAATGTGGCTACTGCTACTGAAGAACTGATTTTTAATTTTATTAATTGTAATTAATTTAAATTTAAATAGTCAAACAGTAGTGCCTGGGATGGGGAGTGTGTGGAGGAATGGGGGACTGGGGATGAGCAGAGAGGGATTACAAAGGAGCAGGAGGAAAGTTTTGGGTGTGATGGATATGTTCATTCTCTTGGTTGTGGTACTAGTTCCATGGGTGTGCGCATATGTCAAAACTTATCAACTTGTCCCCTTTATGTGCAGTTTGTTATATTTCACTCCTGCTTCAGTAAAGCTGTTAAACATCAAAACACACCAGTCCAGGATAAACCCGGCTTCTGCATGGCTTCTAGCAGTGGTTCTCAAACTGAGTTTTGAGGGGTGCCCTGGGGTTCCCAGGGCTTCTGGGACTGGAGGCTGAGGGGAGAGGCCAGGGGGAAACAGGTTGGCTGAGCTCAGAGTTGGTCAGCTCTGCTTGCACCAGAGGAGCTGTTCACTGGCCTGCATCCCCGGTGAAGCTCCTCAAGCCGTCAGGCTGCTGGTGAAGCCTGTCAGGGTCCCCTGGAGGAGGGGGCTTCAGAGGCTGGGAGAAAGGAAAGGCATGGTGGCCCTGAGACTCGGCGACATGCCTGGGAACCAAACGTCAACATCACGTCCTACTACAGATAAACTCCTCCAGGGGAACGCCTGTGCCCTGGGAATGGAGATGCACACCCAGTTCCCAAACGCCTTGAGAGAGGGCTTTCAAACGACTAGGCCCCGGGTGGGGACAGTAGGAGTCCACATGGGGTAAGGAAGAGGTTCTTCATTAGTGGCACATCTAGGGAGTTTGTAAAACTGCAGGATCCTCTGGGACTCTGATTCTGGGGATCTCTAAGCCCCTGGAGTGAGCCCGGGGACCAGGCCGGGAGAAGGCTGGTATAGTGGGCAGAGCGCTGGCTCCCGACTCACAGTGCCCTGGCTCCAAGTGTCAGCTCCCCGGGCTGTGTGACCTTAACCCAGTTACTTAAGCTTTCAGAGCTGTGGGATCCTCATCCGGAATAACTCCCTGTGGGTTAGACAGTGTTTTGAGCTGAATTGTGTGCCCATATAATTCATATTTTGAAACCCTGACCCCTAATCCCTCAGAATGTAACCATATTCAGAGATGAGATCTTTAAAAGGGTAAAGTTAAAATGAAGTCATTGGAGTGGGCCCTAATCCCATATGACAGGTGTCCTTATAAGAAGAGGGGATCAGGACAGACGTGCACATGCACGGAGAAAAGACCACGTGAAGACACAGTGAGGAGGCAGCCGTCCCCAAGGCCAGGAGAGAGGCCTCAGAAGAAACCAGCCCTGCCTACAGCTTGATCTTGGCCTTCTAGCCTCCAGAATTGTGAGAAAATAAATTTCTATGGTTTGAGCCATCCAGTCAGCGGGTTTTATTATGGCAGCCCTGGAAAACTAAGGTAGATGGGGAGCCCTGTGTGTAGTGCCTGGCACATGGTCAAGCCCAGCAAATGGGAGCTATCCCTGCTATTAGTACTAATTGTCTCACAAAAATATCCACGAATCCCTGGATACTCGGCACTGAAGCTGAGAGCAAATAGTGGTCTTTGTGTCTGGCTCCGGGCTGCTTTTCTGCAGGAATAATTTTCCTGCCATGCCTACAGGCTGGAGGGTCTATGTGCCCAGGCTGATGGGCAGTGCCTGGTGTTCGCATGCCGTGTCCTGGGTGGCAGAGACAATGGCTCTCTGTCCCGGCAAAGTGCGGGCACTGTGCGGGAACCTGTCAGGTGATTACGGTTCATGGAAGGCCAGCATCCAGGGGAGTGGTGACTAGGTGGGAAGAACTCTAACAAACTAGAAAAACGCTAATAAAGAGTCTGCTTGTTGAGCTTCTAAAAGGCATGCTGGGCTTTGGGGGGAATTTAAGCAAGAAATCAGGAGAAGCAGCAGCCGAGAGGAAACGGGATGCATTTGCCTGGCTCAGAACGACGTGGGGAGGTGTTCGATGAGCATTTTGCGAAGCTTTCTTTCCTTCTCCCCACTTGGCCAAAAGTTCCTTCCACCGAGTTCCCACTGTGCCCCCTCTGCTGTGAGACTCAGCTCATGGTCGTCACTGCGCTTGCTTGCGGTCTCTCCTGAACCGGTGGACTCTGTGAGAATGGGGATTTTGCAATATCCAGCTCTGTCTCCTCGGTAGGTGCTGAATAGAAGCTTGTGCAGCCGAGTTTCTGAATATGCTACTCATATTCTCTATTTAGCCAACACTTAAAAGGTATTCACTCTGGCCAGGCGCTATTCTGTGCACCTTAAAAACAGTAACTCATTTAATCTTTTAAGCACCCTTTTGAAATACCTGCTCTCAAGGCGTCGGGAGGGCAAGCACTTGCCCAGGTCTTACACCTCGAAGGAAGGAGGATGCAGACCCAGGCTATCTGGCTCCAGAATTCAGCCACTTCCAGTAGAAAGCCTTTCCTCCCACATCATGGACTCTTAACCTTTTATGTGCCTCCTGCCCTCTGGTAATGCCTATGAACTCTTTCCTGGAATAATACTTTTAAATACATAAAAAATAAAATACATAGGATTACAAAGGAAACCATTTATAAGGAAATACAGCTATTGAAATATTAAAAATATCCTAATGTGTTAATTTGTGAGATGGTAATATACATACCTCTTTATTAACACATGAAACGAGAGCTAGCAGTGGGTCTGGTAACTACTATAATTCCCAAATGGTCACAAGCAGTCATTTGCAAAGATCGTAAAGGGAAATTTGAAGACATCTGCGACAACAATAAAGTGATGTTGAAGAGATCTGAGATTTCTGTTGGTGACAAAAATCACAAACACTGCTCCTACTACTGTGGTTTGTTGTCTACATTCGTAATAGAAGGAAATGATCCATTTCTTATTTATTTATTTTGTTGCAGTAACATTGGTTTATAACATTATATAAAATTTCAGGTGTACATCATTACGTATTTCGATTCCTGTGTAAGTTACATCATGTTCTCCACCCAAAGACTAATGACAACTCGTCACCACACACATGTGCCTGATCACCCCTTTTACCCTCCTCCCTTCCCTCTTCCCTTCTGGTAACCACCAATCCAAATCTCTGTTTCTGTGTGTTTTTTGGTTGCCATTTTTTATCTTCTACTTATGAATGAGATCATATGGTATTTGACTTTCTCCCTCTGACTTATTTCACTTTGAACTAGAAGTTAGTAAAAATAAAGATGTATATTTTTTATCATCCAAGTTTAGGGACCTCCTGAATTCAAGAATTCTGAGTGGACCCCAGGTCAAGGACCTCTGATCTAGACGTACTAGACGTGGACCAGCCGTACTGACATCACCTGGAAACTTGCTGAAATACAGAATCTTAACTCCCACTCCAGACCCATGTATCCGAATCTGCATTTCAACAAGATCTGTGGGTCCTCTGTGTGCACATAAAAATTTGAGAAGCCACGCAAAATACACGCTTGCTGAGGTCAGCCAGGCCGAGGGTTGTGTACTGGAGCAGTATTAAAAAGGGATGATTGTAGATTTGTTTCCAGCCTTCTCTCTGCCTTTTATAATTTCCTTCCCAGGATAGGGGATAAATTAACTGATTGATGCCATTGGCACAACGGCCACTGCCATTGTGTCTAGCTTCTCAGTGCTCCCTTGGACACCTACCCTCAGGGCAAGAGTGTTCTTATTCTCTGTGTTTGCCTCCTGCAGAAGATGGATGGCCTGACAGGCGGCTTCTCCTTGGAGAGGGAAAGTCGGCAGTTGCCTGCCGTCCTACCTGTGGCCGGGGGCAAGTCAGTACGCTCCACAGGGAAGATCTGGATCTCAGACTCAAGTCCAGTTCTCCAATCCAGCTTTTCCAGCATAAGAAGACAAACAGCATTTAAATTTTCTTCCTGGATCTATTTCTTAATTGGTTCTGAACTTTGCGAGGAAAGATCTGATTAATTAGCCCCCTCAAATCCTAACAATATTGACTGCTAGAAAACTTAGGGCCAAATGTACAAAACTCTAAGAGTGCATTGCTGTCATAACCTCATTCCTGTATCATTTCTATGGCCCTGCTTTTGTTTTTCCTTTTATTTCCCTCTTCCTTTGAGTTTATGTTCTCTTTCTGTTATGTTATCTTGTTCTATTTTCTCTATCCTTATAGCCTCCTTAAATCACTTTTAGAATAAGGTAGGGCACCGATTCATAAAGATACAAATATGAAGGCAAATAGACAAGTCATAGCGGAGACGGAATGCGTGCAGGGCCGCTGCCTCGCACCACCGCACGGAGGTGCTGTTCTCGCTGTTCTCGCTGTTTACGTAAGCATGTAAGTAGTGCTCATTGAGCCCAACGCCAACTACAAGGTGAAGAGTGGAATTATGCAACTGGTGGCTGTGCTCCAGGACTTCTGACAAATTTAGTCTCTGTGGACTAGTTGGCAATGCGTTACTGAAAAAGATAAAGAAGTTTCTGGTAACCAAGGGCATTTAGGGGAGGCTGCTCATTTGTAAAAATGTTCTTAAAACAGTCTAAAAATGTTCTACACTCTTGTGATACACGGATGAATGGAGGCGGTCTCCCTCTTCACTCAGCTTAGGGTTCAATGATTTGAAAGCTGGGAATTGAAGCATGGCAGGGAGACATGATTAGGCTCTTCTCCTGCTAAACGAATCCAAATGCTTGCCCTCACACTCAGAGCTCCTTGCTTGGGCTACAGGCCCCGTAAGATCTAGCTGCCCCTGCCTCTTTTACCAGTCTCCCACGGCCCCCACACTCTCCAGTTTGCCTGGCTCCGGCCACGTGCGCTATTCTTTGGTTCCTTGAACAGTCCAGACTCCTTACATCCTCAAGGGTCTCTGCATATACTCTTCCCTCTGCCTGGACCACTCTTCCCAGCTGCCTTTATCAGTCCAATGCCCATCATCATCCTTTAGGACTTGACTCAAATGTCAGTCTCCCCGAGAAGCCTTTCATGCCTCCTCACCTTGTCAGGTCAAGTCCCCCATTACATCCTTCTCAGCCCTTACCATAATATTAATGAATAATTGTTCATGTCATCATTTCTTTAGGATTGTCTTTCCTACCGGGTTATAAGCTCCTGAGAACATGGGCTGTGCTTGTCTTGTTTATTACCTACCACTTTATTGCCAGCTGGGCCGCAGAGTCTGGCACACAGTAGGGATTTGTTGAATAATTTGCTGAATGAATGAATGGAAAAACGGGAACAAGACCCACAGACACTACTACAGTGTTGGAAAATATATTGAATAAAGAAAAATGAAAATGTGATAGGGAGCATACTCACATCGTTTTAAAAAGAGAAGGGAGAGGGGCTGGCCCCGGGGTTAGGTTTGCCCGCTCCGCTGCAGGCGGCCCAGTGTTTCATTGGTTCGAATCCTGGGCGCGGACACGACGCTGCTTGTCGAGCCACGCTCAGGCAGCGTCCCACGTGCCACAACTAGAAGGACCCACAACGAAGAATATACAGCTATGTACCAGGGGCCTTTGGGGAGAAAAAGGAAAAAATAAAATCTTTAAAAAAAAAAAAAAGAGAGAAGGGAGAAGATGAGTTCCACTCATCTCTTGAACATGTGGAGAGGCCATCGTGTGTCGTTGTGTGTGAGCTGGGCCAGCTGTGGGGTTCACTGTGGGAGCTGAGCAGCTCTCCCATTTTCAGGAAATGCTGGGCAACAGAAAATAGGTGAAAATTGCAGAAGAAGAAGAAAAGTTAGACATCAAGAATTTTCTGAATCTCAAAGAATAATGAAATTTGGACAAGAAAGGCAATATATCCTGGCGGTGAGGAGAGCCAGATCCTGGGGTCAAATTCTGGCTTCACTACTTACTAGCTCTGTGACCTTGGGCAAATTACCTAACTTCTCCGTGTGTCATTAAAAAAAAAAAAAGATAATAATGGTACCCACCTCATAGGAGGGATGAACATGTAATTTATTCTTTAACTCCAGTCTCTTTTGAGAGTAAAAGGGGGCAGGGAGGGCGCTGTTAATAATTTTGCTGAGATAACAGTAGTCAATCGGGGCTACATCCAGCACAAGAATAGTTATGGTCATTCTACTCATAAAATGTTAAAAGGATTAAAGAAATTAATACGTATAACTCACTTAGAGGCATGCCTGACACACAGTTAGTGCTCAGTAAAGGCTAGCTGTTACCATTAAGAAGCACTAGAATCCTCCTGGAGACGTTAGGAAGAGATGGACAGTTAATTATGTGGGATGGCGCTTACATCTCAGGGTGCCTCAGGATTTAATTGCCTGATTTTTTTTGGACCCTTCCTTGCTTTTTAATCTTTTTTAAAAAAATTCAAGTATAGCACCTGTGGAAAATTGTACATATAACAAGTGCATAGCATATTGAATTATCACAATATGAACACGCCCAGAAACCACCCAGTAACCACCACCCAGATCAAGAAACAGAATATTGCAGAACTCTAGAAGGTCCCCTCACCCCAAACACCAACCATTGCCTCTGCCCCAGAAGTAACCACTTTCCTGACTATCAACCCCATAGGTGAGTTTTGCCTGTTTTTGAAATATATATAAATGGATGCATACTAGATGTATTCCTTTGTGTCTGGCTTCTTTTGCTCAACACTTGGTTAATGTGGTTCATTCATGCTGTTAAATCAAGTAGGAATCTATTTTATCTCATTGCTGTGTAATACTCCATTGTGTCAGGACACTGCAATTTACTGATCCATTTCGCTGCTGATGGATATTTGGGTAATTTCCAGTCTCTGGCTATTATGAAATATACTGCTATGACCATTCTTATCTTTTGGGATGAGCAAGTAGGTATTCTGTTGGGTATGTAATATACTTCAGAGTGGAATTGCTGAGTTATAGGGGTACATATGTTCAGCTTTAGTTGGTTCTGCTGGACAGCTTCCCAAGGTTGTTGGACCAAATCACCGCCCACCAGGATTTATGAGAATTCTGTTTTTTGCTCATTTTTGCCATCCTTAGGCACTGTTGGTATTTTGATTTTAGCTGTTCTGGAGGTTGTGTCTCATTCTGGTTAAAAAAATGCTTATGAATTCCACCTGATTATAACAAAAAACACCTCCATCTCCCGAGAGCCCACTACGTGTTGGGCACTGAGCCAGATGCTTCATTTAGTCCACGCACCAACCCTCCGAGTGAGGTGTTACCATCCTCAATTTACAGAGGAGGACCAGAGAGATTAAATAACTTACTCTAGGCCACAGAGATTGTAAGTAGCAAAGCCCTGGTCTTGTTTGATCCAGCTCAGTTTGATCTTCAAACATAAGCACTGTTTTGACTCCACTGTGGTGTTGACACTGCAGGGGTCAAGATGAAGGAGAGAAAATGGCGGGTGACCTCAGCAGAGTGGTAAAGATGCTCTGAATCCAGCAGCTGCCCTTGGGGCTGCCTGTGTGATAAATTCCTGGGAGAAGTGGGGCTGAGGTACACAAATGCCTCCTTGGTCTCAGCACAGGGCCCTGTGTGTACTTCCCTCCCCAGGCCATTAGAGACCTATACTTTCTTCCAGGGGACAAACATTTGAAGGGTGCTGAGCCAGAAAGCTGGAATGAACACCCTGTCCCAGCCACCGCTGAAGCTCAGATAGGGTTGCTCTGTTCTTCTGTTTCTTTTTTCCAAGAGGATCAGTCCTTTGTTGCAAGAGGTCCCCTTGAGTCGCTCCACACCGGAGTGGCGAGGGCTTGGAGTTCTCCCTTTGCCCAGATCGATGTTGCTTTCATTAACCTGTCCCTTAGCAAGGGGCATGCTGACTGCTGGATGGAAGTTGTGGAAATGAGGACCATGTTTGGGAGGAGCCCCACTTCCCGTGGGGTCTCTGTGAAGTTCCCCACTTGCCTCTCTCCCTCATCTGTCACAAGTCTGGCTCTCCTTACAGCCGCCTACTCCCTCTCCTGTCTGAACATGACCTTCAGAATGTTCCCTGAGTACTCTGTGTTCTTTCATGTGTGACTAGGGTATGGCTGAGCCACCTGGAGGCTGCCTCCACCCTCCACCCTCCCGCAATCCATCCAGAGGCCTTGAGAAATGAGACATGTCTATAATCCAGATATTAGTCATCTTTCACATTGTAAAAGAAAGGTAAATATTGAAACTACAAAACAAACCAACTACTTAATGAATTCTTTATGTGGCAAACACCCTTGCAACTACTGGCCAGGTCAAGAAAGAGAGCATTGCTGACCTCCCCAGAGGCCCTCACGTGCCCTGGCCTCATCCTCCCCAAAGCACCCACTCTCCCACTTGTACACTAACCATGTCCTTGAGTGACAGTTACATAGTTTTATCACTGAAACATGTATCCCCGGACATGATAGCAGATTTTCCTTTTTGAGGATGGTGCAGGTGTTTATCCAGGCCATGATACAGAAAATGTCCTACAGTTCCTCTCATTCTTTCTCTCTCCTCAGTCTTTCCCACACGCTGGTTTCTCCTTCCTTTCTGCTTCTGCTTCCACACTACTCGCTGCTCTTATGGCCTCCCCTTTCCCACAGCCACCTGGCTTGTGTTTTCTGGTTTCCCATGTTGACTGCCTTTTTTCTTTTTGGGAACAGCCCTTGAGAATCCTGGTGAGCACACGTCTCTATGTCATTCTTCATGCCTCTTGTCTTTGAACATGCTTAGACTAACTCGTTTTCTCTTTGACTCCTGGAAAAGTCCATTTCACCCTTCAAGACCTAGGTCAAATGTCACTTCCTCTATGAATATTTTCCTGACTCTCTCCACAGACTCATTTTACTTTCTTCTGTGTCCTCAAAGCTTATCTTAGCTGCCTTAATTATGTGTTCCCCCGACTATATGGTACGCGTTGCTCAAATGTCAGTCTTGCTGGTTGGCAGGGTCATGAGGTGCCTGGCATGTAGTAGGTGATCAATCAATGTCTTTTGAGTGAGCAAGGACTATCAAGGCCTATGCAAACTCTTCATAATACAGATACTGTATGGAGTGAGAGCATACAAAAATAATAAATTGGGAGTGGGCAGCAGCAAACACATTTTTAGCTGCAGTTATCATGTAACAGATCCAGAGGATATATGAGAAATATAGTCAGAGAAAATGGAGTGAGGGGACACTGGGTATTCTCCAAAGAAGATAAAATAATGCTCTACTGGGAGCACAAAAGTTGAGTGAGGAAAAGAATTAGTTTTTTCTTTTTCTTTTAATTAAATTATATTTTGTAGTTCAGGAAAATCCTTAAGATATGTCAACCACTTCTCTTTTTTTTGAAACAATTACAGTAATATGTACACAAGGGTTAACAAATATTCAAACAGTAAAAAGAATATGAAATGGAAAGAAAAAGGTTTTCTTTTTCACTTTGCTCTTAAACCACTTGTCCAGTTTTCTAGAATCGTTTAAAGAAAATTGCTAAGTACTTTCGTAGAGCATCATAAGGCACTTCACATATTTACTTACGGGTCGAGAAGGAGTGGTTCAGTGTGGACTTGGCATCAGTCAGATCTGAGTTCTAATCCACTACTTATTCTTGTTTGACCTACCAGTTCCTCCAAAAGTTCCTCCAAAATCTTGAGCTAAACTTTGTTTTAACTATCTTGGAATCTGAAGGATGATAATAGTTTACTTTTTCTTCCTCATCTCCCTTTTGTTCATGTTCTTGTTGTTTAATCTCTTGGATCGTTGGATTGAAAGTCAGAAAACCTAGGTCTCATCCTATTCCCGTCACTAAGTCTCTATGTGATCTTGGGTGGGACCCTCAATTCCTTCTCCGTGTGACATTGGGCAGCCCCCAAGCTCTTTGGGTCTGAGCTTCTCCATCTGAAAATAAGTGGTTTCTACTCTCTGAGTCCTTCCGGCTCCACAATAGCTCTGCAGCTTGTCATGTAACGGATTTCATGAAGCCACTCTCAGTCTGTGTTTCTGCGTGACCTGGAACACGTCTACACCCCAGGCCCTAAAATCCTTCTCAGAAACTGGGGTAGCAAACTCTTCCTTTCCTCAGAAGGCTGTTGTGGAATTAATGAGTTAATACTAGAACCCGTTTGAGCTCTCCATTGTGGGAGAAGGGTGATATGAAGAGAAACCATTGCTTGTTATTCTTAGAAATAGCCCGAAGGGAGATCAGACAGCACGGTCGGTCAGCAGAAGCCCTGCAGCAATCGCTCAGACCCAAGCTTTCTTCTCTTCGCCAGCCTGCCTGTTGATTTGAAATCTTGGGAGCACATGGCACAGAATGGGCCTGCGGCTCCGGGTGACAGAAGAGTAGAAAATGAGTGGTCCTTCCAGAATATTTATGGGTCACTTTATGTTCCCCAGAGCGTGCAGGGAGGCATGTTGCAAAAAGACATGTTTAAATCAATACTTGGGCTATTTTTTTGCAGGGCTCATGGTGATTTAGTTTTTTTAAATATGTGTAACGCCGTATTTCTAGTGCACTGTGAGATGGAGAATCCACTGGGTTCTGTATGCCAGGATGGTAAATCACAGAGCTGTAATAGAGATGTGAAATGGGTATTCAGCAAAAAACAAGCAGGCAGAGATGAACCCTTTTGAAGTGTCATCATCTATTTCAGTTTTCTAAATGAAATTGGGTTTTCCTGTTGAGCCTAAAATATAGTTTCCCATCTCTAGCTGATACAAGTTCTTCACAGAGTGTGGGGAGGGGGCATGTGTGTGTGGAGGGGGCTGAGGGGAGGGGGAGGGTTTGAGGGTGGGGAAGGACTGGAGAGAAGAAAAGTGACTTTCAGTAAATCTTATGCAATGTGAAGTTGGAAATCAAGCTGACTTGTCACAAGCTGCATCAAACTTGTTTCGAAGGACTTCTGAGACACTCCACAAAAAAGGAAATCCAAGCAGCTAATATGCTTATGAAAAGGTGCTGACATCATTACTCCACAGGGAAATGCAAATTTAAACCACAAAAGATACCACTGCCTACCCACGTGAATGGCTACAGTCAAAAGGACTAGCTACACCGAATGTCCATGAGGATGTGGAGCGATTGGAACTCTCTCAGACGTTGCTGGTAGGAGTGCGCACTGGTAAAATGACTTCGTACAAATATTCTTGGAATATTGCTTGGAGGCATGTGAAAGCTCAATATATTCCCATTCTATGGCTCAGCAATTCCAGTAAAAGACGTGTGTCAGATTCATACCATCTTTATTCGTACGTAACAGCCCCAAATGGGAAATGACTCAAATGTTCATGGGCAGTATCTTGGATAAATGAATTGTGGTACCTTGACACACTACGCAGAAATGAGAAAGGTCAAACCACTGCTGTATGCAACAATATGGATGACTGTCACCAATATAATGTTGAGTAAATGAAGCCAGATTCAGAAAAGCACTTATTGTGTGATTCCATTACATGAAGTTTAAGAATAAGCAAAATAATCTCTAGCGATAGAAATAAGACCAGAGGTTACTTTTGGGAATGGTGTTGATTGGGAGGGGCATGAGGGAACCTTCCGGAGGGCTGGAAATGATCTATATCTCAATTTAAGTGGTCGTTACACAAGTGTAAACAGATGTAAAAGTTTATCAAGCTTTACACTTCACATTTGTGCTTATTACTATGTCAATCAAATATGTCAAGCAAAAAGGAAAAAATCAAACTCTATTTGGCTCTAAATTACTACAAATTAGGCTCTATTGGTGTTTTGGGGGACAAGGAGGCTTGCCTGTGTCTTCCCATTATACTGTGACCTCTTGGGGGGGGGGGTGCTATTTAATTTCATTACTGAATCCACAACTTCTAGAGACATGACATGTCCACTGAATAATTTTGTTAAATATTTAGGCCTTAGGTGCTGCTTTTGGTGGGTACCAAGGCTGAGGTGAAGTTAATGACTTTTGAATGTTCCGTTCTTTTAGAAAATGAGTAGTTCTATTTTTCAAGTCATGTCCCTTCTTACGGCCTCCAGTAAGGGCGGAGCTGCTCAATGAACTCTTCCTAATGTCATAAATAATAAAGTGGAACTAGGGTTAAGACCAACCAGCATATCAGAAGAACATGGACTTCGGAATCAAACAAATTAGGGACAGACTCCTGGCTCCGCCACTTGCAGCTTTGTGACTCAGGTAATTACTTTGCCTTCCTGGATCTAAAATGAGGTCAATGACATTTCCATTGCAGGCTTGTGATGCAGATTAAAATTGCAATTTTGCAAAAACAGTTGGGATAGCGTGCCTAGTACACAGTAGGTCCTCAGTCAGTGTCAGTTCTCTCATCAGTTGTTTTCCATTCCACAATCAGAATCAACATGCTAGATGACCTGCAGAATTTCCAGGAAGTGGCATTTCTCTGCTGTTCTATAGCCCCCTTCCCAATTTTACGGCACTTCCACTCTGAAATTTGACTCGTTATCTTGCCTGTGTAACACAGAAAACAAGTCCCAACTGCCCTCTGAGACTTGGCAAAACCCTTAACAGAGGACAGAGTCCCTTCAAGGTTATGATGAGGGAAGTCTGAAGGTAAAATTCCATCTTTCCATATGTCATCATGCACGTCCTCAGAACTGTTCTATCTGCCCACTTTAAAAGTTACCCCAAATCATTTATTGGACATTTTGGGGCAGTCTATGAACTAAAATCAAATGCACAGAACATCCCCCAAATCCATCAAGATGAAAAGATTTAAATCTACACCTACGCCAACTGAGCTTTAAGGTCCTTTCCCCGTGATTTCCTCACAGCTCCCCAAAGGTCAATAGGAAATTGTTAAAACGAAATCAGGTAGAAGAAACGGGCTCCTGCTTTTAATTTGAGGGGAAAAGGAAACATTAAGCCATACATAATTATGAGGTCAATTGTCCTGAGTTTGGATGCTTTAATCCTAATGAAGGTTAAAGTAGCTGAGTTACGGAGACTGAGGAAAATGAGAATCTCATGTTAATGGCTCTTGAAGACTATCCAGTTTTTCTCAGGCCCAAAGGTGAAAGAATAAAGTAAGACATGACAACTTATGAAGGTAGTTAGCAATGCAATGTTCTTCTCAACTTGTATATTCTTAACTCCTGTCAAACTTTTTTCTTAGTCAACAGCTATGTGGGCAAGCATTTCTCAAATTCTTTCCTATGGAAAACATGTCCTCCTCCGGACCTATGAAACTAGCATCCCATGGACAAGGAAGTTTGGGCATCCCAGCATACCTGTATCCTTTTTGGAGATTGAATTTGCATATATGCAATAAAGAAAACCCCTGTGTTGTTAAATCAGTGTTTCTCCAAATGGTTTGAATCCTGGAGTCCATTTTTTGTTTTAAGAGTTATGGCCCATGGAGTACAATGTGGAAAATGTTGGCATAGATACACGCTATTACTAAAATCTAAAACTGAAAGTGTCTTTTCTCACAAATGTCACCATCGTACTTGGTTTTATGAAACCTATTCAATTAAAATTATGAACTAGTCCAATTTATATCCAATTATATTATCTCTACAACTTAAAGCTTATCATTAATTTTATATGAAATCTATTATTTTACTCTTTCTATTCATTTGATTAAAACTAATATCCAAGATTCAATTATGTAAATGAAGTGAGGTGGCGTTTGCCAACCTTGTTTCTATTTGGAAGCATTCTCTTTTTAGCATAGGCTCCTATGCCTATTTCACGTGTTTAAATCCATTTTGGGGTACACACGTCTTTTCCAGAATATATACTTCTCCTTATGCTAATTTCTCGTATTGAGAATTCTACTGTGGGCTCCCTGAGTAAAGGACAGTAAAGGATCATGGCTTTAGAGTCACAGTGATGTAGGTTTGAATTCAAGCTCTGGGTGAAGTCATTCCAACTCTCTTTAGTTTTGGTTTTCCATCTTTAAAGTGTGGACACTAAAACTTACCTTATATGGTTGTTATAAGGATACCATGAGACTATCTATCTATCAAATGGTTTGACATCATCTTCCATGACACATAATTATACTATAAATTACTTCATAAATTTATTACTCTATAATTACTTTATTCACTCTCCTTTCTAGTTGGAGTTGATGACCTTCTAAAATGAGTCTGCTCCTCTCATCCTAATTATCTAATACCTAACAAACAAATTGAATTGAGGTTTGTTTCCTGTGTAAACAGCCATTACTGAGTACGTACTGGCATGATATGACTGACAAAGAGTAGCTTAGATTTATTTTCTGCCCTTAATATTTTTTATCATTCTGGGGCTATAATTTAAAAGTCATCTTGGTCCTGGAGGTGTAGGTGAATATGGAACATCATGTTTATCTACTGCAGGTTGCCTGATAATTTTCATCTGCAGTCATTATTTCCTCTATCTCATATGCTGAAGATGCAGCTGATAAAGATTTGTTTCAGTTTTCTGATGAAAAAACGAAAATCTGAGGGAAGAAAAGGAATATAGTCTTCATACGTCAACTTGTAACCTACCACCCATGGGAACAATACTGATGCCCACTGGGGGCTTATTCTGTCCCACTCATCCTTTTAGGGGAGAGCTCCAGACTGTAACAGTGACTTGGTTAATTGGCTTGAAATGTTTTCAATAGTGAATTAGAATCTGACTTTGTTCTTTACCTCGAGAAGACTAAAATACATGCATGTTCTATAAAATGTTTGACTCAAAAACTTTAAAGACTGGGAAAGTAAGTGGAGTGTGTGCACGTGTGTGTGACAGAGAGACATGGGGAAAAATGTGTACACCTGTGACTGTATGTGTTTGTGCACATTGAGAAAGACAGGCAACTTATTTAGGGTGGAAATTGAGTTTACTGGTTGTTTTAAAAGATGAGCGCATCACAGATTAAGACTTTCAATCTCCTCTTGATCTCCAGTTAGGGTGTGCATTTCAGAAGGCAGGGAAATGCCATCTTTCTTTTATCAGGATCTGAATGGCAAGAGTTTGTTAATATACAACATTTTTCTTGAAGAAATATCCAAAGTTGATTTCACAAATCTAGTCTGAGAGAGGGTATTTTTGGTGTTCTTCTAGGTCAGCCCCTAATTGTTCAGCTCCTACGTCCCATTATTTACTGTAAAGATCATAGCTACTGTTATATTTTAAACTGGCTACTTTACTAACCAAGAAGCTCTCTGCCAACCTAGAAGATCTCGCTATTGGTAGTATTTTTCTGTGGAAAGACTATCGTAGCAAGAGTTTTCTGAGAGTTCTGAAAGTTCTCTTTGTAATTATCCTTCCTTGAAGGATGAGGAAAGGAGAACAGTATCCTTACTTCTACCAGTAGTCAGTAGTGCCACTGCCACCCTCCTCCTGCACATCCCACCCCCACCCCCAGCTATGTGCTCCTGCTCAATTGTGACAACCTAACATGTCTCCAGACATTGCCAAATATCCCTTAGGGAGGCAAACGTTCCCATGGTTGAAAACCACTGTCTGAGAGTAAGAGAAAGTAAGGATACTTCTGGAACATACTGTGGTTACCAAGAAACAAGAATGTTTCTGAGAATACCAGAGAAATTAATAAAAAAGAGGTGATTTAAATGGGCATAACATATTGTTATTATTGATGATGATAATAATAATAGCCAATTGAAACCAGTTGGGTTTGTAGAAAGCCATGACTTATGGTGATGGTTAAAAGAGAAAGTTATTCTAAAATGTACAAAAAGGAAAGCGTAATACAAAAGAAGGATCAACATACATTTGTGTTTAATTTTTATTGATTTTAATGAGTAAGAAAGCATGAATGCATATGGATGTTTTCTATACTCAGTTGAATAAGATTATCTGAGTATAGAAATATATTCTGTTTTATCTGTGTAAACAAGAAAAAAATGAATAAACTTAGTAAGTCAAAAAGGAATGGAAAAAGTTGGTACCCCAAACAGGAAAGATTGATTGGTATTCGTGGTGTCATATGTTAACCAAGAAGAGAAAGAGCCCAGTAGTTGATTAGCATAGTCATAGACATAAACATTAAATATTTAAAAAGAAAGCCCAATAATGTATTACAAAATTATAAATTGGCCAACAGCTTGAAATTGAGAGCTAACTACAAACTCACTCATTTGTCAGATAAAGAAACTTATAGCTGACCCTACTAATTTTAATAAAATACTAATAAAACTAATGGTTCATACTCATCTATTGAGCCCTTAATTTGTTACTGAGTATGTCAGTTCTTCTCCATCATATTTAATGTTTTGAATACATTAATCACAATTATTTTAAAGTTGTGTCTTATAACTCCAACACTTGGATCTCTTATAGTCTTTTTTTTTGTATATATTTTCTTTTGCCCTTTGGTTAGTTCTCATGTTTTAGCATGTTTGGTAATTTTAGATTGAAAGCTAGACATTGGTTATCTTAAATGGTGTCTGATAGGATTATTGAAACCCTAGGAAGCCACAGAAGTTGAAACCGCTGAAAAGGAGAAGTAGTCAAAAAAAAAAAAAAAAGATTAAATCCATGATTTTAGCATTTTTAAAGGCCTTTTTTTTGGTGAAAGAGTTTTAAACAATTTTGAAATCATTGTGCTTTTGTTTGTTTTGTGTGTTCTTTAAGGCATTGAAAGCTTTCAGAAGAATTAGCCATACTAAATTCATAATTGCAGTTTAAACTGTATAAGGGAATTCAATTAATCAAACTTGTAGTCAATTACTAGATGCTTAAGAAAAAAGGCTTTCAAAGTGTCCTTTATTAGATATATAAATCTAATGAATTGAGCATTGGACAAAATACAAACACTAGTACATGTTGCTTTCCACACACAAAAGCCCTGCAGAGATTAAGGAGAGAGTCTATTAAGGTGTTAATTCCTGGAATTGTTAAACTTTGTCTCCCTCAGTAAAATAACGTAGTTGAGCCAATAGTAATTAGGCATCTACTTCTAAGGAGTGAGTCTTAAGAGCTAATTAATGAGTGAGAAATAAGTCTCACTGTCTAATATAACAACCTTGGGGGAGATGGACAAGTGTGGAGCTTTTGTGAACTATGAATTGCTGGGATAATCTCAGTGGGCTAACACTGTGGCCCACTGAGACCATAGCCTGCTGAGGCTTTGGTCCAAGAAGCTTCATTCAGTTTCTCTCCAAGGCCCACTACCTCCAATCCAAACTGAGACTCTCTTCCCCTTGGCCGGGGGTGGAAATTGCAGATGGATAGGAGTGAGTGAGTTCAGTTCTCTCTTCCTTGTTCCCTACATCTAGTGAATAGGACTCATTTCCTTTCAAAATAGACTGGAGTCCAGAAGGTGTCTATCATTACCCATGTGGCAGGGTTAAGAATAATCGTGTAAGTTATTTTCCTTGCCCATAATTTCTCTGGCTTACTTTGAGGCCATCTGCATCACACACTCCCAGCACACCAGGAAAAAGTTACTATCCACAAAATAAATAAGTAAAATCTAAACATCTTGGAGGAGTCAGCCAACTCTAAAAGTAATTCAAGAGACTTCTTGTAAAACTTTTTGCTGAAAAGTTCCAAGAACATTCTAATTCAGCCAAGGTGACGGCTGACCATCTCTCTTAAAAGAAGGATGGCTAAAGAGGGATTTTTAGTAAGAAAGCTTAAACATAATTACTTGTATCATACTTCTTACGAAGCCAAATGTGCTCACTGGAAGGGGAGGTCAGTGTAGAGTCGCATAGCTCCTTGTCTTTCCCTATTGACTAGCACCTCTCAGCCTTATAAATGTAGCAAGATGATATTTTTTAAATGGATATATTTTCACTTCTAAGAATGCCCAGATATTTCTAGTATCCTTCCTCTCTCTCTCTCCCCATCCAAATCAATAGCATTCTTTACTTTAGGAGGAGGGTAGATACAGCCTAGAACAAAGATGTCATTGTTATCTTTGACTTTTAAGGGTCTTGAGAGTCCACGGCTGTAACAATAGCCTGAAAGCCAAGTTGATTTTGATTTGTGAGAACTAGGCACTTAAGATAAAAGGGACTTTCACTCTGATTCTCCAAGAAGGCACAGCTTGAATTAAGTGTAGTTTGAGCCCAGAGGACTCGGATCTGAGAATTAACACTGGAGTATGAAAGGATATAGGGTAGGACATCAGAGAGGTTTTCCCTTATGAAAAGAGATCTAAATTCTAGCACTTGGTAGGGAGGAGAGGAATTGAGGAGGATAGCAAGAAAGTTGGGTTGAAGTCAATGTTTCTTGTGGAGTGTTGAAACCCTGAGAGTGAGGTGGGTGGTAGTGTCCTCCCACTGTTGCTGATCGCTGAGCGCCATAACATCAGTAAGCTTGCCTACATCTCTGGAAGTAGCTCCTAAAAAGATCTTGGACTGCATGTTGTATAGCGTTTCTTACCAGGGCCCTCATGGCTATAAGATATGATGGGGTCTGGGTTCAACTAGAATTACTCATAGCCTCTCCAGAGAGGGAAGGTGCTCTCTAACAAATTATTGTCATGTATTTAGTTATTCAAAACATGTGTTTAATTGATGAGTTTTGAGTGTTTATTATGTGGGCCAATCATTATGCTAGGCAAAGTCATGGCTTCCAAAATCTTATGCATCGGAATTGTGGATGAGTGCCATGTATTCAAAAAACTGCAGCAGAGGCCGTATGTGTCTTTGGTAGGGATAAGACAAAACTGTCAACCATGCAGGCCATATGGATCTTCAAAAGCAGGGAGTTTTGAGAGTTAGGATGTTACCTGGAGCTTCAGGGGGAAATTCAATCCAAGGGAGCAAATGCAAGGCCCCAGCATGTGGATGTGCACAGTGGACACTGCACAATTCTAGGTGTATGTGAGTGATGTCTCCCTCCCATCTCTGAAATAGTGCAGTGCCCAACCTGCACAGTCATACATAATGTCCTTGGGAAAATAGAAGGGGTAGCTGAGGAGGGCTTCTAAGATCAATACTGGAAAAAATTAGGAAAAGACAGCATTTTTTTCCAACATGTAACTCTGATCACGTCACCTCTGCCCCTTAATCTTGGAGTGATTTCCAGTATTATTGTGATAAAGAAAACTTAAAATGCTCTCAAAGGCTCTGCCTGCTCTGACCCTCCCTGACTCCCTAGTCTCGATTTGCAGCATATTCTCTGTTCCCTTCACGTGCCTTCCTGGAGTCCTTCGAACCCATCATGTGCTTTCCTGCCTCAAGACCTGCGCATGGGCTATTTCTTCTGTCTAGACGCCTTCCTCTCCCTTCTGCGCCTCCCACTTTGTACTCTTCCCTCAGATCTAGCGCCAGGGGCTCTTCCTCGAGAAAGTCTTCTCTGATCTCCCTGGCCAGGTTGCATTCCCCCATCAGACACCCTCCTAGCACAGGAGGGTGCTAGAGCTGCTTGGAATCTTTCATTTGCTTTTATGGTTATTTAGTAAATGTCTGTTGTTCTAGACAACAATCATAACGATAACAATAACAGCTAACATGCATTGGATGCTCTCTCTGTGCTGGGCCCCCTTTAATAAGGGCCCCCTTTTTTTTTTTTTAAAGATTTTATTTTTTTCCTTTTTCTCCCCAAAGACCCCTGCCATTACATAGTTGTATATTCTTTGTTGTGGGTCCACCTAGTTGTGGCATTTGGGATGCTGCCTCAGCGTGATTTGATGAGCAGTGCCATGTCCGCGCCCAGGATTCGAACCAACGAAACACTGGGCTGCCTGCAGCAGAGCGCGTGAACTTAACCACTCGGCCACGGGGCCAGCCCCAATAAGGGCCCCTTTTAAGATCACATTAACTCATCTAATCTTCACAGCGACTGGGTGAGGCTGGTACTATTGTTACCTACCCCTTTTATATAGATGGGGAAACTGAGCCACAGAGAGGTTAACTCCCTTGACCAAGGTTAAGCAGCCCAGGAGGACGGGGACCATATCTGTTTTGCTTGCCCTCGTGTACCCACTAGCCCAGTGCCTAACATGGCAAATGATCATGATTTCTTGGCTACTTGAATAAAAGATGTCCGAGGCGAATCTTTGAGAGGCAGTACTGGGCATTAGGTTGAGAGACAGATTGGGAAAAAGAAGCCAAAAGCATCCAGAAGAGAAGCTGTGAATAAAGCAGAAAAGACAGATTCTTTTTATTGGCTTTGAGGTATGATGATAGGCCTGCAGGTTTCAGGAGGAGCACAAGGCCCACCTGAAAGCATGACAGACGTTAGAAAAAAGGGACACTAGCAGAGACTGGTTGGGTCACTGGGAAGTGACCCAGGTAGATGCCAAAATTCCCACTCTCACAGAAGAGGGCATCTGGGAAAAAGAAAGTTTGAGGTCACAGATGGTCCTCATTTCTTCCAGTTTATTTTAATGTTTCTCCAATAGATAACATTTCACCAAAGGATATAATTGGAATCTTCCAGCCCAAGGGCATATTTCACCAGGAAAGAGTTGTGGAAAGGTCTGTACGGTCACCTTGACTCAAAGGGAAAGGGGAGGGAGGAGAGAATGCAATTATGATGGATTTTGCTGGGCAACAGGAAGCTGTAACTAAATAATAAATCACTGAAATACAGCCTTTCTCTGGGAGCACCCAGGCACATTGTGAAGGCTTGGTCTTTAGTTAAGCTCTGAGTTTCTCACATTGACTCACGTTGTCAGCATTAAAGAGGAATGGATGGGAGACAAAGCTCAGTAACAAGGGTCACTTTCTGCGGGGGTAGAGGCAAGAGCACTGCATGAGCCATCCTCGGGCTGACCGTTGTTCTTGCCTTTCTCCTACCCTGTGACATTGATCAAGGTTTTCACATCTCTGGACCCCAGTGTCCACATGTGAAAAATGAAGGGGTTAGAGTGACTGCTCCACTGTTGAGTTTCTGTGATTCTTGATACGGCAGAACACGTTGTCCGTGGCTTGTGCTGTTGGGGGAGGGGAAAGGAAGGAGAGAGGAGGGCCTTTAAGGGTTTACGGCCTGTAGGATACTGGAGAAGATCTTAACATTCAACTGCTCTGTGGGTCTGTAAATGGATATGGTGACAGTAGTAAGCATAATGGTTTAATAAGTAAACTATGAGGTGCATTTTACTCCTTGGCAAATTCAGCAATTCTCCTGGGAGGCTTGGCTGTCACTTCTGGCTGCTGTTCCTGCATAGGAAATTATGAACAGTAGCAGGCAAGCAGTCCCTCTTCATAAGCCTGTTTGCTGATCAGTGCCTGATACCAGGAGGGAGAAATGACCTTGAAATCCCAGCTCTGTGATAATCGACCCTAGGCAGCACTTTAAAGGGAGCGTTTCTCATTGTGGAGGTGAAGTGCCATCGTAAGGGTGAAGATTACCTAGTACTGTGAGAGCGTTTTTCTCTCAATGAGCTCTCACGTCTCACAAAGTCCTAGCTTGGGTCTGCTCCCATCCCTCCCAGGGGAAAGATGGGAGCAGGGTGCCTTTCTCCCCCTTCTTGGATGGGAGAATTGAAACATCAGGAGCCATGCCTTTCTCCAAGGTCATACAGTCCTTAGCCAGTGGCAAGAGTGGGCCTCCCAGTGTAGTCATTTCTGTTGTCACCTCCAAAATACTACATTCAAGATAAGCTTTATTTTGGCCTCCATTTTTTCCCTTTTAATAGCTCTGTTTGTGAAGGGAGCTGCTTGCTGAGTTGTACTAGAGTTTCTTTGTTGAGGTCAAAGTCAGCCTATACATCTCTGCAAGTGAGCCCTCTGACAGAACGCCAGCTCCAGAATATATCTTAATTCAACAGTGACAATGATAATAATGAAGGGCTGCCCAGCACTTACCACGTGCCAGGGACTGTTCTCCTTACCTGTCCCCTCTGCATGAATCCCCACAATCGCCACGTGAGGTAGGCAGTACTACTATTGCCATTGCGCAGATGAGGAAACCGAGACTCAGAGAGGTCAAGTAACTTCCCCAAGGTCACACCTACAGGGGTTGTGTATGGTCTCAACTTGGCTAAATGAAATCATGTTCTCAGAACACCCTTCTTTTCATGGTCCTAGACTAGAGTTGACCAAAAGAGAAATTTTCTTGGGATTTGCAAGGTGGGAGTAGAACAGAAGGCTTTGCTCTCTGCAGGTTGTTATAGTGAGAAACAGTGAGAAATGGATGCAGAGATGCTGCCAACACATGTGAGCTTTTCCTCACAACTCCCTTCTCCATGTCCAGTTCTTCCTTTCCAGCCCAGCTGACCAACAGCAGCTCCAGTACCATGACCACAGGCGAGAGAACAACCTTCGCTGGCGTTCCTACCCGCACTCCTCTGCGGCCCTTTGCCAGCAGCTGGGACTGCCCAGCTTCCTGATTCCCCACAGGCTCCAGCTGGTGCCCCCAGGCCAGTGCTTCATGAGGGCTGGTTACTGACTTTTCTCTGATCCTCCAAATCCCCTTCTTGGATGTTACTTTTCCAGCTCTTCCCACAATTGTGTAAGGTCCTTGTCCTATCTCAGTTCCTTCCTCCTAATGCCCATAATACCCATTGTGGTTCTACTTCCTTGATTGAACCCTGGCTGATAAAAGACAGCGGTGGGACTTGAACCCAGATCTGGCTGACTCCAAAGCTCACGCTAGTAACTCCTTGTACAGTAACCGGGAATGAGGAAATACAAATGTTGCCAGCCAACCCTTCCAATTATGTGTAGTGAATTATAGTGATTTATGTGAAAATCATGGCTTTAATCTCTTGGGGAGCCTTTTCTTTTTCCTTTTCACAATTTATATCTCACTCGACACATTGATAAAACGATTCTCAACAGACTTCAAAAATCAAAAAGTTTGCCAGCTCGAAGGCTTATTTTGGTAAACATTAGCATAAGGTAGGGCTCCTCAACTGCAGCTAGTGACAATTGGGACCAAAGAATACATTGTTGTGGAGGCTGTCCTGTGCACTGTAGGATGTGCAGCTGCATCCCTGCCTTCTACCCCATGGATGCCAGTAGCACTCCAAAGTTGTGCCAATCAAAACTGTCTCCAGGGCGGTGAAATTGCCCCCAGTTGAGAACCACTATAAGGCAACAAATCCCATGGGTGTACGAGGCAAGCACTTGGAATCGGGAGTCGGTGGCAGTCTCTTCTCTTCTGGCGTCAGTGATGACCCTTCCTAGCATCCTTCCTGTGGGGCGGCCGGCTCCTTTGGAGGCTCCTTCAGCTCTTCCCACTCTCAGCTCGCTCCTCTTCCCCTCTCCATGCTCCTCCTGAGTGACCATGCCCACTGCCTATGGCCATGACCATTACCCTCACTGGAGACCACACTAGTCTCCCAACCAGTCTGTTCACTCCTTACTCTTGCCATCCTCCCATCCATTCATTTCATAGCAACTTATAAAGGACACATGCACAATTAAATTATAAAAACATGCATGGGAATTCTATTTACCGAATTCAGGGTAGAGGTTATTGTCTTAGGGATGACAGGCAAGGGAAGGATGCGGGGGCCTCCTTAGCTGTACTGGGAATAGCTACCTGCTTGAAAGAGAGAGAGATGAAGCAAATTATGACAAATATTAACACCTGTTAAATCTGGATGGTGGGTATTTGTGGGCTTTCACATTATTTTCTGAGTTTTTATGAAATATTTTGTATTTTTAAGAAAAGGTAAAAGTATATCGAACAACTACGACTAGGAATGTAGTAAAGCTGCCACTTTGTCTTTTAGATAATAGTCACAGAGTCATTTCAAATCCTGTATAAACTTTCCATCCAGAGGTTAGAATGACCCTCCATGTGAAATAAACAAATACCAGCTTGGCTTGGCAGCATATCTTTTTTCCTCCCCTAAATTGGACTGTATTAGCATAGAAGCCTGCAGGTGGAGAAGGGTGGGTGGTCCCAGCTTGCTTCTCTCGGCCTGTTCACCCTCCCTGCCCCCAAGAAGTGCAGTTTCACTCCCCAGTCACACTGGGGAGAAGGGGAAAAAGACACAGAGGAATGGGCTAGTTCTCACTTGGCTGGGTGGCTTAGTGCTGTGACAGATACTTACAGCTTGCTTTAACTCATGGTGACCTCTTGTTGTGGGCTTGGTAACGTTTTTTGTGGGAACCTGTTTTCTGGCACTCCCTTGTGTCTGATCACTGCACCTCTATACCAGGTGGTCCCTTGAGATCTCTCCCTCAGCCCCAGGACATCCAGGGGAGCATCTCCAGCTTCTTTCTGCAGAGCCCCCTTGCCTCCCCAGGTAGCCCCATGGGCAGGATCTAAGATGACCTTGTGGTAGCACTCTCTCTCTCCCACTGGTGACATCTGGCATCTGCTCACCCCAATGTTCTTTGAGGGGCACATCTGACACTCCCCAGTGACACTATAAGCTGTACCAAGTGCAATACCTTGTCCTGGCTCTCTGCCTCTCCTCTTTCAACAAAGCTGAAAGCCCTTAGATGCCTTTCCTTGGGGTTCTCCACTTGGTAATGGGTCTTCCTGCTTTCTTTATCTACTTTATCCACTCCTCCAACTCCTCCGTCTTTCACTCCCCCAATTTAATCACTTATCTCCAAGCCTCAAAGAATGAATGGAGTGTGAAATGGAGAGTGGTGGTCAGAGTTGTGTTGTATTGTATTGTATTTCTGTCCACTGCTTCATACTTTCAATCTCTATATCTATCTCTTGGTCTATCAATTCTTTATGTATCTATTTCAACACTGACAGAGCACTTTCAACATTGAGCGCTGTCTGCCTGGCCCTGTGCTAAACTTATTACTTGCATTATCCAAATTTACAGATAAAGAAACTGAAGCTCAGAGAGGTTAAGCAACTTGGCCAAAGTCACAGTTCAGGAAGTGGCAAGTCTGGTCAACTCCACAGCCATGTTCTTATCTCCTATACATACTACCTTCCAAGATTGGTGATATGGCTAAATATTAGGTGTTCTCCAAGGATGAGTGAGGGGTGGGGTAGGATGGAAGAGAAAGAACGCATCCTGTCTCCTTACGTTTCAAAATTCAAGCCCTGCTTAAAACAGGCATCAGTTTTTGGTTCACATTTTTCAGCCCTATCTTGTTTATGCCAAAAATTTGGAGGCATACGTATAAAAATGTCAGGGCTGAAAAATTAAGCCTAAACATACTTGCTTGTGAACACACACACAGTACCAAGAACTCCTGTGATTTATTCAGATCTGTTTGGTGTCCTCTAGAATCCTGCTTTTTATGAATCTGTTAATTTCCTAGGGCTGCTACAACAAATCACCATAAACTGATGGCTTAAAATAGCAGAGATGTATTGTCTCTGTTTTGGAGGGCAGAATCAAGTCGTTGGCAGAGCCCGGCTCCGTCCAGGGGAGAATCTTTCCCAGCCTGTCCCAGCTTCTGGTGGCTCCTGGCATTCCTTGGTTTGTGCAGCAGAACTCCAATGTCTGCCTCTTGTCTTCGTATGGCTTTCTTCCTCGTGTGTTTCTGTGTCAATCTCCCTTTCTCTCCTCTTATAAGGACTTGCCGTTGGATTTAGGGCCCATGCTAATCCAGGATGATCTTATCTTGAAATTCTGACCTTAATTACATCTGCAAAGACCCTTGTTCCATGTGAGGACACATTCTGAGGTTCTGGTGAGTGCACGTTTTGGAGGCCACCATTCAACTCACTACAATAGGTTTATAGCTCTAGGCAAGCCGTTGTGGCTCACAATGGCTTAGCTTCTACAATTATGAGATGTTCCACCTGCTGTTAACTCTTTCACAGATGATTTATAAGGATGAATGAGAGTCCCGGGGAGGCTGTGCGCTTCTGGAAGCCAAGACAGTCAGATGGTATTAAGCTGCTTTGAATTCCTTCAGCAATAGCCATCTGTCAGCAAATAAAAGTCTAGATGCTTTACAGAACTAATGTGTCTTTCGACGTACATTCTTGGAGAGAAACTTGAGAAATGAGAAAATTGGGCTGAATATATGTGAAAGAACTGTGTCCTCTTCAGGGGAAAGCCAGGGTACACATTTCACAGAGTATTATTATTACATAGAGACATGAACACACAGCAACTAAGTGAAAAATCATTGCTGCTAATATGCCCATCCTGGGAACTTGCTCCATTTCCCAGACAGTTTCGTGAAAAACTCTCTCTGAATTGCCTGAAAAGAATCAATACCGACTGATAAATCATCCGAGCCTACGCTTGCCCCTACGGGGCTGGGAAGAACAGCTTAGTCAAGTGTCCATCAAGCTAATGAACGCTTCCAACAGGGTTTGCTCACCTTTCCCTTGACCAAGTTCAGCTCACACTTCATCCAGACAGGTGAGTCCTGACGTCTCAGTTCCGTGGCTCCAGCCACAACTGGTCATTATGATCAATTTAATTTTCGGTTTCCTGGGAAATGGCATGGATGCCTGTTTGTCCAGCGTTTGTCTTTTGGCAATTCAACACATTCAGTTTAGCTCTGTAAACACATCCTTGCTGATGGCTCAGCGTGGAGCGCTGTGTTTACACTGAGAGCAGGGTGGTCCTGCCTCCCAGGACGATGATCCAGGGGGAACTGTCCAACTAAGCCACCGAAGGTATGGGGGATGCTCACACAGATGACTGTGTAGGCTCCATGGCAACGCACACGGGCAATAATTAATTCTTTCTTTAACTGTTTTTTCTTATTGAAAAAGTAATTAATGTTTCTGATAAAAGAATATAGATAGGGAAAAAGAAAAATAAAAACTTCCTGTAATCTCACCGCACAGAAATAATAATTCTTAACATTTAGTCTGTGTGTACACCTGTGTGTATTTTGAATCTATGCATGCATTTCTAGCTGTGTGTCTGCCTATGTCTACACCTTTATCTGTACCTAGATTCATATTATGCTTTTATCTATCACTATATTTTAATAACAAGATCATCCCTTATGTGTGCACATATATTTTTATAGTCTATTTGTTTACTTAGCAGCGTATTATAAACGCAATTCCATGTCATTTAGTATTGTTCATCATTTTTAATAGCTATATAATATATATATATTCTATTATACTGGTAGAACTTAGTTATTCAGCCAATCTCTCATTATTACTCTGAATTTAATAATTTTATAGACAAATCTGTGCACAAATCCATCATTTTGTTCTTGGAAAAAACCCTAAAATTGAAGTCTCAAGGTCAAAGTGAAGGTGCATGTTTAGAAATTTTGGCCTCAAAAGAACCTCAGGGAGAACACAGGGAATGAGGATGGTGTGACATTGGAGTTGGGGCTTCAAAGAGGAGCAGGCAGGGGTGGTCAGGCGGATGGAAGGGGGAGGCAGAGCAGTCTATGAAGATGGAGTAGAGGTGCAAGCAGGTGGGTGCAGGGTGTGTTCAGGGAACAGTCTGTGAGTGCCTAAAGTTCAGGGGTGCTGTAGAGGACGGCCTGGCGGTGAGGCCCGAGGGGAGAGGGGGCAGAAGGCACAGTGCACTGTGGGCAGAGCTAAGGAGCACTGACATCATCCTTCTGGCCAGGGAGTCTCCAAGGAGACGGGGAAGGGACGCGGGTACTCCAGGTGTACCTGAATCTTCAGGGCTCTCATTCCCAAGTGCACATTCCTTGCCCCTCCTGCCGTCCCTCCCAGGTCAGAGATTTCCATCCCTCTTCTCTCCCTTTGATAGATATGATCCACCCCCAACCCCTTTGAGAACCCCTGCATAATAAGAGGCAGGCTGATAGGCAATGCTGCCCATTGGAATGGTGAGGAGGCAGCAAAAAGGGTTAAGAATCACTGTTAGAGTACCAACTTTTTCTCCCTTTTCTAATATATTACAGACTGATACTTTTAGAAAATATAATAAAAACAAATTACTAGAAACATGAAATAGGAAATGTACAAAATGCAAGCAACAACTTTTTTCTTTTTGCTGAGGAAGATTCACCCTGAGCTAACATCGATGTCCAATCTTCCTCTCTTTGCTTGAGGAAGATTCACCCTGAGGTAACATCCGTGTTCAATCTTCCTGTATTTTGTGTGTGGGCCACCACCACAGCATGGCTACCGACCAGTGGTGTAAGTCTGGGCCCTGGAACTGAACCCAGTTGCCGATGCAGAGCGCACTGTACTTAACCACTAAACCACCAGGGCTGGCCCAGCCCACTTTTAATTAGTAGTTTCAACAGACATGAAATAGCTCTGCCAAAGTGTTGAAAGTTTCAAATGTGTCTCTCAATTTCTGTTCTTAGCGGGTGGCCAACCTGTAGTCAACAGTGTGCCAATGGCCCCACCCCACGGACGGCACTTGGAGCAGGGCAGGCGTAGCCTCATTCCTCAGAGGACTGATTAGAGGGAGAGAGGTCAGTTATTGTGGAAGACTGAGAGCTATCAGGGCACAGCCAAGGCAGGAGGGGTGGGGGAGAAGGGAGGGAAGGGCGGGCCACTAATTAATGTGTTTGGTCTTACAAAACAAAATGGTTTCAGCGATTTTGTTTTATGCTTTAAAAAAAATGCTTTCTGGTTATTTTCTATTTTTTACAATTTTCTTTTGCTTTTATTTCCTCCAACCATTTGGAAGGTGTATATTCTATTTTTCAGTACTACGAGTAGTTTTCATTGTTTTTTGAAAATATTTGGCACCTCTATTTTTCCAAACATCAAAGGAGAAAAATGAACCGCTGTGTTTTGACTTCCCGTTCTCTAAAATGAGAAAGGTTATTTCAACTTTCTCTCACCCTCTGCTTTTTACTTCTTGGCTTTTGCTAATTTAATTTGAGATTTTATGCAGAAATTCTAATTAATAATACGTTCTTATTCCATGGCTTGTATGTCTCATTTGATGATTGCTTTTGTTATTTTGTAAATATATTTGTAACATTTATTTAGACACAGATCAGTTTTTAACAGGGTTTGGTGTTTACTCTTGGTGCTTTTATACCAAAGCTTTTTTTTTAATGAAGTTCTTTCTCTCGAATCACTTCCTGACGTGACTGATGAAAGCATGAAGTAGTTTCTGCGGTAACTGGTTGAGTGTGTGATATTGAGAAGATGCGAAGGAGCCACTGACCTCCCAGAGCCGGCCAGCATCACAGCAGAGTGTCTATGGTCTCCTGTCCGACCCAAATGGTTTCCTAGAACATGGGTATCAGACCAGGCCGCTCTGTGGCTATGATGGATCAAGATGAAGACAAGATCGCTTCACGATGGTGTCTGCATAGAGATGAAACATGACCATCGTCCAAACCACAAAGATGACCAAACATCGCCCTATCTTGGCTAATACAAGTGATTGCTGCTTCTTTATCAATTATAGCTTTAGTCTTTGTCTAGTCTTCTCTCCTTGGAGATAAGATTTATTAAGATGCCCAATCATAGCATTACCTCTGCTTCCTGAGAGCATCAAGCCAGAGCAAAACCCTGCACCCCAAATCCCTTACCACAAGCCCAAATCCTATCATGAGTCCTTTCTAATACTCTCTTATGAATACACCTCAAGATTTTCCAGGCTGTGTTCACCCTCCCTGAAATGAATAATAAACCAAACTCGTTTACGGTTTATGGCTGGTGGTCAATGGCTGGAGGGTGTTGACAGATAGAGTGATTGCAATGATGGCTCCACTAACTGGCCTCTTCTTTTGCTCTTTTGCTAGTAACTTTGGAGTCCCCTCCCATTCCGACTCTGGCTTTGTCATGTGACTTGCTTTGACCAATGGGACAGTAGCAAACTTGATGCAAACAGAGGCTGCAAAGCACACATGTGTCTGCTCCCTCCCATGCTACCACCATGAGACCAAGCTAGTGTGATGGAGGATGAGACACATGGAGGTCAGTCAAGTGGACCCAGTTGTCCAGCCAATGCCGCAGACATGTAAGTTAGCCTAGCTCAGATCAGCAGAACTCCCCAGCTGACCCATAATCTTGGGAACAAAAATAGATGTTTATTGTTGTGCCGCACTAAGGTTTGTTATTGTTTATTTTGCAGCATTATTGTGGCGACAGATAACGGGTACAGTTTACAGTTCAAAAATATATTTCTGTTGACAACCTATTTGGTAGAGAATTATTGGGTCATACACTTTGCTTCAAAACTTTATAGATTTGCTTCATTGTCTTTTATTGTTAAGGTTTCGGTTTTGCTTCTGGTTAAATTGTTGTGTTTGTCTCTTGGTCTCACCAATTATTTATAAGTTGGGTCTCTTATCTCCATCCTATTTATCAATTTCTTCTTCATCTTTTTCATCTTTCACTGCAGTTTTCATTATCTTGAATGGTTTCCTTTTTTTAATCAGCTCCATTTTTATCTAAGGACAAAATTCAACCTCTTTTCCTCTTACATCTTTTTTCAACTGGTTTCATAGGTTCTACAACTTCTTAAATTATATTGAATTACCTATAATCACTCTTTTTCAAATATCCACTATTGCTTTGCACTGTCAGGGAAATATGTTCCTTCTCCAGTGATGCAGAACTTCTTAATAGTATGTGTGTGTGTGTGTGTGTGTGTATTCCTGGAATTTTCAAACAAATGGGCACATGGGCTTTTCCTCATGCCATTATCTTTCACCTATATGATGACACAATTCCTGTGTCAAGTTGCCTCAAGTTGAAGAGTGAATAGATAAGCACAGCTGCTAAGCAAATTTCTACTGTCTTGCAGACACTTACCTGAGAAAGTTTTCCTGGATTATCTGTTCTTATTTTTTTCTTTTCTGAATGTGATAAAGAAAAGCATTTCTGAGTAATCTGAAGCAATGTATAATTCTTACGGTAGAAGCTGAATATGAAAAACTATTATTCGCAGTTCTTCTGGTTTCTCTCCTTTATGACGGCTGCTGAAAATCTTAGGATGCAATGCTCGCTTTCCTGTCCACTTCAACTCTGGGCCAGTGGAGTTGCCATCTCCAATGGATACCAAGTTGTGCTGTCCAATACGGTAGCCACTAGCTACCTGTGGCTATTGAGCACTTGAACTATGTCTAGTCCAAATTGAACTGAGCTGTAAGTGTAAAATATACACTAGTTTTCAAAGACATAGTACAAAAAAAGAATGGAAAATATCTCAATAATTTAGAAATAATGATTACGTGTTGAAATAATATTTTGGAAATATTAAAATATTCTATTATACTTAGTTTCACCTGTTTCATTTTGTCTTTTTAAAAGTACGGCTATTAGAAAATTTAAAGCTATTTATCTAGTTCACATTGTATTTCTATTGGACAGTGGTGATATAGAGACACTAATAGAAAATGGGGCAAAAATCTGTGGTCATTAGGAAAACCATTTTCTGATCAGCACTCACCCTGTATCTCTGCATGTAAATACATAGGAGAGATCTGATCACTTTTTTCCTCTTTATCTTTGCCAGTTTGTTTCAAAGATCAAAGCAAGTGAAGGCTACCAATAGTCTTTTACTAAACCCATTATATTAAATTTTGCTGTGGAGCAAACTACCGGGAAAATTAGTAACATCTGACAACAAGCATTTATTGCACACACATTAGAGGATTATCTTGGGGCTCTGGTCTAGGTTGGACTTGCATGGGGCACCTTACCAGGGGTTTCTTTGTTCCCCGTCTCTCGCCCTCTAGCAGGCTAGCCTGGACATGGTCTCATGGCAATGGCAGAGGAGCAAGAGTGAGAACAAGCACGATGTTACAGGCACTATTCGAGTTTCTGCTTCCACTGCATTTGCTGACATCCATTGGCCAAACCAAGTCACTTGGTAAACCCTGAATCCAAGTGGGAGAGCACTATGAAATTACAAGGCAAAGAGCCTGGGTACAGAAATAGATAATGATCAGGGACTCTTCTCTCCATTGTGATGAGAGGAAATTCCTCCAAAAATTCCGGGAAGGACTAATGATCTTTCAATTTTGCCTCAGTGGGAAGGGAGAGGGCTTACATGTCCTGAAAGTCCCTCACTGTGTTTTTTCACAAGTACACAGAAGTCCCCCTTAAACTGCTTTTGGAACAAGCAATATCATTGCATTATTAATAGACAATATTCCATTCTCATTTTAGTCAAATGTTGCAAGAAATTTTCTTGTGATTATTAAGTTAGTAAAGATAGTTTTTTACTTTTATGATTATTGTTATTATCATTACTATTATTAAATTTTATTATTGTTGTTATTCATCACATGGAAAAGCAGCAGTGCATATGTCACTAAGGGCAAAAAGAAAACTGGAATTTTCCAGGTAGTGTCAATTTGCCCACACAGGGATGAAGAGGTGCCTTTGGAACAAGGGTAATAGTTTCTTGTTGCAGCAGCCAGCGGGATAGAAGGAAACGTTCAGGCCAAATGTTTGCTTTCAGCCAGTCTGTTTGACCATATTGAGAAGGGGTTACCAGCAAAAACATTTGCTATCGATTGTGGAGGAGGATATGAACCGTAGAGTCGTTTTATTTGGAGCAAAAGCTTTGCATGTTGACTTTGCAACTCACTAGCTGTGTGATGTCGAGCAAGTTCCTTCACCTCTGAGCGCCTCTTTCCCTATCTGTGAGAAGGGGGTCAATGAATTTCCACCCAACGCAGCAGCTGAAAGGGTTGTGGGAGTTAGCAGGAAATGAGAGCTATGCTCCACTATGTCTCTATGGGACTGTTTGGGGTGCCCTGATCACTCCAACTCTATCTTTAGTGGACAGTGGGAGTCATTTAGTGCAGCTGAAATTTTGTCTAGTTACATCTTTTACTCATTCATTTGTACATTAATTTATTTATACACTCTTCTTTTTACTCATTCATTCATTCAAAAAATTCTTATTGGTAGTTTCATAGCTTAGGTACTCCTGGAGCAGACATTGAGACGGAGTTTGAAGAGCAATGTATTTATTAGGGACCAATTCCTGGGAAGGTAAGGGGAGGAAGCAGGATTGGGTGGGAGGAAAAGCCACACTGAATCTAGGGCGGATGTTGCCTGTGGGAGTCGTCCTGTGGCCGCATTTGGCTAACATGGCTGTGTCTTTACACCCTTGCCTTACTCATTCCCTGGATGAGGGCTGCCCTGGGGTGAGGCAGTCTCTGCAGGAGCTGATAGCTGAAGGCTGTGCGCTGACAGCACTGTGCAGAAGGGCAGTGGGTCCTTCCTTGAAGAGGGTCTGGGTGGCATGTCTTAGTGTCCACTACTGACGGCTGCTATGGGCAAACCCTGTGCCAGACCTGGGGTTGCAGTGCCAAATAGGGAAGGCAAGTTCTCTTACTCCATGGAGATTACAGCCTTGGCTGGTTTTAAGAATTTTTAGTTATCTCCATGTTTCAAGTGAAGAGTCTTCTTCAGATAGATCGCCTCACCATGAAGTTGGGAGAACAGACATGTCCTCAGTTATTCCTCAGGAGAGGGAGAAAACAACAGATGTCCGTGTTTATAGTAATACAGATTCTGGGCTATACTGAATCCTCTTCCATTCATTTTCTGCTGATTTCAACGGCTCAACAAATATTGATTTGCTGTCTTGTGCTATGCAGAGTTAGGTCCTAGGGGTACAATGTGATCCGTATACAGTGTTGTAAGAGAGAGACCCAAGCTCAACATAAAACATAAAACATAGACAACCTCAACATAAAATAAGTTATGAGGTAGTGACATGAAGCGACTGCTAAAGAATGCAGAGATAGGGCGACTTCCACTGGCCTGGAGGTCAGAAGCTTCTTGGAGGATAAGATCCCTGAGCTGAGACTAGAAGAAAGAACATGAGTTAGCGGGATACATAAGGTCTCCGACCTTAAGTAATTTCCCTCTTATCTCATAGAAAAAGAGAACAAATCAGAAGTCTTAAACATTTATAGAAAGTAATCATGCCAAGAGAACCAAGGATATTTAATGGGACAAATGGGCTTTTATGATCCTTAAATGGAGCTTCTCAAGAAATTTTTTTTCTTTTTAAGCTTTAAAAGCTTAAAAGGTTTTCCTATGGGGATGGAAAGACTTGTATTGGAGGATGTTTGTTCTTTGTAAATGATTTCACTTTATGTGTTAAACTGCAATCATGCCTCTTAGAGGCCATCTATAAAGAAAAAACCTGTGCACTCCTAAATGGTGTGTGATGCAGTCACTTGATTGAATTGAGTTCTCGTGAGTGTTTCTCCTTACCGAGAGCACTGCGGAATCCTGGAAGACACTGTGGGAAGGTCCGTGAATGTAAATGTCTGAGCCTCGTGCTGACACTGCAAGGCTGCCCCCTCAGCCTGCATTTCTCTCAATTCTTTTGACTCTTGGATCCCAAATACGATTCTGAAAATTGGGGGTCTTAATAGAAGTGTATTACGTAGAAGCTATGTTTCCTCCTTACAAATTTTAGAAATGGTCGTCAAGATTCATTGCCAAGACTTATTTGCTAATACAAAAGCTGGAAAACTTCAAAGTCAACAGGTCTATTTGCAAACCTTATGAGTATCAGACTGCCATGATCGCTTCTCTGAGACTTCGACATTCGTTAGTGGGGTTTCTGTACCTATGGCTCCAATACAAGGGAATGTCAAGTTGTTGGAAGGAGTTGAGATGCCAGCATGTCAGGCCCAGGATGAGCCGTGTCACATAGAACCCCAAATCAGCTTGAGTTCACCCTTCCCCTTACTCTCTAAAGAAAGTGGATTCGTGTCCTTCTTTCTTATGGTGTAGGAAGTTTATGCTCTCCCTAAGATTTTTATAACTTCTTATGGCTTTGCATGTCTCCTGGTCATCTCTGACTTCTATTTCCGGCTTTTGCTGAATCCTTCTCTGCTTATATTCTTGTTCTGTATCAGCCCTTGTGTCAACCCAAATGAGAGTCAATGGCTCTTTCTCCTTGTGTGTCTTTCTCTCTGTCTCCTCCCAAATATCCCACAGGTTAGCTATGTGAATGCTTTCAATGGAAGATTTGACTTGAGACAGCCAATATCAGTAATATTGGATTTCTCCATTCTTTAATAAGACCCTTAATCATTTCTGCTGCTGGAGTTTCAGACACTCTGCCATAGCATGAGGGACTCCTTTCCCTTCCATTCATCTCCAGACCTCTTTTCTTTCTCATCTGCTCATCTGTTTTTGCCACCCAAGATTATTATTCCTTTTTTTCTTTTTGGTGTAGAGTGATTTTGCTATCTTTTTGTTGTTTCCTTCTCACATGGTAGGACTCAACCTTGGGATACATTTGAAAATACTAAGGCATCATTCCTAAAACTTCTGATTTAATTGGTTTGCTGTGGGGCCTGGATATAGCTCTTTTTATAAAAAAGGCGCTCCACGTGTTTTGAAATATGCAGCCAGGGTTGAGAACCACTATAAGCCTAAGCCTAACCCAACCCAATCCATGTCTTCAGATATTCATCTGGCCTTACAGAAACTCTGACACCAACTTAAAAAAAAATGACACACACACACACTCCTTACTACACACAGATTGTTTAATCCTTAACAATTTCTAAAGGTAATTTCAATATCCTCATCAGACATAGACACATTAGGACGTCAGTAACTTGCTCAGGTTTATAGCCAGGAAATAGTAGAGGCAGAATTTCAGTCTAGGGCTGTGAAATTCCAAATCTTGTGGGGTTTTAAAATGTTTTTGCATTTTTAAAACATGTCACTGCAACTCGGCTCAAGGAGCAGAGGCAGAATAGACAAATGTTTGTGTTCAATCATTTCCTCTTTTACATATCATTGCTTCTTCCTCCCTTCCTTCTTCTCCAGCTCAGGTAAAATCTTTGTCAACCTATATCAGGCATATGTTGTTCTTTCCCCAAATGCTCTACCTCCGTCCAAAGCCCGGGAACTCCTCATTTATTCCCAGAAACATGTCTCCTCTAACAGTAGCTAACATTTATTGAGTGCTTTCTAGGTACCAAGCACTGAAATACACAGAGACTATGAAACTTGGCCAAGTTGACACAGTTAGTAAGAGCAGAACTGCACGCAAACCTAGGTGCACTATTCAAACTCAAATGTGTACAAGGATCACCTGGGTATCTTGTTAAAATGCAGATTCTGATTCTGCAGGTCTGGGGAAGGTGGTGGCTGAGAGCCTGCCTTTCTCTCAGGCCCCCAGGTGGCCCCTACACCACTCCAGTGCATATGTCAGCAGCAGGACCTAAACCCCGCTGCTTGCTTTTCTCTCTTTCCTATTTAAAACAGCTGGGGCTTGCAAAGAGGCTAAATTTCTCATGCAATCTCTGAATTTTTCGTCCCGAGCAATAAGGCTGGGGTCACTCTCATTCAGGACTACTCCAGGTGCAGAGAGTCCATGTAGCATTAATTAAATTAATTAACTAAAAAGCAACCATTACTCAAATTTGAAAAATAAAGTTCCCCTAGGAAGGGACAGAAAAGATTGAGAGAGGCAAGGTGATTTAGTGTTGAAAGGTAGAACGTTTGATGTTGAATGGTGACAGCCGATGTTTTAAGTTCTGCCCTTTTGTCCCTACTTTAGTCAATTTGGTGAGAAATCTACTTTGGCCATCCCCAAGCTTCCAAGAGATGCAAACTGCAAGGGGAACTTTAAAGACAGCTTCTAACAGTGGCGTATCCTTCCGCAGAAGCTCTTTTACTGAAGGCAATTTCTTCCACAATGATTTTTTTTCTTTTTAGTTGCAGTTCTTCATTTTGATGTTCAAATTCATTGAAGCTCTGTGACTAGAGCGAGGGGTGATTAGTGCTCGGGGAAAGCCACTTATCACTGATGCCTGCTGCTGTGAGGGAAAGGGCAGAGCCGCCCACACTGGGCAGGGCGCGGACTGCCAGCCAGCGAATGGAAAACGCTTTTATTACAGGAATGAGTAGACCTCTGATTTCCTCACGAAAGCAGCTAGCATTGAGCGCGTTGTACCCTACATGGAATATTTAATTACAGTGGAAAGTTATGGGTTCCAGTTGGCAGAATAATCTAATCAATATTGCTTACTCCAAACTCTAATTTACTTGTCTTACAACTCATTAAATTTGAAATATTATTGATTTTCAAGTAGATGGCTTAGAGGATAAATAAGTACCTTTTATCTTGAGGACCTTGGTTTGAGTTAGATCAGTGGACCTGTGGGCGAGGAAGCTCAAATCTCTTCATTAGGCAGTGTTTGCAGAATAATCACATCAGAAGTCCTCCACCGATGCAGATAATTAGCCAGGATCCCGTATTTCCCAACAGCTCATGCTCAATGCGCGATTTTCGTGTTTCTGAGGCGGGTATCTTGACAGCAGGGGACAGTGAATTGTATGTCTTGGAGACGCCCTTCTTAAGAGCATGCACGTCTCTGGAATGTAATTTCTTTATATTCCACATATCAAAAGAGGCTAGGAACCTTCTTTTTCTCTTGCACTAGAAACCCTCTTGCTTGGTTTTCAGCAACCTGTTCTGTCTTTTCCCGTCAATCGTCTAGACCAGATTTTATTCTTTCAGTGCACAAGCGATCCTCCAATGAAGGGTCTCTGTCGCAGCCTTCTGCACCTGCCGGGATCTGATAAGCCTGTAGCCTCTGTTAACCAGCTCGCTCTATCCACGTGCGGAGCACGATGGGTGGGTCTGGGTGAATGCCGGGACAGTCAAATAAATCACGTGTGTGTTGATTCTCACTCTCTGAGGTGGCACTTTTTAAACGCAATTTTTTGAATAGGTGCCTATGGACGTGATTCAAAAACCTAACATTATAAGAAGGCACCCCATGAAAAACTTTTGCCTCTCCACCTCATTTTCTTATTTCCCTCACTCGCTCTCCTCCTAATAGGAAACCACTGTTTTTAGTTTCTTTTGTATCCTGCTAGAGTTACCTCATGTATATTTCAGCAATACAAAATGCAGATCGTTATTTTTTTCCTATTTTTATAAAAGGTAGCATATTATACACACTGTACCGAACTTTTTACTTTTTTTAACTTCCTGGCATATTTGGGGGACTTTTCCATATCAACACATAGAAAATATCGCATTTTAAAAAAAGAGCTGGATGGCTTTCCATCATGTGTACATGCTGTAATTTATCTAATCAGTCCTCTATGAATGGACCTTTGGAAACTTTCAAATATTTTGCTATTATAAATACCACTTCAGTATCCTGTGCATAGGTACACATGTGCAAAATGACTTTGTATGTAAGTTGCTTTCCAATTGTGCAAGTGCGTATGTAGGACAAATTCCCCAAGATGGGGAGCTGGGTCAAAGGGTACGTGATAGCTTTGCCAAATTGCCCTCCCTAAGTGTTTTGCCTTTTTATCCTCCCACCAGCAATGAATGGGAATCTGCAGCTGGCAATTTGAATCCCCCTTGACTAGTACTTACATTTTTAGGTCAGAAACTGTATAGTCAGGGTTGCAAACAAGAGAAACAGAGTCCGGTTAACTTAAGGAAGGAAGAGCCTATTGGAATCAACTGGAAAACTGGAGAACAGGCTTTGGGGAGTCCAGGGAGGTGAAGCACAGCCAAGGACTTTCCGCTGGAACAGTCTTATGAGAACAACGCCACTAGACCTGTGGCCACTGGGCTGTGGTGCCAAGGACCCTGACCCTCACCTTTGCCCTCCCTGTACTACACACTGGACCTAATTTGGCTCCCACTGGCATACAAAGTTGGGGGAAAGGTTAGGGAGGCTCAGCAAACCTCTCTTTGCCTCCTGGCAAGAGGGGTATTCAGAAGATGGGCAGCCAAAACAATGTCCACTATGAAGACCAACTTATCTCTTCATCTTTCTTACAACTGGGGCACATCCAAAGGTATTTTCTTGGATTTTTCAGGATCTGTGTTTAAAAGCTCTTCTGGCTTTAGGATCTGAGCTGGACCTGGCATCTGCCACTGTGCCCAGGAGGGCATTAATGTGTCATTCCAGGACTCAGTCAGTGAGTCTACCTTGTTTATTGATCACCTTCTGCATGCTAAGTAAGCACATACTTGGCCAAGGATTTGCAGTCAGGAATTCTTCCATCTAATTCTGCTTCAGCTCTTCTGATCAGTGGCTTAGCCTTGGGCAAGCCGTTCTTCTTGAGCCTGTTTTCTCATCCACGAAGCAGGGATAATAATATTGACCTACTTTCCCGGGTTGTGGCAGGGACTCATTAATTGATAGCTGTAAAGAACTCTGAAAATGCTTTAAAACCCTCCCACCTTTGTCCCCAAGTCTGTTTTCCCTTCAACATTCCTGCCACTGTCGTGTAATTTGTGTTGGCGTGCAGAAGGGAACAGATGAGGGACTGGGACACAAACACGGCTTGTTTGGCATATAAAGAGACAGTGAGCCCGAGCCAGCTCCGAGGGAAGGTAGTTAGCAGTTAGCAACTGCTGTTCAAGTTCCCGTGGTGCACCACTGCCACGACTCCAGTGATCAGGGATCACAAAAGCCCAGATGCCCAGGTCCTAATTGCTTTTCCTGATTGTCGTCCTCATCCGTAAATAAATGAGCAGCCCAGTCCTTGACGCTGATGCTATGAATGGCTCACCCTGAACAGCTGTTACAGTGTCTCTGATATTAATCACACACTCCCTTCTATGCCGTTGACCTTAAGGTGAAAATGCTTTGCCCTTGCTCTAGCAACTGAGGAGCAGTCAGCCCTGTGAAGTGTGTGTGCCCACTTGTGGGGTGGGGGAAGCTTTGATTCTTATCATTATTATAATCACAACAATAACATTTTTATACTACATTAGGGTTTACAAAGCATTTTTACATTCACGATCTCCATTGAGCCTCAGCAATGTTTGGAGGCAGATAAAAATGGTTACCTCCGCTTAATAATAGAAAAACTCAGATTCAGAGGGGTTACTGGACCTAAGATTATATGGCGGGGAAATGAAATCTTTTGCCTGGCAAGCCTAGCCTTCACTGTATTATATCACTTTCTTTCTTTAAATGATAAATAACTGTCTCTAGTTCTCTCCCTTGATACCGAATTGAATTGACTTGAAAATGCTAAAATACGCACACCCATTCTTGATTAAATGTTCACTATATGCCACATACTGTGCTAAATGTGTTACATGCAGAATATCATCTAATCACCACTCTATTCAACTAGGTAGGTATCTTTGTCCCGTTTTAGAGATGAAACAAATTGAGGCTCAGAGAGGTTAGTAACTTGCCCAAGGACTCACACAGCCCAGCAGTAACCCTGCACAAGGCACAGGTCTGCCTTTTCACAGTTGAATAGAAAAAAAGGGGAAGATGCCTTTGGCCTCTAGCATCATGGGTTGCTCCGCTTCTGTTTATCTCATTGACCAAGAGTTTATTTCTATAATTTCAATAGGAGAGCTGTAAACCTAGCGTGTAGAGGCAGGTGGGGATCTGGGTAGAGAAGCAATGGAAAGTTTCACAAGTATGTGGTAGGACATGCATGGCTTAGGCTCTCAGGCTCCTGGCTTGGTCCTGCTGTCTGCTGTGTCTGAAGCGTCCCCTCCTATCTCATCTCCCCTGGGAGGCAGGCACACCTGGGCTGGCTTCAGATCCTCTTCTTATCACCTCTGATTTCAGTGGCGGCTGACCAGGCGGTGCAGAGCGAGCTTTCTGTTTCGCTTCCTGCCCACAGTGTCTGGCTTCACACACATGTCTTATGTCTTACGTCCTTACTTTCTGCTGTAGGGCTCCCCCGAGGTCCTACACCATGGGCAGCGGGAGCACTATGGGGAAGGTTCCTCCATCCCTTCCTGCAGGAGCTTAATTCTGGGAGGATTCTGCACGCTTCTCAGGACGGCCTGTGGAATTGAGGCCCTGCTATCCGCAGTGGCAACCTCGATCCTGAATCTTATTTTGCCTTTTCTCTTTTCCTGTATCACCCTCCTCTGTTCCCCGGGGTCACCTTAGAAATAAACTGTCTGCACCCAAATTCTTGTCTCAGGTTACGCTTTTGAGTCAAACTCAAACTAAGAACACTTATTTCCTTTCTAACAGCCTTTAGGATGGTATTCACATACTCTTTCTTCTAACCTGGGTGAAAAAACTGTACAGTCATTAGGGTCTAGATTAGAATTCTGGCTCCTGTGTGATCTTGGGCAAGTTATACAACTGCACTGAGCTTCCATTTCTTATTTGTAAAAGGGGAATTGAAATAATACCTTCCTCAGGGGGTAAATTTCTGTGTGTATTAAATGCATGAGGCAGTGTCTGGTGTTCAGTAAGTACCCAATAATTATCCGTTGTTGGTTCCTGTTACTGTATACTGCGGTTGTTATCAACACAGGTGTTGGAGTGGAAGACATTTGTCCACATCCAAACTCATTCACTCAGTGGTGAGTAGCCTTTGGTAAATTTCTTGTCTATGAGCCTCGGTTTCCTGGTTATACAACAAGGCCAAGAAGACTGGCCACCTCAGTGAGTTGGAAGAGCTCATATTTGTGTAAGTACTAATACATGGCCTGGTGCACAGCGGTGGGTGCTCAGTAAAATAGAGCTGTTCTTATTGAAACCTCCTGGTCTCCAGGTGGATTTAACGACGTCTTCCTCTGTATTCTTTTTGTGCTTCTGGATATCCCTTCTAACAAAGTTGTTGTGCACTTTCCCATCTTTCTCCCAAGACTGTAACCTTCTTAAGGGAAAAGGTAATGAGTCATTCGTCCCCGAACCATCTGACATTGAACCTTCACACTCAGACAAGATGATCAGACAAGGTCATATTAGAGGGCTGGAAGGAATTTTGGAAGTGATCTTGTTCAACTTTCTCCGTGGATGAGGAAGTTGGCTCCAGAGCTCAATGGACGTTACCTGAAGGAATGTTCCCTGGCGAGTGCTATTGAGATGGTGGGCAGAAAGGCAAACAAGAAGCAGGGGAGAGGAACTGGCCTCATTTGCCCAGTCACCAGAGTGGGCTCTCGGTTAAAGCAACTTTTCTTGGTGAGGCCAACAGGGTTGAATTGTGGAAGGAGGAATCTTTCTCCACCAGTTTTGGTGAAAGTCAGATGCTCTTTCTAGAAGGCACTTAAAGCTTTTGAGAGGTGGGATTGTCAGCCCAGCCATGGCTTTCCCTGAAGACGAGATTCAGGGCATGCAGGGGGCCAGGACCGAGGCCTCTGTGTGGCACCTGGTGTGGAGCCATCCTGGTCGTGAGTGTGTGGGGGCAGAGGGTCTGGGAAGCTCTCTCTGACCTTCTTTCCCTTTAGTTCCACGTGTGACCACATCATCAACATCAAGTGCGGTAAGGATGAACGTGCCCTGCAGAGAAGGGTGGGGAGGGACGGCAGCATCGACTGACATATGGCAGAGGCTGCTGTCAGAGAGAGCATTGGCATCTCCTTAGGGCTGATGAGGGGAGAAACCAGAGGTGGTTTCTCCAAGCTGGAGATTGAGGTGGCTGAGGCATCACTTTCTATCTTTGAGCAGACTGGGACCTTTGGTGGGGAGTAGCTGAGAATTACTGCAGCTGCTTCTCCCTCTGAACATGGTGAAACACACTCATGGAACACAGCTAAGGGGCAGTTTCTTCCAAACGCCTATACAATGCAGGATTCCACTTAATGGCTTTTTGTGCAGTGACCAGAGGTTCACTTCCTGCAGAGACAATCCAGACCAAATATTTCTACACTACTCCCACCCCAACTCCCTAAAACTAAATTCTCTTGGATCTCTTCTTACCCATCTGGCCACTCTAGTTTCCTTTAGTGCATTTTTCCCTGATCCCCTTTCACATGTTAGTATTTTACACGTTAGGGTCTTTGTTCTCAGCCTTCTGGTCTTCTCACTGACTTTACCTGCCTCGGACACATCCATGACCTCTAGGTCTATAGTGCCAGTCCTGGTTTCTCTTCCCCTAGGTGTCCCATCTGTCTCCAAATTTGGCATGGCTAAGAAAGAATGCATTAACTCCTTCCCCACACTATCCCTTCTTCTGAATTCCCTAGCTTGGTGAATAGAATGACCTTCACCCAGTTTGCCCTAGCCCAAAAGCTCAGTGCTAGTTTTTCCTCATCAACCACCCTCTCAAACACACACATGCACACTCACACACACAGTCACACACACACACAAACACTCGCACACTCCCCTGTACCTCCACAAACACGTGTCACCAGATGTGCTGGTAAATTTCCACTTGTCCTCCAGATCCATTCCCCTCTTATCCTCCACACTCTGTGCCCTGGGAGGCTGACTCCAGGGACTGCATCATCCAGGATCTTCTGCCCTCTGGTTCCGGGTTGGGAGGCTGAAGCCTAACGGAGGTCCTGGGAGGAGAAAGAAGTTAATGCATTTATTCCTCCTGCTCCCTCACAACTGGGCTGTGGTTTGGTAGACACAGTTCCTCCCCATAAGACCTTGACTCCTATTGGCCAGCCCTCTCTCTTGGGTTCAGTTCTTTCTAAGTTCCCATAACCACTGCTTCCTTTTGTCCTTTCAGATCTAGGGGTGGTAATGGCTTCCTGGTGTGTGGTTGTCTTCTTTGGTGCTCATAACCCTTCCTACACCTCTCTGTGCATTATCCTTTTGTTAAGCTCTCTTGAGTAATATCTTTAAGCAGAGTGGATGTTTCTTGCTAGGGTGCTGCCAGATCTCCCAGGTCATGCCATTGCCATCTCTTACATATTTCTCAAATCTGACCTTGGCTATTTAAGGAAGAAGGAGCTGGTTTTAGAAGCAAGTCACAAACAGTTCCCAGCAATGGCTCCAGCCACACTCCTCATTATTGCTTCTGACCTGATTCTCCAGTGATCGTTCTCATCAGCATGATGTGGAATCATTGGTCCTCTGCCTTGGCTTTGTTTCCTGCCTCAGGCGGCATTGATGGGCCTCAGGACTGCCCTTTGGGATTTTCAGACTTCAAGAGTCCTACAGGGTGTCCACATCCTCTCTTTCTCTTGGATGTTTGCACTCTCTATAATATATAAGGAGTGGGCCTTGTATCACCAAGGCTGGCTTCGGGGTGTGTGGCTGTGCTCAGAAGGGCCTTATGCTTGGTCTAACGCTCTTCTGTCACAGTCTTGAAATTAATAATAATTTTTGAACAAGGCTCCACGTTTCCATTTTGCACTGGGCTCTGTGAATTATGTAGCTGTCCTGGTTACCATACTCTGCAGATGATTTAGGCTGTGTGAGGACATCACACATACAAAGAATGACTTCCTTTTCAGTTATCTTTCAATCCTTCTGATTATGTCAAGGAAAAGTTTTTATTTTGGTGCCAGTGTATCTTTAACAGCTCTCCTGCCACTTGCTAATTCTCTCATTTTTAACACAGAGAGTGGGCCTCTGATTCTGGGCCTCCATCAGCGGGCCACATATAGCATCATTTTGTTTTCATGGTCATCTTCTATTTATCGCAAATGATGCTACTTTTCCATTTATGAAGCTAATATAAAATTTTATTTATAAAAAAATTTAAATAAAAAAATGAGTCAATTAAAAACAAGATGTTAAGTAAATAAGTATAGAAGTGGCATTTGGATATAACAACAATTTTTAAGACTGTGTGAGAAGAATTGAAGTTAGGAAAACTCTAGCTTGGGATAGAAACAATGCTTCCTTCTACCCTCAGCCACCCAGATGCCAGTCCCAAGCCTGGTCTGCCCTTGGAGACTCCAGCAAAGGGCTGTTCTGGGAACCAATATGAGACCTGGGTAGAAAGAATTAATGCTACTCCCACTTGAAGTCTGATTTGATTGAAATGGCTCTGATTGTAAAACTTCAAATTTAACCCAGAAACGGGTCTAGAAAGAACAGAATCAGAGGTAGACTGACTGCAAGACCAAATCATACATTTATTTATTGCCATCACCCACACCATGCCTGAACCCTGACAGATAAGTGGAGAGAGGGGAAGGGGCAATGACATAACCCCTGAGGGGTGGTTGAAGTAGCAGGCACATATTTCCTTGTAAACTTAGAATTGGAACTCCTGAAGTCCTAGGCTTGGAGTTTCAGTGCTCAACTGTCAAAGAGTTGAACCATGGGTGGCCAGATGTGGTCAATTTCCCAAGAACCAGTTCTCGGAAGTTCTGCTTGATGGCCTTCCTGAGTTGGTGATGCATATTCAGTCTGTGCACCGTGTCATACCTGCTTATGACATTTAAGGTGGAGAAACCTTCCCTACTGGCTACATTCTTCATCTTATTACACCCTTCATTGATTTCATTGTCTGGCATTTAAAAGAAGAAGCTTGTTAAACTAAGCTGTTATGCTGGTGGTTTAAGAGGCTGGCATGACAGTTCTAGGAAAGGAAGAAGTGTAAGTGAATGGACAGAAATGCGTTTCTGCTAAGAACATACGCACTTCTAGGGAAAAAAAAAAAAAATCCCCACTACCACAAAGCATCGCTGAGTGTCTTTTTTTCTGAGAGCCAACTTCTGATCTTACCATCCCTCTGGCCTGCAGTGGGTGGTGTGAAATGATTTCATCGCCTGGGAGATTTCATCGCATCGCTTGGTGCGAGTTCCTAGGTCCATCTCCATGGTGTGTTTGGGAGCCATAGATGTCGTCTAATTTCATGCCATTCCTCACCGTTTCGGGATAAGTCAGGTCAATTATGGGGCTTATCTTCTGTCCACAACTTTATGCTCAGCTTGGACAACCCAATACAGGGAACTCAAGTACAGGGTAGAAGTTAATATTAGTAACGGTGATGACAATATATTAGCTACCCTTTCCACGCGTAATATGGACACCTTACTCAAGTCGTCTGTAGCTCTTATAGCTAATTTGGAAGGCAGATATTCTCCTCACTTTAAAGGGGAGCTGGTCATTTGCCTGCTTGCTCTAATATCTATTTCCTGTCCTTTCCGTCTCTCGCTCTGCTTTGTATTGCAGGGAACTACATTTCCCAGGTCTCCTCGCCAACAACCCTCCAGGTGGCTTCAGCCAATAGGAGGTACTGGTGTGAAATTGGGGGTGAGAGAGAGTAAGAATGCAGGTTTTCTCCCTCACCCACTGCCCTGTCTGGGCAGCATCCCTCGCACAGCTTCCCCTTCAGCTCTGTTGGATGCCTCCAGCTCCGTGGCTCCAATTGGTTGCACCACTTTCTCCCTTGGTCCTCTACCTCCAGGATGGAACAGCTTCCTGTTTTGTTCATCTCCGACTTGTCTCACTGTGTCCTTTTGTCTCCTCAGCTCTTACAACTTCTGGACAACCAATTCTCTGAGTTAATTTCCTCCCATTTGAATGGCCGAGGCTGGTTTCTGGTTTTCTGGCCGGCAGAGGTTAGCAAACTTTTTCTATAAAGAGCCAGATAGTAAATATTTTAGGCTTTGTGGGCCAAGAGTCAGATCAAGAGTACTTGAATGTAGGTATTTATATAATAAGAAAGTTTCTTCAAATTATTTAACTCACAGGTCACACAAAAGCAGGTGCAGGCCAGAGTTGGCCAGCAGGCTGTACGTTGCCGACCCTGCAGTATGACGAGCAGATTGAAGTTTATTTTTAAGCGATATGGAATACCGTTGAGCCATTATAAGGAAGAGAGTGATAGGATTGGATGACTCTTTTAAGAAAATCACTCTGGCTGCTGTGATGAGAATAACAGCAGGGGTCAAGAAAAGATGTGAGAAAACCAGTTAAGAAGCCACTGCGACAATCCAGGCAAGAGGGCTGGTGACTCTGACAAGGATGGAGGCCATGGAGGTAGAGCACAACAGGTGGACTGGAGGGAGCAGTGTTCTCAATCCTGAAGCTAGAGAGACTGTCCTGAAATGCAAATCTCACTAACCATTTATTCCAAATCCCCAAGTGTGGACATCGATAGAGAGGGGACAGGCTCAGGAAAAGAAGACAGGGAAGTGGTGTAGTCTGTGTTTCTATACGGCAGCAGGGAAAGCGGGTGAACAACCATTAGTTTGGACAGATTTCAAGATGGCAGGAGTTATTGTCTCTATATGATGCTTTCTCTACCATTTTATTCCAGATTTCGGGTCCTGTAAGGCCAGGGTCTAAGGGATGTGCACTTGGCACAGTTAAATTGAAAGATGAACACGTGCTTTCTTACAGCACTCACAGTGACTGGAGAGGGTCATTGTCATTTTAAATTTCCCTTTATGGCAGAAGTTCTTAACCTAGGATACATGGAGAGAATTCAGGGATCTATAAACTTGGATGAAAAACATATTGCTCATTTATTTTCACTAAAATCTAAATGAAACTTAGCACTTTCTTCACTGATAAATGGAGGTCAGAAGCCCACAGTAGAGTCAGCAGTTCCACCAGGTAGTACAGATATTTTCATATCATATAGCTATTGTTGTAGACATTTTGAAATATTCATTACTTCCATAACTCTAAGTTATTGCATCCACCACTAGGTGTTATTTAATGTTTGATAAAGATGCACAATTATTACTACACAACCAATTTGTTTTTTTAAAAAAATATTTAGGCAACCGTATTTTAATATAATTGGCTTCTTTTATAATCCTGTGTATTTATTTTACGCCCTTAAAAACATTATTTGGAGAAGGGGTTTATAGACTTCGCCCGACTACCAAAGCCGAAAACACAGCCCATTCCCACTCTAGTCATGGCTTCCGCTCACAAGCGAGGGTGGTGGATGGTCTTGGTCCTAGTTTGGGGACCGGTATAAAGTGGAGTTCCTGAAGCTTCTCTTTGCCTAAGCATCCTGGGCATCAGAGGGAGCCGACGGTGCTCCCAGCCTTCTCAAGCACAGAAGCACTTAGCTAATTGTGCTGAACTCAGGGCCAGACCTCGGGGAGAGAGAAGCAGCCTGTCTGGACCCCTTTGGCAATCAATTATTCCCCAAAGCAGAAAGATTGATAGCTTCTGCACATCTTGGTCCAGCTAGTAATACTGCAGATGCTGTTTTAATTCCAGAGCACACAGCCACCCCCAGCCTTTTTTTTCCACCTCTTTGTCTCAGATGGGTGCTAGGGAAGCGGCTCCTAGCAATGGAGTAAATATGCTCTATGGGGACAATTTTAATACTTGTGCAGCTTGCTCCTGTCCATTTCTGCCGCTCATCCACTTTCTGGCCACCAAATTGGACTTCCTCACACCCTCTGGTTACTTTTCTTGGATTTTTCTCTTCAGGTCACACAATCTCCTCCCCTGCATGTTCTGAAATTACCTTTCCCCCTACCAGAAACCCCTCAAAGTTTCTTGAGCTTCTGAGAACCTCTCCAATCTTTGATGGAGCTTGAGAAAATGGAGGCCTCTGGGTGTGAGTGATGGGCGGTCGTGGGGAAGGAGGAGTTGGTTATTGTTTTCCCCATTCTGGTTGCTCAGGGGCCCTTGTGACTCCCTCAGGGCCCTGGGAAGTGTGTGTGTGTGCTTTTTAAATCAGCTTTCCCCATGACGTTGCCAAGAACTTATCCCTGAGAATACAACCAATTCCAAGGCCAGTCTGAAAGCTCAGAAGTTTAAATAACATTTCCCGACGGGTTACACCGCGATCGAAAGTGTTCAACTTTCTTTCCCACTGTGGTTGCAGAGAGCTTAGCTGCCCTCCTCCCACTCATTGCTAATTTACTCTCTACTTGTGCCCCTCTAGTACCTCCAGGGGGCTGCTTTCCCCCAGAGGGGTCAAAGAGAGTATAGCTGACACAAGGCCCTACTGGGAGCGCCTCTCTGGGGTCTTGGTGAGGCTTGGGGACACTGGGAAACCAATGTAGCAGAGTGGATGGTTTTGCTTTTGTCACTATGTTTCAATCATAGGAAACACCGAGAGAGGCATACCCCTTTTTGGGTGTGGGATTACCCAGTTCAAGCATTTCCTCCCGTGAGTGCTGTAGTAACAGGCTCTGGAGATGACCGTGCTTGGGAGCTTCAGAGGCCCATGGCAGGCTTGGCTAGTTCCCACTCTTTTTTATTGATTTCTTTCTTTTTCACCTCCCGACCCCATCCCACAAACCAGAAGCCAAATGTACCAATCAGGGTCCTGGAAGGAAGCTGAATTCCACTCGGACAGAAGATTAATTTGAGAAAGATGCTGTAGGCGGTCGGCAGGGATGCCAAGACACCCGGGGACCAGCATCAGGGGAGGCTCTACCTTCCCCAGACCTGAAGGGACAAGGGGAGCAAGTGGTGTTGCTGAAGCCCTGGGACAGCTGGAGCCATGGAGGATGGGCTGCCCAGCAGGGTTTGTCATCACAGAGGGATGTAGCCACCTCTGGAAGTGTGGTGCTGAAGCAAGGAGGAGGCTGGTGGAGAATACCCTGGCCTCACTCCCTTCTCCTACCCTTGCATTTCCTTCTAGTGGCTCCCACTGACTGGATCCTGCAGAAGCCAGAGGGCAAGGACCCTTCAGTGGTGATGTGGGACACAGAGCAGAGCAAAGAAAGGCAAAGAATCATCTGAGTAGAGGGCGGGTTGTGGAGGGGTGGCGGCAGATGGGGACTAACTTCGCTCAGCCCCATGCCCCTCCAGCATGTGGAGCGTTTCTTCACTTTTCCCCAGAAAGTCTCATCACATGGAAAGATGAGGGAGCAAGGGAATTTTATCAAAGACAGCTTAGGTGAGGTGGAGGAATGCCTTCATCACAACACACTCCATGACGGTCAGTGCAGTGTCGTCTCTTCCCAGTGAGGGTGTCACCCCCTTCCCCACCCCGCTTTGTGCACAGTGTCTTGGGACCCACACATAATCTGGGGCTGCTCTTCTCACTGCTGCCCCCATGTGGGGCCCAGGGTCCTGGCACCTCTCCTCCTTAGTCTGTCATCTTCCCGTCCCATACACCTTCAAAGCTCTCCTTTCCTCATCAGCAAAATCTATGTCTGTCCTGGCTTGTCCAGATTGACATTCAGCAAGTCTCTGGACTTTCCAAAATTGAGAGCTACACTCCTTAGGAGGCAGCGGGGGAAATGTTTTTGTTTGGTTGATTTTGTTTTGGTTTTGAAGAGAGAGCTGAAAGACCCTGAGTTCTTTGTCCTCTGCTATGAATAAGACAGGTGGGATGTATGAAGCTGTTGAAGTTTTGGGCAATATCAGGTTTTCAAATAAAAAAAATTGTGATAAAAAACACGTGACATAAAATTTACCATCTTAACCATTTTTACGTGTACAGTTCAGTAGCGTTAATTCTGTACACACTGTCCTACAGCAGATCTCTAGAACTTTTTTGCCTTGTCAAACTGAAACTCTAAACCCAGACACTTCACATAAGTGGAATCATGCACTATTTGTCTTTTTGTGACTGGCTTATTTCCCTTAGCATAATGTCCTCAAGGTTCATTTATGTTGTAGCTTGTGACAGGATTTCTTTCTTTTTTAAGGCTGAACAATATTCCATTATTGTTCCATTGTACGTATATACCACATTTTGTTTATTCATTCATCATTCAATAGAGTTTGGAGTTACTTCTGCCTTTTGGCTATTGTGATTAGTGCTACAATGAATATGGATGTGCAAATTTCTCTTTGAGAACCTGTTTTGAATTCTTTTAGGTATGTACCAAAAGTAAGATTGCTGGAGCATATGATATCCATTTTTTATTTTTTTAATCTTTTAAATTTTTTGAGAAACCTCCATACTGTTTTCCATAGAGGCTGCACGATTTCACATGCTCACCAACGGCATACATAGGTTTCAATTTCTCTGCATCCTTGCCAACACTTATTATTTTCCACTGGTTTTTTTTTTTTTTTTTTGGTAGTGGCCATCTTAATGGGTGTGAGGTGATAACTCATTGTGATTTTGATTTTATCTCTCTAATGATTAGTGATGTTGAGCATCTTTTCATACTCTAGTTGGTCATTTATATACCTTCTTTGGAGAAATGTCTACTCAAGTCCTTTGCCCATTTAAAAAGTTGGGTTATTTGTCTTTTTGTTTTTGAGTTGTAGGAGTGCTTTATATATTCTGGATATTAACCTCTTCTCAGTTGTATGATTTGCAAATATTTTCTCCCATTCCATAGGCTGGCTTTTCACTCTGTTGATTCTTTGAGGACAAATACAGGTTTCACCTAACTTTCTTAATCATAAGAATCTTTGGGCTCTTGTTCAAAATACATGTTCCCAGCTCTTTCCCTTGGAAATTCTGATTCAGGAGATGAGATCAGGACGCATAAATCTGCATTTTTATCCTGGTGGGAGAGCAAACTGGTGCAGCCACTATGGAAAACATTATAGAGTTCCCTCAGAAAATTAAGAATAGATCTACCATATGATCCAGCTATTCCACTGCTGGGTATTTATCCAAAGAACATGAAAACATGAATGTGTAAAGATACATGGACCCCTATGTTCATTGCAGCATTATTCACAATAGCCAAGACTTGGAAGCAACCTAGCTGCCCATCAAGGGACGAATGGATAAAGAAGATGTGGCATTTATACACAATGGAATACTACTCAGCCATAAGAAATGATGAAATCCGGCCATTTGTGACAATATCGATGGACCTTTGAGGGTATTATGCTAAGTGAAATGTCAGAGGGAGAAAGTCAAATACAGTATGATCTCACTCATAAGAAGAAGATAAAAACAATGACAAACACACACATAGCAACAGAGATTGGATTGGTGGTGACCAGAGGGGAAAGGCGGAGGGAGGAGGGCAAAAGTGGTGATTAGGCACATGCATGTGGTGATGGACTGTAATTAGTCTTTGGGTGATGAATATGATGTAATCTACACAGAATTCAAAATATATTACAGTATACGCCTGAAAGTTATATGTTATAATCCGATGGTACTGCAATAAAAAAATATGTTAAGTTAAATCAAAAGAACATCTGTACTTTTAATAAGAACCTCAGGTGCTTCTCAAACCAAGCAAGTTTGGAACACTCTGGATTTTACTATAATAGTGTTTCTCAGCTGTGGCTGCACAATGGAATCACCTGGAGAGCTTTAAAAAATCCTGATACCTGGTCCGACTCCCAGGGTTTCTGAATTAATTGAGAGTAATTAATTCTCAATAAATAGAGGCCTGTTGAGATTTTAAAATGCCCCCGGGGGACACTAATGGCTAGCTTGGGTTGGGAACCACTACTCTGTCTGCTCCTCCAGACCATGGATCCCACCCCTGGCATAGTGCCTGGCTCAATATGGATTTGCCGTACTCCAAGGTTCACTTTCTTATTTTGAAAGTGATCCTTATATTTCTTATATTTGAAAGTGGTTCTTTTCTGGTGAGGTCAAGAGCTTCATGGATAAATCTGACACTTGGGGCCAAAAGCCTCCATGCTGTGGTGGAGAAGTTGAAAAACATCTGACTATAAGTTTACTTCACAGCTGACCCAGGAAAGGTCTGCTCTTCTGTGGCAAGGTCTGAACGCTTCCTTCTGCAGAAGTTACAGGCGCTGCCGACTGAGGTAGTTTGTAGCCTCAATTGCAGAAAAAAATGAGCCTTTTATCACTGGACCTTCTGCGGTGGTCCTAGTACAGCTACTTGCAATTACCCTGGACTCTGGGAAATAGTCTATTTGTGACAAGGAATTCTTCTCGAAGATCATTAAATAATTATTTTTCAACTATCACCACCTTATGTGATGTGTACGTGTGGCTTTGTGGGTCTAAAAACCAATATAGAGTAAGAAAGCTAACTGGAGAATTGATGTGAGCTTCCATTTATCCTTCAAACAAACAAGCTAATTACTTATTAACAGAGGGAGTCTAATAAGAGACAAGAATGTGAGATTAAAATTCCAGATGTGATTCTTTTGCCTGTTATTCATGGTCCTCTTGGGCACGACATCTAACCTCTCTGGGTCTCAGTTTGCTTATTTATAAAATGGAGTGAATAATACCCACCCAGGCTGCAAGAGGATCAAATGAGGTAAGTCATACAAGTTTTTTGTTAACCTTGGTATGCAAATGAACGTTAGGCCCTTAATAAGTTGTAGTTGTTACTTTTCCTATTGTTATTATGAGCTGTTGTGTTTATCGGTGGGAATTGTTGTCATAAATCTTAACTTCTACATCAGAGAGGCAAACTCTTTGCCTTCATCGTGGCTGCCAAAGCCCAGAAGAGCACACAGCCATGAAGATGTGAAATATTTTTATGCAAACTTTCTATCTGTATGTGTTCACTAAATTATTCCAGAGTACCACCAACCTCCTACTGGGTAAACACAACTGGAAGCCACAGCGTTGTCTTTTTCCTTTAGTTCTTTCAGATGACTAGTAGCTTCCAATTTCTCACCAGTCATACTCAAATCAAATAAAAAAGAAATTGCCATCATCATTTGCCCAGAACTAGAACTCATGCATGCTAAGGTGTTGATACTCCTACTGCTAGGTAAATTTTAAATCGTTCTTTTTCTACTTGTGGACGCAAAGCCATTTCTCCTGATTACTTCAGTAATTTTCCTTCAGTTGATAGGGAGTGTTTTTTAAAGTATGGATAAATTTGCGAGTTTAGCATGGGACCATGTAACTTGGAGACTGAAGGGCAGTGCTCCTGGAAGTGGGATCCAGAGCAGGAAATAACTTGTAGGGAGCTGATCAAGAATTTCTGATGTTACTGTTTGTGGAAGTAATGTTGATATAAGAGACAATATGATAAAAGAAACAGGAAGGAGACATTTATTGAGCACCTACTGCATATGAACACTTTGCCCGTCATTGCTTTTCAGCTTCTCATTTGATTCTCATAGCAATCCTACTGGAGAGGCCTCATCTCCATTTTATACAAGAGGCCCAGAGATGTAAAGTGACTTGATCAAGGTAATACAGCCTGAGTGATTTGTCGGGTTCCAAAGCCCATATGTTTCTCTTCGACCACTCTGACTCAGGGGAAACCAACCACAGTGACACTGAGTAGAGATGGGTACTGGAAAACTGTCAAAGGGAGAAGAAAAACACAAAAATTACAGTTTGATATATAAAATGGTGCTATCAAGAGTCATTTATGTTCCATTTATGCCTAATTACCACATAGCACAATAATGATTATGATTAAATATCTGACAGATGAAGTTGGCTGTACATTTTATTTGATCAGAACAGAAAGCATAGCAAATTTAGGCTTCATCTTTATTTCTTGCCCACGCAGCACGGGCATTTGTTCATAACTTCAATAAATTACCAGTGATGTTGGTCAGCAGTTTCAGGCCAGAGCCTGTAAGACATAGAACAAGGGAGTCACATCTAGCCTTTGCATGAATGTCAACAGAGGAATAACCCATTAATTTGCTAATTATTTCTCCCTGCTGTGTGTAGGTATCATTAGGAAAAATAAATGCACTGAGACTTGAGTGACTCAAAGTTCCTGCTTTTGTTACTGAATTTGCTTAGATTGGTTTTTAAATTTTGTGGTTATGATGAGTGTCTCGGTCCACAGCGAATGAGCAAATTAACAGTGTTCTTGGGGAGAGAAGAGAGATTGCTTGAAATTGGAAAGGATTGGGGTGGGAGGGAGAAGCCGCTGTGATGAAACAGGAAGCAGTGGATGAGGACTCAGAAAACCTCTGTTCTGCCACTATTTGCTGTGTAACTCTAACCTACGTGTGTTTTTTCTCATCCCTAAAATGAGGATAATAATAATATTTACCTTCTCTGGGATTTCTTCGATTCCAAAAGCAAACCCTGAGATAAGATTTTGAACGCAGGTGGTTTTCTTTGGAGGTGATCTAAGGCAGCACAGGGAAGGGGTTGATGAGAAGTGTACAGCTATGGGGGGCTGCAGGTCAATACCACTAGGACTCCATTAGTTAGCTACTACTGTGTAACAAATTACTCCAAAACTTAATGGCTTAAAGCAACAATAAATATTTATTATACTTATGTTTCCTGTAGTTTAGGAATTTGAGAGTGGCTTATCTGGTGGGTCTGGCTCAGGATCTCTCATAAGGTTATGGTCAAGATGTCAGTTGGAGCTGCATTCGTCCAAAGGCTTGACTGGGCTGCAGGATCCATTTCCAAGGTGGCTCCATCACATGGCTGGGGAGTCAGTGCCTGTTATTGGTAGGAGACCTCAGTTCCTTACTGCGGGGACCTCTCCACAAGCTGCTTGCGTGTGCCCATGATATGGTGCTGGCTTTCCCCCGAAACAGTGAGCCAAAAGAGAAATAGCGTGTCTATGACCTAGGCTTGGAAGTCACATAGCATCACTCTCATCATATGCTGGTCATTAGAGGTGAGTTACTTCAGATAGCCCACTTCAGAGGGGAGGGGAATTAGGCTCTACCTTTTGGAGGGATGAGTTTCAAAGAATTTGCTGACATATTTTAGAACTAACACATACTCTGTGGGACACTTGTAGGACACACTTTAGAATTTTCCTTTTTCCTGAGAGTGGAAGAAGTTGTCATCTCCCAACTCCCATCGCTATTGGTTGAAGATTCCGGAGGTGCCCTGGAGGCAAGTATGAGTGAGAGTAGGGGAGGAAGGTAGTCCTTCTGTTCTGAATGGTGCTTACAAGACACTCCCTAAGGTTCCAGAGGGTGTTGAAGGGCACCACTGACAAGCTGTACTGCCCCAGACTGATTCCTGTCACAAGCAGAGCCATTAGTGCCCACTCAACTGCACGCCAGCTCAGGGATCCGAGCTCAGTTTAAGCCCAGCTCTTACCTCATTATTTCCATTGATCATGACTAGAAGAACCTGCCTTTTCTTGCCTTCATCTTCTTCTGCTGAAAATAAGGTGAGGCTCTTATTTTGTTTCCTAAGCCCTCCTTGCTTGGACTAGCAAACAATTTTCAAATACCATGTAAGTGGGAGGTATTTATAAACATGTGCACACACCCTTGCATCCACAAAGACAAATTGCTCCCCTGTCTGCGTTGCTATTTCTGGCACTAACCTTCATTTATAATGCCGTATTTATGTAATTACAGTGCTGCAGTGGCGCATCATGATTTCAAAATACAACCATAATCACCATCGGAAGAAAGGGGGGAGAAGACAGAAAACAAACACAAAGCAATTAAAAAGTCCTCGTGAATGAGTTTTCCCATGGCCTCCTACACTCAGGCCTTGGGCTGCTCTGTCTCTGGGTGTATATGTGTGTTTGTGTATGCGCATATGTGTGTGTGGGTGCATGTGTTTAAATTTTTGCTCCTGTTTAAATGTGGGCCTGGGACTAGAGTGTGGACACCAGGTGAAGTGGCTTATCATTTGGAGATTACCATCCTTCTACTAAATTAGATTTTTTCTCTTTGATTATCTGTGGTGTTAATGGTCAGGGAGTCTTGGCCACAGAGTGTATCTTTTTATGATGTATGTACCCCCCCTTCACACCTCCCCCTGCTAAGGACACTTTTTATGCATTAATTCCCCAGTAATATTTTTTAAGTTGTTCTTCTAGGCTTGAAAAATGGTTTTCCACTTCCAGATCCACCTGTCCCTCATCCCTGCTTTCCCAATCCCTCTTCCTCCCATTATCCTTTTGCAACATCCCTCCACCTCCGTCACTGACTGAGATGCCTGCAAATTCAAAGCATCCTATTTTCTCTGCTGGGTAACTTGCCAGCTAGAAGCTCAGGGGTCTGGGTTCCTTTGTGTTGGGGACATTGCCTCTCCTGGTTGCTGCATTCTTGTGAACCCACAGAAATAGTAAGCGAGTCCCTTTGCAGTGCCTGGAAAATGGAATTATTTTCTTTTTCATTTCTGGCTTGGGGTGTAGTGAAGGCACGATATGGTTTGCAAAATCTTAAAACCTTAAAGCCTTAAAGCAGTTTGTTCATCCAATTTTGGGACTGCCTTTTTCTTCCAGAAAGTTCCCCAGGGCTATCTCACATAAAATCCTACTCTGAATAACATATTTAGACACATTGATGAAAATACTCCTTTAGTGCTTTGCAATTTGCCAGATTGGGGAAGAAGACTTCAAGAGAAAGGAAAGGAATGTTTAAAATTACTATTATTAAGTGTTTTTTTTGGCTAGGGCTTCAAACAATATTCACTCATTATTTGGGATCAAAAGCTCCCAATGACTCTCGAGATCAAGCGCTTTTGTCATCTACCTTCTACACTCTCATCCTGTCTGTCTCTGGCTATCATGCTTCTTTGTGAGTTGGGGAACAAGCGGAAAATGTAAGGAAGGGCTGGTGGTGCGAGACTGTAAGTGGGAAGTCCAGTTCCTTATTTCTTCGTTAAAGTGCCACACATGTGGGTCTCTGAGCATCTCAGCAGATGTGTCTCCCACACCCAGTGCTTCTTTTGGGTTTTCTTTGAGAGAGAGTTGGGAATATCGTCTTTAGCCAGCTTACATGCTGCCAGCTTTAAAATCTCATTCTTGTGACTTTACAGCTTTCAAACTCCTTTTAAGGGTCGCCGGAGGGAGATCTTTTGTTTGAGAGAGAGGCTGAGCAAGGGAGCATGCTTGTGCGTGCCTTTTGGTCTGTGTATTCATGGCTGATTTCAAAGCTGGAATACAGGTTAATTCCAGGAAATTCATTCAGTTTCTTAATTGAAATGATAGCCTATTTTAAAATAATTAAAAAAAAAATGAATTCCTTTATGTAGATTCTTTTTACTGCTCTGGGGTAAGGAGACCTGCTTCCCTGAGGAATTCTTCTTCTCTAACTCAGGTTATTTCCTCTGGTACCTTCTTTGGCTTGTGACATTTTACTCTTGTTTGACTGCTGGCTAAGGATCTGCTGTCTACCATTTCTTCCAGCCCTGATAGCTTTTTCCCTTATCTATGGCAACTGCAGATGCTTTAATAAATTAACTACACAGGATTGCTGTGTTAGAGGTATGGGGTGGAATCCAGTGAAGAGTAGCAAATTAGTTTCATCTCCTGCTCCGTGTTAAGCAGCGGTGTTTGTTCTATTGTCTATGTTTTGAATCTAGCAGTTTGATCCTCAATCCTAAAAGTGGCTTCCGTGCACAGTTTTATGGTGTTAGGGATGCCAGTTGCAGCTATAAATTCCTCTGGTTGAGCCATATCCGCTTACCACATCCTGAAAATATGCTCAACTATTTTTTCCCCTGCATCCCTATATATTGTGGCCTGTAGTGATATTACTTCCATATACATTTCTCTTTCCCTTCCTTACAAACCCACCCATCGAATCGACAGTCTGAATGGACAGCTAAGATAACACTGCCATTTCTCCCACACCATGCTGACCTTGTTTCTTATTTAGCTAGTGATGTGTTAGAGTCAGCATGCTGTGAGGTTTGCAAGAGCCCATCTCTCTTTTTCTAGTGCTACAATTAGGTTCCATAAGAGAGAAGAATGCTATGAAGGGAAGCCTTAGGTTCTCAGATATTATTTCTCTCTGGACATTTTGTGGCAACAAAGGAAGGCCTTGGTGTCATCATGCCTACACGTGACAAGATGGTCAATGAATCTTTTGTAAATCTCATTCTGGATAGGGAAAAACAAGGGAATTGGAAAGATGCATTTTAATCAGCTCTAATGGCAAAACTCTGACCATTCTGCCTTGGTGGAGTTAGTCAAAGAAGGGAAGAGATGGGAAGAGGAAGACGAGAGAATGTAAGAAGGCAAGCAAAGGGAATGGCTTGTATTTGCTCATACCTGCGGCAGGAACAGGTGGGGTTAATATGAAGCAATCAACTTTCCTATGTCTGCTTCACTCTCCTTTTGCTTTCTCCTATTCTGGCTTGCTCATGATTCCTCATGGCGTCTAAAGCTATCTCATGGCCTTCCTTGACAGAGACTTTCAGCATTCTTTCACCCATTTCCTCTTTCAAATACCCAAGAAAGAGAATCTGACTGGCCTGACTTGTCTTTTCACCTATGGCCACCCCAGAGGCGATGGTTTGGCTGCTCTTGCCTTAGATTTGCACTCCTGGCTGTGGCTGGAATGGCAGGGCCACGTGATCTAGAATAGATCCTCCTGGGGCTCCAAGTTCTGCAAGGGCTGTGTTGGGCACATTCTGGGGAATGGTGGGTGGCAGCCGCTCTCACCTCAGGTTTCCCTACACAGCAGACACACACTATTCACATTTGTAGTTAATTGTGTTCCCCAGAAAATATATGGCAAAAGGACCCACGAACAAAGGAATCTGGCACTGGCAGTTGTAGGGTGCTAGTTGTTGATACTTTTGGCTCAAAAGGAAAGGCTTCTGTGTTAAAATCCATAGCAGGAAACAACACAACAACTACAAACAAAAAATCCTCAAGAATGATTTAACTCATGGAAACATATATAAATAGTCATTTATGCCCTTAGAGAATGAATGAAAGATCAAGGTTGGAATAATGAAACAAAGAGCCTTTTCTTTTTCTTTTTCTGCTTGAGAAAAATCACCCAAGGACTAGAGATTTCAATATTCTATTGTTTCTCAGCTATGAATGCAAATATGTATATTCCAGAAGTCAGCTGGAGGCTTGCTTGCTCCTCGAGCTCTAGACGAATTTGCCTTCAGCCCCCAAATTCCGTGGTCCTAGAGCTTTAAATCCCAGATTTCTACTACTTCCTAGGGTGTGGATACAAGTAGGATGGACACTTGTGTCCTTTTGGCTTTCTCTGCCACTTGGGTTCAACTTCCATCAATCTACCCCTGGCCTGTAACATGTCCACTCTAAGATGAAACTGCTCCTTGGGGAGAGTTTCCCGAGGGGCCATTGTGAAGGGTCTCATTGCACGGATGATGTCTCTGCCAACTTCTGGCCCTTTCTCCCTCTCTCCCAGCCCTGCTCCTTACCTCTCCCTCTCAGATTTCTTCAGATGGCAGGAGGTCTTCCATTTCCCTTTCTGATCTTTTTCAGAGCAACTCAACTCATCCTCCAGATTTCTTTTCCCTAGTTTGCACCACCAATCCTATAAAAAAACATGAAACAGAATTAAAGGACTTCCACTTAACAGTCTCTATGCTTAAAGGAGGCAGTTGGAGTTATAACTAGCATATGCATAACAAAAACGGCATATAGTACTTTATAGTTAAAAAACCCCACCAAAATGTGAGATTAGAACAATCACCCCCCTTTTTATCAATGAGAAATTTTGGGTGCTGAGGTTAAGGGACTTGAGATCACTAGTCAACCAGTGTGGCAGCTTAAATGCCGATGTGAAAGTTGTGATTTCAGTAGATTCACAGAATGCCATAGGCTTCACATACCTGCATTTCAGCAAGGCTATTTGTCAGTTTGTTAACACATCTTGGTGGGGCAGATGGATCTATGTTCCTGGACAATTGAGTAGATCTCTTTCTGGCTGAATGGCCATTGCCAGAGAGTGCTAATTAGTGAACCACTATCAAATGAAGAAAAGTTAGAATAAACCTTTGGCACTCTGTGGTCTCCAAGCGCTCACAGTCCCTCCTGACAGCACCGTGATTCCATTTGGGCGCATTGCTTGTCCTCCGCCGTGGGTAGTTTGGGTGGAAAGAAAATGCAGGTGGAAACCTTCAGTAACAAATGCTGAAGGGTCTTGTCAGCCAGATCCTTCCTTTTAGTGCCTGGAACAGCCAGGAGCCAGTCACAAGACCTGGGCTTAGCCAAGAGGACCTTTCTCCTAGCTCTTCAAATCTTGAATAGAGTGATATAGACAAACAGATAATGATTTGAGCTTATTCATTCCAGAGCCAGCCTCCTGGGCAAGACTGTCAGGTTCCTAACTTTGGCACTGCTTGGTTCTGTTGCTCCTAGGCATGGTTCTTTTCCTTTTAGTTCATTTCATTTGCCTAGTTTCCCAGAATGTGTTTCTGTTGACAGAAATCAGAGGACCTAAATGAGAACAGATGTCTGTAGTAGCATGTCAAAGTCTGTCCATGTCTCTTTGCCTTTTTGCCATTATTTTTAAATGACTGGGATAAAAATGTGGATGACATCAGGCTCCAGATGATTATAACAAATGAGAATGATGAGTTAAAATAGATGAAATATTACTAATAAGGATGATTGCAGCTTGGCATTTTAGATGCTGAAATCTAACTGTGCACCAAGTTAGTAAGTGGTAGGAGCGTGTGTTAGAGTAATAATAATAGCCCCCACTTAAGGCCTAGTTATAGAGCTGCTCCAAGGAAGCCATTCTTGTCCCACAGATGAGGAAACTGAGGCTTGCAGTGATTCAGCTAAACCCCCGATGGTGGTAGGGTTTGAACACAAGTTCTGGCTTTTTCCATAATCCTATAGATAGCAGACAAAGCTGTAATCCAGGGGATTTAACCACAGACAGGTGCTGGTGAGGGCAGCTCTGGTTCCACACTCAGGTGTGGTTTCAGCAGGTGTGGACCCTGGGGCGTTTTAACCCAGAAGGTGAGGCAAAGTGAACTGCAGGGGATAATTAAAATCAAGGTGGTGGTCATGCATTGCAAAACTCCACAAAGTAAAGATGTCAGTTCTCCCTGAGTTGATCTATAGGTTTAATGCAAATCTTATCAAGATCCCAGCATGGCTTTTAATAGACATAGACAAGCTTATTCAGAAATTTACATGGAAATGTACAAGACTTAGAACAGCTGAAATATTTTGAAAGAGGAATAAAGTGAGAGTAATCACTCTACCTGATGTTAAGGCTTACTCTATAGCTATAGTAATCAGGATGGTGTGGTGTTGGTGAAGGGACAGACACATAGATCAATGGAACAGAATAGAGAACCTACTTGTAGACCCACACAAATATGCCTAATTGAGTTTTGATGAAGTTGCAAAAGCAATCCAATAGAGAAAAGATAGCCTTTTCAACAAATAGTGCTGGGGCAACTGGACATCCATAGGCAAAAAAAGAGGAAAAATCGATAAACTGGACATTATTGAAATTAAAAACTTTGCTTTGTTAAAGTATGTTAAGAGGATAAAAAGATAAGCTACAGACTGGGAGAAAATATTTACAATCCTCGTATCTGACAAAGGACTTGTATCTAGAACATATAAAGAACTCTTAAAACTCAACAGTAAAAGTTAAACAAACAATTCAGTTAGAAAATGGGCAACAGATGTGAACCGACATTTCACTGACAAGAATATACAGATGGCAAATAAGCATATGAAAAAATATTAAGTATCATTAGCGATTAGGAAGATGCAAATTAAATCCACAATGAGATTTAATTGCATACCTATCAGAATGAGTAAAATAAAAACAACAGTAATGACACCAAATGCTGGCAAGGGTGTGGAGAAATTGGATCACTCATGCGTTGCTGTGGGAATGTAAAATGGTACATCTACTCTGGTAAATAGTTTGACAATTTCTTATAAAACTAAACAGGGATTGCACTCTTGGACAGTTACCCCTGAGAAATGAAAACATATTCACACAAAAACCTATATGTGAATGTTCATAGCAGGTCTATTCACCGTAGCCCTAAAGTGGAACAACCCAATGTGCTTTGACTGGTGAATGGTTAAACAAATTGTGGCACATTCATACCATGGAACACTACCAGCAATAAAAAGGAATGAACTAATTGATACACACAACAACTTGGATGGTTTGCAAGTGAATTATGCTGAGTGAAAAAAGCCAGGCTCAAAGGTTACATTATGATTCCATTTATATAGTATTCCTGAGACGAAAAAAAGTCATAGAGATGGAGATCACATTAAGAGGGAGAGAGCTGGCTGTGGCTATGAAAGGGTAGCACACAGGATCCTTGTGATGGAACTTCTGTATCTTTGTGCTTTTGGCTGCACAAATCTACATTTGCGAAAAATTGCACAGAACTAAATACACACACATATACCCACACACTCAGTGTGTGTAAAACTGGTGGAATCTGCATAAGGTTGGTAGATTGCATCAATGTCAATTTCTCGGTTGTGATATTGTCCTATAGTTATACACAATGTTACTTACCACTGAGGAAACTGGGTTAAGGGTATACTGGTTATCCCTATTATTTCTTACATGTGAATATACAGTTACCTCAAAATATAAAGTTAAAAAAATCAAATGAGTAACTTCTGCAATCCAGAGAGGACGCCAGTCCGTAGCTGGTGTAAAGCCAGCTGTCGCCCATTTCCCCGTGTAGGCCAAGGCCAGCTCCACCTGCCTCCAAGGCCCATGTTTTCTCCATGTGATGCTGTCTCCTGCTGACCTCCACTTCCTCCATCCCAAGGACTGGGCATCACAGTATCTGGCACATCAGGTTCATTAATGTTTCCTGAAGGAATGAGATTTTTTCTCATCTCCGTTTTCTGTGAAGTTCTCCAGTAGATGGCTTTACTCTGTTACAAGTCTTTTTCACTGCTGTTACCTTATTATCACTGTTATTTTAACACATTACATGACTAAACTGCAAAGCAGACCACAAAAGTGGAAAAAAGGGAGTGCAACTTGCAGATGAATTAACAGCTGACTTCCTAGCTTTTAACTAATTCTTCAAAGACCCCAGACTCAAAGTTGACAGTATAAACAGACAAAAATAACGTGGAAGAAAGCAATTACCATATAACAGGGGTTCATCATGTCCTAGAACAGAATACTGAGCATGTCTTTGGCGGAGAAGAAAAAAGTTTTGTTTTCATTTATTTACTTTCCAAAACAGAATGAAGATTTTTGAGGTCAGGGCAACATAACTGTAATTCTCTGAGTCACTATGGCAAAACAAAACTTGGCAATCGTTCGGTGTAAAAGTTCAAGGATTTCTTTTCCCATTTGTCACTCAGAATAGAAGTTAATCATAAAAATAGCTATTTGAGAATAGCACAACCACACAAACAAGGAGGCTTCAGTGTCCTTCCAAGATCGCAGAGCGGTTCCTAGGTAGTGGGCCAGATTCTCTTATGTGGCATCCAGAGGGACCAGTTTATTTTCCACAGCTTTTCCTCCTTAAAGCTTGCAAGAGCATTGAATTTGGAAGTGTTCAACATTTAACGGAGTTCACTCACCGGGTTAATCTGCTCTCTTATAGGCTATGTAGGTATCCAACCAAGACCAGAAAGGAAGAAATAATGAAGGAAAAAATGAAACCAAAGATTGGGTTCACACTGCGTGTTGCATATGAGGTTAGAATTGAGTGCCCCTTGTGTAAAACAGCAAGGATGCTGCCTCTAACTGCATCCTGAGGAAGTTCTGGAGATAAGAAAGATCTCTGGGAAGATTATGCCAAGCCATGAGTAACTTCCTAAATGGTCCACCCCACCTTATGCGGGTGTGTTATGTATTAAAGCACAGTCCTGGTGTAGGGAAAGCACTTGTACATTACTACCTGTTGTTGTTATTGTTGTTATAACCATCATTATTAATTTGATCATCAATGTGTGGGAGTGTGGAAAGCATCATTGGATAGCCTCCCCATTGCCTCCCTGCTTATTTTAGTGCCAGGATGTCATGGCTGGAATGAGATCTCACAATGGTGAGGTTTTATCATCATCCCCTGCCCTTCTCTCTTGATATGTGGAAGAACAAACATAGCTTTCGTGATCCCTAAACCAGGGGCAGATAAAACATTATTACTCCCCCTTGCAGAGTCCTGTGTATTCAGCAGTTTTTAGTTACAGCATTGGGACCCCCTGTGTCTGGCTGTATCAGTCAAGCACACTGGTGTATACTCATGCCCTTGGTATAGTCTGTCATAACGAAGTAGCTAATGGTGTATCCTGACCCTTTGGCATCTCTACAAATTATTTCCTTACACAGCTATTATGATGGCTGTTTGACTTACAACAACATGACTTGTTTTGCTTAATGGTGAATTCTATGTCAACATTTCTGACTGTCCAATCTGTAATGGGTAATGCTGACTTTGGCCCAGTAGCCAGAGAAATTGCTCTAAACAATTTATACCCAGTCAAAGCAGATGCTACAATTTCATTATTTTGGACCACTATCAGCTCTACCCAGAGCCCAATGCAGCCACTATCCCTTGCCAGATATGTCTCTATCTCACAGTGTCAAATTGGAGTGGTAGACACAGCTTTATTGATACTGCCTTCTGGAAATTTCCCACTTGCCAATGTGTTTGATTCTTGGAAATACGATTTAGTTTATCCCAACAAAATCCTATAACATCATATGTGAGCAAAGGGCTTAAGATTAGGTGTTAAATGGCTCATTTCTGGTTCACTTGGCCATTGCTAAATGGATAATTCTGAAAAATTAACTATAGAAATCCATATTTTTTTGACAAGCCCAGTTGGGTTGTCATACCTACCATACTCCCTGGTGTGTCTTATCCAAAATTGTTACTTCAATGACCACCCCTAGGCTATTCACTCTGGAAACTGTATTTCCAGCTCAGATTTCAAACTGAACCCAAACCAGAATATGCAGCTAAATATACTCTGTGTGAACTGATCAGTGAAAGAAGAAATGTAAATGTCTGATAAACATGAAGATGCTCAACATCTAGTAGTGGTCAGAGAAATACACATTGAAATGAGACGTTATTTAAAAAACTTTATTGGAGTGATGAAAATCTGTGGAAAGGCCAAGATCAAAGTCCCATGTTCCTTAGTTGTTCTTGGAGGTTTTAAGCCATGAATTAGACTCCAGTGATTTGATGGAAGGTCCTAGAAGAGACGGAAATAATATCCAGAGCCTTTCTGTGGGGTATGTCCACTGGGCAAGCATTATTCTGGTGGGGGGGAAGCAAGAGACATCTATGACACACTCCTTGACTTTAAGAACCTCATGACTGTAGCAACTAAACTACCAGACCAAACTATTAGCAAACATTGAAGGTGAAACTGTGTTATGTTCTAACTTCTAAAATGAAAATTTCATGTGACGGAGATGGTATTGGATGAAATAATCAAAGAAGTCTTCCTTAAGAATGAGATACTTGAATTGGATCTTGAGTGAAGGTAGTGTGAAATTTCAAGGAGCAGAAGTAAGGCATGGCAGGATGGGCTCCCACATTAGCACCGGTAGAGAGGCAGGATGAGTAGAGCTGTGGTGGGAAACAGCAAGAACAAAAGCTTAATAAACGTGGAGGCTCTTGGGAGGAAATGAAGAATGAGTTATCCAGCTGAGACTTGATTACGAAAGCTCTCAAAAGCCAGGAAGAGAAGTCTGGAATCGATGTAGCACGCCATGGGCAAACTTTTTATCTGAGTGAACATTTATTGAACATCTTCTGTGTGTTCTCAGGGTCCTGAGGAAACAGAGAGGAATAGCACACGGTCCCACCCTGAAGGAGTGTGCAGGCCAGAGCTGACGATGGATGTGAAAGGGGAATCTTTGATTAGTCAGGCAGGAGTATACAGAGATGAGGAATTAAGGAACCTCAAGAACAGAGGCTGGGACAGAAGCAAACCCAAGGCAAGGGGATGTGTAGCAGCTGTTTTTAGGAAATTGGGGTGTTTGTAACCCAATGTTTTCAGCTTTGGAGCTTCAGCTGAACCTTTGAGATAAGAGGAGGAGTTAAGGTTGCCAGATTTAGCAAATAATTTTTTCAATATAAATATGCCTCATACAATATTTGCTGTTTATCTGAAATTCAGTTTAACTGGAAATCCTGTATTTTGTCTGGCAATCCTAGGAAAAAAGTCCTATTTTACATCCTGTTACAATTTTAATGGCTCACGTCCTATAGCAAAGTAAGTACAAGTTGGGTGTGCCAGCTGAAGATTCAACAGGGAACATGCCAGCTTTGGTTTGAGTGTATGTGTGTGATTAAGTACTGGAAAAAGGCCCTCCCTTACCACAACAGTTAAATATCATACAAGAAAATACCTCATTTCAGCAAATATCCTTACAGAGAAGAACCCTATATAATGAAACTTCTACTGAGTTCTACTAAGTTCTAACAAGGGTTCTTAGCAATAGGATTGTTTTTTTGACCCAAACATGAGGAACTAAGCGTAATAAATGATAATCTCTGCCACATTTGCTTATTCAGCTCCTGTTCTTAAATGTCGTTTATCCTCGAGAATTGATGTACTTGATTGTGTACTGTTTTCATTTCCAGAGGAAAGAGGACAAGGGAAGTGAGTTCTTCACAGTTTTATTGTTTTGGCCTCAAAGATTCCAGCAGATTGCCATTTCCTATCTCCAACCTCCAGCAAAATCTACTTATCTCCCCAACCGCTTGCCAAAGCAAAACAAAGTAAAACAAAATCATCGAAGATTCCAGAGGATCGAGAAAGTCCTGGAGGATAAGGATTAAAGAGTAGTTGTGAGGGCCCTTTGACATCAATTTCTTTCTCCCAGAGAGTTCATGAAATTCTTTTTTCTGCTTCTTTTACTACAGAGAGATTTGACTTCAGCTCTGCTACGTTACTGACTCTTGACAACTGGGGGTTTGATTTCTAGCCTTGTAATTGTGTGATAAAATTCCATAGTCACAAAACCATTTGGAGCCTGGAACATTTGTAAGAATTGGATTTTTGCTGAAATATATAAGAAATTCCCAAAGGTACGGTTTAATCCAGGAAAATACAAATCACAATAAAGGGGTACATGGAGGATACACGGCATGGACAGGCATCGCTTGGTGGCAAGCAACAGAAATCCTTTAAGCAAGCTCAAGTGGAAAGGGGTTTATTTCAGGAGGCTTCAAATATTTTGCAGGAGGTAGAGCTGTTGCAATGACAAAGCTTTGAGACTCTCCTCTCTCTGCCATCCCCCACCCTGACGATATTACTGCAGCCATTCCAAAGCAAAGTCAGCACCTTGGTTTGTTTACATGACCTTCTGAGTCCTGCGCTTGTGGCTTAATAGCTAGAATGTTGGTGTCTGAGTTCAACCCTCCATAAAGGAGACTCTGAGTGCTTACCTTTAATCAAGTGTCCATCAATAGGATGTAGGAAGGGTCCCGTGGCTCCTCGTCTCCTACGCAGCACCCTGGGCATGGTATGGGCAGAAATTTGGACAGAGCAGCCAAATCAAGTGACGTGATGATTGAGGTATTTTTCTTGCATATTTTCCTCTAATTGTTCCTAACCTGAATAAGGGGCTGATGTTGTGGTCTGGTTTTTATGAACTTTTGTGTGTGTGTTTTTCAATCAAGTTCTAAATTCACTGAGTAAATCCTTCAGAACATTCAGCTCTGTAACATGGGTTTTGTGGTTTAGATTAGCTGAAGCTAATCATACCATGGACAGTACTCTCCCACAGATGGTTTAAAAAATGTTTAAGTTTGTCTCAGATTTTCAAGATCATTTGTTCCATCTAAACTGCAGACCTGAATTTTCTGAAGCTGATCGCTTTCCGAAGACATAAAAGGAGGGAAACATGCATTTTCTGATTATCATTGCTCTATCTCAGGTGGCGGGGACAATGTCACTGATATGAAGGTGATTGGGGAGGTGGACTTCCAGGTGGTGCCTTAGATTAGCCATGGGACAGCCATTCCGGTTGCCTCCCAATCTCTTTTCTAAAGCAGATCTGATTTAATGGCAATGCCCTTACACATCCAAGACCCCTTTGGTCTATAAACTCTTCATACCACCATGATAAGCAAAGACAGCACTTGATGCAGCTCACTGTTAAGTGAAAGAAGGAGGAATCTCTTTATATTAAACTCACTAATCAAAGACTTAAGGCTTACCGAAGGATATTTCATGGAATAGTTGGTTATAGCAATTGAGTTTTCTAGAGATAAGTTTTTTGGCCTTTTCTTGAGTTGTATTGTGCCTTGTGTGAGACTGGGAGTAGACAAGACGGAGTGGAGATGGCCTTTTATAGGCTTCCAGTTAAGCTTTCAATTTACACTGGTTATCTATACCTGTGGATGCTCTCACATCATTATCTGTGAGATAGTGGAGAGAAAAAAATGGCATTCTATTTTCTGCACCCTCTTCTCCTTGAGATCTTGCATCTTCATTTAAAAGTAATCAGGCAGGCAGGTGAAGGGATTGGAAAAAGGATGGCTTTTAATAGCTTTTGAGATCAAGATTCCCACTTTCTCCTTAAAGGCTGGCCCATGCTTTTGTGATAGCCAATATGGTATTTTCTGTTCCACCTTGTGTGTTTTAAGAATCTTGCACTTTTCAAATTAAGAATGCCTTAAAGAACGACAGCAGGGTACCTGGAGGTAGCATAAATAAGAGACAGAATATTCTTTAAAATCCACCCAATTCATTCTATCCATCAATTACAAAGTAGCCAGCCTCCAACACTAATCTTAGGTCTCAGTCGACAAAGTCAAGATAAAGTGGTCTCTATAAAGAGCATCTATGGGGAGCATGCTCCCCGGTGGAAATGCTGGGGGATTATTTGTTTGACTCTAACATCCCCCTCTCTTCCCCTTCCAAAGGGCCTTGGGTTGGGTAGATGCCGTGGTGCTGGAATCTTAATCTGGAGGGTGAGCCAGTCAGTCATAGAGGAAAGTCAGGTGTTATATACTTAGAAGTCCTTGTGTAGACACCAAATCCAGAGGGGCACAGGCAGATTCAAGCCAAGGATCTCAGTGCCAAGATGAGAGTGGCAGAAATGCAGACCAAAGTAAATGGATAACACATACAGAAGGGTAGAGGATGGTGGCTAAAGAGATGGAATGGGCGGGATCTCAGGGAGCTGGTGTTAGGCCTCAGCATTTAAGTGTTGTGTGAGCACATTCTAGGCCAGTGGTGCTCAGCTGCAGTATCCTAGCAGTGTTGGCCTGTGACTCCTGTCAGCAAAGAGGATGGGTGAGGCTGTTGAGCGTGCCCTGCAGCATAGCCAAGAAGCTGACAGGGTCCTCTCTATAGGGACAGCGTGACTCTCCTTCACACTGTCCCACAATAGTTGGTTTACAAGAAAAAATTCCCCAAGATTTTGAGCCCCGGGTGTCCATGGATTATTACAGGTCTGTGATGAATCCATATCATTCTTCAACAGGAAGACAAAGAATGGGCTCCTGATGCCATTGCAGTGGCTGTTGGAAGCACCTGTGGTGAAAGGGTGAATGAATATCTCTGGTTTGACCATCATTCTTTGGCCCAGCAAAGCAAACATCTGCCCACAAAGCTGGGTGTGTCTTGCCCCAACATTATTACCGTGATATAAGGAGACAAAAGTGGTATAATTTTGTTTGAGTTTTGAGGACTCCAGGAACAATGGGTGTATATTGAAATGCCCAACTCCTGACTTCGTGTGGGGAGTGGATGAGGGTGGCGACTGGCCCAGGCATATGCCAACTGTGTGACTATGACCAAAAATTAGGTTCTATGAGATTAGTCCTACCCAAAGGAAGATGGGAGAGGAAGAGGGCAGGCCAAATAAGAGATGCCTTGGGAAAGTCAAGGGTCAGACAGCAGGGATGCCACACATAGACACCAATGCGGAGATGTAAGGAAGGACTAGGTTAGGAACCAGAGAGGGATCAGATCAGTGCAGAAGTCAGAGAGACAAGAAAGGGAGTGGGGTAGGGTGGTGGTGGGGAGGCAAATGGGTGTGCTATCAATTGTTAAAATAATCAGGAATGTAATTTATTAATTCAATACATCATTCAGTCATTCAAGAAGTGTGCCTTCATTCATTTGTTCAACAAATACTTAAGTGCCTGATATGTTCCAGGATCTGTGCCTAAATCTTGGGATACGATACTGATGGGACCCAGTCACCAACATGGTGTGACAATGACTATGACTTGAAAGAGTTTTGAGGACATGTAGGGAGGACACCTAAAGGAGTCTTGGGAGAAAAGGGGAGCCTTCCTCCTGGTAGAGGATGTGGGCTAAGCCTCAGTTACAAATTGCAGTTGAGTGGAGGATGCCCATCTGAGGCAAAGGGAACAGCATATGGGAAGGCTAGGCAGCAGGAGACAGCACAGTGCCTTGGGGAAGTTACATAGTGTTTGGCCCAGTTGGAGCAGAGAGGGCGAGGAGGGGCATGGCCCGGTTGAGGAGTCAGATCAGGGGCCGGAATATGGAGGGCCTCCTGAGCCATGGTGAAGACTTTGGGCTTTGTTCTAAAAGCCATGGAGAGCCACCGGAAGGGCTTGAACTAAGAGAAACTCCATCTGAGCTGTGTTGGGAAAGACCACTCTGGCTGCAGGCTGTATAATTCAGGGCTCAGATGGCAATGAGCTGGACCCAGGAAATGGCAGTGGAGCTGGAGAGAGACAGACAGACTGGAGAGAGGCTGTCAGTTGTCAAGGTGACAGGGCATGGTTATTGGTCAGAGAAGTAAGTGAGAGGGAGGAGGCAAAGATGACTCTTGCGTTTCTGGGTTAGACAGGGAAGGGTGGCTGGTGCAGTCCTTTACCAGTATGGAGAACTAAAAGGAGAATTGGGTTTTGGAGGGAGGACCCTGAGTTCAGTTTTGGGCATTTCGGGATTGGGGGTGGCAGTGCCTGTCCAGGTGAGTGGGGAAGGCTGCTCACAGGACCAAGCAGAGGCTCATTGTGAGTCAATAGAGTTATTTTTCTCCCTGGTACAGATGAGGATCTGCATTGGGAAAACAAGGAATTTGGGCTGGGAATATGCCAGAGGAGTAAACCTCAAGTCAGGGTCTAGATCAACAGTAACAAGATTTAGCTTCTGAATGCGAAGAGACAAACAAGATCCACATCTCTCAGTGTATTAAAAAGAAGTCATGGAATTTCACTTGCACCAATGGTTCTTGTTTTACAAATTCCTTGACACGCTTCTGTAACAAAGCAATTGCTTTGTAATGTGTTTCGGGAAAATTCCTTCATGGCACGCCCAGAAAATGGTGTACTTTATGAAAGGTATGCCACCTCCCTGGGCTGGTGAACCCCCCTGTCTCTGATTTTCTCCCCGTTGGGTCATTATTTTACTGCTGTCAGGATACCGCCCAATGCCTGCCAGTCTTAAACCCCAGAAGAGAGCCATCTGTTGAGTTGTGGAATTTCAGCCACAAGTCATGCATCGTTATTCTGGCCAAGGTGTGCTGCTGCTTGTAGAATTTTTTATACGTGGAAGCCCAGCTTATGTTCTGAATTAGAGGCTCTCATTTGCCTGTGGCAAATTGCAGCATATGCTGGTGGAAATTACCTCCTGGGTGATACTTGAGATATTTGGGATAGTATTTGTTGAGACAGCCCACTACCCCTTTTAAACAACTCTTTCTCGATTACCGTTCAATCTTCAAATTCAGAAATGTGTGTGTGTGTTTATTTGTTTGTTTGTTTGGATTGTCTCATATCAAAAGCATTTTCCACTTTCTCATTAGGAATTTTCTCTTTATCCAGAAGGAGAAAAAACTTGTAGAGAACATACTTTATATTTAAGTTTTTAAAACAATGACCTGTTTAAGTATGCTTTCAAGGTTGTATTCTGGCATAATATATTTGTAATTTTAAACTTTTAGAGAGAGATTGATTTTGAATATAAGCCAATATCAGTGATACCTGCTAAGGAATAGTTCCGTTTAATACCTTCAAGTTGCATAGAAGCTCTAGCTTCTTGGGAAAAATAGCTAAAGGTAATGCGGGTGGTTTAGGAGAGAAATGCATTGCGGGAGGCAGATGTGTTATGTGGGTTCATGCTACAGGTGCTGGGCAAGTCTCGTCTTTCTTTCTAGCTCTGTCTGGACCAGAAGGACCTTTCCTTGAGCTGAGAGACAGGAAATACTGTAGCAATGAGGAGGTAGGGAAGGCTGAGTCTGCTAGCTGGATGGGAAAGCCCTAGACATCAGGAATTTCCTTTTCCTGAGTAATTAAAGCCCACTGCAGACAGAAAACTTTAGTAATTTTAACATGTGGTGAGGCTAAAAGTTCTGGGAGGTTTTAGTTATAAGAGATTGGGATAGACTTATACTCGATCTTGGAGACAGAAGTGGAGTTAAAACGAGTATCTACGGATGAAAGTCCTTCAAAGGTGCTCCAACACCCTTTGGATAAAGCCTAACCTTCTTAAAATGGCACATGAAGCTTTTATGATTTGGCCTCTGATTGCATCCAGTCTTTTTTTTTTTTAAAGATTTTATTTTTTCCTTTTTCTCCCCAAAGCCCCCCAGTACATAGTTGTATATTCTTCGTTGTGGGTCCTTCTAGTTGTGGCATGTGGGACGCTGCCTCAGCGTGGCTTGATGAGCAGTGCCATGTCCACGCCCAGGATTCGAACCAACAAAACACTGGGCCGCTTGCAGCGGAGCGCGCGAACTTAATCACTCGGCCACGGGGCCAGCCCCCATCCAGTCTTATTTTTTGCCATCCTTGCCCATCACTTTCTTTAACACCTGACACTCTGTCTTCCTCGTCACCATCCCACCTCCGTGCTCGCACCAACCGCGTTACGGAACTTGTTTTAAGGGTGACTTTCTTGAACATACGATGTTCTCAGTTCCAGGTCCTCACGTGAGCTTGATCTTCTACTTCCTCCATGTGTGGTTAATATCAAGTCTCAGCATAGATAACATTTTTCTCCCAGAATCCTCCTTACCTTTGTGTATGCACTTATAATCTCCTGATTCTCACCTTCTATAGCACTGACAACACTGTATTGGAATTACTTGTTTATCATGTGTGTCCCTGATAGTATTGAAAGTTCTATGAGGGCCAGGGGCAATGTCTGCCAACTTAGTATTGTATTTCCTGTGTCTGGCACATGGCAAGTGCTAGTGTAACATTTGTTGAATTGAATTGTTAAGCTGATGCCAATTTGAGAGAAAGGTGCTGAATTGTACAGAATCATTTGTATTTCAACACTTACTCTTTCTGTGCATCCTATTCAAATAAACTTTTATGAGACTATGAGGCAATATTTATCCTTAGCTTTTAAAGTATACTATTGTGAAAAAAAGAATATAATTAAATAAAAATCATGATTATTCTCTGTATTTCAGTTATAAATTCCTTGAAATAAACTAACAGATCTAACATAAAACCAACTTTGATTCCTACTGACCTTGGGAAGCTTGCCCTCACGAAACAACTATGACTTGGAAATAAATGACCTTGCTGCCTTTTTCAAGGTCATATGATAGTTTGCTGATGAAGCACACCTCAGTTTTCTTATTTGTAAAATGAGGATATTACGACTTACTAAATATGCTTGTTGGGAGAATAAAATGAGATCATGACTATAAAGGACTAGCCATGGCACCTGGCACACAGTCAAAACTAAGTAAATAGTGACTTCTCCATGAACATGACTCTCTCTGAAAAACTGGCTTGATCTCTTCCAGTGGGTGATATTTCTAGAGACAAGCATGGGCTCACAACGCTCTGACTTCCTTACTGTGCTTCTGAAATTTTCCTGTGTGTATACGCGTGTGTGCATGCCTGTGTGTGTGTGCATGTGCGTACATGTGTGTATGTGTACATATAATTCTCATGCACATGCCCTCACTGTATGGACTGTATATCATATAGAGGTGGAATTTTTCAAAAACTTTTCTCTTGTAATCTGCATTTTCCTCGACTCTCTACTGACCTTACCATGTAGTTCAAAGCATCACTCAGGTGTCACTGACACCTTTGAGCCCTTCTGCTCAGAACCGGGCTTAGAAGATTGAAAATTTTGAGAGTGTGTACATAATGATAGAAAGTTCTAAATAATAAATTAAAAGAGAGTTTAGAGCCCTTGTTACAGCCGTCTGTGTTACTTCCCATTACAAATTAAAATATCCTTCTTGACACAGGTTTAATTTTTCCAAACACCTGTTCTCAAAGACAATGTACTTTTTACAAAATCAGAGTAGCAGCACTTTGAAAATATTTTGCTTTACTGGAAATTCAGTTCTATTCCAGAATAAATTTTCTCCAAGAGGCATGGGTAGTAGATTCTCCTATGTAATGGGGAAAATAAATTCCCAAGGATAATCTGGATAAAATATACAGAGACCATGCACAGATTTCCTTTCCTTTCCCTTTCAATATTATTTTAAAACAATCAGCCTGAGTCCCTTTGGTTTTCTTCTCACATTTTACAAAAATCATTATAGAAGCAGAGGTGTGATCAGTTAACAACTATTGAATTCTGGAAAAATAACAACAAAGCTTCCATCTTGAATCATATACAGAAATTGGAGGAATTTCCATCACAACCTTGAGGATTAGGCAGCTTGTTACTACAATCTGTTTTCCTGCACATTGGCTACCCATTTCATAAATAATTCTGGTAGTGTGGTTGCATGATATACTAGTATTTCACTAATTTTTCTACCCAGCCAAACAGCGTCAGGCATTTAATGAAGTAGGTGTCTTTGAAGAGGGACTTCAGTATAGACTGAAATAGGAGAATTCCGGTCTGCAATGACTGTACCATTTTCTAGGCATCATTTACTGTAACTGAGTAGCAAAAGAAATACCAATATTTCCTTAAAACAAGACTATTTGTGAAGCCTGTCACAAGAAGTGGAAAGATTTCTCTTCCTTCCTGGTTTCTTTTTAACTACCTCCATAAAACAAAGGAATTGCCAGAAACCTTTGGATGATTCCTCTATCTTCATGAAAAGGACTGCTTAATTGAAGTTACCGACGTGCTTTCCTTTTTCATTCGAAGATCACCTCTACTCCCTGAAAGGATGTCAGGGGAAAGATTTCTGCCTTCCAGAAGCCTTAGAGAATTATAATCATCCGTCTCCATGTACTATATACTCTCCTTTGAGTACATTAAAAAGCCATAAGATGCAAAACATATAGTATATGTACTTTACTACCTTTCAAATACAGGTTCTTTGGAGACATGATGGGTAAGTTCAGGGGTGAAGGGCAGGGGAGGCTAGATTTAAACAAATTTCTGAGCAATTCTAAGATTTTGTGACGCTGCCACTTACACAATCTAAGGTATTGTTCTGAGCATCACTTCTATGGGCTGACTGCCAATTACCTTCCAATGTTTATTTCTGCTTATGTCTCACACTCAGGAAGTTTCTCATATCTTTAATGTCCTCCTCTTCAAAGGTGGAAAGGCCTGGAGGGCAGAGGGAGCTTGTTATTTGGGGACAAACAAAAATAGACGCTGTGGTCTGGATTTCAGGTTACTGAGTGGGGAAGTGGGGGTGAGAAGAAGCTTGAAACCATGGAGAGTTGTGTCAACCTTACAGCTGAGTTTGATCTTGATTCTAAGGACAAGTAGGAACCATTGAGCATTTTATGAACTAGTGATATGGTAAGATTTTAATTTTAGAAACATCAGAGTTAATTCTGGGTAGTGGGAATATGGGTGTTTGTTTTATCATTCTTTGTATTTCTCTATATTTTCAAAAGTCTAACTCAAGTGAAATAGATAAGTAAAGCTCACTCTGGCTATCGACTAGAGAAGGGATTAGAAGAGATGCAATGTCTACGTCAGTTGGAAATTTGTGATAGTGACACCGACAGGAGACAATGTGTATTAACTGTGGCAGTGCCCCAGTAGAAATGGAGATACACAAATGGATTGAGGCATGTGTAGGAGGTAGAATCAGGATTGGCTGTGGAGGGGAGTGGAGGAAACAGGTGTCATTAATGTTTCTATAAGTGTCAACTGGATGAGTGATTGTCTACACAGGAAGACAGGTAGAAGATGAGTATGTCCACTTGGGACAGTGTGAAGTGTCTGTGAATCATCTTAGTAAAGATGCCTTACAGGCAGTTGAATTTTTGAGTCTGGAGCTCGGGAGAAAGTTCTGGACCACAGATATATATTTGGGCATTGTCAGTCTGTAGAAGACACAGGAGTGGGTGAGATCATTTAGGGAATGTGAGGAGAGTGAAAAACAGGGTGGAGGATGAAACTCTGGGAAACATTTACAAGCATTGCAATGTTAGAGGAAGTGGATGGAGAGCTTGTGTGGTAAAGAAACAAGTCATCGCTTATGCTGAAGAGATCAAGTGAGATAATTCTGAAAAATCATCTTTGATTGAATTTAGTGATAAGAAAGTTTTTGAATAGAACAATGGTGGTGGAATGGCAGGGGAAGATCAGATTACAAAATTTTAAGGATTAAATAATAAAAATACATTTTTGAGGGCTTACTCTGTGCCAGATCCTGTGCTCAGCTCTTTATCAATATTGCCATATTTTATATTCATAAAACCTGATAAGTAGAGCTATTATCAACTCCTTTTTACTTGAGAAAACTGAGACAGAGAGATGTTCAATACTCTGCCTGGGATCACACAATCCGGGGGAAGAAGGGCTCTGACTTAATCTGCTTTAATCCTGACTCCTAACCTTATTGAAGAGGGGAGAGTGAGGGCAGTGAGTGTAGACTCTTCTTTCAGCAGCTGGGGTATGATGTGGAAGAGAGAACTGGAAGGGCCAGCCCATGGAGAAGAGGAGCTTCGTTTGTCTGCTTGTTTGCTTTCAAGATGGGATAACCCGAAGTCTACTTAAATACTGATGGAGAAGGAGCTGGTAAAGGGAGAAGTCAAAGATCTGGAGAGAGAAGGTTGATCTACAGGCTAACCATCCAGATAAAGTGGCATAGGATGGCATAGGATCCAGAGTATTCTATCACTAACACCACAGTGATAGGAGTAGTGGGGATCCCAGGCAGGTGAGCTTGGAAGTAGTTGGTTAAGGGAATTCTTGCCTGATGGCTTCTATTTTCTTTGAGTAGGAGGAGCTGAGGGGCTTTTCTGAGTAAAGAGGGTGGTGATAAGGTAGAAACTTGGATGATATGAAGACTGACATTTGCCAGTGTGGAGAATGTGAGAGAGTGCCAACTAAAGAAATGTAGAAAGGCTCCACGCAGCACTGAAGACCCAGCGGAGGCTGATGACCACTAACTTGTAGTGAAACTGATGTGGGGCAGAGAGAAAGAGAGAAAAGCATTGTTTATGCTAGTGCTTAGGAAGTATTTGTTGAATTATACAAAACCAAATAGATAGCTAGACAGACAGATAGATAGATAGACAGATAGCTAGATAGATAGACAGATAGATAGGTGGTGTTGAATTTACATTGACCTTGTGTCTTCTCTTGAAATTAATTTATTAAAAAAAATTAAATCTATCACATCAGCTAGCTGTTCATCCTCTTCTCATAAAAGGAGAGAAAAGAAAACAAATCCGTATATGTGAGTTTTGTGGAAGTTTAGATGTCAGATAATAGAAGCTCTCTAAGAAGCTTACATTCTGTATTTCTTTCCTCTGTTCTTGCAATTCTGTAAGTCTCTCAAAACTGGGATAAGGAGATAAGAAGAGAAAGAACGGAGGGAAAGCAAGGGGAAGGAGGAGGAAGAGATGAGGATGAGGTGAGACAAGGAGAGGGGACCCTGAGGTGGCTTTGGAGTCCTGGGACACCTGTATTATTAAGAATTCCAATGTTCCTTGGGCTCTCTGGCATTTCTTTATCTGGATTTTCATTCTGTAGCAATGCTCCTGGGTCCTGGCCAGTTCACAGGGTGACTTTGTAGTTCACAGCAGTGACTGACAGCTTTGCAAACCAGGCTTGATGTCTGACAGACAACTCCATCTCTCCTGCTAAGTGTTGGATCTGAACATCTGCATAGCTCTGCAAACCCCAGGGTGGGGATTCCTCTCAGGCCCCTCAATCTGTGCCTGACTCTCTTTCTTCCTGCTTTTATGCAGTTTCTGGACGGCATTTTGTGCATTGTTTTCTGGACAGGAAGAGTTGGAGCCTAACTAAAAATCCAGGTTACTTAGTGGCCTTGATTTGAATGAACCACATTTTAAAATCAGGGCTAGATGGCTTTGAGAGTGGCCACCTTGATTCTTCCTCACAGGGAGATCTGCTTTGCTCATAGGGAGAACAGAGTCACTCTGTGGCCATGGAGACATTACTATTGGTGTTTCAATCTAACACCTAATGGGCCATGTCACCACTCACAGTTGGCCTTAAATCGTGGGCTCTTTAACCAAGTTGGAGAGGAGCTGAAAGATGGGGAAGATTTTTAGACTAAACTGCTCTTGTACTTGGTGAATTCTTGTGAATTAGGGTTAACCTCATAAACTGAAATTCTGGGACACCGAGCCAGGTTTTAACATACGAACGTTTTCCCTCTTTGACTGTTGCTAACAAATCACCCTTGCATTTGATTCATTCATCAAATAGTTATAGATTGCCTCCTTATGTGCCGGCATGATTGTAAAGGGACTCTCCCCTTTCATGCTTCTGAAGGCAGACATTTCTGCCGGGGATGTGACTAAGTATTTTGGGGGAGGAATTAAAGCTCCTGTTTATTGAGCACTTCCCATAGGCTACACTACTTCATCTCTATGCTCACCAAGAACGCATCAAGGTGAGAAGTATTGTGCCCAGATCTGGAAACTAAGGCTTAGACGTGTGAAGTAATTTGCCAGTGAATGGAGGGCTGGACCAAACCCTTGTCTATCTGTCTTCAAAGCTCATGGTCTTTCCACTAATGGAGCCGGTCAAGGAGACAGTTAGAAATGAAGTGAGACTTCAATTTTCAAGAACTAAGATTATTTCCTCTCACAATTATATTGTAGCACTGGAAACAGCCGTGTGCTCCTTTCCCCTAGATAAGGGTAGCTCTAAGGTTATTTTCTTAGCAATGAGACTGCATGTCAAGTCACAGACTGGCGGAAAAACTATTTACTTGGGAATGTAAATGCGAAGACCTCACTCACAAGGTAGTGCAAACCGGAGAGCTCCTAGCTACCTTGAAAATCTGTGTGCATTGTGGATCTTCGTTCCTTTTGTACCCACTCTCCCATCCACTTGACACAAGGAATAAATAGTTGATGTTAAACAAGATATCAACAGGAAGAAGAAAGGGATCACCTTGGTTGAATGCTCCTGGGGTCACTTTGCTTATCTTATTATCCCTTCAATCCTCACACATAATCTGCAAAGTGGAGGTGAAGAACCTGAGGGGAAAGAAGATGTAGGAACTTACCCAAGTAAGACGAAATTCAGGGTTTGAACTCAAGTGTACCTGGCTCCAAAGTCTGCTTTTACTACTATTTTTACGATATTAAGGAGGGGATTTAAGGAGTTGGAGAAGGGAGTAGACCAGGGGTTAGATGTCGCCTCAGCCAGAGGCAGACCCCTTACTCAGGCTCCTGGGCTTTTGATACTTTCTCTTTAATTTCAAAGGGGTGCTTATTGAAAACTCCAAAAGCTGACTAGAGCTACACACAACCTGTATGAATTTCCTATTGGATATCACAAGGCTCTGTAAGTCTTTCCACAGAAACTTCCACATCTGACAATGTCATAAGGTGGAAGGAGCTGCCTTTGGCGTCAGGAGCTCCCTTAGAGCCCTGGGTCTCCTGAGGAGCTGTTCGTTCTTGGGAAAGACCTTCAATTCTTTTGGGCAAAGTCGTAAAACTCTTATTTTCTGTGCATTTTAAATGGAAACAAGAAAGCCTACTGTATTCATTCATGTGTTCACTCTTTCCTTCATTCACTGTTCCTATGTGGGACACTGTTCCAGCTTTGGAAGTTACGGGAGTGAACAAGACAGACAGCATGCCTGTCCTTAAGGAGCTTCCATTCTAGTGAGGAGACTGACCATAAACAAGAAGCCAGTACAGGAATAAGATAGTTCAGATCATTTGAAGTTCCACAGAGGGAGAAAGAAAAAAAACAGAGTCGTAGATATAGGAGGGACGGCATGAGGTGGGGGAAGAGAACATTCTAGATTGGGTGGCTGGAGAAGGCTCGCTGAGGAGATTACATACAAACTGTGATCATAATAGAAGAAACCGGTGGAGGGGAGATGCGCCAGGGTGAGAAGAGAATAAAGGAGGGAGACACGAGCGTGTGCTTGGAGCGTTTGAGGAACAGAAGGAAGACCTTGGATGACTGAGGTCAAGGCATAGTGACATAACGTGTGTGAAAATACTTTGCATGTTTTAAGTAATCATACAAAGACTGCCTATTGCTTTTATTTTCCCCATTCCCATTCACCTTGCCTTGCTTTCTTCCTCCCTCCTTTTCTCCTTTCTTCCTTTCCTTCCTTCCTTCCAGTGTGTCTCCTACACCAGTGCTTCCCAAACTCTGATTAAAAAGAAAGTGGTTTCATTTTTTCTCCCCTATCTGTGGCACTCTGATCTTTCTGTAATATGTCCCATCACCGTCAAATAATGCAGAGCTTTCTAAATGCTGATCTTGGCCTCGGGACTCCCCTCATGGTGGGCTGGTAGCGGATAGTTCACCAACCGCACCTTGAATAGCACTTTCCTACATAACAGGAGTTTTGTGGCCCAATCCTTCACTCACAGGCTTGGTTATTGGGGGTCGCTGATCACTTATCAAACTCTAACGACCCAACCTGATGAACAGCGTTGGTGCCAAGGAGCCCAGAGGAGAGAGCATCGTGCCCTGCTAATTTGGGTCCAGGGAAGACCTCCTGGAGGAAGGGATGACATTTAGGATGAATTGAGTTTGAAGGCTGAGTGGGAGTTTGCCATGTAGACAAGGAAGAGAGCAGAGGAAGGGGGTCTGTAACTTTCCATTTGTTTTATTTTGCTGTTTGTCAATGTCTCATATGAATAAGAAGCATTTTATTTCAATGGGGCGTGGGGTTCGAAAGCACACCCCAGGCATCCACGTAAGCAAACAATGTTCTGGGCCTCAGTGTGTTCTCTGATTTCTACAGATCCTCCAAACTCTCAAAGACAGGGGCCTGGAGGCCGGCGGAGAGAATCACCCTTAGTTTTTCCTGATACCGTTGTATAATAAAACAGTCCAATTAGCCCAGAGCCAGGGCAGCCCTGTGGGAGAGTTCATACAGACTCTAGAAGGAGAGCAGTGACAGGCGGGCATTTCCCACTGGGTCTCAATTCCTTTTACTGAGTTTGAAAAGCCAGGGGGAAGTGTCCAACAAGGATAGAATCCTTGCCAAGGTGAATTTCAAACTGACTCGAAAAGGCTTCAGCAGTAACGGCTGACTCTTAAACGGGGAATGGACAAGGTTATTAAAACTATCAAAGCAAGCCCTGGGTTATGTGTAATAGCCTGGGCTAGCTCTCCTGCACTGTGAAACTTAAATGGTGGAGAGCAGAGGACCCCGTGCCATGCGTGAGTGTGGAATAAATAAATATAAATGTCACATCCCTGAGAGCAATAAGGTTCGTCAAGGGTGACCTGGGGACTTTTCCAATACCCTAAGCAGTGCAGAGAATTTTCAACCACTGGAGAGGTCAGTCTTGCTAAAAAAAAAAAAAAAAAAAAAGAAAACCCGAAAACGTAAACCGAGGACTCTTGGCTTCTAAGGATAGGAAGCAATAGTCTTCTCATTTTGTCTTAATTTTCTAAACAACTGAAAATCAAGCAGAAATTGTTTGTAAGACTTAGCCAATGGAGTGTTCCTCTAGGCAAGGAAATGGAGTTGCTGTGGGCTCTCTTTAGAATAACTACTTTTGCTTTGGCAGACATAAGCTCATTATCCTTTTCTTGGATACTTTTGTTGCCCTGTGATAAAAAAAAGAAAATTCCTGGAAATGTAAAGATTTGAAAAGAGCCTTGCAGTCAATGAAAGGGATTATATCTTATCACCTAGTTTCAGGCTTCGTGGGTACTACAAGTATTTCCAGCAGCTGGAGCTCTGTTTCCAACAGAGGATGGCCACACTTGTGGCAATTTGAAGCAGAGTGGCTAAAAGCTTTGGAGTCATATAGACACAGAGTTGAATTTTGACCCTGCTACTTCCTAGCTGGTATAAGTCATTTTGTCTCTCTGAATCTCTAGTCCTCATATGTGAAATAAGGTAATGATGGTACTTATGAAAGGCCCTTGTTAAGCTTTAAATGAGATACACCAAGGGGACCCTCAGCACAGTGCCTGGTACACCACGCAAGATGGTTTCAGTTAATGCTAGATGCTTTTACCATGTTTTTTTTTTATTTAATTTTTTTTTTTTTAGGAAGATCAGCCCTGAGCTAACATCTGTGCCCATCTTCCTCTACTTTATATGTGGGATGCCTGCCACAGCACGGCTTGACAAGCAGTGCGTACGTCTGCACCCAAGATCCAAACTGGCGAACCCCGGGCTGCTGAAGCAGAACGTGCGAACTTAACCGCTGCGCCACCAGGCCGCCCCCGATGCTTTTACCATGTTATTCATTAGCATCTTTCTGGCTGGCTTATATCTGGGGGAACTGTTGTTAGGTCTGTCTTCTGCTGACACCATTGCTGTGTGTGATAATTAAATTACTTCCATGCTATTGGTTGCCTTCTTCTCCATCACTCAGACAGCCAATGTATGGATTTTTTAATTTGTTTTATTTGATGCAGCAATGAGCTTATACTGTTGTGCTAGCCGCTCTCGTGGACATAGAAAATGGCCTAAAAATGGCAGAAGGGAATGAATATTTATTGAAGACCCACAAAGGGCCTTAGCTACTTCATCTCATTTAATTCTCACAACAGCCCCACATGTGCAGTTCTTGGTTCCCAGAGGCTGCCTGCAATCCGTGCCATGTGGGACCCTCCCTTTCCAAAGCCAGCAGTGGAGAGTCTCCCTCAAGATTAATTCCTCTCATGCTTCTAATCTTTTCCTCAGGAAGAGCCCAGACTCTGTTAAGGTTCACCTGATAATGCCAGGCCCACCTGCACGTCCCTTTTTCTTAAGGTCAACTGTGCCAAGTAATATAACCTAATCATGGGAAGTCCATCACATTCATAAGCCAGGAGATTATGCAGGAGATTATGTGCTTACAGGAACCAGAAAAGATGCAGTTGTGTGGAAAGAACTCCCCCATAGGAGCTGTGGACTTCAGTCATCAAATGCAGCCAGCCCTTGGTCAGATTGTAAACTGAAGAAATATATACTCAAGCATCACTCTCTTCCTCCTTTTTGGTGTACTGCTGGTATGCCCCACTGGGAAACCCAGCTGAAAGACACAGGGCTCGGGAACCAGTTAGTATTATCCATACTTATAAGCCTTCTGGTAGAGAAGAGGGTGGAGAAAGCTCAGAGAAGATCCGGAGGGACATGTGGAAGATACACAGCACACCACCACTTTTTCTCTGGACGCATATTGCTTCCTGAGGGCTCTCTCTAGGGCACTCAACTCTGTAAAGGCATTTGTTCTGATGGGGGTGTGTGTGTATGTGTGCATGTGTGTGTGTGCATGCACGTGTGTGTGTGTGTGAATGTATGTATGCTGGCGTGATAAGTGTATTATTTTCTCATGGCTGCTGTAACAAATTATCACAAATTTAATGGCTTAAGACAACAAATTTTATTCTTGCAAGTTCTGGAGGTGAGAAATCAAAAGTCAGTTCCACTAGGCTAAAGCAAAGATGTCAGCAGGACTGGTTTCTTCTAAAAGAGAACGTTTCCTTGTATTTTCCAGCTTCTAAAGGCCACTTGTACTCTTTGGCTTGTGGTCTCTTCCTTCATTTTCAAAGTGTATCACTTCCATCTTTGCTTCCATCATCACATTGCCTTCTCCTCTCTGTAATCAAATCTTGCTCTGTCTCCTTCTTATTAGAACCCTTGTGATTACAGTTTGAGCCCATTGGGATAATTCAAGAGAGTCTCCCCATCTCAAATACTTAATCACATCTGCAAAGTCCCTTTTGCCATATAGGATAATATATTCACAGGTTCCAGGGATTAGGACCTGGACATCTTTGGGTGTCATTATTCAGCTCATCAGAGTACGCGCAGACTCTTGAGTCAAATGGCTTGAGTTCAACTCTCAGCCCTGACATTCACTAGTGTCATGACTTCACATAAATTGTTTAGCATCTCTTTATCTCAGTTTCATCATCTGCTAAATGAGAATAATAATAATAATATATACATTGCATCATTATTATAAGGATTAAATGGGGTAATTAATGCTGGTTATTATTGTTTTCCCTGATGTTATTTAGGGCCTGTGTTATGCATCTGTTGCTTTTGTCTGCCAGCATCCATTTTCTTCTTCTGCTAATAACACTTCTCTTTTTCTCAGAGACCCTCCTCCACTCTCTGTTCACATGGTTTAGGTGGGGCTGAATTTACTCCTAGGGCTAGGTGTGGGACCCAGGCCTAAACTCACCCATATAGTTTCCTTGCATTGGTCCTGAGGATTGGTTCAAAGACGGGAATGGGAGCCAAGTTGGTCCAAGCAGCACAAGTCTCTGACTTTTCCAGGAGTGACCAGCAAGGGAATATTTTCATGGTGTTGCTGAGAGCAGAATGTGTGAAGCTGTAGCTGTCAATAGTCTTCTTCTTTCCTGTAAAGTTTTACCACACTCTACATCCAACCTGGAGGATGGGAAGCAGAATCAGGGAAGGAGAGAGATCCCTGAAACCTGGGATTAAACCTCAAATCTAGCTGGTCCTGAAACCAGCATTTCTGTGGCCTTTCCAGTTATGTGAGCTAACAAAGTTCCCTCTTGCTTAAGCCAGTTTAAATTGGGTTTTCTGTCATTTTCAATCTAAAAGATTTCCAAACTGAATCATGGGGGCGGGGTGAAGAATCCTTTCTTTCACTTTGAGAGACGATATAGATTTATTGGTCATTTATTGGCCTGAGAAGACTCACAAGAACCCAGAAGCTCCAGTCATGTGTCTGAGACCCCAGAATATTACTGGGGGACAGGGAAGTCCTTAATGTTCTCCCTCATCGTTCACAATGATGGTGGTCACAATAACGGTGACCTCCTCTTGTATGCCATCCATGAGGATAAATCATTTCTAACCCTTGAAACAACCCTGTGAGGGAAGGATTGTCTTACAGACGAAGAAATGGAAGATCAGGGAGGTAAAGGAAATTTTCCAAGGTCAAATGGCTAGTAATAGACAGAAGTAGGGGTCAAACATGGGTCTTTCTAAATCCAGAGTGTGTCTCCTTTCTAATAACTCCCAGAGGCAGTCGGGACCTAGTCCCCGCAGTCAAGAATTGGATGATCCTGTTTGCTGTAGCCGTGGCCACTTGGCCTTCCTGTAGACTGGGATTCTCTTTGTCTTGTGCTGTGCTCTGCTTTTCAGAAGATGCCACTGACACCTAGACTCCAAGAACTTCCCCCTTTTCCCTGGGTTCATCCATCTGCCATCCTTCTACATTTTGCCATGTTTCACTTAAATCTCCTCACGCATTGTGTTTATATCCAGAGAATTTCCTTCAGTGTTCAAATTAGGCATTATATGCCATTGGCACTCTTCTATCCACTGGATTTATTATTCCTTTTATAGGTATACATCTAAACTGAGATATGAGGTACGATATAAAGCAAATAGAAAGTAGTTACTGCCTTTTGAGCCTTTGCATCCTAAGGTAGATGATAGTAGCAGTGGACTAGTGAATAACAAATACAAAACAAACACATCCACACACATAAGGATGAAATATTGTGTTGTGATGATGAATAACGGTTGGCCACCACATACATCTGGATCTGAGCTTTACACCCACCACTTCGTAACTCTGGGCAGGCTACTTAATCATCTACCTCTCAGGTTACTCATCTAAAAGTTGGGAACGATAATAATTCCTCATAGGGTCACAGTGGGGATAATAGTTATTATGTGGGAGGATTATAAGTGTTGAGTGGCAATTATAAATGGTAAGCACTTAGCCTGGTTCCTGGCTCATAATGAGAACTCAATAGTCTTAACTATTTTTATTGTGTAGGTATATTCAAAAGAAAGTAAAATATTCATAATATATACACATGCTGTCTAATATACATAAGGCGTGGAATCAGATTTCTAAAAGAATAATGGAGGCTGAAATATATATATATTTGGTTATTGCAGTTTGGACTTAGAGATCGCATAGCTCTTTAGAGAGGATGCTTTTCATGGGACAAACTGAATCTTTTATCCATTCAGACCTTAGTTGCGGACCAAGAGCCACAAGTTTTGATGCACGGTCTCTGGATGTAATCAGGCTGTAGAAACATCTCATCAGGCTGACCGGGACATATTAGGACCACTCGCTAACTATCAGGGGGCACCAACAGGACAAAGGGTCACTCTGAGAGGATTGAGACCCATAGCTGTTCCAGGAATCAGAGCTGACGTCCAGGTACCCCATAGTCTCAACACAGAGAACAAAGTAGGAAGTACCGTCAGGTATTAAGACAAATCCCACACAAATCTCACATCCTCTCATTTGCCGACTTTTGTGTCTCCCCTCAGTCCTTATGTAGTTTTGGCACAGTCCTGATTCCTCTTTTCTGAGAGCTGCCACCAAATTGGTCCACTCTTGAAACCCTGTCTCTATTGACTGACCCCACCTTCTGGTCATTGGTGATTGACAGTTGGATCTATCATTCTCTAGCCCAGGATTTTCAAATCTGGCATGTGTAGCTTCCAGCGAGCTAAGGGCTTGGAAACCTAAGAGCTTGGGACAGCTATACATGGAACAGTGAAGAAAGTGAGCGTGGAGACATGGATGAGGCAGATGTAGATTGAAGTACAAATGAGAGTAAATGAGAGAGAGAGAGAGAGAGAGGAGAAGGGAAGATGCCTCAGTTCCTGACTGCTCTCCAGTTCTTGGTTCTAGCCACCTGTCCACCATCCAGGGTCTTGAAATTTTTTTTATTTTTGAGGAAGATTAGCCCTGAGCTAACATCTGCCACCAATCCTCCTCTTTTTGCTGAGGAAGACTGGCCCTGAGCTAACATCCGTGCCCATCTTCCTCTGCTTTATATGTGGGATGCCTGCCACAGCATGGCTTGGCAAGTGGTGCCATGTCTGCACCTGGGATCCGAACTGGTGAACCCTGGGCCGCTGAAGCAGAGCGTGCACACTTAACCGCTGCGCCACTGGACGGGCCCCCAGGGCATTGAACATTTTTGAGTCTTAATCAATGCCATCTTCCTCCCCCCATTTTTATTTTTTTCCCTAATGTTAGCCTGAGACACATTCTGTTATTTATTTATAAAAATACCTAAACAGGTAACAGTCAACTTTCCCAATATCTCTTTATAGTCACTATTTTAAAAATTAAATTTATGAATTTGATTAAAGATTTTTGCTCAGTTAAGGATACCATGTATAAAATTAACAGACACTTATCATATTGAGAGAAAATATTTGCAATGTCTAAACTAAGCGACAATTTCTAGAATATATAAGGAACTTTAAAAAAATCAACAAGAAAAACCCCAACTCTCTAATAGAAAAATAGGCAAAAGCTATGAGTGGGCAATTTGTGGAAGAGAGAAACCCAAATGGCTAAGAAGCATATTAAGAATACTCAAACTCATTAGTAATCAAAGAAAGTAAAAGTGAAACAATAGTGTTATCACTTGACACCTATTTGACAAAATCTAGACAATCTGCACAGGGGAAACAACTGGTGAGCATGTGGACTGGTGCAGCCATTCTGGGGAGTAATCTGGCATTTTTGGTTGTATGAAGTCCACGTGCACTCTGTGCCCCAGCAGTCTGCTCCTGGGTATGTAGAACTCCAACACTGCTCTGTAAGGGGACACAGAGAGGTGCTGTCATGCCAGCATGGTTTGTGGTGGTGAGGAGCTGGAAGCAATTCCACCACCCAGGGAACGCATAAGCAAAATGTGGTCTGCACACGTGGACAGCACACAACGGTTGGAAGAAATTGACTTGAGGTACATGTAGCAATGAGGATGGACATTAAAAAGCTAATGCTTAGTAGAACTTGCAAGAAACAGAGTGAGATGGGTAACATAGTCTATCTACATGTAATAAAAATACTTGCAAAGAAAAATAGCAGTTCATATTTACAACAGTACCTTAAAAACATGAAAAGGGTTGCTGATGGGGAGGGGAACAGGAAAGAGGAAATAAAAGGGAATAAGTAAATAATTAATGAAACAAGAGGAGGGCCTTACACAAACTGATCATGATAATGTTCGATGGACCAAGGGATATGATTAACTCCACCCTTTCCACAAGATCCACATTTTTTTAAAGATTGGCACCTGAGCTAACATCGGTTGCCAATAGGCTATGAAGTGGAGAGATCTGTGATTTACTGACCATTAGGCAGCATCTTCTTTGTGCTGTCACAACCCTGTTTTCTACCAGACGAGCATGGGGAATTCAGATGGATTTGGAGGTTTTCTTAAGCTCCCATCTTCTTCTCCCATCCACTCTTTCCTGGCTTTGAATTGGCAGGATTTATTACAGTTATAAGGTTCCATCTTCCCTTTTTCTCTGTTCAATTCAATTCTGTTTAATTTAAATCCTGCTTTCTCTTTCTCCAGATTGTTTTGGATTCAAACCAGCTGCCAAAGCACTGCCGATCACTTCCCCTTGGCATGGCTTACAAAATTAGGCTTGGCATAGTCACAACCTCTTTGTGTGGAGACGTTTAGTGTAGTGTTGTCTCTCAGCTGACAAGTGATGTCATAGGTGCCCTCAGTGTGCAACTGCAAGACAGATGTGCCATTTGACCGGAGTCTGAAATAGCCATGCAAATCCAAATGTGTCCATTGGGCATAGGACAGTATAGACCTGGGCAGCAGTATTGAATGTGGTTCTTAGCTTGGAGGCACAGCTGGTCCATGAGATTGTTCACACTTCCCAAGCAGGTTGGACAATTCTCTTGGCTGATTATACACTCAATGTTCTATTCTATGTAGTGCTTAAGTTAGTCTCTCCACGGTTTTATAAAAGGAAAACCCCCCTTAAATCATGAGCTGATTTGATGATCTGGTCTCACTGATGGAAATAATAAGCAGCCATATGAAACACATGTTGTCCTTCCTGGGTTGCTCAACTGAAATGCTTAAATATTTGCCAAACAAACATGTTGAGACCAGTTGCCCCTTTTCTGTTGATATCTATTTACACATTGTGACTTCAATGGTTGAATTTTACAGTCTTCGATGTAGTTAGATAATTTTTCTGGGCTTGGCCAATAAAGCCCAATTGGATAAGATCCCGTTCCACTGGAAAAGTTCCAGAGGCCTCAATGAACAAGTTGTAGAACCAACGAAAGGAGGAGGACACTCACACACACACACACACACACACACACACACGCAGGAAGGACAGAAAGACATAGTGAGAGAGACAAAAAGAGAGCAACGCGGAGAGACAGAGGCAAAGAGAAACAGAGATACACACACAGACATAGAGAGAGACAGAGACACAAAGAGAGGAAATTAAGGTCAAAGTAGCCTGAGAAACACGTCATCTGTGGTCAGGAAAATATGTAATGGTCACCATTTTTCTTGAGGAGTAATGATGACTCATGAAACTCTCTGCGCGAGTGAAAGAATTGGGCTCTTTCTTGGCTGGTGTGATATGGGATATGGCTGGTGAAGAATAAACCTTGTTCTTAGTTCAGTCAGTATTATCACCATTCCTGGTAGATACCAGCCTCCCTGGACCTGATAGCTGAAGTAGCTAAAGCTATAAATTATGCGTAATGTTCTTATGTTAATTCTATTTTTGCTGAGCAGGAATGAAGTTGGTAAGGGAAAATAATTTCCTTAAAAAACGAAATGAGTCAGGACATGCTAAAACATGGATGAACCTCAGAAACATGCAAAGTGAAAGAAGCCAGATGCAAAAGACCACACAGTATATGATTCTATTTACATGAAATGTCCAAAAAAAGCAAGCAATGGAGACAGAAAGTACATTAGCAGTTGCCTAGGGCTGGGGATGAGAATAAGCAGTGACTACAAATAGTTAGGAGAGATCTTTATTGGAGTGATGGAAGTGTTCTAACGTTGTATTCTCGTGATGGTTACCCAACTCTGCGAACTTTCTAAAAAGCATTGAACTGTACGCTTAAAATAGGTGAAATTTGTGGTAGGAAAAGTAGACCTCAGTAATATACCTATTAAAAAAGAAGGGAACCATGCTAAATGGAATCATAGGTTACTGCTGTTTGGAATTGTACAACCAAATCTCCTTTTGCCTCTTAACCTGAAGGGAAGTGGATCCCAAGTGTCAGGAGACAATCACTTTCTGTTGGTCTATATAGACACTATCAAAAATGCCATTCAGCAACTATTTTAGGACCAAAGGGACTGGACATCATTCATCTTGTCACTACGCTGGTCAGAGATGCATCCACCTGGTGCTAGGTCGTGGCTCCATGCCTGCTTCACTGCCTCATCAGTGGGCTCTCCATCTTCTCAATGCATGGTCTTCTATCCATGGAAAATGGTCTCTCTTGGACAGTGGAGTATCGCTTATCATCATGGTGGGAATGCAGTACAGTGTACATTTTATAATATTAACACTACATTATGATAAAGTGGTTTTTTAGGTGTCTGTGTCCCACCCGGAACACAAGCTCTTCCAGAATGAGAGACTGTGTTGTATTCATCTCTGTGCTCTCAGGGCTTGAGATATAATGGATGCTCAATAAATTTTTAGTGGTCTGAGATGACTTGGTTTGCCAAAGATTTGCTGCTGACCTTGTGGAAGGGATTGACAAAGTTGACATTCATTCGGAAGTTTAGGACAGTACCAAGTCATAGGTAGGCTCATTCTCATTGTATCAATCTTCTTTTACCACAACAATGTTGCCTAAAAAACCACCTCAATTCAGTGGTTGAAAACAATAGTCAGGTATTTTCACTCATGCATCCGTGTATTGGTTGAGGGTTGGCTGATCTAGGCTTTGCTCATGTGAGCTTGGCTTGAAGTTGTGGTTGGTTGCGTCCAGGTGTTCTCCACACTTCTCTTATCCTCTTTGGACCAGTGAGCTATCTGACACATGTTCTTCTCATGGCTGGATAGTGAGAGCATGAGTGGAAATATGTGATGCCTTTTAAGACCTATGCTTGGAACTGTTACGACACCATCCACATCCCTCTGGGCAAAGTAAGTCACATGGCTAAGTCCAACATCAGTGCATGGGGAAATGGACTTTACTTTTCATTGGAAGAACCGAAAAATCACTAGGCAGAAAGTATATGATGGAAAATTAGAAATAATAATATAACGCAATATGCTTATTTGTAAGTGCTTTGCCCAATAAAGCCAGGTTGAAATATTGGACCATAGAAAATGTGTAAGAGTGTGTGTGAAGACGTGAGAAACGAGGAGTAGCCAGTGCTACTCTGTGTGCCCTGTGATTCCCCATGGGACCGACTTGTAACTCCCAGTCATGAAAATTGCTGCTCTTTCATTTCAGCTGAATTTAGCCTGCTAATCCCTTCCACAGGCACAAGTAGTAAAGAATGCAGGGTCAAGAAGCAATTCTGCTAATGGGAGGCCATAACAGAGCTTTCGGTGGCTTAAAAAGGAGGGCTTGAGTGAAAGCTGAAGAGTCACACACTTAGGTCATCATTTTGATTTCAGAAACTGTTGCTCGCACCTGCTGAGGAAACTATAATCCAAAAGGGACACACTAGAGAGAGATGAAAATTGTCCCTGGTGCTTATGGAGGCTGCAGAGTCACTCTACCTGACAGAATAATGGTGAATCTTCTGAAGGGCTTCCATTTCCTGAGGACGCCTGACGACGATCACTTAAATGAAATGTTTTGACCAGCTCGTTTGCAGGCAGTGCCTATTACTTTGTCTTCCAGCAGGTTCCTCTCCACAAAGCAAAGAAGGCTTGGAAAAGAGTTACCGACCAAGCAACCACAAGAGAGACATTGAAAGCCCAAGATCCATTACCCAATTGCCCCCACATACAATCAAATGTAGTAAACACATGACAAATGCCCTGCTGGGTGTAGGGGCCCTCGATCCTGACCTCTTTTCCTTTCTTTCTATGTCAGTTTTGGAAAATAGAGTTTACATTTCTGTTCCTTTTTTTGTTCACCTGGAGAACACTTAGTTATTTTTTTATTCTTGTGTTTGTTCAGCATTTATTAAGCATTCGCTATGTAGCGGCAGCAGGTTAAGTTCTGACTCAGACGACCAATCATCTCGTTTTGCCCAGGACTGAGGGGCATCCCAGGATGTGGGTCTTTAAATTTGAAAACCTGGACAGTCCTGGGCAGACTGGGACGACGTGGTCACTCTGGTTCTGAGGTACTGTGGTTCACACTGCAGACGGTCTGCACCCTCTTGTAGCTGACATCCTAACTAGAAAGAACACCTCCCAAAATTACACAGACAAATAAAATAATGCACATTGTAGTAGTGATGAAGGAAGAATACGAGGGCTTGAGGTAGAAAATAACAGATGGAGATACAGAAGCACCCCATTCTTTCCCTTCCAGTGATTATGGCCCCATGCCTGCCAGGAATATTTACTAACCTGACGTCTCACTGCACTTATTAGTTTTACTGCTTTTGGATGTAGTACAAACAAATCACACAGTAAGCTCTCTTTCATTGTCTTTTGATCAACAGCATGATCTTGAGAGTCAACCACATTATTTTCTGTAATGGAAATTGTTTTCACTGCTGTCTAATATTCTGTTGTTCATCTACCATTAATGGGCATTTGGTTAATTTCCAGTTTGGACGTATCTACGAATAGTGCTTCTAATTGTGCTAGCACAAGCTTGTACTTGTCTTTTAGTGTATATATGTATCTATTTCTGGGATATGTGTGCGTGTGTGTGTGTGTGTGTGTGTGTGTGTGCATACCTAAGGGTAGGATTGCTGGGGCACAAGGTATGTATATGTTCAGCTTTCATAGATATCGCCAGTTTTTCCAGCCATTTTATACCAATTCCCACTCTCACCAGTAGTGTGTGGGCATTCCAGTTGCTCCACATCCCCTCCAGCACTTGGTAATATTCCATTTGCCTTGTTCATTTTAGCTATCCTGATGGGTGTAGTGGTTTGGCAGTGTGGCTTTAATTAGTCCCTGGTGACGCATGAGACGCAGCCCCCTTTTTATTTGTATGTTGGCCCTTTGGATATTCTCAATGTCAAGTATTTGTTCAAGTATTTGGCTCCTTATTCTGTTGAGTAGTTTCTATTTTTCTTATTGAGTTGTCTGAGTTCTTTTACAATCTAGATATGAGTCCTTTTTCAGGTATGTTTTGTAAATATCTTCTCTCATTCAGTGAATTGCCTTCTCACTTCTCTTTGATGAACAGAAGTTATTATTTTCAGAGTAATGCAATTTATCTTATTTCCCTTCCTGGCCAGTATTTTTGTGTCTTGTTTAAGAAATCTTTCCAGATTCCAAGATAAGTGTTGGAATTTTCTTTCTTGTGTAATTAGGAACCACTGACAGGTATGAGCAGGAAAGTGACATGGCCTGATTTACATTTGTAGAAGTTTGTGTATGTTACTATCTAGAAATTAGAATGGAAGGGAAAGGAGTGGAGGAAGTGAGTCCATGTAGGGTGGGCTGCATTAGCCCAGGTAAGAGATGATAATGGCTCAGAATTGAGTGGATTCATGGATAGATTGGCTGGGAAAGGGTGGAGGGAAAAGGAAGAATCAAGGGTGACCCTGAGGTTGTGGTTTAGAACTGAGTGAGTAGTGGTGCCATTTACAGAGATGTGGAAGCTGAAAGCACAGTGGGATGAGAGGGCAAGAGTAGGGGTTTTTTTTGAAAAAAAGTGAGATACATTTTGTACATGTTAAGCTTGAGATGTCTCTGAGGCACCCAAGTGGAGATGTCTGGAGGCATCTAGATACGCTAATTTGGATCTCAGATTTCCGGGCGGGGGTGTATGTGTGTGTGTGTGAGGGGGTATTTGGGCAGTCTGTACTCAAAGGCCCTTAGAGCCTTTCCTGATCTCTCCAGAGGAAAAATTGATCACTGCTTCCTTTATATGTCTCTGTATTCTGTACAGATTTTTGTCACTGTGTTTGCAAAAAAAATCTTTTTTTAAAAACAAATCTGTCTCACTCAATTAGTCTGGGAGTTCATTGAAGGCAAGGGATCTGATAAAGTGCCTGTACATTGCATGAATCATTCATTTTTGTTAATCAGATGAATGGGTTTCCTTAAAGAAGAAAAACACAAAATCGAAAAAAAAAGACTTTTTGAAACCAAAACCTACCAATCAACCAGGACTCACAAAATGTTCTGCAAATTCCAGTAATAAGTCAACAGGATAAAGAAAAGCCTCAGGACTTGAGCAAATAGAACAAAGTTCATTTCCAGGATATTCAAATTGCCTCCTGACAGTGAGTAATGAAATGATTTTGAGCTTCGTGCCTTGATGCAAAAGGGAGGGCACTGGACATATCCGATGGCATGCTTATTGAAATACACTGCCCGGTCTGAGTCAGGGTCAGCAAGGAGATGCAAATTTCCATGACAAAGTGGAGCTAAGACAAAAACAAAAATAATTGGGGCAGAGAAGAATTGACACCTGCTTCCTATTTCCTATGCCGTCAGCATCCCCCAAAGCTGGTTCTTTTTGGAGGCAAGAGGAAGAGTTAATGCATTAAATGAAAGCCATGCCTGTTCTCCAGGCTAGTTGTCAGCATCAGGCCCCAAGCTCTCCTACCTCCCTGCTCTGCTGAGGCTGCTTTCGGTGCTTCTCAGGGAGGCATGAAGCTCTGGTGGCCAGAGAAGGAGAGCAAAGTTTCGGTGTGGTGAAATGCTGCATCTCTTCATCTGGACAAATAGTGCCCAATAGATATATAATGTGAGCCATATACATAACTTAAAGTTTTTAATAGCCACATTAAAATAGGTAACAAGTAACAAGAAATACATTTTAATAATATATTTCGTATAACTTAGTATATTACAATTATTATCATTTCAATGTGCAATATAAAAATAACTAACAAGCATCTAATATCCTTTTTTTTTGGTATGAAGTCTTTAAAATCAGATATCTATCTCAATTCCAGCTAATGATATTTCAAGTGATTAACAGCCACGTGTGGAGAGTGGGGACCTTATTGGATGGTGTAGATCAAGACATAAAAACTCATGCAGCTCTTATCAACACAGTGCTTCTCAGAGTTCTGGCTTTGGTCTGACTTCTGTAGACCTTTCTGAGGTCAGGGACATTTTCCTCCACTTGCCTTTTCTTCCCAGAAACACCTCAGTTCCCCAGTTTGACTTCTTCTCTCCTTAGAGCTGCTACCACTCACTCTATTCCTTGGTTTCTGTTCCTCCTGAAACCAGCAGTGGACGGAACGTTGTCCTTCTGCTCTACCTTCCTCCGTTTCCTAATTCAGAACCGCAAATGCCTTCCATATTGGGCTTTCCTATTAACGTTATGCAAAAACAGGAGACAAAATAACAAATGTAGGGCAAATGCAACATGGAGGAAAAGCTTCAAAATCTTTGAAGTCTTTCCCTGTGCAATGCCTGACTCTTCAGCGAGATGGAAGCTGGAAGCTTCAGCTGCTGTTTTTTCCCTCTGTGGAGAGCCTTCAGCATTTGTGTTTAAGAATAGGCCTCATCAAGCCCCCCACTTCTGCAGCTCCCACTGTCAGTGAAGGCCAAAGTGTGGCTTCCTGCTAATGGCCTGTCTTCTTGGCTGTCAGCCCAAAGATGCAGCAAGGCCGAGACTGACAAGCAGACAACCTCTGAAGGGCTCTGAACTGACTGACATTCTCTCACTGCATCTCTGTCTCAACCAGGAATTATCAGACACCTTTGGATTTTTCCTCCTACAGGACAAACTAAACGTGAACGATTACGCTGCTTGTAAAGGGGCACAAGGTTACGATGAAAGGCAAGGTGGGCGTTAATGGACTTAGATTGGGGTAGCAAAAGGAATTGGCTCCATTAGCTTGTTAGAATTTAAAGGACTTTTAAAGAGGAAATAAAAAGTGAAACCAATTTATTTCCATGCCAACAAAGAGTACCGGCTGGAGGCGAACTCCATCACCTCGTTCCTCTCACATACCACTGGTAGCATTAGCAGCTGGGCTCAAGTGCATGCTGATGTGCTCAGTGTGGTGACAGCTCTGGGTCCCAAACACTCTCTCTTTTCTCTTCCTCCATCTGCAGTGAAATGTTTGACAGGCCCATCCCAGGGGGAATTCTTTCTTTGTGACCTCCTCAGGGAGGTCTCACCTTTGGGAGACAATCTCGGTGAACCATGGAGTTGCCTGGGATTTTGGAAATGTTAAGTAAGCAAAATGGCAGCTAAGGTCCCACACTGAGTCAAAAGGCCTCCCTGAAGCCAGCTTCTGGCTGTCAAGAGGGGGCTTATGGGGAAACTTTGATCTTCTCGTTAGACATCTACAGAAAATAGGAATATCCTCTAGATTCTGTCTCCAAAGACTCTTTGTGGCCCGAGTTATCAATCATTACCTATCTTGGCCATGCTGACTGTCTAGATGTCAATAAATGATTTTTAGACAGCCATCCTATGCCTATGTTAGGTGTCTTAATGTGGAAGTATGTAGAGATGATTTGGCAGTATAATCAAGGGCTGTTCTGTGGCAAATCTACTCCTAATTGGTTCTAATGTACCCATGTCTGAGCACTCAGATAAATGAAAGAAAAGGGCAATATGAATACCAGATCATTATGAAAAATGTTATTCCTATTGTGGGCAATTAAGATATATTAAGCCTGTTTCATGTAAGAAATATGCAGGTCAGATTCATGGTAGGTTAATCACAGAGTTAAATGCTAAAACTTCTCGTTTTTTCTAAAAGAAGATGAAAGACTCAGAATTCACTGGATGATGAATCCAGTCGAGGATTTAGATGAAGATTTTCACTGCCTGCACCATGATGGATGCCTCATGCCCAAATTATTAGCAAAGCCTTTTCTAGACAAGGTTGTTGGAGCTTACCCAGGAATCATTCTCACTCCTTCCTTAGTAACATAACTCTAATTTTGTTCAAGTATCTGCTGTTGTTGTGCCCCAGGATATGAGTCATGATTGGTCTAAAGGCATTGCCTTCATCTCATTTCCCTTTGCGATTAGTTAATGGTGAGGCATGGACATGTGACCCCACTGTGGCCAATGAGATGCAAGGAGAAGATGTTGTGGGACTTCTGAAAAGTATTTTCTTCTCTGATAAAATGAGAAGAATGTCTAGATTCTCCATCTTGTGGTAAAGGCCCCAGGCTGAAAGTCTATATCCTTTTTATTATGTTGGCTTTCTCAAGAAGCCAACCCTGAGAAAAATATGGAAGTTCAAGAGTTTATTTGGGGAGTAATCTTAGGAAACATCAGTAAGAAAGAGGGGACGTGATAGGGAAAGGAAGGAAGTCAATGTGTGTTAATGGTCAGGTCACTGCTGTGGGCAACTGGGCTTCAGTCCTGCTGGAGTCCTGGCAGAATGTGTAGCACACAATTTAGACTTGTCCCACCCAAGAGATGAGGAAACCCGAGTATTTATCCACCAACTCCCAGGAGGCATTGTTTGAGCACTGCTCCCAGGGTGTTATCTCCCTAGTACTTCCGCCCTTTCCCACACATGTTGATGAGAACATTCCTGTGGCCAGAGAGAGCCTGCAGGCAGAGTGCTACAGATACTGGCCTTTGGGAGCCTTTGGATTGGGGGTGAATTGGAAGCGTGAGTTCTGAAGGATATGGGTGGGCCCTGGCAGTTTCTGCTAAGTTGCATAATTAACCAACTCTAGAACCATCTTCTTTCAGATTTCTTCTTATATGGGTTAATAAACTCCCATTATTTAAGCCATTTTCGGGAAGGTGATCTCTCACTTAGCAACAGGGCTGCCGTTCAGCTTGTATGCACCACTCCAGCAGTATGGGTTGTTTACAGCCAACATCCATTCTGATGACTCAGCCGCCTGCTTTGACTGGTCAGTGCCAATGCCGTGCCATTTTAAAAATATTTCAGATTTCGCTCTTGTTTTACAGAAGCATGTAACTGATATACCTCTTACTTAGTCTTTTTGCTGCTAACCTCTTCATTCCCTAATTTATCCATAGATTAATGACTAACTGAGAAATCTTCCTAGAACACCATTTTCATCATATTGCTCTCTTTCTTGAGAACTCATAATCTAAAGAAGAAATTTTTTAATGGGATATTCAAGGTCTTCCCCATTCTGGCCCTGACCTACTTGTCTAATCTTGTTACCCTCTTACTCTCATATGTAAATCTTTAATATTAATAATGATAATGATAATACAAACCCGCCATTTGTTGAGTGCTTGCCCTGTACCAGACGTTGTGCTAAGTGGTTCACTTGCATCATCTCATATATTTTCCAAAACAATCCCAAAGCATAGGTAGTATCATCAATGCCATGTTCTAAATGAGGAAGCTGAGGGTTCAAGAAGTCACACATTAAGAGGAAGTGGATTCTGGGCCTTTTGAAACAGAGACACTGGCCTACAATTTATTCCCATCTGGACTGTATGCTTCTATGGCCATATTTACATATTTTAAAATTTGACCAGTGCCTTGTGCAGTGTTTGTACATATAGCAAGTGCCTGAAAAAGCATTTGAATAAATGCCCCCAAAGCTCCATGGAAGAAACTGACACCATGACTTTTTTTTCTGACTCTCTCTCTGCCCATGTCTTCCATGACATCAGTTTGCAAAAAAGGAGGAAATTATCCCAAGACTGATAAAGAAAATAATATAAATCAGAACTGATTTAAATATTTATTGAGGGCACTTAGAGAAAAGAGGATTTTTATACACTGCCAGTAAAAATATGAGGCGTTTCTGCCTTTTTAGAAAGCTATTGGCAGTTTCTATTAAGATGGAATAATATATATTTCTTTGGATATAGCAATTATAAATTGTAGGAATCTATCTTGTAGAAACAAAAGCAGCCCGAACATAAAATATATATAAAAGTGTTTTTTGCAGCATTGTTTGTGGTGGCAAAAGCTGGAAAATACGTGAATGCCTATCAATAGTGGGGTGGTTGAATAAATTATGGTACTTAATTATACCATGAAATCTTATGCAGACATTAGAGAAAACAAATTAAAGTCATTTATGACACTTTTGAGGAATTAGCACAAGGTAATGTTGAGTGAGAAATGCTAGATGTAGAAAGAATGTTTAATATAATCTTGTTTTTGTAAAGTAAGTAATGGCATGCATGTGTGTGTCTGTGTCTGAAAAGGATTATGTGAGTAAGGAGAAAAATATGAAAGACAAAAAATGTTGGTAGCATGGATTCCTAGGGGAGGCAGGGCTGGGGGAGAGTGTCACTTTGGAGAGAGGGAGAAACACACTATTGATAAAAAGAGAAAAAGGACACTGCAGTAAGGAGAATGATCACATTTATGTATCTAGGCAAAATTAGGTAGGTATGGGTATGCATATAAATACATCAAATTAGAAGCAATAAAATAAAGTAATAAAATAGGTGACAACAAAACTCTTATTTTAATCCCAACATAATCTGAAAACTCATCCTGACACTGTACCTATAAATAAGGGAGACCAGATCCTACCCATAAGATTGGTGATGGGAAGTGTCTTTTTCCACAGAAAAGTCCTGTTTTCCCCAGTCTCGTCCTGTAGTCACACCTATCACCCTGTCTATCTTTGCTGAACATGTGCAGACTGAGTAAGGGTCAACTTTCTCTCACGAGTCTGGATGCCCTCCTTTATTTTTGTTTCCCCCTCAGTAGGGTGTTGCTCACCCTTGGGCAGTCAGGTATTTAGCAACTATTAACCTGAAGATGCAGTGTTTTCTTTTTTCTGGTTTTCATGTCTCTGCCCTGATCATCCTAGGTCACTTTCAGCCACTTTACAATTTCACACGTGTTCACATTTCTGAGTAATCAATGCTCACATGGAGATTTCTACTTTGAACACAGTAAAGCAAATATTCCCAGCTTTGTTTCCTAGAAATTCTCCAAAAGCGAAAAGGTGAATGAAAAATACAGACACAAACTCCATTTTCTGAAAAACTAAAAGATAGCAAAAATTCCAATCTGCAAAACTGATGAAGGCCTGCCCAAAGCAGTGCTTCCAAGCACAGGGATGCACAAGAAGCAGAGAGAAACACCAGGGCTAAAGAGCTCAGAAATAGACAGAAACAAGTCACCTTTGGGAGATGAGAACACACCCTCAGGTGAAAATCTAAATCTCTGCAGTTGCCTGAAATCCCCAGACTTAGATTCCCTTCAGGAAACAGAGAAGACGAGGTTAAATGAAGAATCACACATGGAAGCCATGTTTGCGGGAAGCCGTCTGTTTTTCTGGCAGTGAAGGAAGGAAAAGTCTTTGCATTGCAGAAAACTCTACAGTTGTCTATCTCCATTACGAGAGAGGGAAAGTGTGATCAAACTCACACAGGCACACACACGAAAACAAACAGTATTCAAGTACACTTGGAACAGGAAGTCTACAGAGCACAGACTTCCCACACATAGCTGTTAGAGAAAACACTCAGCACCTTCAGTGGGGAGTAATGAACACGTACAGCACAGGATCAGTATAAGGAATAAACCAGGAAAAGCGATGGAAAACAACAGAAAATAGTGGCAGAGAAAGATACTTGCAGAAAAAAATATTACTATCAAACAAATAAAAATCACAATTTTCCTATCACCAATTAAGTCAACTTAATTCTTATCACCTCAATGGAACTGGAACATAAAGCAGAATATAAAAGCTCAGAGAAAAGATAGTAAGAATATGGGAAGATGTCAAATATGACTTCAGAAAAAACATGAAAAAAACGTAAATATTAAACAAACACATAAGTGAACATTGCAAAGATATCTATTAAATGCAATTAAATGGTTAACTAAAATCAAATGATGGAGGTGAAGGAGGGAGGAGGAAAATATATTAAATTAATCATTGTTTACAGTACAGAATTAACAGATACTGTATAAGTTACAGCCATGAAAGTAACCACTAGAACAAAAATACGTATGCTACTAAAGAAGAAACACAAAACATGAAACAAAAGATGATATGGAGAAGAAAGCTTTAATCTAGGATAAGAAAGCGTAATAAAATAGTACGACAAACATACTTGTTATATGAGTAATTATAAACGAACTAAAATCTCCTGTGGAAAAAAAGAGCCTTTCATATCAGGATCACTGAGACAGAACCGTAATGAGGTTCCTGGACTTCAAAGATAAAGAAAGAGTCCTCTAGGAAGTCACCTGAAAGGGGAAGAAATCAACTGACTACAGATTTTTCCCAGAAACCGTCAATGCTAAAAGACAGTGGAATCACAACTACAAAACACTCAAGGAACTAAATGGGATCCAAAGATTTGATACCCAGACAAAGTTGTTCAAGGATAAAGACAACAAACAGATGTGAACATGAGACAACACAGAAATTGTTTTTCCTGTCAGCCTTTCTTGAGGTGTCTACTAGAACAAGGGTTTGCAAACTATGGCCCATGGGCCAAATCCAGCCAGTTGCCTGTTTTTTAAAATAAAGTTTTATTGGAATGTAGCTGCGCCCAATCATTTACATACTATCTAGTTGGGACAGAGACCTTATGGCCTGCAGAGCCTAAAATATTTAAAAGTTTGCCAATTCCTGCACTAGACGATAAGCTCCTTAGAGGCTGGGATCCTCTGTGCATCCTTAGCACTTAATCCCAACATACAGGAAATGCCCCGTACATATTTGCTGAATGCAGAGTAAGTATCTTATTTCCCATTCTTTCACCTTGAGTGCACGCACCCCATCTGTCCCTGGATTGCTATTCTTCCTTTCATTCGCCAAACAGACCCTTGGGAATAGGGGCCCATGAACGTTCTCTAACTTTGCGGTGAAAGACTGCCAGAAGCTGCAGTTAACCCACACACAGTGAGTTAGTCTGTGCAGAATTGCATTCACTGAATTTCATATAGCTTCAAATACTGCTAAGAATACCTTACATTTGCAACGATCTACAGATAACAATTTACTTGCTTTCTTGTCCTTTCTCTGGCTGCCCAACTCCCATTAAAATTTGTTCTGTTCTCTTATGAAAAAGAGTTTTAAGAGAAGAAGAGCTGTATTTAGCAGATATAGAAATTAAACGAAAGGACTGCTTGTTAAATCAATCCTATTTCTCTCCCCTCAGAGTTTTTTTGTCCCTTTTCCTCCCCCTCCCCTTTTATTCATGCTGGACTAGCTTAGAACTCTCAGAAGATTCTGAGCACTGGGGAAAATGGACATCAGTTGGGACATCTCACTTTTCCAAGAGGCAGTAAGAGTGGTGGTTGAGAATGTGGGCTCTAGAGTCAAAAAGCTCAACTTAAAATCCTTGCTCATCCCTTATCAGCTCTGTGGTCTTGGATGGGTTATTTAACTCTTGTAGGCCTCAGCTACCACATCTGTAGAAGAGTCACCTAGTAGCACCTACTTCATAAGCTTCCGGGAAATGAAATGTTTTAGTATAGAATAAAACACTTACACTAGTGCTTGGTACATAACAAGCGTTCATAAGTGTCAACTAATGGTATCGCTGCTGTCGTCATCGTTCACTATTTGCTGTTAAGAGAACAATTAGCGAAGGATTGGCGTGCACGCTGGTATCTGCAGTGGAGCTGTAAGAAGAGTGTGAATAAGAGGGCTTGAGATGTGCATGGCTCTCAGGCTCCTAGCACGAAGTGTTTTCTTTCCCTTGATCTCTGCAGGATAAAGGCTGTCTGCTCTACAGGCCACAATAGCTCCACGTGATGTTGATTTCTGCCTGCTGTGGGTGAGGCTCGCTGCTTCTCCAGGATTTCCATTTTCAGCTGAGTGTTTGGTGAAGATGGTAAAGATGATTCCCTACAGCTCCAGGAAGAAGTAATTTCTGGGTTTTGTTATTTTTGGAAAACTTGTTCGTATGCCTCATTGCTGGTTAAATAGATAAGCCGTCTGCCTGCGAGGAGATTTCCGTGCATCTGACGGGCTTCCTGGAAGTGATGCATAATGCCGCTTTAAATATTATGAGTCTTAAGGAATTGCTTTAATCTGATTGTCGCAAACAGAATTCGCCTTCTTTCAGACCTGGATCAAGCAGTTCACGTTATAAAGACATGTGTTACCTGAAAGCATGAATAACCGTATGTCATCTGGTTTTACCCACTTCGGGACAATAAAAGACCCTCAGTTCATCAGGTCCAGTTGTCTGTCTATAACTATATTCAGATTTTTTAAAATTTTGGGATGTTCTTATGATAATAAAAAGATTAGCTAAGAATGACCTAATCTATATTCTAAAATTGGAATTATGTTACATTGACTATGTAGTAGCTTTAGAGCGCTAGAGCAACATACTACAAAAGGTATGCAATGAATTCTGATATAAACTTGCAATATCTCTGCTCTCAGGAGGGATAATGACTTTTAGAGGCTGAGCCCAAGCAAGTGGGCTTTAAGCTGTTTTGGTCTGATTGCTTCTATAGGGGAGGAAAAAGTTCTCCTCGACTCTCTTAGGGTCCCTGGCTGGGTCTGAAGATTAAACTGGCGAGGACAGATTGACGAGAGAAAAGCACACAAATTTATTTAGTATGAGTTTTACATACATGGGAGCCTTCATAAGAAAATGAAGAAAGAGTTAGACCTGCATATTCTCATGTGAGGTCTGATGAAGAGTGAGCAGTCGTGGAGGAATAGGATAGGTGAGGGGATGTGACGGAAGTGTGGTAACCTGGGAGAGTCTTAGCAAGGCCTGTTTGCTGGGATTCTTCTCCACATTCCTTTGTCTTCCATGATAAGGATGCTCCTGTTCTCCTGGTACAGGGAGGGCACCTCTCACAAGAGGGTTATATGACTAGTTTCAGGGAAGAAGGGAGAGAGGTGGAGAAGATCACAGAGAGCTTCCTGCTTCTGCTATTTTCTCAAACTCCTTCAGCTTAGAATATTCCATATACCAAGCTGCCGTATTTTGCGGTATGAACCCCAAATGAACCCCATCACTTCTTGCACTGTCCACGTTCAGCTGACCTTCCTCAGAATCCTGAGCCCACTCTGCAGGAATGCCACTTCTGTTTCTCCCAGCCTCTTACTATTACTATTTCCTACAGATTCCTAGACACTGATGATGCCCTTGTTGTATGTTTCCATTCAGCCCTGCCCACGACCCCCCAGTGTATCTATAGAAGTTTGGGTCTAGCAACATGCTGGCCTTTACTTTATTAATTATACATATGAATGGACTTTGTCTGTTTCCCTGGGGTTGGGATAGTTTTCTTCCAAGAAAATGAAGATTTTTCTCTATTTTTCCCAATAATTCATTGATAACGGTAGTAGTGAAAGTGATAATAGAGACAATGATATTGATGTTAAGAGTAACTGGACTTCCTCTCCTGTAATCCTCACAACAACCCTACTAGAAAGTTTTTAATATTTAATTCTTTAATATTTAGTTATATTTTATTTATATAAATAAATTATATAAAATATAATTTATTATTAATAATAAACATTATTTAATATTTAATGTTATTAGAAGCCTTTTATAGACAAGGAAATTAGAGCTAAGAGAATTTAAGTAACTTGTCCAAGATCACACCACTAATAATATGTCTTGGAGCTGGACTTGAAACCCACATCCAACTGGGTACAGAGCCCTAAATTTTAACCACCAAGATAATAAAAAAGTAAACATTTACAAATATAATTTTAAATGAAGAGATCAGTTGGACCGTGGTCTAATAATACAAGTTATAAGTGCTTGCAGACTGGAAAGAACACTAAGGATTCATTTAGTCCATAGCCTGAACCCACTCTCTCCTATAGACGGACCATGAATTCTTCAATGACTACTTAGAGTTCTTAAATATTTGTAAGATTTGAGGATTTCATAGTCTCGAATACTTTTTGTGTTCTATTCTATTTTTTATAATGAAAAACGAAAACCCAAACCATAGTTTTCATTTGTCTAAATTAAAGTGCTTTATTTGAGGTCGCTCAGACAACAGTAGTAAATAATAGACAATTAATGACTCCATTATAATTTCTACTACTCTAAATTGTGAATTAGTAGTAATGTTTTTAATTCCTTGGATGGTTTCTAGGATGCTGGTCATATCTGTGGGACTTGGATGAATGAGCAGTAAAATGAGAATATTTAAAATGTGAATTGCCTGACTTCAGTGTCGTCAATTTTTGGAATCGTGGTTTATTTCCCACCACCCAATTTTAATAGATTTGCATTCTGTGCATCAGTTCATAAACAAGATAGAGGCCCACTGTATGGTAGCTTGATTGACATATAATCTGCCACTTGCGTCCCAAGGCCTTTGAGCTGGTGTCAAGGGAGGAGTTCTTTGCAACCCATCCCTGATCAGATCATGTTTTCTCTTCAAATTTGTCTACAGCTCAACTACACCCTGGAAGCAGCTGTGTTGTTTAGATTGCGGACATCATTTCATATTTCTTAAGTTTATATTCAGGGCCAACTCATAAAATATAAGTAAGTCTCCATTTCTCTTAATTTGTTGCAAGATAAAGAGATCTTCTGGTCTGTCTTTTCCCTTTCAGGATCCCCTTACAATGCAGAGTCCACTAGACAGGTGGTTACAGCAGCAGTTCTAGATATTAAAGCTTTAGAGTCAGCGATGAAAGTCTCTCTCCATCCTAAGTCAGTGACTACTTCCCTGGAATCACCTTATTCCTCCAATTCTGTTTTTCCCTCCACACCACTTTCCTCGATTTTTGTTTATCATCTTGCAATATATGTATTTTTGTAAGATGACTAAAATTCTTTTTGCAAATTAGGTGTGATGTAAATAAATGTACAACTATCTTAATATATATTTTAAAGAAACAGGCTTTGTGCTTACCTACTTTTTGGCTTCTATTATTTGGGGATCACTCTGAAATCCACTATGATATAGCTATGTTTGGCTGGGATGGATAATGGAATAGAAGGGCAGAATGAAAACCAGGGAAGGTGAGAGAAGTCAATAATTAGCTTGGGATTAAGTCAGGGAAAGGAAAAAGAAGGAGAAATGGGGGAAGGGACAGTGAGAAGGAGGAGATGTAGAGAAAGTCCCTTTTGTTTCTTCCAAGCAACACTGCCCTCTCTCCATTCCTCATTTATGCCACTAAGTAGTTTGTATAGACTGAGAGGTGAGGGGTGATGAAAATGCATTGAATTAGCTCTGTGACTAACAAGAAAAGTTATCACTGGTTGAATAATTTAATCTCTTTGGTTCTGTGTCCTCATCAGTAAAATAAGGAAATCTTTCCTTCCAACTCTGACCTTTGACTCTGTCTGATATAATTTTTCACTGTGTTCTCTTATGTTTAACCAAAAAATAAAATGAATCTGAAATGCCTTTAATTCACTAAAAAGTTTATACAGATATAACATATATAAAGTGTACAAAACTTTACATGTACAATTTCACAAATTTTTACATATATGTCTATATGTATGTATGTATATGAGGGTGTATGTACACATGTATCACATACACATATATGCACATACACACACCCATGTAAGATGTGGGACATTTCCAACACCCAAGTCTTCATTCCTGGGAGATACTCAGGGAAACTGAGTAACACATACAGATGGCCCAAGCCACCATCTTAAATATCATCTTTAGCTGAAGACGAAAGAAAGATATGTGTGTGTGGGGGGCGGGGAGGCCAGTTATGCAAGGTCACCAGGAAAAGCATAGAGAAAAAAAGGTAAGGTTTGTTATACAGATTTAAATCAGTGCCTTCTCCATTGGCAAGAGTTTCTTGTGATTTAGAGTTGTCTTTCTCTTCAGCTTAGGGAGACATTCTTACAAATGGAGACTTCCTTTACAAATGTAAATTTCCCTTACAAAGGGTAATTTCTACTCTGTTTTCAGAGCTTCTCCTGTGTCTGCAGTTTCTCAAAAATAATCAGTTCAAAATAATCTTTATGCCAAAGAGGAATATTTTGGGGTGGCACATTCTGCTTCTGTGACCCTTCAATTCATAAATGGAATCATACAGTATGTACTGTTTCATGTCTGGCCTTTTACTCATTCTTGAATTTCTACGATTCATCTATATTGTCCTGGGTAGCAATAGCTTGTTCTTTTTCTTGCTGAGTAGTATTCTGCTACTCATAATATACCATTATTTATTCACTCTATTGTTGATCAACAATTGGATTATTTCCAATTTTTATCCACTTTGAATAAAGCTGCCATAAAGATTCTTGTACAAGTCTTTTGGTGAACATGTACACTCATTTCTCCAGGGCATATAGGTATATACTCAGGAGTGGAATTTCTGGGTCATGGTTGTATGTTTAGTTTTAGGAAGAACTGCCAAGTAATTTTCCAAAGTGATTGTGCCAATTGACACTCCCACCAACAATAATCAGAGTTCCATTTGTTCCACATTCTCACCAACACTTGGTATTCTTTGATTAGATGTAAAGGTTATTATTCATTTATTCAATCCTTCATTCAGTGTAATAAAAAAATTCATTAAGCCCTTATAGAATAGCAGGTATTATAGTATAGTACGATACTATATAGTGTAGTATAGTGTAGCACCAATAGTATAGCAGTATGTGCTATGGACAAGACATTGTTCCTGCTGTCAAGGACCTCATACTCAAGTTAGGGGCCCACAGACTGGTACAACACATATCATGCATATACTTAATATAGAGTTCTAAGTGCTTTTAGGTACTTCTGCCCCAATTCTAATTTGGCACTATACTGCAGGGAGGAGCATCTACCCTTCTGTCCATCCCACTAAGTGGCTCCTCTGCAAAGGAGAAGCTGTGGATCTGACTGGCCAAAGCATTGACTGGACAGCATCACTGGTGCAATTCCTGGGCTTTCAGTGGCATGCAGCCCTTCTCTGCCCTCTCTCCTCTACTGTCCATCTTATATATGGAAGGTGCAGCAACAGCTTGGAGAAAATCAGAGAAAGTCTAGTGACGAGGTAAGAATTTAGGTAGGTCTTGAGTGATGAGTATGTCTACTGGATGAAGAATTTGGTTAAGGGTACTCTCGTTAGAGAAAACAGAAAAGACAAAGACACATTAAAATAGTGTCATCCAGGAACTGTTGGCAGTTTGGAATGTAGGATTTGAGACAGACGTGGTAAGATATGAGGCCGTTCAGTTAGAAAATGGATAAATCTCCAATGGTCTTTTATGACATGAAAAGAATTTTTCCTGTTGGTGATGATGGTACCAATGAGGATTAACCAAGAGACTGATATTATGGAATTTTACATCTTAGAAAGATAATTTTTTGTAATAGTAAAATGTGTTTTACATTCTGAAAAATAAAGCTAAAAATGCTAAGCAACATGTGTGCTTTCTAACAAACATGCAGTGGGCTTGATGATGTTCAATTGTTAGAAAAGTGCTATTGAAAAACGATGGTTACTAAGTCCTCTGATCTCCAGGATCCTGCTCAGTGCTAAGCTTGTAAACACCTCAAGGGTAACAGCTGTGTTTCTAGCCTCTTACATCTTAAAACTAGAAGAAATCTCAGAGTAATCTCCAACTCAGTGATCTCATTTTATTTATAAAGAATGACTGATGCTTGCTATTTATAGTACCGCTAGCATCTCCAGCCAGGACCAGTCATCTCCCTATCAGACCACTGGGTGCATCCCAGGGTTTATCCATCCTGGCACTGTGGGAGGTGGGACTACCTCATGGCAGATGAATGAGAAAAATAAGCGTATCTGAAAGCCAGTGTCTAGGGTGAAAGTAAACAGAAAAATTACATTGGTTATCTCCATAGAGAGTCATTCCAAAATGGCTGGGGAGAGAGGCAAAGTCCAAATCAGAGGCAACTGGACAAAACTAGAGGCCTCAAGGCAGGATCAGTAAGTATGAGAGAGGAGCTGAGGTAGAGCCTGAAGACAGTTTTGGAGGAACACTGAGACCAGAGCCTATTATAGTGGACTATTGTCATGATCATTGATGGGGAGAAAGTCACTAAGTGTACTGCATCAGGTTCATTTTTTCTTTTCTTTTTAGTAAATGTTACTTGATTGTCATGAGAGTAGTCAGAGCTTGATTCTGGCATTCCAAAAGAGTGCTGGACTAAATGAAATCAGCTCATGCGTAGTGTTGGAGCTGAAACCAAGAACTCTAAGGAATTGTGCACCAGTGAGGACACCATGTTGCAGGGAACAGAAAATCTAATTTCATTTGGCCTTTTCACTGAAGAGGATTTATTGTTTCATGTACCAGAGCATCTAGAGGCAATAAAGGCTCCATAATTGGTTGGTCTCAGTCTCTTTCCATGTCCCTACTCTGGCTTCCATGGTGTCATTTTCCCTCCTAAGCCTGGTTCCCCTCAGGGTTTAAAGACAGCTGCCACAGGCATTGGAATTTTGGGGTTCCTCTTCAGTTCTCGTGAGATATAGAGGGTTATGTCCCAGCATTCTGACTGAGTCATGAGATAAACCTTGACTGGACTGCTTCGGTCACATGCCCACCCTTGAACCCAAGCTTGATTTAAACCAACCAGGGACCACTATTGGAGTGAGGGGAGGGTTGAGCTTATTCTGAAAAAAATATGGGATGTGTGGAGAGAGGTGGCTACCCAAATAAAATCTGGATGTTACTAAGAAGGGAAAAACAGGAAATAGGAAATGTATTTAGTGGGCAATAAATGGTGTCCATTATAAGCAAGAGGCCTTGACTTCTGAGCTTCTAAGCTTTGGGACACCACTCACTCAGGTTCTAGACCCCAGCGCTAAATATTCTGATTCAGTAGGTCTGCATTCTAACACATCTCTCCTGCTGAGTCTGGTAATGAACTGCTTTTGGGAACCACAAGAGTATCTCACTTTAGAAAAATTTTAAAAGAATGTTAATTAATTCTTTTTTCTTCAGACGATAGCACATGTTCGTAACATAAAATTTAGAAAATAGAGAAAATATAAGGAAGACAATTCAAAAGGAATTTTTCCCCTTACATGGGAAATATCTATATTTCCTAAAGAGGGATAATGTTTGTTAAGTGAAAGTACGGAGCATGAGCTTTGAAAAACCTATTGTGTTCCTTTTTGATGAATCTTTTACATTTCATTAGAATTCTTCTACATCCTCAGAGCAATTTTTGGATACTTGCCAACAGCTAATGGTCCTGCTGTACTGTTAACACATGAGGACAGAGGAGCTTTGTCATATCATCATCAAGACTGGCTTTGTGGAGAGAGTCATTAATCAAAGGCAAGTAGGGCACTTTGCAAATATCCAGGTCTGGAGAAGATGACCACCTCAACTGAAGCCTCTTGTACCTGGGAGAATCTGAACACGACTCAGCCTTCCCTGAAAGTGACTGGGCGTCAGCAATGGCATTGCTTGAAGGACTTTCTTATGGTTCATGCTTGATCTTTTTGTTTGCCTGCTCTGTTGGAGGTGAACTTGTCCTACACTTGTATGTCCAATTGCACACCTGACCTTTGGGCTGGAGGGCCTCTTGTCACTCCCAGCTCTGTGGACAGACCATACTCTTGCCTTACCAGTACCATCTTCACGTGCTACTGGAAGGAAGTTTAACAAATACAGGGAAGAATTCATAGATGTGATGGATTTTTAAATGAGCAGATTACGGTAACATAAAATGCTCCACAGTGCTCCAACCATCAAAGCTTCCCAAGAAAGATTTCTGGACATCACTTTACAGCCTTGGAAATTACAGTCACAGAGCAGATTTTTTTTTCTTTTTATCCATTTTGTTTGTGCTACGAATTCTTTTGAGAATCTTAGGACAGCTATGAATCTTCTCCTTAGCAAAACATATATATGTGTACAATAATTTGTGGCCTCTCTTTGGACAGAGCCTAGATTAACGGAGCCTAGATTGAGAAATACAGCTCCTGGATAGATGGTTAAAAAAGTGGACTTTTGTGTTAGGCTAGCGTAATTTATTTATTTGCCTATTCTGCTACTTATGTGATCTTCAGCAAGCTACTTAAGCTCTCTGTCCCTCAGTTTCGTTATCTATGAAATGGGGATATCATGAGAACCTATTTCCTAAAGCTATTGTGAGCAATAAATGAGACAATGCTAGGACCTGCCACAGACATATAGCGCTGGGGTAGATACAAGGTTTAGGGAGGAACTGGATCTTGATCAACCCCACTCTACTATATCTCATTCACTGATTTAAATGAAGTTGTTGCAGATACTGTCCACTAGATCACGTGGCACCCATTTTAGATGAAGTTTAATTTATCTGTTGTGCAGTGGGGAACCATGGAAGGGTTTTAAGTAAGGAAGGATATGCTCAGATTTTTTATATTTTCATTTTCTTTGCAATAGGTCTGCAGATGATGCACAAAATGGAAGCAGAGAGGCCACCTGGGGGAAGAAAGCACTAATCTAGGACAATACTTTGGGCACATCAGGGGACACACCAGGGAACATGGACAAGGATGTTAGAGAAAGCCACATCACTGATTGATATGCAAGGTGAAGGAGAGAGAGGAATCGAGGATAATGCTGAGGTTTCTGTCTTAGGTGGCTATATGGTTCATTACCATTTATCCAGAGAGCAGCGAGCTTCTCTTTGTTTTTATTCTGAGGTACATAGAACAATAATAACAATAAACTTTGTTTTGAATGCTTGAGTTGGAGGGATCCAGGGATGTCGACTTCGGATGCCCTGGGGGCAGTCGAATGCGTGAAGGGGGGTGGATTTACGTGTTGGAGTCATTGACACAGAAGTGGTGCTTGAAGTCCCCAAGAACTTGGAATCACAAGAGAATAGGAACATGAAGAGAGGCAAGAAACACATCAGCATTTATTGGGCAAAGCTGAGGAATCATTAAAGGAAACTGGAGTAAGGCAGAAGGAGGACGAAAATTATGATTTGGGTCACAGACTCCAAAATGAGGAAGATAAGAAGGAAACTGTCAGTAAAATCCCCTGATTCTAAATGGTCTTGTGAAATTATCACTGATAGGCACTCAATGTTTGCTAGAAAGATTTCACTAGAATGTTGGAGGCAAGTTACACCACAGTAAGCTGATAAGGGAGAGGGCTTCAGGAAATGGAAATCATGGATGTAGATGACTTTTTTAGTCTCTGGGTTCAGAGATCAAGGTGGGGTGATGTCCAGAGAAGAATTTGGGGAGGGGAGTGTTGAGGGATGAGGAAGATTGTTAATGGGCGAAATCTAGGATTTTTCCCGATGATTTGGCCTGCAATGGGTGAAGCTGGCTGTTCTATTCCTAGTCAGGGCCTTCCACTATGACCATTAACTTTTGTCCCTGAGACCCACAGTAGTCTACTTGTGTTGATTGGCATCTATTTCTTGGAGATACATGAATACTGCCCCCTAGAGTTGTGCAAAGCAGCCACGTTGGCCATGATTTCTGATTAATTTAAGCCCGTTAATAGGTCCCTTGTTCCTGGTCATAGTGCTGGTTACCGGCGGGGCACATGTCCCAAGTCAGACTAATCAGAGCCAAAGATGCTTAATTTCAGGGGTTTTATTTAAACTCTCGGAGTGGCAGACTTAACTTCTTCCAGATTTACACCGGGAAATATACAACTCTAAACGCTATTGGCAGTCACTTTGTGACCACGAATGTGGAGAACCTGTTGAGAGCTGGAGCTGAAAAACGGAGGGACAGAAAGTGGCCCTCCCTCTGCTGTTTGAACCCTTGCATCCGCTCCCCTGCTATGCTTTTCCAGACGTTGAGCTAATAAATTCTTTATTGCTGAGGCCGGTTGGAATTGGGTTGCCTTTTATACGTAACTAAAAACATTTTAGTTAATACACCTCTCCATTTCTTTGGACACAATTTTAGAAATAAAAATTAAGATATCCATTTCTTTTTTGCTTTGCAGTTTACAGGGATATTTAGCATTTATTATTTCATTTGATCCCGACAAATAGTGTGCCATTTTACAGATGGAGGTCATTAGTGGACAATTGGGAACCAGAATTTGATCTCTGTTTCTTATTCACTACATCACCATGCAAATCCCTTTTAAATATAGTCAACTGAATACTGAATCAGTAGTTTCATATTCCTCTGCTAGTTCTGTCTCCATGTTAGGTTATATTTTTATGTATTGTTCTAAATCACTGAAGCCCTCCACAAATGCTGTGGCCTTTAGTGAATAATCAATGATTTAGTATGAAAATGCATCAAATATTCAGGAGTTAGCAAAAAATCAAAAAGCTGCTTTAAATGCATCTAGCCAAACAAGCTCAGAAGGGTTACATCCTGGGGTCCTGAAGGAACTTGCAGGTTTTATCTTCTGTTTATTATTTTAAGATATTATTATTATTATTGTTCTGATTTTTGAACATTTTTGGAGAATGGGAGAGGCACAAGAAGGGTAGAGCTGGGAAAAATATGACCTATTTTCAAAATGGAGATATTAGGAATTATATATTTAAAGATTAATATAAAAAGTCTAAAATAATTCTGGAAGATAACAAAGAAGTGTTCAGTTTGTGGGAATTTGGAGAAGAATTTGACAATTACTAATATAAGTCCTGTCAAGCTAACTTGGTCACTGGTAATATGTCAGTCATATCAATAACAATAACTAAGTAAATGGTTACTGTTTTGATAGCTCAAAGGGATTTCATATTATTCTGTGATTTCAACAAAACTTTTGACAGTCTCCTCTGATAGCTTTTCAGTTAAGATAATAAAATGAAGGCTGTAAAATTAGAGAGTTCAGTAGATGTACAGGTAGTATTAAGACATACCCAGTGAATGACTGTGTGTGTGTGTGTGTGTGTGTGTGTGTGTATGTGTGTGACTCAAGGGCTCAGAAAAGGGCTTGGTTATACACTTCAGTTGACGGCATGCTGTCCACTTTAGTCTATACGAGGCTTCTCTTTTATTTTACGTCATCAGTCTGTCCGTTTCATCCTCACTTCCAATGCCTTCACCTCTTAGACACTCACACTGGTGTATTTAATAAGTGAACTTTCTATCCTTCTTCAATTGGTGTAGCTTTGAAAATGTACGGTCTTATTTATGTTTATTTACATAAGTATAACTGAGATATAAATCAAATTCTCTTGTCTTCTTCCACTTAATGTTGTGTTTTTAAGAACTATTTATGTGTATTTAGTACATCTGATTTACTGCTCTAACTATTACATGGTTTTCATAACATTTCATCACATGTACTTGTCACATTTTACTTATCCATTCTTCTAGAGATGAATCTTGCTTTCACAAATAATTCAAGGAAATAAACATCCTTGCACCTGTCTCCTTATGAGGCTTTATGAGAGGTTCTCTGGAGTATATACAAGAAATGAATAATGCCACAGTGTTCAACATATTGTCTGAACAAGTTAACGCTTCTATCCGCTGTCTCATCACCTCTATGCTTTAGATAACATTCAGCTTTCTATTATTGTCAATATTATTGGCATAAAATTGAATCTTATTATTTTTCTTTTAGTATTTCTCTGATTAATAGTGAGATTGATATCTCTTCGTATTTCTCTCAGCCATCTGTATCTCCCAGTTTTTGAAGTTCTTAATCATGTTGTTATGAACTAAATGTTTGTGTCCACGCCAGATTCATATGTTGAAGTCCAACCCCCAGTGGGATGGTATTTGGAGGTGGGGCCTTTGGGAGATAATTAGGTCACGAGAGTGTATAGCCCTCATGAATGGGGTTACTGGCCTTACAAGAAGAGCCCAGAGAACAAGCTTGCTCTCTCTCCACCGTGTAAGGGTACAGTGAGAAGTCGTGGTCTGCAAGCCAGAAAAGGGCTCTTCTCAGAATCCACTCATGCTGGCACCCTAATCTCAGACTTTCAGCCTCCAGAACTGGGAGAAATACATTCTTGTTGCTTAGAATCTACCCAGTCGATAGTACTTTGTTAGAGCAGCCCGAACTAGGAACTAAGACACACATCCTTAGCCCATTGTTGTTTTCTTTCTTTTGCTGATTTTCAAAAATTCCGTAGTAGTTCTAGATATTAATCTTCTGTGAATTATAGATGATTCAAATATCTGAGAATTTTGTGTTCTTTGTTAGAGAAAAATTCTCTAATTTTGATGTGGCCAAATCAATTTCCCCCCTTACAGTTTATACTTTTTGGATTCTATATAGGAAATTCTTTTCCATCCCAAGGTCTCAGAGATAGTTGTATGTATCTTCCATTCTTAACTTTATGGTTTTACCTCTTCAATTTCGGTCTCTAATATACTTCGAGTTTTGTATATATTGTGATATGGGTTTCAACTTCATTTTTCTCCAACTAGTGAGACAATTTTCTTAACTGCATTTACAAAATAATCCAATCATTTCCTCCCAATTTTGGGATGTCAACTCTGTTGTATACCCACCTACATCCACGTATACATACGAAAATCTACATCTACACTTTGGTCCTATTTCTGGATTCTCTGTTATATTTCATTGATCTATTTTTCTATTCTTGAGCTAGAAATGTATCTTAATAAATAATAATATAGTTACTATATCTGGCTCACTGGTGGGATAAGTCAGTCATCTTTGCACTTATTTGTAAAAATTATCTCAGCTTTTATGGAAATTTCTTTCATAAAATTAAAAATTCAGTTTGTCAAGTTCCCTCAAAAGTACTACTGAGTACAAAAATTAATTCAAAATGGATCATAAAACAATTAAAAAGCTAAAATCAAAATAAACTTCGGTTGATCAAAGAAACCATAAGAAAATTAATAGATGAGCCACAGACTGAGAAAAAATATTCACAAAATAGGTATCTGCCAAAGAACTTGTATATAGGATAAATAAAGAATGCCAATAATTTAACAATAAAAGATAAATAGTCTTAAAAATAGGGAAAAATTTGAACAGACGTATCACAGAAAGATATTGAATTACCAACAAGCACACAGAAAAGTGCTCAACATACTTATTCACCAGAGAAATGCAAATAAAAACCACAATGAGATACCATTTCACACCCACCAGAATGGCTAAAATTAAAATAACTGATCATAACAAATGTTGGCAAGGATGTAGAGCAACCACAAATTGTTGGTGGGAGTGTAAAATGGCATAACCATTTTGGAAAAGATTTGAGAGTTTCTTACAAAACTAAACTCAACTAAACACAACGTTATGGCACAGCAATTTCACTTTTAAGTGTTTACCCAAGAGAAATGAAACATATGTTCACAGAAGACTTATATAAGAATATTCAGTTTTAATCATAATAGCCCCAAACTGGAAACAGCCTGCAAGAGAATGGATGCAAACTGTGGTATAGTCCTACAATGGAATGCAATTCAACTACAGATACAGGCAACACCATAGATGACTCTGAGAACGTTATATTGAGTGAAAGAAACCTTATACAAAGGAGCATATATTGCACAGTATTGTTTATATAAAGTTCTAGAACAGGCAATATTTTTCTGTGATGGGAAAAAATGAGAACAGTGGTTGACTGTGGTGAGGGGCAGGGGTTAACTAGGAAGGGTGGTGATCTATATCTTGATAAGGGTCTGGATTACAAATGTGTATGCATTTGTCACAGTCAGTGCATATGCATTTAAAATTTGTGCAATTTCATTGCATGCATAAAATGTACTTGTGTACAATTTACCCCAAAAGGAAAAAAACTGGAAAGAAATATTGAACTTTAGTTAATGATATGCATATGAACATAGTAAGGGGGGACGTGCACTGACGTCTGCAATTTACTTTGAAATGCACCACACAACTAGGATGGGTTGTTGGATAGAAAGAGATGGATAGATATGCGATAAAGCAATTCTAGTAGAAAATTATTAGTAGAAGCTAGGTGGTAAGTACAAGGGCATTTGCTGTAAAATTCTTTCAACTTGGCAGATCTAATAATTTGTTCATTTTGTTAGTTAGGTTTCTCCAGAGAAACAGAACCAATAGGAGATTAGGATATATATAACGAGATTTACCACAAGGATTTGGCTCAGATAATTATAGAGGCTGAAAAGTCCTACAATCTGCTGTCTGCAAGCTGGAGACTGAGGGAAGTCAGTGGTGTAGTGCTAGTCCAAGTCCAAGGGCTCGGAAGAAGGAGCGCCCACGGTGTAATTCCCCGTCCAAGGGCAGGAGCAGACCAATGTCTCAGCTCAGTCAGAGAGAAAGAGAGAATTCAACTTTCTTCCACCTTTTTGCTCTATTTGGGCCCTCACTGAGTTGGGTGATGCCCACGCATATTGAGGAGGGCAATCTGCTCTACGCAGTCCACCAATTTACACGTGAATCCCTTCCAGAAACAGCCTTACAGGCACTCTCCAAAATGTTTAACTAGGATAGCTGGGCATTCCAAGGCCCCGCCCAGCTGACATAAAAAAATTAACCATCACATTCAGTTTTTTTAATTTTCTGTATAGTTGATATATAATTTCCAAATAACGACTGCTTGTTTTCTTCTTTCCCCATCCTGTAGCACCTCTAATACTATGGTGAACAATAGCGATGATAGAATGTGTGGTGAATGCTGTGAGTTAACTTGCTAAGCCTCCTTTCTACCCTCATTTTGGTGTCTTTAACTGAGGAGGGGGCAGGGAAGGAGCACACATTTTTCTGGTGTGGATTGTAGAAGCGAGTGCGTGGTCCTGGAGCCAGCATTGCTGCAGAAGCTTCCTGGTTCAATAGGCAGCTTCCAGATAATTTTTCTCTCTCATTTTAAATAAAAATTATCTAATATTTGACATACACAAAATAATAAATGTATAATATATATGTAAGTTGCAATGCATAACAATAAATTAAATATTTGCACTGCATCCACAACCCAACTTAAGAATTAGAGTATTATTGACACTATAGAAGCTGCCTGTAAGTACCTCCACATCCCCTCACTCTGTCACATCATCCACCCTGGAGGTAATCCTTATCTTGAATTTTGTTTATAAAACTCTTTGCTTATGTGTTCGATCCTATTATCACAGTTGGATGTGAGCTTATTTGTTTGTTTGTGGGCTTATATAAATGGTACTATTGTGTATATTTTTGCTTGCTTTTAGATGTCTATAAAAGTATCAGTCTGTTGAGTTTTCTAGCTCTTGTTTTTTTCTCTCAATATTATGTTTCTAAGATTCATTCCTATAGTTATTTATAGCTGTAGTTCATTCAATTGGTGATGCTATAAAATATTCACTAGTGTGATTATTCCATAATTTATTTACCCATTCTCCTACTGATGGACATTTTAAACTATTCCTTTATTTGCTACAGTCCTGTTAGGGTCTTTCTAATAACCGTCTCCTGGTACATACGTGCAAGAGTTTCTCTCAGGCGTACCCAAACAAGGAAGAACTGTGTCTTAGAATGCATCAGTGCTCAGATCTGCAAGAGAGGGTCAGATTGCTTGCCACAGTTTCTCTAACAATTTACCCTCCCATGAGAGGTACATAAGAGTTTTCGTTGACTCATATCCTTTGGGGCACAGTATTATCAGAGTTCTCAATTGCTGCCTGTCTAGTCTATTTAAAATGATATCTTATGATCTTAATTTGTATTTCCTTCATTGGTAATGCAGTTGATTGTGTTTCTTGTATTTATTTGCTATTTGTAATTCTTTTCTGTATGAAATACCAATTCATGTCTTTTGCTCACTTTGAGTTTTTTTGTTTTTTGAATTGATTTGAAGAATTCTTTCTATGTTCTAGATATTAATCTTTTGTCTGTTATATGTATTTTGAATTTTTTTATTTTATGCTATCTTTATGCACTTCAGAGTGTTTTTCAACAAATAGATATTAATCTTAAAGTAGAATTCATCAATCCTTTCTATTATGTTTAGTGATTTGTGTCATTTGTTTAAGAAATTCTTTCCTACTTTTGCGTCATAAAGGTGTTCTATAAATAAAATGGGCTGGTCATTTCATGTTCATTTCTAGTTTTAGATCAGAGTTATTCCTCCTTCTTAGAATGGACTGGGAATAATACTTCATCCTTTATTCTCTTGAAGAGTTTATGTATTTTTGAATAATACATCCTTTGAAAATTTGATGGAATCTTCATAAAAAAGATGCCCGTGGGAAGATTTTTACTGACTGATTCTTTTTCCTTACTGCTTCTAGTACTGTTTCGACTCTACTTCTTGAATCAATATTGGTAAACTATATTTTTCTAGGAAGTTTTCCAGTTTATCTGTTGTCAAATTCATTATCCTAAAAATTGTTCATAATCTTGCTTTATTCTCCTCTTAATCTTCTGAATCTGCCTCTGTCTACCTTTTCATTCCTAATATTATTTATTTTTGTCCTCTCCCCTTTTTTTTCTCACTTAATATTACTAGGTTTTTGTCTATCTTCATAGCCTTTTCGAAGTACTAATCTTTGGCTTTTTGATCCTGTTCTTTGATCTGCTCCTGTTTTATCTTCTTCTTCCTTTTACTTTTTGGATTTGCTTTGGTGTTTTTTTCCAAATTCTTAAGTTGATGTCTTGCAAATTGACTTCCTGCCTTTCTCCCCTCATACAAGCATTTAGAACTATGAGTTTCCTTCCGAGTATCAATTTTGTTTCAATCCACAAGTTTTGATAGATATTTTCATTACAATTTAGCTGTAAGTGTTTTTAAATTTCCATTATGATTTTGTAATCCTCTGTATTTTATCTTCAATCTCTGTTTAATAAACTTCTGCCCTTTCCTTCATGCTCCTCTTCCTTTATTTGGAGTTATCCTTCATTTTCTTTCTCAGTTCTTACACTGATGATTAGCTCAATAAATCTCAGGTTCTACTTCTATCATAAGCACTCAAGGCTGTATATTACCCTCTAAAACCACTTTTGCTGTTTTCTACAAATTCAGTCCAGGAGTTACTCACATTCCAGATTCTCCCTGTATGAATTCTTGCTATGTGAATGCAAAAAGCAGATATGTTCAGTAAGTTTTTTTAAAGATGGATCTAGAGACCTTCATATTTTCTCATCTGCAAAGTGGGGTTTGTATCAGTTAAGATTCTTTCAGTTCCAAAAGACAAGAAATTCAACCCCAATCTGTTTAATAAAAAGGCAACGTATTGACTCCTGTAACTTAAAAGGCCAGGGATATGTATATTTTAAGAGTGTCTTCGGGATTATCTTAACCAAGGTGAACAAGATCTCCAGGCTCTACCTAATGGTTCTCCATTTCTTGGTTGTGATTCCTCTTTGCTGTCTGCAATCTCAAACAGACTTCCTCGAGGAAGAGCATCATAGTAGCTTCAGTCTAGAAGGACAAGAGCCAACTTGCAACATCTCAGTGACAAACACGAGGATGAAAACCACAATATAAGAACATCCAAACAGAAAGCAGCATACGTGCCTGACTGTATCACGAGGCTGCCAGATCCTTGTGCTTTTGGGTGCATAAAAAAAAAAAGTTAAAACACTCACTTTTAAAAAGCTACTATATGTAAAGTTTTCTGTTATTTGTTGCCAAGTCCTCACTGAGAGAGTTTGAAAAGCACCTAATACAAAGACCGACTCAAACTGCCTCCATCGATGGCTCCGCGGATTACAGCTATTACCACTCCAGTCCTCCCCAGGAGATGGTGTTTGCTTGGGGCATATGGACTAGGTTTATCAACCATACTAGGTGGATGCTATAGATATTTTATTTTTTGGAATTCCAAGAGGTCAGATCTTTTTCCTGAAATCAGGTTGCTGCCTAGGAAAGGAAAACAGGGATTTGGGAATGTAGTTGATGAATGTGGCTTAGAATTTCCTCCCGAAAGGGGTGAGTGTGTCCTGCCGAGCCATGTGTGAGTTGGGGAAAGTCAATGCGTAGTTCTGTTTGGCTTGCCTCTAGGTCATTTCATTTGTGGCCCATAAGGCACAGAGAAGACAGCCCAAAGACAATTCAAGGTGGCCACGGCTTACAAAGTTTCCTGTCCCTGTCTAATCAAAGACTCTAGTTCATATGAATGAGAGATTTTACATTGATCACATGGCTATAGTTGAGTACGTCACAGTCTTTTCTGTGCAAAAAATGGCTATGTTCATCTCGTCAAGTGGAAGAAGATGATTACCTGCACTGTTGTGGCATAATAGTTATCCCGTCAATAAAACATGATTGCACATCTTTCAAGGGGAGCTAAAGTACTAACGTGTATTTCAAAATAAAGGGGAGGCACTTATAAAGCCTTTCTATATAAAATCCTCTAAGCCATTTAAACAATGAGTAGCATTTCTAAATTTACCATCTGATAAGTTATAGCTAACATAAGGCTGGGACAAATAATTAATAGCTTAGTTAAAAGAAGCAGAAGAAATATTGAACCAGAAATCTCTGTCCCCTCTGCTTACACTGTGATTGATTGTGAAAATGGCTGCAACTCTTCGCCTCTTCCAGTGCCCATGCCCTTTACAAGGTGGCATTATCACCCCTCCCATCAAGGATGAAATCCAGAGCCTGCCTATGGCAGTTTTAAAACATAGCCCTCAAATTCTGTGACTCTCCTTCCATTGAGAGACAGACCTAAGTTCCCTGCCCTTGAATCTGGGCAGTAAGTGCTTGATGATAAGAATTTGGTAGAAGCTGTGCTGTACCAGTTTCTGGGCCAAGCCTTAAGAAACTAGCAGCTACCATTTCCTGTCTCTTGGGATGCTTGCTCTTGGTACCCAGCCACCATCTCATAAGGAAACTAATCTGCTCCCTGAGAGTCTCACAGGGAAAGAGATTGCCAGCCATGTGACCGGGCCCTCTTGGAAGTGGATCCTCCAGCCCCAGTGGAGCTGCCCAGCTGACATCTAGTGGAGCAGAGATGAATTGTCTCCACTAAGCCCTGACCAAATAGCAAGTATGTGAGCAAAATAAACAATTGTTGTTTTAGGCTACTAAGTTTTGAGGTGGTTTGTTATATAAAAACAGATAGCCAGAATGTTGCCCTTGAATGTGAGCTGGCTGTGTGTTTTGCTTGGGCCAACAAAACTTGGAGAAAGTGATGTTGTGCCAGTTCAGAGCCTATACCTATACTTAAAAGGCCTTGGGAACTTCTGTTTCATCTTGGTACCCCGTCTTTGGGGCCTGTTGGAAGATGAGAGACTTATGCCCCAGCCAACAGCCACTCTCCCTCCAGAAATGTAAGTGAGACCATCCTAGACCAGTCAACTTCCCCTTAACTGACCACAGATGCATGAGCAAGCTGGTCAAGATCTGCCAAGCCTGCCCCAGACTAGAGCATCTTGAACATTTCTCTCACTTGAACTATCTTGGCCTCTATTATGAATGGCAGCTGGTCACCCCAGCAGGTCCTTCTCTCCATGCTTACAACAATTTGGGGATAACTCCAACCATGATGCATGTCTCTTAGCCAATGACATTAGGATACATGTAAGGATAGATGACAAGGTAAAGAATATTTTGGGATGCAAACTGAAGTAATTACTAAAAATGACTATTAATACAAGAACGGATTTTTAAAATGGAATGTACTGACAATGAAATGCAATATAACGCTGAAAATAAGTGAACTAAAACCACGTGTATTAACAGAAAATCTCACAAATATAATATTGAGTGAAAAAAGCAGTGTGAGTGGCAAACTGAAGTATTTTTCCATGAAGCATCTGAAGGTTTTCAGCATTTGGCCATGTAATTGGACACACATATTTGGGTAAGCTGCCTGGGAAAGGGTGTGATCATAGCTTCTTTGATAGTTGAAATACAGATATTTTTTCAGTTATATAAGAGCAGTTTCAAAGTTTGATCAAATTTACTTATATAAAAATAAAATTTAAGCCTAGTAGGTTATCTATCACAATCAATGAGCTATTGATATCTTAATCGATAATAATTCTTGACAACTATGGGATGTATATACACATAGGCATATCTATGATGTTAGACGTTAACTTTAATTTCCTCAGTTTTATGAACATTACTCAGAATTTGGTGGCATAATAAGATTTTCAGTAACTTTATTTCATGTATTTATTTAGCATATTCAGCAGACACTTCTTCCCTAATCCCAAGGACTCGGGCTTTGCTTGCAGGACATGGTTTACTTCCAGCTCATTTGGTGCCTCTGGGAACTGAAGCACAACCATAGGGCAAATGCCTAATTATTCGGACACATCCTGAGATTTGCACGACAGAGGCTGACATAAGGCTTAAGGCTCAATTCATAGTTACCTGCAAATCACTTTTGAAATTGTGACTTTTACTCTGCAAATAGCTCCGAGGATCTTCAAGATCTGTGATTACATCAGCTCAGGACCCTTCGCTCGGAGAAATGAGTATTATCCCCACTTGCCAAGTTCCACGTCTGGTCTGTGACTGGATGTGGGAGCTTCCAATAACTGATCAGCAGTGCTCTTTCTTCCCCTGCAGTTTTGCCTTTGTTGTGGATTAGATCCCTCTCTCCCCTTCCAGGTGTATACAGCCACAGGCTTTGACAGGTCACTCTGCAGTGCTTACCACTGTAGGACATACTTCCCTGTCCCCTCCCCCACCCCCAACTTGGGGCTTAGTTAGGTGGCTTGCGTGACATGAGATGAAGTTTGCTTGCATGATTGAGCTTATTCTCCTGCTCTTTTTTCATCACCATGGGAAGAATTTATCCCAGACAGCCTCTGATCCACAGGTGGAGCAGACTTGAACTCTGCCCACATCTACACCACAGCTACCCTAGCTGACTTACACACCATTGGGTGAGAAAAAGAAATGTTGTTGAAAGTATGATTTTGGGGGTTGTTACGCAGCAAAAACTAACTGATATAAATTTCAACTTGAGTCACTCAGAACTCTGTAATTCCAAATAGTTCATGAACTGAAAGTCTGGTAAATCTCTTTGACAAATATCTAGGACAGTTATTTACAATATTAAAACAAATTGAAGACATCCTATCGACCTGATAAGTATCCTGTTTCCTCTTTTAATAAAGTTTTCAATAAAATATAGATTTGAATTTCTTCTCAGATGTTCCCAGGCCTTCTGTTTCATTCCCGTTGTAAATGTGTAATTTTCAGAAAGTTAAAAACATAATTACCATACAAACACAGAATGAATGCATGTCAACAATTTAGCTCATTAATGAGGGAAGAAGTAGGATAGTAAAACTGATTCCAAGAGTACATGAGGGACAGTTATTTCTGGACTTTAGCAAAAAGATTGTTAAAATAAGGTTGCAAGGCTATATACAAAACTGGTTAATGTTCTACAGGGCAATAAAACATTAACCTTTGAGATCTTCTTTTCTACTGGACTAGGAAGATAAAGGAAGACCAACCAAAGAAGCGAAGGTTATTGTTCAGAGCCCGGGGTAGTAAGGAGTCAGCCACTATCACTTGCGTTTTGGAAGAGACTCAAAAGCAAGCAGAAGAGGAGGAAAACTTTACAGCTGAAAAAAGGGGAGGCTTCAGCTGTGCCCTGGCTGGAGGCTGTTCCATGGGAAAGCCATAGACAGGCTAAATAGAAACAGGGCACCGTATGTGATTGGTTGGGGGTGTATATTTGGCTGTCTCTGGTTGGTCCTAGGTTGGAGGCAGGGACAACAATTAGGAAAGCTGACAGTTATTGATCCAGTCCTAGCCATTTTGGGCTGATTGTTTATAGGGGTTGTTTGACTTCCTGGATTGTTACTAGAGACGATGATCTGACTGCCTACAAGTCTGACTTACAGTTGGTTGGCTTCCTGGGCTGGTTACTACAAGTAATGGGTTGGTTTCCTGGGCTGGTTCCTCCTGGTTGTGGGTCAGAGTTCTGTTTTTACATATGGTCTGGCCACTGTCCATTTGTATATTGGACAGTATAGAACTCTTACTATAGCACTCTACAAATTAACATGCAACTCCACAGTGGTTCACAGTGAGCTCTGTTAAAATAAGTTAGAAGTCCAATACAGGTACATTCTCCTAAAAAGTTAAATAACCATTTGTGTAGGTATGTTAAACAAAATTCTAGTGTGGCACTGAAAAAACATTATGCTTCCCCTTTACCTTATTTCCAAGTCTTGGATAATTTTTTCTTAACACTGAGTTAGGTAGGGAAGGACAGATATAGGAAATTGTGAGTAATCCATATTTGTGGAAGAAATAGGAAAGATACAAGAACTAGACAGAAGCCTTGTAATTATATTAGCATAAATTTAGTCCAGGAGGAAAACGCAATGTTAGAAAAATCTACATTGGCCACAGGTCGGGCAGCATTCTCTAATGTGCTTTACCAAGCGTAAAACCTGATTTTTAGGTCGTTGTCTGATTTACTCCTTTAGCCTATTTCTCAGTTGGTTCACAATCCAAGAGTGGAAGAGATAGATGTTGTCTGTATTTCTCACCACATCTTAACACCAATTACTTCCTGCAACATATCATTCAATAAACTAGATAAATAAGATTTATTTCACAGACTCTCTTGATCAAGGAGGCAAGGGAAACTGGACACACGAACCTTCTCTTTGGACTTGAAATGACCTTCCTTCCCCTGCCAGAGAAGCACCTAGGACAATTGTACTCAGTTTTGCAATTTTCTGACCAAATTTTAAAAATTCTCAGATTCCTTGCTGTAGGAATTTAGTATTCCTAGAACCTACTAATTCATGCGTGTTTGAAAGTATGTCTTTTCCATATAGAATGGATAGCATTCCATGCCACCTTTTCGGTGTTTCTGGTGTTATATTATTGGTCTTTACCAATATATAAACTTGTCATTTCTGGTAGGCATCTAATTATGCACCAGTGTTTCACAAGACATGGGGTGGTATTATTAATAAGAAAAAGTCTTTGAAATAGAATCTTAACTTAAATGTGAATTTAATTAGCTAGCTTTAACCAGGAGAAAAAAGAAAATTTATATTTATACTTTAAATTTTATTTGAACTGAATTTTCTCAAATACCATTATTGTGTGGCCTACTAACTCCTCCAGTGTAATTTGTGCTAAAATATCAACCATGTAGCTGTCCACTAGATGTCAGTGCATCTCCACACTGAAGTAATAGGTAGAGTATCCATCTGGTGACAAAAAACAAGAAATCTGTCTGCATGAGAGGTCACATTCCGCCTCCCACTTAGTGGTATGGAAGATGCCACAACCAACTTTCCACTCTTTTTTTTTAGAGATTGGCACCTGAGCTATCATCTGTTGCCAATCTTTTTTTTTCCTTCTTCTTCTTCTCCCTGAAGCACCCCAGTACATAGTTGTATATTCTAGTTGTAGGTCCTTCTGGTTGTGCTATGTGGGACACCACCTCAGCATGGCTTGATGAGGAGTGCTAGGTCTGTGCCCAGGATCCGAACCAGTGAAACCCTGGGCCGCCAGAGCAGAGCGCACAAACTTAACCACTTGGCCATGGGGCCAGCCCCTCCATTCTTTTTCATGTAGGCTAGGTTCAGATTCCTTTTATCATTGGCTGATTGACAGCTACAGACTCTGGTTTCAATACTCACTAGCTTTCCCTCTTGTTAAACATGGTTGCCTCCAGTTGAATTTGACGAGGGTAATCAATGCTTTGTTATGCTGTGTTAAATTAAGGACACAGAATGGAATTGAACCCCAGGATCAGATGACACACAAATAAATGTGTCTCTCAATCATTTGCCTCAGTTATAATGACCTCCAGAGTGGACCACTATAGGCCAATTGCTACAGCCATACTGCCTATTGTTACGTTAGTTGTAAACCACTGAGACTCAATAGCATCCTCTCCAACATAGGCTCAGAGTGTGCTTAGAATGCACAGCATGTGTAGTATAATAGAATCATATGCTCTTGGCTTCATGGGAGCAAGTATTTTAATCAGGATGCTCTCGGAGCAATCTCAGAGGCATTCATGTAGTTGATAACTATGGTTTCAGAAGCTCTTTGCCCAGGAACAATTGAGTTTGGCAGTCTCCGAATCATGTCTGGTTGAGTTAAAGCTGCATTTGCTAAAACACGCTCTGAAGAACACTGGTCCTGTAGGATGTCACTAGATGATACTAAGAGGTGTAATAGGGGATACTAAAAGGATTCCATGGACTACTCTGGGAAAACCAATATCAGACATGTTTCTCTGATGCAGGACTTCCCAGCACTTTTGGCATTTTTGTGTGCATTATGAATATCCAAGAAAAGGCTATGGTATGCAGGATTTTCCAATTTTTTTAACCTTAGAATAATTATTTTACAGAATATCTTGCCAAATAAGTTGATTTTGAAATGTGAAAAAAGACTAAAACACTCTGGACTACAATTAGATACTTCATCTCATATTCCTCTTCCATTCTTTCTTTCTCTCTCCTTCCTCATCACATATTGAGAATACATTATATGTCAGCCATTATGTGGGAACTATGTAATATTGTAGATGCCATATAAAGAACAAAGGGAATTACTAGGGCTTAATTTTTCCAGTAATATGTAGTAATCTTTGTGTCTTAGTACATTTTACATTTAGAAAGTTTCAAAGTCCACACACCACCTGCAATAGGCACTGGGCATTGCCATTGGGGAAGGAAATATTTCCCTATACATTCAAAGGAATCCTTTCAAATAGTTGGTGAAATCTTTTACTAAGGAATTGACGAGAGAGGTTTAGCCGACAGGAATCTAACAGGCAAATTTGGAGTAGTTGGCATGACAGAGGCAAGTGTTTGGAACAGAATTAAGTGATCTAAAGAGACTGCCTGAAAAATCCACAGAAGGAGGGACATTAGAGGCAAGAGGCAGGGTAAAATACAGAGAAACTGAGAGCATGCAACAGGAGCATGCAGTGTCCAATGGACCGTAGGGCCTTAACGCTGACAGGAGGATTCTCGGTTTATTTCTCTCACGTGAGCAACAACAAGAGACTTCTTAAAATGCTCACTGAGTGTTGAATGGAGCAAACCTCGGGCTTCTAAATATAGAGGCAACAACACCAAAGCTGGGCCTCGTCTCCCCTGGGAAATGTGTGTGATGGGCACCGTCTGCTCTCGGATCTATCAATTTACACCCAGAGTCACGTCCTGGGGATCGAGAACTCCTTCCTTCCCATACACTTGATCATCTCTTGTAACAGATTTCTAGTATTTTCTCATAAAAGTGCAGAAAAGGCTGGAGGAGGGCGTGTGGAAGAGTAACGTTGCAATATTGTCTTTGAGAGAGCAATCCAAAGATGTTTAAATCATGGGAGCGAGCCATATCAGGTAGAGGAATGAAAGCGTGTCCATCTTCACCCGGTGGCCACGGCATGTGACTGATAAGTTTAAGGCTTTGACAATCATTCATGTGTAAGTTTCACTGCATCAGCTTGAAATACAAAGTAAAATCACTTTTTAAAAAACTTTTCTTGAAATTATAATATACATACAGAAAATTGGACATAAGGGTAAATCCTGATGAATTTTCACAAACCGAATGCATACTTTTAACCAGCACCCAAATCAAGAAACAAAACATTACCAGGGCCCCCAGAAGACCTTCTTGGCCCCCTTCTACTCATTACCCCTGAGCAAGAGTCACCATGATCTAACTTCTAACAGCATAGATTAGTTTTGCCTGTTTTTGAACTTGATATAAATGGAATCTTATAATATGTGCTCCTTTGTATATGGTCTCTTTCGTTCAACATTGTGTTTGTGAGGTTCACCTGTATTGTTCATACAGTTGCACATTCCCATTGGTGTAGAGAATTTCATCATGTGAATTGTTCACCATTTATTTACCTGTCCTACTGTTGAAGGACATTGCAGTAGTTCTCGGTTGGTGGTAATTGAAATAGTGCTGCTATGATCATTCTTGCACATGATTTTTGGAGAATGTATAGATGGGTCATGTTTCATTAAATGTTCAGATCTACTGCCATAGAACCGACAGGATCTGATTAAGAAAAGTCCATCCTTCATTCAGATTCTATTCCCAAAGCAAGTCCAAGGACAGCAGAAGCTCAGTCCTATCACCCTGCAAAGGGAAGTAGAAAGTCTAGCACACCTGCCTGTAACTCAGCTCTCAGCTGCTCTTTGAGATGCTGTCTACTGCAGAATGTCACACGTCGTGCATCTCGCCATAGGAGATAAAGTCTTTACATTATGGGGTCACCACTATACAGGGTGGTCACAACGAAGTTTGCTTGAAGGACTAGTTCTTGCCATATGGATACACACAAAACCCCTGCCCATGACCCCCCCAGTCCCTACCCCAACCCGACCCCACCTCCATGTCCTGTGCATGAGCCAGGGCAGGTAGATTGGATGAAGTTTGGGCCCCACATCTTCACATGCAGTGTCCATGACCAGCTATCCTCTATTCTATACTAAAAAACAACCTCAGCTTTGCAATCTGAGTCTCAATTTAGACTCCCCACTCTCATAGTGAGTCCCCTCAGAGTTCTCTGTTGATTTTTCCTGCCACCTAGCCTCTGCGGTCCATTAAATCTGTCTATACAACTTGAAGCTTAAGAGGAAGGGGGTCTTGAGCTTGCTAGCATTTCTTCCAGAAGGCTCCTCAAGTCCCCTGTCAATCAATGGATTCAAATAGGCACGTGATGGGGGGTACCACCTAACTCTGTCTGCCATCAGTTCTAAGCTCTGTGCCTTTGCAAAGCTAAAACATCTTCTAATAGAACAATGAGTACCTACTTTCCATTTGTATAAGCAAATGGAAAAAAAGAAGAACTTCTCCAATGTGATCTAATATTGAAGGATAAAAAGCAAGTTGCAAAAGGATACACACAACATAGTACCATTTGTGTAAAATTTAAAACCACGACAGATGTTGGTATATTTTATTGACAAAAGTTAAAAATAGACCTGAGAAGGAAACTCTCCAGTCTCAGGATGGTGGTGACCTCTGGATAGGGGTGGCTGTGGTGGGGTTTGGGGATGGGGAAAGACATTAACTGTATTTGTGACTTTTTTTTTCCAGAGTGATCCAAAGCAAATATAACAAAATTTTCATGTCTCTTAAATCCTGGTGGTAGATTCATGGATGGTTGTTATATTATTTTCTGAACTTCAGTTTATGAAAGCATTCATCATTTTTAAATTAAATTTTAAAAAGTTTTTCTCATATACCCTTCTCAAATGCTAAGCTGAAAATGTTAAGTTGAAAAAGCAAGAAGCAAAACTGTATATATGGTATGATCTCAGCCATGTGCCAAAAAATTTTAAAAAGGGAGATTGGAAAAAAATCGTAAAAAAATTTGACAATCGTTTTCAGTTGGTGTGAATAGTGGGTGGGGCATGTGTGTGCACCAGGGGGTGGGGGTCAGGGGGTAGATAGAGTGCCTGTGTTCTTCTTTATATGCCTCTTACTTCCTATTTATTGAAAGGATCCAGAATATCCCCCTGTGGCAGAAAAATTATTTGGAGAGGAAGACATTTGAGAATCAACAGACGCAGAAAGAAAGTCTGTCTGATCCCCATTTATCTGCTTAAAAGCAGAACCTTAAAAAATAACTCAATTGCCATAAATTCCCCTTTGAAGGAGGTTTCCTGTACTGGGGGAAGACGTACCAGGGAAAATGAGAAGTCGGTACTGGAATGAGAAATTGTAAAAACAAACATTGTCACAAAACTATCATACATCCCATCTACTCTCCTAAAGGCCCATATATCTTTCCCCCAAATCATTCATTTTTCCATGAGTGCTCTTTCACGCCTTCCCCTTCTCCTATTAAGAAGATATATAAGCCCCAAATTCTAATCGCTTCCTTGAGCCACATCCTTTGTAAGCTCCCACATACTCACATGCATAAATTTTGTCTTTTCTCCTGTTCATCTGTCTTTTGTCAGTTTAATTTGCAGGCCCCTGATTACTGAACCCAAGTGGGTAAAGGAGAAGTTTTTCCTCCTTGACGTAATCTATTTATTTACCTAATTATCTAACTTATATAAATGAGGTATGAGAGAAGAGTGGAATCAGTAAAAAAGAGACAAAAAATCTGACCCAGAGCTAAAGGACATTTGCCAAGCCACTTGTAGGATGGTACTGATTCCCTGCAGCCCCTCAGCCCTGTGGGAAGTGGAAGTTTGTCTCTGTTTCCTTCCATCTTGCTCAAAAGAGGGGCACCAGCTCCTGCCCCCTCAGGCTGTAGGTTCTAGCAATTTCCTTGCACGAAAACTGGGTTTCAGCTCTGGTTGTTTCAAGCTGTCATAGTGCTTAGAAGAGGTTGAAAAGAAGCCCAGCCATCTCAGCTGAGAAACGCCATTTAACAGTTCTCAGCTGCTGGCAGAGGCTGACTAATCTTGTTTAAGGAAGACCTGGCATTACTTGAGCTTCTTGTTATTTGCATCAGAGCTGTGCTCCCTAAATTGCAAGAAGACTTTTGTTAGGAGAGGGAGCCAGGTTAAGAACAGGACCAACAGGGTGAGAACGCGCGACTCCGTGGAAGAGGATGTTGCTCAGGAAGAAGGACATCTGCAGGCAAAGGCAGCGGCACTAGCAGCTCTGAATCAGCCGCTCCCGGATCATCTGCACATGCCCCGCCTCACCCGCCCTCTGCCGCTCCCATCGCATGTCAGGAGCTCTCCACGAACGTCTCCGCTTTCTGGAATCTCCCTTCCATCCGACAGTGAAATGATTCCCACCCCTTATCCTTATCCCTTAGCACTGCTTCTCAAACTTAACGTGCATACAGGTTACCTGGGGATCTGCTTAAAATGTAGATTCTGACACAGCAGGTCTGGGGTGGGGCCCGAGATGCTGCATCTCTAACTAGCTCCCAGGTGATACCCAGTCTTCTGGAGTGAAGCACCCATAGCACTTTCTCAATTGAAAACAAAACAAAACAACTTACGGCATCAACTGGGTTTATTGCCAGAGACCAAGGCAGAAAAGAAGAAAATTAACATCTATTGAGCACTTAATATATGCCAGACATTATCAGCTCATTTCATGCTCATACCTGTTTCTTAGCTCAGTCTTTGCTTAAGCAGAGCCCTCCACATGGGATGGCCCTTTACCCGAGCCTGCATTTTTGTCCACTGAATTCTGACTCACCTTTCAAGACTCAGTCCAGCAATCTTGTATTCAACAGATCCTTTCCTGAAAGGAAGGCAATATGACCTGACTCATCCTGTTTCCTGAGTCCTTACCAATGTCTGACATTCAATTACAGTGTAGGCATTGTAGGAGAGGAAAAAGCATTTCCTTTACTCTCTTAGGTTAAATGACTGGGGCTTGCAAATTAAACTTACAAAAGACAGATTAACAGAAGAAAAAGCATGTGAATTTTATTAAATCTTATGTGCCTGGGGGCTTCACAAAAAATGTTAATTAATTTGATTTGATAATCATTTCACAGTGTATATGTATAGCAAATCATCATCTTTTACATTTTAAATATATACAATTTTTATTTGTCAAGTATTCCTCAATAAAGATAAAAAAAGTTTAAAAGAAAGATGATATTAAGGAAATATCGTTAATTTTGTTAGTTGTGACATTAATATTGGGGTTATGTAAAAAATGTTCTTGTGTATTAGTGATGTGAAGGGGAGCAGAGCATACCACCCCAAAATGTGCTCCTTTAGCATATTGATTATTTTGAATTCAAAGTACCTGAGGAACAGCCAGTGCAAGAAGAATATTCTACTGCTCTTTTGTCCCCCTGAAAGCAGGAGATAAATCTCTCGTGTGAAAGTTGCCGTCCCTGTCCCAGGAGGGCAGAAGGCATCCTTATCACCAGAGACAGGGAATTTAGGGCCGAGAAGCCAGTACAAACTGTGAGGGATCAGAATTTGCCACCCCAAAATATGTCTCTTTGGTTTGATTTGTTTTTTTAAAGATTGGCACCTGAGCTAGCATCTGTTGCCAATTTTCTTTATTTCTTTTTCTTTTTCTCCCCAAAGCCCCCTAGTACATAGTTGTATATCCTGTGATATACAACTGTGAGTGCCTCTGGTTTTGCTATGTGTGACGCCACCTCAGCATGGCCCGTTGAGCAGTGCCATGTCGGTGCCCAGGATCCGAACCAGTGAAACCCTGGGCCACCAAAGCAGAGTGTGTGAACTTAACCACTCGGCCACAGGGCCGGTCCCTGGTTTGATTATTTTTAAGAACAAAAGACTCAGAAAGAAACTTTGACCTTCCCCCCAACTGCCTAAGAGAATTTAAGATAGAAGGCCTGTCCCAGAGAGGAGCTATCATCACAGATAACTCTAGATGTGGTAGAGAGGAAGGCACCTAGGAAGTCCTATTTTTATCAAAGTTCTCTCTTGGGTCCCATAGTCTATAGATGGCCTGGCCAACATTTGTTTACTGAACATTTGCTTTGCCACCTCCATGTGAATTGCCTTCCTCCCTTTTGAAGTCCCAAACCACTACCCCCAACATCCTCCTTTGTCTTCAGCTGAAGATGGTGTTTAAGGTGGTGGCTTCAGCTGCTTTAGTGATTTTCTCAGTTTTCCTGGGTTTCTCCCACGTATACATGTCATTAGATTTGTCTGATTGTCTCCTGTGATTCTGTCTCACGTCAATTTAATTCTTAGGCCAGCCAGAAGGACCTAGAGGGTAGAGAATAGTTCTTCCTCCCCCACAACACAAACCTTGTTACTTCACCAATTTACTACCCTAATTCCAAACTCCTCTGTCTATCAATTCTTCATGAATTGTTTTTTTGTCTAAAAGATATAAAAGCTTCCTGCTCTGGTCATTTCTTTGAGTCTCATATTTTTATGGGGCTCACGTATATATGAAATTAATTTTTTTCTCCCGTTAATCTGTCTTTTTATTTTGGGGGAGGTGGGATCTCAGCCAAGAATCCAGAAGAATAGAGGGAAAATTCTTTTTCCTCACCTACCCTTGCATATGGAAACGTTTAGAGTAAAATGTCGTAATGTCAGAGATTTTCTTTAAAATAGTACAGTAAAAGGAAGGAGAACTAATGTACAGCAAAATATTGGTAATTCAGAAGTCCTGCGGATGGGCGTACGGGGGTTCATTATACCATTTTCTGTACTTTTATGTATTTTTGAAAACTGTCATGATATGTTAGAAAAAAATACAACTGCCCAACCCTAACAATCAACCTCTTGGGCATAAAATCCGGAGGAATTCTCACTTGGGGCTTATATATGGTTGTTCATTGCAGCCTGGTTTGCAGCAGCAGGAGGTAGAGTTGGACACACCTACTTCCCCATCGCCGGGGGGAACGCATACGAAAAGGGGCTGAAGTGTAGGAGGATATACTAATGAGCAAGGAGAAGTAACAAATTCGGTGGGATGCACCCACAGCAATCTGGAGAAATCTTAAAAATAGCGTCCTGAGAGAAGAAGTAAGAAACAGAAAAAATCTATACCACAATTTAACTGATATATATTCTTTTTTTGTATTATATGTGTATTATATTTTTATCTAATATCTATAATTTAAATATACATTCACAGAAACCACACTACATATTGTCGGGGCGGGGGAAAACCTCCTTTCTTCCCTTTTTGTGTTCCTATGGCTGGGCTAATAGTAAAATCGACACAAGACTAGATTAACGGGAGAAAAATCCAGTTTGATATGCATGTATTGGAGATCATAAAGAAACGATGCTCAGAGAGTGAACAAAGCAGACAGCATGTATATGTTTTACACAAAGAAGCATAAATTTTTGAAGAATTGACAGGACAAAAGACCCTAGGCTTGAGGTAAGTAATTAGTGAAGAATTTAAGCAGAGTTTCAGCTGAGGGAGTAAATGAGCAAGGTTTGTTGAGGCAGCTTCTCAGCCACGCGTCCCCAGCTCTGGTGATCAGGATGCAGGGAGAGCCCCTTCCACGTGGGAGATTTATTTCCTGCTTTCAGGGGAATAGAGACAGGAGCATCAGAATGCCCTTTGTGCTTCTCAAGTAACTTTGATTGAAAATAATCACTATCCTATTGTGGAATATTTTGGGGTGGGCTGCCCTGGGCCCCAACAATACTTTGCAGAGATACTTGAAAGTTCTAGAAAATATATCCAAGACATTTAAATGGTTGCTCTTAGTGGGGAGGGGAGGTGGAGATGGCAGGGGGAGTGAAAGCGAGTCACTGAATAAAACAAGAGAGTGGCTCTACTTGGAGTAATAACATTTGTGTGCCAAACTTAGGAGTGTGATTACCGCAACTTTCCATACTTGAGGTCCAAAAGACACAAAAACGGCCCACCTAGGACCTCTTGAATCAAAATGGGACACAGGAGGGTTAAAAATCTCCATTTTCTCCTAAATCCTCTCCAGTGATTCTTAAGCAGCAATCATTTAATCTGTTTTAAGGAGGACTACCGGTTCCTGGGTGGCCAGGCGAGGCCAGGAGCAGCAGAACACAACCCTCAGGAAGGGCACGCAGAATTCTCCCCAAGGTCAAATTTCTGTGTGTGTGTGTAAATGCGAATTAGCTCTGAGAACGAGACTCCGTATAAAAGCTAATTACTTCTGGGCAAACTTAATCTCCTATTTACCACTTAGGGAATTTCCTTTTCAATCCACCTGTAAAGGAGGAAAAGAATCTATTGTTATTCTCACCAGTGTTAATTATAATAAGAGTTAGGTGTAAGGCAAAGATGAAAGAAGAAGAGATAATATCCATTATTGGTGAGGCATAGAGGAACAGGCAGCTCCAGACACGGTTGGTGGGAATGGAAACTGGTATCGCTAGCAAATCCTGTCTTAAAATTCCCCTTATAGGAATTTACCCTCCAGAAACAACACGCCTACCAAAGTGCAAGACACATGTATAAGAGTGGCATTTCTGCATAGATTGTCATTTAAATAAAGGAAAAGAAGCAACCCAAATGTCCTTGTGAATGTGGGACTAATTGATTATTTTATGGTCTATCAGTAACTATTCAAAAGAATGAGTCTATAAATACTAATGTAGAAACGTCTTTCTAAGATGTAGTATTTCCAAGGGACATTGCTAAGAGATAAAAACATACGGGAGAGCAGTATGTATAATATGGACACTAATTTTGTTTTTGAAAGAAGAAAATGGTTTTTAAAACAGAAAATGAAAATAAAATATTTTAGTACATGTGTAGAAAAACAAAAAGGAATGTACTCAATGTCTGAATTGTTTACAGTGATAGTCTCCAAGGCACAAGATTGAAGAAGTTCCATTTTACGTAGTATGCATTAATGAAATAGTTTTATGTCAACTAACTCTGTATTATATTTATAATTAGAAAGAAAACAGCAAAGATCTGTTGATCTGCTTGCAAATTAAGGAGATAGAAGTCTAAAAAGGTCTCCATTCTCCTATACCGCGCACTATAGGACTTGAGGTGACATGCTGTGAGAACAATGTCTTGATTAATTAGACATTTTGTGGTCAAGAAGGTTTACTGATAGGAAGTAACTGGCTTATCGTTTAAGCAAAATGGAATTGTTTCCCCTATAAGCAAGTGAAAATTACACCAGCAAGAAATCAAGCCAGACCAAATGCTTACACATAGAAGGGCCCAAAGAGAAAATAAGTAACTCTAAAAACTGGAAGCAACTGGTTCTCATAATAAGATCTATAGTCTTCTGAGCTAATTATTTTCTTCGATGTATCCTCCACTAAGAGCAGGACAGGTTTCTGGAATGAAGTGTGAGATTGATCTTAAAGCAATTCCCTCCATCCTCCCCACACCTGGAAGCCAGGAGAGAACGTGGGCACTTCACCTGCAGTTATCTGGGGGCTCGGTAACAACACAAGCCTGTGACTAGTTTGGTGTCCTCACTTCACCCGGAAGGCTGCACACAGGCTGTAGGAAGCTGGAGAGCATGCATCATCTAGGTCAGGATGCACCCAGGGAAGGAGTATTCACAGCCCAGGGCTTTGTACCCCTGAGTTTTCAGGAAACCAGTGCCACAGATGAGGTCTTGGTGAGCTCCGCCAAAGAGACATAATTGGGTATCAGTGAAGAGAGCCTAAAACTGGAGTCTGGAGATGTGGACCATGTCTTTGGCTGCATCGGCAACTAGCTGGCTGACTTCGAGCAAGTCAGTTGCTTTTTTTGTTTTTAGTTTTTTAAAAAAATTTTGTCAGTTGCATTTTTTGAAAGGCAGTTTCTTTATTTGAAAAATGAGACTAATAATAGCATAAACCTAGTTCAATCACTCATCAAATAAGGTGCTTATGAGGATTAAACAGAATAATACTTGCTAAGTATTTGGAAGAACCACCAAAGGGTAGTTAGCACTTGATTATACAGTACAAATGATTGTTATCATTATTGATGAAATAAGATATATCCTGGGGCAGTGTTCTTTTAGATGGTATATTACTTCTCTATTTCTGTATAATAAATTACAATAAGTATTTATGACCTCATACAATTTCTGTGGGTCAGGTAGTGACCTGTCTGAACAGTCTTCCTTGGGATTTTTCATAAGATATTACAATCAAGATTTCTGCTGGGACAGTAGTCTTTTGAAGGCTTGACTGGTGTTGGAGGATCCACTTCCAAGATGGTTCACTCACTGCCTGGAAAGTTAGGGTTTTCTTGGGAAGAAGCCTCGGTTCCTCACCATGGGAACTCTTTGTAAGACTGCCTGAGTTTCCCCATGACATGGTGGCAGCTTCCCCTAAAATGAGTGATCCAAGAGAGCATGGCAGAAGCCCCACTTTCTTTTATGATCTAGCCTTGGAAGTCACACTCATCATTTTCCCAGTGTCTTATAGGTTACACATGTCAGCTCTACTTAGTGTGGGAGGGGACACACAGGGATGTGAAAACAGGAGGCAAGATTCATGGGAGCCATCATGTAGGCTGGCTCCCAGAGACCGAAAGTCTTCCTTGGACCAAATGGAACCCTAATTCTCACGTGACCAGCATCCTATGAGACAGTCTTGGGTCTCCTGCTACATGAGGATGGAAGTTTCAGGAGGATGAAAGAAAAAATATAAATTATGATACATTTCTTTAAGATGTTATGGTCTAGGAGAAAAGATAGACATATATACAACAACCCAGGGCAGGGAAAGAGAAACTTGTGAGCCAACGTTTTATTTCTTGGGTAGATAGCAAATAATCATCAAAATCATAATATTAAACAACACTTATTGAGTGTGTAGGGGAAGAAGACATTTCCTCTACCCGCTCTGGGTTCTTCTGGCCGGAGAACAAATTAAATTCACATAAGAGCGAATAACAGGAGCAAATTAAACAAAGCTTTATAACGTGTATACATGGGAAAGGCTCAGGCAACCTGAGCAACTTGCCAAATTGGCCAAAGCCACCACCTTAAATATCATCTTCAGCTAAAGACAAAGGAGGATGTTGTGGGTGGGGGGAGTCAGTTAGGGGAGATTACCAGACAAGTACAGTAAACAAGGGTCAGGTTATTATGCAGATTTAAGTCCTTGCCTTCTGCACTGATAAGAGTTTCTAGAGATAAGGTCATCCCCCCTTCTTGGTACAGAGAGGGAGACACCTTTATAGATGGAGATTTCCCTTACAAATGTAAATGCCTCTTAACAAAGGGTAAGTAAATTCTACTTTTCAGTTTCTTTCCTGTTGCAGTTTTTAAAAGTAACCAGCCCAAAATAATCCTCATGCCAAAGAGACATGTCTTGGGCTGGCCAATTCCAGTCCTCCACAAATGTTATCTATGTGCTAGGAAGGCACAAAATCTCTTATGTAGTAGCTCACTTAATCCAACTCTGCAAGCAAGGGGTACCATTATCATTCCATTTTCCAGATAATGCAACTGAGACACAGAGAAGTTAAGGAATAACCCAAAGATCACACAGAGAATAAAATTGGAGATTGCCTGAACAGGTTGGCTCCAGAATCTATGTTCTTAATCAATGCATCTGTCAGTCCGAGTTCAATCAGAGAAGCAGAGCTACCATGAGTATTATAGAATAAAGAATTTATTACAAGAATTAGACCTTATCCAGTTGTGGGAAAAGCAAAGATCCACAAATAAAAGTTGAAGAATCAGAAAAAGGTCACATAGTAGTTTTGCTAGGGCTGCCATGTGAAGTATCATAGATTCGTGCATTTAAATAGAAATTTGTTTTCTCACAATTCTGAGGCCTCAAAGTTCAAGATCAAGGTGTCAGTAGGGTTAGTTTCTTCTCAGGTCTCTCACTTTGACTTGTAGATGGCCGTCTTCCTCGGGTGTCTTCACGTGGTCTTTCCTCTGTGTGTCTGTGTCCTAATCTCCTCTTCTTGTGAGGACACCCGTCATATTGGGTTAGGGCCCACCCACATGACCTCAGTTTACCTTAAGTACCTCCTTAAAGGCCTATCTCCGAATATTGTCACATTTTGAGGTATTTGGGGTTAGGACTTATAAGAATTTTGAGGGACGTAATTCAGCCCATAACAGATCACTCACCAGCCCTGGTGTGGGTGAATGAGTCAGAGCCTTCACAAAAATCTGGAAGCTACTGCATGTGTCCAGCTGCTGGAGTGGAACCACAAAGGCAGCTGATGAAGAAGTTCACGAAGGGTTTCAGCTCTCCTTGACCATCACCTCATGAGCTTGCAGTGGTGGTAGGCCTGGGCTCACCGCTGCTCGTTAGGACCGGCAGTATGAAAGGAAAGCTGGATGCACAACAGGGAGGATCAAGGACAAATGGAAACCAACGCACCTCAGTGTCTACCCGTCAACCCCTCCTACCAACACTGAACTCCAGACTTACTGGCTGCTGCTTCACTTCCTTGTCCAAATCTCAGGCAACTTCACTTTTGCCAACTCTAACACTATAGGAAAGGGGATTTGGGGAAATGTAGTGCCCAACATAACTAAGTTGTCAAAAGAACAATACAGCACATTATATAATACTATATATTATGTAATATGTAGTGGTGTCATACGACTATACACAACAGAGGTGTTACACTGCCTCTGGAAAATAGAAAATGTCTAAAATCACTTGTTTTGAAATACTCTATATTTGAGTTTCCATTGATCAGCATCTTAAATACTATTGCAACCCATTGAATCCACAAATAAACCCTTTGCAGCCAGATCTGAAAAGAATTATCAGTTCATGATCGCTTACAGTGGGGGGAAATCACTTTTATTAAGTGCTTCTTGTCTGTCAGGCACAGTGCGAAGGTCTGTTTATGTATTGTGCCATTTAATTTCATTGCTCTCCTAAACAGTATTATTGGCATGCCTGATTTGCAGATGAGGGGAACATAGACCCAGAGGGACAAAGCATTTTTCTCACAATTGTATAGTTAATAATAATAAAAGAACTGGCTGACTTTTGCTGAATGCTTACCATGTGCCTGGCACTGTGATTTAAAAGCATATTAGCAATTCTTATGACCACAATACTTGAGTCAGAGGCTGTTGTTAATCCTGCTTTACCAGGTAGGATATAATAAGGCACAGAATATTTCAATACCTCATCCAAGGTCACACAGCTTCTCATGGGTAAGGGCACATGTGGCAGACAGAGTGGTGCTCATCAAACATTCCATCTGCTCTCTGGTGTCTCCCAGAGTCCCTTGCAGTTGTGGGCATGTGACTACATATGGACAATGGGTCGTAAGCAGAAGTAATGAGTGACCTTCAACGCAAATGGGTTATCTGCTAACTCATACTCCAATTAACGCCTTAGCATTAACTTCCTTTCCAGTCTTATCTTTGTCTAGAATGACTCGTATGAGAGCAGTGAACTGTGGAGGAGGTGGAGGAAGGAGAGGGGAGAATTTGGGATGGCTTAGGGGCAAGGTTGGGAGACTCCTGTTAAACTACTGGTCAGCATGGCAATAGGGAATCAATGTCATTTGCTTCAGAATTTGGGCTCCATCTAGCTGTTTAGAGAATTCATAATCACTCTTCTAGGAGGGGATCCAGCTAAATTGCCAGTCCTTGTTCTTAGGGTGGGAGGTGAAGGGCAGCAGAATCTCTCTGATTTGGGAAAACGAAAAGGCACAGACACCCATGAAGGGTTTAGCATCAGCTCTTGTAACTCTCAGCTCTTAAGGTCCTGTCACACATTGTTTCTGTGCCTGGAGTCCCCTAGCCTGTTTTCTGATTCGCTAAACTTTATGCACTTGTCAGTTTAGGCTCATCTTCTCCAGGAAGCCTTCCCTTACTGACTAAGAGTAGGTTAGTCATTCCCTTAGCCTCATATACTATTCCCATTACCAATGCTTCCTAGGCAATTGGAGCCCCTGCCCTGGGTCCCATGCTTTTGAGGACTCCTCTCAGGCCCCTTGTGGGCTGTGCCCCTCTCCCTATGAGGTGAAGAGTCCTGATCATTCTCTAAATAGCCAGGACCCTGAAATTCCTATCCCAGATGGCCTTCGCCTAGTGCCAAGTGCCTGCAGAAGTTTCTTCCCCAGATTCTTTTTACAGAGGGGAGATAGTTTAGCTGGTGTGCACGTCTGATTCTAAAGGATGGCCAAGGTGTGGCTGCTTGGGGTGGGGATCAAGTTTGGGCATATTGGCATGGTGTCCATGTGAGAACTGTTGAAGTATAGGATGGAGCCTGGGTGAGAAGAGAAGGAAGGCAGGTTTTATAGTCCCTGCAAACGTTAATAGTGGGCCTGGCCATCACAGCACTTTCTCTACGATATTGCTCTGATTCTTGTGCCATTAGACTGAATTCTTCTTAATTCCTAGCTGGGTAAATTGCCAGGTGCCTAGGTAATTGCTGCAATGTAGAGAAGCACCTGGAAATGGGGTACGCTACAGCTCTGGTGTTTTCCCATCTGGAGAAATATTTTTGTAAAGGCTGAAAGTTCACCCAGATTCTCTCCCTCTGTGCACCATCTGCAGATTCAGTTGCCTGGAGGTGTTTGGGCTTGAAATGAATAAGGAACCCTTCCTGGCAGACTTTCTCTCCACCACCTGATCTATTTCTAAAGAGTGAAGCTTCATTTAGAGAATTGGTGAAGTAAATTGACCTTGCAAAACTGTAATGAGAGCACACCAGCCTAAGAAGCCTTGAAGTGTGAATTCTCAGCGGTGAGCTGGGGAGAGAGATGGATGTGTTATGAACGAACCAGGCTGAGACTTGCCCCAGCCAGCAGGGAGGTTTCCATTCCACCCAGGCAGACTTTCTGACTTAACTTATTTATTTATTCAAGACCATGGCAGTTCAGTTTTGTTCAACACCTGATTTTAAAAATTGATTTATTGAACACCTATTATGTTAAATATTCAGGAATTTTGTGAGCCATTTGAAAATTGAATATAATGGGAATATTTATACAATGGAAAGTGACAAACCACAAATCAGGGCTCCCTCCGCCTCTCCACCCTCAGCCTCACCGCAGATCTAAGGATTCATGGGCACACCACTGCTGGGAAATGCAAGAGTCAGACACAAAAACACATCATTTCTCTTCTTTAAACATTTATTTTTTAAATCATAAAAGTGTATGTGCTTGTGTAACAAATTCAAAAGAACAGAATGTATGAAACATAAAAGAACAGTTCTCTATCTTCCAATCCAACATCCTCTCTCCTACAGAAGTAACTCTGGAATATAGCCTTCTAGAATTTTTCTACAGTTATGCAAACACATAAAAACAATTTTTTTTTTGATAAATGGGATGAAGCTACACAAATTTTTATACCTTATTTTTCTGTCCAGAAATATATTGTGGACGTTTGTCCAAATTAGATCATATAGATCTATATTATTCATTTTAATGGCCTTCTTAATGGCCAATTAGGTCATTTCCATTTGTTTTTCTTTTTCCTTTTTTTGCTTCTACAAATAATGCTTCAATAATCATGCTGTGCATGTAAGTGTGTGTGTGTGTGTGTTTCCATGCACATGTAGGTGTGTTTCTTTAGGATGGATTCCCAGACTGAAATTGCTGAGTTGTTAAACAATGTGTTGGTAGATAGCGCTAAGTTATCCTGTAAAAACATTATGCTAATACCCCCCACTTCCAGCAAGCAACGGAGTGTTTATTTTTCCAAATTCTCATCAACAATAAATATTACCAATACTTTTGTTTCGAAAAGTTGTTAAAAGTTATATTTTATTGTTGTTTTAATTTGCATTTCCTTATTCACCAGTAAGACCAAGTGTCTTGTTTTCTATTTGTATTCCTTTTTTTATGAATTACCAATTCATCTTCTTTGCCCATTTTTCTATTGAATTATTCATTTTAGAAATCAATTTATAGGAGCTATTTAAATAACGTGTTTTGGCCATTAGTCTGTGATATGCATTGCACACATTAGCTTCAAGTCTATTTGTCTTTTAGCTTTGTATTACGTTTACCCATACAGAAGTTCTATAAAATCAAACAATCAAGGGGATGGTTTTGTGTTTTACTCATAAAGGTTATCCATACCTTAAAATATGAAAGCATCAACTTATATTTTTCTAACAGTCTATTTTTCTTTAAGTTTATTTGCTTGTTTTTCCGTATCCAGAATTCATTTTGTGTATGATGTGAGATAATGATGGAAAAGATATATGGTGAAGTAAGCTTCCTGCAATAGTGTTTGTAGCAGTGAAGAACTGGAAACAACTAAATGTTCATTACTAGGAGATGTCGATGCAAAAATAACCACTAACCATTCTATAGATAAGAGAAATAAGGTGAGTTTTACTCGTGCCAGAGTGAAGATTATAACCGGGGAAGGCAGTTTCCATAAAGGAAGAAAGCGTTCCGAAGAAGCGTGGTTTTCAGTACAGTCTTAAATCTTTTTAAAACAAAGAATATACATTAAACACACCCAGGATACAGATTCATCAAAGTTTCAGAGAAGTATTCAGTTACAAATTAGCAGGTCAGCATGATCCTGATGCCGGGAAAGGGAACTTATTTTAGGAATACTAATACAGGCGTTACCAATAGTGTGTTACTGGCTTTGTAGGAGGGGAAGTCCACATTCTTATTTTAATGGTTAAAGCAGATGTACAGTGTATGTTTGATAGGCCATAAGTCAGGCTTCTTTAGTTCAAGTCAAATCAGGTTTTGAACACAAATATTTACCCATATACCTCAATATGTGAAAATCTCTTGTCAAGGAGTAATTAAATACATTGTGGTAAATCTCCACCATAGGACATTAGAAGCTCATTAAAAAAAAAATAGGTCTATACCTATTGACACGGAAGGATGTCTTTATTGTATTAGGAGAGGACACATTTCAGAGAAATGCATATGATATGCACTGTGAGGGCTTATGCTTAAGGCCATGTAAGTTTTGTACTGCTAAGTCCATGGACCATGATGTGATTGGCATCCCTGGGTGCATTAGCCCTGTTTACTGCACTGCCCCATTAATTGATACAGGTAATGCATATTCTGCTGGTATCTGGAGAGTCCCCCTCATCTCCTTCTTGGGAGGTCCTCAACTGGGCTTTCAAGAAAGTTCTAGACAGGCTCCATTTCAAGGCATCTAGTTGGACCATGGGAGACATGCAGGCTTCCCACCAAATTTCAGCAGTGCAGGCCACTTCCACCATAAACCTCTCTTCTCACTTTGCCAATTTGGGATCCCCCAGCCAGGTTCCTGCTTTCTGACCTCTCCTAGCAGAATCAGGTACTATTCCGTGAATCCCGATTCACCCAAGACACAAAAATGAGAAAGAAATGTTTGTTATTGTAAGTCATTAAATTTTGAGGTCGTTTCTTATGCAGCAGCATTATGAAAATAACTCATTGATTCTCTCCTTATTCTGTGAAAACAAAATCCTAATGTTATTGGGGCAGCAATGAGCTCAACCAAAAACCACATTTTTAAACTTTCTTAATTGCTAGACATGTCTGTGTGACTGACTTCTGGCCAACGAGATAAAGTGCTGAGTCAGATTTCTTGCAGATCTGATTAAAAGGAACTGACTCAGCTGAGAGATATGTCGCTTTTCCCCTTCCCTCTTTCCTTCTCCCTGCTTCTCCCTTCACAGATGAAAACTGGAGCTTCATTGGCCACCTTTGGATCATGAGGTGCCTTTGGGATGGGCGTCTAGTTCTAGGACAGAGGAGGAGGAAGGGAAAAGCCTTGGTCCCTGATGACTGTGGAACCACCATAACTGTGTGGATTGCCTGCCTGCAGAGTTCTATTTGAGGGCCAAAGAAGCACCTATCTTGTTTAAGCCACTCCTAATCCTAAGTGATAATATAGTATACAGTTGAGTGCTGATTGTAATTATCTATGCTCTCACTGTCAATATATTTAAACAGAATATCTGTAAGAACAAAGACTAGAAGGTATTAAAGCCAAATATTAAGAATGACTTGATTATGTGAAGGAAAAATGTTTGCTGAGTGATGAATGGTTGGAGTCAGCCTGGATGAAAACACAGTGTGCCAGGCAGGAAGCTAGTCTGGACTTCTAGTTCTAGCTATGAGGAAATACTAGTGATGTCATTTTGGGCACATGATTTAACTTCTCTGCGCCTCAGTTTTCTCATCTGCAAAATGGAAACAATACAGTAAAACCCTATTTAAAAGTTAATTGTGATAAAGTGAAATCAGCTAAAGCTCGAGTGTGTATGAAATTTACTGTCCTTCCTGAGACATTTTTGAGAGCAAAGGGATGCTACTGGGACTTTTCTGGCTACACTGAGAGAGTAATACAGTTGGGATTTGGGACTGGTCCTCCACCAAGTGGAGGGATTTTAAGTTCAGTGTTTGATGCACATGTTCATTATAATAATCAGCCTAGTTCCTACACATATAATAAATGAGAACATCTTTTTTTTATTTTCCCTTAAGATAACTTGGAAAACAACTGAAAAACTGTATATTCATTAACTTCACAATAATGCAATCTCATGTTTTATGAAATAGAACTTTTTGGTCCCATTTATTCCATATTATAGAGTTATACTGTAACAACACCTACAGATGTCTATCTTCCCAGATTGTCACAAGTATCACACGAGCGTCTATAAAAGAACAATGCTTTGAAAACTGTAAAAGCTTCTTGGGATGCTAGGTGTTTTCATTGAATGGAGGAAAAATGTGAAATGACAGCTATTGGGGTGACAGTAATCACATTGGAACACAAAGTCAGCAGTAGAAAGATTATGTGGGCAGACATAAATAACTTGCAAACAAGACAACAACACATGTGTTCTCCAGACCTTATATCCTGAATGGGGCCTTTGGCAAAATTGTGATGGAAATATCTTTCTTTCTTTCCTTTTTCTTTCTTTCCTTCTTTCTTTCTTCCTTCTTTCCTTCCTTCCTTCCCTCCTTTCTTTCTTCCCTCCTCCCTCCCTCCCTTCCTTCCTTTCTTTCTTTCTTTCTGCTTGAGGAAGATTTACCCTGAGCTAACATCTGTGCCAATCTTCCTTTATTTTGTATGTGGGTCACCATCACAGCATGGCAGATGAGTGGTGTAGGTCCATACCTGGGATCCCAACCCAAGAACCTGGGCCACTGAAGTGGAGGATGTTGAACTTAACCACTACGCCATGGTGCCAGCCCCAGAGACATCTTTAGATAGTCAAAAATAAAGAAATGGAAATGGAAGCAAAAAGCAAATATGTGCACAATATTACCCAAGTTAAATTCCTTTGCCAGCTGAGCCCATTATAGTGTAACTGTTATTGTCAGTGGACTCCAATGTGTTATTAACTACAAAGAACTATTATGATGATTATTACTATTGCAATTATGTAGTAAATGGACTCTTTTAAAGCATTTTGAAAACATTAAATAATTTTACTGTAGGAGCAGCCCCCACGGAGTGGTGCAGTTAGGTTGCTATGCCTGACCAAGTACACATGTGTGAAATTCTGCCTCACATAAATTCTCCACCTGCCTAGCTCGCTGTTTGAAATCAGGTCATTAGCACCACAATACCATTTATTGATTCACATTTATTCATTCATTTATGTACACCTATTTGAGTGCTTACTATTGGCCAGTTGCTTAATATCACCATAGAAGGACCATAGAAGACGCTGTCAGGTTCCTGCCCACATCCCCTGAAACTTCAGCCCATTTGTGAGGTTTCCAACTGTCCATAGCTGTATATCTTTGCCTGAAGAGTATTCTCCAAGGCAGTGGGAAGTCACTGACCACCACACTCAGTAGCCCTTGAACATTGACTGATACGAGTTAGTGTATAAATACCCCTACTCCCTCACCCTTCACGTGGGACAACTTTGAGGCATATGTTTTACAGTTTCCCAGAGTTACCCCGTGGAATCAAAATTCAGTTATCCAGAATGGCAGTGACTTGATAAAACAACCTTTATTTATTGCTTTCCCTTCCATTTCTCCTTGTCCTGCTGGGGCTATCTGGGACCCCTTCCCAAATAAAGTACTTACATCTAATCTGTCTTACAGTCTGCTTCTTGGGGAATGCTTGAAGGCATAGTCCCTGCCTTCAAGGCCCTTATGGAAGAAGGGCTGCAGACTCTGTTACCTACAGCAGCCAAGCAGGTGTGGTACGCGAGAGAAGCAAATTGACATTCCTCCCCTGAGTTTAACCAACTACCAATATATTTAATACTTGAGGAGCTCTGCCTAAAGACTTTAGCTCACTAGCAATTCTTTCCTCCCAAGATGCAGTCCTTGCTTCCCAGGGGGCCTAAGGAGGAATGATTGTCACCAGGTATTGACCAAATGAAAGACAGCATATTTGATAATCCACCCACTCATTCATTTACCACTCATCAACTCATCTACTAACCACCCATGCATCCATCTCCCCAATCACTTACCACACATCTACCTACCCTCTATCCATTCACCTATCAACCCAAACCTATATCAACTCATCAGTCACCACCCATCTACCTGTTCCCTCACTGCTCACCCCCTCTATCCATCCCCAAACATTTAAAAAATCTTCACTCTGGGTATAAGATCATGTTAATCAAAGTAGGGGAAAACAGAAATTTGTAAAATGTCAATTGGGACCTTCATAAGCTGACCTCAGCATATCTCACCTCTAGCTACTTTCCTTCTCACGAATACTTTGTTCTATTAGAAATTTTCTGAATACCTCAGGCTGTTTAACCTCAAGATGCATTTACTTTGACTATTTCATCTTTTGAAATTTCCTTCCCTATATTTGATATGTGGATAATTCATATTTATCCTTCAGAGGCCTCTTGAAAGTTAATACCTATAATGGAGGCTATGGTTTGTCACAGAGAGGCCCCCTTCAGGACTGACACACTCATTTATTGCACTCCCTGGAGTGTTGGTTGCTGATGGCTCATAACACCCACTCCTCAGGGGCTTGACTGGCCGATGTGAGCATACAAAGCCTGACAAATTGAGATCTCTCCTTAGGTCCACCCCAGCTCCAGAGCTTCCTATGGGATTGGTTGAAGTCTGAGTGGCAGCTGCAATGTGGTTTATATTTTCCCTTGTCCAACTTTGCTTTCCTCCTTCCCTTACAGAGCACTCTCCAGTCAACCTCCTGAACTCAAATCTCAAAGACTCAGAGTCTGTTTCTAAGATAACCTGACCTAAGACAATATCTTTGTACAGTCTTCTCAACTTTTCCCAGCTTCTGCCCTAACAAGACAGAACAAAAGAAAGACTCAATCACTGTATCACCTCCTCTTCTATGCCCCAACATACTTAGGTCATGTGGCGCATCCGTCAGGTTCAGTTAGGAAAACAGAGCTACTATTAGTGTTATTATGGGATATCTTAGTCTGTTCGGGCTGCTAGGACAAAACACCACAGCCTCGATGGCTTATAAACAACAGAAATTTATTTCTCACAGTTCTAGAGGCTGGGAAGTCCAAGATGAAGGTGCCAGCATGGTTAGGTGAGGGCGCTCTTTTAGATCACAGACTTCTCATTGTATTCTCACTTGGTGGAAAGGGCTAGGGACCTCTGTGTGACCTCGTTCATAAGAGCGCTACTCCCATTCATGAAGGCTCTACCCTCATGATCTAATCACCTCCCAAAGGCCTACCTTCACATTGGTGTAAGGATTCCAACATGTAAACTGTGGGGGACACAAACATTCAGACCACAGCATGGGAATATGAGCTTTAATATGGGACCTCTTTCTTACATGAAAATAGAAGACATGAGGAAGTGAAGGTCTGAAAGCAAGGAGTCAGAGCATCAAAGAAACAGAAACTCATTGTGCTCGCCTGAAGCACAGGATGGTTAGACAGTTGGAGCCTGCAGGAAAACCTGAGATGCTATGCGTGTCTGGCAGCTGATGTGGGACTCCAAAGGAGGTGCCCCTGGAGAGGGATGTAGGCATTGCTACCTCTGTGAAAGCTGTTATCTCTGTGCAATCTGTCATTTTGATGGGATACAATCAAGTGCCTTGTGGTCAACTTGGGGCCACTGTTGCTCAACAGGGCTGGCAGTCAGGAATATGAGTTGGATGCAGAATGAAAGGAGAGAGAACACTCTGCGGCCCTCTGGGCATATCTTAATTTGTTTTTCTTCATGTTTGACCATCACAATCTCCTGAAGTAATGACCTCTGCTTTTCTTTTGCCTTCCAAATCTCACAGGAGTTCTTCTTAGTCAACTTTAACATAGATCCATAAGGGAAGGCAATTCTAGAAAATGTAGTTCCCAGCAGCATATAGGAGTAGTAGTGTCGAGTTGCTGACATGCACTTTAAGCACATAGGACATTAGGACACTTAACTTATTGCCTCATGATTGGATTTTTCTGCCTTGAGTCTCCCCCTGGATCAGGAGTAGACCAACCACAGCCTGTGGGCCAAATCTTGCCCACTGCCTGTTTTTGTAAATAAAGCTTTCTTGGAACACAGCCACATCCCATTCTTTGTCTATCGCTGCTTTCTCCCTACAATGGCAGAGTTGAGTAGCTGTGACAGAGATGGTATGGCTACCAAGTCTAAAATATTTACTAACCGGCCCTTTACAGAAAAAGTTTGCCAAACCCTGCTCTGGATTGCCGGATATGTGAGGGCAAGAACTGTCTTACTTACTTTTGTGTCACCAATGTCAGTGCCTCATACATTTCATGGAAGAGTCTAATAAATATTTGTGAAGTGATCGAATGCATTTGGGAGGTAAAACATAAGCTCATATAATTGCTAACACAGCAATATGATACATTAAGAAATATAAGTAGGTATAGCGGTTGGAAAAACCAAGAGCTTTGTTCTTTGAGCCAGAATACATGAATTATTATCAGGTCATGTAGGAGATATTAGGAAATCCTGAGTGGATTCGATGAAAATACTAAGTTCCCGGAAGAGTAAGGAAAGAGGAATGTAAAATAGAAATTAGAAAGCTTAGGTTTTAGATCTGGCTCTGTCATTTTCTGGCCATGTGACCTAGAACAAGTTACTAAGGGCTCTCTGGGCCTCTTTTCCTCAGCTGTGGGATAATTGTAAGCATATTGGCTTGGCCAACTTGGAGGTTTTTCAGCTGGCTGACATGATGGTGTGAATGCTCTGGAAACGGTAAAGCACTACCCAGGTAACAGGGGTTACTTTACAGTCAGAATCATTTTTGAAATCAATATGGAGCACTAGGTTTGTCAAGCATGTGTTCTATTTGTGCTTTCCTAGGGTCTTAAACCTTTAAATCTTGGTTGAGAAAATAGGACCTATGACTGTGCCCCTAATATGAGGTGAGATGCCTCAGATGTCAGAATACAGGGTGGGGAAAATGACCTTTTCCCTCTAAATATTCTTCAGGTCTTCAATTTCTCCCCGGCAAGGGGGTTCATCATTTTATAGAAGAGCACCTGATTTGCCACCAACCTTCAGATAGCTTATTGATCTAACATTTCTTTAGAGATGCTAAGAAATACGTGGTCTGCTAACAGCAACAGAGAGCTGTACCTTAAAAGGGGAATCTGATGCTTTGCTCCCAGCTGTCCTGGCTCAGAGCCTCCACGATCACTATTTTTCAGAAAATTGCTTGAAATAGAGTTTATGTTCCATTTTGGGCAGCCTTTTTTGCTTCTTCCTTCCCCGGCAACCAATGGGGATTGCAATGTCTTCGTGCGGTGTCTCACGTACTATTGCTGAACGGAGTCATTTCATGGAGAAGTAACCTAAATGGAAGAGAAATCTGCTTTGGTAGAATGCTGAAGTTCACTGTGTCAAAGCAATTAGCCTCCAGAAATGATTTGCAAAAACCCATTTCCTTATTGTTTCGGAGCACTGAGACAAAATAGAATCTGTGGAGCTGGTCCTGGAACAAGCATCACAAAGGCAGGCCAGGGCTCCTAGAGACAAAAGGAAGAAACTCACTTTAGAGTGAATCCCTCTGGGGTGGAGGGCTCCAGCACTCTTCCGCCTCCCTTCCCATTCATTCCCCTCATAGCTCCTTACTTTCAAGGGAGAGCAATGCACTGATCTGATTGGGCTCTTTTTAATTTATGGATGAGCTACTGTGTCTTAAAGTCAGTGAAGGCGTCTGGATTTCTTTCTTTCCTTTTATCTTGTGTCTGTGTGGGTGTGGTCAAAATGTTCATTCTCCCTAGCCCCCATCTCCTCTTTCTGGTGTTCCAAATATTTAGATTTTGAGGAGAAGTAGTTGGCTAGGGTGACCAACTCATCCTGGTTTTCCCGGGACATTCTGCTTTTAATATGGGAAGTCCAGCATCCCAGGAACCCCCTCAGTATCAGGTAAACAGACACAGTTGATCACCCTAGACCCTATTTCATCCTTCAAACTAAGCCATAAATTCCAGCTCAGCTTTTAGTGAGGTGCCTTGTGTTGGGGATTTTGGAGGCTGCCTCAGGTATTAATTAAGTGATGCTCAAAAAAATATAAATATTTTTAAAATTCTCAGTTGGCTTCTTTTTCTTGTGTTGGTTCTCTTTTTCTGGAATCCCCTGGAAAGAAGAGGTGAGGGGCAGGATGGGTCCCCTGCTATAATGGCTCTAAATGCGACTCTCAACCTCTAAAATGACTGTGTGTTTTACAGACCAAAGGACCCTGTGGTAAGTGGTGTGGGGAGCAGGAAGAGTGGAGGTTGGTGGGGACAAAAGAAGAAGAAAAAGGAAAATAAAGATTTTTGAGAAAATGGGCCAATTATGCAAAGGGATCTCGTTTCAAAGGACATATATTTGGGTCAACAATATTGAGCTCCTGCTTTGTGCAGAGCCCCATGCAAGGCCCTGGAGACACTTAGATGAGTGACACAGTCCTGCCCCCAGGAGCGCCTTGTTTTTCTTTCCTGCTACCTCTCAGCGGTGTGAGCTTGGCTCCCTCATTTTACGACCAAGAGGGAAGGGTTGGGATAGATCCAACTGGAAATTCACACTGAGGCCTCTTTCCTCAACTGTGACTGTGTCAGGAAAGACCCGCTCAGCTTCTAGAATTCCATGAAGTGGAAATGTCACACGGTGTCTTGGCCTGGGATGAACAACGTTTGTCACTCAGCACAAATGGGCACTGATCTATTTAGAAGCCAGATTTCAGTGAGGTTCAATGTGCTTGGCAGGCTATTCAAGCTCTGGCACACCAAATTTGAGATGATCTGCCCACCTTCTGGCCAGAGGGGCTGATTTTCCAACCCTTTAAGAGATGTCAAGCATTGTTGCACAAGTAAATTCTGGAGAATTGGTTCATCCTGGCCTCTTCCAGGGTCACCCTAGGTACTGAATGGACTTCTCTCTTTTTTATTATGAGTTTGGTTATCATTACCTCATAGACATATCTTACAAAAATCCAAAAATCTTTATTTTGAAAAATTAGCAACTCTGGCAAGCACTGGACCCCATTCTTTGAAAAACAGCTACCAACTGGAGTTGAATAGGGACTGTCCTGTTTAGAGATCTCATGAAGTTCCAGGTCCCTGAAGCCACCCCACACACTACTGTCTCTCTCATATTGTAGCAGACACAGTGGCCATTTCCCACTCTTGCTAGCCCCTTTCTTATTCATGTTACCTCCTAGAGCCCATCGATGGTTGATTTGGCCAGCCCTGAATTAGGGTCTGTGACCATTGCAGCCTCTTCCTTAGGGACCATTTATTTCCTCCTTTTTGCACCTCCTCCCTTTCCTCCCTTTCTTCCTCTGCCTGCCTCATCCCACATCATCTCCCTGCCTGGTAATAGAGCTTTCTGTAAAAGTGTGCATCACCTATGATGTGCATAGACCAAGCATTTGCATACAATGTCCATTTCAGCACAACCGTCTACGTCAGCAGATCTCAGTGTGGTCTCTGATCAGCAGCAGCAGCATCTCCCGGGAGTTTGTTATAAGTACAAATTCTCAGGCTTTACCTGGATCTGCTGAATCAGAAACTCTGGGGTGAGGCCCAGCAGTCTGTATTTTAACAAGCCTTCCAGGAGATTCTGCTACACGTAAGTCTGAGTCATGGGTCTACACTTTCCAGAGGCACCATTTGCTGAAAATAAAATCTGAGCCTGTGGAAGGCAATTTACGTCTCTGGCTCTCATCTGAGCATAATGTAAAACCCCTCCTTGTCTTTTCTCCATATGCAGTCTGTGGAGGTGAAAGAAACGACTGTTTGCAGCCCAGAAATCACCATTTCGTGAGGTGTCGGAAGGCCTCTTAGCTGAAGTCTTGTTCACTTTGAGTTTTACGAGGCAGTGATTGTGGTCTATAAGCCTTCCTTTCCCCGTCCCTGGCAAAATGAGGGAAGGGGTAAGAACTCCCGCTGTGGTCTGTTAGTCTTGATCAGGTGCTATTTTTTCTGCTCCTTCCTTGTCCTTGGGTGTTAATCTTGTCTCTTCAAACAGATGGTAAGCTCCTTGCAGGCAGCAGCTGAAAGCCTAGAAAGCCTGGCTGATTGATTGGAAGGAAACAACTTCACTTGCTTCCTTGACCAAAGCTTGTGGCCGAGGCTGGAAAACTCACTTCTCAGTTCAGCTGAGGACGGCTTTGTGAGCAAGAGCTGCTGAGCCTGCTGCTAAGCCTGCCGTCCTGGAAGCAGGTGACTTTATCACTCCAGACAGAGGCTCTGGCTCGCTGAGGATTCTGCAGGCTCTCCTTTGAGAATAAAGCCTAGGAATCGCTTTCTTCTCAGCATGCTGACCATTTTGCCAGGAAAAAGCAGAACTCTGATTCTGGTAGCTGGGAAGAGGCAATGGGCGACGGGTGACGATTTGATCGTGTGGTTATTCTCTTGGTGGCAAGGCCTTGACATGATGTGATAGGATTGGACTGTGCCATCCATTTTACATCAGAGTTGAGTCAAGGCAACTGCATCTCTTCCTTCACATTCCTGGAAATTGAGGCACAGAGAGGGTAAGGAGTATGTCCTACAGCTGTTAAGGGGATGATTCATTCATTCATTCACTCTATGATTCCATATACCCCTATTACTCTCCTGCTGTGTGCCAGACAATGAAAAGTTTTGTGTGTGTGTGTTGAGTTTCTTTTCTGTCATGCTCCAAATGATGGCTTCAATACTTCTACAATTGATTTCATTAATTAATTTTAATCATAATGTTGGGGACATAAGAAATGGATGATAATTTCAGAATTAACATTTCGAGCTGAGACCCTGCCATTTTTTAAGGGAAGATTGCTGCGGTGGTATTGACATTCAGCAACAGAGCTTCTGTTTTCTCCCCTCCCTGAAGCTGGGTAGGCTCCGGCTCCAAGAATGCACGTTTCTGAAGGCTGGGGACTTCCGCCCTCGTTTTATTGCAGCTCTTGGGAAGTAGTCATTAGATAATGGGAATGTTACCTTCTGCTTTCCTCCCTCATGACCCTGTCCTGAATAGAGAACTGATGAGAAAATTCTCTCTTTCTTCCAACTCGGCTCTCCCTTTTTTGCCCTTTTGCTTTGCACACACACGGTAACACAGGACGCTGCTTTGGCGCTTCGAGAGAGGAAAGGGTCCGGGGGAATGTGCGTGTTTCAGCCCTCTCCTTCTGCCCACTGCATCCATCACACATTTCTGTATTAGCCTCGGGCTCAAGGGGAGGAATTCTTGGGAAGAACGGCGAAGTGGAAAACTTGATTGACCTACACACAGCAATGACCTCACCCAAATGTGCTCTTTTGGGATTTGGCAATGAAGAGTTTGATTTAATGGAGGAGTCTCGCTCCAGATCGAATTCCTCCTGCTCCCTCAGAATGCCTCCACACGACAGCAGCCCTCTGCCTTCTTTTGGGTGTTGGTGTGGGTGAGAGGTGTTCTGATTTCCTGGGGAGCAGGAGCTTCTGATTCTGTTTCTTTGATAGTTTGAGAGCCTCCAGTGGGACACAGGAGGGGTGGTGAAACATCTGCTCATGGCTGTATCCAGGAAGTTATATTCTGGACTAGACTTTTTGGCCCAACCCATAAGACCTTTGACAATGTAGCCTTGCAGCCTTGTCAGTCTTGTCTCTTACAGTGCCTGCCTCCCACTTTGTACCTCCCCATGGCCCAGCCATATGGAAGCCACTTACCATTCCCTGAATTCTCCACACTGCGTGGTACCTTTGGGTCTTTGCGCCCCTACACTCTGGGCCACTTCACGTGGGGGAAGATGTGATCATCTTTCAAGGCTCAGGTCAAGCATCACCCCTTCCAACAAGCCCAACAGAGCCTTGTCTCTCCCACCTCATGTCACCCCTAGGGAGAGTTGACTATTGTTTCCTTAAGTTCTGTCCATACCTATGCTGGGGCATTAATCGTACCATTTTGCAATTGTTGTTTTCATAAATAATGGGATACTATCATGGTGTTTAAGAGCAGAGACTCTGAAGCAAACAATAAAAACTCCATGGGTCCTGTCCCAGCTCTGCCACTTACTAGGGGCATAATCTTGGGCAAGTTACCTGGTCTCTATGCTTTAGTTTCCCCATCTGTAAAATGGGGGCAATAATAACAATACTTACCATATAGATTTATTTTGAGGATTAAATGAATTATTATTATTCCTCGTTCTTTTCCTCTTTCCCCTCTTCCTCTTCCTTTTTTCTTTAAACAGCTAATTTCTTGTACCTGTTACTTTTCCCCTATACAAACTGCCCTCAAGAATGGTGGCTGTAGCTAGGATAATTAAGTTTTTAGTTTTAAATTTCTTAAATAAACTTCTGTAAATTTATAGCTGAAGTAACAGTGTCAAATATTGGTTTCTCAAAATAGCACCAAGATAACCTGTTGAGAAAGCAAGTCAAGTTTACTGTTTACTACAATAAAGGAGATGACTCCCTTGACAGAGTCTTAATACCATCTCAGAAAGGGGAGGACAAAGCTGGGATATTTATGATTCCATTAGAAGTGGGCAAAGATCCTGAGAACATGATTTGGGACTGGTGGACACAGCGTGGTGAGAACTTCAAGGCAAGGGGTTCGAAGAAGTTCTTGGATTGTTGATGAGCCCAGCTAAGTTATCTATTGTTACTTGTTGAGTACTTCCAGGACATCTCCAAAACAAACAGTACAAGGTATTTGGAATTTCATCTTCCTGGGCAAGAGCGTCCTGGAATAGTCACATTATTGTGAGCGGTAAGTTGGGTGGGCATAGATGATTTCAGCTCTCAATTCTTTGAAAGATAAAAAGTTTTGATTTTTAAGAGACAGACTATGTTGAGATGTGGTTTGTCATCAAATTCCAAATGGCTGAGCTGCAAGCATAAACCATAATGTTTAGAGGATTTTGAGAATCAGTTACGTGGCATGCACGATAGAGTTGGGGAAGACATGCGATGACCTAAGAGCCTTTGAATCCCATACAAGAGGAAAAACCATTTAGCAGGAGAAAGAAATTAGGAAGGAAGGATACTGGAGCTTAACTACTGTTGCATCTCAGAGAAGATGGTGGTAAATCTTTAGGAAGTGAAAATGGTGGAGACCCTCAAATGTTTGGGAACCTGAGGGTCAATTCGACTGGTATCCCATTTCTCATCTGGAACTAATCAGCCTTTTGCCTCACGCCAACAAGAGGCAAGTGAAGTAGGCTAGGCAAAGCCTGGATGCCTTGTCTGGAGAAGGGTTGGGAGGTAGCACCCCTGCCTCCATGCCGAGTGGGACCAGGTATTTGGCCGAGAGTTGAGAGCTGGCAGGACTGCCCAGCATCACTGTGGCACTGGCTGAGGAGGCTTCATAAGAGAAGCTGTGGATGACTTATCCCAGGGCAGGGACGGGATAGAGAGCATAGCCAAGTGTCAGAGCATCATCCATGGAAGAGACGAGATGGAGCGCCCTGGATTAACCACTGAGCATTGCTTCTGCTGAGAGAACAGGTGGCGAGCTGCATCAACAGAGGATGTGTTTCAATTGCCCGCCCCTGCAAAACAAACCATCTAAAAACACTGGCTTAAGCCACTGGCTTAAGTTTAAACTCACAACAACCATTAGTTTTGCTCACAAATCTGGGGGAGGGGGTGACTGGGCTCAGCTAGGCCGTGCTAGCTCAGGGTCTCTCATGTGGTTGCAGTCAGAAGGCAGCTGGGGCTGAGGTTGCCTGGAATATTTATGTACATGCCTGAACCCTGGGCTGAGAAGATTCAGACAGCTGAGGTCAGGCACAGAGGAGACTGTGCAAGCTTCTCTCTCTTTCCCCATGTGATCTTTCTATGGGGCAGCTGTCAGTCCCAGACCTTTTACATGGTGGCAAAGGCTCCCAGAGCCAGTGTCCCAAAAGTTACTCACAGAAGCCCCGAGGATTTTTTAAAATTAATCTTGAAAGTCACAAGGCAACACTTCTGTTGTACTCTCCTCATTGATGCAGTTACAAGGGGCTGCCCAGGTTCAAGGGGAGGTGACAGAGACTCCACCTCTTGATAAGAGGAGTGTCAAAGAATTTGCAAGGATGCTTCAAAATTTGATGCTCTCCAGTTTGATTGTGCAGAACATTGAGGAGCCCATATTTCAGAGGAGGTCCAGATGCCGATGCCCCATTCCAGATGCCTTTCCCCACTCCAGGAGAGCACAGAAGTTTCTAGGAACTCAGGTCAATCAAGAGACTAAGAGGAGAGCCAGTGGGGTAGAGGACATCTTGGACTGACCAAATTTCAATTCTGCATTGGTCATGTCTAAATCTGGCAGTTTCTGATTTATGTTGATTAGAAAAATTAAGTGTTTTAATTCCAAGCAGAAGAAGAGTGGCAAAAGAACTCTTAAGTTTAGTTACTGAAAAATAAAGTTGCTCATCATACATCTGAAGCTGTGAGTGTGTGAATTGGTGGTGGGGACTCTGGGAAGATGGTAGCCAGCTGACCTCTTCCCACCTCAAGTCCAATTTTTGTGCAGGTAGGACAATCTGGACACTAGCAGGCCTTGGGCTTTGGTGGGGTCCATGCAAGGAGCTATCTTAAGGCTTTCTCATCTCTGAAGCTGATAAGAACTAGGGGTCACCAGTAGAGAGCCCTGGGGGTGAGGATCCAATTGCAGGTCCTGGAGAAAACGTGGCTGACAGGGGTCTGCAGACCTGTGAGAGGGAGGGAGGTTCTGGATCTGTGAGTGGTTCTGGGACCTCTTGCTGGTGCCAGATCCTGAGAAGTTGTGAGGGGTCTGAAAAGGCAGGTGAGTCCTCCCTACTTTGGAGGCCCAGAAGCACTAGTGTTTGCAGAGGTGTCCAGGGAGCCTAGATGCTTTGTCCTGGTACCCCCACAGGGCAGGCTGTGCACCATTACTGTCAGCTTAGGGGCCCCAGGGGTTGGACCCAGGGGAGTATCTAGCTATTTGATACCCAACACAGGTCATATCTTAATACCTTCTTGTGTAGGACAGTATTTTCAGTGATAAACATGTACTGTTCGGTAATAACTATTAGTGTATTTATTTATTCTTTAGTTTTAAACACACAACAATTAATAAAGAAAAAATTTCAATTTTCAAAATGTTATTCAAATTCCGTAAAATATTACATGTATGAACTGAACTTTTCACTTGCCAAGCAAAAATATTACAGTTTGCAGTTCGTACTCCTTTTCATTAAAAAAATTCTTAATGCAAACAAAAGCAAAGTATTTACACAGTAACAGAACTCAAGTGACCTAAGTTTTGTTTCTTCATCTTTGTTGTTGTTGTGCTATTGTTGTTTATTTATAATCTACCGCACAGATGCAGGAATGTGTAGCACCACAGGGGTTGGAGGTGGGACCCGCATCTGAAGGGAGCTGGAACGATTCTAAACAGCTATGAAATTATCATCATAGGAACTCATAACTGAGACCAGGTGCACTGGGGGACAATTGCATACTTGAGAGTTTTCTGAATTAACTTCTGTGTAGAATACAATGTCTATTAAAAGATAAATATTGTTACTATGTAAGGTGATGGATGGCAATGGGACTTATTGTGGTGATCATGTCCCAGTGTATACAAGTATCAAGTCATTATGTTGTACACCTGAACATAATATAATGTTATATGTCAACTATACCTCACTAAAAATATAAGTAATAAAAATGCACTAATTTGAGATTTATATATGTAAAATTAAAACTCAACTAGTAGCCACAGCAATTGTTTAAAACTTAGACTCATAGAAGGTTTTGGGGCAAGAGGCGTATTTTATCCCTGACATTGTATAAATTCCCATGCATGGTGAAAAGAAAAGGCAGACTGGGTTGTAGTTGGTTTCACTATTGTTTTTCATTTCTCTACAGATGCTGTACCTCTTAGCAGCTGGCACGCACTGGCCAGCTCTTGGTGACCAGTGGTGGCCTGAATCAAGGGTAAAGAGCTCTGGAATCCAGAGCAAGAAAGGAGAACAACTGAGCGCTAGTCCAGGTGACTCCCCAGGGAAATGAGGGTGCTGGAAAACACTTTCAAGAACTCAGGTGAGAAGGTAAGAAGAACACCAAAAGAGATTTGCCCACAGCACAAAGAAAAGAACGTTTTCTGAAATAAGAGCTATGATCTTTTAATCTGAAAGTTTTGCAGATGAATGGAAGAGGATGCTGACTGTGGAGACCCGAACTGGAAGAGCAAGAGCCAACAGTTGGAGCAAAATCGCAAAGAGAAGGAAGTCATGGAGAAAGAATGTTAGCAAATGTGTATACAGGGCCGTGAGAACTAACATGAACAGCAGCACTCCCGGAAGGAGCAGAGAACAGAGGAAGGAGAGTTTATTTATAAACAAACAATAAAAAGAAATTTGTCTGAGCTGCTGAGAGAATTTAGGCTAAAGGAAACCCTCAGTCTGCAGCGTACAAATGTTCCGAGTACCAGGCAGTACCGAAGAGAAAGGCAAATATCTCAAGATATCCTGGTGAAATTCCTGGACCTAAAGGGCAAAGAGAAAATCCTACAAACGTCAGAATACAAACGGAAAAAAGAATCAGACTGTCACTTGAACTGTATTTTGGCAACGCTGCAAATTAGACAGTAATGGAGTAATGTCTATGTGTACTTCCAAGAAAAAAGACCTGTGCCTGAAGAATCTTATATGCAACCAAGATATTATTCGCCTGCCAGGGTGAAAGAATGAAATTTATGGATTTGCAATAAGTCAGAGAAAGTGCCACAGGAGTTAGATAACTGAGAAGGAGCTCTAAACAAACAGAACCCAGAGTGATAAGCAAAGGGCAATGATGGAATGAACGGGATATGTAACGTAAGAGCTGAATGAAGATTCTGAAGCAGAAGAGGTCTCCTACCTGGGTAATCATCTAGAATTAAAAATATCACACTGTCCTTTTAAACTTGGACAGATGGAAAGTGGAAACATTTGAAAGGATCCATCTTATGGGGTGTGAGGAGGAAAAGAGGGAAGAGACAGGCCTGGCTTCCTGGCCTGCGATCTGCGTGCAGTCTGCGCTCAAGAGGGCTTCGTGCTTGATTTAATGCTCTGCTGTCGCTGTCTTGCAATTATCAATAATTTGGAACAAGAGGCCCTGAACTGTCATTTGCAAAGAGGCCCCGAAATTATATAGCTAGGCTTGAATAGAGATCTCAGACTAAATTTAAATCCTGAATTGACCAAGTTTAAATCCAGAAAATTCTGAGTTATTTTGATTGGAAAAGAGTAAGATTTTTCTTTCCTCGTCCAAAATGGTGGCTTGAGAGCTTGGTTAAAGTGAGAAATAGACAAAAAGAGTTAGATGTTGGTACACCATCTTCTGTGAAGTTTATACCAGATAATGTGCAGGCTGTTCGAGGGCAGAAACTCTGACTTCCTCATCTGTTAGCCTCATGGGACCTTTCACAGAGAAGCTGAATAACGGTGGAATGAAGGGGCTGTCCGCCATCTTACATGACACTGTGCACACTGCCAGCCAAAGCGATGGATTTTGAGAATGGCAGTCTTCCTAGGTTATGGAGAGTATTCTCTGTATTGAGGGCCAATAGTCTCTGATATTTTGCTTTCAATTAAAACATTTCAAAAACTGCCAGGCGCTGTACTAAAGATTACTGAGAGACATAGGATAAAGAAATCAGGGCTACCATTCACAGTTTAGTAAGAGCTGGACACCTCTCTTAAGCACCCCCTCTGAGCTCTTGAGCAAAATTTCTCACTTGTGATCCCTTACTAGCTTTCTAAGTTTTGTCTTACTGTAAATATTTCTTTTCCAAAGGAACAATTCTACTTCACCACCCCTGCTAAGGGGCACATCTCTGGGTTTTGCTGTCTAGTTCCAGCTTCCACCTTCTTTTCTGGTATCTGTCTTGATTTTGTTCTGGGAAATCCTTTCCTGGCCAAATCCCAGGACTAGGGGTGGGCACAGTGAGTGTTCAGGAAAGGGTGGCCATATGCTTTGTCATCCAAACTGGAATGCTTTTGAGAGTGAAAGGGGGCACTACTAAGGATTACACTGGGACAACAGTGTAGATGGGGACTCTTCCAGACAGACACGGATGTGCTGTCACCCTGGTTCAGAGGAGCCACCTGACCCAGGCCAGTCTGAGCGGAGTTCCCAGAGCACCCAGGAATGTTGGGGGAAGGAGGAGCCCTCTCCCCAGGGACTGATAGAAGAGCTGAACTCTTTCTCCGTTTGATGCTGGGTGAGGGTGTCCAGCTGGGAATTGCTCCAGTCAGTGTTGTCATGCTGCTCCCTGAGAGGGACAAAGCCGGTATGCAGAGGAAGGCAAGGTGGGAGAATCCCAGGGAACCAGAGCTCGAGCCCCAGTGACACAGGTCCTTAGTTTCCTCCTCACCCTGTCCCCAGGAGGACACATTTATGTCCATACCTTTCACCTCCACACAGAAGCCTTCCCAGGAGACCCGCCCCACCCTGACCTCTGAGCTGAGACGCTGGGCGAGATCTTGATTTTCCTATGGAATATTTCCTTTGTGAAGTCCTACTATTATCTTAGAATATGTCACAAAACTGACCTTAAACCAGCTCTGTGTCCTAAATTTTTTTTCTTCATCATTTTGTCATTTGCTGAGTACTCATTTTGTGCCATTCATTGAGAGTTGAAAACAGAGTCCTTGCTCTCTTAGATTTTTCTTTACTGCCTGACTTGCACAGGTTCATTCTCTCCTCTAGATGCAGCTGAAATTGGTCCAAAGCTTCTGAGATATGTCCTCCCTTCCACGCTTCCTCCTGACGTGAAGCCTGCAGCCTCATGGCAGGACTGTGTCACAGCCCCTCACCAGCCTTCCAGCTTCCAGACCCTCTGCATCCTCTAATGAAGGTTTTGTAATAATTTTTGTGGCATTTGTTTTGAGTGTCCCATTGGCACAACTTAAGGGCTCCTCCAAATAATGATTTTAGATGCACAAAATAAAATTCATCGGCTTACCAAGTAAACCAATTATACTGAAATACAGTTATTGAAAGAGAAGCCCCCATGCACAAACATATGCTATAGCCACATATGTGCTTCTCTATTAACGCCTCAGACAACAAGATGCAGTGACAGGTTCAGGAACAACCATAATTTTAAAGCTGTGATGCGTGTAAATGATATTTTTATATATCTGCAACAACTGTAAGGGGATATGAAAATATCCATAACTTCTGTGCTGATAAATATACAAGAACTGCTGATACTATTGCAGTCTGTTGCTTACATTAAAAATAGAAGAAAACGCCGCATTCCAATCAAAGATTAGTGTAAATAAAGCTGTTAAGTTTTTCCCTCCTAGGTACATAAATCCCAAGTTCAGAGTCCCTACTTTAATCAGTCCTGCCTTGTAGCTTCCTGGACAAATTTCCCCACATAATCTTTTCATTATGTCACTTCTTTCTTCAACCTGCTCTGGCTGCCTATTGCTTATTGGACCAAAATCAACCGCTGAGCTTGGCATCCAACAGCCTTCATGATACTTGCTACCCTACCTGTCCAGACTTTTCTGACATCATCTTTCACTTTGGATTCTGCTCTCCAGCTGGGCTGATTTCTTTGTTGTCCAGAGAACACAGGAAGTGCATACCTCTTTGTTTCACTCAGGCTTCTATATTTGCTAGTGAAAGAAACATAATTTGCTTAAGCAAAAGAGGATTCAAGCATGAATAGATCCAGGTGCGCAAATAATGCTTCCTGGTGTCTTTCTCTCTACATCTCTCGATTCTTCTTTTCTTTGCATTGGTTTTAATTTCAGGTAGGCTCTCCTTTTTTTTCTGGAAAGTTAACACCAGAAATCCAGGCTTTCTTACTATTTTTTTGAGTTTACCGATCTTAGCAGAAACTGAATCTTATTCCAAATGGTGCCAACAAAAGCCCTTGGAATTCCTAGCTGGGATGAAGCTTGGGTGCTTTCTCTTTTCTTAAATTAACTACCGAGAACACAGGGCTAGAATATTCTGACTGAACAGGCCTAGGTAATGTGCCCAGTCCCAGAGCTGGGGATGATGTCAGCCTACTCAAATCACAAGGAGAGAACAGGGAAGGGGTGTACCCCAAAATAAAATCAGGTTGCTATTACCAGCAGAATGGTCCTTAAAATGGGCAGGCAAAAACAATAGATACCTGCTACTTCTTTTAAGGCTGGGTTCTAGTTCCTTCCACAAAGTATGTTCTTCCCATTCATTTTTCTTTAGACAAATTCCTTCATTCACAGAAGGGAAGGTGAGCATCACTGAGCATGTACTGTGTGCCAAGAACTTCACACCCATGTACCAGGCTTGAAATTCATAGTCACAGCTCTCAAGAACAGCAGTGTAATTCAATTTATTTCTCTATAATCAAACTCAAATGCTCTTTGCAGTGGGAGGAAATTTTTGTCACATCAAGATAACTCAGATTCTTCTGGCTTAACACTTAATTTCTTTTTGCATCGATACTCGATCAATTCAGGCTTTAAATTTAGTTCATTCAAAGTTGAAATTCCCTATCAAGGTTGGTCTCTCTTCTTAGGGCTTCTCCTTTCTCTCTTCCCTCTTCCCCTCCAGGATGCTGACTGCGTACAGAGGAAAGCACAGAGCATCACAGCTGCAAGGGGAGGCTGTATTCCATTGGCTGTCCTCACTGGCCTCCTCTGAGCTCACTCACTGTTGCTTGTGGAGGGCATGCTTTACTTCCTGCTACAGCCTTGCTGTCCTTACTGCTGTCCATGGACCAAGTCATGGGCCGTAGTCACGATGTCTGTGTGCTTGACGTCCTTCTCCTTCTGACCCCAGGCCCCTCTCAATGCATGGATTCTCTCAGCCTTTTGCTGGGTCCCTCCACTGGGGCAGGAGGAATTAGAGATCGCTGTGGGAACCCCAAATGAGATCTCAGGTGCTCTTGCTGCCTAAAATCTACAAGCCTCCATTTGCCTTCCTACTTTACACATTTTACAGAGTGTGGGGCACACCATGAGGAGTTCTCAGGGGGAACTATTGAAGTGAGTTAGGGTAGAAGCCCCTTTATCCCTGGCACATCCTGAATTCATCCTCCCTGGCTTTTCCAGCATCCCACACACATCTGCCTGCCACTTTCCCCGTGGGGCAGGAGGACCACATCCCACCTGTAACCTCGTCCTCTTAGACGTTCATCTAGGTCATGCCCTAGGCTTTTATCTCCTCCCAGCCTGGCAGCTGAACTTCTCTCAGGACACATCCCCTTCCTCCATCCTCTGAGCCTCTGAGTTCACAAGCTTTTGATCTTTGGAACCAGCAATCACTTTTTTTTCTCTTTCTCTCTCAAAAAATCTCAGCTCTTACAAAATGAAAGTCATAGCTTTCACAGCTATTGTCTCTGAATATATTTCGGGAGTCTATTGTGAATGTCAAAAGCTAACCATCTAATGTTCCGCTCTCGCCTGAGTTCTGTTGTCTTCCTGAAGCCTGGATGTCTCAGCCTCCAGGCTGGAGAGCAACGGGTCAACCAAAACAACCTGTGTTAGTCTCTTATTGCTGCCAAAACAAACTGCCAGAACTTAGTGACTTAAAATAATTTATTGTCTTACAGTTCTGAAGGTAAGAGGTACCAAATGGCTTTTATTGGGCTAAAGTCATGGTGTCTGCAGGACTGTGTTCCTTCTGGAGGCTGTAGGGGAGAATCATTTCCTTGCCTTTTCCTGCTTCTGGAAGCTCTCTGTACTCCTGAGTTTGTGGCCCAGCACCCTCCAACCTCTGTTTCTATCTTCACGTCTTCTCTGACTCTGATCCTCCTGCCTCCCCCCTATAAAGACCCCTGTGATTATATTGGGCTCACCTAGATACCCCAAGATAGTCTCCCCATCTCAAGATCCTTAACTTAATTACATCCTTAAAGCCTTTTTACCGTATAATGTAACATATTCATAAGTTCCAAGGATTAGGATGTGAGCATCTTTGGGGGCCATTATTCAGCCTGGCACACTACCTAAAATGAAACTTTATGTAAAAAAAATTGTAAGATATTACCTTGATCTACCTTCTAATTCCTTCAATCCTCCCAACAACCCTGTGAGTCGAGTCTATTATTCTCATTTGACAAAAGAGGAAATTAAAGGTAAATTTGGGCCTATGATGGCCTGACCCTAAAGCCAGTGTTCTCTCCTCTGGTTCACAAAGTCCTTCTTCCCTAAAGAGGCTACCCCAGCCCACCCCAAATTCCCCTCTAATCCAAATTACCATAACGTGTCTTCGTGTCGCAACTTTCCATTTGATGGTATGCTGTTGGGAGTATTCAGAGTGCAGCGTGTGTGTGTGTGTGCATGTAAGCCTTTCCTGCCAGACAAAATTGTAAATGCCTAAGGCTGGGATGAAATCTATTGCCTCTTTTGAACCACTACTCCAACAGAGAGGCCACCATGGTGTGGCCACACAGTAAATATGTCATAAAAACTTGCTGACTTGATGGTTGATACTAGAATCTGATCAGCTATCCAGTCAGCCAGCTAAAACTTATTGAGTTCTTACTGTCTGCTAGGCCCTGGGCCTACTTGGGAGACAGAAGGAAAAGACATGCTTCCTGCACTGAAGATGTCCACAGTCTGATATCCAAAAATATCTATGGTTTTCCCCGATGGAACCCCAGACTATGGGCCAGGCCCTGTTGGACACTATGTCAGTTATTAAACCTCACAGGAACCCTGAAGTTCAGGGGCAAACATTTACTTTTTGCTCCCTTTGCTTCTCATTCTGTGCTTTACTCCTTGTTTCCCAGACCATTCTCACTGGCAGTGGCATCCCAATTTTGGATTAGCAAAATAGGAGGGTGATTTGGTGGTTCCAATCATAAGAGGGGAGTGAGACGTGAAACTTCCCGAGATACCAGGAGAGGGAAGTATTCAACCCGATCATTAAGGACCTTGGGGTTATAGGTAGGTCAGTATCTAGGTTTTCCCAGATTCCTAAAACTCCTAAAAATGAAGGGACCGTGGACCATGGCATCAGGCTTTTGTAATTGTTATAGCTAAAGGCACTGGCAGAGCTAGGAGTGACTTTGGGGCCAAGAAGAGGCTGCTTACGAAGCCCAAGTGCACAGCTGCCTGACGGGCCTGCCACGGCTCTCAAAGGCCTCCCAGTTGCACTCATCCTGGGTCACATTAATATTTTCTCCACTTCCTGACCACCATCCTGGGTACATTTTCAGGAGAAATGGGAACTCGAGAGAGATTGTCCTTAAAGCTTCTGTTCTGAGTCTGTCTGCTTCCCGCTCTGGCTCCATTTCTCCATCACCGGGGCCCTAACTTTCTCCATTCCCCACAACTTGCTCTCCCAGAAGCGGCTGACAGTATCCAGACCTGGATCTAGATAGACACAGATAAACAGATACATATTTCAAACCTTATGACCACCAAACTGTTGTTTGCGTCATAATTAATTCCCTAGAGATTTTGCTAAAATTATAGAAGTCAGAGCCTCACCCTCAATCTCCTAAATGAGAATCTTCAGGTGTGGATATTTTTTTTTAAGGTAGTATTTTTTAAAAACATTCTTTCCAAATAGTTTTGCTGCCTCCATGTTTGAGAATCCCCGCTTTAGTTAATTCCTGATTTACCTACGCACTGTCATGCCTATCTCGCTCATTCTGGAAAGGCATTTCAGACATCAGCCAGCGGGCGGGTAACACTGAAGTCTTGGCTGAAATGAGGTGGATGTGGGGAGGAAAGGAGAAGTTAAAAGAAAACAGAAGGGCTAATAAGTCTTGCTGGTGCCCCCTTAGGGGAGGCTCCGGTGGGGGCTTTACGGACAGCATCTTATTCAATCTTTTCTAAATATCTCTTTAAAAAGTAGGTATCACTGTGCCCATTTCACAAATGGAGAAATGGATCTCACAGAGGTTAAGGAAGTCGACAGAGGTAAAAGAGCCAGGATGTGGTGAAGGAAATGTTCAAATTCTGGTTCCTTGGTCTCCCCAAAGCCTGCATCGCTCTGGTTCAGAAATATGCCACCAGGGCTGGAGGCTTGCAGGCCAGCTCTGCCTGCGTTTCCTTTCGTTACCTGTAAACTACACTCCCCGGTCCAAGGGTCTGTGAAATATAAGGAAACATTCATACCTCCTCCCCCTCCCCAAATAAAAGGTTCTGTGGTCAAATTAAGTTTCAGAAATGCCTCTTTCAGTAGTCTGGTCTTGAAGTGTTATCCTAAATTAACAAATTGAAGACCTAAAAGCCCCTACAGTGAAGATGGCTTAGGTCAAGCCCATCTTTTTCACAGGTATTTCACAATCACGTTGTTATATTTTCAAGAAACATTACTTCAGCTTCCAGGGGAACATATACATTTGGGAGAATTTTGGCTTAGCACATGAGCAGTCCCCAGCTTCGAAGGGAGCACAAGAGAAATAGAAGGAGGAGATAAAGCCAAAGGGAAGAACTGTTTGCTCTTCCCTCCTTTGAAAACAGGGAAATGACAGCAAGGCTCCCAAGAGGCCATAAAAACTTCCCACCATCTCCCCCACAGTCCTTAGCCTTGGAGCAAGTGGGTCACTCCCTGAGTCCGGAATCCTTGTTACACTTGTAAACCATTAAGGAGTGGCCTCTCGGTAGACGAGCTGATGCTGCCGAGGCTGCACTGCAATAATCCCCAGCCTGATTTTCTGGGTCGAGGAGAGCCAAGTAGTGGGAAATGGCCTCTCCCTCCGCTTTCCGGGTCCATGTGTGTTCGCCTTCAGCAAGTACACCTCAAGACACAATTTTAAATGAAAAAACAAGAAAGCGTATTGAACTAATTCATCATGGCTGGTTTTCTACCTGGAGCAGAAGAGATTTTTCTAAGCTACCCATCCAAGCTTGCACGAGAAACGGCACAAAACCTGGGCTGGAGTTTTCACAGCACCATAGCTCCCTGGCAGTCTGAAATCAAAGCTAGGAGGAGTCTGGGGAAGGGCGGATGAAGCCGGGCTGTCTCAGAGGTACACAGGCCCGCCGTCTCCTGGGCTCACAGGGCTGCCCCGTTGTTGCTGGGCTGTTTTGTCGGCTGATTTCCTTGTGCATTGCTCCAGGACCTTGAGTTGAAAATGCAATGTGGTTAATTATACAGCTAATGAACTCTGGGGCATTTGCTTTCTTATTCTCTCTCTCCGGGTGATGAGTGGAAAATGTGCCGCATAACATCTTTGCCCTTGGGGAGTGAGTTACCGTTAAAGTCAGAGTTTTGAAAGGCAACATTCGTGAGAGGAGCATCTGGAGTTCTTGGCTTTCTTGCATCCAGGTACGTCAGTAATGCCTTTTCTGTCTTTCTGGAAAGCCCCATTGTGTAGAGAGTGTTGTCCTGGCTTGGTTCTATTCTTCTGCGGCAGCACAGTTGTACCTGAAGGTGAGAAAAGAGGTGATATTCTACCAGCATCACTTCTTCCAGGTCTGCTGATGGGTCCTCTGCAAGCCTGCAGAAATTCTGGAGCCATCTGTGTGCCTGTATCCCACCAAACAGATGTTAAATAGTATTTGCCATTTAGGGATCCTTTCTTAGGAAGTTACTGGAAGCTGTTCTCCACAATAAATGAGAAATAAAAAAAGTAGAAGTCTCGACAGTGAGGAAACTGAGAATCCCTCACAGGAGTGGAGCAGAGAAAAGCCCGTGGATGAGAATGAAGGGAAGCCCTGGGATGACAGCCGTGTGGGAGACCTAGAGGGTGGAATGACAAAGGCTCTAGTGGGGAGAGTCCAAAAAGTAGAAGTACAACTTATAAATCATCAGATACATTTCCTTGTGTGGAAAAATGAATTGAGAGGCTGCTGGATGGTGTAGAAAAGCTAGCAATCGCTATAAAGAAAACTAAGTAAATGAAAAAATAAGGCAATTGTTAAATCCAGATAAAATGAAAAGTTGTATAAGAAAGGAAACATCAAGAGTATACTACTGGATGTTTGGCAGTGAATAGGAATTATATAACTGTAATAGGAATTACATAGCTGTAATATTATATAGAAGTATAACGAGATGAAGGATGTGTAAGTGGAGGGGCAAAGGTTGTAAAAAAGCTAAACATTTACCTGATATTATAGGTCATTAGTAGTTAATTTCTGAAACTGGCAAATGAAGAAATAGCAATAAAATATATGCTTTGGTTAGCTGTGAAAAACAGAAACACAAAATAACAATGAATTAAACTGGGCAGGTTTTTTTCCCTCTCACTCAAATTAGCTAGACAGTTCAGAATTGGGGCCATAGCTTTGCTCCATAAAATCCTCAGTAACACAGTCTCCTTCCATACGCCTTCTACACTTCTGTTGTTGTTTTGGTGGAACAGGCTTCCATTCCCAAGATAATTTCATGGTTCAATGTGGCTGCTCAGGTTCCAGCCGTTATGTCTGCATTCCAGCCATCGAGAAGGAAGAAAGAATGAAGACTAAAGTAGTCAAAAGACGTGTTTCAGATGTCTTTTAAGGAAAGTTCCTGAAAGTTACATGTAATGTTTTTACTTACATCTGTTGACCAGGATTTAATTGCACAACTATATATAATTAAAAGGAGGGCTAGAAAATATATTTTTTATTTCGGAAATCACTAGCTCAGCCAAAAATTGAGGTATATATTTCTACGGAAGGATAGGAGAATGGATATGGGGAAACTAGCCACTTCTTCCACACAAATTATTTAGAGATGTGGGAGCAAATTCCAGAAGAAATATCTAAATTTACTGAAATCAGTTGTTTTGGAGAATAAGGCTTTTGGGTGGGGATGGGTGATGCATGTTACTGCAGTATTTCATTATAAATTTTTAGCATCATTATTTCTTAACTTTTTTTTAGTATGTGCATATATTATAGTGATAAAATAAATAAGTTAGGGGAATCATAGTGCTCCCTGGCATGTGGATAGTGAGCTATATGGGCTAAGAATGTCTTTCCATTTTTGCCTCATATTTATCTCCTGCTCATTTCTAAATATAAGGTGAATCTGGTATTCTTAAGCTTCATTGAAAACTGAAAAGTAATTGATTCCAAATTACAGAGAGAGAATAATTGGGTTTATAAGTTCCTCTCTCTATCTACTCTATTTTTCTTGTTTTCCTGTGACTACAAAGAGAATATTCCCAGTGGACACTAAAAGCAAAAGTGATGGCAATAAACCAGTGACATCTCTCAGAAGCTTAAGTCCGATCTCTTTACTTCCGAGGTGTTAGACTCTCCTTTGGGAAGCCAGTCATCTTTCTTCTCTGGCTTTCCTCTTCATCCATAGCCTTTTAAACTGTAAGAAACAAGCTTAACCTGGAGAGTCTGATTTTGGCCAGTCCAGGGAATAACTCATGCCAGATCTTGTCCTCTCAACCTCCTTGCTGGTGACTATTTTTCCCTTTCTAAATTCATATCCACCCCTGACTCAGAGAACATCCAGTCAATTCCAGCTTTCTTGTGTCCATGAATGGAAGTGCATTTCATGAAAGGTCAATTCATCTGCTTTGTCAAAATGATCCACAGAGAAGAAAATAAAATGCTGAGATGAGACAAACAGTACCAGTTGCGAGTAAGTGCCTGAAGGGTAGTGATAGAAATGATGTCAATAATATTATTATTAGCTTGTGTAGTAATAACGTAATTGAAGTTCAGTTGACTGTAGTTCGATTTACTAAATACTCGGTGCTTTTTTATCGGTCATCTCTGATGTTCAACAGTGCGGCAAGGCGGATATTATCATCATCCTGACTTTAGAGATAAGGAAAGAGTCCAGCGGTGTGTCATATCTACACCAAGGTTTAACAATGCGTCAGTGGGGGTTGGGTTTCAACTCAGGACTGTCTGACTTCAAAGCCTGTGCTCTTTGTAAAGCACCGACTCTGAATTTTTGGTGGCTCCTCCATCCCAGGTCCAACTGTCCACTATTTTCTGTACATCTACTGTGCCTTAAGCACTGTGCTAGCTTCAGTGAAGAACACGTAACTGGACCACAGAGAAGTTACCTACAGGCTCATCCCATCTGGGTGGAGTTGGGGAAAACAGAAATACAAAAATCACAGTTACAGGGCCAGCCTGATGGCACAGTGGTTAAGTTGGCACGTTCTGCTTTGGTGGCCTGGAGTGCACCGGTTCAGATCCCGGGCGTGGACCTACACACCACTTTTCAAGCCATGCTGTGGCAGGCATCCCACATATAAAGTAGAGGAAGATGGGCACAGATGTTAGCTCAGGGCCAGTCTTCCTCAGCAAAAAGAGGATTGGTGGCAGATGTTAGCTCAGGGCTAATCTTCCTCAAAAAAACAAACAAACCACAGTTACAAATTAAGACCATGCATACTAATTTGCCCAGGGTGGTCTTGAATTTTGCCTATTATCAGAATCATTATTAATAGTACTCTTCAAAGTGCCCTGGTTTGGGTGGTAAACTCTCTGGTTATTTTTACTTTTATTTTTTTAAGGATTGGCACATGCACTAACATCTGTTGCCAATTTTCTCTTTTTTTTTCTTCTTCGTCTCCCCAAAGCTTCCAGTACATGGTTGTATATGCTAGCTGTAGGTCCTTCTGGTTGTGCTATGTGGGATGCCACCTCAGCATGGCCTGATGAGTGGTACCATGTCCGCACCCAGGATCCAAACTGCTGAAACCCTGGTCCGCTGAAGTGGAGCACGTGAACTTAACCACTCGGCCACGGGCTGGCCCCAACTCTGGTTATGGTAGCAGATGCTGGCAGAGTCCCACTCATGTCCTCTCACTCTAACCATCTCAGTGGACACCATCTGATTTCCAGCTTCCAGCATCTGCATTTCTCTCACTTGGAGCTCTTTTCTAGCACTGGCCTTGCTAATAGGCTGAGAGTGCTGGGAAGTTAACGCCACCTGGGAGCAGCTCTCTAGCAATGACTGATGACAGTTGGCGCATCAATACTCAAACTCTCTTACCCCTTGGGTGGGATAGTTGAGGGGTGTGTCCCATCCTGGCTACGCCATTCCCCACAGGATTAAGCTCCAGTCATCCACAGTGGTAACTGGCTTGATACTGCACCTTTTATTTGCTGCTTTCCCTCCCTGTCCTCTTCTCCACACCCCTATAGTGGTTCCCATGGCTTCCAAATAATCTATTTGCATTCAGATTCTTACCTGAGCATTTCCTTGTGGCTGTAATCCAAACTGAAACAGTGCCCTTATCTACAGAAAAGTGGAGGCCTGGGTGCTTTGAGTCAGAGTACAACCTTCATGGGTAAAGTGAGACTTGAACTTGACCTTGACATTTGGATGCGATTTAGGTAACAGTGTGGGGAGGTGAGGAACGTACAGGTGAAGGTGGCCAGATGTGCGAGGCAGGCAGATGACGAAAAGGGGTACAGATGCGGGGTGGACTCTGGTTCTGTGAGATGAGGCTGGACTATAATGCCGGACAAGGAGCATTGGCCGTGGGGCACGGAGAGCTGTCCCAGGGGCTTGAACAGGGCAGCGTGGCATGTTGGATGCACTATTTGTGGAAGCCGGTCTGGCAGTGAGCGGGCAGACAGGATGCGGAGGGAGGGAGCTGAGTCAGAAAAGCCAGTGGGGAAAATGTCAATGGGATGGAAATAGGAAGAGATGAAGGCTGAACCCAAAATGGAGGAAAAAGTATAGTGAGGAAGGGTGATTATGAGTCATTTCAAAGGAGAATGCATTGTATTTAGTGGCTGACTAGCTACAAAGGACGAAGGACTAGGTGTGACTGCTCTGTCAGCTCACCAACCACCATACGCCTCAAGCTGTGAGCAGCACTGATGACAGGCTGACGCTTCTCAGAGAAACCAGGTGCCCCGAATGTTAAAGTGCACGCAGGGTCTGACTCTCTTCGCTTCGCCTTCCAAATGCCCCGCTGAACAACAGCTACGATCTGGACTGTTCTTTAATTAAATGAAACGGTGGGGAAGAGTGCTCAGGCTGGGGTCAGACTGAGCAGGGTTCATACCTTAGTCCTGTTTCCCAGGTGTGTGGCCCTGAGCAAGCTTAGTAATGTCCTGAGCCTCAGTTTCCTTAGCTTTTCCCTGGGGTAATAGTTAAGAGCTTTTCCTTTATGGTGGTGCTTTGAGGATTTAATGAGATAATACACAGAGACGGTCATCACACTGTGTGGTGCTCCAATAAGTGTTTAGAAAATGTTGCCAATTATTCTTCTCATGGTAGAGTGAACTGTCTTGTCCTCACCATGGCCATAGGAAAAGAAGACTATTAAAGTAAAAAATCTGTTTCTCTCTATCTATATGTAGGTAGCTATCTATATCTATGTCTGTGTCTGTATCTCTGTCTGTGTCTATCTGTCTATCTGAGGCCCAGAAACAGATAATACTGTTCAGGATTCTGCAAGAAGCTCAGCACTGGCATTGTGAATGAAGAAAGAGTCTTCTCAGCTGCAGACAATTGTTTCATCTCTAGATAGCTACAATATTGGGGAGTTTCTATTCTATTCTTTGTGCCAGAGATCAGATCCCATTTTGTGGATGGCTTTAGGTCAATCACTAGGTCTATTTTTTGCTTTTCAAAAGGCTCTCCAACACAATTCATTTCAAACAGAAGTCACCGCCCGCCTCGCCTCCCTTTCACAGTCCTCACCTTGAGCTCCAGCCCAGCTCAGCGGCTGACGGCGATGTGAATTCTTAAACTCAGACCTGAGCGAACTAGGCACAATTGTCTTGTAGGGGAAGGATGACAAAGGGAGGCACCCCTCTTTCATTCTGTTCCAAAGTCAGCGCTGGCTGATTCCTCAGCCGGCCAATTCAAAACGCAGCATTTCAGAGAGTGCTTCTTTAGTTTGAAAAGGCCTCTGAATTGGTTAGGATGTCCCATGTGGCATTTTTCTTGAACTTTCCAGGTGTGCTTGAGGCTTTCTGTCAATTCAGAGAATGACTCTTGAGGCAGACTGTCCACTGGGCCGGCTCTCAGCCTCACACCTGCAATGGTGCCATTTCCCACATTGGCTCCTTGCACCCCTTGTGGGGCTTCCAGTGAGGCTGGATGTGTACACACAAATCCACAGTTTTTCTCTGGTCATGGGAGATGGCCATGGTGTTGGAGCTCTCAAGTAGACCTCCTGTGACTAAAGTCTCCCACCGGACCAAACTCCATGATTTCTGATACTTAACAGAAATCTCGAAATGCAGGAAAGGACCCTCCTAAATCTCCTCAGTGTCAAAACGGCAAAACCCTGGACTCACTGCTCATCTCTGCTTTTAGGGACTTAGTCTCTTGGCTGGGCTGGGGAACAACAGATTTCATTAATCCAGCATGTCTGGCTTCTTCAGAGCAAGATGCCATCCTCTGAGAGCAAAACTTTACAGACTATGCAGCAGCCTGGGTGAGGGTCCCTGGGGAGGATGGGGAATTCGGAGAGGAGGCGATACACATCTTTTAATAAAGGCTGAAATGTTAAATCGCAAAAGAGAAAAAAAAATCATTTTGTCTCAGTCGGGCGCCAGCATTGGGTAATTATAGAGTAGAATGATTTGAGGATTAGGTTTCCCTCTTTAGAAAATTACTGGAAAAATACTGAATGCGGAGGCACACTTTAGGCCAGCAGAGCCTAGGGAGTCACCTTGCAGTGGTATTTCCTCTGGGACACCAAGGTTTTGAGGTACCCTGGTGTGGTAGATGTTCCAGCTGCTCCCCCATCCCTTTATGAGGCTGGCAATCCCGCCCCCCCCCCCCACCCGGCACCCCGCTGTAGCTGCTGTGGATGTTGGTTGCTGATGGCTCACAGCTGCCCCCTTCTCCAGAGAAGTTCTCTCCTTGGCTGATGCTGCAAGACCAGAGATGGTGGATGATTGCACCTCCCACCTCCACCCCCACCAAGCAGCCCATGGCAATGAATGACTGTTACCGAGGGAATAACACCTTCCCCCGGACCCCCAAACACACATGCTTCTAGGCAGGACAACTGTGGTGCAATTTAATTTCCAGAGCTCTCGTGGGATTGGTTAAGCCTATACTTTACCTAAAACCACGTTGTTACTTAAACATTTGATCTGCCTTATCCTTCATCCCTCCTTCACCTGTGAGTTTCACCTGAGGGTCCTCCCTCACTAAATCATAATCCCTGCCTCAGGCTCTGCTTCTGCAGAGCTCAACCTAAGCTACGTGGCCTATCAAGGAGGCAGCCAGAGAGCTGGTTGGCTGTGATGTCGGGTGGGGCTGCCCTCCTTCCTCTCTCCTGCAATGCCCTCTGAGTAGACTCCAACTTCACCTTGGGCACATACAGGCTCCTGATAGAATGTGGCACTCTTAGTTGCTTGAGTGTGATTCTCTTAAGTAAAAAATTTAAAGCAAAAAATTGTCTTCACTGCCTATGCCCTTGATTCTGGTTGGACTTTTTCATAAAAATGCTTCGTCAGTATGGTGTGGGATTCTTAGAAGTTGTCTCCTAATTAGGAAGTGACTCTCCTCCCCCCCAGCACACTTACACAATCATCTAACTACTCTAGAAAATTACAATTTTGATGTTCATTCCATGTGTTTTAATTCTTTCTGCCAAAATCATGACTTTGAAACTCTTGAGTTTCCTCTTAGAGTTAATTATTGTAGTTTCTGTAAGTGTATTAGAATGTCCTTTCCCTTCCAAAAAGTCTATTCATATAAACGTTCCAGAAAAAAAGAAATCTTTTTATTTCATTTTTGTAGGGCTTTTATTCTGAGTGGTTTAATTTTACACCAGTGGGAGGGAGCTTGAGCTATGAATGGAGGATTGTGGTGGAAATGTGTAAGAATTCAGGGGGCAATGGCTTTCTCCAGTATGTTTTGTTTCTGTATTATTCAGTCTCTTGGTCAAAAGGGAATGTCTAAGATTGGGATCCTTCCTCTGAAGCACATCCTGAGATAAGAACTCACGTGAAGCGATTTATTAAGGAAGTCCTTGAGGAGGAACAGTGAGGCCAAGGGAGGAGGAGGGCAGGGAAGGCAAAGAAGGGGAGGGGGCCAGGCAGGTGGCAGGAATGGCAGAGTCCCACAGAGGGCAGCTTCATCTCAACGCTCAGGGGAGCTCGGGGTGGAAAGGACGCCTCAGAGCCATCCCTCTAGGAGGAAAGACTACTGGGCTTCTAGTCCCCTCATCCATCAGTCATTGGTCAAGGGATCCACAGCCAGGGGTGGGGGTGGGAACTGGCATTTCTGCTCTTTTTCTGTGTAGGCAAAACAGCTCCAGTAACCTGAGAGCAGGCGTCCAAAATCAGTCACAGGTGCAGCCTAGGCAAAGCCTACTGAAGTAGAAGCTGGGAGAGGGACACACAGAAACGGTAAAGGGAGCTGAGGGGATCTGGATGGAGCACTGACAGAGACGGCTTCAAGTGTCATGGGAGGAAAGGGTGCAGAGGGATACGCTATTTGGTCCAAGCAGATCTGAATTTGAGGCATTCAGGCCGAAGAATGTGCTCCATGCTGCACACCAGCTGCCATATTGGCTGCTGCCAGATGTTTCAGCCCACCGTGGCCACTGTATGGGGGTGGTGGCCGAACTCCTGCTTTGAGACCCCTTCAGGACCTGTTGTCAGACAGCTCTTAGTCAATCGGGCTTCTCTACAGTCAGTTGGTGTTGGACAAATCAAACCTGTTGTAGGCATGAATACTCATAACAGTAGATGTGAATGTCTGTGGAGTGGCTGAAGAGTCCCAAGCTGTGAACTGTGGGGATCAGTGCCATCCCAAAGCGTGCGGCTTTGGCATATTGATTATTTTGAGCTGAAGGCACTTGAGAAACAGAAGATGCAAGAAGTGCTCTCTGCTCTCACCTTTCTCCATGAAAGCACATATAAAATTTCCCATGAGGAAGATACCCTATCTGCAAGAGGAAGAAGAGAACATTCTGATCACCAGAGACTGGGCATTGATGCCAAAATAGGCCAAGCCTACTAAAATAACCCCATCTTCCCTCAGTTTGCCCCATATATTTCCTAGTCACCATTCCACAATTTATTGCCCCCAGCCTTTGTCTTGTCACATCCCCTCAATTTATTGTTCTTTGTGTAAATGGTATATAAGTTTTGGGGCCTAATGGCTTCTTCGGGTCTTCATTTTTCCTTCTGAAGTCTCTCCTTGATTTAATACAAATTAGATCAATTTTTATGCTTTTCTCCTGCTCTTCTGTCTTATGTCACTTTAATTCCTAGCACAGCCACAGAACCTAAGGGGGCAGAGGAAGTTTTTCTTCCCCTACAGAACTCAAGCAGCAAACCCAGCACATCGGCCTCTCCTGGACGTGCTCGAGGGTCAACAAGTCTTGATGTAACCAGCAAGCAGAGCGGGGGCAGAGGCCTGTGGCCTCCCTGGGTGTGTGGCAGCTTCTCAAGGAATCTGCGGGACTCAAGGCAGATGAGCACAGACAAGAGAGGACAGAGGGCCCTGATGCCATGAAAGGGAAAACTGGAATTAAAACCACGTGTGAAAGGTTGCTGGTTGTGGTCTTTTCTTTGTCCCAGAATGTTGCCTATGGACCAAATCTGAAAACAAGAGCACCCCACTTTCTGACAAGAGTTGCTAAGGAGTAACATAGGGGACCCGACTAAGTTTGCCAGAATCTACAAATAAAAATATAGGATGTCCTGTTAAATTTAAATTTCAGATAATAAGTTACTTTTAGGATAAATATGTTCTAAATATTGCATGGGAGATACTTATACTAAAAGATTATTCATTAAATAAATATGCCCCATGCCATATTTAGGACATACTTATACAAAAAAGAATTTGTTCTTTGTCTGAAATGTAAATTTAACTGGGAGTCCTGTATTTTATCTGACAACTTCAGGCCCAACACTCCTAACCCAGGGCTTATCAAAATGTGGCCAAAGCATCTCTGCTTCTACCTGTTAGCAGCTGAGCCCCACTGCCCCTCCCATCTATAGAATGAGAAGACTGGGGGTCATTGTCAGCAGTGTAGTGGAGAGAGCATTGTGGGGAGTGAGAGGTGTGCCTCTCCCCTCCCCACAGATGAGGGAAGGAAGGCTGTGTTTTTCCTGTCTAAAGCAAGGAGGATGCAGAGTCCTTGAGAGCACTTGTAAAAATTGGAGGGATCTGGACTGTAAGAGGAGGAGATTTTTATTCTTAGCTTGGAGGTCTGCTTGGGCAGTGGCCTTGCTGCTTAGCCTCTGTGCCCATTGAGTGGGGGAAACAGAACTGGAAGGCAGTGGGAGGGGAGGTGGGGAAACTGATGTACTTCCATCATTTAGCTTGACAAAGAAGAGCCTGTGTTGGAGGGGATGCTACACAAGGTAGCTGGGCTTAAGCTGGCATTCTGATACACCACCCTAGAGGGATGGATGCCTGCTTGGAGAGGGGACCCTAGCAACAGAGGCCATGGGGATTATTGCTGGGCAGAGGCCATGGGGCTGAGGGGCTGAAGTAGGGTGGAGATGGAGCTGGACTCCCCATTTCAGGGAATTATGGGACAGAGAGGAACCTCAAGAATCTGTGAAACCTTGTGCTTGTAAGCACTTGGAGGCCTGTCACAGTGTCTTGAGGTCTTGAGGCCCAGAAGGGGAAGAAAGCCAGAGAAGCAGCCACGGCCAACAAGAAGAGGCAGGTCTCTGTCGCCAGGGAAGTGGTGATGTTTCTGGTCCTTCTCCCACCTTCTCTGTGTCTCAACCCAAGAACCTCAGGAGAGGTGGAGCCTGGGGCGGGGGGGAGTGGTGTGTGTAAAGCACCACCCCCCAAAACACTCTGTGCCTTCAGCCACAAGTCTCAGCAGGGCGGGGTGGGGCAGGGGGGGGCGGGGGGCAGTGGAGAACTTTGAAGTGCACGCAAGATTGGGATTTGAAACTGGTCCAGACCAATTTAAATAATAAGAATTGACTAAATAGTTGGGAATCTCCTCAAGATGTCATTAAGAGACAGAAAATGTGGAATTGATAAAGTGAGGATAAAAGCAGAGATGGGAAAACATAGAACTCTTTTATGTCTATCCTCTGATGAGAAAAAGCGCTCAATAAACCAATTCCATCTAGCAAAGCAGAATCCAACAAGGGGAGAATCCCCCTGGGGATGTGCCAGCTGGGGCTTCCAGACAGACTATCCATGGAGGGGATGTGGTCTGGCTGCCCTTGCCTGCTGACTCTACTGGGTGAGAGAGGCACCCCTGCCTTGCTGGAGACACCCCAAGAGCTCTTCCTGAGGACACACAGCTGAGCCTGGGCCAGCACCGGGGGAACAGGGATTGGAAGAGCCCCCTGAGACCACCCTCTTAGGCAGAGATGAGATCTGGATTTGGATATGAAAGTGTGCGAATGACAAGTGAACGAATGTGGGTGGCTTTTAAATGAGGGTGCAAATGGTTTGTTATAACCAATAAAAGTTTAAATTGGTAAACTATACCAGTTGTCATTTAAATCATCTCTCTTGGGTATTAGAATAATTCTTGCTTATATTTAACAGTGCTCTGAGTATATGTATAGATAAATACATTCATGTGAAAATGCCGTTAGTAGGATGGATTCTGCGATTCTCTTCCAGTTCTGATTGCATTTATATGAATAAGAGTTCCTTGGTGAAAACTCAGCTGACAGTCATGCTGATGATATATGAGACAGGGTTGGACCCAGTCCACATTTCCACGCTTGCATTCGCCCTGCAGGGCTTAGGGAGGGAAGAACTTGCATATGTCGGTGAAATGTGAAGCCCTGACGCACGAGTTGCTGCTTGGAAGCTGATCTGATAAAGAAGGCAGGCCCCATTTTTCCAGAGTCAATTCCAGCTGACAATCCTTGCTCTAAGCACTGCTTTCTTCAGCCCCGTGTCAGACACAATGCATAGCTTTTCTTGCTGCCGAAGTTGTCAGATGTATTTTTCCAGCTTGCTAATCCATGATTTTTAAAATGATGGGTAGTAATATTCCCAATCATCTTGCAAATCAGAGTTTGCAACATCTAACCCTTTCCCGTATGCTATAATCGCTGAAGTCAAAATGGGCTCTCACAACTTGGCCAAGTTAGAAGCGAGGTAGGATGGGAAAATGACAGTTGTATTGAGTATCGAGGTCGAAAGCAAGGTGAGCAAAATTCTCTTCTCTTTTGCTCCTGGCTGGCATGGTTAGGTAGGGTGATTTTAAGGAGAGCATGGTCATTAAGTGACTTTTATCTTCTGTAGTTTTATGCCCTTATTTAACCTCTTTCCAACTTAGTTCTATCATACTTAATGAGGATAACAATGGTATCTACCTCTTAGAGGTGTTGTGAAGCTTAAATGGCCTTTTGTCTATCTGTATCTCTGTATAAGTATAGGTCGAGATAAAGATGCAGATGCAGATAGATAGATAGAATCTTAGATCTGTTCCTAGCACATCGAAAACTCAATAAATATTATTATTATTACTACTACTATTATTACTGCTATTATTATTATTGTCAGTTTTCAGGAAAGTAAAAGGCAGTATGGCATATTAGGAAGAACACACCTAGGTGTCAGAGAAAGTGAATTCTCAAGACATGGTTCTGCCACTTACTGGGAGACCTTTGGCAAAGTAAATGACTTCTCTGAGCCTCGGTAGCCATATCACCACATGGGCAAAAGAATAGCCCTTCACAGGACGTTCAGTAAGGCTGGTGAGGACTGAATAAGGTGATGTACATAAAGGGCCTGGCACCCGGCAGTTGTCACTGTATGCTAACTTCTACCTATGTTTTTAGAGGGCCGGTAAAAGACACTGAATTTTGCATCTTTACATCTATTTCTTTGTCCTGATACATTTCCGTTTTCTCCTCCCTCATTTTGGAGAGATAAAATACATGATTTCCCTGGATCCAATCCCACCTAATTTTCCTGTAGAAGGATTAACGTATCACTAGAACTCAACTAATGGAATTGAAATGACTCGTCTTTGTTTTCCAGGACCTACTGAGTCTAGCTAATTAATTTAGTGAACGTTATGTGCCAAGGTGAAGGTGTGAAAGTGATTTGTTTTTCCTCTCAGAACCTTCTGTAGCAATAGGATAGTCCAGGCCAACGCCTCATCTGACCCCACATGGTTTGAGTTTAGGGGCCTCCCTGACCTTAGGAAATACTTGGGACACCTGGTGGGTAAGCCCAACCTTGGTGTCACATTCTCTGCTGGAGGAGACCTGAGCAGTGAGGGGGAATCAGGCAACCTTGGTGGTCTTCCATCCTGGCTATACACTGCAATCACCTCGGGAGCTTTGAAAAATCCCCATGCCCAGGCTGCACCCCAGTGCAATTAAACTAGAATTTTAAAAAGATATCCAGGTGGTTTTGATGTACAGTTAAGATCAAGAAGAACCATCCTGGGCAACTTCACTCAGACCTTCCCAGGCAGGGAAATGCTTTTGTAAATAAAATGCCCTTTAATGGAACTTCATGGTTCTATTTACATGTGATAACTGTTCTTGCTTTTTTGTGCTCCCAAGCTATTTTTAAAATTCTAGTAAATTTTATTTAAGTATTAGTTTACATAGAAAAAAATGCACCTATTTTAAATGTATTATTCAATAAATTTTGACAAATATACATACACACTGAAGGGTGGCAAAATACACCACCCCAAAATATGCCACTTTGGCCTAAGGATTATTTTGAGTTAAAGGCACTTGAAAAACAGCAAATACAAGAAAAATACTCTGATCTTTCTTTTTCTTAAAAGCAGGAGATGAAAATTTGGTGCGAAAGTTGTCCTCTCTGTACCAGAAGGAAAGTAACATTCCTACCATCAAGGACTAGAAGTTGAGACCCAGATAATTCTATGCAAACAGACCTTGTGAAAATTATTCTTATCTTCCTTTAGCCTCCCTGCATAGTTTACTCTTCCACGATTGCCTCTCTTTGTTTAACCTACTATAAAAGCCTGTAGGTTTTGCCATTTCTTTGGGTCTTCTTTCGTTCTGAGGGCTTCCATGTCACGTAAAATTTATATAAATTTGTACACTTTTCTCCTGTTGATCTATCTTATGTCGGTTAATTCTCAGGTCCAGCCAAAAAGCCCTTAGAGGGTAGAGGTAAAAATTTGCCTTTGCACAGCACTCCTGTAACCATCACCACAATCAAGACATAGAACATTTCCATCACACCAGAAAGTTCCCTTGCGTCTCTTTGCAGTCACTCCCCCTGCCCCTCCAACCCCCCGTCTGAGGAAACAAATGATTTGCTCCCTATTTTGGGGATTATCCTGTATGTACTCTTTTGTGTCTGGCTTCTTTTTCTCAGCATAATATGCTTGAGATTCATCCATGTTGTTGTGTGTATCAGTAGTTCGTTCTTTTTATTGCTAAGTAGTCATCCATGTTATGAATATATATATGAATATATTTATCCATTCACCTCTCGGTGGACATTTACCAATCTAATTTTGGGACCATTTTTATTGTAATTCTCTCCCCACTTTTCCTCTCATAGTTATTTTACAATGAAAACAGGGAAAATGATATTTCACCAGAGCCCCAATTTTCCTGTGAATTCCTGGGTTGGATTCAAGTAACATGCTCAGTGGTAATTGGGCACATTGTCAAATTGCTCTCCCTGATATAAAATGGAATCACCCAGGCAAACCATCTGTTTTCCTGAGCTCTCAGAGCCATTGACTTATGTAAACTCATAGACATTGCTCACCCTAGGCGGTTTCATTGATTCTGGGTTGCTATTTATTCCATTACAGTTAAGCTCAGTTATTCACTAAGAGCTTAAGTGACTCATTTCACGATCTTTGTTTGGATACCTATACTTAACTCTTGTATTTTATGATATCACAGTAGAATGGACAGATTCAGCTATTTAGCTGATTCACATAGTCCTTAAAAAATTTCCAAGCTGCCAATTATTCCCCAGTTAGTTGTGTAAAACAAGCTTGTAACAAACACATACACACACTTATATTATATATATATGGGAAATATATTATACATATATATACATGTATATGTGTTTCCTTTTCACTTTATATTAGAAAACATAGACTTTTTCTATGCTAATAAAACCTCTTTTAAACATTATTTTATTGGCTACATATCAATCTTTTGAGTGGATGTACCATAACTAATTATTTCCCTATAATTAAACGTTCAGGTTATTTCCACTTTTCTCTCTAATATAAAAATACCCCAAAGATCATATGTTGGCATGTACAATTTTCTGTATTGCTTTCTTTGTCTTCTTAGCTACTGGTTTTTCATTTTTTAGAAAAGTACTTCACCCCATGACCTTGAATTTTCTTCCGTTCCCTCTGCAGTGAATAGAAGTCTGTGCTAGGTCATGGATGTAAATATTCATTTCTAGGAAGTTTTCTGGTGTCTAGGAACTCTGAAGAAAATCCGTTGGCCTTTTAGAACTCTTGGACTTAATGTTAATGTTACAAAGACCATTACTTAAAACATTTCTTAGCAAGCCCTCTGTCATTAAGTCAAAGCTCATCAATGTTAAGAGTAATATCCCATATCACAAATATCAACATTTTCTGAAGTGATTCTAGCTCAGGTCACAGTACAATAGAATGTGGAATTGGGTGATAGGAAAACTCAACATTCTAGAAAAATCTGCAATGATACTCAATAACAAATAATATTCATTCTATAAAACTTAAAAGATCTGGTCATTTTGTTTGTATTAGATGATCTATTTTACCCATATTATTTACAAATTAAAAAGACCAACATTGTCTTATAGTATTAAACAAACAGGAGATTTAAAACAATTTCTGGGATATTTATGCTCCTGGTTTTAGCTGGTCATGGGTAGACATCCCCAGTGATAATTTAAGTTTATTCTACAGTCTTGTTTAGTTACCTTCAACAGAAATTTCCTGAGGACTTCAGGCAGTTGGAAACAATCACTGTGTCACAAACGAATTTGCACATAAAGTTTATGGTCTAGGAAACAGATTCTCTGGCATTGGTTAAGGTGAAATAGTGTTATTTTTTTCTGATCTGGAAGTTGTAATTTATTCTTATATCCTCTTTTTTCTTGTCACACTCTTTTTGGAAGGTCAGTTCTATGGAGATGAGGAGAAATGTGGGGCGAGTGGCCAGAAAATCACTAGAAATATTTACTCTTTTGGTATGCAATTATCCATACATTATGGGCGATATGGAGATTAAACATATTTCCCAAACCCAAAAGGAGACAAAGAGTGTGGAAAATCCTGCCAGGAGATTGTTGGAGAAGGCAAGACTCTAATTCTGTGTATGAACATACATAAGCCCTAGTTTCATCCTCAAGAAGTAAGTACGTGGGTGGAACAGATCCAAAGACACATAGCGAAGACTTTGATACTTGAACAACATTATAAATCCCTGTCCAGGTCCCAGATCTATCCCTGACGGATATGTGAGTGAGTCGGACCCAAACAATACAATGATAGCTTTAAAAACTCAGCTGACGCTGAAACCACCATCCACCAGAAGGTGAGGAAGAACCTGTAGTCTGAACCTGAGTTGATTTCCTGCTATAACAACAGCAATACCCTCCCCCTGCCAACAATCTCCTGAAGATATTAATAGGGTCCATAGTCTCACAACATAATATTCAAAATGTCCAGATACCATCCAATCCAAAATTACTCAACAAAAAAGAGCCAGGAAGATTTCCCAAATTTTAAAGAAAAAGACAGTCAGATATCAAACATGAAATTACCCAGAAGGTGGAATTATCAGTCAGACTTTAAAGCAGTTATTATAACCCTACTCAGTGAGGTAAAGGTGAACACTCTTGAAATGAAGGGAAAGGAAAAAAGATCTCGGCACAAGACAAGAAACTAAAAGAAGAACCAAATATAAGGTTGAGAAATAAAAAATACGATATTTGGAAAAAAACTTCACTGGATAAGATCAATAGCAGAGTGGAAATGACAGATGAAAGAGTGAGTGAATTTAAAGTTACATCAATAGAAATTATCAAATTCGAACAACAGAGAGAGAAAAGATTTAAAAAAGTGAACAGAACTTCAGGATCCTGTGAGGCAACATCAAATAGTCTACCATTTATATCATGAAGTATCATAAAAAGAGGAGAATGGGATGTGCAGAAAAATATTTTTTAAGAGCTGTTGTCTAAAAATTCCTGAATTTGATAAAAGACATAAATTTATAGTATCAAGAAGGTCAGTTAGCTCCAAACAGGAAAAAACTCAAAGAAAACTATCCACAGTATTTGAATGACTGGGACTTTACCATCAGAAACCATGGAAGACAGAAGATGATGGAACAGAATCTTTAAAGTGATGAAAGAAAAGAAATATCAACTCATAATTATATATCCAGTGAAAAATGTTTTTCAAAAATGGGGGCAAGATAAAAACATTTTCAAATTAAAAAAAAAGTAGTGGAGTTTGTTGCCAGCAGACTTGCTTTAATAGCGATGCTAAAGGAAGTTCTTTAGACTAAAAGGAAAAGATACAGAGGGAAACTCAGCATTTCAGGAGTGAAAGAAGAGCAATAAAAATAGTAAATATCTAGGGAAATATGATAGATTATTTTTTCCCTCTCCTTAAGAAACGATTGAAAGCAAATACTCTAACATTATCTGGTTGATTTTCAGTGTATGCAGATGCAATACGTATGACGACTATAACATAAAAGAGAGAGGGTCAAGTGACTTAAATGTTTGTAAGGATTCTCTGTTTTACGTAAGTTGTAAAATAGTCATACTAAATTCACTGTGAAAAACTATGTATGTATATTTTAATCTCCAGGACGACTATAACAAAAAATTTTCAAAGAGATGTAGCCAAAGAACAAATAGATCAATCAAAATCTACATTAAAGTGCATTAAAATAATCTAAAAGAAGGAAGGAAAAGGGGAAGAGGAACAAAAAGCAGAAGGGACAAACAGAAAGTAAATAATAGTAGCTCTAAATAAAATCATATCAATATTTTCATTAACTATAAATGATATAAACACAACGTTAATAGATAGTACCTGTCAGATTGGATAAGCAAACAAAAGACGAACACCCAGCTCTTAGCTGTCCACTAGTATCCTTCTTTAAATATAATGATATAAGTAGGTCAAAGGTAAATAATGGAAAAAATATACCATGCAAACTGAGAAGAAAATTGGAGTGACTATATTAATATCAAACATCATAGACTTCACAACAAGTAAAATTACTAGATAGAGACATTACACAATGATAAAAAGGTAAATTGACTGGAAAGAAACAATCTTAAATATATATTTACTTAAAATCAGAGCTTCAAAGTACATAAGGCAAACTAATGGAATTAAAGTGAAAAGTAGACAAATCCACACAGATACACTGAAGATTACACTGAAAGACTTCAACACTACTCTCTCAATTGCTAATATAATGGAGAGACAGAAAATCAGCAATGACTTTGAAGACTGGAAGAATGCTAACAACCAACATGACTCAGCTGGCATTTATAGAGACTTTTCCGAACAACAATAGAATCCACATTCTGTTTAAGTGCACATGGAATATTCATCAAGATATATAATATTCTGGGCAACCAAAAATCATAACAAGTTTTTAAAAATGAAAATAGTACAAAGTAAGTTCTCTGATCATATTATATTTAAACTAGAAATCAATAACAAAAAGATATCTGGGAAAATCCCTGAATATTTGGAAGTGAAACCACGCACTTCTAAGTAACCAATAGGCCAAAGGTAAAGTTTCAAGGAAAATTAGAAAAGGTATAGAATAGGATGGAAATGAAAATACAACATATCAAAATTTGTGGTATGCTGCTAAAGCAGCGTTTAGAAGGAAATTAATAGCATTAATTCTTACATTAGAAAGGAAAAGTTTCACAACAAAAGACCCTGAATAGTCAAAGCAATCCCAAGAAAAAAGAACAAAGCTGAAAGTATCACACTCTCTGGATTCAAAATATACTACAAAGTTATAGCAATCAAAGCAGCATGATACTGGCAGAAAAACAGACCCACAGATCAATGGAACAGAACTGAGAGCCCAGAAACAAAACCATACCTCTACGGACAGCTAATCTTCAACAAAGGAACCAAGAACATACAATGGAGAAAGGAAAGTCTCTTCAATAAATGGTGTTGGGAAAACTGGACAACCACATGCAAAAGAATGAAAGTAGACCATTATCTTACCCATACACAAAAATTAACTCAAAATGGATTAAGGACTTGAATGTAAGAACTGAAACCATGAAACTCCTAGAAGGAAACATAGGCAGTACACTGTTTGACATTGGTCTTAGCAGTATCTTTTCTAATACCATGTCTCCTCAGGCAAGGGAAACAGAAGAAAAAATAAACAAATGGGACTACATCAAACTAAAAACTTCTGCATGACAAAGGAAACCACCAACAAAATGAAAAAACAACCCACCACCTGGGAGAAAATATTTGCAAATCATATATTTAATAAAAGTTTAATTTCTAAAATATATAAAGAACTCATACAACTCAACAACAACAAAAAACAAACAACTCAATCAAAACATGGGCAAAGGATGTGAACAGACATTTTTCCAAAGAAGATATACAGATAGGCAATGGGCACATGAAAAGATATTCAACATCATCAGTTATTAGGGAAATGCAAATTAAAACTGCAATGTGATATCACCTTATACCCATCAGAATGGCTACTATTGAAAAGACAAGAAATAACAAGTATTGGAGAGGATGTGGAGAAAAGGGCACCCACATACACTGCTGGTGGGAGTGCAAACTAGTGCAGCCACTATGGAAAAAAGTATGGAGAGTTCTAAAAAAATTTAAAATAGAAATACCATATGATCCAGCTATTCCACTTCTGGGTATTTATCCAAAGAACATGAAAAGACTAATTCAAAAAGATCCACGAACCCCTATGTTCATTGCAGCATTATTCACAATAGCCAAGACTTGGAAGTAACCTAAGTGTCCATCAATGGATGAATGGATAAAGAAGATGTGGTATACATATACAATGGAATACTACTCAGCCATAAAAAAGGACAAAATTGTGCTACTTGCAACAACATGGATGGACCTTGAGAGTATTATGCTAAGCAAAGTCAGTCAGACAGAGAGAGACAAATAACTTATGATTTCACCCATATTTGGAAGATAAAAAACAAACACATAGATATGGAGAACAGATTGGTGGTTACCAGAGGGAAAGGGGGTTGGGGGAGGGCGAAAGAGGCACATATGTATGACGACAGATGGAAATTAGACTTTTGGTGGTGAACACGATGCAGTCTACACAGAAGCCAAAATGTAATGATGTACACCTGAAATTTACATAATGTTATAAACCACGGTGACTTCAATAAAAGAAAAAAAAGAAAAATTTCATATCAATAATCTAAAATATCTACTTAAGAAACTAGAAAAAGAAGAGTAAGTTAAATCCAAAGTCAGCGAAAGAAAGGAAATAATAATAATAAGAGCAGACATCAGTGAAATTGAATAAAGGAAAACAACAGAGGAAGCAATAAAACCAAAAGCTGCTTCTCTGAAAAGATCAACAAAATTGATAAACCTCTAGCCATACTGACCACAAAAAAAGAGACAGTAAGTTACCGATATCAATAATGAAAGAGACTGTATCACTACAAACTCTACAGATATTAAAAATATAAGGGACAAATATAAGTAACTCTATGCCCAGACACTTGACAACTCAGGTGAAATAGAAAATTTTTTGAAAGACACAAACTACCAAAATTCACTCAATGAGAATTAGATAATCTGAATAGTCCTATATTTATTAAAGACATTAAATTTGTAATTAAAAATCTTTTTCAAGTAAAAGTTCATAAGCAGATGTTTTCACTGGAAAATTCTACCAGATAATTAAAGAAGAAATAACACTATTTCTACAGATATTTTTTCAGAAATTAGAGGAGGAGAGAATACATTTTATGAGGACAGTATTACCCTGATATCAAACCAGACAAATATATTACAGTAAAAGAAAGCTACAGACCAAAATTCCTCATGATTATGGACATAAAAATCTTCAGCAAAACTTTAGCAAAAAAATCCAGCGTTATATAAAAAGGATAATAAATTATGACCAAGTAGGATTTATCCCAACAATGCAAGGCTGGTTCAGCATTAGAAAATCAATCAATATAATTCACTATATTAACAGACTACTAAAGAAACATCAAATGATCCATATCAATACATTCAGAAAAAGCACTTGTAAGAATTAAACCTTCATTCATGATAAAATTATCATCAGGTAAAGAGTAGAAGTGAACTTCCTTCACCTGATAAAAAAGCATCTATAAAAAAACATATGGGAAACATATACTTGACGACAAAATTCTGAATGCTTTTCCCCTAAGATCAGGAGCAAAGCAAGGATGTCTGCTCTCATGGTTCTTGTTGAACACCATAATAGAAATCCTAGGCAGTGAAATAAAGCAAGAAAAAGAAATAAGAGGCATATAGATTAAAATGATAAAATGAAAGTATCTCTTTCCACAGATAACATGTTAGTTCATGTAGAAAATCGAAGGAATCCTCAAAAAAGCTTCTAAAGCTAGTGAATTTAGCAAGTTCACAGGATGCAAAGTTAATACTCAAATAATAAACATATTTTAATATGCTATCAATGAACAATTGGAGATCAAAATTAAAAACCAATACTGTTTTTGATTAACTTAAATTTGCATAAAACCTCCATGCTGAAACCTAAAAATACTGATGAAAGAAACCAAAAAAGACCTAAATAAGTGGAGAGATGTTGAACATTTTTTCATGTGTTTGCTTACCATCTCTATAGCTCTTTGGTGACATGTCTGTTCATGTTTTCTGCCCATTTTCTAATGAGACTGTTTATTTACTGTTGAGTTAAAAAGTTCTGTGTGTAATCTAGATATTTATCCTTTTTGACAAGCTAATTTTGAAATATTTTTGGCAAGCAAAGGCACTAGAATAGCTAAAAGAATTTCAAAAGAGAAGAACAAAATTGGAGGAATCATAGTACCTGATTTCAATACATATTATAAAGTCACAGTAATTAAGATAACGTGGCATCAGTAAAAAAACAGACACACAGATCAACGGAACAGAAAGAGGGTCGAGAAATAGACGCACAAATATGACCAAAGATGCAAAGGGAAGAGAGGATATCTTTCCACGAAGAAAGGATAGTCTTTCAACAAATGGTGCTGGACCAATTGAACATGCATACACACACACACACACACACACACACACAAGAACTTCAACCCACAGGTTAATGCCTTACACAAAAATTAACTCAAAACGGATCATAGATCTAAATGTAAGATGACCTAAATGTAAAATGGAGAACTACGAAATGTTTAGGAAAAAATATAGGAGAAATTCTTTGTGATTTTAAGTTAGACCAAGAGGTCTTAGATATACCACCAAAGCACAATCCATGAAAGAAAAAAGAGACAAGTTGGACTTCATATGAAATTAAAATTTTTGCCTGTGAAAAACATTGCTAAGAGAATAAAAAGACAAGCCACAGCCTGGAAGACAATAGGACTTGTATTCTGATTATATAAAGAATTCTTAAAACTCCGCAATAAGAAACAACCCAGTTTTAAAATAGATGCACAAGTCAATCAAGTATTTCACCAAAGATATATGATTTGCCAAGAAGCGCATTGTCTTAGTCCGTTTGGGCTGCTATGACAGAATACCACAGACTGGGTAGCTTATAAACAACAGAAATTCATTTCTCACAGTCCTGGAGGCTGGGAATTCTAAGATCAAGTCACCAGGATGGCCACACCCTCCTGAAGGCCCTCTTCCTAGTTCATAGGCAGAACCTTCTTGCTGTGGCCTCACATGGTGGAATGCTGCATGATTTCACTCATACGTGGAAGGTAACAAATACACGGACAAAGAGAGCGGATTAGTGGTTACCAGAGGGGACGGGGGCTGGGGGGTGGGCGAAAGGGATAAAGGGGCACATATGTATGGTGATGGATAAAAAATTAGACTACTGGGGGTGAGCACGATGAGTATATTCAGAAATTGATAAACAATAATGTACACTTGAAATTACACAATGTTATAAACCATTATAATCCCAATAAAATTACTTAAAAAAATAAATAAAAATCAAATAAAGTTACTAACAAGAGCTAGTGTCAAGTGCTGACAAGGATGTGGAACAACTGGAATTCTTATCCATTGCTTGCAGGAATGAGAAGTGGTGCAGCCATCTTAGAAAGTAATTTGACAATTTCCTGTAAAGTCAAAATTATACTTGCCCTATGACCCAGCTCTCCCTCCAAACCTATATGTGAATGATTATAGCAGTTTTATTCATAATTTCTCCAAACTGGAAACAGCCCAGATGCCTGTTATCTGGTGAATGGATAAACAGACTGTGGTATAATCATCCAATGGTGTATACTATTCAGCGATAAAAAGGAAGAAGCTATTGTAACAAGCGAAAATGTGGATGAATCTTAAATCTATTATGCTAACTGTAAAAAGCCTGACAAAAGGATATATACAGTCTCATTTCTGTGATATTCTAGAACAGATAAAAATGCAGGATCAAGAGCAAATTAGAAGTTGTCAGGGTTTAAGGTGTGGGGGGTGTTGAGTACAGGCGGAAGCGTGGAGGAATGTTCGGAGGTGATGAAGCTGCTCTGTCTCTGATGTGGTGACAGCTCCAGCTATTTGTCAGAACTCACAGAACTGGATATTCCCTGAAAAAGTGGATTTTACTGTGTGCAAATTTTAAAAATAAATTTTAAAATGGCAACCTAAATTGTTCTGCTGCCCTCAACCACATCCCCAGCCATCCTTTCCACCCACATTTTCTCACTAATTCTATATAAGAAGGAAACTGGGACAGGGAGAGGGAGAGAGAGTTGTTGGAGGCCTGAGTCACTGGCCTCGTCACAGGAGCGCTTTTGTGTGTTCCCACGCCCTCAGGGCCCTCTCCCACGGTGACGTGCAGTTGGAAGTCTGTCTGTAGCACGTATGCTGATTTTGCTGTCCTGTGTCTTCTTGAGGAGGTGAAAAAGAGAATTAGAGATTGCAGGGTGAAGAGAAGGCAGCCACAGAATGTCCTGCACCTCTATTTTGATGTGACAAGGAGAAATGAGTTTCCCATAAGTATGGCTGAATTGTTTTTCTGCTACCCATCCTGAAGGATGTCAGCCAGGTAAGAACACCCTAGTAGTAGGAGGCTATGTACTGGCTGTAGGAAAGGGGCTTAGAACAAGTATGAAAAAGAAAATAACGATCCAATAGCTTCTAGCTTTTATAATTGTCAATGCAATGGCACGGTGACGGAAATGGATTAATCAGAAGGAGGTGCACAGATAAAGGAAAGTCAAGGAGTTTAGTTTTCCATTTGTCTAGGTCCCTATAAAACGCTCAAGTGGAGAGGCTCTGCAGGCAATTAAAATATAGATTTTGGAGTTGGAGGAGTAGGACTGGGCAAGAGAAGAGATGTAGGATGCCTTAACTTTCAGCACTGTGCCATTATGGCAGCTTCAGGTAGGAATGAACTTTCTTGTCTCAGTCACACTGATCCACATCTCTTCCCATTTCCCCCTCCTCCACCATGGTCCCTCTTAGTGCCAGACAAGAAAACCCAGAAGCCTGGCAAGGGGCTGTGACACTGGATAATTTTGTTGCAGCTACCCCTCCCCCACAATTCTGTCCACTCCCTCTTCTTCTTCTTTTTTTTTTTTTTTGCTAAATTGAACACATGATTGAAGTTTTAAAGTAGACAGGAGCTTTTAAGTGGCCAAACAATTGAAAGGTACAGAATTTGCCCAAGATAAGTAACAGGAAGATTCAATAGAGAATGGCCAAAGAGAACGAATGGAAAAAAATCAAATAGTTTCACACTTGTGCCCAGCCAAGTTCAGACTGTTCAATAGCTCTGCTTCGTACAGATAGTTTCACATCAAGTGCCTTTAGAACACGCTAGTCACGGCAGATGAGAAGCAGCCCCCTTTTCAAATGCTCCCTAGCTTAAGAAAGCCTTGTACTCCAGGATCCAGTCCCTGATGTAGGAAGTGTTTCTTAGGGCAAGGGAAGAAGTTATAGGATTGCTTCCACCTTGGGAACACTTTGGAGGCAATATGCCAGGTATCAAAACCAGATTTGCCTTTGACTTTTAGGACACAAGACAATACCTTGAAGATGTCAGTTTATCCAGCAAATCCCAATTTTGAAAGCAAAAACTGAGATGCATGGAGTGCCTACAATGTGCCAGGACTATGCTAGCCTTGGATACACTCCGGTTTATGGAATTGTCACAATGGTATAAGAAAAGGATTGTGATAAGAAGGTGAAAAATTAAAATAAAAAGGTAAAGTAACTATCAAATGTTATATAGCTAGTAATAGTTTTGGGATTCTTTCTTACCTTAAAAACTATGCTCTTATTGTTGCTCTACAGAGCAACAAAATTAAAACCTCAGATCTCCCTTATCAATCTGTTTAAAACAAGATTTCCTTTCATCCTCTAACCACTGCTCTGGCTCTGTCCTTCTTTTCACCAAATTTCTTGCCAGAGGGAAGCTGAAGCTGCTGAGGCTTTCTTAAAGCTTTGGGCGTGAAAGGTCTCAGGACAGTTTGCTGTTGGTTCAGTTGAGCAGCAGATAAAGTAGGTGTTTTGCATTTATGGAAAGTGCCTACCTTAAACATTAGAATGACACTCAGTATGCTATGATGCTCATGTGATAAGAGCCACCCAAGAAGAGAGACTGAAGAAATAGCTAATTCTTATCTCTCACTAACTTTGGGGCAGCAACTGTCTGTGCACTCACAATTCACAATTCTGGCATTCACAATTCTTGTACCCAAGGATCACTTTTTCTACAAACACCTGTGGCTCCCAGCCTGAGGGCTTTCTCAGATGGCAGGAGCAAGCTCAGCCTGTGCTGGGGGAGGCTAGAAGTGTCAAGGATTTCATGCCCTCCTAGAGCAGCCCTCTACCCATTACAGATGGATGTTGGAGGATAAACACCTCAACTGCTCTGTCTCTTGTATGAGACACTCTGAAATGTCTTTTACCCTGTCTCCCAGAGGAGCCCCGTGGGACTGAGCCCCACTTGCTCACAGTGATATCCTGCTCATTACTGCATCCTATATTGTTTTCCTTTTCTTCCCTTTTCCAGTTCCCCACTCCCCCACCAACACCTCCTGAGATCACCTCCCAAATAAACTACATGCATCCAATCCTTGTCTCGGGGGCTGCTCAGCAGGAATCCATCCCAAGACACATTCATTGAAAAGAACGGTGGAATTTCTCACACTGTGAAAACTGATTTTTCTCTCTTATGCTCTCTCTCTTTACATTTTTAATCATGTTTGTTAAATATGCATAAATGAGACTATTGTCTAAACAAAATTTGGTTTTATTAGTTGCAAGCCGTGTTTCTCTTCTCAATATGTCATCTCTGTTACTTTCTGGACACACAGAGGCATCTACATGACTCTCTACATATTGTGCAATTCCACCTCTGCTTTTGTTCTTTAATGCTTCTTTGGGCTAATAACCTCTTTTGGCTCACCTGATCCTAGGGGAGCTATTTCAAATTGTTTGAAAAGATTCAAATGGGGAATTGTGTGCTCTCTCCTTCCTCCCATTATGCCATGGTGAAATGGAGATAGCAGAGTGACAGACTTGGGCTGAGCATTCATAATCGAAGCAGGAGGGCAGTGGTGGGTAACAGTGAGAAGTGAGGTGGCATCTCTCTGTTGAGGAAGAAATGACCTGACGTGGTTGAGTCCAGCCTTTTTGTGGGAGTGGTGGGTGAGGGCTGTGCCTCCTAGAACAGAAAAGAGAGCAGAGTACCTCCTTGGAAGCACTGTGTCTGTGTGTCATCCAGGTGTGTGATCATGTGCACACACACCTTTATGACAGTGACACCACTAGAAAGAGAAGTAAACTCTGCTTGTGTTTCCTTTTAAGCAAAATATCTAAACACTGGCCATGGTTACTACTAGCTCAGGGCTGGCTGCCTGGCTTATTTATTTATCTATTATCTATCTATCTGTCTGTCTATCTATCTATTTATCTATCTATCTATCATCATCATCTGTCTATTTATTGATAGTTCTGTGACTTTCTTTCCCCCAGGTTCCCTGCTTCCTCTTTCTCCTCCTCAATAACGGAAGGGTGTGTGAAACACAGTGAAATTGGGGAGCAGAAAGACTACAGTTACTAATGATTCTCATTAATTTAAGCAGTGGATCTGTTATTCCTGCTTTTGTGAAGTGAGCCTTAATAATGCCCTTCTTCTCCCCACCCAAGATGTCCCATCCTAATCTCTAGGATCTGTGAATGTTACCTACCATGGCAAAAGGGGCTTTGCCAATGTGATTAAGTGAAGGATCTTGAAATGGGAGATTATCGTGGATTATCCAAGTGGGCCCTAAGTGGAATCAAAATGTCCTTGTAAGAGGGATGGAGAGGGAGAATTCACCACCGAAGAGGAAAAGATGATGTGGCAATGGAAGTAGAGATTGGAGTGATGTGGCCACAAGCCAAGGAATGCCAGCAGCCACCAGAAGCTGGAAGGGGCAAGGAATGGATTGTCCTCTAGAGCTCCAGAAGGAACCACTCCTACTAACACCTTGATTTTAGCCTTGTAAAACTCATTTTGAACTTCTGAACTCAAGAATTGTAAGAGAATAAATTTGTGTCATTTAAACCCACTAAATTTTTGGTAATTTGTTATAGCAGCAACAGGAAATGAACGCAGAGCCCCTAAACGGCTGAAACTGTTTGAATAGTTGTACCAGATGGTTGATGAACTGTCACGTGGGTTGGTCAGAGACTTTTTTTCCCTTGCCCCCAGTTCCTACTTGTGCCCTCCTGCCACCGGTGAAGGCTTTCGGGGGCCGTTCACAGACACGGCTAGCACAACAAAGGCCGCAGGGACTGGTTGGCTAAGGGAGAAGCGATGGTGAGGGTGATGCCTGAAAGTGAAAGGATCTCCCTTCTGATCCACATAAAACAGGGATGGCCTGTGCGGCAGCTGACCTGGTCCTGGGCAAGGGATCTCAGGTGATGACGTGGGAAAGCAGCCAATCCAGCTCAGAGGCCTTCAACTTTTAGGAGCCTAGCTAAAGGTGTTTGATACGATTAAAAGTCCCTCTACAGTCATCTTCGCTAGCAATTATTAGATTTCTATTCGTGAGTGAGTTCTATATGAAAGCCAGATTTTGTCGGTTGAGCACAGAGGATAGGAGGGTGGATAAATGTGACTGACTCTATCCCACCTATCTTAAAGAACTTCATTTCTATGAACTCTTCTCTGAAGCATAGTGACAGCCACTGCGTTGCTAGAGAATTTACTATGTGCTGGGAAGCTTATGTATTATCTAAATTAATATTCACAACAAACCGATATGGGGAATATTACTGAGCCTTGCTTATAGACAAATGAGGCTGAAACATATCAAGCACACAGCTAGAAAGCAGTAAATCTGGGATTCAAACCTGGGTCTATGGGACACAAAAGTCTGACCCTAACTGTAAGGCAACACTGCCTCTCAGACTCAAGTATCCCCAAATGACAGGTGTACACTTCCTCCTCCTCTGGTTCTTTCTTCTTCCCCAAATCCCGCTCTTCTATCAGAACAAGAGGCCACCTAAGGTGGAAGGATCAGAGGGCACAGTTTGCGCTTGCCCAGATGATCTTGTTGCTTCCTCCTTCTACTTTATGTGCAAACTGTGTGTATGCTACAGAGAGAGCCCTATGACAATAGAACAATGAGATATTTTACTTCAGTGTGTTCTCAGTCACAGCTCTGAATAGTAACAACTAACACTACTACACCTACCACCACCCAAACAACTGAAAATCTGCATGGATCACAGTGGGGAAATTTTTGAAAAACTCCACACATTGTCTTTTTGTTTTCACAGCAGCTCTTAAGGCAAGTAATGTTGTTCCATTTTATAGAGAAGAACCCCAGGACTCGAAGAAGTCAAACACACAGGGACGCTCCAGTTCATTTCATTCCAAATTCCACTTCCCAGTTAATCAGTGAGAACCCATTGAGCATCCCAAGGCATCACAGGCATCTTTGAAGCCTCGGTCACCACTGCCTGGGTCAGACTTTGATGGCGTTAGGGCTGTTTTATACACAGTCAGTGGGCTACTTTTAGCAAAAAATCGTCACTTTTATATATAACAGTTTATAGTCACCTCTGCCTTCAGAGGGAATCAATGTCCTTTCAAAATTCTTCTTTCATCTGAAGTCTAGAACAGCCCCTCTGGTGGGTCCCCTGCCCCCGTGTGCATTATAGTGCTGGGCTGCATCTAATGCAGGATGCCTGTTTTAACCATTCACTCAATAAATATTTGTCAAGAATTTACAATGTGCCAGGCACTTTATTAGGTGATGAGAATGTAAAGATGAGCAAAACAAACATGGAACTAGCAGTTTAGTAGGAGACACAAACAGTGAAATCATCAAAAGTCCATAAGTGATCAGGCTTGCTCCCTTGCTACCCAGTCGAGCACAGCTGTTTGAGGACGTACCTGAGATTTAATTTATAGGTATGACTGAGTACCAACATGGAGAGGTCAACGCCATTAAAGAAGAACTTATTACTTACAGTTCTCAAGAGGAGGAGATATGCCATGTCATGCAGGGCCACATGGGGAAGCACCAGGTCAGTCAGCAGGCAGAAGGAGTGAGGGGACAGCGTAAGCAAGAGCCGTTATTACCATAGTGGTAGGAAGGTGTTAGGTTGGGATGTCCCCTATTGGGCAGGAGCAAAACATAGATCTTGGAGTTTGTGGTTAGAGGGTTTGTAATATGATGTCTGTGCAACCTGCAAAAACACAGGGATGGTATAGGAGTAAACAACTGTAGCCATTAGTTTGGCCCACGCTTTCAAGACACCAAATCATCAATTACAGAAAATCAAGAATTATTATTACAATAGCCAAATCAGCAGTTCCCCCCTCCCAAGGGACCTGAAGATATTTGATAAATGGATCCTTATTGTTGTATGCCACTGAGAGTTTTTGATTGTTATACAGCAATAGCTGACTAATACAGCATCCTTGACAGTTGCAAAGAGTTGACCTACGCAAAGAGCAATTCAGGGAAATAAGTGCCCTGATTTCACTCTCTTCTCTTTCTTCAATATTCTTCCAGAGGCCAGAAGGCAAAGGAGACCATTAATGTCATTCATGTAAACCAGCCCCCTGGGGCAGAGAATAGGGAGGTGGAGGTGGAGAGTGGATCTGGAGGGGAAATGGAGAGTATCTAGCTCAAAAACCTAAAAGATAAGTAAGAGTTAACTTGCGAAGGGAGCAAGCTCTAGGTTAACAGTATAGCATGTGCAAAGGTCCTGGGGTGGGAGGTAGCATGATATCTTAGGGAAACAGAGAGGTGGATGTGGCAGGAAGATAGAAAACAAGGGGGAGACTAGTCAACAATGAGAGTGGAAAGGTGGGCAAGGGTCTTTCCTTACATCCCCTTACAGGCCATGTGAAATATTTTTCCTTGTATGTAAAATGATTTTCAGCAAGGACAGTGGGTGACATAATTTTATTTATGTTTTTAAAAAGGTACTCTGGCTGTTGGATGAATAATGGATGGGAGAGGAAGGGAGGAAATAGGAGGAGGCCAGCTAGGAGGCCCCTGAAGTTTACTCGTTAAATATTGAGTTGTGGCTGCTGAGCCAAGTGACTGCCTCAGCCGCCTGGAGCATTAAGGTATCATGAGTGTCAGGGAGGGGTAGTTAAACAAAAGCCAGGACAGAAGTAATAAGAATGTTTCAAACCACAGGGCAGAAATTAGGCCGGCCCCTGTTCCCTGAATGAGCCACAGAGACCTGTGTCAGCAGATAGTTTCACAGAAAGTCACCAAATGATTCAGGAGGAACGTTCTGCTTCAAAGGAAGGCGCCTGTCCGCAGGAGCTGAAAATGATGACTCAGGGCCTCTGAACTCCTGCCACTCGGCTTCCTTCCCTGGCTTGTTTGAAGGATGCTTTTCATTTGCTCTTTCTATTCTGCTCCCTAGAAACAACCAGAGCAGAGGGAAGTTCTGGGAGCTTCAGGTTAAAATATGCAGGACGCATTCCTTCATCTCACCTGCATCCCGAGATCCCCAGCTGCTGCCCTCTCATTGCTCCCTGCCCGCAGTCATGGGGCAAGTCTGCCGTTCCCTGCGGGCTCCCCATAGTGACAGCTTAGCAACCCCTCCCTGAGCCTTCTGGGAATTGTCTGACAGCAGGGAGGGAGAAGAGAAACTGAGGAGCTGCGGGGACCACACCCTGTGACCCCGCTGTTCCCTCTCCTGGCTCCTTTTGCACACTTCTCTCTCTGCCCTTCCTGTTTTCTTTCTTGCCCCCTGCTCTCTTTGCTTCCAAAGTAAGAACCCATTTCTCTCCACTTTCCTAAACGCAATAATCATTTCTGTCAGGCCCAAGAAAGGAGCAAATTAATGAAATTCCTGTCAATAAAAAGAGGATATTTGTTCAATGGAAATTGTGCTTGAAGACGATAAAGAGCATCACTCGAGGCTGAGGGTTCAGAAGAATAAAGAAGTGATTTTGAGGGAGGTTTAGTTTGGGGGGGATTCAGATTAAGCATCGATATGTTCTGCATGCAGAGACTGGTTGCTTCACGGGGCGGAGGGAAGAGCTGGTAGAGGTTGGTGGTGAAGAGCCTGGAATCTGGAGTTAGATTGGTCTTGCCTGTGCCGTGGACGAACTGTGTGACTTCGGGAAGGTTGCTTAATCTCTCTGCCTCTGATTCCTCATCCACAAAATGGGAATATTCGTTAAACCCTGCAGATGTCATCGTTGTCATGATAAGTGAGTGATTTTATATCACAGGCTCAAAATAATGCTTGGCGTATAGTAAGTGTGTTGTAAATGTTTGCTGCTAGTATTAGCCTAAAACAAGGTCACTAACATAAATTTATTCAGAGCAAAGAATTAATCTCATTTCATTAATTATAAGACTAATGATAATTATAGCTATAATTTCACAAATAAAATGGCTCTAATATATAGAAAAATGAAACTTGAGAATTTAGTTGTTTTTTAGATCAATACATTCAAAAGAAAGATTATAGTTTGGGTAAAACAGAAGCCACAAATGAGAATGGAAATACTGTATTTATTTCATATAATAGCTGAAAGGCTTGAAATGAAATGAAGCTGATGAGAATGGTGATAATTTAGCTAAATAAAACATACAGTGCCTCCAAATCACTGAATATTTTGTCTTTCTGTTTGTCTCCTGAAATGGTCTATAGAATCATAAAATGTGTCCCATGTTGAAGACTATAGCCTCAGTTGCTGTCACTGAGCAGAAATACTGCCTTTCGGAAGTGATTTAGTTATTTCGGAAGTAACCGAAATACAGCAAAGGTGACTGGAATCTTTAAGGGCACAGTCTGGGTCTCGTTCATCTAGGTAGCTCCTGAGCCCATTATAGATGCTCCTTACGCAACACTGTTCTGCAGATATTCAACCCTCAGTGAATGGTGAATGGACGGCAACCAAAATACTAAGTGAACGTGAACACTTGAAGACACACACACACTGATAGCTAAACGATTATTGAGCACGTACTATGTGCAATTCTATGTTGAGAACGTTACCTCACTTTATCCTCACCATAACCAGTTAGGTATTATCTCACACCCACTGTATATATGAGGAAACGGAGGTTTACAGAGGTTATATAAGTTCTCATACAAGTCATAAGTATTTGAGCCAAAATTCAAATCCAAACTGTCTCTAATTTTGTATGCTTCACAATGCATTATAAATGAAACAAAAAGAGAGTGATTTTTAAATTAAGTATTATTAAAGTTATCTGAAAACATGTAAAAGTATTCTTTTGCAAAAATCAGAGATGTATAGAATCTGTTTTCTGACATAAATGCTTTGTAACCATATATTGGTTGGTTATTACTGCTTAACAAACACCTCAAAACTCAGTGGCTTTACAAGACGTGGAAGCAACCCAAGTGCCCACTGACTGATGACTGGGTAAAGAAGATGGAGTATACGTATATATAACAGAATACTACTCAGCCATAAAAAAAGACAAAATCGTTCCCTTTGCAAGAACATGGATGGACCTTGAGGGTATTTTGTTAAGCGAAATAAGCCAGACAGAGAAAGACAAACGCCATATGATTTCACTCATATGTGGAAGATAAACAAATACGTGGACAAAGAGAACAGATTAGTGGTCACCAGAGAGGAAGGGGGTTGGGGGACAGGCATAAGGGGTAAAGGGGCACATATATATTATGACTGACAAATAATAATGTACAACTGAAATTTTACAGTGTTATAAACTATTACGACCTCAATAAAATTTTAAAAAAACATCATTCTGAGAAGGGATCTGTAGGCTTCCCCAGGCTACCAAGGGCATACAACAAAAGCAAAAACAAACAAACAAACAAAAAAACCTCAGTGGCTTTAACAAAACAAGTGTTTATTATTGTTCATGCATTGTGTGTCAGCCGGTGTTTGGCTGACGCAGGCTGGGCTGGGCTGGACAGTTCTCCTTGCACTGGGGGCCTCGGCTTGTCTGGGGCCCAGTTTTGCTTCAGCCTGCAGTGGCTGGGGTGACCGTGCTCCACATGAGTCTCATCTTCCTCCTGGGACCAGGAGCTGCTCAGAGCATGCTCTTCTCACGGTGATAGATAGAGGTGCAAGAGGGGAAAGCCCCACCGGGTGAGTCCCTGCTTGTGTGACATCAGGGCAAGTTACCTGGGCAAACCCAAAGTCAGGGGATGAGGAAATTTACTCCGGTAAGTGGAGGTAAGGGCAGGTGCAAAGTCAATGGTGTCTCATTTAGAGTCTAATTAGACAAGCAGAACTACTATGAGAGACATAGACTAAGGGATTCATTCTAGGGATTAAAATTTATGCAATTGTGGGAGCTGGTTAAGAAGTCAAGGTAGGGATCTTACCTCTGTATCTGGTGTTGAGCCTGAGGTAATCAGGGCCAGCAGTTGGGAAGGAAGGTTAGACATACCGTGGTAAGAGAAAGACCAGCTGGAACCCATGTCAGTCTCTAACTGTCTCCAAACACGAGGACGTGAGTGACTTGCAGGAGAAGCTGGTGCTGTCCTGGCTCTGGAGCTGCAGAAGGTGGAAGGTTTCCAACAGGAGCTGGAGGAGCTGCGGGGTGGCTGCGGCTCCCTGCCCACAAGGGGAGCCAGCAGGTCAGTGAGAATGTGTAGGAGCCGCAAGAGTGCCAACCTACACCCACTTTCAGAATATAAAAACATGGCTGCTGTTTCACTTCCCTTCTCCAAAACATACAAATTTTTCTTGTGGCAAACTTAATCCAGGACCAGACAGAGAAGACCATTTTGGGAAATGTACCTCCAGCTTAGCTCAGGTGACAAAACAAAGCTGCCACACATGGAAAAGGGAGTTGATTCAGGCAGAGATAAAATATTGAGGCCAATAATGCAAATGACCACAAACAGTAACTGCAGAGGAACTGACACTGCGTGAGAGGAGTAATTGCATGCCACTGCCAATTCTTGCTTATTGAAACTGAAGATTTCAATGCCCCTCATCAACTTTATAAATCATGCTTCTCCTCGCTCCAGAGAAAGCAATAAATGTGGATTATAGCAGGGCTGTTAGACACAAAAGGGCAAGTTAGATGGTAAAATGATAAGAAATAGGCCCACAGGTAGAAGATTACAGTGCTGTTGACAATTCATATGATGCTTATTGACTATGTCATATCCTTGCCGTGAGTAAAGAGAAAATAAGAGCCACCTTATTTAGGTTTATCCTTGGTGAGAGTTACACAGAAACAGCTGGAGAAAGTGAGGCAGAAAAATGATATATGACCAAGAAACAATAAGGCATTGAGGAAAGAGCACTGGATTAGGGATCTGGAGATCGGGGTCCCGTTCCTGATAGACCACAACTGGTCATACAACTCTGAGTAAGTAAGTGATTGCATCTTGATTTCCTCATCTGTAAGTGGAGGGGTTGGACCAAATAAATCTCTGGCTGCTGTCTCTACCTCATGAGCCAAATAAGACCTTAGACTATCCCTCTGACTTCCACTCTCCTACGTGCTGCCATGTTTCTCTGTCTCATCTTTGCAGCTGCCTGCTTAGACTTCGGTGCAGGGGCACAGATACCCAAATTAGATACCCAAGTACTGGATTCTCTTGCTAGAAAAGCTGCCATATAATTTTGCTTAGTACAATTTACCTTGTTTATGTCTGTTTCTCCACTCTCTTTTCCTGACTCAAAGAGGTATGGATATGGGGATATGTGAATTCTGCTCCTCTTGGAATAAGCCAATGGCTCAAAACAAGATATTGTGCTAATTTTTTCTTCCTGGCATTGAGAAGAACAAATCAACTGAGGGGGAGGGAAGAAGGATGGTTATATGATGTTAGGCGTGAAAAGGGGTTGAGGTGGCATGTTGGAGGAGAGATGAGGGAAAATCAATCCTTGCAAAATATAACACTTCTGTAATTCACAAGCAAAACTTTTCTGCATTGGAGCACAGAGAGTGGCGCACATGTGACAATGCGTATCTCTCCAGCTGCGACTATTTTTTTTTTAATCGAAAGTTTTTAAGATGGGGGAATGCATTTATAGCCCTGCTCTGATTTAGGAACTGAGAGCTATAGAATCCGAATTGGATTGCCCAGTTAACCCCTGCTCTGAAGGACCACCGCAGAGTGCGAATAAAATGAACAATGTTGTTCACGCATTGTACCATGGGCGGAGCTAGCTCCAAATAGCCCTACAAGTTACCCCGGGTTACCTGTGCAATGAGCCGCCTGGGACCAGGACCTCCTTTCTCCTGCTGGAAGAGGCTATATCTAAGATCAGCTTCCTATAGGACCAGGACCTTACATCATCTCAAGAGCCAAATTTTCCACAGAATCAGAGCAGCTGGCTTCCTCAGACAGCTTCTATAAACAGCTGGCATCCCAAATCCAGGCTGCTTGGTAATAAATATTCTTTATCCTCCTTCCCCCTCACTCCAGCAATGTGAAAATAGACAGACAAAACGAGGGAAGGGCTACTTCCTGTGGAACAAAGCCCACATTGTGTCTAGCAGGCGTCACGGCTGTATTCATTAGAAAATATACACCAAGACCCAGTTACACATGCAAGAAATCTATTGGGGATAATGTCTTTGAAAAGTAAGTGGAGAGGAATCAGCAGAGAAAGACTTCAGACCACAATGTGGACCTGACATCTGTGTCAAGAAAGGAGGAAGGCAAGCAGATTTGGGAGGGAGAACCTCAGACAGGTGTTGTACTCACTTGTGGAGTAAAGAGCTTAATACAGGCATGGAAAAAGGCAGCCCCTGTGAGGTTTTCGCCAGGATGAAATGGGATTAGCTTTGTAGTTCGTATAATCTTCTTCACAGGAGAATGAATTTCAGTATCATTGGCAATTCCAGCTGCTTTCAAAGCACTGTTTTCTTATAACGGGAGTTGTGCCATCGTTTCCCAAACTCAACACAAGTTCATTTGTCTTTGACTTATGTGCTTGATGGATAATCTTTAGTTTATCATATTTATAATTTCCGAATGGTGGTGGCAGATTGATCTTAAAGAAACATCTTGCTTCAGAAATACTATAAATCCCTTTGCAGTTTCGTCCAAATTAACTCCATGATATATTACAGATTTGAAATTGCGATGTTCAACAGAACGAAGAGGTGACCTGTAGTGGTCACTTCTTCAGAAGCCACGTGAAGAAGTTCTTTTTGATCCAGCAATTTCATTTATTGGTAGGTACCCAGGGAATCTGCAGGTACGCAAGGAGAACGGCACCCAGCGTCCCCTGCTGTGCCTCTGAGATAGTCTGGGCCAGCACAAAGATTGCCCTTAGAAAAGTTCCACGCTAGGCAAAAATGACCAAGTCCTAGTACCTGTGTGACGTCACTGGCTGGGAGGTGCTCAACAAGTGTGGTCTTCCTGTAGATCCCAGAGACCCTAGAAGAGGAGGCTGTCAGCTAGCTGCACTCCTCGCGGTAGCTCTCTCTTGAGTGAAGTCTGAGAGGTACCCATCCCTGGCTGCCTCACCCGTCTTGGCATGCCTTTAGATAGGATAATGAAAGATGAGTACAGTATGAATTTCTGTATTGCTGACCCTGCCCTTGTGAGTTTTCCCTTTCTTCAATCAAATCTATTCCTTAATCTTCATGATGTGACCTTATAAAATTGGTCCTGAAGTTTGATGCATAAGTTGGGTGGAGGTGGGAGACCCAGCCACTTATTACAATGTGATGAACCCATGTAAGAAGACCACCTCTCCTTATTTCCCTGCTATCCAGGTGCCACTGTGGGGATTCTGTGGCTGGGGAGGAGAAGCCACAGTGCGTGGTTGTGCCCACAAACACCAGTGGTCAGCTGGGCCTCTTGGGCTTTAAAAATACTCTCACAGTTCATAGAACATGCTGCTCAATAAATGTTAATTGAGTTGAATAATAGCATGTGTTTTTAGCAGTCACAAAGATGGTCATCTTCAGTAAAATGACATCTTTTTTATACATATATATCTCCACATATTTTTTTTTTAGGAAGATTGGCCCTGCGCTAACGTCTGCTGCCAATCCTCCGCTTTTTTGCTGAGGAAGACTGGCCCTGAGCCAACATCTGTACCCATCTTCCTCTGCTTTATATGTGGGACACCTACCACAGCATGGCTTGACAAGTGGTGCATAGGTCTGCACCTGGGATCTGAACCAGCGAACCCTGGGCCACCGAAGCAGAATATGTGAACTTAACTGCTGTGCCACAGGGCCAGCCCCCAAATGACCTCTTTTTAAGAACAATTTGCACAGAATCTATAAGAGCAATTAGCAGGTGAGTTTCCACTGTGTTTAGAAAAGCACTGTTGCTCATGGTCTCCAGAGACAGAGTAGAGTAGAGTGTCTTGATGGTTATTATTGCAAAACAGTGCTTTTTGGTTTTTTTGTGTGTGTGTGAGGGAGAGTGGCCCTGAGCTAGCATCCATTGCCAATCCTCCTCTTTTTGCTTGAGGAAGATTGTTACTGAGCTAACATCTGCGCCAATCTTCCTCTGTTTTATGTGGGATGCCACCACAGCATGGCTTGATGAGCAGTGCTTGATGAGCAGGATCCAAACCTGCAAACCCCAGGCTGCCAAAGTGGAATGCACGAACTTAATCAACTTATAAGCAACATCAGAAGAAAAAGGTGAGCAGAGTACTATGGAATCCCACTTCTATAATTTTAAGCAGGCCATGAAGTTTCAAGTACGTGCCTCCATCTATCACCCAACTTGATGTTTGAACTTGGTACTAGATGTTGTTTGACAACCAATATTCCCTGTCCGGTCCTTCTAACTCTCCTCTGTACTTCAGGGGCTACAAGTCTATGAACTATACTTCCCAGAACCTCTTGTTTCCAGCCCTGTGGATATCATTTACATTCTGTCAATGAGAGGCACTTACAGAAAGGGGGAGTGGAAGTGGAAGCCATTTTCTCCTTCCTCTAGTAGTGGCAGCAGATGGTCATATGGGCTTTGCATATACACAATTTAATTTTTGCAGTGGCTTTTGAGTTTTTCTGATATTCACCTGACTCAGGGCTACAGAGGAGCTGGGAAGTTAGCAGTGAGGTTCAACCTGTTACTGACCCTGCGTGACAGCAGCGTTTCTCTGTCTTCTGAGACTATAATCCTAGCAGTGAAACTGAAAGCTAATGCCTGCTTCCTGCCTGTAACTTTGCCAGCCCTTTCAACAGTTTTGTGATCACCAAATTCTCTGTATTAGACCTTATGTCCTTTGAAATACCTCAACTGGTCTCAGTTTTCCTGAATGACAGAGACTTGTCCAGGACATCTTCTCCTAGGAATTCTCCATCTCTATGTTGACCAACATCAGAAATTTCACAGAACACTCTAAATCATAAGCAATGATTTTTCTGGGGCAGCTATGACTGTGAGCAATGTCTTTCTTAGATCAAGCCCACTTCTGCCTCCTTGTAATTCTCCTTTGATGTAGTTCTACCACTTGCAACACTTCAGAACTAATGTGATCCTTCTTCCACGTGACGGTCATTCAGATATTTGAAACAGCTTTTTATTTCCCTCTACTTTCTAACCACCTGCCCACTATTCTATTCTCCAGGCAGAATGACCTTGATTTCTCTGTCATTTCCTTATCATCCTGCAGTGTCCCCTATATCTACAGCCTTTGAAGAATGAGTTGTCCAGTTATATGTTTAACTCTGATTTCTTTAGTTAAAATATTTCCTCCACGTTCTAGCCAACACTTGATGCTTTGGGGAGGAAATTATGTGCAGAATGAAGTAACCCATAAACCAAATCAGTTAATAAGATAGATATGGAAAAACAAACTGTAATGAAGATGGCAGTCAATGAATAATATCTATAATATATAAAGAGTTCTTACAAATTGACAATAAAAACAATTAGAATAAAATCCAAAATATACTTATAAATAATTAATAAAAGATATAATCCAAATGGCTGACAAACATAAAATAATATTCTCAAGTTCAACTAGTAGTCAGGTAAATAAAAAAAAAAAATAACACAGAGATATCCTTTCACACCCATCAGACTGAGAAAATGACTAAAAGAATGATAACAGAGATTTATAGTGGGAATATGGGTAAAATTTTGCACCCATACTTTTAAAAATAATGCAAAAATGAGTATTAACACATTTCCAGAACATGCATTCTGGCAATACCTATTAAAATAAAACTCACATAACCTTTGACCTAAAATTCCACTCCTGGAAATCTACCCCTAGAAACACAATATATATTGGTATTATAGATTTTACACCTTTCAAAAAAATTAATTCAAAATGCATCATTGACCTAAATGTAAATTGTAAAACTATATCACTTTTAGAAGATAACATAGGAGAAAATCTAGTTGATCTTGCATTTGATGGTGAGTTTTTAGATACAACACCAAAAGCATGATCCATAAAAGAAAAAGTTGATAAGTTGGACTTAATTAAAATTAAAAATTTCTGCTCTCTGAAAGGCACTGTTAAGAGAATGAAAAGAGGAGCCACACACTGGCAGAAGATATTTGCAAAATATATAACTGATAAAAGGTTTATATCCAAATATATACCTGATAAAGGATATACAGAGAACTCTTAAAACAGTAAAAAGAAAACTATCCAGTTAAAAAGTAGGCAAAAAGATCTGAACAGACACCTCGCTGAAGAAGATATACAGACGACAAATAAGCATATGAAAAGATGCTGAACATCATATGTCATTGGGGAATTCCAAATTAAAACAACAATGAGATACCACTATACCTATTAGAATGGCAAAAATCCAAAACACCAACATCACCAAATATTAGCAGGGTTGAGGAGCAACAGGAACCCTCATTCATTGCTGATGGAAACGCAAAATAGTACAGCCACTTTGGAAGACAATTTGGTAGTTTCTCACAAAACTAGATATAGTCTTGCCATACAATTTAGCAATTGCACTCCTTGGTATTAATTGAAAACTTAGGTCCACACAAAAATGTTTATAGCACTCAAATATTTACAGAAGCTTTATTAGTAATTGCCAAAAACTAGAAGCATGTCCCTCAATAGGTGAATAGATAAACTGGTACAGCCACACAATGGAATATTACTCAATGGTAAAAAGAAATGTGTTATTAAGCTAGGAGAAGACATGAAGGAGCCTTAAATGCATATTGCTACGTAAAAGAAGCCAGTCTGAAAAAGCTAGATATTGCATGATTCCAACTATATAATATTCTGGAAAAGGCAGAACTAGAGAGAGAGTGAAAAGATCAGTGGTTGCCAGCAGTTCAAGGGGTCGGGGGAAGGGATGAAGAAGTGGAGCACAGGGGATCTTTAGGGCAGTGAAACTACACTGTATGGCACTATAACGGTGGATACATGACATCATGCAGTTGTCAGAAGCCACAGACCTGAACAACACAAAGAGTGAACCCTAATAAGAAGTTCAGACTTTAGTTAATAATGTATCAACATTGGCTCATGAATTGTAACAAATGTACCACACAAATCCAAGATGTTAATAATAAGGGAAATTGTGTACGCAGGGAAGGGGGAGGTATATGGGAACTCTGTATCATCTGCTTAGTTTTTCTGTAAACCTAATTTTTTTAAATAAAAGAGCATGCATGTAATTTCATTCATTTTTCATATATGATTATGTCTATATGTGAATATGTGTTATATAATATATAAATATATATTATATATATAAAAATTAAATTAAAAAAGAAAAAATAAACCAGCTAGGTGGTGTTATTGACTCCAATCTCTAGATAGGTGAATGGAATTATTCTCACTTAGTTAAAAAGTGAAGTCCATCCCAATCTGACCTAAAGCTCATCTTCTCTGATGTGCTGACAGTATCTTAATTTCTGTAGCACTTTAATGCTTGTATTTCTGTGTTACACTTTTGGCACTTAAAACAAGTCTTCTGCCTTTATTCTTTGATGTTTCATGATGTTAATCTTCTCTTACTGAATGGACTGGTAATGATGACCAACTACTGTGTGTCTGGCATTCTTCTAAGCGTGTTACCTCTGTTGGCTCATGTAATCCTCACAGCCATCCCATAAGGTAAACAATGCTTCAGCTCTGTTCTCCAGGAGAGACTGAAACCTGGCGAGTTTACTGAAGGCTATTCAACCAGTAAACCGCCAAGCTGGGCCTAACCCCCAGGAAGCTTGGTTTCCCAGGCCACAGAGCACTGCCTCAGATCAGTGGTTCTCCATCTTTACAATGACCTGGGGCACTTGATAAGCATTTAGACATCTGCTCCTGTCGTAGATATGATTCAGTGGGGTAGGGTAGATCTAGAAATTTGAGATTTTGACAGACACCCCAGGTGATGCAAATGTATGATTTGGGGAGCATTCTTTGAGAAACCTTATAAAGGAGAAGAAATAGGCACTAAAGAAAAAGCAGAGTTGAAGAGAAATGTGGCTGTACCATCGGCCCCAGAAGCAGCAGTATTGGAGAAATAAATTGGACTTGCAGAAATCAGTGGAACTTTGCATCTGAATTGCATAACAATTAAATCCTCCCCATGGCTGATAGGATGATCCTGCTAAAGAGGCTGCTTCGACAAAGGAGGCAACATTAATGCCGAAGACACGGGATTTATGACTGTGAGACCGCTCCTGGCCCAACCATGAGAGGATCAGGGAGAAGACAGCAAAGCTCAGCAGTCAGGTGTCAGTGATTCCTTTTGTGGTGACAGTCGCAGAGTGTTCTGACAGCCTTGTAGCAACGCTCAGGAATCCATGCTCCCCATGGCCTATGTCAGCTGCCTCCAATACACCCAGACAGCAACAACAATTTGTTTTCTGACATAATGAGGTTTCCATTTTGTGGCTGGACATTAAAGAGGAGGGAAATACATGTGAGGTCTCTGGAAGGAGCAGCTCTTGGCATTAAGCAGGCAGCCAACTGGACATTGGCGTGCAGTGGGCCAGAGCGTGCCCAAGGATGCCGTTTTGAGGAAAGAAAGTGGTGGCTGAGCAAATAAGGGGGCAATGTCAGCAGGCCAGAGGCCTGGGAGTTCCTCTGTTCTTGTCCATCCATCTGTTCTTGTCTGCTCTCCACGACAGCCTCTGGTTGGCCAGAATTCCTCGACCTCTTTCTAGGAACTTGGATCTTCTAAAAATCTCAAGAACAACGGAGCTGATAAAAATCCAGAAGCCCAGGCTATAACCCATCCCAGGTAAGTCAGAATCTCTGTTGATCCAGGCATCAGACTATTTCAAAACTTTCCAGGTGATACCAATGTGCATCCAAATTTGAGAGCAAGCCAGTGGTAGGGCAATCTTGCCAAAGACAGTTCAGGCTACCTCTTTTCAAAACAATTAGGAAACTGTTACATAATGTTTAACATAAAAAATAATGTTGGTGCGGAATGAAGCAGGAGCGTCTTCTGAGAACAATGTGGGAAGGGATGGGGGTAGTGAGGAGAGAGGCTGAGTAGTGACATAGTTGTCATGGGAAGCTGCAGAGACAGCCTGGTGGAGAAGCACAGTGGATTCCCCCATTTAGGTTTCTGATTATGAATAAAGTCAAACCAATGACATTCCTAAAATAATAATAACAATGTTGGTATTTAAAATCATGTCTATCTTAAAAGGAGAAAGAATCCTATTTAATCAGTAGGTCACAAACCGCCTGGTTGTTCATTATCATTATCTTGGTAAATTAGAAAAACAATGTTCAGGCCCCACCCCAGAACAATGAAATCAGAATCTCAAGGTGTGGGTCCTGAGTGTACATAATTTTTTTAAAGCTCACCAAGTGATTCCCCAGGTGAATATCAAAGCGGAGAGCAACTGTGTGGATCGGAAGATGCTCCTCTTGGGAGTTCTACTGATCTTAGTGCTGCTGAAGGCGTGGGTCCTGTGGACCAGGAGACCATGTTAGTGGGCTTTGGATATGTGAAGCAAAAGCTTAGCTAGGATCTCACCTCCCTGGGCTTGAGTGCACAAGAAATGTATACCACCCCGTGTTGGCTAAGGGTGATGTCTGGGAGCAAAACTGGATACAAAATGCTAAGATAGTTTCTTTTCCTTTTGCCACTTTAAAGCTGCCGATTCATTACTCTCTTGGCTTCAGTTTTTCTGACTAAAGGTCTGTAATATCTCCTCTCTTCCCTTCCTGATGTCATTTGTCTTTTGTTCCCAACTGTCTACAGGACTTTCTCTTTGGTTCCCAGCAGCGTGACTATAAAGTGCTTTGGTGGCGTTTTCTTTGTCTTTACCTGCTTAGGGTTCTCTGAGCTTTTTGTATGTGGTTTGATGTCTCCATCAGTTTTGAAAAATTTTCAGCCTTTATCTCTTCAAATACTTCTTTGGCTCCATTCCTCTGTCCTCACCTTCTGCACCTCCAGTTACATGTATGTTAAAGCATTTGATATTGTTTCATAGATCTTAGATACCCTTTCCATTTTTTCATATTTTTTCTCCATGTATTTCAGTTTGATGATTTCTCTTGATTTGTTAGGGCGGTAGTGATGGTGTCTTGTGAGCTCCCTGCTTCTCCAAGGATTCCTAAACCCCACATGTGTCAGGGAAGTGACGTAACATTTGGATTTCAAGGGGTGTGTGCCCCAGGACAATGGCTGGTACAGACCCATGAACAGTAATAAAAACTAACTCCTAACTAGCACATGTTATGCGCCAAGCACTGTTCTTTGCATTTTACAGATCTTAAGTCATTTAATCCTCTCAATAACCCTACAAGGTAGATACTATTATTCTCACTGTACAAAAGAAGAGACTGAGACACAGAGAGGGTAGGTAGCTTACAGAAGTTCTCACAGCTAGTAAGTGGCAGAGGCAGGATTTGATCTCAGGTGGTCTTACTCCAGGCTTTCAACTCGATGCCTCGGCATCACATAGGAGCTCAGTACCTTTGCATAACCTGGAGAGTGGGGAGACTCTCTACAGGATGACTGAGGTTGATTTTCCTGTCAGCTCAATAGAATGAGAACTTAAAGGTAGTGTCAGGATGGCCTGTTCTATCAGAGAGAGCTAAGAATCATCCCAACCACCAGGGGAGGTCCCCCAAGCAGGAGATGAGGAGGTCTCTGGTCTCCTGGAGGGGATATGGCAATGCCGAGAGCTGCTTTTCTGGTCTAGGCAAGCTGGAACCTGGGCTCTGCCAAGGCAGAGGTCTTAGGGTCTGAGTAGAAGCTCTTGCCCAGCCAGGGCTGTCTTGAGGATGGTGAGAAATGTCAGCCGATGTGGGTGTGAGGACTTGGCTGGGATTCCAAAGATAGACGTGGTTCCAAAAAGATAGAGTAATGGATGCAGGTGAAAGGCAGGGGTGGCTGGAGCTTGGAGAGAATTCTCAGAGCCAGAGGAATGAAGGGAAGGGAGACTTTTACTGGATGCTCGCAGCCAAAGCCAGAAGAAGGAGTAGGGCTGTTAAAGGTGGGGAGTTGTTTCAGATAGACAAGAGGGAGGCGTCTTCTTTTCTAGGAGAGGTCAGGGAGAGGAAGTGGGTTTTGAGAACAGGAGCCAGAGAATAGAGACAGAACAGTAAGCTCAGTTGGAAGCTTGTTGGAAGGAGGTATGGAAGAATCGCTGGGTGTCTCAGGCCAGGATCCCTCCTGGGGACTCAGAGGATGCTGACCTTGCCTGCGATGAAAGAGGCTTGTAGGCTTATGAGCCAGAAAGGCCCTATCCATTTGACCTGTCATCCGAAGTTGAGTTTATCTACCTTGCAGCATATAAACCTGAAGTGTAAGTCCATGAAGAATCAGCCAAATTCAAAAATATTCCTCAGCTTGGCTGTAAATCTCAAATCTGGGGATATACCCAGCGGCCCCACTGTGATGCTAAAGCTAAATGATACATTGAGTCCTTAGCCTGGAATACTATGATTTTTCTGTCTCAGACAGGTGTTCATTAAAGGTCACTTGGCAACCCCTGAAACACAGTCTTTCACACCTTAATAGCTGAGAGCTTGAACTCGTTTCCTCTGTCATTGCTCTGGATTTTGGCCTCAGGCTTAAAGTGGCGGAGGTGGAAAAAAATGACTTGGTGCTTGGTAGTTTTTTTTTTATTATAAAAGTGATTGATGGTTGTTCAAAATGTGAAGAAAATATAGAAAAAATGGAAGTGTAAAAGCATTCCCAGGCCAGTCCACCCACCATATTTAGATATTGCTAATGTTTCAGTATTTTCCTTCCAGCCTTGTTTTCTACATGGAGAGATTTTTCTAACTTAGTTAAGATCACGCTGGATACATGATTTTGTAGCTTGAATTTTTAATTTAACACTATGTCATAAGCATTTTCCAGATACGCATTTTTTTAACTTCTAATTTGAAAAATTTTTAAACTACAAAAATAGTACAATAAACATCCATTTATCCTTCACACAGATTCACTAATTGTTAATATTTTGCCACATTTGCATTATCTCTATCTCTGTTACATATACAATATTATTAATATTATTATTTTTCTTTTTCTGAATCCTTTGCGATTGAGTCAAAGACTTTATGATCCTTCATTCCTAAATATTTCAGCAAGTATCTCCTAAGAACAAAGACACTCTCATATAATCACAATGCAATGATCAAATTTATGGTATTTAATATTGATACAATAGAATTATCTAATAAAAATTCTTTTTTTTTCTTTTCTTTATGGATTGGCACCTGAGCTAACAACTGTTGCCAATCTTCTTTGTTTTTCTACTTTTTTCTCCCCAAATCCCCCCAGCACATAGTTGTGTATTTTCAGTTGTGGGTCCTTCTAGTTGTGGCATGTGGGACGTCGCCTCAATGTGCCCTGACGAGCAGTGCCTTGTCCGCGCCCAGGATCCGAACCAGTGAAACCCTGGCCCGCCGAAGCAGAGCACGCAAATTTAACCACTTGGCCACGGGGCCAGCCCCAATCTAATAAAAATTCTTGTTCAAGTTTTTCCAATTGCTTCAACTAATGTCTTATATAGCAATATTTTTCCAAATTGGATTCTATCAAGGATAATACATTGAATTAACAGACATGTCTCCTTGATCTCCTTTAATCTTAACAGGCTCCTCAGCTGTCTTTTGATTTGTATGAATTAACATTTTGCTGAGTATAGGCCTGTGGTTTAGTTGAATGAGTCTCAATATTTGTCTGTATCTATGTATTAGAGCCCACGAGGTGTACATAGTATAGTTTGCCTAAAGATTTAAGCATAAATTTTCTAGAAGCTTTCAATTGTTTTCCAGTATAAATAAAGTCATGATGAACTCTTACTTAAAGCATTGTAGGGAATGTTCCTTTAAGAAAGGGTCTCCAGGGTCAAATTACTGGATCAAAGAGTGTGGACGTTTGGAAAGTCCTTGCCTCCTTGCTAAATTGCTTTCCAAAAGGGTTGTGCTGCCCTATAATGGTGCTTGGAGATGCCTGCTTGAGTTTCTTGTTTGAAATAAGCTCTCTGTGTTTCACAGCATGAGTCCAGCTCATTTAGGCCAGAAGTTGCAAACCTACAGGGGTCATCAGGTACTAGAAATGAGTGAAGAGGGCTCGGTTGGCATTGGGCTGAATGGCACAGTATCTCTAGGGAGCAGCGGCCCCTCACCTCCAGCTAATTGTTGCCAGTGCAGAAAAACTGTTGCTGACTCAATGTTGTCCAATCTTCCGATTTTTCAAAGGAAGCAGGAAATCTAGATTTTTATTACAATTTTCCATTTTAAAACATTGGCAGTTAATGAAAACATTTTTTTAAACCTTGTGTAAGTGAAACAAAACACAACTGTGGGATGGATGGATCTTGGAAACTGCCAGTTCATAGCTGTGCTCTAGATTTTTCTTAAAACTTCTACATTGTTCGAAATTTCTTTTCTTCTTGGCATCCTATTGACTCTTGTGTTCCAGGCTCTAGACTTCCAGTGTTCCTTCCCTAATCTCAGCCCATTGCACTATACTTCATCTTTTGTGTGTATTCTTAATAATTAAAAACTGCCCCTGAGCCCTAATCTCTGTCTCCTTGTGGTTAAAGTCATAAAATGATGATCATAAAATAACGATTAGAGAGATAGGAGGCATTAGAATGTGTCTGTCATTTCACCTTATCCAGAGAAGTGAATACCCTACTTAGAGTCACATGTGGTCAAGGCAGTCAAAGACTTGGATTTGGTTCTCTTGAAACCCTGTGTGACAGAGACATTTACTGCAAGGTTAATATGAATCTACTCTTTCACATTTCCCAGTCCCATTGCAGGGAGTCTGGGTCATGTGACTAGTTCTGATGGATGTGCTATGAGTACAAGTGATATGTGTCACCTCCACAGAGAAGCATTGAGGAGCCAGTGTGTGGTTCCCCCCTCCCCACCACCTCCAGGGCTCTTCCCCTTCGTATGTGACTGCAGCAGCATTTTTGAGTCCCTGCTTGGAGAATGGCTGCCTGGGGACTGGCTAAGGATTGTAACACAGAGGATTTACTGATTTGCCCTATTCCTGTCATTGACACAGGGAGGAAATGGGTGGGGTATGTGCTCTCTCCAACTCAGGGTCCACCCTGCAGAATGGGCATAAGGAGGAGAGCAAAATTTCATGATAACTCAAGACTAAATTTGCCCAATGTCATAATACAGTTTTTTGGAATTTACCTGTGGATATTCAAAATAACCCCTTGAATTAAATCAGGCATCAATATCTCAATTCTGCAGAAAAGGAAACTGAGGCTAAAGACTTGTCCAAGGGTCTGTCTGACTCCAAAGCAGCTTGTTTTTCTATTACATCCTCTTGAGCAGAAATTCGATGAGTGCAGAGCACAGGCCCTAGTAGAACTAATTAGTAGAAAATTAGAGACATCCTTCTTCATTCTAACACAATCCCAGGGCAAAGCCTACCATTACTTTTGTTTATTTGTTTTTAATTATGAAAGTAAAAGAAAGTACATGAAGAGAAAAAATGAGAGTAATATAAACCCTCAAGAGCCATGTTTTTCATTTGCTTAAGGAATTCCAGTTCTTTCCCCAGATGATGTTCCCGGGAGTCAGGAAAGTAAAGCCTGGATTCCTTTAATATCTTAAAGCAAACTAGAAAATACATCATGTTATTTCTGATAACACGTTTTCTAACTGTAGACAATTTATATACCCATACTTTACACAATTGTCATCTGCTCTTTTTCTTCTCTCAAAGAAAAGGTCAAGATCTCTCTCTACCTTTATAAACATTTGTAAGTCGTGCTCTTAGGTTATTATGAGAACTAAAAAGTTTAGGGCTTCACCTTTTCTCTTCAGTGTTGTCCAGTCTTCAGTTGAGAGAGAAGATAATTGAAAGAAAATTCTCCTTCTTTTCCTTTGAGCTCAGCACACCTCAAAATTCTTTCTAAAGTAATGAGTTTGCAAGGAGCCAGTCATTACCCATGTAGCAGGACACTCCAAAAGGCTGCACGTGACAGCCAGTGTAGCTGGAGGACACCCAGCATGACAAATCACAGAATGTGTTATAAGAGCACCATTTCCATATGACAGTTTTCTACTGCCATAAGTGGACTCCATGCCAGCTGGGATTTAGATCCCATTGAGGGACATTATGTCATTGGGGCACAGATGTCCAAGAGGCTCAGCAGACATCCACACGTGTTGGGAGTTGAGGACGAGGAATGCCATTTTGCACTGCTCTGACAGCACAGATCACCAGTTTGTGTAGGAGAGAAGCAAGAAACTTTGTGTTTGTAATGTAAGGCTGCTTGCAGATTTCATTTTAAGGGTATCCGTTTCTCCTTGTGGGCTTTGGTTTGCGATGATTGTGACAGATTCGATTATTGGTCAGCAAATATTCCCTACCTCTCCTGCCACCTCCATTGGAAGAATATATGTCCCTGTCCCAGTGGCATTGGGCTTGGCCACATGACTTGATGTGGCCAAAGAGGGTGGAAGTTGCAAGATGCAAGTTTCAAGCCTAGTCCTTAAGAGGCATCATATATTTCCCTTGTCCTTATTGCAAATCTACTATTACCATGAAAAAGACACGTCCTGGGTAGCCTGCTGGTCCCAGAGCAAAGAGAGAGACATGGGGCAGACTTGGACCTGACCATGGCCTATGGGCATGGCCCATCTCCAGGCATGTGAGTGAGAAATGAGTGCTCACTGCTGTGTGTTAGTGAGATTTTGTGATTGTGAGCCACATAGCAACAGCTCAGTGAGTGAAGTGTCTGTCTTTTCCTGACCCCACCATCTATGGATACAGACAGAGTCACAGTACAGATGCCATCTCATATTTTTTTCATTCTTATACCCACTTTTTCCCAAAGGCTCAACTCTATGCCCTGGATACGTCTGAAAACCTCTAGGGATGACTGGTATAATCACAAACCAGGTCAGAGCAGCTGCTCTCTTATGTCTTCCGGATATCCATGGCCTCCCGGTGGAAAGGAACAGGCATCATCAGTACACAAGCCTTGGGATGGGGCTATGTCCATGAAGAAGAGCTGAAAACGCCCCCGTCTTTGACCTACATGATATTTTGTCATCAGGGCCCCGAAGCAGTGCTCCACATGTCTGTGTGTCTTGGTAGGCTTGTAAAAGTAGATTCTCAAGTTTAGCAATATATCTACAGGCATGGCTTGCCTATGAGACTGCAATGTATAACTCTTACTGTCACCGCTTACTAATCCCATGACACTGGGCAAGGTGGTTTACCTCAGCAGAACTCAATTTTCTCATCTGCTAAATGGGAATAATTATGTCTACTATACGGGGCTATTGATAGTATCAAATGAGAGAATGCCTGCCAAGTGCCCAGAGTTGTAAATATTTACAGAATGATACTATCTTCTCTCCCCTGTTGAGATTCATAAAGGTAATAATTAATTGTGTCCCTCTTCCCACCCATTTCTAATCCAATTGAGGAAAACACTAGAGAGGCAGTTAGCACAGTGATCAAGAAGACAGACTCTGGAAGGAGTCGGCCTGGGTGTGACCTTGGACAGGTGACTTAACATTTCCCTGTCTCAGTTTCATCAGTGGGTTAGTGGGATAAAAGCAGTGCCCTCCTTGGATTAGTTTCCCATTGCTGCTGTAATGAATTGCCACAAACTTAGTGGTTAAAAACAATACAAATTGATTATCATATCGTTCTGGAGATTGAAGGTCTGAAATGGGCCTCCCTGGGCTAAAATCAGGGTGTTGACAGGGCTGTGTTCCTTCTGGCAGCTCTAGGGGAGAATCTGTTTTCTTGCCTTTTCCAGCTTCTAGAAGCCACCTGTATGCCATGGCTCATGAGTCCCTTCTTCCATTTTCAAAGCCAGCCACAGCAGATCAAGCCTTTCTCGTGTTGATGCACTCTGCAACTGACACTTTTGTCTCACTCTTCCCTTTTTAAGGACCCTTGTGAATACACTGGACCCACCTGGATAACCCAGGATAATCTTATTTTAAGGTCAGCTGATTCTCAGTCTTAATTCCTTAATTCTCCTTTTGTCAGGTAACTGAACATATTCACAGGTTTTGAGGATTAGGACGTGGCTGTCTTTGTGAGACCTACAACATACCTCATAGGGTTATAGGAGGATTGCATGAATTAATGTAGGAAAGCCATTTGGAACAGGGTTTGGCACATTGTAAGCATTATATAAGGGCTGGCTATTAATATTTTCACACAAAAGTCAAGAATATCAGTGTTGTTGCTTTAGAGCTAGATTCCAGAGCGTGAGATACAGACAACGGGCCAAATGGGTTTTCTGTATTTTCTCCTCTGAATTGAATTGACATATCAAATCATAGGCAGAATCCCTGGACACCTTCAGACCTTTCCCTGCAGGTGTGGGTCCCACCTAAGGGCTTACTACGTGGAGAGAAGCGCAGGTGAGGACACAGAGAGAGACCTAAGAGAGCTCATGTGGCTGCAATGGTATTTTCCTATCTCACCAACCAGATACATTACTTGTTATCTTGTGGGGAGGAGCCAAAAGAAAAATACTTCTGGCAGAGGAGAAGAGCTTATATTACGGGTCAACAGAAATTCAGGGAGAGGAAGAAATGGCTCACTGTCATTGTCTCCATGGTCTATGAGGCCAGACTGGGAAAGAACCGCTCTCTATTTTCCCATCTCTTCATCCAGTTGCTGAAGACTGAACTTGCTCTTGCTCCTTTCAGGTGAGATAAAAGCTTTCATGCAAATCATTTCACTTAAATTGGCTTTTCTTGGGGTAGATCTGCTAGTTTCTTGGCCCAGACCCTGCCATTGCTGAACACTAGCTGTGACACGGCCTAGGTTCAAACTGAAATGCTTGAGACAAATGAAATGTAACATCAAAGTCTGGACTGCTGTAGACAAGATCTCTCTTTCTCTCTCTCCTGTCACTGCTTCTCTTTTATTAGTTGGATATATTTACCAGGATTTGTCGAAATACAAACTACACCCCACATCATGTTAGGTTTAGAAACAGTCAGAAGCACTTTTATTTGATTTAGGCTTGTTGTAAACTTCTGCAAAAAAAAAAAGAGCTCGCAAATTGTCATAGCTATCTCAAAAACCATAGTTTGCAAGAACAATGACCCAAAGACAAGAATAAAGAACCATACAGAAAATTCATTTTCAGTTCTGTTATATCAGTTTATGAACTATCATAATCTCCTACTCTATTTAATGATGTTATGCTTTAATCTGAACTATGATTATTCAAAAGTAGGGATTTGCATTTCAGATGAGGAACATAGATTCTTGCAATAAAAGAATGTGATCCTTATACCTTTGTATTGAATGAAAATACCACTATAACTTCTGTGCGGAACAGAGAGGACCCAGAACTGTTTTCTCTTCATTTAGATTTTGTTGATTCATCAGCTAAGTGTGAGCTTTTTAAAAAAATAATTTACTAGATGGTAAATTCTATTTTAAAAATTTGCACAGAAAAGAGATTTACTTACACATTACCTGAAAAATATGAAGTTTTTCATATCGAAGGTTGTTATTTCATAGCTCCCTTTTAATTACAGCTGAATCCTTCCTTACAGGGAGAGTCATAACTCGGGCTTTCTATTCACACTCTCAAATATGGTAGTTCTTGTTGACTGAATGTATGTGTGCCCCCCAAATTCATACATAGAAGCCCTAACCTCCAGAGTGGCTGTAATTGGAGTAAGGGAGTAGTTAAGGTCACGTGAGGTTATAAGGGTGGGGCCCTGATCCCATAGGATTAGTGTCCTTACAAGAAGGGACACTAGAGAGCTCTCTTCATCTCTCTCCTTCCTGAATGGCACAAAGAAGAGGTCATGTGAGGACACAGTGAGAAGCCGGCCATCTACATGCCAGGGAGAGTCCTCATCAGAAGCCAACTGTGCTGGTACCCTGATCTCAGACTTCTTGCCTCCAGAACCAGGAGAAAATAACTCTGTGGTTTAAGCCACCCAGTCTGTGGTCTTTTGTTATGGTAGTCCAAGCAGGCTAAGACGACAGCTCAGGCTTTTCTCCCTCCATATTTTCCTGTAGCCTCTGCAGCAGGCTTTGCTCTTCAGCCCCGCTTGTAATATGTCTTTTCCGGGCAGAAGCTTTAAAATCTACAGCACAGTCTAACACCGTCTCTGCATCCTGACAGCATGATTGTGGGAGCACATGTTGAGATGGAGCTATGTCTGCCCTGGGTCCTGAGTGACCAGATGACAGGGTGCCCTCCATGTTGGATGTGTAGCATGAGAGAGAGAGAAATAGACGTTTCTTGTGTTAAGTCACCAAGCGCTGGGATAGTTGTTCCTAGAGCATTATGTGCCCTGTTCTGACCGACACACCGTCTCGGGGATGTCACTGCAGAACACAGATAACAAAGGACTTAATTCATGGCTTTCGATTTCAAAAGCCTATGGCCCAGATGCGCAAACAACACATCTGAAAGACCAGCTGGAGATCCAAGCTATCCTCTGCCAAACTAAATAAGCATTTTCTGGACTTAGAGAAAAAAAGATATGGAAAACTGTGGGGAAAGCATAGAGCTTAGACCAAGCTATGCCCGAGTCCTCTTCCCCCATCTGGGTCTCTGCAAGTGGGAAGTTTCTCTAGTACCCAAGAGAGGCTTAGAGATTCAAGAACTGAAAGGATTTGTTTCCCATCTCTAAAAAAACCCTGCACCTAGCTCGAGGAGGAGCAGCTAAGGTCTTCAAATGTGTGTAGCGCTGAGTGACTTCACAGAATTCTCACCCACTCAGGGACAGGAGGTTAAGAGAAGAGACCCACATGCCCAACACCAGCATGGAAACCATAGAAGATGTGGAGACGGGGCCCTGCTGGCTTGAGAAGGCCTTCCATTTGGGAATGGGGGAGAGTGTAACAGCTCCCTGTCCCGGGACCGAGACCTGCTTAGCACACAAGGCCTCTCCTGGTCTGGCCTCACCTGCCTCTCCAGCCACATTCCCAATCATTTACCTCCATGTGCCTATTTCAGCCCTTTTCAGTTATCCATGCTTCCCCAAACCCAGCTGTTCCGTGACTTAGAGCCTTTGAATTTGTTTTCCTTTCTGCCTGGCATTCCCATCGCATTCCCTGTTTGAAAAATACTGATTCTCTTCTTGAGATCTTGACTTGTCACCTCCTCTGGGAAATGTTTCCTATTTCATCAGTTTCATTAATCATTCTTCCTTTATGCTACCAATGTACCTAACACTAACAAAATTCAACAAGATTCAAAATAAAACTAAATTCAACAAATATTTCTAGAATACTAACCATGTGCCAGGCACTGTGATCACCACAGAGTAAAGGCCGGTGAACAAAGCAAACGGTTCTGCCTCAAGGGTCTCTGTTCCAGGTCCCACTGCAGGATGACAATCACCACGAAACTCAGTGCCACTGAGCAACAGCAACCACCTCATCTCTCATGGCTTCTGTGGGTCGGGAATTCAGGAAGGCTCCAGATGGGTCCTTCTAGCTTAGAGTCCTCATGGAGTTGCAGTTAAATGGTGGCTGCAGCTGAAACAGCAGGGGAAGAGGAGTGTTCGAGCATCTGTCAGCCAGCTAAGCATCTCTCTCTTTTAATGCGGTCCCTCTGCACTAGCTAGTTCGGGCTTCCTCACAGCATGACATCCTCATGGCAGTCAGACTGCTTACAGGGCAGCAGAAGTTTTCAAGAGTGAGTATTCCAGAGGACAAAGCAGAGGTCACATTGCCTTTTAGGACTTAGCCTGAGGTCACACAGTTTCACTTGTGTTGCATTGTCTTATCTAGAAGTGAGTCACCAGCCTGCCCAGATTTAAGGGCAGGAGAGTCAGGTTCTACTCCTTGATGGGGGAGTGTAAGGTTCTAGAAGAGCATGTGAGATGGGACATGTTGTTACAACCAACTTTGGAAAATAAAATCTGTCACAGTTTCGTCTAGCACTTATCAAAACTTAATGTACATCCAGCTCCTTCACTAGACCATAAGCTTGTTGAGGATATGAATTAGATCTCACTCTATTCTCAAAATGTAGCACAGCGTCTGAAAGAGAAGGCACTCAAATACAGAATGAATCAATGAATTATCTGTTTTTCCTTCAAGACCAGAGAATCTTATTTCTATAAATAGAAATTATGTCTATTATTTTAGTTAAGATAATGAACACTCCTGCAAGGATAATTTTGTTCCTCAAAGTAACAAATTTTCTAATTTTCCAGTAGGGTTTGTTTTTTTTCTTAACTATAAAAATCAAATCTCTAAAATTTGTGTAGTAAACGGGATGAAGACATAAAATTACTTTTTCTCGCATAGTCCTTCTAAGTCCTCTGGTTCTTCCTGCTGAAACATCTTGACTTCAAGAACTTTGGCTTCCAAATGAAAACCGTCAGCACCCTTTGAAGGGTTAAGATCTCAGCAGAATTGAGGCTTCCCAGGAGCGATGCAGGTCTGGATGCTCCTCTACTTGGGAACCCCAGACTTGTCTTTCCCCAGGATCACTCAGCTCTTTACCGTTGGAAGCCCCACTAGTGAGACTCTTATTCTTATCTCTGAATGGTGACTTGCTGGTCCTGTTTCATTAGAGAACAAATCCAAGATGTCCCTAAACACCGTTTTTCAGCCACAGTTAGACTGAAGGGCACCAGCCAGTGCACTGTGGCACATGAGCATTGCACTCAGATCCCATCCGACATGAAGAATGATGCCAGAGGAAGACGCCTCCCATCTCATTATCTATGAAAAATTTCAGGCAGGATGAAACAGCACCGATACTAGATGCTTTTATGGTGATACATAAAATAGTTAACTATTTAACTACTATTATATCTATCTGTCTATCTATCTATATATATATCTATATCTATATTAACTAAGGCAAAGCTTCCTTAGGCAGCTTTTTGGTTTCTTTGTCCTATCCATGTCCTGTTTGTAGTACACAATTGTCTTATATTTATTATTATGTATTACATGTATGTTATCATTATGACCATATATAGTTATATAAATTATAAATATCAGTGATAACTTCCACTATTAAAGTCTTATCCTAAGCACTTTATTTACCCACCTCAGCTGATGCTGAAAATATGCTGTGATGTTAACATTCTCTTCCTCATTTTGGAGGTCCAGAGAAGTTAAAATTTACTGCAGAGCTGGGTTCAAACATTCACATGCCTGATTCTGAAGTGTTTAAGGGCCCAGAGCTTTTCTCTGAACTCTGGGAGGAATTGTGAGCAGCTGGAGAAGGGCCTGCAGTGCTTGCATGCACAGCCTCTGTTCCCACAGGCTGCGCTCTGGGCATCAGCTCCACTCATTTCTTCACCTGTCTCCATGACAATCTTGTTGGCTGGAAGAGGGATGTTGAGGCAACTCTCCCTTGTGAGCCCAACTCACCGCCATGGATGTTGGTAGCTGAAGGCAGCAGAGCTGGTACCTGGAGGTAGGTGGGCTGCGGTCTCTTGGCAAGCTGCCTCAGAAGTCAACAGAAGGGGAGATGCAGCATCATCTGACATAGGGAGCATTGGGTTTGGAGAGCAAATGCTGTGGTTTGAGTGTTTGTTCCTGTCTCTGCTGGTCACATGATCCTGAGCAAATCACTTAGCCCCTCTGAATCTCAGTTTCCTCATTTGAAACAGGAGTTAACAAAACCTGTCTTGCCTTCCTCTCTGGGTTACCATGAAAATCAAATGAGTTAACCTTGGGGAGATTGCTTTGTGAATCGTTAAGTTTTTACAAAATGTTGGTCGTTTTTATCAGGGATGATGAGCAGGGTGGTCTCCCTCCGGGAGAAGGCTGCCACGGGGGAAGGGGTGGTGTAAGATGAAGGAGGGGAGCCAGGTACCCGGAGACTGCAGCTGCTGGGAAAGATTTCTGAGATGTAGTGTTTTGTTGCTGCCATTATGGTTGGGGAGAAGAGGGGGAGGGGAATGGAATGACACACTAGAGATGAAAAAGCAAAGATATGAAGAAAGTGGAGTCTTACCAACTGTAACGAGAACGGGAAAAAAACTTTATCAATACACAAAAAGGATATCACAGTACATGTAGTACATTCATTTATTCCTTCCACAGAATGCTTTAGACACCTACTCTGTGTATAGCACACAAGTTACTGGAAGAAAATATTAGATAACTGTTTACTTAAATTAATTTGATTAACTATTTAAAGAAAATGTTTAGATGAATACTTAGAAAATTAAGATAAATATGTGATTTTACTTTAAGTTTGCCGACCCCACGAGTTCCCAAGGCATTCAGTTTCTCACATTTGTGCACCATGCAGAGGAGGGCTCAGAGAAGGAGGAAGCACGATGTGGCGGGATACGCGCCGTGTCTGGTGTCTGGCAGTTCAGTCACTCCCTGGCTCTTGACTTCGCGCAGAGAACCTCTGCCCGCCGAACCTCAATTTCCTCATCTGAAACATATGAGTGACAATACTCCTCATGGCTGTGGGGAGACTAAATGGGATTACAGTACTCTGTGGTGTTTGGCTAGAGCTGCACAGTTAACAAATGTTAAGACCCTCTATTCAAAGGCTGGTGGCTTGTCATGGTGGAAGATAAACCCTTAACCAGAGTTGGTTTATTTGATTCTTCCCTCCTTGGAGTTCTTGACACCCCTGTCTTTATTGGCCCCAGTGGGGCATTAACCACAAAGCTGACTTCCCTTTTGAGCAGGAGCCACAGATAAGAACATGTCATTTCCTTGTCACTGTGCTCAAAGCTCAGGTACAAATTCAGTGCTGGTCTCTGCCCCATGGTGAGTGTTATTCTGCAATCTTAGATGGGTCCGTGGCGCTTAAGGGGCAGTGTGCCTGGAAGATTTAATCCTGTCTGTTCTCCTCTTGGAGAGAAAGCTGAAACCATGCAGCTGAAAGCCAAAGTTCTAGAGCCCTCTGCATTTCTGAACCAGGGCTTTTCTTACGTAGAAACTAGAGGCTCTTTCTCAGATCTGCCTGCCTGTCATGACTTTGTGGCTTCTAGGGCTTTTCACCTGGTGTCTCACTGATTTTTATGAACAAGCAAATGATCTGGCTGCATCATCCATCACCCACTGATCCCAGGGTTTAAGCCTTGAATAGGTTGGCTGTAGAAACATCTGCTTTCTCCCTGTATTAGTCAGGGTAGGGTAACTGCTTATAACAAGCAATCCCCAAATTTTGGCAGTTTAGCTCAATTGTTTATTTCTTGCCAATGCAAAGTCCAATTAGGGGTCCCTGGCCAGCGAACAGCCTTCCAAGGGGTCATATCAGGATCCAGGCTCGTTCAGTCCTGTGGGTCTGCCCTCTTCGGTGGCCTTGGAATTCTCTTCATTCAGCTGCTAGGCAAGAAGGAGAATGAAGTATTGCACTTGGAGGTACAGCAGGCGTCCACAGGGCCCCACCTGCATCCCGTGGCCCCTTCCATTTCAGGGCATGCAAGTCCAGCTTCCAACTGCCAGGACCACCACCTGCATCTCTTTCCTGAGGGTTTCTCTTGCCACCTAAACCCGTTCTGCTCACATGTGTAGCAGGCCAGAAGAGTCTAGAAACTAATTCATATCCCTCAAAAATGACTTATGAGGGTTGGTATATAAATACCCCAGCTCCCTTGACCCTGAGGTGAGATAATTCTCTGGGGGAGAGGTGATCCCTATGCTGTTTACCAGAGTTTCCGCCGGACAAAGCTGCAGTTGCCCACAGTGTTAACTTGCTTGATAGCACACTCTTTATTGGTTTTCTTCCTCTCCCGCCTCTCTGTCCACTTTTCTGCTAGTGTTTCCCGAGATCACCTTCCAAATAAACTATCTGCTTGAGGGACGAAGTGGACTTTACTGGCTCGTGTAACTAAAAGGCACATGGCATTGATGGTTTCAGGTATGACTGGATTCAAGGTACAAACAATGTCTCTTGTATACGATTTTTCTCATCTCTTGGCTCTACTGTATGATGGTACTATCTTTATTCTCAATACCCCAATTTTAGGAAGATGGATGCAGTGGCTTCAAGCCTGATATTTTCTCCCCTTCAAGTTGAAAGAGGAAGAGAATGAAACACTTTCTCAAGTTAAAACAAAACAGAATCTGATTGCATTCCACTGGTTCTGATTGGGTGATGTGCCCATACTTGAACCAATCAGAGTGGAACTGGTTGCACTGTGGTGATTGGCTTAACCTGGGTCACGTGCTGCTCCTCTTAGGCTAGTGGTTAATCCTGTCTAACATTATAGATTGAAATGGGGGAGCCAGGGATCTTCAAACAGAAATAGAGGTTGTTGCCAAAAGAGGGAGATGGATCCTGGAGAGGCAAAGAGCAGATGTCTCTGGAAATCTTTCTCTGGGTTTTCTGGTTTCTAACTATGGTTCATGCTTTTGCCAAAATGTTTCTATGAGGTTTAAATGGGTGGTAATGTGGACAACACATCGGCATTGGAGTCAGGGGTCCTAGGTTTTAGTCCTCACTCCATCTGCTGTGTGACTTAGCGAGTTACTTCTCTCAGAGCCTCAGCATCATCAGCTATAAAATGAACCATTTGGACACAATCTTCTCCAAGACCTTTTCCAGCTCAATATGCTGGGATTCTCTGAAGTCCATATTGTTCCATTAAATGCCCATCCAGAGGGAGAGGCAATCAAATGGAATTTCCCCACTGGAACCAAAGGTTTAGAAATGTAAGATGTCAATGTAAATTTCTGTCTGTATACTGTTTTTCTTCTGGTACTTAATAGAATACCAAAGTGCTATATTTTAACTAGGGTTTTTACTGCCCTCTTGGTTAATCTTGCGGGGAAATTATACTGTTGCATTTGGGACCACATCCTGTATTTCCATTACAACAGGCTGGCTAAGCCTTAAGTACAGAAAAGTGATGATTGTTAATATAAAATCGACTGGAAACCTATTCTTCTAAACACTTTGCCCTTAATTTAAAAACCTGTTTTATTGAGAAAAGTTTAATCCATCTGATCATGATTTATTTTCTATTGACTCATCATTTTTCTTCGGCAGAGGTGATTTAACTTCCAAAAAGTACTTAAGGAGTAACTTCAACATTCTTTTCTGCCAGCAAATAAAAAATCACGTTTTATTTTCCCCTAGAACAAATGGATTTTAAACTGGAGGTTCCTAGCCCAGAGCTATGAATGCTTGAGCTGTGGTCTTGAGTTAAACAGAGCAAAATGTCTTCTTCACTTGAGAGAGGAGGCAAAGGTAATATCCAATCAGAACACACTGGTACCATGTAGCATTTGTTTATGGTGCTGTGTGTTCTGATGGGTGGGTTCCCTGCCATGTTTAGAACACCATGGCTGGAGGAAGTCCTTGCCCTCTTCACTTCTGGGAAAGTTTGTCCTGTTTTTGTCCGTTCTATGTCCAAATGCACTGTGGCCCTCGTGGACAGAGACTTCCTCTACCACTTCCACTAGGCATGTAAGAGCAAGGACTCCATGTGTCCTTGCCACTCAACTCTGCTCAAGAAATGAGCATGTGAGCATCAGTGGGAAAACTGGTGGGGAAGAGACTAGAAAGAGAGCAAAGTCACTCACCCTGTTTGTACCTTAATTTCCTCAACTGTAAAACGAGGACATTTTACATGATAGATACAAATTTCAGTACAACTTAGATTTGCAGGAAATCAATTTATTTTCCCTCTACGTGAACTTTATTTGCTAACAATGGCTGCAACAGTGTCTCTGGTTCCATAATCAGTACCAGGACTTACTCTTCCTCCATCAAGAGATAGAGTCTCTGTCTCCTCTCTGTGACACTGGGCAGGCTTTTGTGATTACTTCAATGATTAGAGTATGGCAGAAGTGAGACCATTTGACTTCTGAGCCCAAGTCCTAAAGGCAGAATAGCTTCCGCCTGGCTCTCCCGCTCCAGCTACCATGAAGCTTCTGTGCTGGAGAGACCACATGGAGACAGAGACGCCTGAGGAGCCCCAGTGTTCCAACCCCCAGGTGCTGGAGTCCTCCAGTCCAGGCACCAGGCAGGTGAGTAAACCAGCCTTCAGATGACCCTGGCCCTAGCCATTATCTACCTGCAACTGCGTGAGAGACCCAAATGAAAACCAGGTTGGTGAGCCCAGCCAATCTCCAGGAATGTGTGGGGTAGAAGTGAAATAATTGGTGTTGCTTTAAGCCATTAGTTTGGCATGGCTTTTTATGCAGCGATATACAACTGAACAACTTCTACATCAAGTTCTCATCTGATTCAGTGACAGGAATAAAACTCAGCCATTTCAGCTATGCTGTTCTTCTTTCTATGGAATGGCCTGAGTTGGGAGGTGTTACATTGTGGTCTGCTGTTGAGGGAACGTCTGGTTGCACTGTCCTTGATGTCATCATCTACCTCTGCCAGGTCTGTGAGGTTCCTTGTTCCTGTCTAGTCTGCAGTTATCACTCCACAGAAGTCACTTTTGTTTTTCCTTCTTCCTGAAACTAAGACCTTTCTAAGTCTATTAACTTTTAGAATTATATCCATGCCACTCTCAGGCTCAAGGCACATATGTTACCACTCCACTTTGGACTTCTAGAAACTCCACTCCTCTTTGCTTCTTGAGTGCAAAAGAATATTTTTGCTGCTCCTGTCCCACAGAAAAGTCTGTGAGGCTCTCTGAGACGAGCTCCTAAGCCATTTTCAGATTTTCAGGTTGCATTCCCTGAGCAAGTCATTGAATCAAGCCAGTAGTTTACAACTAGAGTTAAAAAGAATTAAAAAAGAGTGGAATGGAATTGAAAGGAAAATATCAGAGTATATAACACATACTTAGGGAACTGTGATGGTCAATTTTTTCTGTCAGCTTGGGTAAACCACAGTGCCCAGATATCTAGTCAAAAATGTCTGGACGTTGCTGTGAAGGTGTTTTTTAACGGCGATTAATACCTAAATCAGTAGATTATGAGTAAAGCAGGTTACCCTCCATAATGTGGATAGGCCTCATCCAATCAGTTGAAGGCCTTAAGTAAAAGACTGACCTTGTCTGAAGAAAAGGGAATTGTGCCAGCAGACAGTCTTTGGATTTGAATTGAAACACCAACTCTTCCCTGGGTCTCCAGCCTTCTGGCCTACCCTGCAGATTTTATCCACACACACTCACACTCACACACAGACACACACACAGACCATCAGTTGTGCTTCTCTGAAGAACTCTGAATGATACAGCAACTATTCTTTCATGAATCTTTGGTTTCAATTATGTATACATACATGGGTACTGAGTTGTTATACACTTTATGTTTGTTACTGTGAGTCATAGTGAAAATGTTTGGAAGATACTGTCTCACCTTAATATACCTTCAGACATTTCTTTTGCTCCTTTTCATGCTGATACAGGCCCTGATATCAGTTTCCCTACATTAAACCCAGGATATATGGGGTTAAAACCAAAACACTCATTCTCTGCTTACTCCCTGGCTTCCTGGCTCCAGAATCCACTATCCATCATGGAGCCAAACAGCTAAGAACAACCACCTGGATTCGTTATCTCCTCCTCCTCCTCCCTGCCAATAAGCTACAGGCTGGTGGGAAAGCGCCAACCAGCAAGGCCATATATTCCTCCTCCTCTACCTAAAACCCCAAATAAGCCCCCCTCCTTTTAGCTTTTTGGGGAGTTTAGGATTTCAGCATTAGCTGCCCTTTTTCCTTGCTCAGTGCTATGAAATAATAAAGTCCTACTTTCTTCCACTACACCTGGTGTCAGAGACTGGCTTGCTGTGCAATGAGTGAGCAAACTCACTTCAGGTTCGATGTCAATGCTGGGATCTTGTCACCTCATTATGTTCTCCCTGTGGCTGTTAGCTCTCTAAACATCTCCAGATTTTGTCTTTTATAATCATCCTTTCCTTCCTTTCCCAGGATTCAGCAGGACAGGAGAGTAGGGAAACAGGTCAAGGCACTAGAAGAGGAATTCAGACACAGGATTCCTTGTGTGATTCCCCCCTTCTTCCGATGTTACCTTCCCTCACCCTCTCTCTCCCCATTCCTCACATCTGGAGGAATCTTTTCAAAGTCTACTGGGTATGATTGGGGTCCCACTAGTTACCAGCATGGTAGACTTGGACAAGGGATTTTTCCCCTTAAGCCTCAGGTTTTATCAACTGTATCATGGGCAAATTAGTGTCTGCCTCATGCTATTATTGTGCAACTGAACTGAAATGAACAGAGTCGACACATCTGAAATATTCACTATATCTTAGTTATCTTTTTTTCTCATCCACAACTTAGATTCATGTGTTGGTGTCTTCTCAAGACTGAGATTCTTCTGGGCAGGAACCCTATCTGATTCTTTTACTACTGTGGCACATAATAGGTACTCAGTATTTATTGAACTAAAATTCTCAGTCTAAATCTCCATTACTTCCTTGGCCTTTTGACTCTTATTTGTCAATTTAGAAACTCTGAGCCTGCCAGATGGGGAATTGTGTCTAACCTCCTGTGGATAAAATATACAGAGAGGAACTGATATTAGATACATATCACACACAGATACTACCCAATGAAGATGTTATCCAATTAGTAGTGACTCTGACCTCACTGGCAATGCCTCTGAATTAGAGTCTTCTCTTCTGAGACTGCTGGAAGTAGGAAGGAGAATTACACAGGAAGCAATGTTACAGGAATCCCATTGACCTTGAGTAGGAGCCTCGATCGTCCCCAGCTGCTACTTGCACATCATTTGGCCAATATTTCTAGGGACTGCCTACAAATTTACCAAAGCTTCCCTCTAGTTATTAAAATAAAGTTGTATTCTCTTCCAGTTTAGTTGGATAGCTTATTTCAGACTGATAGATGAGCGCTGGTTGCCTGAAGACAGCTTACTTCACAAGTCCTCTTGGCAGGTATACACCAAGTTGGGCTTGTGTAAATAACACTATGGGAAGAAAATAATACTTTCCTGTCTGTTGCTGGTTGGCACCTGCCCTTCTTTCCTGGGAAGGGTTGTTTCTGCCTATTTAGATTATAAGGCAGCTAGTCATGAACGACATCTAAATTTGTGTCCTTGCTGACATTGCCAGCATTCAATAAATGAAAAATATTTCATTCTGAATCATTGGTCTGTGCCCTAGAATTAAAGTAGTTGTTGTCTTTTCTGCATTCACCATCCCACTGCCACATATAACAAATGTGAAATAATTAGCGTAATAATCCCTTTGAAAATTATATCCATTGGTTTAAATAGCTTTGCCATATATACAAATGTTTGGGTGAAGGCAGTTATTTAACGGTTTAAACCTACTTTCATTTTGATAATAGAGTTCAACAATGAAATGACCAAGTACCCTTTTCATGTGCCCTGTGAGAAACACAATAAGTAGAATGCTTTCTTTATATGCTGTCTGTTTTCCTGAGCAGGGAACTCAGAGCAGGTTATGTGCATTTCATTCATCTTCTCAGCATCTTCAGGTTAATATAAAAAGATCCTCCTCCTTTTTGGGACAGTTCCCTCCTCAGTTCTCCATTGACCTTTTTCTCTTCATTCATGACTCTCTTCCAACCCCCTACTTCCCACAACTAACTTGCATAGTTTTCCTCTCTTTACTTTCTCCTCCTTTTCTTTTTAGAATGGCTGACTCCTTTAATAGGGTTTTATTTACTGGGAAGGTCCTGTGCCAGCATGTCAGCTAAGACCACCAGGGAAATAAGCATAGGTTTGTGTCTGTATGGCTTTAATAGCTAGGCTATCCATCGGAATTTATAAATGACGTACAGGTCAGATAAGGAAGAAGGTTCCATCAGTGACGCTTGTTTCATACAAAAAAAAGGCTTAGCATAAGAATCTAAACATACATTACTATATTTGCTTATAGCATCAAACATCATTACAATACAGAGCAAGATATAAAGAAACACAATACCAGATACAGATTGACATGGTCTTTCAAATAGTCACTGTGATTTATTCCTTCTCAATGTGACTTTGATTGTATTTTCTACTACAATCAAAATGGTTTGCAATAATCTTTCCCCAGTGCTTTTTGTAAGGTTGACCCTCTGTCTCTGCCTCATGGCTTCTGAAGGATTATCCACAGTAGAAAGACCTGCTGGGCATGAGGGTTTGTCATTTGGGCCCTATCCCCCATGCTTCTGCTAGTCTCCTCTAGCAAATTTTGGGCACCAAATCCACCTCCCTCAATATTTTGCTTTATCAGAGGGATGGCCTTCAAACCTTCTGCGAGCTGTAGTTGCCATGCAGTGCCCACAAGTGTGTTTGGCCTTCAAGGGAGCCAGCCTCTCAGCAAAGCTTCACATTTCTGAAGCCAAATCAACACCTCAGCCATTCCGCTCTGCTTTTCCCTTTCCCATGCTCCATATTTTCCCACAATACTTTCTCATCATGTACATACACGATTTTGTATTATTCCCATTAGAGAGACTATTCACCCCCATCATTACCAGCTTAGTGAGGTGCTGGCTTTCATTCTTAAATGGTTTAGCATAGAATGGCTGCTGTCTACACATTTTAAAGGACAGCAAACACATTTACTCCCTTTCTCAAATTTCTTAACTGAGCCCTGCTCCCAAATGGTAAAATAAAACAAAAACCAGTTAAATTGTAGTTTCCTATATATGCTTGTAAAGAGAACAAAAGAAAAATATGTTGTTACAGGCAATAGGAATAAAAAATATTAACTTACAAATTTGTGAATCCTTCTTCTCCCTTCCATTACCATCAAAGAAGATTCTATCCTGTGACTTCCTCAGTTGTACAGAATACAGTGTATTTGTCAGGATGTCTTTGCTTACAAGTAAGAGAAACCTGATTCGAATGGGCTTGAACAAGATTTATCTCCCATTTCTGGAACTCCACAGGTAGGATGGGCTCCAGGGTAAGACCTTTGGGACTCCAGCACCGTTCCTCTGGGCTCTTCCCTGCTCTGTTTCAGACTGACTCACATCCTGTTACAAGATGGTTGTCAATAGCAACTGCATCAACTGCTTCTTCGTTGGGGGAGGCGGGGGGACATGTGACAGGTTCTACTTACTCTACCGTGGAGCTGAGGCAAAAAGAGAAGAGAAACAAATGGTGGAGAGGCTAAGTGGACTGACCCAGTACAGATCTGAGGCAGGGAGAGGATGGGAGAGGAGAGAAGGGAGGCTGCACAGACTGAGTTAGAAAGAGAATTTTCTGGACTTAGAATGGAAGAGGAGAGGCACTTTAGGGCTTCAGTCATGCATGTGTAAGATATTGACAGCAGGAGGAATGGGAAAGAAAATCTGAAAGAAGTTTAGCTTCTTGTTATAAATATATACTCCTTTGGTGTTTTCGTGAAACTGTAAATTAAGATTTGCATTGATTTTCAATTATTTTGCTTGCTGGAGTACAACAGATACTCAAGCTTGGTTTGCAAAACACCTCTTTTGCTGTTGTCTATTATAGAAAGGTTAACCATTTAATTTATCATCAAAACAGGGACACCTGAGGCTGAAAAGGGACCCTATTAATAATTATGCTGGTACTACCTGTATAAGCCAGGACTATCCCAGGCAAACTAAGACACCATTTATTGCAATATTTGATATAAAATTATAGTTAGAAATTCTGCTATAACACTGGAAAATGAGATGCTCAAAGTCCCAGCCTCCATTGTACCTATGGTGATCAGGTTTTACAGTTCTGGTCCATGACATAGAGGCAGAAATCCCTCAAGAGGACTTGCCTTCCTAAATAAATCAACACTAGGGAAAAACTATGGCTTCCATCTCCTTCCTCCTGCTTGGACTACACACATGGTGCCTGGAGATGCATCAGCCATTGCATGAGTGTTAGGATGAAAGCCAAATGCTCATGATGGTGAAGAGAAAGATGGAAGGATACTGGGCTACTGATGATTTCATGGACCTGTTGCATGGGCCTGGCCTGCTTACCTTCAGACTTCTTATAAAGGAAAAAATCAACCTAACTTGTTTAAGCCAGTCTAATACAATTTCTGTACCTCATATCCAAATGGAATTCTGCTGATGCATGGACTGGTGTGTTTTTTTTTAAGCATCAAGTTGTATTAAGATAGAGCTGTAAGGCAACTAGGTTTATGTGGCAAGCACATTAATACCTTTTCTATTGTAAAGGAACTATTCATTGGTTGAGAAGATAATCTAAATCTTTTTTTGTGGCTATGCTGTATTAAATTATGGACATTTTGAAATACACACAAAAGTAGAAGGAACAGTAGAATGCACCCCAATGTACCCATAACTGAACTTCAACAATTATCATTTTATTATTACTGTGTGTTTTTGTTTTAAGTAAATTAATGTTTATTGAAGGATACACATTATAAATGGAGTAATTCCCTCTCTTATCCACAGCTGGAGAAGGGGAAATTTTAGATAATGTACCAAGGTAACGAGGACCTATCATCAGAAGTGAGAATTTGATTCATAGACTACTGACTTTAGGTAATGCTGGGCCAGGTGAAATCTCTGCTGATGACAAACAAATAAACACTTTCACATGATCTGTCCTGTAATGAGAAAGTAAGGCAGAGCACTGAAAAGCCCTGAGGTCTCTACTAGTCATGTGATCTTAGAGACCTTACATAATCCCTCTATGTCCCAGTCTACTCATTTGTGGAATGGAGATAAGACCTCACAGGAGAGTTGTGAGACATAAGGAAGATAGTAATTATAAAGTTCTTTGTACGGTAATTAACATATAGTAAGTCCTCAATAGCTGGTCACTATTGCTGTTGTTATTGTCAACTCAGTTTTAACTCGCATGAGTGACTTCTTTTTTCTTCCAGGCCAAGGGGTGAGTGCAGGAAGGCTATAGAATGACAAGAAATATGAAAGGGTCTAATTCTATAAGCTTCATGAAATGAGATACATTATATATTTGGAGTTGACAATCAGCACCCCATTTTCCATACTTGGAGACTAAGCTGCTTTGACCAAATAGAGTGAGGTGATCACTGTGGATAAAGATGGATAACTGGTTGCAGGTGTATTTAGGGTCCAAAGATTGTTCAGTTTGCTATAGCAATGAGTGCCTGGGGAGATGTTGATTTCTCAGATCAGAAAGAAGTTTCTTATAAATAGATCCTGAAAAGGAATCATTTGGTTTTGGAGATTTAGAACTATTTAAAAAGAGTCATTTTGGTTTTGATACTTTTACACAAACTATGAGTCAGAAATCCTCAAATTCAATCTGCCAGAACTTTTTGGTTATTAAATCTCATTTGGAGGTATTTTCCAATATGTTCCGGAGAATAAGTGTCTTCTATTCATGGTAATGGGGAGAGAAGACAGGACCATTTCCACCAAGACTTTTTGTGTGCCCACACAGCAGGCCCTATCTTAGTGCCAAGTGGGTTTCTTGTGGATCAGAAGGGGATCCTAGGTGTGCCTCCCTAGAAAGAGAGATTAAGACAAGAATTTGGCTGCATGTTAGGGATGTGCTCTCAGAAGAGAAAGAGTGAGGGAAGCAGGATAAAGAAGGAAAAGATGCTAAGCAATGATGTGGTCTCACGTGGAGTCTGGCTTCTGCCTGATCCCATGGGAAGCTCTGAAGCATGATGTGTACCACAGAGGTGAGCCCATCTTGAGGCAAGAAGACTGGCTTTTCATACTCCCAAGTCAGCCAGTCAAGGTGTCCCCACTTGGGAGGGGAAGGTATAATGTCTCACGTGGGCTCCCTTTAATATCAGGGCAGTTCTCCAGAGAATACGGTAGCCATGAGCCATTAGCAGCCCACAGTCACAGCAGCTGCAGGACAGGTGCACTGGCCTAATAAGGGGGATCTGGGAGAGACGCCAACGGAGTCCCCTACAGACGATGCCTTCGTTTGAAGTCAGCCATGTACCTCTTCATGCTCCTTTGACTGAGAATTTATTTGGGACACAGAGGTTAACATCTCTAAAGAGGATGTTCATTGTTTCTCAAGCTTGACTAATATATAGACTCTATCTTAAGAGGGGAAAGTTTTCTTAGCTTCCAACATTGGCTTAAGCTGTTTTTATTATAACTTTACTTAAATATGTATAAACCTAAAAGTTTCAATGAACTTCTTATGCTTACATTTCTTAAAAAGGCATGAAATCAAAACAAATTACAAATTAAATTTTTTAAAGGCCATTAAAAATCAAATTGACAACATAAATTCAATGTGATGGATGATGCTGCTTTGCTGAAAGTAAATTGCCCTTTCAAGATGAATATGTGACTGTGCAATCACAGTTTGTCTCGCAATTTCACATGGTCTATGTTACAGAATGCCATGTGAAGGACCAACTTTCCACCATTCTTCTGTAATAGAACTTCTGCAAAACCCTAATTTGTAGAGATCATAAGGTTCTCTGATCTTTACTTGGCAAGAAGGAATTATTTATCATTTACATATAGTTGGTCTCCACTCTTGTCATTAGCCCACAATAACCAAAGGCATACATCTTGGCACCATTGTGATCATAAACCAAAATGTAAACACAGGCACTTGAATGCCATGGCCATCCTTTGTAAGTAAATCGTCCATACATACTTACACAATTTTATGACAATGAAAACATAATATTTAAAAATTCATTTGAAGAACTCTTTTAGAGGACTTAGGGACTCCAGAGACTATGTTTGCACATCCTTTGATTTGAGGCAGTAGCTCTTTTCTGTGAAATGGGAATATGTATAGGATGACTTCACCCATGTCATGACACTTAGAATGCCCAAGAAAGCATTATTCTGACTGCAGCCAGTTGAGACAAGAGGGTGGGCATGAGAAAGGTCAGCCAATTGGCGGATGAAGCTTTGACAGTCTGAAAGGCCATGGAGTGGCCTCTGTGCCCCCTATCTCATTACAACGTTTATGATTTAACTTAATGATAGCGTCTCTGACTATGGTGGTTCTGCATATGCAGGCTGCCCCTTGTGCAGCCTCCTGCCCTTGCCACTGACAACACAGTGAAAACTTCAGGCAGCCTTGAGCTTCTGAGTAGGAGAGTACGCTAAGGGGGTTGGGACACTGGAGTTGCTAGTTCATCCTGGGTGATTATGAGCATTGCCTTGTTGACTGCAGGCTGTTCCAAGTGCAGAAACTCAGGGACAAGTGTGCTTGTGCCACTGCGGAGGAAGGTTCCAGACTTCCTTGCCTCCCCCTGCTTCCTTTCAACAAACTCTACTCCCTGAGGCAATCTGAGCACCACTTGAGCAAAGAGCTTAATGAAGACAGATGGAGAAAGTAGATGCTCTGCTGTCATTGCTTGGGTGAAGTCTGCTCTGGAATTCAGGAACAAGAGAGCCCAGTGTGAGCTGCAGTGGCTTAAGTAGAGTCTTGCGGTAGAGGGCAGGCATTAAAACCCACTGTTTTAACAGAGGTCAAAGCAAAAAGAAAACCAGGTGGTCAGCTAGAGGAGAACAGCTGCAGGTTCACTCTCTTCCAGATCATCCCCTAATTTAACACTGGAGGGAGAGGATTTGGAGAGGTGACTTGCTCAAGTTCTCATTCCTTTACTGAGTAATTATTGAGTGATCAGTGTCCACTAAAGGCTGGACACTCTGCTATGTACCAGATATACAATGGACAGTCATGAGTAGCCCATCCCTCCAGGAACTTGGGGTTTAAAAGGGAGATGGAGGTGAGCAAACAGATGATTATGATGCAGAGATCAGTGTCATGGAAGGAGAGGGATGGATGCCACGCGGGCATGCAGGAGGGTCACCTAACCTAGCTGGGCACAGTCAGAAAGAGCTTCCTAGAGGATGAGATGGCAAAGCAGCCATTGGATGCAGGTGCACTGTTCCATTTCTGTGCTGGTCACACTGCCAAAGCTCAGGAGCAATTTTTGGCCCAGGAGCTCACTGCTTCCTAGGAGTGAATGAGCAGCAAGAGATCCCAGGAAAGAAACTCTGGCTCCACTTCCGTGTTCTTTCAAAGCCATTGATTAAAACAAGGAATCTACTGGAAACATTCTCTGTCAGTTTCTTCAACTTCAATTCATTGTGCACACCATGACCAGAAGGCTTCTTAGATCTCCCTCCACAAGAATCTATAACTCTCAGTTTTCTTCCATTTAAATGCAATTGTCTGCCAACTTTTAAGGCCAAGATCACCCCACCTTTCTCACTTCACAGCTCCCAGCATGCCCTTTCCATCCATTCAAATCTTGGGTGTTAAGATGATCCTACCTGGTAGTGGTCTCTAACGTTCATTTGTGAAAGACTGAGTCCATGTGGCAGAAGGTGAAGTACACTAGAAAAACCTTGCTACTCACTGTGGTCCCTGGACCCATAGCATCAACATCACCTGGGAGTTTGATAAAAATTGCAAAATCCTAGGCCTCAACCCAGATCCACTGAATCGGAACTTGAAGTTCAACAAGATCCTTAGGTGATTCTTGTGCATATTAAAACTTGAGAAATTACTCTAAAGACATGGTGTAAACAGAGTTGGATTCTAAATGGCATACAGGTGGTCCATAGTAGCTTTATTAGTAAGCATAGCATCACTTTGATCACTTCTATTATCTTAAATTAAAAAACCCCAAAACTTGTGTTTATAAAGTTTTTTGATTGTTGCTGATTTACAATTACAGCATTTTGGTAATTAATTTGCATAATACTGGCATTGTTTACTACGGCTTTAAAACATGTGCAGAATTCACAAAGTAATTTTTAAAACCAGCAATTGAATGGATATACATTTCCAGCACAGAAATACATGAACAATTATAAAATGGTTAGAAAATTATAAATTATATTGAGAATATAAACACTAAATACACATTAACAGATAAATTAATAAAGTGTTTTTCAAAAGCACATTATATGAAAAAGAAGAAATGATAATTAATGATGAAAAATTTAAAAATGTTATTTGCTCTTTTTAAAAAAAGCTAAATCTGAAAATAAAACAAAATAAAGGCAATATGTGTTAATACTATAATTAGGGACTTGTGAGCATATTTTTGAGCAGATTTTTCTAGCTGCTGAAATGGCTCTTGTGTGTTCTTATCAGGGAATATGAGAAAGAAGACTCCTCATCTTCAAATTGTTTTATAACTATATCTCTTGTTTGAGGGGAACTCTTTGAGCAGCTTTCAGGAACCAAAATCATATGTGAGAGAGAGAGAGAGAAAGAGAGAGAGGCACTAGAAGAGAGCAGAGGGAGAGAGAGGGAGAGGTGGAAAGGAGGGGGAGAGAGAATGCTGTATTTTCGTCTCAAAGAAAGCATTTCGGGTTTATTTATCCGTGTCTTCTTTGGTTTTATCTCGTACTGCTGATATTCTAAGCAGAGATACCTGTTCCAATTTCAAAACTGTCAGATTTGTATACCACTTTTTCCGAAAGCCTTTAAACTAGATAAGAATTATTCTTGTGAATGAAGCTTTGCTTTATCAATTGTCATTTTCTTCCTCTTATTGAAGATTCTGGAGCTTTAGAAAAATGCTTTCTAAACAAGAAAACTTTGTTCAGTACAAAATTTGAATGCAGCGGAGAACTCTTAAAGTATGCAATCAATATGCAAATAATTTTCAGATTTATTTAAATTCTAAAACAATGGCATTACATCAATAAAAACGCCTGATTTTTTAGTAGCATATATCAGAACAACAAAATACCAAAACCGAGAGAATAATCAATAATGACTGTAATGATTAGCAGTGCGGACAGATCAAGCAGAGGTCATTGTCAACAGGCTTATTGAAATAGAAGAGCAAGAGATCACTGAAAAAAATGACATCAGGGAAACTATCTTTCTCCCAGCTTTTACTATGCAAAAATTTTCCATTCATTCACACTGAATTAGAAAAAACTTTTTGAGACAAATCACTCTAATTTTGAATTCAAGTCTTAGATGCCTGGAGCAGTGGCATATGCCTGTACTTGCTACAGGGAAATCTGCTAGGAAAAATAATTTATCTTCAACCCAAACTTCATTGATTCGTATTTTAGCAAACTTCAACAACACTAGTTCATGCAGAAACTAAATTTATGTTACATGTTTCTTAACGTAAGGAAAGTTTACAAAAACTTACATTTGTGTTCCTTTCATGTATTCTTGTGATTATTTTGGTATTTTTATAGAATCTAATGGTTTTCCAGAAATAAAACCTTCTCACATTTACCTGTAGGAGGTAGGAGCTTCAATTATAACAGTACGACTTGTAGCCTTCTTCCAGGATCAAATTTAGCCACAAGTTGAAGGTCTTGCCAAGGTCACCTCTGTAACGAGGTGCTGATATACACTTCTACTTTTCACTTCATAGAGTTATAGTGAAAACCCTTGGACGGACTAGGAAAAGTCTTTGTGCATTCTGGATTTCTTTTCTTCTAGGCTCTGCTGGTCTTTCTGTGTCCCACGTGGGGATGATGGGAGGAGGAATAGCTAAAGGCATCAATTCTGGCCGCATCGCCTGGTTCAAATCTCATATCTGCCACTTACTACCTGCGTGGCCTTGGGCAAGTTTGTGAACTCTCTGCAACTCCATTTGCTCATCTGTAAAATGGGGAGGATCCCACAGATCTCCCTCACAGGACTGTGCCATGGATGAAATGAGCGTGTACAGAACACTCACTACAGTGTGAACTACATTTTAAGTGCTATATAAGTGTCTGATATTATCATTATTATAAAAACCAGGAGGTGGTGACTATGTCTTTCTATTCCCCTCCCTGTAGCCCCAGGAAGAACTGAGGAAAAAAAGCAAAATTTCTCATCTATACCTTCAGAAGCAACATGGCGTGGCAGAAAGGACATCAGTATTGGAATCACACAGAATGAGGTTCAAATCCCCTCTCTATTAGTTGTCTAAACTCAGGTTTATTAGTTCACTTTCCTCATTTAAAGGAACAATAATATCTACCTAATAAGGACTTTAGGAATATTAAATAAGTTAATATGCTTAAAGTATGTAGCACTTACCTTGCCAGTTGGTCGAAATGGTCAATACATGTCATTTTTCCCCTTTCTGTCGTCACCTACACATTCCATGACTCTTTCGTTTTGTTCTGGTTTTTGCTTCTGCTAAAAACCTTACATTACTCTGCAATTTCCTTTTGTTCTTCAAACTTCGTCATACTTCATCCAACTCTTTAAATGCTGCTCTTTTCTGGGCAGGCATGTGTATCAGTTCAGCTGTGGCATTAGCTGGTCTAGAAAGTAGATCTTCCAGTAGCGATGCCTTAGTCCCTCAGAGAGAGAGAGAGATTGTGTGTGTGTGTGTGTGTGTGTGTGTGTGTGTGTGTGTGTATTTCATCTATCCACGCATTCAACCAAAATTCATTGAGGTCTCACCATCACATTGAAACTGTGCTAAGTTCTAGGAATAAAGACATAACTTAGGCCTGCTCCCTGCCCTGGCAGAATTCATATATTCTAGTTGGGGAGACAGATAAACAGGTAGTCAGAAAGCAATACAGCAAGTCTGAAGGGTGTGAAGGAAGCAGTGGGGAGGGACAGCTAATCCATCTGTTGGAGCAGCTGGTAGAATCTTTAAAGGAAGTGGGGCTTCCTGAGACTTGCAACATGAGCAAGAGTTAGCCCAGCAGGGAAGGGGAGGAAGAAAAGGGTGAGGTGGGTATTCTGGGCAGAGACGACAGTATGAGCAAAGCCCTGAGGAGAGAAACAGCTTAGTGGCAGCATGGTAACCATAGGCTGGAGATGAGAAAAGAAAATCTGAGCCTGTAGAGAGGTCAGGGAGAGCTTAGAGGGACAAGAGCTACACCTATACCTCAGAAGTCACAGTGTAGGATTTTAACCACAATGATAGGGCCAGGTTTGAATTGTAGAATTCTCTGAGGCTGTATTGATATTAGGCTTGAGGGGGACAAGACTGAAATCCAGAGACAAGTCAGAGGCTGGGAGAAGAGATAAATAAGAGATGATGAAGGCCTTGATTAGACTGGTGGTGGGGAGGAGAGAGAAGAAGAATGTATTAGTCAGGGTTCTCTAGAGAAATGGAGCCAATAGGCTACATGTATATCATATATATATGAGGAGATTTATTATAGGAATTGGCTCACATGGTTATGGAGGCTAAGAATCCACACCATCTGCCATCTGCAAGCTGGAAAACCAGGAAGCTGGTGGTGCAATTCAGTTGAATCTGAGAACCAGGAAGCCTGCTAGGAGGTCGTGGGCACCGCCAGTTAGTCTAGGAGTCCTAAGGCCTGAAAACAAAGGGTCTGAGGTGCCAGGGCAGGCGAAGATTGATGTCCAAGCTCAAGAAGAGAAGGAAGAAATTTGCCCTTCCTCTGCGTGTTTGTTCAATTCGCGCCCTCAATGGATTGCATGATAGCTCTCCACACTGGTGATGCAGATCTTCTGTACACATTCTAAGAGATTCAAATGCTGATCTCTTCTGGAAACAGCCTCAAAGACACACCCAGAAATGTTTTACCAGCTATCTGGGCATCTCTTAGTCCAGTCAAGTTGATACATAAAATTAACCATCACAAGGGGCTAGGCCAGAGCAATAATATGTGGTAAAATCTGAAGGACTTCGCAACCTTAAAGATAAAGGAAAAGGAGAAGATGTTGTTTGCAAACTGGCCCCATACACCGAGGGCAAGGAGAGACCAAAGAAAGAGGCCGCTCACTCTAGATTGGTAGGTGGTGACTTTAACAAGCTAGGGAACTTACTTAAGAGGCTTGTGTTGGGTGGTCGCGAGAGAGTAGATTTCTGAGCCCACCCTCCAGAATCTTCTAAGTTTATATAGGGACCTTAACGGGGGTTCAGTCACGTATGTGGTCCAGATAGTCTCAACAACAACTTACTCTCTCAAGGCCGTGTCCTTGGAACAGCTCCTAGGGTGGGAATGGTGGGCAGAGCGTACATTCCAAGGACAAGGGAGGGGATGAGGAGCCTTCAATTGCCTGGGTCCAGCTTGAGGGTCAACCAGAGACAATGTCCTCTTGAGGACCTCTTCCAACAGAAGTAGTGATAAGTGGGTTGGGGGATGAAGGAAAGGGAAGAGGCAAAGATGAAGGCCTTGTTTCTGGTTTGGGTGCCTCAGTTCATGGTGGGGAAACAGGATTTCTTAAGGGGATTTTAGACAGTTATTGAAAGGGGGATAAAGTCATTACTGAATACCAATAGAGGCTCTTTACATCATCTTCACGTCAGAATAATCCTGGTGCTTGAAGTTCATCCTTAAATGAGTTCGCAAACTCAGATAATAAGCTCAGATATGCAAGAAAAACCAAGTTAAAAACATCAGAACTTCATTATTATTTTCACCCAGGCCTCCTTCCTCCCCAGTCTGTTTGGAGTTTCCCATTCCCTTCATTAGGTTTTAACCTCCTTGAGTGGTTATCATCCCCTGGAAGACTCTCAGTGCTAAGGCACGGGGAGTGAATGGGAATGGCGGAGCTGTACAGCTGCATCCTGGACATCCGTGTACACTTGGACGTGATGGGATGTCCTTTTCTCCTGACACCATAGTCCTCTCAGGTACAGAAGTCTCTGCAGTATGTGGCCTCCAAAGAGTAGCATGGAATCCTGAGGGAAGCCCAAAACCTCACCTGTTCTGACAGTCCTTGTACCCTCTCCCTGGGGTCTGGTCTTGGTCTCTCCCAGAGCTCTGCCCAGGAAACAATGTGTACAACCTTGTTTTCTTGGGACCTTAAAGTCCCCATCTTACATCTTCTCCCCTTCTTAACTCTCTCAAGATGATCGCTCCCTCTTTGGTATTTTTCCTCAGACTCTTTCTCTTCATATTTGACCAGCAAAGTTTTTGATTGGTTTAGGAGTTTGGGAACCTAAGTCTGAAAGCCTATTTTCACCCTCTAAGGGCTTTGCACTTTTGAGGCATCAGATACCTCCCTTTGGCAATTCTCTCAAAGACCCCAGCGCCTTGAATGGGAGCAGGAGAAAAGGGAAGGGGCAATATTGAAGGAAACAAAATCAGTTAATACCTTTAAAAAACTCACCAAAAATAAAATAAGCAATAGAATAAGAATTTTCCTTTTCTATTTTGGGAAAGCTATTGGCTGAAGGAGTGGCAGCCAAAGCATAAAAATAAAAAGCATTTGGAGTGAATAATTGTATGTATTAATTACATTGTAGCCTTTGACTTTAATAACGTGAATGTCAGTCTGTGTGGGAGGGGGAAGTTTTCAATTTATTTTTTTGTCCCAGGCTTTATTTTTATAGTTTCAGACGTATATCTTACAGCCTTTCTAAAGGATCTGAGAATTTGGAGAAAATGAGAAAATAATATAGAATTAGAGTGAATCAGAGACTTGACTAAGGTTAAGTAAGAGATGGCAAGTGATGTTGCATTTTCTTCAAAAGAAATGAAGACTATTTATACTATAATGAGATGAGAAAATGGGGACATTTCTGACAACTGATGAGCTGTCATGTCACCAAATGTATGTTTACTGTTTAAGTATTTCTTTTATATTTTTTTCTTAACATTTACATTCTGTCAGTTAAAGCTTCAGGCGAGTGTTAACTTCATTTCTATGGTCTGTTGACCCTGGAACCAGTAGATCAAATATTTTATTCCATCTTGTAAACACTTTAGACAATTATAATTCCAAAACTGGGATTAGTGTTTTTTAACTGGAGGGTTAACACTCAGAGAATTTAAATACCTCTCTCTAAGGCCTCATAAGATGATGCAAAGGTTGGGATTCAATTCACATGAAGGTGTATAGTTATGAAACCACACTGGAAGCCATTTGTATTTGTACGTGAGTGGTAGAAAGGATATGGAGCAGAGCCAAGAGACCCAGATTGTAGTTTCATATCCACCTCTAATTTCTAATCCACCCCTAATGCTACAATTAGTCAGATCCCTTAACTTTTCCGGCTTCAATTCCCTCATTCATACAATGATAAGGTTGGCTTAGGTCAGGTGTTAGAAATACAAATACCCACATGGGTAGGACAGGTGACATAAATGTAAAAAGTGCACATTACTGCATGTCACAGCATCACCACATATTTTCCTCACACAAAAACCACCATGTTGAAATTTCAGTCTCTTTTACAGATCATTAAGCTTTTCATTGGCATCCTTCTTACATACCAGTCATGGTTCTTCTCACAGTTTGTTTTCCTAATGGCAGATTAAGTTGTATTCTTTTGCTACATACACACTTTGTGGGCATATTAAACCCAGAAATCTTTAAGTTCTAGAAAAGTAAGTCTGGCTCACATTTTTCTTGAAACACGTAGCTCTTGGTTTCTTTTTTCCATTTTTGAAAAAGACATAGCTGTGAGGATAAATTTTTTTTTTCTTTTTTGTTCTATTACAAGGAAAGCAACAGTGTTCAATGGGATAACACCTGTCGGTTGACACGCAGCCTCAGGATGGGGAGCAATAGAGAGGGGTGGGGACTGGCCAATGGAGAGCTCATAATTGTGAAAGGAGCGATGGCACCCACCCTTTCTGCACCAGGCAGCTGCCCCTTAGCACCACTTGGTTATTGGTCTCTGAGAATATGAGTCCAGTAGGGATGTGTCTTCCAAAGTTTTTTCAAGGGAAGCTGTAAATCCTGATTATTTTACATGGAATTCTCCTGAATTTTAGATATTGGCAACTAAATTTAAATTTAAATAAACATCAATAACAGTAACACTTAATAGTCAATGGTTCAGGCCAAGCCTGAGAAAACTATGGATAGGATGCCCACAAAGGTTTGAGACTTTTGAGCCAAATGGTCTTAAAGTTCCCTTTCCCCTAGAACTCTCTTTTTAAACGAACACTGACATCCTCCTTATATATCTCTCTGGGCACACTTTAAAGCACTTTACATGTTCAATTCTTAATCTTCACAACAATCTTATGATGCAGGTGCTATTGTTATCTTCATTTTACAGATAAGGAACTGAGGCAGAGATCAGTTGAGTGACTTACCTAATGTCCCAGGGCAAATAAGTGGTAGAGCCAGAATTCCAACATAGGCTCTCTGACACCAGAGGCCAGAAATCTCTTTTTTTATTCATGTAAACTTATATTTCCTATTTTAAAAGAATATTTCCTTAACAAACATTAGTTTATGAAATTTGTTGTTGAAAGTGAGCATATTTATTTGGGTTTGTATGAAGTTAGGAGTTTAGAATATTTTTATTTTGTATGTGGGGGAAAGGTGGGCTTATTAAGTGACCAAATATTAGTGTGAGTCGGATTGATACACTGCCTACATTAGTGAGATTGAAGAGAATGAGATGCTGGTTAGGATCAGTCTCTTTCAATCAGATCTCATATGTAAATAAGTGGCTGCCCTTTGATTGGCTACTGATGATCCTCAGATGAAGTGATGAATGTTTTGCTTTCCTGGCTGCCTGAGTACCCAGAGAAAGTTAATACAAATGGAAATTCAGCCATATATGTAAGCAATCTGTCGCAGCAAAGAGATTTCCTGAGTTTTCTGGCTAAGAAGAGTTTTGAATGTATGTATGAGCAAAAGATGGGCTGACTTTTTATTTCAACAAATATAAAGATGTATTATCCCTTGAGCTTTGTTATGAACCTCAGTTTCACCTCCATTAATATTTACTCCAGAGGTCAATAAATCTTGATATTCACATCAACAGAAGCCAATATCTTCAGATTATGAGTTGTTAATCTCGGCCAAACTGAAAAATTGTGTGAATGTTTTTCTTTTACTGGAGAAAATAAGGACTTTTTGGTCTCCCTTTCCTTTAGGCTCTCTTAAAAGGGAAAGTTAATTTTTATCTGAATCTCCAAACTGCCTTTTCAGATTTAGTGTTTAGAGTTGAAGCTATGAGTCTTAACACAAGTTTTGAAAACTGTTTGTCCCATTGAAAGAACTGGAGGCAGCAGGGGTTAAATCTTATTTTAAACTCTCCTGTGAAATACCCTGATTTTAGGGGGAACTAAGACGGGACAGTAGCCAAATTACTGCCGTCCATCTTTGTGTTATTTACTGACGTGACTTGATTTGAGTCATAACAAATGCGATACATTTCTAGATCCTGGCAGCAAAACGCAATAGAGAAGATCAGCTGCATCTGGCCCATCTAAGGATAAAAAACAAGTGTGCAAAGACATAGGCGAGTGCATCTGCTTTCCAACAGCATAAATGTTGGGACTGAAGTGTGTGATAGAAGCAATTAGTTTTCTGTCTCAAAGGAGTGTTGCTAGTCCTGTAATCTGCAGAATTATGCCATAATGACAAAGAAATTCAAGATGAAAGGAGATGCAAAATCATGGAAGAAGTTAAGAGGTTGTCTTACCTGGTGGCTGGTGCTTGCTGCTCAGGGGGATGGAAAAATGTAGCATTTGGAAATAGTCTCTGCAAAAGTTGACGAAGGGAAAAATTTTCCAAGATTTTCCAAGATGTTTGATGAAGGGAGGGGACCAGAGAGAAAGGAAGAGTGTTGCTAAATGTGAGGGGGGGTACTGGTCAGGCAGGCAAATCCTCCAGAATCCCCTTTCTCAAAGTGTGGTCCCTGGACCAATGGCATCATTATCGCCCAGGAACTAATTAGAAATGCAGATTATCAGCCCTATCCCCAGGCTATTGAATCAGAAACTCTGGGGGTGGAGCCAGCAATCTGTGGTTGAATGAGATCTTCAGGAGACTGTGAAACACACTCCAGTTTGAGAACCACTGTGCAAGGGCACCGACTTTTCAACCTTATCTGTACATAAATACAAAATCTGTGCAGAAATAATGATGCCTAGGTTTTACTCCTGGAAGTTCTGATTTAATGGGTTTGGGATATGGCCTGGACATCAGAATGTTTTACGGCTTTCTAGATGATTTTAATGGGCAGCCAGGGTTGAGAATTTCTCTAGGGCAAGTTCCCATTCTAAATTACTTTTTCAGATCTAATTCTCTCTTTTTCATATCAAATATTTTATACTGCCTCCTTTACTATCCTGAAATGAAATTTATATGAATATTATTACTTATGCACATATTTTAAACTAAAATATAAAAGGGGAATAACAGAGAGGTAATTTGTGATAATATGCATTTCAAACATTTTAATTTGTGGGTCTGATCACATTTACAGTGAAGCAGGCAGATGCTTGCATTGAGTTATTATCCCTGTGACAGTTGCAAATACAGATTGATCCAGGTGTGTTGAGTTGGCAAGTCAGAAACCATGGGTGACATAATTTTCTGAAAAGAACAGATCTTGCTAAAGTTTCTAACAAAATAATCAACACTTTTCCGTTTCTCTGAGCCCTGGTTCAAAGCATGTACTTAAAAGAGCAGTGACTCACAGCAGAGGATGCCACGGTACCCTGATAAGACCCCACTCCAGGACTGAAGCACTTGTTTCCCCAGTTGCTGGGAGATGGATGGATGGATGCCTCTCAGCTGATGGATGGTTGGCCCTCAGCTGAGAGGCATCTTTGGGACTTGCCCTGTTGGATGGGCTGAGACCTTTGCTGCAACTGCATTGCAGCTCAGTTTTCTCTCCCTTGCCAGCCCTGCTCCCCTCAGTCCCTCAGCACAGTTGTGTCTCATACTCTTCAATAATCCTCCTGCCTCAGACATCCAGCTCAGAGCCTACTCCCAGGGGAACCGACCAGCAACACTGTCTTTAGGGAAAACCTGAGTCCTTTCCTACTCAACTGGGTCAAGTTAGCTAAAAAGATTCTTGTTTAGTATTTTATCCCATCCAGAGAGTAGCTTCATTGAGACAGACAGTGACAAAACCAGAATCGCATTTGGCAGAGCAACTGCTGGGAGCACCAAGGCCGGCGGGTAGAGGAAGAGGTAAGGCTCAGGTAGTGGAAGAAAAGGACCGGCAAGGAAAATCCCTGGGAACTGGTCTGGTAGAGACGGCAGGCACTAAATTCAGAGACAGGGCAGCCTCAAGCAAAATGTAAATTAGGTAACATTTGTTTTCTTTTTCTCTCGGTGGAGTCTGTAGCTGTCGGAAGCTACGCTCTGGAGAAGATCTGATAAGCTATTTACCTCTTACTGTGAATCTAAGTCAACAGTTTTGTTTTTTCTCTTCTAGAGATATTTGCATTTTAAGTACTTTTATGGAATAAAAATTGTGATCCTTTGTTAAAAGGAATTTTAAGAAACCACCCCTAGGTAGAGGAATTGGTGGGGAGAGGAAGGCTCTCCTCTTCCCACCCACTCAAAATCAGTTCTCACTGGGGGTTTTTTAGGGTCACAAAAAGGGTGAGAATGAGGTACCCTGCAGGACTGTCTCTGAGCTGTTTGTGGAGGGTCACCCATGAATTCCATTTCCTTATCCCTTTGGAATTTGCTATATAGAGTTATAAAGTGAAGCCCCATAGTTCTGGTGTTAGAGTAAATTTGGAAAGCCTCTGTAGTCTGGACACATTCTTATAATAATGAGTGGTTTCTGAAAAGATAGCATAAAAATGTGAGAAGATGTCTACAAACTTTATTTCTTTGTAAAGTCTTTACCAGAAGATGTACAGTCTCACCCAGTAATTTTGTATCTCTGGCCTTCAATTCTTTTTCCATGAAACAGATCATTATTCAAAGGATTCCTCCCATGAGATTCTTTCTCACCCTTATCTCCAATCGTCTTAATGAAATAGATACAGGAAGAAATGAAAAAGCGGAAGCAGTGAGAACAACTTTAGGAAATCTCTGTAAAGGACTCATCCTCTTTAACAGCCTTGTAATTTATTCATTCATTCATTCGTCCATTCATTCATTCCACAAACATTCATTGCCCATATTGTGCTAGGTCTTGGTCTAGGTTTAGAAGCAGAACAAATCAAGAGGCGCTAGCTCATGTCCTTGAGTAGTTCCAGTGTGGCAACATTCTTCCTGATCTGCTCACCCTCAGAGCAAGACTTTATTTACTGCTTACATTAGTATGTCCTTGGCCATGAATTAAGCCTGACTTTGTGTCTTAACTGCAGTGTGTGTGAAAGCCCTTTGCATAACGTTGGCCATGGTGTTGTTTGCATAATGTATTGACCGTGCATGTTTAAACAACACCTGGGTGGATAGTTACTGAAATGAAACCCCGGAGAACTTCTTCCCTTTGTAATCTGAATTCTTGCCAATTTTTGACCCTTTCTTGAAAGCAAATGACTAGTTTTCTTTTTACTTCTCTTTTTAAGTTCTTTCAACCACTCAACTAATTAGAAGTGATGCAGCTAAGCTTTCTGAGCCATAAATGCAATATTTTCTAATGAAATGATGCAAAATCTGAAGAAAAATCCCAACAATAGGAAATCATGATTTGCTGAGACAGAATGTTCTTTATCGATAAAACAATTTAGTTATGAAATAAAATAGTTCTATGATAGTACAAGGTGACACGGTTAGTAGGCATAATTTGCAGTTATACACAGCAAAGTTGCCTGGCTGGGAACCTAGAGTATGTCATCTCTCTGAGCCTCAGTTTCCTCATCTATAAAATGAGTTTGTTTGCAGTTACAACAACAAACAAAAGGGTAATTGAGACTCTATTTCTCTGCCTGCTGCTTATAAAGCAGCTAGTATCTCCTGAGAGACTGAAGCTGGATCTGCAATTTTCTCTAGAGTCCAGAGCAAAGATCAGCAAACTATGGCCTTTGGGCCAAATCTGGCTCACCACCTGTTTTCATGAAGTTCTTTTGAAACACAACCATACCCATTTTTAAACACATTGCCTACGCCGACTTTCATACTACAAAGGCAGAGCTGAGTAGTTGCAACGGAGACTGAACGCTGAAAATGTTTACTTTCTGGACCTTTCCAAAAAAAGTTTGCTGCCTCAGGTCTAGAGCAGGGATTTCTGAAGTGGGAGTATATGCACCCTAAGGAGACAGGAGGAAAATATTTAAGAGGAACGCCTATGAATATTTATTTATTTATTGTAAAGATTGTCACCTGAGCTAACATCTGTTGGCAATCTTCTTCTTTTCTTCTTCTTCTTCCCAAAGCCCCCCAGTACATAGTTATATCTTCTAGTTGTTGGTCCTCCTGGTTGTGCTACGTGGGACACTGCCTCAGCATGGCCTGATGAGCGGTGCCATGTCCATGTCCAGGATCCAAACCAGGGAAACCCTGGGGTGCTGAGGTGGAGCACGTGAACTTAACCACTTGGCCAGGGGGCTGGTCCCAAATATTTATTTTTTATCTCAATCTTCCTAATTTTTATTTTTAATATGTGTCTTGTAATGTACCTAATATTCAAGTACAGTAAATATGTTTGGGATTTATGTCAATAAATATACATATATGGGAGCATATTCTCAAAAGTTTTTACTTGTATAGGAGGCATGATCATAAAGATTTGGAGGCCATTAATCAAGAGATGTGGCTGTTCCAGATAAAATACACGAATATGATCCACAAAATGATAGCAAATATACATTGTGACTTCAACAAAGGCCAGGCTACATAAGACACTTTCTGTCAGCAGCAACAATCAGGGAACTTTAGGAAGAAATATATACTTTTGATAATTTGAAAGTGCACATCTTCTATTTATATTTTAGAACAGTCCTTCTCAAACTATCTTTGTGAGGGACAATTTTTTGTTGTTAATTTCCAAACCGTTGTGAACTCACATTTTTGTAAACACAATAAAAATGAAGACCAGAAAAATGAAATGAAAAACAAAAAAACTGCAATCTACATTTTTTTATTATTAGATTTAACAGACATACAATCACTGTTTCAAATTGCTATGAGTTTCTAAATGTTTACTCTCAACAATCTCTTTGTAGACTAGCAACAAAATGTACGCACACTATGACTGGGTCACCACCACACTTAGAGTAGTAGTGGTGTGGAGGACTTCAGGGCTTCCAAGAAAAGGCAGGTGTCTGGAATTGCTTCCATAACATCCCTTTTGTGTGGTAGCTTTATTTAAACCAGTGATTATGGCAGTCATATATTAATCTATAAATATTTTTAAATGAAAGAAAAATTTCTGAAGTCCAGAGGATCAATTCAATTCAAGTCACTTTTCTTGGCCTACTTACAAACTAGTATGATGTCCCCATAAAGAGTAAAAAGATGAGGGAGCCCTTTTCCTTTTAAGCCTTCATAAAGCTTAAAGTCAAATAAGAGAATGTTTTTCAAACTTTTTTTGACAGAAATCTAATGTTAGAAATCCATTTTATATCACAATCTACTACATAGAGATATATATATGAAACAAAAGTGTCATTAAATAAATATTTGCCTCTATTATGTAATTAACTTGATATTTTCTGTCTATTCTGTCCTATTTTTTATATGCATATTTTGTTTATAGTCTAGTCTATTTCTAATCTCTTCTGCTTTATACTTTTAAAATTGTGATTGTGAAACACCAATGATTTCATGACCCATTAATGGAGTGCTACCCGGAGTTTGAAAACTGTGAACTAGGGACAAGAAGATACTTCTTGTTCAAGGAAGAATGTGCCATCAACAAAAATTTCAACCAAAATCCTACAAAATATCAAAGGAAGTAGATAACACACTTGATTGGGCAGTTAGGACAATGAGAGATCAAGAAAGACACGACGGAAGAAAAGCGCTTAAAATGGGCCTTGAAGGAGAAGGAAAGCTTGAAGGAAGAGTCATTTGTTCTATGGAATGGGACAGGATAGAGTATTGTTTATGACAGGGGAAAACGAAAACCAAAGTATCGGACAGGAATGGGAAGGGTATGCCTCCCAGGACAGTGAGAAATGCAGTAAAGGCTTGAACAGACACTTCAGCAGACAGGATATCTAAGTAGCCAATAAACGTATGAAAATGTACTCAGTTTTATTAGTCATTAAGGAAATTCAAATTAAAACAATGTAATAGCATTACATGTCCACCAAATTGGCTAAAATTTAAACGAAAACATCAAATATTGGTGAGAATACAAAGCAACTAGAACTCTCAGATTGAGGGTAAATTGGTACAACCACTTTGGAAACAATTTGAGAGTATTTGTTATAACTGAATATATGCATACTCCGTAGCTCAACAATTCTACTCTTGGGTTTATACCCAATAGGAATGTACACATATGTTCACCCCTAAATATGTATAAGAATGTTCTTAGATAGTAGCTTAAAACTAGAAATCTCCCATCAACAGTAGAAACCAGACAAAATTATGCATACTTTATATTTCCGTTAACATAAGTACTAAAACAATTAAAACTAATTTATGCTGTTAAAAGTCATGATATTGGTTACTCTTGGGGAGTGGTGTTAGTAACAGGAAGTGGGCATGACAGGGGCCTTTAGGATGCTAGCGAAGTTTTCTTTCTTCATCTGTGTGCTGATTTTACAGGTCTGTTCAATCTGTAAAAGTTTATTGAGCTATACTTATATAGTACTTGTGTGCACTTATCTGTATGCATTTATAGTTGAGAAAAGAGAAAGGGAAGTGAACATCTAAAATAATTAAGAGGGTTTTGAAGAAGAGCAAGGTACCCTATCAGATATCAAGACTTGTAAAGCTATAATAAATAAGACAATAACTGTGGTAGAGAAATGCTGAGGGATAATAAGTCAGAACAGAATCTCCAAACATGCCGATATATCTATATATAGAAACTTGATAAGTGACAGAGAAAACATTACAAATCAGCACAGAAGACATGGGCTGTTCAATAAATGGTGTTGGGGGAACTGATTTTGCATTTAGAGAAAAACAAAATTAGTTCCCTACTTCACATCATTCACAAAAACCAATTCCAAATGAATTAAAAACTATATGTGAAAAGAAAAATATTCAGAAAAAAATGTAAGAGTATATCTTTCTGGCTTTGGAGCTTAGAAAAAACTGCTTAAACAAAATTCTAAAATATAAACAAAAAAATGAAAAATGGTTTAATTATACCATGTCAAAATTAAGATACTCTGTACACTACATGCAACACTGAAAGAGAAACACCGACTAAGAGAAAATATTTGCAAAGGATATAAAAGATTAATGTGTTAATTTAAAAAGTATTTATACAAATCAATAAAGGAAAACCACAAATAAGTGAACAAGATATATACAGAGCAGAAAAACCAGATACACAATATACGTGAAAAGATGTTCAACATGCAGTTATTGCAGAAAAGCAAATTTAAATAAGGTGCAATTTCATAACCTTCAAATTTGCTCACATATAAAAAGCTGGAAAATTTAAACTGTTGGTAGGAATACATAGAAATGAAAAGTAGCATACGCTGCTGCTGGGAGCGTACACAGGTTCAACCACCTTGAAGAGCAATTTGACAACATCTAATAATGTCAAGAAATTTCACTTCTGTAGTCTAGCCATGTTTCTCAAAATGCAGTCCATGGACCAGAGCATCTGCATCACCTGGGGGCTTGTTAGATTAGTAGAATCTCAGGCCTTCCCTGAGTCCTACTGATTCTGCAGTTTAACAAGATCCCCAGGTGGGTCATGGGCACGTTAAAGGTTTAAGAAGCTCTGTTTTAGAGGATTTCTCACACAAGGACACAGGGAACATGTAGAAGATTCTTTACTGAAGCATTGACTGATTTAGAGAAAAATGAATAACAACCTGAATGTCTATTATCATGAAAATGGAAAAATAAATTGTGGTATATTCCTTCAATGAAATACTATATAGCAGGGTTTGGCTACTTGGGCCAAATCTGGCCCACCATCTGTTTTTGCAAATAAAGTTTTATTGAAACACAACCATGTCCACTCATTTACGTATCATCAATGGCTCTTCCACACTACGACAAAAGAGTGAAGTAGTTGTGACAGAGACTGTATGGCCTGCAAAGTCTAGAATATTTGCCCTTTACTCTCTAGTCCTTTTCAGAAAAAGTATGCTGACCTCTGCTTTACAGAACTAAAGCTATATGAATCAAGGTGAATATATCACAAAAATTTAATGTTGAGAGAAAAGGTTGATATGTACATGATTATACCTTTCCTATGGAGTTTGAGAGCATATAACAGCAAAAACATATAAACATGTAACAATAAAACAGCACAATATTGTTTATAAATGTGTGCATGTGTGCTAAAAGAATAACGCATGTATGTAGGGTGAAAGTATAAAAATGTGTATGGGAAGCTTGCACACTAAATTCATCAAAGAGAGGAGAATGAGAATGGGGAGAACATAAGGGACTTCTACTTTTTTCCTTAAAATAAAATACCTGACTGATACACGGCTAAGTGTAAGTATTTGCTAAAACTTTGCTGTGGGTCCACAAACCTTAGTTATATTACTCTCTATTTCTCTATATTTGAAATATTTCATAGTTTGAATATTACATTAAAAGACCTATTTGGGGGCCGGCCCCATGGCCAAGTGATTAAGTTTGCATGCCCCACTTCAGCGGCCTGGGGTTCACTGGTTTGGATCCTGGGCACAGATCTACATACCACTCATCAAGCCATGCTGTGGCAGCATCCCACATAGAAGAACCAGAATAACTTACAACTAGGCCATACAGGTACGTACTGGGGCTTTGGGGAGAAAAAAGAAAAGAGGAAGATTTGCAACAGATGTTAACTAAGGGCCAATCCTCCTGATCAAAAAGCACTAAAAAGAAAAAAGAAGACCCATTTGGTTTTCCTGCCATCATTTACATCATCTGGTCTTTTTCTTAAACTAGATATTCACTTTGGTGCCTATTATAATGCTAGTTTAGTGATCCAGGTATAAAATCTAAGCTGGTAGTAGCTACCATTTGTCGATCGCTTACTGTGTGCCTGACACCATGCTACATAAATTTGTTTGTATACTCATTTAATTTCTCTATAAGGATGTTAGCATCCCAGATTTTACAAATAAGGAAACTAGGTCTCCATGATTTATTACGTCACTAGGTAAGTAAGCTGCGTAACTTGCCCATGTCTTGCTCTAAAGTAATAGAAACTGCAGCAAAAAAAACCCCCAGCAGACTGATTTGGGGTATTCCAGCAATGGCAAGCCAACTTCATGGCATTCAATGTCCCCACTCATACTGCCTGGTCTTTATCATTATCAGCTTAAAAATAAACATTGAAGGAAATGCACATTAGAAGAACTAAAATCCATGAAGATATGGTTTGGCCTTAAGAAGTCTTATGTAAGAGCTTAGATGGTAGGAGAGTCAGCAGAACTTGGGAGGTAAGGCCACGCTTTCGTTGCTATTCTCAAAACTGGGAGGGTCTGTAGGGTGAAATGTTTCTGGTTGGCTTGGTAAGCTACTTTCAGTTAAAAGTCTTTAGCCAACAAATACGTGTTGAGGGCCTATTGTGGTCAGTCACTGTTCCAGGCTTGGGCATGCAGCGGTGAACGAGACAGACACAAATTCCTGCCCACGTGGAGCTGGCATTCTAAGTGGGGAAAGAGAATAAACATGTCACATAAGAAAAGGTGTTGAACACTGTGGGAAAAAAAGGAAGAATTAGAATAGAGAAAAGAACAAAGAATGTCGAGGTCGGGGGAGTAGTTGAGAGATTAAACGGGATGAAGGTCAGCTTCACTGAGAAGGTGAGAGTTGAGCAAAGACTTAAAGGAGGTGATGGAGTGAGCCAAGGTGCTAACTTGAACAAAGGCCATTGTAGGCACGAAACCCACTAGAACAAAGTCTCTCAGGTGGAAATGCCTTGCCTGTTCTGGGAACAGCAGGCAGGACATGTATGGCTTCAGCCAAGTGACAAGGCAAAGAGTGGTAGGAGGTAAGGTCCCTGGGGCCTTGGAGACCATTATGAAGGTTCAAGCAGTTACTGTGAAGCATATAGGAAGCCACTGGAGGCTTTTGAGCAGAGGAAGAACATGCTGACTTATGTTTTAAAAGCATCTCCCTGGCTTCTTTGTTGAGAGTAGACTGTAGGGGGTACAGATAGAATTGAAGGGTATCGCAATAGCCCAGGAAAAAAAGATGGTGGTTCGTAGGGGCCGGCCCATTGGTGCAGCTGTTAAGTTCATACATTCTGCTTCAGCGGCCGGGGGTTTGCTGGTTTGGATCCCGGGTGAGGACATGGCACCGCTTGGCAAGCCATGCAGTGGCAGGCATCCTACATATAAAGTAGAAGAAGATGGGCATGGATGTGAACTCAGGGCCAGTCTTCCTCAGCAAAAAGAGGAGGATTTGCAGGAGTTAGCTCAGGGCTAATCTTCTTCTTCTTCAAAAGAAAAGAGATGGTGGTTGTTAGCATGATAGCCATGATGGGTATGGTGAGAAGTTGTCCAATTATGGATATATTTTAAAGACAAAACCAAAAGGATTTTCGGACAGATTGGATATGGAAATGAGAAAATGAGAAGAGTCCCAAACTGTTGTCTTATGGAAGGACTGGATAACTGGAAGGATGGAGCTGCCATCAGCTGAGATGGGTAGACTGTATGGTATAAATATTTTAACGGTTCAGTTTTGGACATCTTGAGATTGCAGTATCTATTAGACTTCCAAGTGGAGACAATTTTATATATGAATTTGGAGTCTGGTTTGGGCTAGAAGGCTGAGCTAAAAGTGTAAATTTGGGATTTACATTTAAAAATTTTCTCTCTCATTCCTCATGGTCATTACTCTCATCATTATTCTCCTTAATAATCGAGGTAGAGAGAAGTAGATGAGGAATCTTGTTTTTTCTGACCCCGGCTTCCTAAAATTGGCAGTTTGACTTGAGAAGTTACAGCTATGCTGACACGTGTTGCTTTGCTATAAAAGAACTGTCTTGATATTGGATCATGGAAAGGGAAATTAGAATTATTGGGTGGCCACAGTTTATGTGACAGGTGCATTACTGAAAGCATCTGCTAATTCAAACTCATGTCATTCAAGATTCATCCTGGCAAAGAATGACAGGTATGTTGGTTTACCAGCTAAGTTGGTGGCTCCATATGGCGATAGTGTAAATACAGTTTACAACTCACTTTGTCCTTGTCTGTGTAGAAGAAACTCTGCTGTGTTTCACCTTTACTCTCACCCTACTACACTACTATCACACTCACAAGACTTATGACACCAGCTTTGTGGGTTTTTCCCCATACCAAGCAATTCTCTGTGACACCAACTGGGTGTCCTACAATTCAGTTCAATTCTGACACTAATTGGAGTCAGTGCAGACCCCGTAGGTTAAGGGCTCAGTCCCACAAGATTGCCCTCCCCACCTCAAATGCCAGTTGCATGTCCCAGGTTATCACCTGTGCTTCTGAACCAACTGGTTATAAACTGGAGGTTCCCATGACTCCTGAGATTCTATCATTTGCTAGAATAGCTCACAGAATTCAGGGAAACTCTTACTTTGTTTACTGGTTTATTATATGATAAAGGATATGATAAGGGATACAGATTATCAGCCAGATGAAGAGATACATAAGGTAAGGTCCAGAGGGGTCCTGAGCACAAGAGCTTCATCCCCACGGAATTGGGGCGCGCTAGCATCCCAGCACATAGATGTGTTCAACCAACCTGGAAGCTCACCAAACCTCATAGTTTTGGGATTTTTATGGAGGCTTCATCAGGTAGGCATGATCAATCATTAACTCAATCTCCAGTCCCTCTCTCCTTCCCAGAGGATGGGGAGCGGGGCTGAAACTGCCAAACTTCTAATCATAGCTTGGTCTCTCTGATGACCAGCTCCCTTTCTGAAGCTATCCAGGAGCCCATCAAGAGTCACCTCATTAGAACAAAAGACTCTCGTATCACCCAGGAAATTCCAAGGGATCTAGGGATTCTGTGTCAGGAACTGGGGTCAAAGACCAACTGTTAGAACAAGAGATGCTCCTAGTGCTCTTATCACTTAGGGAAGTACAAGGGTTTTAGGAGCTCTGCCAGGAGACCAATATGTATATTTTCTATTATTTCACATCATCCTCTGAAATATCATGTTTCCTTGCATTTGATATGAAGTAGCACTTTTTAAAAATTCACACATGCATTGAGATTTTAATAATATTTTAAAATTAAAATCTACATAAGATACCCTTGTTTTGCAAGCATTCACCTGAAGATATTGAAAGAGATTTAGCCCAACGTGTAGAGCAGATAATGCTTACTGTCCTCTGTTTTCTACTCTCCATTTTTCTCTCCAAGTATTAGAAGGCCTGATTTTTAGTTTGACATTTGGGTGCCCAAAATAAAGATAATATTTCCCAGCCTGGCTTGCAGCTAAAGGTGGCCACATGACTAAGTTTGGCCAATGGAATGGAAATAGAAATGGTGTGTGTAGCATCCTGTTGTTTGGATCACGGCCATGGCAGTCAGCTATTTGGATCCATTCAGGAAAGGGAAATGTCATAGAGATGGTGGGGCAAGAAGATAGAAGCAGCCTGGGTCCCATGACGACGTTCTCTGGCAGAGCTGCCACATAGCCCTATAGTGCTGACCTTCAATCTGTTACATTAAACGGAAAGCACTTTCATTACCTCATTTAATTCCACAGAAGTCTATGTGTTAGATAATGTACCTCTGTTTTGTTTTATGTTGTTTAATAGATAAATATTGAGTATCAAAGAATGTGAGTAATTTTGCCAAGGTCTTACAGCTGGTGGGTGGAGAGGCTGGAATTCAAATGCAGGTTGTCTGATGCCAAACCAAAGTCCATGCTTTTCTTGCTAAGCCACGCTGCCCCAGGCGAAGGCCCTTTGTCTCATTTTACACTTTGGAGAAGTGAATATTTCACCTACTTTCATTAATCAGAATATAAATTGTAATGAATATAAAGTTCTGTAACCAAAGAGGCACACGCTAAATATGAGGACTTTCCCCAAACTCTTTCCTCATATATTCGACTGCCTGCTCCAGTCCTCTGCTTAGAACTCTAGTGGATATTTCAAACTCAATATGTCCAACCTCAGCTTCCCTCTCCCCACAGATTTGCTCCACCTGTAGGTTTCTCCATCTTACTTTATGGTGATTCCACCTTCCATATGCTCAAAGTCCTGAGTGTCATCTCTATGCCTCTCTCTTTCTCATAACTTACATTAATTCATCAGAAAATCCTGTTGTTTCTACCTTCAAAGTAGATCCAGAACCTAACCTCCTCACATCTCCTGCTACCACCTTTGGCTAAGGCACCTAGACAGCCTGACCTCTAGGAATTTCATCAATATACCAGTAATGTGGGCTATACAGATGTTTACCAAGTAGATATGAAGGAATTTGTTACCTTAAGAATGGTTTTAGTTCAATTGTCCATATATATATTTTTGAGTATCATAGAATTATGCACCATAGTTTTGCCTTGTAATTTAATTTACAGCACTTTGCGAATGCTCTTGTTTTGCTGAAACGTGAGTGGACGCTAAGACGGATGGATTTTTATTGCACTTTTGGCACACTCTGTACTTTGTAAATTAATTAGTCTGTTTTTCAGTTTTGTTTTTAAGAAGTAATTGTTTGCAGCTGTCTGCTGCGGCACTTATCTCCCTTCTGGATGTCTCATTTTGATGCTTTTAAAAGTGAACCTGGCTGAGAAGAGGGCAGTTTCTGTATTCTGCCATTTATCCAAAGTAAAGAGATTTCTGAAAGAATCAGAGTGAGGCATGCTTTTGTGATCAGAATGGAACTTTAGTTCTCTCTCTCTCCTTTTATTCATTTCTTTTTACTCTAGAAAGAGGAGCAATTTTGACTAGGTCGCGTCACCTCTGGAGCCTCAGCCACTGATCAAGAGAATTTAAAGAATCTCTTAAATAAATTACCAAGTTTCTACTTACTTTCTTTGGTGGGAGTCAAATGCTAGTGCAACTCTTTAGGAATATCCTACATAATTCATCTAATGCATCCAGCAGTTCCAACCATCACTTTCAACTTTTGTTGATTTTTGGCTTCTCCTCATTGTTGATCAGTTGTTTTCTCATTTAGTTTCCCACCAGGACAAACAAATGGTTCTGTATCATTGATGAAGTTAATGTCTAGGAGGGAGCTTCTCAAAACATCAGGGCACGTAATTACCGGAAGAGTGAAAGATGGCAGAAGAAAAAGCAATGCTAAAGTAGATGCTGAGGTGGGAAGGCTGCAACAGTTTTGTGGAAAAGAAGACACCATCACCATCTCCTGTAGGCTTCTGAGAGATAAGAGCTTTAACTGCCTTTCCTGGAAATGCTCTGCACACAATTACAAATAGTATTTTGTTTCCCCTTAAAAATGCTGCTTAAAATAAAAGAACAGAATTACCCACAGTCTGATAGTGTCAGAAGAGCAGGGTCCCTGGAGTCAAGTAGTTAGACCTGCATGCATATTTAGGTCTTAGGCAAGGTCATTTTACCTTCGTGAGCCTCAATTTTCCATCTTTAATTTAGAACAATGGTAACCAATTCAGTGTCACTCTCAGTATTAAGATGATGGTATATACAAAGTAGCTACAGCATAGTAGGTTTTCAACAAATGCTAATGACCTCTATTAGTATGGGTATTTTTTAGGTAGAAGTATTATATTCCAGAAATATTGCAAGAGTGAGCCTCCAGAATTATTCAAATTTGGAAATATATCATACTATAAGTGTATATGAATCACATATGTATAGTTTAAAGAACAGAGGGAAAATGAATAAATACAGTATGTACTCCTGGTCTGGCTTCTTTCACTCAACATAACGTTTTTTGAGATTGATTCACATTGTGGCATGTATCGAGGATATTGCTCAGTTCACCAAGTGAGTGTCTCATGATGAAATATTTCGGATATTTACATTGACTTAGCTTTATAACTGATAGAGCTGATTAAATGTGTTTCTTACTGAATTATTTCTCTGTGAAAAACACTTTTTCCTATTTGAGAAGATGAGGGAAGGGCATTGGGCACACTCTTGCCCCCTCTTCCTTTCTCTACTCCTTCAGCATTTTGTTTATTCATGCCGGCAAACTTTCATGACATTAAGCATTGATAACGTCTTCCCCAGTCTTCATCTTCCAAGACAGAAGATCTTATTTTATTACTAGTCTTGCTTTGGAATAATGGGAGGGGCAATTTCTTGACAGAAGGTGGTCACCTCATGGTGAAGCAGCTTCACTCCTGCGTTAATACAAACCTCTTCTTGGATATTTTCCTCCTTTGGCAAAATTTTTCTGAGTAGGGTGAACAGGAATGCATTGGGGGCCTGAGTACAAGAATGAAGAAGCGGTGCTTAAACACACAGCTTGTTTGGGTGGGTTGACTTTTCTGGGTTTTTTTCTTCTTTTTTTCCAGATCGTTTCAAGTACTGCCCAGAAGCTGTCATTATAGAACCAATTTTTTTTTGTTTGGTTCTGCATACACGGTTAATTTTTTCTTTTATCGTAACAATAGGTGTCATAGTTCTAAAAGTCAGATGGTGTCACCACGATGTTTTTCATGAAAACCAGCAGTAACCTCCATTACCCTTCTCCACCCAGGAGGCCCACTCGCCAGAGGCAACTGATCTTGATTATTTTTAGCTCTTTCTCCTCAGATTTACCTCCATTTTTCTAAATCATATGCTTAAATTGCTATTTTTAACTTCATTAATTTTATATTCCACTTTTACTTCCTAACGTTCTCTCACCCTTCTTCCTAATATGGTTATATAACAATTTCTGGTTAAACTAACATTTTACAGTGTCATAGCTTTATAAATATAGTTCATAGACCAGCTATGAATTGTCCTTTATTACATATCCTTTTTTATACAAATTTTCAGGTTTTTTAAAAAGAGAAGATAATAGCTGTTATGATTTTGTTGCTTACAAAGTATTCTATGGATGTGAACTAATTTTCTCTCCTAGAAATGTAAAGGGTCTCTCAGGATGGTCATATTCATCAGTTCTAACGTCGTTGTTTAATTCCCTCAATCCTGGAACACTTTATCTTCCTCCTACAGTCTTGACTGGTTGCTCACTGGGTGTGTTGCAAAGTTGATGTCCAGAGACTTCCATTTGTCATTATCCTGAGAATTTCCTTACTTACCTTCTGGGTGAGATCTTGAGTTTCCCAGGTCTCACATCCTCCCCTTTCTTGGTTTACTCCATCATTTTAACAGAGACCATCTTCTGATAGTTTTCTTGGAAAGAGTGCAAAAGAACTAAACATTCCAAGTCACTTAATGTCTGAAAATGACTATTCTAGCCTCATATTTTTGATTGATAGTTTGGCTGGGTATAGAATTCTAGGTTGAGTATAATTTTTCCTCAGACAGCATAAGACATTTTCCCTTTGAATTCTATCTTCCATCTTTTAGTGTTACTTTGGGAATCTTTTTTTTTTCTTTCTGGAAATTTTATCTTGTCTTTCTGGTGTTCTGATATTTCATGATAATGCAGCTTGTGTGAATTTTTCTCTTTTGTTTTACTGGACATTCACTGAGCACTTTCAAATGGAAACACATATCTTTCAGAAGAGGGAAACTTTCTGATTATTTTCTTTTTACCTCTCTCAATGTTCTCTGATATCTCTTTCTTAAACACTTGTTATTAGGATATTAAGCTTTTTGGACTGATTTTCCAGTTTCCAAGTCTTTTCTATTGTTATATCTCTTAATCTTTTTGTTTTTACTTTATGTGTGATTCCCTCAACTGTATCTTTCAATTCATTCCCCTGTTTTGTGGCTACCATATTTTTGATTTCAAATAGTGCTGTCTTAATTTTTGTTCTTTTCTTTTAAATAGAACTATGTTCTTCATTTGTGGGTAAAATCTCTTCTAACTTTCTGAAAATATTACTTTTTGAAATTTTCTTCTGCTCCTAGCATATCAACCCTGTTTCTTTCAAATTGCTTTATTCACTGTGTGTGTGTGTTTGTTTATTTGTCTGAGATTGCTAATTGTCTATCAGACATCTATTTTCTCCTTTTTCCATAAAACAGTTTTATTCAGAACAGATATGCACCCTACTGAAAGACTACATTTACCAGCCTCCTTTGTAACTGGACGTATGAATATGTTCTGGCCAATGAAAGATAAGTAGAAGTATTTCAGGGGCTTTTAGGGAAGCTGCCTAAAGAGAGTTGACTCAACTGAGAGGTTTGCTCTTTTGTCCTTCTGCCCTTTTCCTCCTTACTACTTGGAATTGGACGTGATGGCTGGAGCTCTAGTAGTTAGCTTGGACCAATACGTTACTTGATGTCAGAAGCTTAGTGCTAGTTTGATGAAACACCTTTCTGTTGTCTTTATAGAAGAAGCCTGTGTCCCTAATGACTCTGAAGCCACATATTCATCATGGAATGCTTACTTTCAGGCTTTTACACAAAAATGATATCAATTCCTCTTATATTTAAGGCGTTATTATTTTTGGTCAGCTGCTACATGTAGCCAATCCAGTCTCAGTCTGATGTTGAGAGCTCTTCACTGATATCAGGTGATGCTGCTTGGAGATCTATTCATATTTTATATGAAGTACTAAAAAGATGATTAGAAGCTCTGCATATATATGAGTAAGGCTAGTTGGCATCTATGAGTAAAGCATTGTGTTTCACTGAAGCCTAATCATAGAGTATGCTGGCCTTTTCAACGGGGAAATCTGTGCTCTTCTTCTTAGGCTACTCTATTTTTGCAGTAAATATTTCTAATCACCTGCCAAGTATTTAGAAACTGGTATGCTAGCATGCAGTAAGCAAGTAGAGGAAGGAGGATGGGATCTGCCTGTTGATTATGTAGATGTTCTCTTAATTCTTTGTTTTCACTGTAGTGCCTCAGCATACAGGAACTGGAGTCACCCTCATTCAATTTCTTCAGAGAATAAAACTTCCATCTCTTTCTTGGGTAGAAGAATAATTGTCGTTTACTGGTTGAGGGTGTAGGAGAGGGAATCTGGCTGTCTAACTACTTCTTATGTAGACTTAAAGCAATCCTTCTTCTTTCTGCCCTACCTTCCCCTGGGAGCTCCTATTTCTGAGTCTTTCTGGGTTCTGCAACCTGAATCTCTTTGCATATTACTGGCACTTCTCTGTAGACATTTAGCATTCTTATTTTTCTGTCGTGCTAAGTCACATCCCACTCATCTATCATTTTCCATCTTATTCTTACATTGTCTTTCGCATTTTCTTTGTCTTCATGGGTATAACCCACTTTTTAATCATCTATAGTTAACTGGCTATAGAGATGCTTTTAATGTTATTTCATGGAAGAACACCATTTTCCTGAAACATTTTATCAGGCATTTGTCAACACAGAATCTCACCTGCCACTTTTTAACCCTCAGTCTTGTGGGATCTTTCTTTCACTTCTTTATACTTGTTATTTATTACCCAGAAGACTTTAATATCATCCTCTGATGCAAAGATTTCCCTGTGCTCTGCTCCCTTCTTGGACAATGTCAAATAAGACAGGGATTTGGGGATTTAGTGGCTAACACGCTTCAATCCAGAAAAGATCCCATTTTCTTTGCTTAAGTCATATTCTGATTGCTCAGCTCTAGAATCTTGTCCTAAGGTCCATATCCCTGTGCATTCCTTTTCCAATCCCCTTGGTCTCTTCTGCTTTTCTAGCTTTCTCAGTGCTTCATTGTGCTGATGTGCAAGGATTCCCTGGGATGGTATGCATATCCATTTCCTGTTTTTACCACTCATCATTGAAGTGGGTAGGTTTTTATGAGGCTACTCCAGCCTATCTACCTTGATAACTCCCTTGTCCATGGCAAATCTACCATTTAGGAGGCTATGCCAGATGCTTGGATGCCCTTTGAGAGTTATAGTCTCTTACGCTTAAGTAAAACAAAAAGAAAAAGAAACCATAAATCAATTATACTTAGGCTTTCTCCTCATCTTTCTTTTTTGGACTCAACTTGGCCCTTACAAATCTCTTGCGTCTAAGTTCTTGTTACCTCCCTTCATATCCTTCCTCCTTCTATTATCTTATTTCTTAATGGGCTATTCTATTTTAGCAACACCATTCCCTAGTATATGTTTCATAATATAAAAGCTATGTTCTTAGTCTTCCAGGCAGTTACTCCTTAGAAACCACAAATTCTTTCCTATCTCAACAAACTTGACTCTCGCCCATGGAAAGAATTGTTTTGCAACTGGATGTATGCATGTCCGTTCAGCATATCAACTGATCTCTATTCTTGGCTTCATCTTTCTTCATCTCCAAGGTCAATGCTGGTGGAGAACCATCCCCCTTGACAAGGGAGAAGGTCATGGGTAAAGGAAGCTTGAGAGGCTACGTCAATTAACTGTGACACAAACCCCAGCACCACACAGTCCTGAATAATAATCACTTATTTAGTTTACTAATGTCCTTATTTGCTAGGATTCATCTGTCTAGATTGAGCTTGGCTGGGGATGGTTCTGCTTCCGGTGTTTCTCCTCCTTCTTATGGGACCAGTTTGCGATATAAGCAAGTTCTTTGCATGGCTATGACAGACAAACAAGACAGCAAGCCCAATCACGCACATATTTTTCAAGCCGTTGCTTGCATCATGTTTGCCAATTTCCCTTTGGCCAAAGCATGTTAGATGGCCAAGTGCGGAATCAAGGGGAAGGACCCTTCCTTGGATGTTCATGGAAGTATGATCTACCTACTGAAATGAAGAGGGAGGAAGGACTGAACAGTTTTTAATCCACCTATGTGGGGAAAAACATCTTACTAAAATCTCAAAATACCCTATTCAGTAACTTTTTGTAGTTCAAACAGAAGATAAAAGGCACAGTTTAAATTTAAGTCTGAATGCTTCTGGAATCTGTGCTCTTTCCACCACACCACTGATGGCAACTCATTTTGTGATTTTAGAAACAAAATAATATGAAAGAAAAGACAGCTTAATAGACCTCAGCAAAAATTTAGCAGCCTTGTTTGAAATCCCTAAACTCATTACTAGTGGTTTAAGTGCTAAGAAAGTTAAAAAGTGACAGGAGAAAAAAAAAGTTCCTTTCCCACTCTTTCATCTCCCACCCTAATACAAAACAATCTACAAAGATAGCATTTGCTAAAATTTTGTTTAATTATCCTGGAGTTTGATGAGAGAGAATGTTTCATAATTTATAAGCCAATTCTTGTTTAGCCAAATTAGGTCTTTAATTCTTGCATATTATAGCAACTATAAAATACAATTACATGTTACATAGGAAATAAACCCATAAAATAAAATGAACCAATCAATATAGCTCATTCCCCATAGAATTCTGTTTGGTATTTTAATGAGCCAAACTCCAAAACTAAGAATCAATATCCATTATGATCCTTTTAGAAAGGAGTAGAGGTCACATCTTGTTACAAGGAGTATTATCAACAGGAAGTTCCCTCTAGCCTGTTCCTCTAAGGCCTGGGCGGCAGCCCATGGCAACAGTGCTTGGTTGATCTCATTACAGCAACATTTGCTACTACAAATAATTTAGTAGGTGCACATTTATCTATGTCAAAATCTTTCACTTTGATCGAGAGAAAGCATGAAGTCAATGGAAAGACAGGCTCAGCTCTCTGACTCACAAAATTGGGGCCTCTCCAGAGGGTGGTACGAAAGTAATATGAGCCCTTAGGCTCAAATGCTACAGTGACACTGGAATAATCTTGGAGAGCCAGGGCATTCTACTAGGAAAACACAACAGCAAAGGTTCAGGTATCAAATTGTATGGGACCAGGAAACTGTCTGGTGATCCTTCTATTTGAGAGAAAGAGAGAAGCAGGGAGAAAGGATGAGAGGGGAAAGAAAAGGAAGAAAGGAGGAAAGGGAAGCTAAAGATAAGAGAGGGCAAAGAGTGACAGAGAACTTATAATTTGCATTTGTCTCCTAGAGGGAGATCTTTTTCTGTTTTTTATTGAGGTCACATTGGTTTATAACATTATGTAAATTTCAGGTGTACACCACTATATTTTGATTTCTGTGTAGACTACATCACGTTCACCACCCAAAGTCTAATTGCCATCCGTCACTGTACACATATGCCCTTTTAACCCTTTCGCTCTCCTCCCTCCCTCCTTCCCCTCTGGTAATCACCAATTTATTCTCTGCGTCTTTGTTTTTGTTTGTTGTTGTTGTTTTTTATCTTCCACATATGAGTGACATCATATGGTATTTGGCTTTCTCCATCCTAGAGGGAGATCTGATTGAAGAGTTAAGGATCTAATCAATTCACCTGAATTTATTTGAGCCTTGGAAAATAAAAACTAGCCCTATTCAGCACTTGCTAAGTGCTCAGGCTCTAGAACTTTCTGTGGCGATGGAAATGTCTCTCCTGTACTGCTCAATATAGTAGCAATCAGTCACACATGGATGTCGAGCACTTGAAACGTGACCAGAGCAACCAAGGAACTGAATTTTTATTTTATTTAATTTTAGCAGAAATAGCCATATGTGGCTAGTGGCTAACCTATTAGACAGCACAACTCTATATTAAGACTTTATTAATTCCTTGAATCCTCGCAATAACTATTGTCATCTCAATTTTGCAAGTGGAGAGGTGAGGCACAGAGAGGTTAGCAGCTTACCTGAGGTTACACAGCTGGTAAGCATCAGAGCCAGGAATCACAGCCATTATGCTTTATACTGATCTTCAGTCCCAAATAAAGCAGATTCTATAGGAAAAGACAAAGTCTTGTTTTAGGATGACAAAAATGGAGCCAACAGGTGTGTTCCTATCTTTGGAATTTGAATGGAATGGGCCATGGTCCTAGGCTACTATCCTTGGAAGCACCTCAGAAGGCCTGTCACTGGCTTTTTAATGATCAGAGCTGGTCACTTTGAATGTAGTGGCCATAGCTTTCCCCCAGTGTGTTTCTTGGAATATCAGTCTTACAAGAATAAAAAGAGAGTGATGGAGGAGTGGAGAATAAGTGGTCAAAAGCATTAGAGAAAAATTACATACGATATTGCTGTCTTTGAGGCACAGAATACATGCAGTCATCTTAAAGGTTCTGATTCAAAACTTTTTTTGCCTTTATCTAGTGTTTCCATCATTAATTTGCCCACTAAAACATTTTGAGGGACGTGGGTGGGTAACATATTGATTGGCTGAACATACATTGGAAAAGGCTGAGTTATAGCAACTGAATTCTGCCCTGGACCTGAGGGTAGGCAAATGTGCAGAAATAAAGAGATTTATTGCAAGGAATTGGCTTACGTGATTATGGAGGCTAAGAAGTCTTAACATCTGTAGTCAGGAAGCTGGAGACTCAGGAGAGCTGGTGGTGTAGGTCTTGTCGGAGTCTGAAAGCTTGTGAACTGGGAGAGCCAAGGGTATAGTTCCAGTCCCACTCTGAGGGCCTGAGAACCAGGGGAACTGGTGGTGTAAGTTCCAGCGGCACTGAGTTGTAGTGAAGGATCAGGTTAGAAAGTTAGGCATAGTCTCCAATGCAGGAGAAAGAAGGCAGTGTAGGGGCTGGTATATAGTTGGCACTGAGTTGTAACGGGTGGTGCATAGTAGGAGCTGAGTTATAGTGTCTGGTGCAAAGTGTGCACTGAGGCATTGTGTCTCATATGTAGTAGGGACAAAGGCAGGAGAAGATTAAAGTCCCCACTCAGGCAGGAGAAGTTCCTTCATACTCAGCCTTTGTGTTCTAGTCAGGTCTTCACTGACTGGATGAGGCCCACCAATTTTGGGGAGGGCAATCTGCTTTAGTCAGTCTACAGATGCAAATGTTAGTCTCATCCAGAGCACCCTCACAGACAGGCCCAGCATAATGTTTGACCAAATGTCTGGGCACCACGTGGCCCAGTCGAGTTGACATGTAAAGTTAACCACCACACATAGGATAAACTTAATTTTAAGCAATATGTGATTTATGTTTTCTTCAACCTCCAGACATATTTTCAGATAAAATACCTACAAATTTAAAGCATTGGGCCAAAATGTTGACCTGAAAAAGGAACGATGAATAGATTTCTTTTCTTTGTGTTTGTAGACTTTTGGGGTGCTCCGTGGTACATTCGTAATTGAACCCTTTGTTTGAAATTTGGGAGCATCTTGCCTGAACAGCTGTCTAGAGATTGAAGGAGAAGATATTGAGCATGTTATCTGAAGGTGAAGCTAGCTTATTCTTTAAAGATGAGTTTGTCTCTTGTTTCCTGACGTTGCAGACACCCTATAGGCTTTTGTTTGTTTCCGAGCTCCCTCAAGCCCTTGATACAATTACATTCTCTGCCCCCTAGTTGCCTCGTTCTCCTTTTTCCACAATTTGTCAGAACCTGCTCCTGGGGCAATAAGTGATAACTACATTAATTTGTTCGTTTAGGCCATCAGCAACCATTTGTTGGGATTTTACTCCATGCCTAGCCCTGTGTCCCACACTGGGATCCAGAGAAGAGTCAGACCTCACCAGTCCTCGTGGCCTCATGGGGCCACACAGATGGGTCAGGAAGAAGGGGTCTCAGGCAAGGCTCCCCCAATGGCACGGAGGATAAGAAATGGAAAAGAGTCAGTGTTCTCAGTAGAGCACAGATCCAAACTGCTCAAAGGTTTCTAACAAGAATTTCAAGGGAACGCCAGTGTGAGCAGCCCTGTGTGAATGCCTGGGGACAACTGGAACCCCTGCCTGCCACTGCTGGCCTGGAGCTGCAGACCTGGGGAGGCCAGGGGAGGAGGAGGAGAGGGCGGCTCAGGGCACTGGGGGTTCCAGGGGTGGACTCAGACTGGTTCAGCTCCCTGAGAAGCTCAAGCTAGCTGCCCCATGGGGGATAGAGCCTCTGATGCTCTCTTGGGAGAAACCCAGCCCAGTTTCCTCCCTAACACAGGGCAAAGCAACCATATAATTTATTATCCAAATCAGAACACATTTGAGACTCAAAGCAGGAGCTCTTAGTAACTGTACCATAACAATGTTCATAAACCAGGACTGTCTGGAGGAAACTGGATAGATGGTTACTCTGCCCTGAGTTAGACTTTTATGCCAATGGCCTTCCATCACCTGCTTGGAAAGAAAGCAGTGTCTGAAAATAGTGGGATTCAATTTGTTTTTGAATAAAGCATGCCCAATTCTCAGGGGAGCTGCTACAATACGGGTTCCTTGGCCCCAGCACCAGAGATTCGATTCAGTATGTTTGGGATGGTACCTACAAACATGTTTTTAACAAACTTCCCATGTGATGATCTGAGGTTCACAGGCTGAGAAACACCAGGCCTTGGGGTTAGGGCTGGGTATGCATCTGAGCTTTTCGTTCCTGGCTGTGTAGCCTTTGGGAACATGTTTCTAGTCCTTAACTTCCTTGACTATAAAATGGGTTTAATATCCACCCCATAGAGTATTTTGCAGGTTAGAATAAGTGTTGCCAGAGTACTTAATGCAAAGCCTGGTGGATTATAAACACTCACTAAATGGTTGATATTAAGTTGAAATACGTGAAATGGCCATTTTTGTAGTTTGAAGACATTGAGTAGCAGTGACTTCATATGACTCAACCTAATAATTAAGGAAATATTCTGAAGGCGCCTTGAAGTTTGTTTTATGGGCCATTTATCTTTGAGTGTTAAGCAGGCGATGCACATGGCAGGTTCTTTGATAGAGGAAAAGGGAAGTATAAACTGCAAAGTGGAATCATGCTTCTCACTAAAGATCTCGGCCTGCTGGACTGATCTATGGCTGCATTTCTCAAACTTAGCTTGCACACAAATCACCTGGGGCCCTTGTTAAAATGCAGATTAAAAGCCTGGAGCCTGAACTTCTGCAATTCTAACACGCTCCCAGGGAATATGATGCTAATACTGCTGGTCCAGGGATCCCACTTTGGGAAGCAAGAATCCAGGAATCTTAAAGGGAGATCAGTTTTTAAAGTTGTCCCCCGGAGTCTTGACTCTCCAGTGAATAAAAATGAAGTTCTCATCTTCCTAAAACAAATGACATGAATGGGCACTGTGACAAGGGCGTCACGGTGCCCTTAAGTTAATTACTTTTTTGAAAGTATTTTTAACAAAATTACTGTGCATTTATGTTAATACAAATCCAGGAATTTTAATATATCCATATTATGATAGATGAAGCAACTTGCCTATTCAAGAGTGCTTATTATTTTTTTTTCTTATTACTATGCAGAGAAGCACAGAATTTTAGAGCTTAAGTGTATTTATTCATTCATCAAACATTTCTTTAGCATCAGTCATGTTCTCTGCACCCTGTTAGGTTCTGGGATGAAGAGAGAAAAGAGAAAGAGACCTGAGAGAATGTTCCAGAAGTACTTAAGATGGAACTGAGACCAGACCACAGAATTCCTGACCCACAGTGTTTTTTCCTTCCTATCAAATCATGCAAGTGTGGCAAAGTGATACAACAATCCTTCTAGAGGGCAGGGTTTGGAAAATAAATTTCTGCAAACCCTAATTTTATTTTTCCCGTTTTTTTTTTACCATGTATATTGAAGAAATACTCTGTCATAGAGAGAAATGGCCAAGAGATATGTAAGTTTTCCTTTATAGCATCAGTCTTCCCAACTGTAAGGTGAGAGATAGATTTAGATAATTTCTAAGGCTACTTCCAACTACAAAATTCTTTAATTCAAAACAGGGATGGGAGTTTTGGTCTCAATCTCTCTCTCCTCTTTGACCCTTTGGGCCACTGTTTCAACTTGGGACTTCATTCAGTTTCTCCCCCCCCCCCCTCCCCCCGACTCACGTAACAGCACCATCCTCTCTCCAGGAAAGTGAACATCAAGGAGCAAAGGATAACAGATTCCACAGTCTCGTTGCTGTGATGCTCTAGAGAGATTTTAAAGTGAAACCATGAATCATACTCTCCACCTACTGAACTGAATCTAAATATGGATTTAAATTCATGTTTCTGCTCCTAGGTAGATATACTCTGTAACTGAGAAGTCCAGCACAACAGGCGACTTCATAAACAGTGGGGAAGGACCAGAGGCTATTTGCTTATGCTGGACGTCCCAGGCCTGAAGATTTAGTGTGACAAATTTCTTTGAGGCCAATTTGTGGCTGCTGGCTTATCAGCCAAAGTGTGGCATTCTGAGTAGCTGGAATATTGCTGCACTTCCATCTGCTCCACCCATTTTTTTTCACCCCCACATGAGGCCAATAGCTCACTTGACTCATTGGCCTCTCACAAAAGCCAGCCAGTGCTCTTGTTCTTTTGGTGGTCCAGGACCATGTTTCCTGTATTGATTCAGATCTGCATTTGCCCATCACCAATTTTATCCCAACTTCTTTTCTCTGTGTTATTTCATCTAAGAGTATCTAACTTTCCCAGAAACCTGCATAGATAGATAGATAGACAGACAGACAGACATGATAGATGGAAGATGAATGTAATACATTTGTCATTTCTCTTCCTTGTATCAAGCCAAAAGTCCTTTAGCAGGACTGCAGGAGACGCACTATGGCTCTGTGGTGTTGAGTTGTTCATCACACATGGCTTTTGACTATGATATGAACCTTCTCAAAACCATATAGTGAGCTGATGAGTAAGCCCATAGAACTGTGATTCCCTGCATGGGCCTCATTATAGCCTGAGATGGCGCGCAGGGACTGTTGTTCATTAGGAGTTACCAGAGGGCAGAACATATTCTGTCAAGACTCATGTAGCACCCAGAAGGGCATGGGGAGCACTTTTGATTTATAAATGCCTAGAGACTGGCGCTCACTTACCACATGACTCCCGGTCCCATGAGTTAAACAGTCTTTCAGAAAGTGCATCATTGTTCATCCTAATCCTATCCTCTCTGTGACACTTAAGTCTTCTGTCCATGTCGTATTCTAGGCCACACTGACCTTTTTCCAGCAGTCCCTCCTCCCTACTCCAACACACCTAATACCCCAGCTGGCATGTGAAACACACTGTAATCGCTCCAGGGTGTGTTTCTACTGCTCAGGGCACTTCTGCCATCTTTCACCCACTCCTCCAAACCTTTCGATCCAGGTCCTCTCTGATCTCAAACTCTAGTGTCCAACTCCCAGCTTGAATGTCCATTTCCAGCCTCTGCTAGATTCAGAAAACCTACTAACCCCAATCCTGGCAGTCTGGGCCTCATGCAGTTTAACTGTTTTTTGTTTTTCTATTATTTCAACTTTTAGTTTTGCCCAGTTCTCTGGCCTTTCGTGGTCTCATGAAGACTTCCTGCGCTAGCCACTGGCCCCTAAGTTGGTACCGTTAGCAGATTTCTGGATCCACTTAGCCAGAGGGATGAGACACCTTACTTTATCAACCTCTAGAAAGATTCTGACAGTCCATGCTTAGTACTTCAGTGACAGAAGATTCATTCCACTTTAAGAGAATCCATCACCTTTAAAAAGTCTTCCTTTCTTGAACTAAAATCTGTCTTCATTTTCCTTTTTTCCATAACCTCATTTAGCTCGACCCTCTCTGTTTTAATAGAACAATTCTAGCCCCTCACTTTCACCCCAAATATTCTTAGGTGGATGTGGCAGATTGTATTTTAAAAACATGGCTGCAACAATATATCTGATCCAACAAGAACTTCGAGAATCTTTTCCCTCCTCTTTCAAGAGGTAGAGTCTATGTACACTTCCCTTGAAACCCAGCAGGCCTTTGTCACTGACTTGATGATAGCAATGCAGCAGAAGTCACATGGGGTGACTGGCTGGCTAGGTTAGCAAAGGCAACACAGCTACCACTGGACTCTATCCTTCCCTTGGGACTTGTGCCTTTGAAGCCCTGAGCCACTGTATGAGGGTCCCAACTACCCAGAAGCCGCCACGGTGGAGAGACCACATGGAGAAAGAGGGAGATATCTGAGGAGCCCAGCTGTTGGGTCTTCCCAACTCAAGCATCAGGTATGTGAGCAAAGGAGCATTAGAGATGATTCCAGCCCCCAACACTGCCTGACTGCAATCACTTGAGAGACCCTGACTGAGAAGCGCTCAGCTAAGCCCAGCCAGCTCCTGAAACTGTGAGAGAGAACAGAGACAATAAATGACAGTTATTGTTTTAAGCCAGTGTTTTGGGGTGGCTGTTACGCAGCAATAGATAACCAAAACAGCAAACACCATGAAACATGAACCTTTTTTCAAGCTCAAGTCAGTCTTTCAGCAAACATTTCCCAAGCACCTATTGTGACAGGCTAAATTGCCTGTTCCTCTAATTGGAACTCATATGATGTGCTCGTCCTCGCACTGGCCTGATCAATGACAGTCTTGTGGACACAGGTTAAATTTTGCTGATGTTCTCCTAAAGCATGGTAACCAGAACTAAAATCTACGTTTAGCATTTTCCTGGACCAGCTTGGGCAGGATGAGAGCAAACAGTTGTGTTCCTAAGCTACACCAGCCCAGTGTGGGGTTTGTTTGCATTCCAGCGCTCATGCTCACCACCTGTGACTGCAGCCAAGACATTGAACCACTCTGGACCCCAGGTTCCCCATCTAGGCAACGAGATTATTAGTAGTCACATAGAAAGGATAATGTGGCTATTAAGTGAGATAATGTATGTAAAATGTTTGGTATGATGCCTCACCAGAGTAAATGCTTACTGAATGGGAGATACCGTTATTGTTTTCATTCCCTCTTCTGGAAAAGTAATTGTTTTAATGGACCCTAAAATCAAATTAGCAGATCAACTTAGCTTTGGCAGCCACTTAAATTGTTGATTCATATGAAATTTACAGTAAGGGGAAATCTTTAAGTCAGTGCTACTCAAACCAAAAGAGGATGATGACAAAATTCGGAGGCAAGGGTCCCAGCCATCTGTACCTTGCAAGAGCCCTTAAGTACACCTGGCCCACAGACAAGTTTTTTCCTCACATACATGTGTATTAGCCACAAGCTTTTACCTTTTCCTCGTCTTGCCTTTCCTGGCTGACTGTTTGATAATAAACACTATTAAATTTCAGCCTGCTAACACTGGCTTTTGTTGTAACGTGTTGAGATATCTTTAGATAATAATTCTGTCATCAAAGATGTTCAAAGATATTTCTTTGGGCTTTATGTCCCCTGTCAATCTGACCAACACATCTTGTATATCTTCAGCTGTCATCAATAAAAAACAACATGTTGGACAAGATTCCTTCAGACTTTCACAAAAGAGCTGGCCCCAGCCTGATGTGGGCTCCTAATCCATCCTTCTTGGGGATGGACGTTCAACCAGTCATAAATCCAGCTCGCTGTGCTATCACCTGAGCCAGTTTCTGCCTCCTTTATGAAGATCATGAGAGACTTTGACAAATGCTTGGCTGAATCCAGAGGCTTTATATCTACAGGATCTCCTTGACAGGCCTGACGAGAAGCCATAATAAAAACCAATCTTGAGTAACCCATCCTTAGTGAGGCCTGGTGATCTCAGCTTTCTTTTTCTTTTTCTTTTTTAGCTTAACTTTCACCATTTCAATAATATATCCCAGCAGATTACCTGATATTGAAATTGGAATCATCAGTTTATTGAATCTACTCATTTTGAAGGAAACTTGGATGAGAGACTGCTCTCTCTGAATATTTCTTTCTTTCTCTTTCTTTTTCCTTTTCTTTCTCTTTCTCCTTTTCTTTTTTTTCTTGCCTCCTTCTTTCCTTCCTTTCTTTCTCTGCTTTCTTTTCTTCCTTTCTCTTCCTCCTTTCTTCCTTTCTCCCTTCCCTCTCCCTCTCTTTCTTTCTTTGCTTACATATTTATTTACAACCTTGAATTTGGAAACTTTTAGACATATAGAAAAGCAGAGAAACGCATACAATAACGGTCCCCACATTCCTATCACAGCTTCAACGCTTATTCCTCTGGCCAATCTGGTTTTCCTATGTCCCCATCCACTTCTCCACCAGCCACCACTGGGTTGCTTTGAATGAAATCAGATCATTTCGTTGTAAATATTTCAATATGTATGTCCAAAAACAGGTTGTTAGTCTTTTTTTTAAAAAAACACCTAACTGCAATACCATTCACAACTAAAAAATAATAATTCCTTAACATCATCAAATATCCAGTTAGCAATAAAATTTTTTAGATTGTCTTATAAACTTTTTTTCTCTTTTTATGGTTTGCTTGAGTCAGGATCCTAACAAGGTCCTTACATTACATTTGGCTGATGTATTTCTTAAGTTTCTTAAGAGACTTCTAAGTCTCCCCTTTTGTTTTTCCTTTGCATAAATTTTGTTGAAGAAATCAGTTCATTTGTCCTGTAGAATTTCTCGCATTCTGGATTTTTTGTACCCCATGGGTGTTGAACATGTTCCTCTGTCCCCCCATACTTCCTCTAAATTGGTAGTTAGACTTAGAGGTCTACTCTCACTCAAGTATGATTTCAGCAAGAATACTCCATAGGTCGTGCTGGGTACTCCCTACTGTATCAGATCACAAGGCACATAATGCCTGGTTGTCTTTCTATACATAATTCTAGCAACCTTTAAGGATATTTTCTCCTTTTTGAGAACCTGAACTATATTTTATATGTGTGCGTATTTATTTATATTGATGTTTATATTTATATATCTCACACACCTAGATCTCTGAATGACCTCTCACCACGCTTTAGAGTTTTACGTTCAGGCTGTCTCAGGTACTTGAGGGGAATTTCTCTGGAGCAGGATTTTCGATCTTATTGGAAGAACTCAGCTAAGGGAGGCCTCTAGATCCTTGCTACTCAAAGTGTGGTCCACAGACCAGCAGTATTGGCATCACCTAGGAGTTTGTTAAAATTGCAGAATCTCCTACCCTACCCAGAACTTCTTAATCAGAACCTGCATTTTAATAATACCCCCAGGTGATTCATGGACATACCAATCCTTTAGAAGCTCTGTACTAATACACCAGACCCCTCCGCAGACATGCTAAACAAGAAACTTGAGTCCTTGAGGTGTCAAGAATCCCTGGTAGATTTCAGTCTGTGAGTGGGACCCATGTTCTATTGTGATATAACTTGACTATCTATGGACCGGAAAGTCTATCTTTCGTCTCATTCATTTTTCCTTTCTCCTTCTCACTACTTTTCCTATTTGCCTCTCCTTATTAGGTTTGAAATTCAGAGTTCCGGATGTCTCAAAATTCTGAACCCTTTTGGAAACAAGATGCCCATGAAAAAGCTTTTCACATTGTCAGTATGGTATAAGGGAAAAAACATCAAACTGGGAGTCAGGAGATGTGTATGCTGGTCCAGACTCTGCGATTAATTGTGTGATTTTGAGAAAGTCACTTAAGTTTCTTGGGCCCAAATCTCCTCATCTAGAGAAAGAAGGATGTGACTTAAGCACTAAGGCCTCTATGTAAACAGTGATGATGTTGGAAGAGGCAACATAAGATGCAGCACGCAGACTTGAGAGCCGGACTCTTGGTTCTGCCACTTACCAGCTGCATGTTCTTGGGCAAACTACATAATGCGCCATGCCTCAGCTCTTCATGAGGAAAATATGGATAAATTTCATGCCTATCTCGTATGGCTGTTAAAGAGAATTAAATGGATTATTATTTGCTAAGTGATTAGAACAGTGCCAACCCATAGAAAGAGCTATGTAAATATTTCTTAATTTTTTTAAGTAACTAGTCCCCCCTTATCCATGGATAAGGCCCTCAGAGGATATCTGAAACCCTGAATGGTATCAAACCCCATATATACTATATTTTTCCTATATATACATATCTCTAATAAAGCTTAATTTATAAATTAGGCATAGTAAGAGATTAACAACAATAACTAATAATAAAATAGAACAATGATAACAGTATACTGTAATAAAAGTTACCAGAGATCGTAGCAACCTCAGCATACGATTTTTTTCTTTCCTTATTAAGTCGAGAACTTTCATCCCTTCACTTAAAGGAGGCACTTTATGGCTTCTCTTTGGCATACCCAAATTGCCAGCATCACTACTCTTGTGCTTTGGGGCCATTATTAAGTAAAATAATGGTTACTTGAACACAGGTACTGTGATACGGTGACAGTTGATCTGATAACCAAGATGCCCACTGGTTAGTAACAGGTGGGTAGTATACAATGGGGATACTCCACACAAAGGGATATGCAGTCCCGGGCAGGACTGAGGAGGATGGTGCAAGATTTCACCACACTACTCAGAACAGCATGCAATTTAAAATTTCAGAATCATTTATTTCTGGAATTTTCCATTTAATACTTTCAAACCACAGATGACCCTGGGAAACTGAAACCGCAGAAAGAGAAACCACCAATAAAGGGGGACTACTGCAGTGGATTCTACCATCATTTGGGCCTGTTCCCTCTAGGAAGAAAGCCTCATGCTTGCTGTCTACTCAGCAGATGCGGAGAGGCAAGTTATAAGCATGAGTTGTCAGGTCACGTATTCACTCTACAAATATTTCTTGAGCTCCCCCTGTGTAAGAGATCCTGCTGAGAAGCCAAGCAGTGTTTATTCTAATACAGCACAACCAGCACAAGACAGCTACTGAAGGGCCCGCCTTTCCTTGTCTTCCACCTTCTGTCTGTTTCCCACTCATGATCTCCGCATACCCTCTGGAATATTCCTCAGTATCTGGCGTTTAGATACCATGCTTATGACTTGTGTTTTGCATCTGGATGTGATCTGGTTTGCAGAGCATTCTGAACTCTGTTCCATAGAAGCTCTAATATTAGCTCCAGAACCACAGAATTTGAGCCCATGATCACCAAAATGGCACATAGCCTGGACTCTCCTAGCTCTCAGTGTTGGGGAGCGACAGCTATCAGACCTTCCAACCAACAACAGAATTAATTCCGAGATGCTATATCAGTTACCTATTGTGCCTTAAAAACCCCCACCGAACTTAAAGGCTTAAAACAGCAATCATATCTTTAACTCATGATTTAATGGTCAACAATTTAGTTGCAGCTTAACTTGGCCTTGGCAGGGCTCCTTCATGCACCTATGATTAGCTGCAGGCCAGGTGGACAGGTTTGCCGACGTTGGCTGGGCTTTCTCATATCTCTGAGACTTTATCTGGGACAACTGGGCTCCCTTGACTCTGGTCCACATGGTCTCTCATCCTTCAGCAGCTTGGGCTTCTTCACATGGTGAAGTCAGGGGCCAAGGAAGTGTGTGGAAGAGTGCCAGGTTCTTGAGGCCCAGGCTCAGAACCAACACAATGTCCCTTCAATACATTTTATTGGTCGAAGACATATGCAAGACTCAAAGGGAGGTGAGATAAACTTTATCTCTTGATGGAAGGAGCTGCAAAGCCACACTGCAAAAGACATGCATATGGGGAGGAGTAAAGGTTTGTGGCCATTTTGGCAAACAATGTACCATGAATAGTTCATGTGTAGTCCTATCTGAGGACAGGGGACTAGAAGTAAGTAGTTCTTGTGCTGTCCCACTGCCTTCTGCCTGCATCTAAGTAAATAACCTGTCAGTCAACAAGTGACCAATCACTCTGAGAATGAATCACTTGAGAGCAGCCCATTCTGAAATCTAATATGTGCAGAACCAAAGAGGAGAGTTTCTGAAGCTGAGGTCTCGAAGCTGAAAATTCTCGTCCTTGCCTCTTCAGGAGATTCGAGATGAGGTTTAGAGGGGACATGCAAGACACGTCTCCTTGGACTAATCTTTGAATAATTCTAAACAAGTCACAGGAACTCCCATATGATAGGTCCCCAGGCAGCTCACTTCCCTTTGTGTGTTATTTTCTTCTAACATAACATGCTTGTCAAAGCGGTGCAGTATTACAGAGAAATGGGCTGTGGAAATGCATGCAAAATAGCGTTTTATATTTTGATGCACCGGAAGTCAAAATGAACATCATACAAGCCGTTTAATTTTGAAACCAATTCTTGTGAAGCTTGTTTCATTGCTGTTCAAAATTCAATTGTTCTCCTTTTGAAAGTACCTTCTCCACCTAATGTTTTTTCACCATTCAGTGTATGGGGGATTTTGTTTAGTGGAGGACAGGCATTACAACCCGAGACAAAATCTCCCCAGATTCTTGGGGAATGGGTTCTGCCCAAGAGCACCATTGCAGTATTCTCTTTATGACAGTCTATTTGATGCCTCCTGATTGAGTGCAATATCTGTTTTATTATTTTTTTATTTAAATTTAGTGGGAAATTGTGCAAACTATACCATTCACTTCTTTCTCCTTTCCTGTCTCCCCTCGCCCCAACCAAAATAAGAGGGCAGATTTCATCCTGGGGGTGACTTTTACTTTGCTTCTATAGGGAAATATCATCACATGTTGACTCATTTTTGGTTTTGTGGACTTTTAAATACGTTTTATTGATCAAAGTTGATAGTGTCTCTCTTTAGGATCCATGCTGTTATCTTGTGTGCCTTCTGGGCCTGAGAAGGTACAGTGTTTTTTCAGTTCCCTTTATTAGCAAGGCTTAACATCATCCTGGCTATCAAAGGAGAACTATTTATGAGGTCCACCTCCCTTATCACAGAGCAGGCAAAAGGGGCAAATTTGGAGTTAAGAGACAATATATTGATAACTGGAACAGTCACAGGGGAAGGAAAAGAAATAATGGAGAATTTAGCACCATTTGTTTTTCCATCTCCAGAAGAGAAAGGATGGGTTTATACAAAAATAATACATCTATATCTTCCTGTATCTCCAAAGAGATTTCTCAGAAACTACTTATAAAATTTCTATCACTTTAATGAATAATTCTTATAAAATGATAAATTTGCGGATGTTAGTATAGAACACAATTCCAAATTGTTTGGATAATATTGTATTAAAATTGCTTACATGATTTTAGCTATGATTTACAGGTAAATGCTAATTAATTATGCCTTTAAGCCAATGATTGCAATTAGATTTCTTAGACTATACGACTATAGCAAAATATGACTTTCCAGAAACAACATGCTAATTTTTGGAAAGGTAACACAAAAACCTCGAAAGCTCTCTTAACACAGTAACATATCTTGAAAGACTTGTTTGGTTTCATTCAGTCCCATCTTCCCAACAAGTATTTCTTACCCAGTTGCCTTAAGATTGATTCTCCAGAAGTGTGCAAGTGATTTATTAAGGAAGTGCTCTCAGTGAAGACCAATGGGGAGTGGAGAAGCAGGACAGGGAAGGGAGGAAGCCAAGCAGAGATGTGATCTCTGGTAAAGTCCCTCTGGGTTATTAGTCACACCTCAGAGTTGTCACTTTCTGAGGCAAGGCAGCCGGGGTTTTTATACTCCTGCACCCATAGCGGGAGGCATGTTCTTCTGGTACTTCTACCTCTCTGTTCATGCAGGTAAAGTGGGTTCCAGTAGGTTGACAGGAGTCCTCAGAGATGAATCTATTGGAGCTGAAAGCATGTGTCCCAGGGTAGGAGTGGGCGTGTGCAAACACACACACTCACAATTTAAATAAATAAATACTAAAGAGGGATTTAAGGAGATCTGGACAGAGTGTGACATTATCCTCTCCACCGTTGTTTTTCCTTTATTCTTTATTTCTTCCTAAATAGCATAAAACTGTCGACCTTGAAAAGCTGAGGGGTTTGATAAGGACTTTTAAATTCAATTCAATACAGGGAAATATGTACAAAGGTAGTAAACAAAACAGGGAGATGAGAAATCAGGGAAGTCAATAAGAAAAGGACTGAAAATTGTCTATTGTGTATAAGAGGTAGGCAGTGATTGTTAACTTGAAGAGAGATTTTCCGTAGTGTGGTGGAAACCAGATGACAGTAGTTGAGAAATTATCACTGGTTATATAGACTCCTGCAACAGAGATGGCTGTTATCTACCCAGTATCCATCCTTTCATTTTATAAGAGAACCTCAATATCGTTAGAGGAAGCAAAAAGCCCAGACAAAAAAAAAAAAAAAAAAAAAGCTGTTTTAGCCTCCTTTGAAGTTAAGTGTGGTCTAAGTCTGGCCAATAAGATGTAAGAAGAAGTTGGCTAATGGTGCTTTTGGAAAAATTCCTTGATAAAAGGGCTGACTCAGCTGGCATGGACATTTTATCTCTGCCTATCCAGCTCTATCTTCCTTCCTCAAACCTGGAGATGATACTGGAGGAGATTCAGCCATTTGGGGACCACAAGTTGCCTAGGACACACAAGGGATGACTGAGTGGAAAGACAGAAGGACCATGGGTCCTCGATGACATTGTGAAGCTGCCATATCAGTCAGGGAATTCATAACTCCAAAGTTATTATTCCATGAGAGAAATAGAACCTTTAATTTGTTTAAGTCATTTTGGCTTCTCTGTACTAGTAGCAAAAGGCAGTTTCTCCATGATATGATTATTTTTCAAGAACCTTAGCAGTGAAGGAGTGAAAAGTTGTGTGGTAACTAGAAGTACACAGAACTTCAAAGGAAGGTGTCTTGGTTTGGGTTTTCCCAGAAAGCTGATTTTGAAACAAAGATTCAAGTGCAAGTAGTTTATCTGGGAGGGAATCCCAAGAAGTACTTCTAAAGAAGTACTAAAGTGAGACAGGGAAAGAAGAAAGCATTAAAAAAGAATGTATTTTTAAGCAAGTTCCTATTTTGGGCAGCTGGAGTTGAATCATATTGGAAAACTTTTGGCAACAATATAGAACATATGCCTTAGAGTTTATTCCACCTGATGGGTGAGGGAGCTGGGGTATTTATACACCAATTACCATTAATCACTGGTAGAAGGCTGCTCTGGAGGTAGGGGGAAGTTCATGACTTCCAGAGAACTTTTCAGCTTGCTGAAGGAAAGGAGTATGAGTTCTGGTGGCCAAAGGAGCAGTCAGACAAAAGATACAGTTATCAGCAGTTTGAAGTCATGCTGGTGTGCCCTGAAATGGAAGAAGTTAAGGACATATGTGTGGCGTGCTCACAATATCTGTTACACAAGGGTGTGTTCTGTTTTGTTTTTGAGCACGAGAAACTTGAACACATTTATAAGTCAGGGAGAAGGGATCAATAGAGAGGGAGAGGTTTAAGATTTAGGAAAAAGAAGAATTCATTCATGTGTCAGGGTGTCAGAAGAGAGGTGATATCCTGAGCTTTGACGGGAGGATGGAACAGCTACAGAATAGGTGGCCCATGTTTAGAAGTGGAAAGGGAGGAGAGAGGGATGGTGGTGCCTGCAGACAATTCTCTAGGTTGAGGGTTGAGAGATCGATGTCTACCTTATGTCACGATTTTAAGTTATTAACGTGCTATGAAGTCATCTTTTTCAATGAGGGAATTGGTATTTGTTAGGTGACTAGAGGCTAGTTCTGAAGGTTTGAAATAATCACTGAAGGGAATGAGAAGGGATGCTGACCAACAGTACCGCTGCATTGTTCACCCCCAGGGGCACCATTCACGTAATGATGTGCAGCATGACAGTCTGCTGATCAATGAGGAGGAAATGGTTTGAAAAGCAACACAGATGGACCAGTTGAAATTGAACATCAAAAAATTTTAGCGGCACTAAGATTTATACGTGGAGACATTTACTTCAGTGGGGCTCAGACTTAAGCCTGGTTGGATTGATTCACAGTAGGATATTTTCAAATAAAGTTCAGTAAAAAGAGAAAGAGGCAAAAGAGTTTAGCGTCTTAGAAGACATTGAATTAATGGATTGTGGAGTCAGGCAGACTGGTAGGAAAGTGATCAAGGAATTGGAGGTGTTTCTGAAGTGAAAGAACAAGGGTGGGAGAGCAAAAACTGAGGAAGATGGAAGAAGAGGAGGTTGTATATACAAATAAGAAAATGGGGGATACTCGACGTGGCTCAATCCTGAGAAATACGGTCCAGGAACATGGGTTGATGAAATTGGATGCAAGTGAAGATTATGGTCAAAATGGACAATAAAGACCCTGGGGCTCACAGGGTTGGGAAACACGCAGCATGAATATTAACATGCCTCTCTTCTCACCCATGGCAGACATTACCAGTAGTCACGGCACTGGTGGCATCATTATCCTTTTCAAACAGCGCTGCTAATTGGTGTGTTGTCATCTGAGAACTTGGGTATTTTATACAGAGGGTGATAAACAACTATTTAGACTCTCTGTTGCTGTTTATACACAGTGTGCCTGGACTAGGCAATGTAAGCTTAGGTCCTTCCTGAGTTTGTTCCTGGCTAAGTGACCCTGTGTAGGTGACTTAATCTACACACTTGCAAATTGGGCCTTGTGACGCCTACTTTGCCTACCCCACTGGGAAATTGTAAAAAGACTGCTCTTAGAAAAAGTCAAGGGGCTGGCCCTGTGGCCCAGTGGTTAAGTTCATGCGCTCCGCTGCAGGCGGGCCCAGTGTTTCGTTGGTTTGAATCCTGGGCGCGGACATGGCACTGCTCATCAAACCACACTGAGGCAGCGTCTCATATCCCACAACTAGAAGGACCCACAATGAAGAATATACAACTATGTACCGGGGGGCTTTGGGGAGAAAAAAAAGGAAAAAAATAAAATCTTTAAAAAAAAAAAAAAGAAAAAGTGGAAGATGCTATACAAATATTTGTCAGTGATATTAGCCATGTAGAAATCTACAAGCAGTGACATAAAATGGAGCAAATATGGGACTAATTGAAGAAGACTACCTGTAGACCGAAAATTCAAGGATAGACTCTGTGTTTTGTTTGTTTGTTTGTTTTTCCTGATCTCCGCTTCTTGGGCATATTTTAGTGCAAACTAAAGCATTCATTCCAAGTGATTGCAACACTGATTAAAGAAAAAAAAACACCCACAAAAGCTCAATTATTTAAAGAACTGTTTAAAAGAAAATTGAAAGTTAGAAAGATTACACAATATGGCCCCAGCCTGCAGAACTGGATCACTCTGATATTTCCTGTTTTTTATTTTTCCTACAAGTTTCCTGTCTGCCGCAGAGACCCGGAAATTCCTGTCCCATTGCTGGTGTACTCATGATCAAGTGTAAATTAGACCCATTGAATTTTATGGTTTGGCCCTATTTGACCATTCCCACATCAACCTGACAGCTCTCTGTTATATTTTTTCAAGGAGAAAGTGAAATGTTATTATTCATGTCTCTCCTGCTGGAACTCACAAATAGGCGGAACTTCTTTCCTGTACCCTGTGAGAAGATTCAAACGCCATGCTGGCGTTTCCGCCTGTGGTCAAAACAGAAACTTGTTTGTTTTCTCTCAAATTTATTTGGAAAGGATGTTGTTAGAGCGATGCTGTTTGAGTTATTGTAGCTAACCTTTTCCAGTGTCTATGTCCAGAGGCATAATTGGATTTCCAAAATGAACTCCATCCACAACACCTACAGAAAGATGCTTCAGCTTGTTTATTCTCGAAATTAACGCTGCTTTCATTCTTTCTCTCTCTCGCTCAAAAGTCTACAGAGTAGCAGGACTTAGTGAATGGCACATTTATTAGTTATTCACAAAAAATAATAACTAAAAGAGTAGAGATGCAGTAACAAAAGTGATCCCAGTAGCTGCCTCTCTTTTCCTCTTCTACTTTCATACTGCATGTACTTGGATAATGTGTTTAATCAAGTGGAAGAGGCCCCGTATTTCTCATTGTTCCAGCAATCTCTTGTGACCTCTCAGATAAAATTTAGTGGCATCAAGCTCTAGTAGCCACTTCTGCTGGTGGAGTATCATTATTCTTACAAATCGTACGTCATTGTACGTTTGTGAGTGGGCCATTATATACTGTAAATAGTACAAGCCCAGCAGCTATGCCCAGTGGGCTGCAGCGAGGGCACTGCCAGGTGGGTGGACAGAAAGGTCAAGAGAAAACCAACTCTTCACTCTGAAACGCACACCCCTGGTTCCTGAAGGACAGGTGCCGGTCACTTTCAGTGGCTGAGTATTGGTTTGGAAGCCAGGCAGGTGTGGTTTGGGTCTCAGCTCTGCCATTGGTGAGCTCGAGCACATTCCTGACCGCCTCTGCACTTCAGCTTCTTGAGCTTTAAAGGGAAAATAATATTCCTGCCTCCTGGGGATGTGAAGTGGTACAGTTGTTTTGGAAACCAATGGCTGCAGCTATTAAAATTAAAAATATGCATATCCTTCAAACCGGAAACCACTTCTGAAATCTATCCCATAGACATAAAAGCCCCAGTGCACAAGGACATGTGTACTCTGGTGTTTGTGCAGCATTATTCCCAGTGCCCACAAAACTATTATGGGAATAGATGAACGATTTGGAACATCTATGCCCTGTAATATTTTAGAATATTGTGGAGCCCTCAGAATGAACAAATTAGAGTTTTTCATGGTGATATTTTCGTGAGGTATGGTTGAGAAAGAAAAACAAAATGCAGAGAGGGGTGAATCATACATGTCAGTTTGGTACATTTTAAAAGCCCGTATGTATGTATATATGTGTGTAAATTCGTGTGTACATGTGTTTGTAATCCATATGAGTATGGGAAAATAACATGGAAATGGAAATATGCATGCCTGGATTACCTTGGAGGAGGGGAGAGCCATGTGAGGATGTGGTCACGAGAAATGGAGTAGGGAATTAAGAAAAAAGGAGAAAGAAAGAAAAGATCATGCTTAAAAATGTTTATGATCTGTTACGGGCTGAGCTGTGTGCTCCCCAAATTCACATCTTGAAGTCCCAACCCCTAGCACCTAAGAATGTGACTGTTTTTGGAGAGAGGGTCTTTCAAGAGGTAATTAAGGTTAAATGAGGTAATTGGGGTGGGCCCCAATCCAATATGACTGGTGTCCTTATAAGAAGAGGAGACCAGGACACAGAGGGAAGGCCATGTGAAGACACTGGAAGGAGACGGCCACCTAGAAGCCAAGGAGAGAGGCCTCAGAATAAGTCAACCCTGCCGAGACCTTGATCTTGGACTGCTAACCTCTACAGATGTGAGGAAATAGATTTCTGTTGTGTAAGCCACGCAGTCTGTGGTACTTTGTTATGGCAGCCCTAGCAAACTAATACATGATCACATGTTTCTATGTAATTGTGTTTGGATAGATGTACGTATGTAACTAAATTAAATGTATCAAAAAATGCCTGCCTCACATGTAGAGTATCAAGTACCCGATAAATAGCAACTATGATCATTGTTGTTGTTACTATTATCATTGTTATCATCTTCACCCAGCACTATCCAGCTAGTGTTTTCATTCTCATTATTTTGTTTAGAAATTCCTAGTTTTGATTTGTATCGAAAGAGTTGTTTATAGAGATTTTCCGTTTTCAGGTGGAAGCATCTACTTTATTTTTTTTTTAGGAAGATTAGCCCTGAGCTAGCATCTGCTGCCAATCCTCCTCTTTTTGCTGAGGAAGACTGGCCCTGAGCTAACATCTGTGCCCATCTTCCTCTACTTTATATGTGGGACGTCTGCCACAGCATGGCTTGCCAAGCGGTGCCATGTCCGCACCAGGATCCGAACCGGTGAACCCGTGGCCGTCAAAGCAGAACATGTGAACTTAGCAGCTGCGCCACAGGGCCGGCCCCTGTTTTTTTTTTTTTTTTATTGTTATTTATTTCTAGTTACTTATTTCTATTTTTATCAGAGAACGCTGTTTAGTTTCTTTCTACTTTATAGAATTTATTGTGGTTTATTTGTAAAGTTTTTCCACATGTAGCTGAGAAGACGTTTTCAGTGATTGGGCTGTGGTGTGTAATGTGTCTCCATAAGATCCACATTAGTGTTCTGTGTGTGAAGGGCACCATCCCTTATGTCTGTCCACTTGATGCTGTATTTTGTTGTATATTCTTGTGGGTTTTTTCCTCTAGGAAGTCTGTTTTTGCTTTTAAGAACTTTCCTTTTTGCTACTTAGAAAGGGTTTGTATTTTCGTCTAGTATTTACCCATATATTAATACTTTTCCATGTTCTTATTTTCCCTTCCTTACTTAGGCTTCTCCTGTTTGATTTGTCATTTCCAAGGACATCCTTTGTATCTCACCTGTTACTTATGTGACAATCACTGAGCTCATTCTGCTTTTACCCTTCTTCTCCCATTTTTCAGTTGTGCTGTTTCAACTTTATCGAAACATAAAACATTGACAAACTGTCCTTCCACCCTTCCCACCACCTTTGTCTTTGCCTTGGATCTACAAATGAATACGCAATAAATACGTGTGTATGTTTGTATATAGGTATGCATTATAAAATTTTGACAACATTTTCGAATCATCTCTTGGTCATCTCTAGTAGACTTTTCAAGAACTTACGAATACAGTATTACTTAAGTTCCTACATGTTTAATTTTTCTAAAATAGCTTTTCTTCTAGAAGGTTGTCTGGATTAAAAAGAAAAAAACAAAAACCTTGGTTCCCACTTTCTTTCTTTGAGTTTCAAGGAAATGTTGCTCCGTTTTTTTTTTTTTTTTGCTTTACATGTTGCTTCTGAGAAGTCTGATGCGAACTTGATTTTTCGTCCTTTGCAAATGATTTGGTCATTTTACTGAAAGCCTGGCGTTATTTATCTCTTAAAATCTAAAACTTATTCTAGGTTATAACTTGGAGCTGACAGTCCTGGGCACATGGTGGGGCTTTTCAATAGGCAGATTCCACAATTTTTTTTCTTCTGGAGTATTTTCTCAGACTACATATTTAAATATTAGTTGTACTCCACTGTTTGGCTTTTCTCCTTTGTGGATTCCACTTATACTTATTCCAAGAATTCTTACACTTTCTCTCAGATCCTTTGTTTCACTTTCTTTATCTTAACTGTTTTTATTCATCTCCTCAGTATTTCATAATTTATTTTAAATCAAGTTGATTTTCCCTTAGAGATTTTGTAATTTAGTCTCCATTTCTGACATAGTGTTTCTTTTTATTCAAATTATTTTCTGTTTCATTGTCAGTTTCACATTTTCTGCACATTCTCTTCTATATTTCTTATTTGAAGTGTTCTCCTGTCTCTGCAAATAGGTAGATGTTAATGACAAATAATTGTTAATGGCGTGTAATTCACAGTGAAATGTTCTATGCAGTTTTCTTCTGCTTTTCCTTTTCTTAGAATATTTTCATTAGGTAAAAACATTTAATCCACTGCTTCCTTATTCTTACAATAGCTTTACATGGATGTTGTCTGTATTGTTTTCAAATGTCTTGTATTTAACTGGATGGTCAATAAAAAATGTAGCAGACAAGGGGTTTGGATGGCTCAAAAAATGTCTTAGTTTAAGAGTGCCCTCTTCTGTTGGGGCAGTGAAATGCATTTTCTCTAATATACGGCATCTGTTATACTCATTTTTTTTCCTGCAGGTCTCTTAATTTCCACAACTTGTTTTGTTTTTTCTTCTATAGCACATTCCTATTTCAAATTGCCTACCTTTTCCTTAGAAAGGGAGCTTTATCAAGACTGCCAACTCTAGCACCGTGCGTTTCTTTATCTCCAGATTCTTCCATCATTGGTGCTCTGTTCCACCAGGTCAGAAGTGACCTGAGAGTGAGTTCATTTGTCATCTGCCCGTATTAGAACCCTGCAGCGTTCTCCAAATTAGGGAGCATTGATATCTCTATAAGACTGATTACTTCCAATCCTTGAATATGGTGTGTCTATCTATTAACGTAGGTCTTCAATAATTGATCTCAATGAAGTTGTGCAGATTTTGATGCAAAGGACTTGAACAAATTTTTAATTAGATTTATTCTATTCTGAGATGGCTGTGTTCTTTTTATAATAAGCGTATAGTTAGTTTTTGTTTATCCTGTTCAACAATCCAAATAATCATTTAGGGTATTTAGTTTATTTATATTTAATGCAATTACTGGTATATTGGGATTTAAATACATCATCTTTATTTATGATTTGTTTTGACGCACCGTTTTCTCTTTTTGCCTTTTTTATTCAGAGTAATAAAAAATTTAAATTATTTTATAGTACCATTCCTCATTTTGAGACTAATTGTTTTAAATTGGAGATTTTTAGTTATTAACTGCAAATTATAATTATTTGCAATTAAAAATATAAAGTTAATATCTAACATCAATGAATCTCAAAAATAATAGATTTTTGTTTGTTTATTTTTCCTTTGCTCTTTGAAAACTTTTTTGTTAGTTTTAGTTTGTTTTTAAGAAGGCAGGAGATCACAGGTTTGGGAGAGCAGCTGCAGGGGTGAAGTCACATGTAAGAGACTTTGGGGAAAGACCGTTGCATGCTGGGCAATGTATTCTCACCTCTTTGCAGCCTCTGCAAGACTTTAGTCAAGATATATTTTTGGGGGGGTTTGGAAATGGGTTTGTGTCTTTTTGTGTGTTTAACTCTGTTGAGATTGCTCACGAGACAGATCAATTTCATTACATTTGGGGATTTGCCCAGGGTTTGAGTACCAGTCAGGATTCAGCCAGAAAACAGAACCTTTTCTGTATAGTTTAATGGAAGCAATTTGCTGTGAAGACCTAGTAACTAAAGTATCAGAAGAGCTGAAGAACCAGAGGAAGGGGTAAGGCAACTCCAAGAATGGTAACTGCAGGAAGCTGCTTCCATCCTTTGGGGATGTAGGACAAAGGGGTGGGGCAGTGATACCAGAGTCCAGGAATTGTGGCCACCTTTTGGGAACTGTAACCATCTTGGAGTCTGTCTGACAGGTACAAGAGCCACACAGCTACTGTTAGAGATACAACCCAAAGCAAAGAAAGAAGGGATGCAAAATATTTTGGTTTCTCCTTTCAACCACATTGTGATCTCCTGTCAGTGTCTCCCATTGGCCAAAACAAGTGAAAGCTAAGAAGTGAGGGCAGCTGGGAAGTGTAGTTTGCAAGAGTTAGTCCCCTGTGATTCAAAGCGGAGCAAGAGAATGAGGGAGAATGGATCCGAGAATAAACAGGCAAATGACTGGTGTGCCACCTCTTGTTACCAGATCTTTCTTACACATTCTGGATGATGTCCAGGCACAAGCAGACTATGCCTGAGTGGTTCAGTTGTCCTGTTGATGGCCAAGCTTGTCACACTAGGAGTAACTTAAGGATGTGGTCTATGACTAGTCCTGGCCTACCTCTGAGGAGTATCTTGATCTGGGTTAAGAATTGGTTTATTCCTATCTATTAGAATCTTATAGGTGGCAGATGTGTTTTGAGAAGATTGAGTCCTTCTTTTTTTAAATTTTTTTGCTGAGGAAGATTTCCCCTGAGGTAACATCTGTCGCCAGTCTTCCTGGGGTTTTTGTTTGTTTGTTTTGTTTTTTGCTTTAAGAAGATTAGCCTTGAGCTAACATCTGTGCCAATCTTCCTCTACTTTGTGTGTGGGTCACTGCCACAGCATGACTGATGAGTGGTGTAGGTCCATGCCTAGGATCCAAACCATGAACCTGGGCCACCAAAGCCGAGTGTGCCGAACTTTAACTACTATGCTATGAGGCCAGCCCCGAGTCATTCTTATATGACTTCTGGTTCCAGATCAGAATGTTTTTATGGGCTCCTGTCAGGAGGGATAACCTCCCCAGAAAAGTTTTTCTGATGCAAGAGATCTAAGCCAGTTCATCCTCTCCTGATGTGCATCCCCCACCTCAACTTCAGCCTCTAGAAGTAAACCCTCATCTTGTTGCTGCCCAGTTGCCCCTGCCTGGTGACTCTGCCATCTTGGGGGAAGTCTTGGCTAGATGGCTCAAGCTTGGCTATATTCACTGGCATTCCCTTGACTGGCACTTATCATTACTCACTGTTTCAAGTAGTGAAAATGCAGGATGCTACTTGCCACTCCGCTGTCATCCTTATCTTCTTTTTTCTAATTATTTTTCCCAAATAGGAAAGTAGAAAGGCACAAGAAGATGATCAAATTCACTGCGTAAGCAGAAGTTATACCTGGAAGAAGCTGTTGGCCAACCCCGCCTAAGGCCGACTTTACTTTCTGATATCATCTTGCTAATTTATCTATCTACTTACTTGACTCCCCCCTCACTAGGATATCAGCTCCATGAGATCCAGGACTCGGAGTTTTTGTTCCCTACTCTGTCCTCAGCACCTAGGACATTGCCTGGCACATCTTAAGTGTTCAATAAATAGTTGTTAAATGAATGAAACTACAAAAGAGACTGAGAAATAACTAAGAGGAAGAAGAGAGACACAGGAGGGTGTAGAGTCTTGTAAAATAAAGGAAACAAGTTTCAAGAAGTAGATAATAGGCAACACTGTCAAATATTGTTGAGAGATGAAGTAATAGAGGCACTTTGAAGTAGCCATTCAATTCGGCGAGAAGGAGGTCATTGGTGACCTTGCCAAAAACAATGTTCAGTGAAATGTTAGGAGCCTGAAGAGTGAATGCTGAGTGGTGAGGAAGAGGAAACAGTAAGTGTGGACAAGTCTCAATAAGTTTACTAGTAAAAGGGTGAGTGAGAAAGAGTGGTAGCTGGAAAAGAGTTTCTTAAGGTGATAGGGCCTTGAGCATCTGGATGTTCTAATAAGAAGGAGCCAATAGAATGGGAATGTGAAGATACAGGCAGGATTGGGAACAGCAAGATTTAGGAGGAGGTAGAAAGACTGTAACCCAGAATATGAGTGATGGGATTAGCCAGAGCAAGGACCAGCATCTCTCCTACTGTAACAGGAGGGGAGGGAGAAAGGCTGGGAAGATTCAGGCAAATTTGGAGGCTGACAGTGGGAAAGTGAGGAAGTTCTGTCTGGTGACTTAGTTTTTCTCTGTGATGGTTAGATCGCCCATTCTCTCAGTAAGTACTCACGAAGAGCATATTCTGTGCCCATATTCTGCTGAGTCCTGTGAGTAGTGAGCAGAGATTGACATGGGGCTGGTCCGTGAGAAGCTTAGAGGCTAATGGGGAGATTGTCTTTAATCAAATGATCACATCCCAAACTGTAAAAATACAACAGAACTGGGATTGGCAAGAGATGCATTGATCTGCATGGTTTTGTGATTTTCTGTGATTGCAGACTTGGCCGTTCGGGAGAAACTCAGAGAAAAAGCAAGGCAAGAGTGCAAAAGGAAGATCTGGGTGCCTGGGTGTGGGCAAACAAGACTTAGCTCAGAAAACATGAGAGATTTCCCCCTGGTGCATGAGTTTGCCCATCTGGGGCCAAGCCTGAGGCAGTCGCTGCTCTGATAAAGGATCATTGGGCAGGTCTAACCCACCAGGTAAGAGTTCAGCTTGCCACCTTCCCATATCCTCCCGTGGCCACTGCTGTCTTCCCACAGGGAACTGGCTCTGATTGCTCATTACTCTGGGACAAACTCTTTCCTGATAGAGAATCTGATTCCAATAATCTACTTTTGTGTCGATAAAGTCCTTAGAGATACCAGCAAAAATTAAAATGAACTCCAAACTCTGTAGCTCAGGGTTGAAACTCACTGGCTTCCTAAACTTTGAGATTCTGTAGGTAAAATCTCAGCTCTAATTCTGTTTGAGGAAAACAAAAAGTAAGCAAGAGTTCAAAGATCTAGATGCTAATTGGTGTACCGACTCTAACTAGCAGTGTGACTTTGTCACTTCACCTCTCTATTCCTCAGTTTCTCCTTCGTTGATTCGATGAGTTTTCAGTTGTATGATCCATCCTATTACTTTTAAGAGGAATTTACAAAATGTACAACTTGATTTTTTTTTTAATTCTGAATATTAGGCACCTTCTATATGTCACAATAATTAGGTAGGTTGACTAAGTGTCAATTTAATTACTAAGCTTGTTTCTCAGCTCTCATTTTCATAATTCTCCACCCTGCCGCTAGGTTTCTCTACCCTTGACATATTTACTTTCTTACCTTAGCACATTATTTGCACTTACTTCCCCTGAATTTCTGCCTCTTCATTTAACACTGTGACTGTTCTCGTCCTTCTTTGATTAATGATTTTACAGAGTACAAGCTAGAGCTGACTTTTCTGAAGCAGAGCCATCTATTTATAAAATTAGATACCTCATTATTTAAAAATATTAGGATGAGCACTTCGTTGCTTCTACCTAAAGACTTTCAAAAACTTAGCATCACAGACCATGAAATGTTTGGGTTAGAAGTGATATTCAGCCAGATGAATAAGCTCCTTGACAACTGGCCACCTGGCTTGAGCTCATGTCCTAAGAAATGCTCTCCGAGAGCTTTCAACTTGCTACAGGGATCTCTCCATGATGAGAACACTGGGTGGGAGGAGCTTGTTTATAATTTTCTCAATTGAACAGCCGACCATGATATAAAAGGAGGAATCCTGTGTGGCTGGACTGAAGAAATGAGTAGTCTGTAGGGAAACTAAGTAAATGAGGGCTGACTTAGTTTACTTTCTAGAAGAACCATGAGAAGTGGGTCTCTCTCTCAGGTCTAATTCCTGCCTAACCCCCCTCCGTCAACACACACACACACACACACACACTCACCCCATTAGAACTGGAAACCACTGGCTTGTACAGTGCACACTAGACAGAAGGTTGGCTGTGGCCCTAGAGAAGAGTGCAGTGGAGTTTGGAGAGCCGAGTGGTCCATTTCCCTGAGGGCCTTCTAAATAGAAACCACTCTACTGGATGGATAACAACCATAGTGAGTGTTTCCTTGCTGACTAAGGAGGAAGCAAGACTTTACTTTTTGAAAAGCTGAGGCCTATCTACCAAACTTAATCGGAGGAGTAGGTAATAATCAGCTCCCAGAGCAGGAACATTGTCCCCCCGAGGTACCCATCACCAAGCTTCACTATTGTCATGTTTTGCTACTTGTGTTTCATCTATCCACCAACTGTTTTTCTCCTGCACTATTTTAAAGTAAATCCCAAAGTCATATAATTTCACCTGTAAATATTCATCTACTGCTAGAAGATAGAAGCTATTTTTAAAAGTAACTGGAGGTCTTTATCCTACAAAAAAAATTGATACTATTTTATTAATGTCTAACACCAAGTCCATATTCAATTTTCCCAAATTGTCTGAAAATTTCTTTTCAAAGTTGGTTTCTTCAGATCAAGATCCACACAGGACTACACCCTCTTCCCTCCCTTCATTCTCCTGCCTGGACTCCTCACTGAGAAAGCAGAGCCAAAAGCCAAAAAGAAACAAAAGGGAAACGTTGATGTAATCCACAGGGCCAGCCTCTGTTGGCAGAGAGCAGGGTGGAGAAAGATGGAGGGGAGTGGACCTGCAGGAGAGAACAGAGAAAACCTGCCATGTCCCCGGAACAGAGAATTGGGCTCTGTTTGCAGGGAAGAACATGGTGTGTGCGCATGGGAGGCTGCTGGGCGGAGACAGTGACGGCTACGTCAGGTAAACCTCACCCACTGCTCCACACGGAGTGGTCCTGGCAATTATGCTGAGGGATATGCAACCAAGGAGAAGGGCGTGTATATTAGGCTCCTACTAAGCCCTTTTTGCTACTCATTTCCTCAATTCTAAGATGCCGTCAGTTGTAAAACATACTGTCAGCTTAATAAGAGCTTCTCAGGTGAAGGAAAGAAGGAAGGAAGGAAGAAAGGAAGGAAGGAGGAAGGAAGGGAAAAGACATATTTCACTAATTGTCACCAGCAATGGTATTTGGATATCCCCATTTGTGAGATATAATGTGAAAAAGAAATGCATCAGGTGGAGCCTAGGAGATTTTAGAGCAGTGGAACTATTCTGTATGATACTGTAATGGCGGATACTTAACACTATACAGTTGTCAAAGCCCATAGAATGTACAACGCAGAGTGAACCCAATGTAAACTATGGACTTTAGTTAATAATAATATGTCAATATTGGCTCATCAATTGTACCAAAGATACCACACCAATGCAAGATGCTAGTAATAAAAGAAACTGTGCGTGTGTTGAGGCAGGTGTGTGGAGAAGGGATGTATGGGAATTCTGCTGAAAATACTTTCTGCTTTTTTGTAAATCTAAAGCTGCTCTAAAAAATAAAGTAAATTATTAAAAGAAAAAAAGAAATGTATTTTAGGCTAAAGGAAATATAGTTATCATACCAATCTTAAAATGCTCTCCACCCAGTCAGGGTGTGGTGGGTGTGGTGGGAATAATCCTAACGCAGGCAAATAGGCCCAGTTAACTAGGACATGAGTGTCCCTGCATTGCTGTTCCGATAAGCATGGATTTTATTACATTTGTGTAGCCTAATTAGTGCAATTACAAAATACACCATCTCCCAGTTACATAAGGCAAAACCTAAAAACAGAGGCAGATATTTCTTTTCTCCTTCAAGACCTTAAATTTGCTTTAAAAATAGTAATGGGGGTCAGCCCAGTGGCACATTCTGCTTCAGTGGCCCGAGGTTTGCCGGTTCAGATCCCAGGTGTGGACCTACACACCGCTTATGAAGCCATACTATGGCAGGCATCCCATTTATAAAGTAGAGGAAGATGGGCACAGATGTTAGCTCAGAGCCAGTCTTCCTCATCAAAAAAAGGAGGATTCGTGGCAGATGTTAGCTCAGGCCTAATCTTCCTCAAAAATAAATAAATAAATAAAATAAAAATAATAGTAATGATAGGAGAAGAAACAATAGTGCTTTGCCATACTGACGAATACCTAGTTTTCCTTAGCTTTAGTCAGGATTTCAGCAAGACAATAATTAGCTACAGTGCAGACAAACAAAGGGATGTCAGTGGTTCAGGGTCCTTCAGCTTTGGAAAGTTTCTGATAGATTATTCAATTTGTTCTTTGGTCCTCTGAGTTGGCAGCTCTCACTGTCTTTCTGTGGATAGTATTCAATGAATTGAATGGATAAAATAATTTGACTGCAAGATGTAACAATTCAACAGCCGGTTAAGCAGCCAGCCTTCTACAGAGGGGCAGTGGCACCCTGCTCTTATCTGCCCTAGTGGCAGCTAGTCTCTGAATATGGCCCCCAGTGAATCAGGCCTCCCATTTTCATGCCCCGGAGTTGTCCCCTCCCGGTGAATCAGGGCTGGCTCTCTTATTCAGTTTTAACTAAAGAAAATGGCAGAAAGTCAAAAGTATTGTAGTTACCCGCCTGGGACTCTTGAAATGTTTATTCTGAGAGAAGCCAGCCACCATCTAAGACATGTCTCAAGTACTCCTTGCAGACGTACTTCAGAATAAGATGACCTCTATACAAAACGCTGAAGAAAGAGAGCTGTTTTTGTTATATTCTGGTTATCTACTTTATAATGAACCACTCCAAAACTTAGTGCTTTAAAAACAGTTTTTTTGATGGGTCGATTTGTTTACTAGCCTCAGCTGGGCAGTTCTTGCTTGGGGACTCTTACAGTGTCACAGTCAGATAGAAGCTAAGGCTGGAGTCATCTGAAGGCTCAATGGCAAGAGATGCCTAAGATGGCTTCCTCATGCATGTGTCTGTCACCTCAGCTGGGATGGCTGGAAGAACTCAGGCCGGCCAGGCATCTCTGTCTCTCCATGCCACCTCTTGGTGGGACTAGTGTGGGCATCCTCACAGGATGGATATTTCAGAAGAGTTGAACCTGGACTGAGAATTCCAAGAGTCCCAAGGGGAAGCTGCAAGACTTCTTTTGACTCAGCCTCAGAAATCATGTGGTATCACTTCTGTCACATTCTATAGTCAAAAGTGAATCACAGGGCCAAACTAGATTCACTGAGAGGGGACAGCATCAGGGAGTGAATATGGTAGTCCTGGTTTATTGAGTTGCCATCTTTGGAGACTTTTGGCCACAAGAGCAGATGAATTTGGGTGCCACTGTTCTGCATAAGTGCATTCTTTTGTTTCCAACAATTCCCCAGGTTCCCTTTAAGTAGCAGCTTAAGAAGGTAGCAATAACAAAGTGACTATTTCCTGAGGACTTACAGTGTGACAGGCACTGAGCACCCTCAGAGTTACTGTGTGAGTATCTCTCACAGTATCCTGTGAGTTACTATGTGTTTACCTCCATTTTGCAGATGATGAAACAGGCTAGAGAATAACTTGCTTAAGGTCACGTGGTTAGTCAGTGTGGGCCCATGGTTCGTCCACAGCACAGCTGTTCTCCGACTGCTCTGATATTTATATCTGGATAACCATGTTAGATTCTAATCATTTCTCATGCTTTTGTCTAAACTGCATGAGAAGCCAAGGGAACCTGAAGGCAGACATAATGAAGGAAATTGCCGTTTGAGTAAGAAAGGAAGATGTTGGAAGTCACCACCAGAAAAAAATGATTTTCACTGCATCTTCCTTAAGAGGACGCATACAAATCTCTGTGATGAGCCCTGCCTACCACCCACTCCCTCACCTCATCTCTTAACCACCATTTTTGCTCTTCACCACACTTTGGTCAGTGGTTCTCAAACCTCCCTTCGTGTTAGAGATTTTTAAAATCCTGATGGCCAGGCCATACCGCAGACCAATTAAATCAAAATCTTTGGGATAGAACTGAGGCATTTGTATTTTATAATTCTCCCCAATCCCAGAGGAATCCAGTGTGCAGCCAAATAATATAAACACCGCTCTAGGCAGCAAGAAAAGTTTATATTCACTCTAAGCTCCAAGTTGTTCAATTTTGCTGTCCTTTGCTTTTGTCACCCTTTTTTCTGGGCAAAGGTCAGCTCATCTTTTAAGACCCAGAATGTCACTTCCTATGCAAAGCCACCTTAACTTCAGATCATCCTTCATCAAGGAGGACAGACCACACCTCCCACTGCATGTCATACCTCCATTGTGGCCGCATCTGAAACACACTATTTCTCCAGCTTGCTTGCCTGACCCTCTCCCTTCACCCCCACCACCCACCATCCTCAGGAATCACAATTCCCTGAGGGCAGGGGCCATATTTTAGTTAGTTCCTACACAGTGCCTGGCACATAGTAGGACCTTAATGTTTGTTGACTGATAAGTAATAAATGAATGAATGAATAGATGGATGGAAGAGTGAATGAATGAATGGAATTTAAAATCTTCCATTTGCAGTGGTTTCTTCCAGGGCTGAGATTAGGGGCATATTCTTGCTCTCTGAGACTGTATGAAGAACGTTAGAACTGCTCTTATGTACACATTAGGCACCTCTTCCTGCCTGCAAGGAAAAAAAAAAATCCTGGTCAAATTCCTCATTCCCACCTAGGTATGGCAGTCTGAATAATGGCCCCCAAACATGTTCACATCCTAATCCTGGAGTTTGTGAATGTTACCTTATATGAGAGATTTTGCAGATGCGATTAAATTGAGGATCTCAGGATGGGGAGATTATCCTAGATTACCCGGGAGGGCCCTAAATGTAATCACAGAGTCTTTATAAGAAAGAGAAAGAGGGCGATTTGACTACAGAAACAGAAGAAGGCAGTCTGGGGACTGAAGCAAGATGCTGGACTGCTGGTTTGGAATATGGAGGATGGGGCCATGGGGCAAGGCAGGCAAGGAATGTAGCACAAGAAGCTGGAAAAGAAAGAAAACCAATTCTTTCCTAGAGACCCCAGAAGCAGCATAGCCCTGCTGACAACTTGATTTTGGCCCAGTGAAGGTGATTTTGAACTTCTGGCCTCCAGAACCATAAGAGAATAAACGTACATTGTTTTAAGCTGCCAAGTTTGTGGTAATTTATTAGAGCGATAGGAAACTAAAACGCAAGGCTGCTGTGAAAAGATCAGTGAGCACATGGTCACTGGAAACCTCCTCAAAACCTTTGGTGGGGTGGGCGTCTCTACTCCAGACCATTGTCCTGGAAAGGGCGGGAGTGGGGGAGAGGTGTCTTTGGGCAGCTAGCTTCCTGCCCCAGAATTTCCTGAAGAAAAAGTATAACCAAAAATTGAAAGTTTCCCATGTAACGGGGTGAAAGTACATGTTATTTTAATAGCAAACATCACTGTTCTCTTTAATAAAAATACGAGTTAGCCCTTAATAAAGTGTTACCACATCCTGGACCATGTTCTATGCTCTTTATATGTATTTCACACTTACTATTCAAAATGACCCCAGGGTTTTTTTTTTTAAGCCTTTTAAAGACAAGGATATTGAGTTACAGAGAGGTCACACACGTAGTTGTCAGTTGTAGTAGAGCATTTTGGGAAGACACGTCTTTGTTTAGGAAAGATACTTCATAGACTCCTTCAGGTGTAGAGGGTGAGACCCCAAGGATATGAACTGGACGACACAGCAGAACAGAGATGGTTAAAGTGTTCTGGTTAAGAAACAAAGGGATCTGGGAGTGGGGAGGGTGTTCTGGAATGAGGAAAGCTGTAGCTTCTCAAGAAAGGTGGCCAGTCAGAAGTTCCCAGCCCCTCAGTGTGATAGATACCTCTCCCTTTCCCCAAACCTTCAGTAAAGTCTGCTACATTTATCTACATTGCATGATAGGCTGGAAGAAAAATCAAGAAAAAGGAGATAGTGACCACTCCCGGGTCAGTGTGAAACACAAGGGGGAGGAGAGTCGTAGACGGTGAGGAGAGAGAGTCAGAAGTAGTCTGAGGAAGCGAGGCACGGGATTTCCTTTCAATGGGAATCTAAGGTTGGAAGGAATTTTTTATAAATCTCAAAGGACAGGTGACCCTGGCTGTCCTCTAGGCTACACAGAATCTTTTTTCCACCTGGGCACACATTACAGAAGACATTCATATGTGGGACATGCCATGGGGTGTGGCTCAAAGACCAGCGAGGAGCCATGCACCAAGCCTGAGCTCTCACCTGCCCTTTCTCTCTTATTCGATAAAGCCTGTGGGCTGCAGGTGACTGAGAGGGACACAAAGCTGTCCTAATTTATTACAACTTTTAAAAAAATGTTGGTAACATATTGTGTGTGACTCAATATATTCAGGATATTATAATTTCGACATGCAATCACTATTTAAAACATTATGAATGAGATACTTTACATTGTTTTCATAATCAGTCTTTGAAATCTAGCATGAGTTTTACACTTCCAGCACATCTCAATTCTGAACAGCCACATTTCACCTGCTTGAGAGCCACATGTGGCCTGTGGCTACCATAGTGGACAGCACAACTCTACTCCTTCACAGCAAGTTCATTGTCTCCTTCTGTATAGACTTTCCTTCACTTTGAATTACACAGAAACTCTCCGTTCTATTTGAAAACCCAAATGTGTGAGCTCCGTGACTCGGGGAGCAAAGAGGACAAGGAGGGAGCATGTGGCCCAAGGTAGCAAGGGAAGCATATGCACTGAGACTTTTTTTTTCTTTTTCTTTTTTTTATTGAAGTACAATTGACACACAACATTATATTAGTTTCAGGTGTACAACATAATGATAAACATAATTTGTATATATCGCAAATAATCACTGCAATAGTCCCAATAGTCCAGCCAACATCCCTCACCACACACAGTTAAAAAATCTTTTTTCTTGTGATGAGAAACTTCGAGATCAACTCTCCCAGCCATCGTCCAATATGCAATACAGTGTTATTAACTATAGTCACCATGCTGTTCTTTATATCCCCAAGACTTATTCGTTCTGTAACTGGAAGTTTGTACCTCCTGACCCTCTTCATTAATTCCCCCCACCCTCCTAACCCCCACCACAGGCAACCGCCAATCTGTTCTCTAGATCCATGAGCTCATTTTTTGTTTGTTTGTAGGTTCCACATATAAGTGACATTACGTGGTATTTGTCTTTTGCTATTTGACTTATTTCACTTAGCGCAATGCCCTCAAGGTCCACTTATCTTGTTGCAAATGGCAAGATTTCATTCTTTTTTGAGGCTGAATAATATACCATGCTGTGTATATACCACATTTTCTGTATCCATTCATACATTGATGGAACATTTTTCTTATTACTTCAAGTTAATGGTAGACAAAAGTTCATATAGATTAATATTATTACTTTTTAAAATTCCTCCATTCACTAATGTTGGGGAGGAAGATGATTGCTTTATCCACTCTAGGTCCTTCTGGCTGGGCTACAATTAAATTGACATGAGACAGAATAATGAAAAAAGTCAAACATGTTTAATAACATCTATACGAGGGAGAAACCCAGGAATACTGAACAACTTGGCCCTTTGGCCAAAGCTGCCACCTTAAATATCATCTTTAGCTAAAGGCAAAGGAGGATGTTGGGAGTAGTAGTTTGGGATTTCAGAGGGGAGGAAGACAATTTACTTGGATATGGAAATGCAAAAGTTTGTTAAACAAGTTTTGCCTGGGCCGAAAATGGGCTTGTCAATGCCTTTCTATCATACCTATTTTCCATCATACTATAGCTATCATAAGGTATGAGCTCTTTCCTGGAACAGGCCTTCTATGTTAAACTCTTTTAGGCAGTTTGGGGAAAGGTGAAATGTTCTCCCTCAGTCTTCTGAGCCTTTATTGTCTTCAGGTCAAAATAATCTGCATACCAGAATGGTGCATCTTCGGGCAGCCTGTCCTGAACCCCATCATGAACATTAAATATTTTAATCAACACATTGCTTAATTTACCCGTTACAATAGACTGAGCATTGCTTACCAGATAATGATGGAATCAAGTCTAATAGCTTACCCATGACAATATGGTTCTGAAAAATTTGAAAGGCCTGTTCTTAAACATAAGCAAGATCTAAGTGGTAATGGATATCATAAAGTAAACAAATTTATAAGTCAGGGTCCTGGCAAGAAACCAATGCCACATACACTCTGGAACAGTTGAGGGTTTAGTAAAGGGATCGTTCTCAATGGTGCCACCAGGCTTTAGGGAAACCAGTAAAGGATGGTGTAGTATCCTTGGGCTGAAACAGTAGAGATCCTTTGCCATCCCTTGACCTGCTTGAAGAGGCAAAGGGAAAAGAGCAGTGACTAGAACTCAGAGAGAATCACTGTTTGGAGAGGGCCACGTGGCAGGAGCCACCTGGGTCATTGGTGGGAGACACAATCAACCCGCAGTAAACCAACAGGGAGGGAGCACAGGAAACTCACATTTCCCCTCTCTCTGAGGTCCCACCAAAGCCACTCATTGGCTGAATCCAACTGGACACCAGAGGACAGGGAAGCCCAATGAGATAATCCATACAGGTCAGCTTCCCAGGGTAAAGAGCAGGGTGGAGAAGGGTAGAGAGGGGATCTGGGAAGATAAATGAAAGGCACCCAGCACAGTAAGATAGGTCAACCCTTGGTGACAACACAGTGTCACCCCTGCTGGTGCACATCTCTTTCACCCAGCCTTTCTCCGCTGGGCAGGTTATTCAGGCCCAGGATCCTTTCACACAATTGATGCTACATCACTGTTCTTACTGGGAATTTTCAGGAACACAATCTTGTCTTGAATTCTTTATTTACTCCCTCTTAAACGCATGCAAAATTGAGGTTTCCTAGGGATTTTTAGTACTTGTAACCACAGGAGAAGAGAGAGCGAATAAACAAAGGGGAAAATCCCAAAGCTTCAAACTTACACTACAAAGTTGAGCAAGGAACGTGTTCAGAGGTCTATAATGCATTACAGATTTGGCCACTTTACTTCTTTTCCTCAGCGGATGAGTCTTGGTCCTTCTTGGATTCTAAATTCCCTGGGGCCAGCAATTTTTGGCGGGAAGGTGCTAGCTCCCTCCAACTTCTTTCGCTTTCCAGAAATTTCTCTATCTACTATCTTTCGCATGGGTTACAGCAAGGGCCACAAATGCAAATACGTATAAGGGCCTGATAGAAATTTAAATAAATTGGGCTGGGTGGAGACTGTGGCACTTATTATATGTCTGGCACTAAGTGTTTTACATATATCAGCGTCTCTGCTCATCATAATTCTATGACACAGGCATAATTATTACCCCTACTTTTCAGATGAGGAAACTGAGACACAGAGCAGCTAATGCAGAGAATCCATTTCACACACAAAGGGAGCAATAGTTTCTTGGCTCCTCGTTGTAATCATGCAGGTATATGGGTTCAGGACCCAGTACTTTTTTCAGATCTTGAAATCTGAATTTAATGTGAACTCTCTCAATTAAGGAAAAGACTGGTAACTATTCAGAAATTTTCAAAACACTACTCAAGCCGAAGAAAATACCTCTGTGGGCCAACCATGGCTTCAGAGAGCCCATTTGCAACATCAGGTCAATGATTCTAGAAGCATTTTAAGCAGCAAAGCTCAAGAGTTTTTAATCAAAAATACAGAGAACCCTGATAAATTAATATGAATCTGCTCTGAGTTGAGGGAGGGCAGAAAGTGACCCAGTAGGCCACTGCTTTTCCTCAACAGGAGGCCCCAGGACACCCCCATGCCACCTAGGAACAACTTGAAAGTCAGCTTTCAAAGTAAGTTAACTAAAAGTTGCTCAGAAAAAACCAAGCCAGTGAGCTTCATTTGCATTGCACACAGGAGGCCAGACACCTGGCTTCCCCTTTTCAATTACCCTTCTTTACACAGAGTTGCCAGGAGGAATCTAATTTCACCACCAATCATTTTTTCCATTACTTTTATTTAGGAAAATAAATAACCATCCCTTGTGCTGAGTACTTAAGTCGAAATTGTTGAGCCACTACCCAATTGGAAGAAAATGTTTGGTTTGCTGAACCTGTTTATATTTCTTACAGTTCTTGCTTTTGTTTTTTTTAATGTCAGATTTGAAACCAACATACACAGTAATCACTGTGCTATAAATACACCAGAATATTGTTTCATGTCTCTGAAAGTTAGCTCCTACATATACACACGTATCTCTTTTCAAAATGCTTTTCCCCCCAAAGAAAAACACCAGTAGCAATTAAGGCAGACAAATGACTAATTTGGGTGAAAGTAGTTTGAGAGCCAAGGGTTTTAAAAAGCACAAGTTGTTTAAAAACCTTCACAATTAGCTCTAAATGGCAGCCCTTTCTCTTCTTGCTGGACACCCTTGTGAGGACCTCAAGAGACCTTGTGGCCATCTTGACCTTCCCATGTGTGGGCAGAGCTAGGAAAAAGGCATAGCGAGCCTGGTGGCCTTAATCCTATATAAAAATGGTTCTGGAAGTTTTGTCCTTGTGCCCACTTGCACCAGAATTACCTGGGAAGACGAGGTGTTTGTCTAAAATGCAGAGTTTTGGGTCTCACCCCAGATCAACTCCATCAGAATGTCTGGAGTTTCAGCAGTGGAATCTGGCATTTTAATAAGCTACTCCAGGTGACTCGAGGGCCAACTATAAACTAAGAACTACTATGACAGAAGGCATGGAGTAAAAACATTCACATTTCTTGTGCATTTTCTATGTGCTGGGCAGCGTTGTAAGAGCTTTCTGTAGGCCAACTCATTTACTCCTCACTAATACCCCTTGAAGTAGATACTATCATCCTCATTTTTTCAGAAGAGGAAACTGAGGCACACAGAGATTTAATAAATTTTCCAAGATCATATATCTGGTTAGTAGCAGAGATGAGAGTTGAACTCAGGTAATTTGGCTCCAGAGGCCACTCTTTTTGCTATTGCTCCATAACCTTTCTCACGTGGTGGTCCCCTGGGGTGCTGGTTCAAAATGCAGGTTCTGGGGCCCATCAGCCTGCTGGGTGGGGCTTAGCGAGTATCCCAAGGAAGCATTCCCTTGCTCCCTGTGGCCACACCTTCAAATTCTAGGTTATTCATGAGACATTCCCTCAAGTCAATTTCCCTCCCAACATTCTTCAAAGAAAGGCTTCTGTGGTCTTTCTCTCATTCCCAGATGACAACTTCACTTGGAGCTTGATCCAGAATCCCCTCTCTCTTGTATTGTCAGCCTGTCTCTTTTCCTAGGTCCTTCCCTCTCCGTACAAATATGCTTAACACGTCCCCAGTCTAAAAAGCAAGACAAAGCTGAATCACCACAACCATAGGCTACCTTATGCCTCTAGCCTCACTCTCTCCTTAGCTCTTACTAAGGTCTCTGACGACCTCTTAACTGCATGGTCCTGTGTGGATATTTTGCAGCACATCCTCTGCAGAGCACATCAGGTTGAACTTGGCATGCTCCTTCTTTCTTGGCTTCTGTTCCTCCGGTCCTTTTTTTTTTTTTTTCGCTTTTTCTCCTCAAATCCCCCCAGTAGGTAGTTGCGGGTCTTTCTAGTTGTGGCATGTGGGGCGGCGCCTCAACATGGCCTGATGAGCGGTGCCACGTCCATACCCAGGGTCCGAACCAGCGAAACCCTGTGCCGCTGAAGCAGAGCGCGTGAACTTAACCACTGGGCCACGGGGCTGGCCTCTCCTCCAGTCTTTTCTTTCCCACTTCTCGAATTGTCTTTTCTTTCTCCTATTGCTGGATCCTTTCCTCTGTTTGTTCCTTAAATTCAGGGGCTCTCTAAGGTTCGGTCCCGGGTCTTTCTTTTCTCCTTTTCTGGCGATTCTAGCCTTTCCTGTGGCTTCGTCAATCATTTATGAAATCTCTGTCCTAATATCTTATTCTCTTACTCTTTGAAACTCTAGGAACTTATTTTTAAGCATCTTTTGGATAAATCTATTTTAAGGTCCCACAGTTGTTTCAAACTTATCCCAAACAACTCATTATTTATATATCCTCCCCAAACACCCTTTTAACTCTTTATTTTTAAATTTCTGTTGATAGTTTCATCATCCACTCAGTCTCCCAAGTCAGGAAGCTGAGTCATCCTCAACTCCCTCTCTCTCACTCCCACATTTAATGCAAGTCTTGAACTTTCTAGAAAATGCCTCCGTACTGTCTTACTGCCTTAGTTCAAGTTTACAAATGGCCTCAAAACTGGCCTGCTTCCGTGTCTTCTTGCCCTGTCTATCTTTAGTGTGTCACTAGGTTTGACTTCCAGAGAAACAAAGTTGATAATATCATACCTCTGTTGAGTCAATGTTCAACCTACAAGCTCAAGTCTGAACACCTTGACTTGAAGGCACTGCTTCATCTCAAGCCCCTTCTCAGTTCCCCACCACTCTGCTCACTCCCCTCTCTTCTTGCCATCCTAAACTGCTGCCCATTTCAGTGAGTCTCCAGGCTTCTCGATTTGCACAAGCCAATTCCTCTGGCTAATGACTTTTTTTCTTTTCTTCATTTGGTAAACACTGCCTCATTTCCTAAGTCCAGTTGAATGCCATCTCCTCCAGGAAGCCCCAGTTTCTCTAAGCAGAGACTAAGTTACTCATGCTTTGTCTGCTCTAGTATTTGATTCACCCCTCTGAAATAGCAGCACTCAATGTGTTCTAATTATCTTTGTACACGTCTGTCTCCATCCCTCAGCTGAGAGCATTGCAGGGTAAAGACCAGTGATTTGTCGGATCTGTCTCGTAGCCTCAGAGCCTGCACACAGCAGATACTCACTAAGTGTTTCTCTAACAGATGGCAATTGCTCCCTGGCACTCCGAGTGCAATCAATGTCACAGTTACTTATTTTCCTAAGGTTCGTTAAGTTCGGCTCAAGTACTCACTCGCCAGGTTGGTTAGGCATTCTCTAGCAGGGGAATCTTCAGTCTTCCAAGACGAAGTAATTGGTGATGGGAGAGGGTCCTGCACACCAGCTTGTAAGGGTCATTGATGCCCAGGCAGACTAGTGGCTTGCCTTGCAGCAGAACAGTCAGGATGATCAAGCCTACGCAATCTGCACCCATCTACAGAGGTGCCTACGCTGCCGGTCCCTTCCTAAGCCTGCCTACCTCTAAGGCCCAGGACTCAGGCCAGGACCTAGTCACAGCAACCATTTGAACTTCTGACCGGCCCTCACCCAGGCTCGGATAATCTCCCACCCCACCTCCTTCCACCCTCAAAGGTCAAATCTCTGTCCTCTTTGTTTCTCCAAATATCCAGATTAGCTCCGTAGGCCTAGCCCAGGCACTGCCAACTTACACGCCTACATGCACCAGGAAGTGGGCTGTGTCCGGGGACAGCAGAACAGAGCTAAAGACAATGACGGCTTTTCAGTTTCAGCTGATTGACACCATGAGGGAAGGCAGGCCCACTGTGGCTAAAAGGTTCTGATTTTTCAAGAGATGCTGGTGATGGAATTTTTATGAGAAATAGTTTTGTAATTGATATTTTAAAAAATCAATGTGGGAGCCAAATAAAATCAGTCTGTAGGCCAATTCAGCTGGTAGGTGTGCAGTTTGTGATCTCTGACCTAGGCCTTTCTCTCATAAGAAGTTTAGGGGTCATCTCTATATTGGCCCACCCCCAGCCCCCTGCAAATTTTCATCTATCCTGAGAAACACAGGAGAACTTCTTACTCTCACCGGAGGATGGAGAACTTTATGCTGCCTGCTTCTTTCTTTGTAGCAATGGCAGGAGTGCCATAGACTTTTCCACAGTGGGTTACACGAGCAAAAACATAGAGGTTAGTTCATTTCCTAATAAGTTGCCTTGTAATGTTTGGTTATTACAGCAGAAAGATGAAGGATGGCTCAAGGTTGTATCCTTTCTTCTAAGGACCACTTCTGTGTTTTAACAGTGACCTTCTGTATCAGTGTGTTTAAGCTATCTCTGGGGAAGGACTATTTTTTCTTTAATCCGTCAAAAATTAATAGTAACATATGATAATAACAAATTACTAGAAAAATGAAATAAAAAGATATACATAATGCAAGCTCCAATTTTATCTTTATATTATTAGATATAACAGACCTAAGTCTGTCAAATTGCTATAAAGCAGTGGTTCTCAACCAGGGAAGGGACATTTTGTCTCATGGGGACATTTGTCAATGTCTGGAAGACATTTTTGGTTGTCAAAACTGGAAGGAGGGTGCTACTGGCATCTAGTGGGTAGACACGAGGGATGCTGCTAAATACCCTAGAATGCACAGAACAACCCCCACAATAGTTACCAGGTCTAAGATGTCAATAGTTCTGGGGTTGCTTCTATTATAGTTTCTAAATGGAGACCTCACTTTCTGTCTTTATCTTTTCATGGACCAGTTAAGAGCACTTCCCAGACCAGCACTGGTCCACATATGACACTCCAAGAAGTAACATTCCAGGGAGGTTGCTACCATCATTCTGCTCAAACCCAAAGCATGAGCCAATGGTGGGATTTCCAGAAAAGTTAATGTATTATCCAGGGGTCCTAATAGCAGGTGGAAGCTACATTGCTCATGACATAGACATTTATTTCTTAAAACAACAGAACTAACCATAATGTAAGTTCTCTAGTACACAAATATGAGTGCCCAGGAGTATCTATAAACAGCACAGAAGAAAGAGTACAAAATCCCAAATCACATTATGGTACCTCACTCACATACACAGCACACTTGTCCTTCTTAGCTAATAATATTTTAATCAATTCAGCAGGTTTTCCCAAATTAATCATTAATTTCTCACCACTAATCAATAATGCTTGCTAAAAATATAGATTTCAGGTTCCCACCCAAGACCTAGGAATGGGAGAGGGGGTCCTAGGAGTCTGTATTTTTAGTAAGTGCCCAGATGAGTCTAATAATGAGAGAGATCTGGAAAGCACTGAGAGAAAGGATACCCCATTAGACATTCTCCCACCATTTCTGAGTCCAGTCACAACACGAGTCCTGTTACAACACGAGTCCTGTTGAGGCATTCACTTACAACTCATTACTCAGGGCCTGGTTTGTTGTTCGCAGTTTTGGGCTTCAGCAGTGGAAAAGGCAGACAGAGGCCCCTGCCCACACATAATTTGTACACGCTTCCTGTCTACTATCTCCTGTCTGTCCCAGTTCCTACTGGACACTTGCCATCTCTCATCTGGATTTTTATAATTGTTTATATACAATCACCTCTGGTTTCAGCCTATCACCACCCCTGCCTCTGGCCACCTTCCATAATGCTACTACCTCTCTCCATCTGTCCCCAAATTAATCCCTTTTCCCTGCATCTCCATTGCCTACAGGAGGAAGTCTAAGCTCCTAAACATGACCTAGAGGTCCTCCAGGACCTGGGCCCTGCACTTCTCCACCCTCATCTCTGGACACTCCCATCTCCCCATTCTACCTCTTCCAGAAACAATGTCCCAATTATTGATGCTGGGTCACGTGCCAACACTTTGCCCACAGTGATCCCTCTATCTGGAAAACTGGCATTCTACTTCGTTTCCTCAACCCCATCAATATGATAGACTTGTATTCATTTTTCAAAAGTCAACTCAAATATTGCCTCTTTATTCTAATAATTGCTGCCATTTATTAAGTACTTACTACGTATTATAATATCCTTTGCACTATAGGCACTGGGCTAAATATTTGTTTCATTTAGTCTTTATAGTAACTATTGAGGGAAAGGAGTAGTTAATATTGGTAACTTTCCAATGGTCATGCAGCAAACGGTAGAAGTGGGATTCAGACGCAGGCTGAATCCAAGAGCTCATTTTGCACCTAATCACTTCACCTTGCTCCTCTCTGGGGAAGCTTTTCCCGTTGCTACCCTCTCCCAGGTGGCTAGTGTTTTAGACTATTCTTGTTTATGAATATTCACTGCCCCATCTTGAGGGAAGCTTATTATTTTCCTGTCCTATTGGTGTCAGGCTCAGCCACGTGACTTGCTTTGCCCAGTTAACTGTCTGTAGAAATAATGGGTGTTGTTCCTATATGAATCAGGGCATGGTTTGCCTGCTCATGGTCCAGAGAGAGGCTGCTGCTGCAGCATCCTGGGTCCTGGCTAGGTGATGAAGAAACCGGCGGTAGAGGCAGGATGGACATTTAGCAGGAATGAGGAATAAATCCTAGTTGTTGTGAGCCATTCGAGGGATTGTTGTGAAGATTACATGCTGAGTGCTCAACACCACTTGGCTCATTGGAACATTGTAAATGATTATTTGTCTTTTTTGGCTGTCCTGCATCTATCCCTTCTTCCTATGTGTATGGGGTCCCCTCCTTCAGTATGGTAATGGTGGGGGCACTTCAGCACCTGGGGAAGCCAAAGGGAGGAGATCCATCCTATCTCTACCATCGGATCCAGGCCCGCCAACCAAGTACACACACCTGATTGATTTGGTCAAATGATACAAAGACAAAAAACTATATCCTCTCAGGGTACTTGAGGTAGGTGCTGATGATGGCAATGGGTTTTTCAGGAAAGGGGGGCATCCTTGACTAGACTTGTCCCTGCAAAAAGATGTTTGCTGTGTTCCCTAGTTATTGAACTTCTAGAACTCACTTGGTTCTTGCTTGACTCCCAAGACTGATTTCCCAACCTCCAATTAAATCTGTGTGCCCTTGATATCCTCCTAATAAAGGGCTTGTAAAAAAATTCTTGAGATAGCCAGATGTCATTTAGGTTGCTGAGAACAATATATGTTAGATCCCTTTCTCATTTTTCTCTTCTACCTCGCTACTTCTGTTTCTATGAATTGATGTAGTCTTTCTTTTCTTGGCCTAGAGTTCTTCTGTGAAGTGTCTAAATTGTGTTCCTTCTCAGGTTTTTAGCACCAAAACATGCTGATTATAATCTAAATGATGTTTCCTGGAAGTTTTGAGCTCTGCTTAAAATTTATAAAATGAATGAACGTTCTTTCATGAAAAATACTCATCTGACCCAACTCCCTGCCCCCCAATTCTCCCCACCCCAAGCCAACATGCACACACATTTAAACTAGTCTTATTGTCATCTATTTCTTTTGGGATCTTCTTTAGTCTCTAACATAGTTACTTTCTCTCTCTGTCTTTTTCGTTCTTCAGCATTTACTTTGTGCCAGGCACTGTGTCAAATGTTTTTCTCACTCTAGCAGAGATTGCTGGCTGCCTACTCAACTTCATTCTCTCCCTTTTCCTTGATCACAAAACCCCTAAAGCACCCAGGCTAACACACACGCACACACATGCACACGCACACACAATTTCTCTGTTTCTCTCACAGAGGGAGCGTCTATTGAATTTTACATAGAAGTTGTTGGATAAGGCTTCCAAGAAAGTTATTTTAAGAGACCTGACTCAGCTACCAGGTGCTACTTTTGCCTTTTCCCCTTTCCTTCTCCTTGTTTGGACATGAATCAGTCTGGAGTTCTGGCAGCCATTTTGTGACATGAGGAAGTCCTGAGACTGAAAGCCTTTATTAAGCATGCTGGAGCAGAAAATTAGAAGGCTTCTAGGTCCCCGATGAAAACGTGGAGCTGCAATACCAACTATAGACCACCTACCTCCTCTGCTGATCTAGCTCTCTACTACTAGCAACCGGAAACACTTCTTTACCAATAAACAGATTATCATGTAAAAATCCTATAGGGTTTGTACTGTTGATCTCATTATATAGATGTGGAGCTTTAGGCTAGTTATACAACGTACTCAAGTTACTCATTCACTGGACAGTACTGGATTGACCCAGTATTGGATCACCATTGACCCAGTATCAGATGGGTCAGCATTTAAATGTAGGGTTTATCTGACAACAAAGACCGCGGATTCCTAATCATCATATTTTGCTGCCTCCAAGTTGGGCATGTCACTATACTTTTAGCCCAATACAATTTGTGGGCCTCCTGGAGTAGGTGTGACTGCTGAAAATTTTCTTCCTGCTATAGATGCTCAGGATCTTCTTCTCTTTCACGTCCTGTTGAGCAAAAGGCATCTTTTTTGAATTTTGAGTAAATTAGCCCAATGGCCAACTCTGCGTGCAGACATACTTCCTTTCTCTTTGTCTGAATGTAAATTCCTAATTCCTTGGAAGAATCTAGGGGATTCCTAGAATCTAAGAGTCTAGGGGAATCTGTTGTTGAGTTGAAATCAGCTTCCAGTAAAGCATGTATAATGTAGGAGGTGCTCAACAGATGTTGAACGGACTTATGAATTAACGAATGCTGTTTTCACAGCAGTCTCACCTGGGACACTGATTCCCAAGTCTTTCGGAGTCATTTTTGCGTCCTGTCTTGTTATGAAAAGTAGAAGCTGTGCTGTGAGGGAAGCATGGCTGCCTGGGTGCGGTCCAGTGTCCCAAACATCAACTGGCCTGTCTTTGTCCTCTCTAAGGACTCATTTTTTCTGCAAGGTTTTGGTGAAAAGCTCTTACTACAGATTGTGGAAAGTGTCTTTGCTAATCAACGCAATCTAGCGGAGCCACTGGGCACAGGCTTTGTAATTACAGAGACCTACATTCCAATCACGGCTCTGGAAATCCTCACCTCTGTGTTTGTGGGCAAGTTACTTAAGCTGAGCCTCTGTTTGTCCATCTGCAAAAGGGGACACTAATAAAATTCCCGTTCTTATAAGGATTATAGCAGGGAATGTCTGAGAAGCATTTAGCAGAGTGCCTAATTCATAGTACGTGTTTAAAAAGGATAGCAACTATCCTTAGCGAAAATGGTCACTCCTGGTTAGAAACATTTCTTAATCCTTCAAGCCGAATTAACCATCCCTCAGCTGTGGCTCCTCAGCACCCCGTATCTTTCACGGAACGTAGAATATCTCAGAAAGTTTAGCTGATGCTAAGCCTGTCTCTCAACTATGCTAAAGTCCTCTGACGGCAGGACTTTCCTTTAAATCTCTAGTAACTGCCACAAGAGAAGTGCCCTATAATTGAAGAATGAAAGCAAGAAAGAATATAACACAATGCCTTTGTGATAGGAATAAATATGGGAGTTGAAATAAGCTAGTAACAGGTGAGCTCCTAGAGCAGTTTCTGGTTTTCAATCTAAGAAATTTTGAAGGGCATGTTCCCTGGTTGAGGCTGGGGAGGGGAGGGCTGGGAGGGTTCCTCGTATAGGCCCCGGCTGGCCCTGGTTTGCCTCACACACAGAGACACATAATTCAGCAGCGGCTGATTCTGCTCACCGTTTTGAGTTGGAATAGAGAAGGTTCACTTATCATAACGCTGAAAAAATAAAAATGAGAAACCTTCCCGAACATATACTTCTTTCAGTATTTTTTCATAGAGTTACCGAAGATTAACTCCTGAAGTTCTTATTTATGCTTTCATCACCAGGCCTCAGCCCTTTATCTGGTGAAATTGGATGCCAAAGTGTAGATGGGGAGAGGGTCTCAGAAACTTTATAAAATTTGTCTGCAGCGTCTTAATTACTGTAATATTTTTAATAACTCTAGTTGTAGCTATGTTAGGAATAATCAATTCTTATTTGAGAGAAAAGGTCTGGATTGTCTTCACAGATATAGACTTTAATCATGCTAGCCAGAGGAAATAATTCACCTGCTAAGAAATGATGCTAGGCTCTGTGCAAAAGTCAACCAGGAATTTTTTTTTTCTTTTTTTCTTGTTGAAGGATCTGGATAACAAATGCTGTTCAGTAATGTAGTTGTCATAAATGTACTTTGAAATGACATTAACTGATTGCTCCTATCATATCAACAGCCTAAGTTAAAAGCTCCCAAGGGAATTTAACTTTAAACATACAGCTTGTTGGAGGAATGACAAAAAAGCAGCCCTGGCTGATTAAATTTAAATTTACAATGGGATCATGGCTGAAACCCAACTCTCCCAGGCTTGCTGGAAGAAATACAGCGCTGAGAAAATTTTAGCCTAAAGACTAAACAAATGTGGGGCCTTTCTAATTCACCACCTCCTTTTGCTCATGACCACCGGCAACAAGGTGCCTACCCCTTTCCCTTCTCCAAACTTGGAATTTTCCAGAGGCAAAGGCTGAAATCGGATCAGGGAAAAGGAATTCGCTTGTACAACTCTTAAATGTCAAGGCAGTCCTGAATGAATGGGTAGTGGCTCCTGTTCACCGCGGACGCCTTAAAATAGGTTCCCCGAGCGGGTGGCCTGGAGCAGGCATCATATTTAGCTTAGGGCTCCTCGGGCCAGGTCAGTCCCTGCGAGGTGGTTGCTCCCCAAAGCTGGACGCTAGGAAGGTCATAGGCCAAGACTCGCCTGCCTCGCCCAGTCTCTACCTTAAGAGGGCTGCCTGGGGTACTCCCTGCCTATTTGTACCCAAGCAAATTACCCACGCTCCTACACACCCTTCCCCGCCCCTTCCCACCGAGGGCCGAGGGACCCTGACCCTGGGTCCATTCCGTGGCATGTGGCCAGCCGCACGCCAAGTATTAATAGAGAGGCGCGGGCTGTAGGAGGCTGGCACTGGAGCCTCGGAAGGCAAAGGGAAAGCAGCGCCGAGCGCGCGCCCTCGTCCCTCCCCTCGCAGCGGCGTGCGCCCGGCGGCTGCCGCCTGCACCTGCGGGTCCCCAAGGGGGGCGCTGCCTCAGCAACCGCAGCCGTCGCCGCCTAGACTGTGGGAGCCGCGTCCGGGGGCAGCCCGGAGTGGGGGAGCAGCGATGAGCAGCGATCCGGACCGCGAGTGCCCGGTAGACGGTAACGACTCGCTTCGGCGGGGCTGCATTTTTAGTCCTTAACCGCCCCCCACGCGGGTTTTCCTCTCCCGGGTGCTGGTTGACCTGGGGGACGAGGAGGAGTGTTAGTTCTTCGGAAAGCGGCTGGGGCGTGTAGGAAGTCCCCACCTTCATGGATTTTTGCACCCTTTTCTGCACCTTTTAGGGTTATTTTTGGAATTAAACAAGCTAACTTTCGTAAAGCGCGGACAACTGCGCCTGGAACATAATGGGCACCGGGCAGGTTTGTTAAATGAAACGCAAATTGGGCTTTCACTGCTTGGCGCGCTGCTGCGGGTATCCGTAGGCAGAGTGGAAGTACCTTCCCTGAAAGAAAGATGGTTTTGCTTCTACTAGGAGACATGCATGGCATCACCCCCGCCCTCCCACCTCCGCCCCGCTGCTCTACACACAGGCAATAAGAGGCTACTTTGATCTTACACAGCGAGTGATGCCCTAATGCTTGTGGAGGGGAGACCCGGACGTTAGTTGTTTAAAGACGGCGTTGGGCAGCAGAAGTCCCAAACTGACTTTGTAACACCGGTGTCACTTAGTTCCGCTGTAAAACAGGGGCTACCAGCTTTTGCGAGAGAAGGGTCCAGATAGCTTTTGGACGTATGATGAAATACTCTGAACCCTTTTCCCACCAAAATTCACCTGTAGATACACAAGTTTGGATGTTTGCTGAAGATTTCAAGCTAGATCCCTTAACTGCCTGCGTGTCCCCCTTGGTTAAGAACCTCTGCTTGGAAAGGTCATTATTATCGCTATTCAGGCGTTTTCACTAACTAGTTAATTGTTGACCTTTTAGGAGGAGCCCTCCTCCAGGAATAACTCCTCCTTGCATCAATAACCCTTTCGGATTGTACTGAACACGGCTTAATGAAGCTGCGTTAAGTTGAAATTCCCTGGGGTCTGGGGCTCGACAGGTGCGTTAGGTATGCTGGTCTGGGTTCCCTGTGGATCAGTCATTTTCAGGGTGGGGAATTTTGCGCAGTAGTTGGCAGAGCAAGAACCACGTGCTGTAAGAACCATTTCATTCCTGGCCTGTAAAAAAATTTTTTTTTAAGTTACATTGTTATGGTTTTCATTTATATGGCATAAAAAACTGGCACTTTAAACTGTTGGAGCTTTTTGTTAAACTATTACTTTTGTGTTGATAGGGTCGGCATACACTGTAATTTAAGACATTTGGCTCGAGAACTGATTGAGAAGTATAAGTTCAATTGTTGATATAAAAAATCCTAGTAACGTGGCAGGCTTCTTCATGCGAAGCAAAGATGAGCAGAACAGTGGTGTCTGACTGCCATACCCTGCACGGTTTTGTTTGTTTGTTTTGTTTTGTTTTGAACCTTAATTCCTGTTTTAAAGCCATACGCCCTTTAGAACTCTGATGGAAGCATAGAAAAATTATCTATTCTTCCTAAATTAAGCATGTATCCTGTAACCAGGCATGTCTGTAGCCTGTGATGCCCTCATGTATGCCATATATGAAGGGTGAAGTGTGAAGTTCAACCTTCAGTCTGAATTCCGGAGGACACCAGAAGGCTTTGGCCACTATTTGGTTATCTTGAGCCAGCGATAAGTCGATGACATGCTTAATAACACTTAATTGTGCCAAATGCTTACTGTGATATCTTAAAAGACTCTACGATATGTATCTGTCAGGCTTAGTAAATTTCCAAGTATGTATGACAAGATCGTGCAATGTGACATTTGACGAGTATATTAAATGAGATGCCTGTTACAGACCTATACATCGGGGAAGAATGTCATAGGGAATCCTGTTGCAGATCAAGAATTCTTCTTCTAGGGGCCAGCCCAGTGGCGCAGCAGTTAAGTGCACACATTCTGCTTTGGTGGCCCGGGGTTCCCTGGTTTGGATCCTGGATGCGGACATAGCACCGCTTGGCAAGCCATGCTGTGGTAGGCGTCCCACATATAAAGTAGAGGAAGATGGGCATGGATGTTAGCTCAGGGCCAGTCTTCCTCAGCAAAAAGAGGAGGATTGGCAGCAGTTAGCTCGGGCTAATCGTCCTCAAAAAAAAAAAAAGAAAGAAAAAATTCTTATTCTACTCTATGCTTCTATACAATTTATGATCTTGCTATAGTATATCCAAGAGAAGTTTAGGCAATTCATGACATCAGACTCAAATTTTAATTTCACTAAAAATAAAGAATTTTTTGGACTCAATATTTTCCCCTATGGTTCGAAATAACAACACAAACCTTCCACATAATTGAGCCTGCAAAGTCATGTTTTTATTTTTATTCAGCTTTGATTCTGGTTGAAACATTTTTAAAATGAAAGCAAACTTCAAGTTTTAATGGAAGGGGGCAGAATCTTTTTCTGTTTTTTTCTGGTACATTGTAATAAAATTGAAACCGTGACATTCAGGAACAATATTTCTGGGTAATTTTTTCTTTGCCCTGTCTTTATCTCTTCTTTTCCTTTCTTTCTGTAATCTTTTCACTTTTTTTTTACTCCTTCTTATCATTATTTAAATGAAAGCCATGGCCAGCCCTGTGGCTGAATGGTTAAGTTCATGCATGCGCTCTCCGCTTCCGCGGCCCAGGGTTTCCCTGCTTCAGATCCTGGGCGCGGACCTGGCACCGCTCGTCAAGCCATGTTGAAATGGCGTCCTACATAGTAGAACTAGAAGGACTTACAACTAGAATATACAACTATGTGCTGGGGGGCTTTGGGGAGAAGAAGAAGAAGAAAAAAAGAAGATTGGCAACAGATAGCTCAGGGCCAATCTTAAAAAGAAAATTTTTTTTAATAAATAAATAAAAAATAAATGAAACCCACTGCAGGAAAAATTCATCACCCGTGGATGATCTCTCATTTAGAATAAGAAGTGCTAACGTTTATTGAACACTTACTATCTGCTGTGCTGAGCTGCAAGCACTATCATATCTCACCCTTATTAACAAGTCAATGGGAGGGGAACTACTATTGGCTGCTCTTTTTTTTTTTTTTTTGAGGGTGACTGTCAGCTCTGTGCATTCAACATAGGTGATCTGACTCCAGAGCCCACACCCCCAACATCTGATCCAGGGCCCGCGCAGTCTCCTGCTGGGCCACGATGTTGAATGTCCACAAGTGACCAAGAACAGCATCCTTTGCCTGCCTCCTCAGGGATCACAGGAGGAATGCTGGAGTGGGCCCTGGAATGTGGCTCTAAGCTCATTGAAAGGACAGCAGCATTCTTTCCTCTTCCTCTCGGGTGGGAGAGATGGAAGGAAAGGCTGTCAGTATTCGGAAGTCCACACTAAGGGCAGGGTTGCATGTGGCAGTCTGGTGGAGGCAGCTCACGCCAGCCCTCTCGCCAGGGTGGGGACGTGTGCTTTGCTGGTATGGCAGGAACACTTTGGTTGCTTGGAATGAAAGGCAGCTGGCCTTTCTGAGGGAAAAGGGCAGTGCCCCAGGGGACACACTCTCTAACAGCTGTTTTCTCGGAGCAGGTTTACCGGTCACATTCCTCTTAGGCCAAGGCAGATGGGTTCATTTTGGAAGGCGGTGCCCTGGGAGCAGGCAGACCCACAGTGGACCCCTGCTGTCTCCGTGGGTAACTGTGGGAACAGAGGAAGGAGAGAATACATAGCAAATATTCTAGCTTACAGCCTGCTCCCACTGCGGAGCTCTGAATAGTAGTTTAACCTCTGTGAGTCTCAGTTTCTTCATCTGTAAAGTAGGGATAAAAACAACCACTGTTTAAAATTATTGTGAGGAGTAGGAATAATATACAGTGTCTGGCTGAGAGTAGACTGTCCATCAATAAACTTATTATATTCAGAAAATTGGATGTCGAGATTAATGAGGTAGCTGGAAAGTGTTTGTACCAGGCAACCTTACCGAAAGAAAGCCCAGGGTGTAATTCATGCAGCTGTCCAACGCTACTGAGCGCAATTTACCCGGGGCTGCAGGAAGTCTGTCAGATGTGTGATCAGCCGCACACTCTGAGTGTTTTGTCTGCTGCTGCTCTGTCTTTGCAATCTGGGCTTTCATTTTTGGGAAAGACTGAGGAGAAGTTAATTTATATATTAAAACGGAAGGATGAGTGAAGAGTCCCGGGGATATGTGGGAAAGTGATTTTCAGAAAGCAATTTGGTCAATGGCATAGTGGAGTTACCCTCACAACTGACTTCAAGATTTCTATCCTTGCTCATCGATTTTTCTAGTGTAAGTAATTTGGTAAACCCTGTGTTGCCCATATCACAGCACTCTTCAAACTGTTTTGTAATTGTTTGTTTATGTCTGTGTTTCTTGCATAAAGTCCATGAGGGCATGGACCACATCTAGTAAAGCGCCAGGCACATAGTAGGTACATATAGTCAACATATATTTGTTGAATAAGTGAATGCACGAATGAAAAAGAGAGGGATGGGAGGCGACAATGCTTGATTGCTAAAATACTTTAATCCCTATTGCTTTTGCATTTAAGTTTTGAATTCATATTCACTTTTTCCTCCTGAGAGTTGTTTCTAATAGTGAAAATTTGTAAGTATTTACATGTCAATCAATAGGGCATTATTTAAAACATATAAAAATACTTTAGCTGGATGGCTTAAACAAATTATGATTGGTTATAAAACACTACGTGAAGGCATTCTGTTTTTGGAAAATGATCGTATATTGCGAGAGGCTCTAGGTGGACAGATAACAAAGGATTAATAGGTGTTGCCTCTGGGTAGGTGGGATTGTGGATATCCCTTAAATTTGTTCTTTTTTTTGCTTGTTTATCTGTCTGATTCTTACGTCATGAACTTGCTTTCTTTTGTAAGGATTAGGAGACACAATACGAGAAACATATACCATAAAACAGAATCATAGATCGCTTACCCTGCATCACCCAATCCCCTGTCACTGGACAACTAGGTTTTCTTCTGAACTAATTTTCCAGATTTGCCTTCCTCACTCTTTTTGAACATTTAGATAATTTCCAGCTCCTCAGGGTTATAAAGTAGCATAATTCATTTAAAAGAGATGAGTAATTGAAAAAGAAACTCAAAGTGAAAAAGAAGGCTGACTCAAAGCCAGTGAGGAAGGATATTAACTTTCCAACCTGTTGCCATGTTGAATGCATTGCTTTGCTGCAAATCATGGTTAAGCTAACTTATGGTCTCCCCTCTGCCCTTGGCTTTCCCTCCCTTGTTATGTAAAAATATTATAACAGTTCATGAATACCTAATTTGTAAGTGTTCCCTAATTGTTTTGTGTCTGTACCTGAGTAGCTTTCAAGGTGGCTACTGTTGAGTATTCTTTCTGTATTTGCAGAGTTAGCTCCAGGAACAAGAACCTTTGTACAATAGGGTGGCTTCTTCCTTTCAAAAGAAAAAGAAAAAAATCAGCATTCTTTGGCAATAGAGGTGTGAATGAGTAAACTTTAACCTTACATATTTATATACTTTGCAGAAATTATACTGCTGCTTCTACACCATTCCTGGGAACATCATGGTATTGTTTCTTTCTAACGTCTCCTTGCTTCTTCAGTTTTCAGACTGAGAAGTGGGACCTTGGGCCTCTTTTTCCAGAATCCGCCAGCAGCATCACTTTTTCTTCCATGAGGGGAACTGCTTTTCAGTCTTGAAGGAAATCCTCACCTAGTTTTTGAGATTTTTCCCTCACCGGCACTCTGATAATCTCACCAAGTGTCCCTGAGACCCCATCCCCAGCCCTCCTATAAAGCCCTGATCTCTTGCATTGAGGGTGATACCCCTGTTCCATCCCACTGTGGTAAGATGGGTATGGAAAGGGAAAAATACCTAAAAGAAAATAATATCCCCAAAATAGAATCCCTTCCCATTATAACTCTGGTATAGTCCCCTTCACACTTTCCTTTCACCTTGAGTTTCAGATGATTCCTGAGAATCATGGAACTCCATGGTGGTTGGTTCTGTTTTGTGTTTATTAAACTCCTTTCAGATTGTGAGGGGTTGCATCTATAGAACAGCCAGCTATCATTTTATACACTTGGAACCACCACCTAGATGGAGAAATATAATTTCTCCATTGTCCTAGAAGCCCCTATCGTGGGCCCCATTCCAGTCATAGCCCATTCCCTCCCCTATGAATTACCATTACCCTGGCGTTGATGGTAGTTACTTTCTTGCCTTTTTTATAGTCTAACCATCCAAGTATGCATTCCTAGACTTAACGATCTAGACTTACCCATTTAAAAAATTATGATATATGTTTTAATTTGTATTGTAGGTTTACCCTCCTGTCTCTTTCTATGCTTATAATTTATCTGTTGAAGAACCTGGGCCATTTGGCTTATAGAATTCTCTACAATCTGGATTTTGCTATTTGCATGCTCATGGTTCAACATTTTCCTTGAAGGTTACCTTCTTTTGAATTCCAGTTTATAGCACCCTAGCCCTTCCTCCTTCTGTATACAACAGGCACTCTGTTATTACCAAATATAAAGAAGTGAGGTGACATACTACTTTGGAGTCTGGGTACCACTGGTTAATGAACTCTAGACATAACCTTGGGCATGCTGCCCAGATTCTCTGGTCCAGCTTCCTCATCTGTAACTAATAACAGAACCATCTTGCAGAGTCCTAGTGAGAATTAAATGAAATGATACCTGTGAACCTTTAGCACATTGCCTGGCTCATTCATTGTAAGCGCTCTATGTACATTAACTGCTATTATTAGGAATATCATTGTTAAGTGGAGGCGAGTGGCAGGCTACACTTGGGACTGAAGCTCTGAGGCACCATATCAATTCCATTATCTTTTTTTGATCCACTGCCTATTTTATGCTTTTTGCCAAGAACTTTAGGTTGTGACCCTGCACACAGCAATACAGATTGGGACTTATAAGTTCTATTTATCTGTAGAGGCTGGATGCCCCAAAGCAATCAGAATCCTCTAGTCCTCTCTGTGCAGCACAGCTGTGGTGAGGAAAGGGGTTGCAACGTGCATTATTCGCATGAAGGTAACCCCCGTGGGGAGGAGTTTACATTCTGCTTGAAGAGGCTCTAACAGCTCAATGAAGCGTCGCTATCCCTCCCCCACTCCCTCCGGCCCCGGCTCTGCCTGCTTCTCGACAGCCCATGTTTGCTCTGGTTGCACCCACATTTTGCTCCGATAATGCAGTGACTTTGTGTAGTTTCTCTTGCGGGAGCATCTTGCTTACTTTTGCAGAACCTCTGGCTACTGTAATCAGTGGTAAGAAATCACCTCTTTCTCCATATTCCTACGTCCCTTGGACGTATCTAGTCCTCTTGGCCAAGTTACATTTCTTAGGCTAATCCTTAAATTCCAGAAACAACCATGAAATCATTTTATCTATTAGGTCTTTTATTATTAGGCAATCAAGCATTTTATTGAACTTTTCATATTCAGCTCCTCAGTTCTTGCCTTAACTTCATTAAACATAATGAGCTGGTTGAAAATTGATGCTCTCATTTACTAATCATTTCAAATATTAGTAATTTGGGAGCCTTATGGGGCAGTTTTGTAAACTTTTATATTTTAAGCCTTTCTTTGACCTATGTTCAGAATTTTCACATTTTTTTCTCTTTTATTTTTGATCTCTTGATTAATTTTCAAACAATTATTTCTTCTCCCTACCATTAGTAATAATAAAATGCTGGAGTGCATTAATTATTTAGAAATAGGGTTTAGTTTGAAAACTGTAAATTCCGGGTTATTTAAATGATAATAGATTGCAAAATAGCATGTACAATGAGTCCATTTTGTTGAAAATTAATAATCTATTTATACATACGGAACTGGAACTGAAAGAATATACAGCTGGGGATTAAAAGTAGTTGTGTATGATTGGGTGGATCATGGTTTTTTTCTTAGGTTCTTCTGCTTATCTATATTTTCTGTAATGAGTCAGCATTGCTTCTGGCAGAAAAAAAAAAAAGGAAAAAAAAGCAATTTTAATTCGGTAGAGGAGAGGCTTGGGGATGGGGTTTTTGTTTTGCTTAAATGTTTTTCTCATTCACTTTAGGCCAGGCTTTTCAGCCATACTCATCTGGTTTGGTTTTTATCTTCTTACACGGGCACGAATGTCATTTCTATTGTTCAAAGAAATTCTTACACTGGAATCTAAATGTGTTCTAATTAATACCCCATTGCTGAATTCTTAGATTGTTCCAACATTTTTTATCACAAACGTGATAGAGGAAAAAATAATTGGCTGAAAAGATAGAAGCAAAAAAAAAAAAGAAATTGTGAGAACACAAGAAAAGGATTAACAATATTTTAAGACACAATATAGAGTTGAAATTTAGCTCAGGAGGGCGTCAGGATTGCCATTCCTTGGAAATCTGGTGACTGGAAATATTTCTTTTCGACAAATGTTCATCTTGAACAATGTTGCACTTGGTCAAATTGCCGTTGGACAAACAGTAGGTTGCTGTCAGGGCAGTGAGGGGAAGGACTGGGTTTGAGCTTTGCTCTCATAAAGACCATGGCTCAGTTTCTGAGTCCAACAGCAGGGAGGCCCTTTTCTGAGCATTGGTTGACTGCCCAGTACAAGGGAGGCGATAAGAAACAACACTACTTACCTCATGGGGTTTGGTGAGAACATATGTGAATTACCTGGCACATTGAAGATAAGTCTTTCCTATCCTCCTCCCTCAATAAATATTTATCACATTGAATTATATGGATAAATATGCATGGAACTCTGTGGGGAGTATGTTTTAAGATATAGCTTAGTTTAAATAAATCCTCCAAACTAAATAGCAATTGCATTGTAAAATGAGGAAAGGAGATCTTTGACTTCTTTCACTCCTAATAGAGTAATTGAAAAGGGGACAGTGATTTTTAATATTCTTCCTGCTCAGAAGTGAAACAGCACAGATAGAGAATACAATAAAAAGATATAACGTGGGGGATAGATAGATTTTTTCTGTTTGCTGTTTTTGCTATGGATTAAGTTATGGTGGTTGAACTCAACATCTCCTTGAGCCTGTGCAGAGACAAGTCTTATCTCTGGTGGGTTTAGGGAATGGAAGTTGGTACTGCTTCTGTTGCTGCCACTGCCTTAAGAACCATTCCTTCAACAGGCACTGCACACTTGTACATGAAATGAATCACAGAGACCTCCAATGTGGGACCTCACGTGATGCTCATTTTATGAACAATACATCACAAAATTCTCATGTAATGGAATTATCACAGGGCAGGTATTCCTGTGCCCTAGCTGGACTTCAGCCCATGTCCCCAGATGTGGTTTAAATACTTTACTTCTTTACAAGTTCTTTACAACCATACAAGTTGTCTTGTCTGTGACTTCTGTGGTTGGGGCCCTTCAAGCCAGGGTTGTGTCCCAAGTGTTGGTCCTCGGACCCAAGAGGGTACCATAGAATGCATCTTTGCTGTTCCCTTCCTTTTCTGTACTGGTGGTGGAATGGGAAAATTTGGTAGACTAAAAGATGGAAGCATTTGGAGTCGGGTGAGCAAATAGGATATTTAGAGCTGAAGGATGTAGGTGAGTGGGATACCAGTTGTATATTCCACAGCTGACTATGTCACTGCTAATCTCTTTAAAAGCCAAAGACTTAAAATTTGTATTAAATTTTTTTTTTAAGATTTACAATAACATCAAAAATAATAAATATTTAGGAATAACCTAAACAAGAAGGTGAAAGACTTGTACATGGAAAACTTCAAGTACCGCTGAAAGAGATTAAAGGACACACAAATAAATGGAAAAACAACTCACGTTCATGGATTGGAAGACTTAGTGTCTTAGATCCCTATACTACCCAAAGCGAGCTACAGATTCAACACTATCCCTACCAAAGTGCCAAGAGCATTTTCTGAGGAAATAGAAAAATTCATCCTAAAAATCATATGGAACCTTAAGGAACCCCCAAATAGTCAAAACAATTTTGAAAAAGAAGAACAAAGTTGGTGGACTCACAATTCCTGATTTCAAAACATATTACAAAGCTACGGTAATCAAAACAGTGTGGTACTTGCATAAAGACAGACAAACAGATCAATGAAATCACTAAGGAGCCAAGAGATAAGCAATTATGTATATGGCCAGATGATCTTCAACAAGGTGACAAAACACTGAATGAGGGAAGGACAGTCTCTTTAACAAATGGTGTTGAGACAACTGGATATCCACATGCAAAAGAATAAAATTGGACCCTTATCTTACACAATATATGGAAATTAAGTAAAAATAGATTAAAGAGCTAAACTTAAGACCAAAAACTATAAAATTCCTAGAACAAAACATATGGGAAAAGCTTCCTGACATTTGATTTGGCAACAGTTTCTTGGATATGACACAGAAAGTACAGGCAACAAAAGCAAAAATAGACAAATGGGACTACATCCAACTTATAAACTTTTGTGCATGAAAGGACACAATCAACAGAGTGAAAAGGCAACCTATGGAATGGCAGAAAATATCTGTAAACCATATATCTGATAAGGAGTTAATACCCAGAATATATAAATAATTCCTGTAATGCAATGACAAAAAATCAAATCCAATTAGAAATGGGCAAAAGACTTGAAAAGACATTTCTTCAAAGATGATATACAAATAACCAACTAGTATATGAAAGATGCTCAACATCACTAATCATCAGAGAAACGCAAATCAAAACCACAGTGTGAAATATCACCTCACACGTATTAGGATGGCTACTATAAAAAACCAGCAAATAACAAGTGTTGGGGAGCATGCGGAGAAACTGAAACTCTTTATATGATTCTAAAATGCTGCAATTGCTATGGAAAACAATGTAGAGGCCCTTCAAAAAATTAAAAATAGAACTACCATAAAACCCAGTAACCCCACTTCTGGAAAAATATCCAAAAGACTTGAAAACAAGGTCTTGTAGAAATATTTGCATACCCATGTTCGCAGCAGCACTATTCACAATAGCCAAGAGGGAGAAGCAACCCAAATGTCCATCAATGGATGAATAGTAAAGAAATTGTGGTATATACACACAGTGGAATATTATTCAGCCCTGAAAAAGGAAGGAAATCCTGTCACTTGCTACCACATGATGGTATTATGCTAAGTGAAATAAGCTAGGAATAAAAATACAAATAATTTATAATTCCACTTACATGAGGTGTCTAAGTGGTCAAATTTATAGAAACCAGAAGTAGAATAGTGGTTACCAGGGCCTGGGGAATAGGAGGAGAAGGGGAAGTGTTTAATGGGTATAGCGGTGAAAAAGTTCTGGAGAGCTATTTCACGACAATGTGAATATACTTAACACTAGCGAGCTGTACACTTAAAAATGATTAAGACGGTAAATTTTATATTGTGTAGTTTTTACCATACACACAAAATATCCAATTTAAAAGCAAACAAGGGGCCAGCCCAGTGGCACAGCAGTTAAGTTAGCATGTTCTGTTTCTTGACGGCCAGAGGTTCACTGGTTTGGATTCCAGGTACGGACATGACACCACTTGGCAAACGCCATGCTGTGGTAGGCATCCCATGTATAAAGTAGAGGAAGATGGGCATGGATGTTAGCTCAGGGCCAGTCTTCCTCAGCAAAAAGAGGATGATTGGCTGTAGTTAGCTCAGGGCTAATCTTCCTCAAAAAAAAAAAAAAAAGGAAACAAAAAAAAAAGACTTTTAAGGATAGAAAAATTTATAAAATAATTTAAAAACTAACTTCCCTCGCTGAACAAGTTTAACTTTCTTTTGTGTATCTTGGCATTGCCATTGTGAGCACTGATCATGTTGTAACATTTCACAAGAGATGGGATGTGTCCAGCTGTTTGTTTATCCCTTCATTGAAGGATGTCAGATTGCCCTTCTTGAGGTCTCATATTTTTCTTTGTACTGTTACTGACTCCTTCATCATGATCTCCCATGAGTGTCACTTATATTTTCTTTCTTCTCTAAAATCCTAGTAGCATCTTTAATCACCATTTGCCACACTTCCTCCAGTTTATTGCTTTTTAACAAGCTTGGTCATCATCTAATCTTCTGTTTTTTAGCCCACAGAAGGTTGGAATTGTACACGATGTAAGGCAGATTCCTCTGAATGAGATGCGAAGAGATCTACCATAAGAAGAATTTATATCTGTTACATTGACATCGTTTTATTATTTATTTACTTATTTTTGCATTCCCCTGTATTTGTAAGTATATTCTGGATATGTGATGTTGCCAGATCAGAAGCTTCCATATAAAGTGTACATAAATGAAAAAGTATTTTTATGTAAACGTATGCATGCGTAATTACAGTTCCTGGTCATGATTTGAAGAAACTGCTAACATTTTATTGCTTGAGAGATATTCACATAAACAGAATTGTCAGGTAAGTTCCACTTGGTGAAGAAAAATTATAGCTTTTTGTTTATTGAAGTGCACTGGGAGTATGATTGATCTTTAATCCTCATGGAGAGGACGATGCCTGCATATTCTCTCCTTACTTGCTGTATTTCCACTGCTCCCGTCAGCACTGCCGCTAAGAGAGTCCATAGTCCAGTTTACAGCAGGCTGGGCAATGGGGCTTCCCTCTTTTTTATCTTGCACATGATTTTTTAAGAGCTTTATTGAGGTATGATTTACATACCATAAAATTCACCTGTTGGAATGTGCAATTCAATTTTTAGTAAATTTGCAGAGTTGTGCAACCCTTACCACAATCCAATTTTAGAGCATTTCCCTTCACATGATATTTCAAAAAATATTGCTGTGCTTTTCTTCTGCTGTTTCTAAGTACCAGCTCTTCTCTGCAAGCAGCTGTCTGCCTGAGAGAGATTATGGTCTTTGCAGGTAGAATGCAAAGGGAAAGACAATGGCTGTTTAGATTCTGGTGGTCAAAATAGGAGTTTCAAAGCAAAACAATAGTTTTAGAAGCCCAGCTATTGCCTTGAGATGGGGTTTTCTAAATTCTTTGATTTCCCTTTAATACAACATACTAGGCCTGGAAGACAAAATCGTGGAGTTTTGTCCAGAGTACAGAGAAGATACTCTTGTGTACCTTTAAAGATTATCCATAAAGCTAGGGTCAAAAAAGTGGTATATTTAATATAGGAAAAGTCAATGAAAAGTCTCCACTTCTGGCATGAGGTGATAATGGGGGCAGAAAAAGATTGAAGCAAGAGAGGCAAGTGCTGAAAGACACATTCTTGGTTTCTCATCACTTGGGATCAAAGCCAAGGGCTGGGGGGCAGGGGGCAGTAGATAGTTTTATATGGTAGTTTTATGGAAACATTGAAGGCAACAACAGAGATTTTACCAGCTTCTCTCTTGGAGGAGGACACCTTGCAACCTCTTCAAAGCGAAAGTGATGGCTCGCTGAAGTTGGACGGAGAGGGAGAGGCTGGATTTAGCTCTCCAAGGGGAGGAGGTGCTGCAAAAAGACCCTCTTGTCCTCAGAGGAAGGTAACTGGATCAAGTACCCTTGAACCTCTGGAGGAGCCCTCTCTGATGAGGATGAAGGCAGAAACCAAGAGATGGACCTGCTCTATCGGAGAACTGATGAAGGCTGCAGCATAATCCCGGGGGGTCTGTACCATCACCAACAACCAATGTGAGGCCGCCTCAGCCAGGGAGCACTCCTAGTGTGATGACCAAGATGAGAGAGAAGAGACCATGAATATGCCTCAGCCATGACAGCCAGGTGGGAAAGGAGTAAAGATGCAGAAAGCGAGATTGCCCGGAGACAAAGGTGCCAATGGACCGAGCACTGATCCAAGGATCCCACCATTCTTTTTCCATCAGGAAACTGAGTCACACATGCTTTCCTCCCATGCACCTAGAAGCCAGCAAGAAGAATATGAGGAGATGGGGAATGGAAATCTGAGAGATCAAGCATTTTTACACAGTAAAACTGAGCATTGCTTCAAGGGACTGTTTAATTTATTATATCTGACCAAATTTTAACCAGACTGGATTAAATAAAGTAAGTTTGGTTACCTCTTCCAGAAATGAGGACTCATGGGGAAGACAAGATTAATTAGAGACAAAAATAAGGATACTATATTTTCTCAGTACATCTGAGTGTCATAAATGTAATGGTGCCACAAATAGCCTTGAAACAAATGAAATAGGCTGCTTCAGCCACTGATGTTGACACCAGCGCTGTCTTTGGGGAGTGCAGTTGCCAAAGATAAATATGCTCAAAGCTGGGTCTCAGGTCTGCTGATAAAGTGTCCCCTGGTAAGTGAGCTTAGTAGATATGTTCTCCATTTTTTAAAGAGGGAAAAGCAATGGGTGTCAAATGTTAATCAGTCATATTGTAATTTGAAGCCGAAGTGTTTCTTCATTCAGTCACGCCCACAAGCTCTCTGTTTAAGCAAAATAATAGAGAGAGGCTTTTGAGATAAAACAGCTTTGCTGTGCCTGAAGTAGGCTCGTGGGCCTAAAGACCACCTGCTCAGCTTCTCCATCATTCCCTCTCCTGAGCCACCACCACGGAGGTTCTGAAACGTGATAGGAATTCACAGTTCTGCAGAGCATTGATGAAGAGCACTCTTAGAAATGCTGCAACGTGACTTATGTTAATCACATGAATAGGAAGTTAATTGAAAAATGGGCTTTAGCCTTAGAATCATTGACTGTTAGAGTGGCAAGTTGCCTTGCAGAGCATCATTTAACTGAGAGCATCGTTTAACCAGAGAGGTTAAAGTACTACTAGCAGCCAGAAAATTACATAGGGCTAGCGTCGGGGCTAGAACTCCCACATCCCAAATTCCAGACTGTTCTTTCTGTGCCTATTGTCAGAGCAGGTAATTAAAAGTACGAAAGCAACCCTACAAAATACTGATTAAATCAGAGTTGGGTTTTATATTTGTTTCCACCGGCATCTAACATGTCTTAGTGCAGCATTAAGAATTTCAGCGTTCAGGAGCTTCTTACTGGGAAATAGTGCAGAGCAATTCTCTAAATTACTCCATGTCAGCAAGCCGTTGGTAAATAGCCAAATCTGTTTTGGTGATTTAGCTGCAGCATCGACAAATTTTAAATTTCCCTACTCCAATTTTTGCCGATTAAATGTATTGCTAAATCTTCCCTTTGAGTTTCTTAGCTGGTAAGACTGTTCTCAATTCAGCACTCTGGACACTGTGTTGTTTGAACTCCTAATACTTTGTATCGACTTACAAAATCAGTAGAGACTTAGTTGGTATTTTATGATATATCTGTTCTCTTAGATGATATGTGGGCCAAAAAATACAGACAAGGAACATGTTTCCTTCATAGGCATTTTCATTGTGGTATATTCTGTTATACCATCAGCTCAGTTTTATTTCAGTACCTAATTTGTTTGAAGCAGTGATAGAGGAGAAAGAAAATCTATGAAAAATTGAATTTCCTAATATTTTTCAGTGGCCTTATTTTTCAAGTTGATGGCACAACAAAAGAGAATTTTTGAAAGTAATTGTGGAACATACGTATGATGACAGTTTTGCCCAGAAGTGTTCAGTACAATATGTCAGCTTAGCAATTAATTGTTCTTTTATTGTTTCATGTGTGTTAGTCCAGTCTCCCCAGTGAGAGAGCCTGAATAGTTTGGTGGAAAGAGAAGAGATGTTGCAATCACTCATAGTTTGAATATCAGCTGTGCTGTTAACCATACTAGCTATCTGACCTCCACAAGGTTAATTAACCTCTCTGATCCTCATTTCCATATTTGTAGAATTGGGTATAATACTTGCCTCATAGGGTGTTATCAAAATTTGTGCAAAAAAAGTAATATAAGTGCCTAGTACAGTGTCTGTCTGGTCCACAGGCATTAAAAAATGGTAACCATTTGTTTCGATTTAGGTGTTCCAGAAGCAGACGCTGAGTCAAAGATTGAGCATAAGTAGTTACTTTGGAAGAGAGAGAGCCAATCGAGAAACTGGCACTTGGATCAGCTGGCTTACACATGGAAGGGACATCTGAAGAACTACCCTACCTCATTTTTTAACTATTATTACTTTTGATTATTGAATAACTTTTGTTTTCCTAGCTCCCTATCCTGTAGTGAGCTGAAGCCCCTCATACCAGCTCATGAGAGTAGTAAATATTCAGAAATGTTGTAAGCCAATTTTTAAACTATTAGTGCCTTGAAATTTGATAGGAGTCTTTATACCATAGAAATAGGCAAATGCTATCAATCAGGGTCTTTTTTCTTCAGAAACCAGTTTAAAAGCATACCACTGTCCCCATTCCTTTCCTCCCAGAAGATGGAGAATAGGAGTTACATGCATAGGCTCAGGAATCAGATAGACCTGAGTTCAAATCTGACGTCTGACATCTTTTAGCTAGGTAGCCATAGGAAAGTTATCTAAATTCTCTGACCCTCAGTGCCCTTGTTTGTAAAATATGGATGTATATAACTTGTACAGCCATGGTGAAGATTAAACCCAATAACATATTGTATGTAAGGAGCACTGTGGAATAAGGAATTTATTATAAGAGTTAAACCTTACACAATTGTGAAAGGAGCCAAGAAAGGAAAATTCCATAAGGGGGAATTGGAAATCAGAGAAAAGTCACTAATTAGCCCTCCGGAAGCACTGGCAAGAATGGACAAGTTGGAGCTTGTAGGGGAATCTGGGAATGCAGGCATGTACGGTTACCAAAGTGTGACTATGAAAAGAGCTGGAGAAAGAAAGCTGTTTTTCTGTGTAGCTGCCATCTCTGGGGATCAAGGACCGAGCATCCAGATGAAAAGAGAGTGGGGTCAAGCCACAATGTGCTGGCATGTCTGCAACTACTCATCACTGTATCTGACCTCAAAGACTGTCAGAAAGGCAAGGCCACTGCTTTACTTGTTCCAGAGTGTAGAGTCAAGAGCCACAGAAAATAATGGGTTAGGAAACCACTCCAGAGGACAGAGTCAGACACCATTCAAAATGTGCAACTCGTGCCTGGCTAGATTTCAGAACTGCTTTGGACCAGTGACTGCCCTGTGCTGCCTATTCCTTCCTGGAAGTGTCTATGGCAGTTACCCTGTCCTTCTCGCTATTGTATGTTTTGTTTGTTGTTTGAGGTTTTTGATAACTTGTGTTTTAGTTTATGGGTCCCTGGACCAAGAGCGGCTGCAACTGAGCAGTCTTATCTATTTGTATTCCTGATACAAGTCATGAGATCCTGGACTTCAAGTCTGTTTATACAATAGGATAAGATTTTGGGAGTCCTGGAATGGGAATGAACAAGTTGTGTGCATGGAAGGATATGAATAATTTGTGGTCAGAGGGTAGACTCTGATAGATTGCAAAGTGGCTTCAAATTCCTTCCTTTCTAGTGCACATACCACTTTGCAATGTGACATTGCCTTCTGTCATCAAGAGATGAGCTTTTTCTCTGTATCTTTGAATCTGATTGTCCTTGTGACTTGCTTTGACCAACAGAGTATGACAGAAGTGATGTTGTATGCCATCCAATCTGAGGCCTCAAGAGGTTTTGCAGCTTTTGCCTTCACTGTGTTAGACCCTGCAGTCATCTTGTGAGGAAGATAACTCTAAGCTCTTTGATAATGAAAGCCCACGTGGAGAGAGAGGTCCAGCTACCTCAACCTTCCCAGCTGAGCTCAATTCCCAGCCAATGCACAAGTGGATGCAGTTGTGTGAGCCCAGGCACGACCAGCAGCACCAACCACGTGACCCAGCCACAGCATCAAAAGAAATAATACATCATTGTTGTTTTAAACTATGAAGTTTCGGGGTCATTTGTTACACAATTATAGATAACTGATATGCCCTCCCAATAAATTATTTTTCTGCTTAACTTAACCAGAATGAGTTTTAGTTGTTTGTATCTACACAGAGTTTTTGTGGGGGATAAATGTGCTATTGTTTATAAAGGACTTACCAAAAACCTGGTACATAGTAAATGCTAAATAAATGCTATTATTATGTGAAATAGATTCTAGATGCTTATACAAGGTGAAGTTTGGACAGCCCTTAGAGGATCTGAGGGACCTGTAAAAGGGGGTACAAATGCATTGAACCATCTGAGTGCCACTAAATCTGAGTTCCCTCACATTCAAAATGAAGATATTTGCTAAATTATCTGAAAGTGCTTGTCAAGCTCTAAGATCCCATGATTCTACACAAAACTGGCCAAGAAACAACCTTGGCATATATTCTAGATGGATCCAAAGCCCTGCCTCAGTGGGTGTCAGCTGTGGAATAACACATGCCAAGGTCTTCACGCTCTGTTGTGTGCTGCTCTGTGAGTACTTCATTTATCAGCATCAGGGTAGTCATGAGATGTGTGGGCATCCCCCAGAGCACCTGCATTTGCCCCGTCAGGGGCACCATCTAGAATGTAGTTGATGTGACTGTGTTGGCTCCCAAGTGAAAAATTTTAGAGTATTTTCTCTGATTTCCTATGGAGGCAAGGCTGATTCTGCGTAGCATAAAGGATGAGGAGGATGCTGGTGGCAGCCTCGCCCTCTTCTCTACTTCACGGAGCAATTCATCTCTGACTCCAAATTTGCGTATCCCATTCAGCAATGCATTTGCCCTGCAAGTGACAGAGTCCTCCCTCCTTAGAAGACAATTTAGACCATCTATTTTTACTTAAAGATGCTTCTTGGAGAGGTCTTACTGCCATTCCGAGCAGCTTCTCAGTATATTTTTTCCAATCACATTTAATAAACTCCATGGAGCAATTTTGGTTGGTATAGTTTTCTGCATTTGTGGGTGGCCACACGTGAATGTCACAGCATGCGTGCTGAGGTGCCAACTAGCTGAGAGTAATTGCCCTCTGCTCACTTAGAAGATGATCTGTCAGAGCCGAGGCCAGGAGGCAGAACCTTGGGCACAGATGAGCCTCATAGCAGAGTTAATCAGCAGATCATGCAAATGAGGCACCCATTTATAGCATTTATTTAAATTGTCATTTAAATTGCTGGTTAAATGGAATACATTTAAAATCCTGAAGTCAACACTTGGGCAAATTGGTTTTAAAACTATATATTAAATTGGAGCACATTGCAATTTAATACATAGTTCCAAGATAATTGCTTATTGCTTTAGGAGTACAAAGTGTGTGTCCAAATACTTGAGTATGGTTGATGAGACACAAGAAGCAATATTTTCTTGTTTTCCTTTTTTTGGAAACAGGTAGAATGTGGTAATTATCAATATAATGTGTGAACTCAGGCTGTGTGGCTTTGAATTTTGGCTTTATCACTTACTAGCTGTGTGATTTGGGCAATTCTCTTCATCTCTCTGGCCTCAGTTTCCCTGCCTATAGAATGGAGTCAATAAAGATCTCTCCATCACAGGGTTATTAGGATGATTAAATGAAATAATCCATATAAGGTGCCTAGCTCAGTACCTGATCCATTGCAAATATCCAATAAATGTTCACTTTTGTTATTATTTTGTAAGTGTACTTATATTTTGTTTCCTTTATGACATACTACTACTAGAAAAGATAGTCACACAGGTGGATTGCATTATATTTCCTTTTGGCAGTATTGTTCTAGACTCTTTTTGCTGAAATAGTACCCTACCCATTGACCTCAAGCATCCAGACTTATACTTAAGTGGAATATTTTTAAAAAGAGAGAAAAACCACCATGTTTATTTTCTGGTGGTAACTGGGTGATCTCCAAGTTTTAGCAAACAATAAAAATAGATGAGAAACTCTGAGGGTCCAGAAAGTATACTTAGTAAGTTGTGTCTAGTTGGTTTTAACTTTCCTTAGTTGGAAATGGCTACAGAAGCCAAGTTATTCAGAGTATTAGTTATGGTTCTCTAGTTTCACAGAACACAGAATGACTCTTACTCTCTAAAAGGGAGAATTTATTGGAAGGATCTTGGAGAACTCACAGAATTGGAGAGAAAACTAAATAACTATGCCTTGGAAAAGACAGGAGCCAAGGAAGCTCTGGAGATCTGGAATACTTGGGAGTTGGAGATGCCATAGAAGGGGGTAAACTTAACTGATGGCACTGCCAAGCCTGGGGAGAAGGGTGCTTCCAGTGGGATGCTGGTTGGTCCAAAAATGCCCTAAGAAAAAAAGCAAACTAAAACCAGTCATTCTTCCTACTCAGCCTTACATCTCAGAAAACACAGAAGTCACCGATAAAGTCATGAGTCAAATCTGATGTTTCACAATATATGTAGACAAGAAGCAAGATGAAGAATCAGAGAGGACAAGGAGCCAAGATGGCAGAGGGGGAAAATGCCAGCAGGAACTGTGATTACTAGAGTGGCAGTGGCTAATGACGGAGAGGGCCTACACAGGGAGTACGGCTCCAGGGGAGCATAGCGCGCCTTGGTGCAGTAGCTCCTGCTGAGCCAAATGGAAGCACATCATCTACAGCCAAATTCTCCAGCCTGGGGCTGAAGGATGGGGCTGAAGTTTACCATATGGGCATGCCAAATCCAGTTTTCTCACAGAGCCTGACTGCATTCAAGTCTTTACAAAGTTGTTCCCATCAAAGATCTCATAAGGTTTAGAGGTGGGATGGTGTGTGGGAGTGGTTTCAAGAGCTGTCTATCAATATGACAAGCCAAGACATACAATAGCAGCACATATAGCTTGCCAAGTAATGTTTACTGGAGCAATAGGAGTAGATGTCTCTGGAAAACCTACTTTCCTGACAATATCAGAAAGTTACCCAATTCCTCGCCTGGTGCCCAGTGAAAGGAAAGCATTTTTGAAATTAAAGATAAATAAACAGGGTTTACAGTACACCATGCATTTACTGGCCACTGCTAGGGCACTAACAGCTATTTTTTTGACTGTTTGAGAGACTCCCTTCTGAAGAGCTTGTCCTCTTAGAGAATGGATGGTATTTATGGACCCAGCTCTTGTTAAACAGAGTGCCTTGGTGTTTAAGCTGAATCTGAATCATTTGAATAGCATCCCAGATGTTAATACAGGAGGATCTCATGAAATAAAACTCTGCATGATGGGAACATGTCACCTCCCAGAAATGTTATATGTTCATCCATGACTTGAAAGAGAGCATCTGATGCATGGATACACAAAATTATTTTTTCCTATCCTATTATGTCACCTTTCATCCAAAGATCATTTTGGAATATAGGCTTTCTGGAGGATAGAAAAACTATCCTATCCATGAACAGCTGTCGGGCTCATGAGAAGGACATGTGATTCCTGGCTCCAAGTTTGCATAACACTATTGTAGGGGAGCGGTTTAAATACACACAAATCTAGCATCCTGTCATTTATCTAGTTCGTGTCCTCCCTCCCCCTGGCCTGGGTTATTGTTATCATAGCTCCCCACCTCCAATTCTTAACTTCTCATCTGAACTGTACACCAATAGCTGCTTCATCCCTCTAAAGCACTCTTCTTACCCCATCGGAAGTTCTCAATGACTTCCTGTTGCCTACCAAGTGACATCCAAATTCCTTAGTCTCTATTCAAGTTCCTGCAAGATCAATCTCCATGCCACCTTCTCAACAGTCACTTTTCCCATTTACAGACCTTGCCCTTTGGACAAACAGAAGTTCTCGAGGTTTCCTGGACACAGACAGACACATATATTTTTCTGCCTAGTTCATGATTCTTTTTTGTTATGAATGTCCTCTCCATGACCTTTGTTTCTCCCCTATCATAACCAATTCCTATTAATCAGTCAAAAGTCTCCATTTTCTACCCCCGCTCCACCACACACTTACCCAACTTGCCCTTTTCCATTGGTCCCCTGCATAGTCCCAGTATAGTATAGTCCTAGTACATTTCCCTGGTGGCTAAGACCCAAAACCCAAGAGCCGCCTTAGATTCTTTTGCATTCTTGACCCCCCTCATCCAACTGATCAGCAAGTCCTCTTGTCTTTACCACCAAAATCTCTCCCATATTGCAACACTTTGCTACACCTCCACTGCCACCTTCCAGATCAAAGCCACCATTATCTATTGTCTGGACTTCTAGTAGCCTCCTAAGCAATCTTCCTGTTTCCACACTGCTCACTGAGCGTCTATCCTCTACGTGGTATCAGAATAATCTTTGATAAATGTAAACCAGATCATGTTAAACCCTTAGGTGGCTTCCTTTGCTTTTAGAACAAAATATCTCACCTGATCTGCTTCCCGTCTTTCCAAAGAGCTCACTTTATTCCTTCCTTCCCCTTGTCCTCACACTTGGGCCACACTGATCTCTTTCTATTTCTTTAAGAGGCAAATTTATCAATTATTTGCATTTTCTGTTCCTTCTTCCTGGGCTTTTCTCTTTCCACATCTTTTTACATCTGGCTCCTTGTCCTTGATCACGTCTCAATTCAAATGTCTCTTCTCCCCCTGACCAGATCTAAAATACCTCCTTGTTCTTATTCTATCAAATCATTCAGGTAATTTCCTTTACAGCATTTATTAGAGTCTGCAACCATTTCAATTATTTACCTGTTTGCTCTTTTATTGACAATGGCTCCTGTCCACCCCAGGTAGATGTAAATTTGTGTCTTCTTGTTCATTGTTCAGTCTCTTTTGCCTTACACAGCGTTCTGAAGATAGCAGGCACTAAATAAATATTTGTGGAATGGCTGACTGAAGGGCCATCCTAAATACTGCCTAATCCAGGAGGACTTTCTGCTTTTCCCCTTCAGAGGCTCTTCTCTGGAATTTCAGTGTGTGTTTTGTCTGACCTCAAGCATCACACTTTATACCTTCTGGGTGGGATTCCAGATGTTCACAAACATGTCTAATTTTCCTTATTGGATTTTGAGGTCACCATCTGTAGATCTGATTCATCTTTGAGTTCCCCGCAGTCCCTACCCCAATGTCTTGCACATAGTAGGTATTCAATAATATTTCATGAAGGTGTAAAAAAAATATCCACTCACTGTGGATTTCAACTGAGGGGAGTTTAATCCCAAAATGAGACTAAACAAGCAATTTAAATTTGTTCCTTTTTCCCTATGTTTTGCCTGTGGGTACTCATCTCCAGCTGACTGAAGTTGTGAGCATCCTTTGCCATTTACTCCTTTGACGTCTTATTTGTGGGTTGCACTGTGGAAATTGTTCAATCTCTAAGTGAGCGCTGTGATTCTGCCCACTCACAGACCTAGATTCAGAAATGAAATCCCTGCCTTTGTTGTCTTTACCCAAATCTTCAGAGCTTCTGTGGTCACTGCCTTGTATTTCTGTTATTTCTTACTAGCTGCTTATTTCCTGTAGTTTTCTTCCTTGTACATTCTCCAAAGTTACCCTCTCATTGGCATGTTGGTTCTAAGACAACAAAAATGGCTTTAAACAGGTGTGACATTTGAAGGAGATGCAAACAATTTATGAGTCTGGCAGTATCTGGTACATCACCTAAATTAGGCATCCACTCTTATGAGCTTAGAATAGACACCTGAATTAGAAAACTCCAGAACAGAGGGATGTCTCTTCAACATATTTTTTCAGCTCTATTTTCCTTTGCCCTGGCTCCCTACATACTCTCTTTCTATACTTTGAACAACTGGATAACAGAGACCCTGTGTTTTTTGTTTCTATATTTCCAGGCACCACGCTGAGTACTTGGCATATAGTAGACCCTTATCAATTTATTAATTAATGCTATCCTCTTTGCCCAGGCTTTGCTTCTCATGCTTATCTTGGACTGGTCTACTGGGCTCTCCAGGTCCTGGCCCTCAGAGATCCCTTAGTCCCCAACATCTTCAGCACAAGTTTTTTGAAGAGTTCCACAGCCTCCCAACAAGATGCCTGGATTCATTTTTGATCTATTGTTCTGTCTTTCTATTCTTTGGAAGCAGGCATTATTTTCATATTGCTATTTGCTCTTAACAATTAAAGAGTCTTGGATGATAAACTTGGCTCTTACAGGCAGACTCTCTGACAAAGACCTAAGGCTGTTAATTCTAACCTCTCCCTGAGCCAACAGTGTAATGTGGGTGCCAAAAGAGAGTTCCTATAGACTCAGTCACATTAAGAGTTACCACTTACTGTGTTCTTTCCTCTGTTCCTGGCACTTTGCTCAGCAGCTTGCATGCATTGCCACATTCAACCCTCCCAATGACTCAGTGCGGTAGGCATGGCTATTTTCCCCATTTGCCGGATAAGAAATCCAGATCACATGGAAGTTAAGTAACATGGGTAACAAGGTCACAGCAGCACAGCTAGAATTTGGGCCAGGATTTGCCTGGTTTCAAAGCTTAAGCTTTGGAATCAACTAGGGTGCTAATGGAAGCCGTATTAATGGAATTATGGTGACTTCAGCATGGGAACTATGAATTCACTATATTTAAAACCTGGAGTTTTGTGCTATGCTTCATTTTCTAAGATAGAAATTCAGTGACCCAGACTAATGACCATGGGCTATCAGAAATCATTGAAGAAACTGGAACGGTTTTAACTGGCAAAAAAAAAAAAAAAAGAAATTTAGATGAGAGTTGAGAGAAGTCTTCACATATTTGTACTGTAGTTTTGTGGAAGAGAAATTAGACTTGCTTTGTCTAACTATTTATTGTAAAAGCCTGTTGAAATGATACACGTGCATATTTGGAGGTACTGTAAGGAGAAGATTTGTGACCATTCCAGCTGTCTTTACATGGCACTGATACTTTAAGAAGTGATAAAGTTTAAAAATTATTATTGTTATTTATTACTGCAGATATTCAAAGAGAAGACAAGTCTCCTAATTCAGAAACCTGATACCTCCCTGATACCTCAACTTCTCCTATAATTCTAAGCCTTAACCCCAGATGTCTATGTTGTTTATATTCAACATATGTTATTGTTGTCCTTCTCATGGCACTTGACATCTATTTTCTTCTATTGTAGTTATTCAGTTCCTTGAGGCTCTCAATTACTGGTGATAGGAACTGAGTCCAATTCATCTTGCCACCATTATTAACTCCCTAACATTGCCTTGCAAAGTGTAGACGCCCAGAAAGCAGAATCTTGTTGCTTCTTCATAGAACTTCATGTGTTATTTACCCCAGTTTCACTAGTTACTAGTTCTGTGACCTTGGGCAAGCCAATTAAACCCTTAGTTTCCTCAACTATAAAACTGAGCAACCAAGTGGAGTTTTTGTGACAATTAAATTTGTTAAATCTGTAAACCTTTTAGAACAGAGCCTGGCCCATAGTAAGTACTATATACATGTCTTGTACTGTCGTAAATTTTCAGCATTCATCTCCCCAATGAGACTTTGAGATTCTCAAGGAGATGATCCAATTCATGTCTTTAGCTTCTAGCCTATTGTGTGGCACATGGTAGGAGATAGATTCATGTTTGTTGAAATGAATGCATAATTATTAAAGAATGAGAGAAAGGCCGAACACCTGAAGCTGTTAGGTTTTGGAAAGACCTTAGCGGTCACCCAGAATAATGATTGCTAAACCCACCTGCATATTAGTATATTTCAGTACTATTAGTGTAAATTAGAGTGCTTGGAAAAATTTGAGATTCTAGGCCCGAGTCTGGAACAAAATCTTTTGCATAACAACTCAGGAATCTGAATCTTAGTCTTCCCAGGAGTTTTCTGGCAGCTAGTTGAGCAATTTCCTCAGATTGTCTCCTATTTTATAGATGAGGAAACTGAGGCACAGATAGGTTGTATTATACCAGAATCCAGAGCTTAAGAGTGACCAGGTGAGACTAGAACTCAACTCTCTTGGATGTCTAGGCCACTGGGTTGTGGAGGGGATTTTTGGGTTGTATGAAAGGGATAGAGAATATGATTTCCGAGATAACTATACAGTTGGTCAGTTGGTCCTCAGAGAGTTGTCGATTGCCTGCTAAACTATTTTCTGGGATGTCCAGAAAAATGAAACATAGATCCTTTCCCTGTAGGAGTTTATAATCTGGTGCAAGAAATAAAACCTCTACACAGATAACCACAGTGCAAGGTGGAAAGTGACAAGGTGCAAGGTCTGGACAGCCGTTCGCCAGCACGGGCTAAACTGCTTACTGCCATCTTGTGTTCTAAACATTGTGGCAGGAAATTCTACTTTCCTCACAGGGACAATCCCCTGCCATTGTGGCCCCCTCTTCTCACCCTTCCACAGGGGACAACTCACCAGCCACTTGGTCTAGAGTTCATTACCCTAGTCATTTGATCACTCTAAGGAGACCCCCCCCCACCCCGCCGCTTTCTACTGCATAGCTGACTGTCACATGCAAATTTCACTTTGCTCTTAGGCATTTATGTGTCTAACAAACATTATTGATTGTCTACTACTAGTAGCTAACATTTATTGAGTTTGCTAATACTGATAACATTTATTGAGTGCCCACTATGTACCAGGCACTGTTTTAAGTCTTTATCTGTATTAATTCATTTAATCCCATGTCAAAGGAAGAGGCCACCTCTCCATATCTGAAACAATATTTGAAGCTGAATTTATTGTTTATTAAGCAAAGGAGAGCTGTACCTCTCTTTGAACAAAACAAAAGTTGTGCTTATATAGAGTTTTGGAAGGTGTTGAGTTGAGGAGCTGGTGGAAATGCAGAAATCAGTGTTTAGTGGTTGACTGACTTTCATATTTGAAAGTGTGGTTCCTGGAGTGAGACTTGTTGATGGACTGACTCTCAGAAGTCAAATGATCACAAAAAAGGAGAAGAGAGAGCATAGAAAGAGAGTGGCTGCAGTAAAAAGAATGGAGAGAAGAGGCTGGCCCGGTGGGGTAGTGTTTAACTTCACATGCTCCACTCTGATGGCCTGGGGTTTGCAGGTTAGGATCCCAGGTGCAGACCTACACACCGCTCATCAAGCCATGCTGTTGCAGCATCCTACATACAAAATAGAGGAAGATTGGCATGGATGTTAGCTCAGGGCCAATCTTCCTCACCAAAAAAAGAAAAAAAAAAGAATGGAGAGGAGAGGAAAGTGAGAGCTTCTCATCTACTGTTTCCTTTAAAAATCCAGAAGCAACAAACTCAGTTTTGCCTAGTTGACTCTGTTCCCCAGGTTCTTCTTTCAGTCCCTACTCTCTCTTCTCCAGCCCATGAATTGTGTTCTATATCTGCCCCATGTCTAACTACAGGTATTTCCTGCTAGGTTAGATCCAGTAACTTGCAATGGCATCTCAGAGGAGGGGGACATTATCACTGGCTGGTTGAAGGAATTAGAGAAATCTTCTTTTATTTCATAGCCAACAAAGATCTATTGAACTCCTATGCACTGCCAGGCATTTTCTGGATGCTGCAGAAACAAAAGTGAAACCAACAGACACAAGCTCATGCTCTCAGAGAGCTTTACATCTATTGGAGAGACAGATATTTAAACAAATAAATGAATACATACATATTGTATGTCACATAGTGGTCACTGCTCTTGAGTCAAATAAAGTAGAGAAAGTAGGGAGGGGAGAGAAGTGGTTGCGGTTTTAAATAGAGTCATCAAGGAAGGCCTCACTGAGAAGATGATATTTAAGGAAAGAGTGAAAGAATAGTGAAGAAGCCAAAGTGGGTGGAACTTGGTGAGCTTGGAGGGCAGTCATAAGAGATCAGGTTTGAGGTCCAAGAAATAATGAGGAAGGGGCTCGTTTAGGGCCTTAGGGATCATTATAAGGACTTTGACTTTTAGTGCAACGAGATGAAGAGTCATTAAATGGTTTGAGTAGAGGAGTCATCATGTGATCCAACTTATCTTTTCAAAGGAACATAGCAACTACTATGTTGAGAACAGTCCATATGGCGTGCAGGGCAAGGTTGGAAACCAGGGGGTTAGTTGGAAGGCTACCACATTAATCTATGCATTTGCTGGTGGTTTGGACTAAGAATTTGCTGGTAATGGGGGAGCGGATGATGAAAAGCAGTCAGATTCTGCATACATTTTTCATGGAAGAGTCCTCCAATTGAAAGGCTTCATTAGTAACAACTATAAACTCCAGCAGTTAGATCGGAAGTCCTGAATATGCATTCCCAGAAGATCACAACTTGACCTACTGTACAATCTCCAGAGGGTCTTCTCCAATCTGGGCAAATTCAGGGGGAGGAAGAGGCACATTATCGCATCTGGCAATAGAAATAAAACACATTAGGAAAAGAGGCATAATCTATACCAAATTCTTTATAGTTTTTTAAAATGATATTTTCTCCTAGATAATTGTATGAATTATGAGAATTTCTTTAATTGATGGCTGTGAAGACAGAGAGGATTTTAATTTCAAGTTCACTGCTATTCTGGTTGCAAGTGGGTGTTTGACATTTGTGTGTGTGTGTATGTGTGTGCGTGTGTGTGTGTCTGTGTGTGAGAAAGAGAAGGAGGGAGAGAGAGAGAGAGAGAAAGAGACTTTGAGAGGGCTCCAGGGTGGCCGCTATTCCCTGGACAATAAAAACCTGAAACCCTATTAATGAGGTTAAAAAAACTTAACTTTTTCTGTGTGCTTAATAATAGTATTGCCTACTGACATAACCAGGGTTCCCTGAATAATTGCCCTCTTTTCCGATTTATTTTTAGGACGTAAAAAATTTGGGGAGGAAGGTGCCTTTAGATATAAGAGCATTTCCGTCTAAAAGCTCAATTCCAGGGCTTCAACATTTGGCCCTAAACCATGTTAAATACATCCTTTCAAGTGAAAGTGAAGGATGGAACTAAAATTCATCGTTGGAGCTCGGGATGGTTTACCCTTCAGTATGAGGATAAAAGATTGGTCCTTTGCTGCAGATTCCATCTTTCCCAAATTGGGGAATCTTCCTGTGACATATTTATCTGCCTCCGTGGACACCATTTGAGTTTGCCAGTAATAGAATTAAAGGATATATAAAACCACAGAATTTTTCCAAAACATTTAACTTTGAGAAGACGGACTCTAAGGCGTAGTAAATGTTAATACTATTAGAGCCCTCAGTAAGTATAAAAGTCTTTGAAATACATATAGACCACCAGCATATTTAAGGTAGACCTACAAAGTAGAAGTAACTCACTGTGCTGGGTGTGGTGCTGAAAAATACTTTTTAAAATTGTTTCTGTTAATTTCTATAACTCAATGAACATGAGGAAAGAGATACTGATAAGAAAAAGAGAGTACAGTCGAATCAAAGCTTATGGCAGATATTGGTTGAATATCTGAATTTAGTTGCCGGAATTATTTTTGTGGAGGGCTATTTTGGGTCAGCAGTAACCTTTATTCTCAGATACAGATTTCCTTGTTGACTTTTAACCTTTCGTCGCTGACCGGCAGTTGTATAGTCCTGAAAATGTTCCGTTCTATCCTTCTGCCTGTGCCTAAACTGCAAGTTTGAAAAGTTTAAAGGTATTATAAATGGGTGTGCGCAAATTATCGTGCTGCTCACGCGGTGTTTATCCTCCTTTCAGTAGGAAATTGCTGAGCACATTTAAGGAAGGGCTCCCAGCGACAAGGCAGTGTCTGTGATATCAAGGGTCATTTAAACATAGGCTTATAATGTAAAATTAAGAGAAGTGACATGTCGATGTTGTTTTTCTTCTTTAGAAATGACTTATTAAAAGGAAATATATGGCAATCCTTAACAAATTACAAGAGAGTGTGTGTGCCTGAAATAGACGTGGGTTTGTGTTTTCAAAGATCTTTTTGTTCATGTGTTTGAAAGGTGTCTGCAAGAGTGGGCAAAATGGGTTGAATTTACATTTCTTGAGTTCTTCCACACTCCCTGATGCTAAACAAGATGCTATAGGAATGGGGAATAGAACTTTCTTTCCTTAACTCTGTCATGCCAGTGGGCACCATAAGAAAATGTCAACTTCAGTGCCTCAGATTTATTAAAAGATAGTATGCCACTTGAAGTTGGGACGGTGACCCATTTTCTCCTTGTGTTTTGTTGTGTGATCTAATTAGATTATCTTTCAAACACAGTTTGTTTGTGTGCTTCCAGGAGGTATTGATCAGCAAGAGATGGTTTCAAGTAAGAAGAGCGCTGTTCTCGTGGATGGGGTCATACTGAATGGTCCCACAACAGATGCAAAAGCGGGAGAAAAATTTGTTGAAGAGGCCTGTAGGCTAATAATGGAAGAGGTGGTTTTGAAGGCTACAGATGTCAATGAGAAGGTAAAAATAAAAGCCTATAAGAAATCCCAGGAATGGGAAAGATAGGTTTTTTCCAAATCTGGATGGCCAGATGTAGAGGAAACGGGAAACACATACTTTAATTTCCCCCATACATTTGTTTCAAGGGGATGCCCAGATACCAGGGTTTGTGACCCCCAACCCTCACCCAGTATCTGCTTTCCTGGAAGGATTGACTCCCTAACTTTGCCAGCCATCCTTTGTTAGGGGACTGGCTGAGACTCCAGAACTTAACCAGGCTGTGAAACTCAGGAATGAAGCTTTCTGCCCTCGATAATCATATAGATTATAAATAACCTGATGCTCTGATTTATACACTCTCCAAAATACTCTTTACTCCCCATTTTTTTTGTGCATATTCTTTATGTTTCTAGTAAAAACTAAGCAGAAGGTATAAAAGAGTGCGAAAAGTTTTCACATTTATCTGATGGCCCTTACTGGGAGCCTGTCTGGGCTTTGGCTAGAAATCTTGGGTTGTTAAGTCTGACTTCTGACTGGTACCAATTTATTGGTTCTAGCTTTCAAATTCAGGCTCAAATTCAGATTCAAAATGATATTGGAGCTACTATTAATAACATCTACTTTTATGAGTACTTACAATATGCCAGGTGATGTTCTAAGGACTACTTCACATGTAATTGTGTGTTTAATCCTTAAAAACCCCTAAGAGGCAGATACTACTTACTAACTCCATTTTAGAGATGAGGGGAAAAAATGAGGCTCAAAGAGGTCAGGTACCTCTTTGCCCAGGATCATGTGCTAGTAAGGATCAGAGCTGACACTGAAATTCAGGCTGGCTTCAGAGTTTGTGCTTTGAACTACTCCTTTATATGTTTCTTAAAATCCCTAAATTACTCTTTATCATATCGATCACCTTTCATATTGGAATTGGATTATGAACAAATGGATATATAGGAGAGGTTTTTATTTCAATTCTACTTGTCAGAAATAAATGTCGTTAAAAACTTTTTGGAATGTGAAGTGGTATTTATTCTGAATTGTTGATCACATGCCTTTGGGAAAACTAATAGAAAAATAGGTTGAAATGACCCAGGAACTTAGAATAGTTATGTTCAAGGCAAAATCACTGATGGTATTCCCTTATAATATATTTATAATTACATATTTTCTGGTCTTACCTGTACTTGTGACATATTTTGGACTTATTTTACTTTAGAGCACACTGCTTCTCTGCTAAGAATTTTCTTAATTGGCCTTTATTCAATCATTAAATATTAACTGAGTGTTAGCTACGGGTAAGGCATTATATTCATCTCTGGGGAATAGAAAGAAAAAATAAGATAAAGGTTCAGCTTTGATCTGAATTTATAGTCAAATTGGAAGGATAAGTTTTTATTGGAAAAGAGAACAGAGGATTCCAGTAAGAATATGATAAATGCCCTGTGACTGGGGCTGACTTTGGGAATTTCACAGAGGAGTGGACACTTTGAGCTTTGGTGCGGAATGTGACGGTTAAGTAACATTTTGATGGGCAGAGAGAAGTCGGCCCATGCATTTTTGAAGAAAGCAGGAAGGTAAATAATGGAAAGAGAGTTGCAAAAGGCCAAGATGTATTTACCATAGCAAAGGGAATTTTTGTCTAGAAAGAAGAGTTCATATAGGGAACCAAGGGGAGAGAAGATGAGAAGGGGAAGCTCAAGATCTTAAGTTATCAATTAAGGAAGCACAAGTGGATTGCGATATAGTAGATGTGCCGGCTATCCATGTGAAGCTGGACTGAAAGCTACTTTGGGGTTGAGGGAGGGAGGTGAAATTTTTATGCCACTGACTTTGCCTACTTTGCCAGAGAACCAACAGGGCATCATTAAAAGGCGACCTGAAGATCCATCTCTACACTTAGTGAGATGATTACTTCTAGTGCCCTCTCTGGTAGATGTTCTTTCTCAGCCACTTTTTAAAAGAATTGAGTTATAATTTACATTCAGTAAAATTTACTCCTTTTGGTGTGCAGCTCTGTCAGTTTGAAAGGTTGTGTAACCATCACCACAATTAAGATATAGAATGGTGCCATCATCCCCCAAATTTCCCCATGTTGCTTTATTGTCAACACCTCCCCTCACCTCTAGCCACTGGCAGCCACTCATCTGTTTTCTGTCCCTGAAGTTTTTGCCTTTTCCAGAATGTCAGGTAGATGGGACCATACCACAAGTAGCCTTTTGAGTCTTGCATTTGAGATTCATCCATGTTGTTGCACATGTCTGTAGTCATTCCTTTTGATTGTCCCGGTCACTTTTGATTTACCTCTGCCTGTGATAGTTCTAACATCAGAGTTTAATTTCATATCTCTTGGACATTGGTACTTCCCCCTGCTTCCCTCACCCTCCCACCTCCTAGTCATTTCATTTCCTGGCTATCCTTGTCTCTCTCTTTCCCTCCACAGCCAAACTTTTTTAAGATTGTCTACACTCCCTCCTTCTCTCTATTTCCTCACCTCCTACATCCCCACTTCATGGCAATCTGGCCTCCACTCCCACCTCTTTAAGTCAAACTGCTCTTGCCAAGAAAACCTCCTTGTTGATAAATCCCATGAGCACTTCTCAGTCTTTATCTGATTTGGCTTCTCAGCAGGACTTGACAATGATGACCATCTTCTCCTTCTTAAGACTTTCTTTTTTCTTTGTTTTAGTAGCATATACTCTCCCAGGATTTTCTCTGCTTCTCTAGCTTGTCCTCCACCTCACAAGTGAGCTCCTCTCCCTTTGCCCGTTCCTTAAGTGTTGGTGTTGCCCAGGTGAGATCGGCGCCTTTCCTCATAGCTGTAGGTTCTCTCTGAGCTGTGTCATCCATGTCATATGATCATAGTATATGCCTGGAACTCTGTTCTTGATCTTTCGCAAGAGCTTCAGACTAACTGCTACACCCCTTTTAGATGTTCTGACAGGCCTTAAACTGAATATGTTCAAAACTTATCATCCCCATCTCACCCACAACCAGATTCTTCTTCTCGTCACCACCATCAACCCATGCATGCAAGCTAGAGACCTCAGAATTATCCTTGACTCATCCCTCTCCCTCATCCTTACTGTGTAACTTATTTCCAAGTTCTATTGATTGTGCAATTTAAATATCTTTAGAAATACTTCATTCCTATAGCATCTGCCCTCATCCAGACTACCACTTTCTCTTGCCTGGTTTATTAGAATAACCTCTCATTTCCAATTTTAGCTGGAATCTCCATATAGCAACTAAAGCTATTGTCCAAGAGACAAGTATGATCATATCATCCCCCTGTCCAAAACATTTCAATGTCTTCATTAAAACCAAGTTCGTACCCTGCAACATGCCACGTAAAGTCTGTCATGATCTGAGTCTTGTGTATCTCTTCATTCACTCATTCATCGCATCTTTATTGAGAACCACTTATACGACAACCTCTGTGTTAGTTACCTTGGACCAGTGAGCAAACAGACGAACATCTATGCTCTCAAGGAGATTATGTGAGACCTCATAAATGAATTACATGGTATGGAAAAAGGAAGAGTAGAAAAAGTCAGGGGGAATTAATAGAGATGGGGCAAGGTGCAGCTTGTGATTTCAAATAGGGACCCAGGATTGCTGTCATTAAGAAAGTGACATCTGAGCAGAGTTTTGAAAGAAGTGAGGGAGTTAGCTGTGAGGCTATTTGGGAGAGGAGCGTTCCAGGAAGAGGGCGAAGACCATGCAAAGACCCTAAGGTGGGAGCATGCCTGGTGCCTTTAAGGAATAGCCAGGAGGCCGGGGCAGCAGGCAGAGTCAGCCAGGAGGAAAGCCGTGCTAGGTGAGACAAGAGAGGAAACACTGCCAGAGGCAGCAGATTATACAGGATTGTTTCAGGTCATTGTAAGGACTTTGGCTTTTACTTTGAAGGAAATGAGGAGCCTTTGGAGGTATTTGAGCAGAGGAATGACCATGGCTTAGATTGAAGAGGATCATTTTGGATTCTGGCTGCTAGGTTGATAGTAGATTGTACAGGGCGAAAGTGCAAGCAGAGAGACTACTTAGGAAGTTATTTTGGTATTTCACCTTTACTTCTTGCCTCTCCCTTCCTCAAACTCCATGTTCTAGCCACACCAAACTTACTTCGTTCTTCAGATGTGCCATGAGCTCCCTTATATTTCAGCCTTTGTTACTTTTATTACTTCCACCTAGAATGCCTCTCACATTACCCCATCCTCTGATCTCTGCTTGACTCTCTCTACTCTTACCTCATGTAACAATTTAGATATCAGTTCCTCCAGGAAATCTTTGACCTTCCAAATCTAAGATGGAGCCTCTCATTTGTTCCAATGACATCTACATTACTGTCATGGCTCTTTTCACACTGAACTGTGGTTGTATGTTTAAACCTCTGTCTCTCTCACTTATCTGGAAGCTTTACAAGGGTGGGGTCCATGCTTCCAACCACCTCTCAACACTTGGCTCCAGTGGCTGCTCAATTAACTGTGCCATTGCCGAATCTCCAGGTTTGTGAATGGCGATCTCCTGAACAGCTGAAACAACTTCTAGATTTGGAGATGAGAGACACAGGAGAGCCACACCACAGGCTGCTGGAACTCTGCCAGGACGTCATTCGCTACAGCGTCAAAACTAGTAAGAACTTTAATTTACTTCCTTGATCTGTACCTCTAACAAGTTCTTACATTTTCTTAAGCACGTATTTACTTCATAGTAAAGCTGAGTATGACAATGTTTATGAGACGAGAAACTTGAATCCAAAAATAGTGGCTCTGATAATTTTACAATGATCCATTTAATCCCCAATACAGAGTTGTTGTCAAGACCAAAGATAAATTGATAGAAAAACTGTTGGTGTTAGTGATCATATATAAATATTATCTGCTCTTTGGCAGTCCCCATCATCTGTTTATAATCATGACCATATATCATGACTGCTACTTAGCATTTCTTATGTTGATCCAAACTGGCAAATGATATTTTAATTATAGAATTCATTAAGGGATTTTAAATCTTGATGGCCCAGAATATGCAAAAAAAAAAAAAAAAACCCCAAAAATGTTCTAGAGGGTGTCTTTACTATAAACAGGAATAGATTTATTTGGAAGATACTGATTAACTCTTGGCAGTTGATAATTACCAAATTATCTTATCAAATCTAGCAAGATCAAAAAATCAAAACCCTTACAAAAGTAGAAGAAAAATGAATACATGATAAGTTTTGTTGTTATTATTTCACAATGATGCTCAACCACCGTGATCTTTCATAAGTGCAGTAACATGATATCAGTCCTGTGCTGGAGTACTATTGCAACTGACTGTTAATATCCTATACACCCAGTGAACAAATCTCAAAAGCAGGAGGATAACTTTCCAAAACATGCATTTCTCAGTGTGATGTGAAGGTAATCTAGTGCTTAAGACCATACTGACATTATGCTTTGTGAATTCTGACACTGAACTAAATTTAGTGAAAAGAACATAATAAAATCCTGGCTAAAAATAATTGGTTTGTATTCCCTTGGGAAAGTCTGATGTATGTATCAAAAACCCAGTTAGCATTTCAAAAGCAGAGATACATATCTTACTATTATAGTGCGTGTCAGAAGTGTAGAATGACATTTAATGCAGCAGATTTTTTGGTTTGCTGGATATTTTCCATAATGTTGCCATGGAAATCAATCATAAATTAACACAGAACTAAAAGAAAAATCTTATTAAAATTACTTGTAGCAATGCCTGGTTTCCTTTGCCAGATTAGAGGAAGTTTTCCATGTTTTATTTGAAAAGACATTTCCTTTTGAGACTTTTGTTTTTTATTGAACCCCTCGTTTAAGGAGAAAAAAACCTAAACCCAAATGCTGTAAGTTGTGATGAGAGGTTACTGACTCAAGTGGTTCCCAAATCCTCAAATTTAGAAACAGACCTCCTGCCTCTTTGTTCTTTGTTGTCCTGGGCTTCCTCTGATTAAGAATGTCAAGCCAGTTAGCCTGTTGTTTGGTGTGAATATTCACACTGTGGAAAGCCAAGAACCTTTATGAGACCTTTCACAGAAGGGGAAAAAATAGAAAGTTGGAACTGAAGTCGTTTGAGTCTTAAAGGCGACTGCCTTTGAAGTAAGTTGAATCAGAAAGTTTACGTAAGCTGCACGATGAGTCACGTCGTATTCCATCTACATAATGCCAGCTGCATTAGGAAAAAGGGTCCGATCTGAAAAATGGAAAGGCCACTCACTGCTGATAGCCTGAAGTGTACCCTGTTGGTGAGTGAGATGCGTTTAAATGTAGGGAAGTTAATACTGATATTTTCAGAAGATAAAGGTCACAGGCTTTGACGCTTGTACAAGCAGCATTCAAATAACCTGTTTCTCAAGCATCCTTGTTTAGGTCTGGTTGTAAAAAAAAAGAAAAAGAGAAAAGAGCAGGTAAACCAATGCTCTTAAAAGAGTGCTCAAATTGTGCTTGGAAACATTATTGTTCAATAGAAAGAGCTATGAGGTGGGTCTTCAACATTTGTTTCCCTTGTCCATGATTAGATTTTGAAGGCTTTTTTAAAATTGAGCTTTAATTTACATTCAGTCAAGGGGACAGATCTTAAGTGCTTAGCTCGATGAATTTGTACATACCTGTGCATCAGTAACCATCACCCAGATCGAGAAATGAGCTGTTCCCAGCTCTCCAGGGGCTCCTTCCACGTCCTTCCTAGTCAATATCTCCTTCCCAAAGGTATGCAGAATTCTAACCTCTATCTCTGGAGATCAGCTTTGCCTGATACTGAATGTCGTATAAGTGGAATCAAGCAGTATATATTCTTTTGTGTCCAACTGCTTCATTGTCTGAAAGATTCATTTATGTTACTGCCTTTTTGATCTTTTTTTCTTTTTTATTGCTGCATGAATGAATATTTTGTTTCAATTTACAGACCACCCAAGATTTTTCAACCAGTTATATGCTGGACTTGATTATTATTCATTGGTGGCCCGATTTATGATAGAAGCATTGAACCCAAGTGTGTAAGTGCCATTTTACTGGAATTTTACACTGAACATGGATTAGAGATGTTTTTAAGTAGATGAAATTTTACTTCATGGATTTCTATTTAACGGTTTCACTTACACAGAGTCATCATAAATAATGGAATAGTGTTACGACACTTAGCAGTATTCAAAGAGCTGTTTGATTTGATAGTGGTACTGTGAAACGGGTAAGGCAAGCATTGTTATCTCCTCTTAACAGATGAGAAAATTGATTGAACAACTTTTCCTTCACTCCTGCATGAAAAGCCATGTCTGTGCTAAGTGTCGTATACTTTGAATAAAACAAATCTTGACTTTGCCTTCACAGAGCAAAAAATCTAGTGAGAAAGACATACTAATTGAAATGATCCACACAAATTAATGTAGAATTCAGTTTCTCATATGAAGGAGAGGTACATGATGCTATAAATATACATGGGACATTTTTTCCTAGTTGAGAGCTCAGGGAAGTCTTCTCTGAGGAAGCAATAGCTAAGAACTGAAGGATGAGTAAAAGCTAACTAGGTGAAAAGAGGAGGGAGGAGTGATGAGTTCCAAACTTAAGGAACAGTATGTACAAAGGCCCTGTGGCAGGAGACAGCATGTCATATGCTATAAACTGAAAGGTCAGTATGGGGTTAGCTGAGAAAGCTATGGGGAATATAGTGGAGGATAAGACTGGAGAGATAGAAGGCAGATGTGCAGGACCCAGTAGGCAATGTTTGTGAGTTGTTCTAAGTACCGTGGAAGGCCATTGAAGGTTTCTAAATCATTAGGTGCCATTTGCTTATTGAAAAGATCACTGGAAATATGGAGAGTGGATTGGAGGGGACCAATCAGGAGGAGATTACCTTAGTCAGGTGAGAGATGATAGTAGCTTGGACTTAGAGGAAAGTGGTAGGAAAAGAGAGAAAAAAAATGTGTTTAGAAGATAAAACAGGAAAGACTGGGTAATACATTGGGTCTTAGAAATGAGGACAAGGGGTAGGTTTAGGAGATGGTTCTTGGGTCTCTGGCTTTCATAGCTGGGTTGATGGTCATGTTATTCATTGAGATAAACATTTGAAGAGGGAACCAGTTTTTAAGTGCATGGTGAAGAAGGCAAGAGTAAGAAGTCAAATTTCACTTGTGAGCATTTGAGTTTGCAGTGACTTTGAGATATTTAAGAGTATATATCAACCAAGCTGAGAGATGTATGGGCCTGGAACTCCAATATCTATAAGAAAGATAAAAATTTAGGACTTGGCAAATCGATGGTAACTGAAATATTGGGCATGCATAAGATTCCTTAAGTCAGTGACTCTCAACACTCATTGCTCATTAGAATCAATCTAGGAACTTTTAAAAAATATTGAGGCCTGGGTCCCAATCCAGACCAATTAAATCTGAATTTCTATGGGTGTGTCCCACATGTTAATATATTTTCAAAGCTCAACAAGTGATTTTAATGAGCAGGATAGAGGCACTTGGAATAAAAACAAACCAGGAAGTTGATAACCACTGCCTGTGGGAGAGTATAGAATGAGGAGAGAAGAGGGCTGAGGACTGGGCCTTGAGGCCATCTAATATTTAATGGCTAGGAGGAGGAGGTCAGCCTACAAGAGAGAGAGAAGAAAGAGAAATCAAGTGAGAGGGTGTGGAAGCCATGGAGGACAGTGCACTAGGGTTGCCTGTTGTTCAGTATTCAAGTGAGACAAAGAATAAAAAATGTCCCCTGGATTAGCAACATGGATGTCATTGGTGACTCTAGTTAGAGAATTTTTGGTGGAGTAATGAGAGATGATAGCAGGTTACAATGGGTAGAAGAGTTAAGTGGTAGATAAGTCAGAAGAAACAGTAAAATTATACACTTCTGTGAACCTTTCTTGTTTATAAAATGACATAATGTCTGTAGAGTGCTTGGCGCATGGGGGATAGATGTTCATTTATTTTTTGCCTTCTTCCCAAAGTTTCCCCTTCTGGGTGTTAAAATAATTATATTAAATTCTGTGCCTATAAATCTAAATGTGTCTGCTTAGCTTATATATTTAGAGTACACTTTTATTCAGATACAGGTTAATGTAATCACCTAATTGTTTGCGATTATAGATATTTAGTCATCCTCAAGTGATCTGGAGAGAGAAGAGACTCAAAGATTACTAAACAAGGCATGATAAGTGTCACAGGTTGGGTTCCCTGGGCAGCTGGTCTAGAAGGAGTTTAGTGAGTAGGATGTTTATTAAGGAATACCCTTAGCACCAACATGGGTGATGGGAGGGGACAGAAGCAGGAGTGGGCAGAGAGGCATACAGACTCAATGACAATCTTGGCTGACCCTACAGAGACCTCTGGAGCCACAAAGGCCTTTCAGAGTGGTCTGGAGTTGCGCCGGCACACCTTTATACCTCCAGCTGGACCAGTTATCAGGTGTAGACCACAACAGGAAAGGGTGTAGCTTTGGGGAGCGTGGCTCCCCGCAGCTGAGGCAATTCCTAAAGGGGCTCACTTAGCAAGGTTCTCTGACCAGAGTCTTCTAGTCAAGAGCGACAAATTCTTCATTGGCAGGGGATCTGGGTAGGGCTTTGCAGTTAACTCATCACATCATAAGAGATGTCCACAGAGCACTTCCCATTTGTACCAACACAGGAGTGTGATGGAAGAAGCCCTAGTTCAGGATAGGTAGTTTCCGTGTAGAGTATCCAGAGCTGACTGTGAGGGTGCTCATGGTGGTTATCTAATAATACCTGATTACCATGACAATGGTTTTTCTTTAACTAGCATCCAAAGAGTAAACTGGCCACTGCTCATGGCAAGTAGAAAGAATCCAAATACACTGCCTTTATCTCTCCCAATGGAATGGAAAGTTTCCTATAAATTCAGACTGCAGAAGTAGCTTGCATATCCTTGAGGCCACCAGGTATTGGCATTTATCTAACCATGACTAGCGCTATCACTGACTGTGTATTTCTCTATTTCCAATGGATAAACTTCCAAAGACTCTACAGACACATCAGCAGCCACTTGATGTAATCAAACTCTATGTGCATTTCTTGGGACACCAAAGGGATGGTTTGACTTTAGTCATAGAAGTGAAGTGTTTTTTATATCTATCTAGTTATACGTATGAGGTGTCCCCAGTGTTTCTGTTAGTGGAAGAAGCGGTTCTGAAGAAAATGATTGAATTTATTGGCTGGAAAGAAGGGGATGGAATATTTAACCCAGGTAAGTACAATTAGTTATTGCCATCTCCCTTCCATTACAAGTACCTTAAAATGTATTCACGTCTTATAGAAGGAACAACTCCTTGCAAATTTGCACATTACAAAAAGTTGGACATTAATAATGCTACTGGGTGAGAATCTAGCTTGTGTGCCTTTCTCCAGAGTGATAATATTTTCCTTAAATGCTAAACAAATAACATAAATGCCAGACAAATGAGATGCCTACAATTTAGGGTTTATATTTAACACAAATAAATTTGTCCACTGCTGGGAGTTTGGAGGAGCTGTAATAAATTTTTCAGTCAATTTTATTTGAAAAGTCTTTCTGAATCACATTTTGGTTATCCTACTGTCCTCTTTTGGAACCAGAGATGAGCATATATTATCATTTTATTGATCAGATGACAAACTGAAAGAATATTATTAACTATGGAAACTTCGGTCCTGGCCCTAAGTCCAGAGATTGAAACTTTTTGTTTGGAAAAACTCTGGAATGAGAAAAGAGGCCCAGCCTTCTCTCTGTGCTGAGAGTGGAAATTGCCGGAATTGGAGATTAGGAAGTATGTACGAGTAATGGGGTGGAGGGTGTGGTGCACAGATGACTTTCACAGTTACTTGTCATTAGACTAGAGCAGCCACAGCTGTTCATGCTTTCCACTGTAGTCGGCGCTTAGGCAGCTATAACTTCATGCTGTAAATATGCCATTTCCATTTTGTTTTTGCAGGTGGTTCAGTGTCCAATATGTATGCAATGAATTTAGCTAGATACAAATATTGTCCTGATATTAAGGAAAAGGGGCTGTCTGGGTTGCCAAGATTAATCCTTTTCACATCTGCGGAGGTAAAAAACTATTTTTGATATCAGATATAGATTTCTGAGAATGCTTTAGTATTTAAGAGGTCTTATTTGTCTGGGGACTCCTAATGTGCTTTTATCCTATCCACGTGTGACTAATACACCTAAGTATAACATCGTATTTCATCTCAAAAGAAATTCTGATGAGTTTGATATTGTAACCCCTGGCCACCCAATTTTGTACATCACCTTTACTTAAAATTTATATTCTGTAACATTTTCTTTGAGGAAAGAGAATATTTAATTTGAAAGTGCTGTCTCTTTCTGTGAAATTCTTCTTTGAGTATCTTATTTATCAGAACTTGGATGATTACTACTGATCTCACCTAGGTCTTATACTCGCACTTCTTTGTAAAAGTGATTCCTCTCAATGCCTAACACAAGGGCTTTTCAAGAGGAAAGGGAGAGATTCAGTAACAATGAACATCACGCATACACACACACACACACACACACACACACAATTGGATGTTGCCACAATCCCCCATCTCATTTTACTCTTCACTAAAGTAGGAGGTCCAATTGTGGATAAGTACATTGGCTTTGAGCTAGGCTGCCTGGATTCAATTCCTGTCTTCACTGCTTTCTATCTGAGTGACCTTGGGTAAGTTGATTAACTCCTCTGTGCCTCAGTTTCCTAATTTGTAAAAATGAGTGTATCAGCTCTCATATCTAACAGATTATCCCAAAACTCAGTGGCATAGAATTATAGCTACATATTACTGCTGACAAGTCTTGGGATAGTCTTGACTGGGCTCCCTTAAGTGTCTGGGGCTTAGCTGGCTGATGGCTGATCAGGACTGGCTCAGCTAGGATGACTCCAGCGAGTCCTCTCTGCTCCACGTGTCTTACATCCTCCAGCAGGCTACTCCAGCTGTGTTGTCATGGCAATGGTGCAGGTGAAAAACAGCATGGAAACACACCAGACATCTTGAGTCCTAGGCTCAGAACTGGCACATTGTCATTTCTACCTCTTTTCTTGATAAAGTAAGTCACGTCTAGCAACCCAGATCCACAAAGTGGGAAAATAGACTACCTCTTAAGGAGACTTTCTGCAAAGTCACCTGGGAAGGGACATAGATACAGGGAGCAGTCAACAGTTGGGGTCATTGAGAAACGCAGCATCCACATGAGCTTAGTAGTCACCGATTAGTGGGTTGTTGCAACTCACTGAGTGAGTTAATGCTTGTAAAGTAGCATCTGGCACATAATTGATAAACAGAAATGTTAGCTATTATTATTAGCAGGAGGAGAGTGATCCAACTATAATAGTGTTGGTAGAATAGATGGCATGGTTTAAGTGTAGTCTTATCTGGAAGAGATTCTCTTTTTCCTTTTCTATTTTTGTGTGATTCCAGTGGGTGCCTCTGTCTGTTCCACAACTACCTCTTCCCCACGTCCCTGGCAGGAAAAGTTTAGCATCTGTACCTTCTGTGATAATCTAGGTCTCCTGTCAAGCACATGAGGTGGGCAAATCTGAAAATTCTGTTATTTCTAGTTGGGCTTTCCTGTGTCTGTTATTTTCTTTCAAGAGCCAAAGTTACTTTACTATTGCAAAAGGATAAATTGTGCCCTCAGAGGTGGGCAGTCAAAGAAAACCTGGCCACCCCGACGTTTTCCTCCTGCCCTGTCTGACCTTAGTTCGGGGTTAAGTGCAAAGTGGGCGTTGAGTGGTTGGGAGGCACCTAGGAGGGATAATCTAGGCTGAGATTCTTTTTTTTTTTCTTTTTTGTCTTTTTTATTGTAGTAACATTGGTTTATAACATTATATAAATTTCAGATGTACATCGTTATATGTTTTGTTTTCTGTGTAGAAAACATCATGTTCACCACCAAAGGACTAATTACAATTCATCACCACGCACATGTGCCTAATCACTCCTTTTTCTCTTCCTTCCTTGTCTCTTCCCCTCTGGTAACCACCAATCCAAAGTCTGAGATTCCTAGCACAGGCCCTGAGGCCCTTCTTTGTGAGGCCTTCTTTCTGTAGCAAGAGAAGAATGTTTGGGAATGTGGACAACTGGGGAAAATTCTTGGTTATTTGGTATTACTATGGAGTAGAGTTTCCCTCTCTGGGTTCCAATCCTTGGTATTTCAGTTTAGGGAACCCTAGCATATCAGCAATGTAAAGTCCATTCTGTATTTGAATTGCTGTTTCCATGTCTGGGAAAGCTGATTAAATAGGGCTTCTGCTATCAGCTCAGAGTTTTAGTTTTGCCTTTTTCTTTCTTCATTTGGTTTAAAACTTACTAGAGTTTTCTCTGGAATAATTGGGGGAAAAAATTCCATGGAAGCCTAGAATAAAGATTGTTCCTGGGAAAGATCAGGAACGCAGGTGTAGCTGGCAAATTGGGGGTGAAAAGAAATTGAAACCTCATGCAGTTGTGAAACCAGAACCCAGCATTTTTTTTAAGTCTCCAGTGGAGATATATATACAAAAGGAGGTGAAATATATGCCTTGGCTATTATGCCAGCAGAAGATGGAGCCAGAAAATCAAGAACTAGATATGTGTCTTGGTTTGCTGAGGCTGCTATAACAAATATCATAGGCTGGGGGCCTTAAACAACAGACATATGCCTCTCACAGTTCTGGAGGCTGGAAGTCCAAGAAGCAGGTGCTGATAGATTCAGTGCTGCTGAGAGCCGCTTCTTTGTAGAGCGCTGTGTGCTCCCAGGACATTTCCTCTGCTCTTGCTTGTAAACAGAATGAGATCTCTCCGTCTTCCTCGTTTTACAAGGGCACTAATCTCATGAGAGTCACCCTCATGAGCTCATCTAAAACTAATACCATCACATTGGGGGCTAGGGATTAAACACGTGAATTTTGAGGGGATACAAACATTCAGCCCATCACAATGTGAATTCCACAGAAAAATTCCATAACTGTGAACACACTATAGCCTTGAATATTTATTTTCACCCCCTCCATCAAGCCTCCACTTTGTAACTCACTCCTTTCCCTGTTTTGCCAAAGATACTCAGGTCATAGCATTTGCATTATTTTAATTCATATTTTAGAGACCGCCTTTACCACTTATTGCAACAAATCAATTCATTATTTAGTTTAAAAAAAGGAATTAAAGAATTAAAAAAATAACTGAAAATAAAAGAATTTCCAAGGCAAGTTTTAATGGTCTTAAACCCTATGTGAATCTTTGCTACACCTCCCTTGTTTTCTTATAGGTGTTGGCTCATGGCCCTGTGGTTATTATCATGTGTTCTTTATTAGGTGGTCTTACTTTTCCAGTTTTTATGCTGACCCAGATTAACCAGGGTAATTACTCCATCTCTGCCTTGCACCATCAAATGCAGAATGCACGCACCCACCACTGAAGGTATTTTTGCATCCTTCAGGTTTCAATTGTAATTCAACTGTTGCTGGAGACCTGGAATATCATGACAAAGCCCCCTACACTGTCAACCTATCCAAAGTAGCCTCTCCAGTGCTAAACAGGAACCAAAAAGAAGGGGATTTGGGAAGAAAAGTAATAGTAATAAATTCGAGGCATGATTAGCAGTTAGATAAGAATTTCTTGAATTTATAGAAATCCTAGGTTTGTAATTCGAATCATTTTGGGAATCAGCATAAAGTAGATCATTGTCTGCCACTAAAAAGTGAGAGAAGAAAGAAACTTTTACCTCCCAGGGCGACGATCAATTGGCCCAGCTCCTCTCTGGCAGGATCGAGGCCAGGGTAAGAAGAGTGAGACGACCAGGGTTCACGTCTCCGAGCTGTACCTCTTTATGTTTTGCACCCGAGATGCCTCATTCACTCACCCTATCCTGGCCCTGCCCTCCGGGAGAGGCTGCCCTGGTTTGGGTGTGACTGCAGGCGTGCTCCACAGGCAAGCAGGGGCTTCTTAGGATGTCGTGCCGAGCATGGAGTGGTCCACCTAGATGCCGGCTCTGCTTCTTTGGGAACTGACTCATCTGTGTGCTCTTGGAAAAGTCCCTGTACATTCTTTTTTTCATTCCCTAACATGGAACATTCATACACTCTGCTCTCCCCACCTCCTGGAGCTAATTTGAGTGTCCAACTAGTCAGCACTAGAAAGAGTCCAAGTGTCCAGAACACAATCTACGGGAGGGGAAAGCAGCAGTTCTTTGAGAAACCCAAGGTCACAGAAAAAAAATCCTTGCTGGAACCAGAAAGGAAAACCTCGGTGCAATTCTGTCTTTCATGTAGGTGCTTGCTGTTTTATCCTTATAGAAATGCACACCTCTGACATTTTTGCATCTTCAGTAGATGAACGAAGCCTAGAGGGAGATTGGGTCTTAGAACGACTGACTTATCTTTTGCCAGCAATGGGAGCAGCCACCGTTTGTTTCTAAATGCAGCTGTTACTTCTGAACTCCAGCCTTCTAGGTTATTCCTTTGCTTAAAACTACTCAGCATGTCTGAAGCATCGCCTTCTCTTTTCTTCCCTTCTAGAGCTCTTTTCCTCCTCTGCTGCGTTCAGACATTTAGACTTCAATTTTGTAGACTTTTTTTTACCTGTCTCTATCCATTTGAGATTGACATTGGACTAGACTTTGCCCTGGGGCACCCACAGATAGCTCCACTGAAGTTATTCTTATTCTGATTACCATTTTTTTATTCAACACGTTCATTGTTGGCGATATTTTGCTATTTCTCGGGCAAAGCAATGTGCTTTTCTTTATTGGCAAGTGTCAGTGGGGTAGGCTGCTGTTTCTCATTATGGAATCAATAGCTGTTTTGTTACCAGAGCCCAAATCTCTGGTGAGGAATAAGTCACCTTAGCTATGTCACCTTAGCTGTGGTGGGCTGATGTAGCAAGTAGAGAATTAATTACATTTTCAAGTACATTATTACTTCTCCATATGCATATGTTCTTGTAACAACCTGAAATGAATGCATCCTACAGGCATTTTGAACGCATCCTATTTGATATTTGGAAATTAATTATTTGAATGGTTTCATTTTTCCTGATGGTGTGACTTTTGCATTTATTTTGACAGAGTTAAAAAAAGGACTCCCAATAAAACTCTCTTGACAAAGAGGAAAAAATGACCACATTTGAGGGAATATATCAACTTAAGTGTGAAGGCATGACTTCTTTTTTAATGTATTCATACCTACAAATTAAATTACTACGGTTTTTTGGTACAATAATGTCCTTTAGCACCTTCATTTTTCTGGCATGAAAAAGAATTAATTGACCACCTGTCTGCACTAATTTATAAAGAGCGACATCTCCAATGTTTGAATGCTAATTAGTTTATAGACTTGATGTAGTAAGGAAAAATAGGCCCAACAATATAAAGCATATACTACTATTTGCCAGTAAGAAATAGACCAGACCTCATTCCAGAGCCATCTATAGCCTCATTCATGCCAGGGTGACATAAAGTAGTGCTTCCATAAATTATTATTACTTTTGTTATTATAATTTTGGCTACATTCCTTTGTGTCTAATTTCAATCTTACATTCAATATCAAACAACATTGGTCAAGTGTCTGATCAGCATTTATAACCCATTGTTTGCTCTTGAAAATAATTAAATTCTTCTGTGGTCTGTGATTACAATTTTTGAGACACAGTCTTCTTCATTCCTTAGAGGGTTTGGAGTCAGCAGTGGACTAGATTCTGTTTCCGTTAATACTGAGTCTCAGCAGTAGTATCAAGACAAACTTTTCTTGATGTTATGGAAAGCGACAGCCTCCAGTGTCCAAGTTTGCTCCATAAGCCAGGCTCTGTCCTGAGCTCTTTATGTTTATTAACCCATTTAATTCTAGGACAAGCAGATGGAGTAGGTATTGACACGCCCATTTTATAGATTAGCAAATTGAGGCTTGGAGAGTATTCATTATTTGCTCGAGGTTCCATTTCTGTAATTAGGAAGATTTGGAATTAAATCCTGGTTCCTCTGACCCCAAAGCCAATGTTCTCAACCACTATACTAAGGAGCTCAATTAAATTACTTTCTCCTTTTTCTTCTATGCAGTAATGTTCCAAAGATTGGGCTCAACCACATGACTTACACTCATTTAAATAATAAGCAAAACTTTTTTCATGCTATGTATTCACGTCTCTCTCTTCCCTTGTGTCCCTTTTAATTCAGTGTCATTACTCCATGAAGAAGGCAGCCTCCTTTCTTGGGATTGGTACTGACAATGTTTGCTTTGTGGAAACAGATGGAAGGTAATAGGGACAGGATCCAGAAGCCTGGTGGGCGGAGGGGGAAATTCATACTTTTGAAAAAGCAGTACTCAACATAACTGAGCTTCTCAAATCTCTTTCTCTTAGAGGTAAAATGATACCCGATGAACTGGAAAGGCAAATCTGGCAAGCCAGGAAGGAGGTGAGAAGGGAGAAGAAAAAAAGGGGAGAAAAAAATGCATGCATGTGTCTGGGTATGAGGGAGAGAATGCCAGGGAGGGAACACAGCAGCCAGACCCGTTTCTGTGTGTGGGAGAGAGGAGAGAGCTTGTTGGAAACAGAAGAGGGAAACTCATTTACAGATGTTCTATTTCCAGGTGCGTGGCTCTCTATGTTCTGTGGAGTTTCTCAGATGTTTTCATTCCCAGGAGGCTGGAGCCTATTAAAACTCTGACATCACTGTACTCGGGATTCTTGCCTAGAATTAGCCTGAAAAGATGAACCCAGCCTCTCCAGCAGGCTCCCAGCATCCCCTCTCCTAAATAACTGCTGACTGACAATCCTGCAGGCCAAACCAGTTGTCTCTGGGTTGCATTCAGAATGATTCCTGATTTCTTGATCAACCTATCCTCCCAGATTGCTTCCACCCCAAGCCAATCTATAACCATCACCCCATATTGGGTCTGAGTCTAGTATTTCAGCTCTGGCAGAACGTCCTCTCTTCCTCAGCTGCCAGAATGTATTAAAGCTGATGTGTCAGTTGCTGGGGAAGGCAGGGCATGGCCCTGGTCACCTCCTATTCTCCAGCTAAAGCTGTCCCCTGCTTTTTAGGTGTGGTGTTGTCTTGGTGCCAGCCATCTTGCTACTTGGCCTGAAAGCCTACTGAATTACGTGCGCCTACTTGACTGCTTCCCTCCCATCCCACCACAGTCCTCACTGCTGAGGGAGCTTCAGACCGCTCTCTCGTAACTTCCCAATGGGTAGCAACAAAGTCAGGTGTCACTGCTGAAAAATGAAAAGCCCAGCTTCTGAGCTGGGATGGAAGTATATCTCTCTTCATAGGATTTCGCACTCTAAGAAAGATGTTCGTTTATTTTTACTTTTGAAGTTTTAATATTATATTTTCTTTACTCTTTATATTTTTATTTATTCACAAAAATCACCTTATCCAGAGTATGCTAGATCACTGTATTTCGTTTGAAAGTCTGAACTTAAAAGTTCTGCCTTTCTTGCAGATGTATTGGCTTCAGGTGTGTGTCCTCAGATCTACGTTTATTTATTCATTTTTGTAACATTCCAATGCCAAGTGGATTTGATAGTTGTCTGGGGGTGCAGATTCTCAGATGTCTTTGACTCTTGGGTAAAATCCTACATTACAACCTGTTTGTTCTGCTATGAACCACAGATATTGCATTCTAGCTTTATCTTTTTTGATCTAGTTTTATCTTTTTTCTAAGAAATTCCTATGAAAAAGAACTTTATGTTATTAATGCTTGTTGGTGAGGAATATCGATGGTGCTTTTTGTACGGTTCATATGAGTCCTTCCTTCCTTTCTCCCTCCTTGCTCCTCCCTCCCTCTGTTTCTCCCTCTCCCTCTTTCTTTCTTGAGTTTTAAACTTTTCATTATGGAAAATTTCAAATATATGCACATCTAATATAATGAGCCTATGTATAGCCATCAAGCAACTTCAGCAATCATTAGCTTCTGCTCCTTTCTGCTTCATTTATGCCCCCTCCCGTCTCACCTGTAGATTAGTTTGAAGCAAATCCCGTATATCAGATCATTTCGTCTATAAATACTTCAGTATATCTGTAAAAGATATGCATTCTCTTTTTTTAAAGAAAAGGTAACACTACTACAAGAAATAACAGTTTCTTAATGTCATTAAATATTCACTTACATTAAAATCGTTCCCATTGCCTTTTTCTGTGTTTTTAAAAAGTTGGCTTGTTTGAATAAGGATTCAGACACGGTCCATACATTGCATTTGGTTGATTCATCACACAAATCTTTTCTAATCTATAGCTTCCGCCTCCTTATTTTCCTCCGTGCAATTGATTTGTTGAAGAAACCAGGTCCTTTGTCCTGTAGAGTTTTCCACATTATGGATTTTGTAGATTACATCAAGAATCTGAGAATCTAAGCACTCGCCTTTTTTGCACCATCCTGTTTGTTCTCTATATTTCCTATAATTCGGTTGTTAGATCTTGAAATTCAGTGAGATTCAGATTGGATTTTTCACCAGGAAGGCTTCCTGGGTGGCATTTTGTCCTTCCATCAGGAGACATCTTGTGTCTTTTTTCGTGATAACACTGATTGGTGGGTTCTGGTATTGTTAGTCCATCGATTATCGGGCTCTGCGTCACCTCTCACCTTATGGATTTTGCTGCCCTTGGTGATCATTGTCTCGACTCATTATTTCATTAGGTATGTTCTAATTCCTTCTCTTATTCCTCCTTCATTTATTGGAGGTACACTGCTATCAAGAAAAATGTTCCCTTAGGGCCAGCCTGGTGGTACAGTGGTTAAGTTCACGCACTCGCTCCGGTGGCCCAGGTTTTCGGGTTTAGATCCTGGGCACAGACCTACACACCACTCATCAAGCTGTTCTGGAGTGGCGTCCCACATACAAAGTAGAGGAAGATGGGCACACGTGTTAGCTCAGGGATGATCTTCCTCACAAAGAAAGAAAAATGTTCCCTCGTCCCTGTTTGATTTCCCTGAGGAAACAGTTTGCACAGGCAAGGCGAGATAAATGTTTTCTGCTTTCCCCTCATTTACTAATTTTCAGAATAGTAAATTAGTTGCCTGGCATCCCTTAAAGACAGACAAAACTTTTTTCTTCACTTAGTATCATTAAGAACTCATGCTCTAGCATGTGGGATGTGTTTTATTCCAGGATGGTCATCATTATTTTCATTGTTTAAATTTTGTTTGTTTTGACAATGAAAGTTCATGAAACTGATGTATTCTAAAGTTGAAAACTTGAGAAAGGAAGGATTTTTACTTTTTTAAAAAGTAAAAATTGCTTTAGGCACATTGAAAAGTAGGGCAGTGGGGTTAGAGTTGATACGTCTCCTCAGTTTTCTTTCAAGTCAGTTGAAACTGGAGCCTGCCTTCATCAAGGACAAACTTTGCATCCATTCTGAGATAATAATACTGATAACTAGTTTATTTTGCTCAGTAGCTTCAAACCTAGTTGTTTTTGTTTCAAACTTTTAACTCACGTTGTTTCAGAGGTAGAGAACAGGACGTCAACTTGTTTTCTGCTGGGATTCAATTCCCTGGCCAACCACAATCCATTAAAAATATGTTAAGCAATGACCTTTACTTGATGCCATGACAAAGCTGATGAAAACCACAGAGACAACAGAGGTTCTAAAGTGCTATGAAAAGATAAAACTAGTATAACCACTGAATATTTGGAAATATTTTTGGATATGAGTGTTTGAAGTGACGAACTTTCTTAGGGAATACAGCCCATTGTCAGCACATAATCGATACTGTTTCCACTGAGTTTTCTTATTAATAGCACGAGATATGAGAAAGGAAGAAAAACCTGGAAGGTTAAATCCAGATTTCAAAGTTTAATTTCTGGACCTGCTATTTATAGCTAAATTGTCTTTTAAAAAAAAAGTGAGGAAAACTCATTAATGGGTTATAATAGATTGCATAGGTACTTTCTCACAACTGTCAGGATGTCACATGGTTTATGAGGAAAAACCCAGCCATTAAAGACACCTCAGTGGTTTTAGTAAATTACTCTTTCTATTGCTTTTAATGGTTCATGTAAATCTGGTCTCATTTCATTTAAGTCATTGACATGATAAAGACATAATCTGTTGGTGTCTGAGTACAATGAAGAAGTCCCAAAGCCCCAGCTACTATCATCTACTGGCCCCGCTCTCAGAGGTATGGGCGGACTAATCCCATTTATCACAATCATCTCCCCAAATGGCAAATGGATTCATTGTGTGCCATCACTTGGGTTCCTATGCAACTCAATTTAGAGATGTGAACCAAGTGTCCTTGCTCTGCTCAGCTTCTCATTGAGATATAACTTCTTTCTGTCAAAGGTTAGCTAAATTGGAATGAGTCTGGTTCAAATGGAACAATCCCTGGCATTAAATGGGACATAAAAATATATTGCGAGAACAACTGCCTTTCAAGATAAAACTGAGGGAAAAATGACTCCATCCTAAATGGAGGTAAAATGACTTTTATAGGCACTAAATGTTCTCATCGCTTATTCCTCAGGTGCTCTAGAATCTTAGGATTCTAGTTGCTTCCCCCTCTCCCACCTTTGTCTGCAAATTTTCCCTTCAAGACGCTTCCACAGCAAGCAACCTCATGTACTCTTCCTTTGCCTGGTGGCCATAAAGTCCCTTATAGGGCCAAGGTGCCTGGCTCGCTTGGCAGGAATTACCATTCATCTCTGCATGTGCTCCCACAGTCTCTCTTTTCTCCCCCCTTTCTTTCCCGCTGGCACCTGTTCACTCTACAAGATGCAGCCATCAACTGTACAAGGAGGAATAATCGCTGTAGGAATGATGCAGGTTCTCTTTTCTAGCACATTCTAACAGATTTCTCTGTTGCATCACCTGTGTCCCCTTGGATGCCAAATTTGTAGCTGAGTACATTCTTTGTTTTGTAACTGCACTTGCTTTACAAGGAGACAAGCAGACAGGGCTGCCTGGTTTGTCTCTGGAGCTGACTGTTTGTCTTCCAATCATGTTCCTTTTTATTTTGGAGAAGAGTAACAAATGCTGGCACTGTGGAGGCCCCACTGAATCTTCCCAAGAAAGAGTTAGGAATCCCACAAAATACCAGTTTGCCATTGCGATTGAGGTTATTCACTTTCAATCTAGGGAATCTATAGACCAGAAAATGCTCAAGAAAGAAAATGAGAGTGAAAATAGCGAGGATGCATATTGAGTTGGAACAAAGGGCTACTATTGTCATAGCATCCTAACCTGTTTATAGTGACTAGAGGCTGTATAGTGAAGTTTTAAAAACACACTCTGAATTACTGATTATCTTCAAAGAAACCAAGTAAATTTCTGCATGTTTAACCTTTGTATTTACCAACCTACTACAGGACAAACTTAGTGGTGATGGTGACAGCTCTTGTGTGTGGGTCCTTCTCACAGGGAGCAGCACCATTTCTTGTCTGTGCCACCTCTGGTACAACTGTGTTGGGAGCCTTTGATCCTCTGGATGAAATAGCTGACATCTGTGAGCGGCACGGCCTCTGGCTTCATGTGGATGTAAGTTCGTTTGTATGTACACATCTGCTTAACTTTTCTAGTCTTTTTCCAGCTTTGGTGGGAAGTTTTTCATATTCTCAGAAACTAGATGTGAAGTCCCCAGCTACTTTTATTTAAGTGTGTATCTCTCATTATGGAAAATAAATATACCTTTTTCTGCAAAGTAATAAAGAAGAAGATCCCAAGACTTGATGTAAATTTTGTTTGTTTTTAGAATTCCATTTTATTTCCTCTTCTCCCATGACCAATTTTCTTTGGTCCCTTGAATCTACTGTCATTGAGGAAACACGGTATAAGGGGCACATTTTGGACCATGGAGTCAAGAGAGATAGATTTTGGATTCTAACTGGCCCCTTCTTCACTGTGACTTCAGTGCTTAGGGCTTCGGTTTCTTTATTTGTAAAGAGAGAAATGGCTGATGTGGGCTGTAAAGTATCTTCTAGCTCTAAAATAATATGATTCCAATCAGCCGGAAGATGCAAAAAGCTGCATTACATAATTGCATGCTATAACTAAAGCAGGTTTTAGCTCGATCCATCATAGATAATTATTTGAGAGGGGTTGGGATAACTTATATTACTTCTAATTTTCTAACTTAAAAGATTGTGTTTTTTTCTAATTAATTTAGTAAGTCCTAGGGCTGTTCATAATAAATTTGTCCTTAATTGAAGGTAACTCTTAACATTCTACTTATCCAGAGTTAAAAAGTTGAATTCAGCCAATTATGAATGCTTGTCGAACTTTTTGGTTTTCTTTTGTGTATGTGAAATCAGGAGTTAATTAGTCTGATTCAACCCAATAAAAGCGACTGTTGAACATGCTGACGAGACTTTAGGGAACTTCTGGAAAGTGAGAGATTCATATCCTCTTTATCAGAAAAGGAAAGGACAATGTTTTTGACTTACTGGGTGGAAGGTAACTAAGCATTTGGAGGATACACTTACATATAATTTTATAGTTTGGACGATTTTAAGCTTTCAAAGTAAAGCATTTTGATATTATATGGAGAGAATTTTTCAGCAGCTCAAGGTTTTCACTAAATATATGTTAATATTTGGTAAAAGCAGCAGTAATATAAAGCTCACAAGAGTTATAGGCTCCATTAGGATGCTGATGGCAATACTTCAGGTGGATTATTTGTGACTTCTTTAAATGGGATTGTAGTATTGTATCTGTTCACATTTCAACTTATATCTTATTGATTTTTATAGACTTAGAAGCATAATACATTATGTCCTAAAAGATAATATGAAGTGAGTACTCTGGTGACTGTGAAAATAGAGGGAAAAAATCAAATGCATCAGCAGTTACACTTAAAAATTCCACTCTCATAAAAGAAACATTAAATATGGATTATATAGTTTATGTAAAACAGTAACTACAGCAGTTTCTAACTTGGGAATGATATGAAGAGATTTATGGGGCTTAGAGAGAGGTGAGATTTAGAAGTATGAATGAAAACTCCAGATTTTCTAAAAATTAAAAGTTGAGCTTTTGAAGGAAATGTTTTTATAAGGAAACACATATCAATTATTCTATTGCACATAGTAGGCAGCTAGTGAATACCTGTAGTATCAGATTAAATTTGACAACAGTTTATCTGACCTATTAAAGAAATTAGCTCTAACACAGAGCGAGTGTTCACCCATCCTTTAATATTGCAGGCATCGATGCTGTTGATAAAATTTTACACAGGGGCGTGTAGCTTATCTTAAAGAAACGGCATATACAATTAATTTTAAAAATTGAAAATTAATAAAATTGCAGTGATTACTTTGGCCTGTTTGAAATTTTCTAAAGGATGTTTTGAAGATACTTTGAAATATTAAAAACTGCTATTTCCCTTTTTCTTTTTAAAAATGTAATTATGATTGCTTGTTCTTCTGGGTTTTCCATAAAACTGAGTTCCCCTGCATAGATACCACACTTTATTAATTTTAAGATATGCTTATTTTGTTTACATTGTTAACATATCTAAAATAGGTAGGTTGATGTCATTTTTTTTCTTTCTTAGTGGCACACAAAAAAATGGAGACTCTTAAATTTGATAGTGTCTTAAATTTGGTTAATTACAACGCATTTTTAAACAACCGAATAAGAAAACTTTGGTTTTGTGGGAATTTTTTGCCTCCAGTACTATCCTTCCTCCGTGAAAGCGAGTATTACTCCAGCTGTGCCTTAGACCAGGATTTCAGGGCTGGTCCAGCTGTTCTCTGAAGCAGAGGCTGTGACTGCTACAAAGCCTCACGCTCCTGCAAAGCTTCCTGAAGTCTCCCACCCGCTCTTCCTTCCAAGTCCCAGGGGAGGTAGTAAACACTAACCTCAGTGCCTAACATATAGTGATAGCTCAATAAATGATGGAATGATTGGGGCCACCCTGATAGTGTAGTGGGTAAGTTCACACGCTCCGCTTCAGTGGCCTGGGGTTTGCAGGTTCAGATTCAGGTACAGACCTCGCACTGCTTGTCGAGCCACACTGTGGCAGCATCCCACATAAAATAGGGAAGATGGGCACATTTAGCTCAGCGACAATCTTCCTCAAGAAAAAAGAGGAAGATCGGCAACAGATGTTAGTTCTCGGCCAGTCTTCCTTACAAAAATTTTAAAAATAAAATAATAAATGATGGTATAATAATAATATAATTATTGAGATGGAAAACCAAGCTTCTTTATCATTTAGGTAATTGGTTTGATGTTTTTGCAAGTTTTAGAGTTAGGAATTTAGAAAGTGAAGCCAATAGAAGTAGGGCATTGACATCAGGGGTGTTGTTTTTCTCCTTTCAGCTCTTTTGAGAAATAACTTTGTGAATGAGCTATTCCTAACCCTGCCAAACCACTGTGTAAACCAGTGAACTAATGCCTTGAAAGAGTTCGTGTGATTTTAAAACTTGAATCCAGCTCATTAGGATTGGGAGAATATCGTTCAGTTTCGGGGGGAGGAAGAGGAGGTAGAGGGTAGTGCAGGAGACATGAAGGAGAGCAAGTGTAATGTGTGAGGTTGGTGGAAAGGGCAAGAGAGGACATGGGAATGGCTGAATCTTACTAATTCAGCCTTCCCCTAGTTGTTGCTGGTAGGTTCTCAATGAGGTTATGGGATACAAGGATTGAGAAAGGTAGAGAACTTAGAGTTTAGGGTGTAAAAGGAAATAAAAGAACCTAATATGTAACTCATTTTAATGTTTGTGAAGGTCATATCTGGGGATCCTCAATTAGTAGGCCAGGATGAAGTTCTCCTAGAGGCTGAAGGCAGCTGCCTCTGTAGCTCAGCCTTAATCACACATGGTCCATCATGAATACCAGTTGGGGAGAGGGTGCAGCTTGAAGGGGACTTGACTGACAACCCCAAGTCATCTATCCTTTATCTGGGAATCTTTGGGATTTGCATGCACACCACCTTCAACACATAAACCTTTGCGAACACCTAGGGTTATTAGAGACTCTAGCCAATGGAAGCAGGGCTGGAACTGAGGTGAGGCGAGTGAGGTTCCTAGGACTCAAATTAAGGAGGCATTCACTCAGGGTTGTGCAAGAGTACAACTCTGAGAGTGAGCTCCTCCTTAATTGTGCATCCTTGGTGACTCACTTGCCTCACCCTAGTGCCAACCCTGAATGAGAGAGTTGCTTTTAAGTGGGATTAAAGGCCACTCTTCACTGTTCACCAATGCGTTCAGCTTTGGTGATACTCTGAGGATCATGGAGACCCCTTGTTTCCTTCATCCTCCACATCCATGGTGCACGCAATCTTTCCAATTCTTTCTGAACGATATTCTTCAGATAAGGAGTCTTCCTTATCTTTTTAAATTCTACAGGCAAAAACAGGACAGCCTTTTTCCACATCCTAGGCAGCTCCTGAACTCACCCCCGCCTGTAGTACTTCCATCACAGATCTCCATGCTGTACTCTACCATTTGGCCAAATCGTCACCTTCTTTCAGTTATGAGGTTAATCATGAAAAAAGAATAGGCTTTGGCTCCCAGATCTGATTTTTATTCCCTATGAGACCTTGGACAATTTATCTACCACCTCTCAACCTTAGCTTTTCTATTAAAAATTTTGAGGTGATGACTCCATTCTCAGTGCAATGTTATGCAGTGTGAATACCCTTGGAGAGCGTTCAACATAGCCCAAGCCAGACTCCTTATATTCCCTCACTGCCATCACCCTTCATTGCCTTACAAATTAAAACTTAGAAATCTGCTCAATTTCAAGGACCAAACGGACTTTCTCATTTCACACATTGATTCTTCCTCCTTCCCCTCCAGATTTATTGACTGTGGGGTTTTCTGTCATCTCATTATTCTCAGCTCCCTTCTCCTTTGCTCATAATATTTACATCTCCAATGAATATCTTCGTTAAGTCCAAGTCCTCCTTTCTCCTACTCTCACATTTTTTATTTCTAATTATTTCTAAAAGCTATTTGGCTAAAAAGATCTAATTTTCATTAATAAGATTCATTTCTACCTAGCCCATCCTAGCTGGCTGTGAGTTCCTGTATTCTCCTCTATCCACCCTGTCAAGCATGTGCCTCATTTATTATACAGAAAGTCAGCCCTTTGCCCATGTCTCATTATTAGCATTTGTACATTGTGTGTAGTAGAATATCAGCATTGTAAGGATCTTGTCTATTTTAGATTCTAAGATTCAAGAGGGTATGGGCTGTGTCTTCTAAACCTCCTTTTGTCAGTATGCAACAGAACAAGTTAATATACTAACTTCTTTATCTCGTGTGAATGTAAATCCTAAGGGTCAATGGGGGCCTAGCTGTTGTGATGTGCTTCTGATTGCCTGAGTAGAGTCAGTGATCAAAATTTCCTGGAGCACCAATTGGTTAACACTGACAAAGTATAAAATGACAGATTGAGGTTGTCACTCAAGGTTTTCTATGACAACCAGCTGGTAAACAAATAACACTGAAATAACATTATCTTGGTTATGTAAATATCTCAACAGGCTTCTTGGGGTGGCTCAGCTTTGCTGTCAAGAAAGCACCGCAAACTTCTGCATGGCGTCCACAGGTAAATGCAGTTTCCCAAGCACACGCCTTTTCTTTAGGCAAAGGAATCTCTTTGGACTTTGCCCACTTAAGTGACATTTTGAAAATAGGCAAAAAACTAAGTAATTGTTTTGCTTTAAACGAAAACCAAAAAACTCCAAACTCCCCTTACCAATCAAACAAGGAATCCCGTAGAGGACTAACCTGAGTATGAGTACTGAATGTACGTGCTGCTGAGGATAGGATTCTCTGCACCAGGAGAAACCAACTGAGTCCCCTCCCTACTCTGTCTTGTTTTTTGTTTAACAGAGCTGACTCTGTGGCCTGGAACCCCCACAAGATGCTGATGGCTGGAATTCAGTGCTGTGCTCTCCTTGTAAAAGACAAATCTGTAAGTTTTCCTTTTATGGCCTTTGGGCATCGATTGGAGTTAAATTATCGTGTTTGCGGAAGACCTGTTTTTGCTTATATTTTGGTGCCTTGGGCCATATAGATGAAGGTCTTCGGTAAATGCTGGTGGCATCAAAAGGAAAAATAAATAGGCCCAGGCAAACGATTTAGTGTTTCTGCTAGGGGAGCTTTGTGGATTTGATTTAGGTATTCTACAATCTCATTAGTTATAGCAAAATGGTCTCTCTTGCCTTCATTTGGATTACATTTTAAAACTCAGTTTTAAACATTATCGAGACTTTTTCTCCTTGATTAAGTCTGGGATTTAAGTTATCTCGAAATTTCTGCTCACTAAGTAAGTGGAACAGATGTGTGTCATACATTACACTGAATGCTTAATATGCTTCGCAAGGGCTTCACAGCCCGTTTATATAGAAAGACCTTATTTCAGGCTGATCATCGAATGTGGATTTATTAGAGGATTGCTAGTCTCAAGTGGCCGGTAGTTAGCTTCTTTTGGAACATTGGCGAGAGTTGGAAACTAGTTTGGATCCCTGTGAAGCAAGCGGGGGAAAGAGTTGCTGAGGTTCCTCTTGGCTAGAGGTATAAACCCTGTGTTTTCTGTGGTTTAAATAAGGATCCTTGTGGGAAGTGGCCCAGGCTGGGAAGTGCCACTTCATTCTTAGAAATGCCTCCTCAGATCTGTGTGCCGCATGTGGGTGATCTTTCTCAGCCATCTGTTTACATTTTTCCTGAGGGGACTCCCTTTGCCAATGCTAAAGGCATTTTCTCTTTTTAAGGAATTTTATTTGAAACAAAAGCCATATTTAAAGCTTCAAACCTAGTCTTGCATGCGTGGATAGTTACAACTCTCTTAAAGAACAAAAATGTGATATTTGTATGTCAATGCCCTTTGTGTTTTGAGATGACCAACCAGAATATCCATCAGATATGATGAATAGACTCTTCATCTGTAGATAAAGACACTCTGAGAATATGAATCTGCTCCTTAATATTTTATTAGGTTGGCTACGGTTGACTGTATTCAATGCCATTTGACTTTTTTTTAATTTAAGTCTTTAAATTGTATTGTATGTTATAACTTAAGGTAATTTAAGATTACTATATCATTTGTGAACCAAAAAACATGCTCAACTTGCCCATAGTTACATATTTAGGACAAGACAGAGTTAGGAGCAAACCCAGGCTTTCCTTTGGTCTAGATATAAGAACAAAAATACATCAAACATTCTTTCCATGCCAGGCATTTTACAACTGCTTTCTCCCTATCAGCCAATCTGAATGACATCCTTGTCTGTTGGTGGGATGTTCTCAGGAGTGGAAAATTTAGACCAAAAATTTTATGACTATTCTTTTAAATAACTCAAGCTTTTATGCGTTTTTCTTGTTGAGTGATATTTGAGTGATTTAGCCAAGAATTGATTTACATTTATATACCTGAGGCAATTTAAAATTTTCTGGATCATCTAACTCTATAACCAGGGTTAACATTTTATTTTTTTTAAAGAATTCATTCCGGGCTTTCAATAAAAACATATACTCATGTCTACTCATATGGCTGGAATTAGGAGGTTAGGAAAATGATATTCATTATGCAAAGAATTGAGTACTTTCAAAAGTTGCCCCTTTTTTGGATGAAAGGCTGTTTTCAAATTCACTGGAATGGAGAGCTGAACCATGCGATACATGAGATATGACAATCAGCTTAAGAAGTTTCATGTTGGCAGCTTTCTGTCTCTTTTGTACCTATTTTCTGCCTCTATTGTTCTCTTTCATATTCATTCATTCATTCATTCAGCCAACAACAATGATATTCTCTGTAGGCCCCATTCTGGGCTTACAAAACAGACACATTCCCCATAGCCAAAGAGTTTATAATCTCACAGAGGAGACAATGGACAAAATGTACATACTTAATTCTTTAATTACTATTTGGATAAGCGCTCCAAAGAATGTGTCAAACATTGTTGATTATATAGTCTAGAGCCAATCTGAGCTCCTTCCCTTCTATCTCCCAATATTTATCTACTCAGTCTCCCTTGCAGCTAAGAGTCACCATACGACACAGATGTGGTGAATACGATGTTGGGGAAATGTGATGGGGGCTCTTGAGAAAGGTTTTACTTTTGGCTAGAGGTGCTATACACAAGAGGAGAGCTTCGTCCCGCCTTTTCTGCCAGTTGTGTCAGAGCATGATGCATGGAGTTCTGACAGCCACCTTGTAACCATGAGGCAAGACCCTAAATTGAAAAATGAACATGCACAGAATGGCAGAGCAGAAAGGGGAAAAGTCATGGTCTTGGATAATGATTTTGAAATGTTGCACTAACTCTGAAAGATGTCATGTAGGCAGTTGACATATGAATCAAAAGCCAGGATAAGAGGTCTGGGCTGGAAAAGTATATTAGGGATATTAAGGAATTATTTACATACAGGTGATATTTGAGGTCAGAGGAGTGGAATGGACTGCCTTGGGAGGAACTTTGGAGTGAGAAGAGAAGAGGATATAGAACTTAGCCTTGAAGAACTTTGGAGTCTAAAGGCTGGATAGACAAGGAGGAAACCACAGTGAAAGCTATGTCGAAATAGCCAGGAAGGTAGTAGGAAGATCAGGAAAGAGTGATGCTAACAAAATCCATAGAAGAATGTCATGAGGAGTGTGAATGACCCTCATCCTTCATGTCAGAGCTTCAATGCCACCTCCTTAAGGAAGAGTTCTCAGGCTCACCGAGGTAAACTGGCATCTCCCCATTATTCTTTCTCAGACCCTGTCTCTTCCTCTAAAATGCTTATCACAATTTGTAATTATGATTTCTCATGTAATATCTTTGCCTCTCACTAGAATGTAAGCCATCTGAGGATAAAGACTATATGATAATATTCACCACTATATCCCCAGTGCCTAGCAATATTCACTGAAAAAGGAAAAAATCAAAATACACTGAAAAATTTAATGATTAAATAAATTCAAAATCCTCAGAAATGTCTGCCTTCATGTCAGCAATAACTAGGAGTTTCCTATTTCTCCCCTACCCCAAATAATTCCTTTTGAGAGCTCTGAGATAACAATGATTAAAATTATAGTTGATGAGCTTTATTGCCCAGGTCCTAACACAAGGCTTGAGCATGCCTCCGGCAGTAATTGATGAATAACGATTTTAATTTGGATTTACTTCTCTAGTTAATGGAAGGGGATAACTCTAGTTAAAAGCAAACGAATTACTTAGTGAATATACTTCCACTAAGGGAAAAACTAATCCCCTAATTTGTACCCTCAAAGCCCCGACATTCACAATGCTCATTTCCTGATTGTCTAGCTGGTGGTGTTTGCGTTTTTAATTTCATGTATTAGTAAAGAGGACTGCTTCAGAAACAAAGCAGAGCAGTTGCTCTCAAAGTTATACTATCACTAACCCTCTTTGCATCATAGGGATAAAAAAAAATCAGGGATTTAAAAAAAATTTGTGATTATAAATAGGTTGACAGATGTAAATGCTGGATCTACATGGCTTTTTTGGAACAAGACAGTTTTGATGCTTTGATTTAAAATAAAAGCCAATATATTCTAAGAATCAGTTGCATAGATAGAGAAAAATCTCAATATTGGCCTTTTGATTTTTAGTTTTTATTAGAAGGACTTTTTAGTTTTAAAAAAGCTACCAGATATATGTGAACATGAAACATACCAATGAGATGCCTTTTAGAGTACAGATTATTCCTCTCCATCTCTCCCTGCAATGTCATCCTATATTAACTCACAAAGACTTCCTGTTGAACCTAGCAGATACAGATAATTAAAGGGTCATCCTTTTCTTTTTTTAGGGAGATCATGTTAACACTATGGTTTTTTAAATCACATTCATTTTTATATGCTTATTTCATAAACAATTCATGTTTATCATACCAATTGGAAAATTCAGATATGGAAAAAGACGAAGAAAAAGAGACAGAATACAAATACCCAAAGATGTCTTTTTAATATATTTTCTTATGCATATATACATTTAAATATATGCATATGCACACACACCTCAACTAAAAAAATTGTAACATATTTTGCTTTTTCTTCTAGCTTTTTCTGTTTAACAAAATTGTGAGCATTGTTCCATGCCAATATGCATTCTATACATTTTTTAAAAATGCATAGTACCCTATCATTTTGATATATTGTAATTAACTTGACCATCCCCTTATTACTGATCAATTAGATTGTTTTAATTGTTGGCTATTACAGATTGGCTGCCGTCTTTGAGGCTAAATCTTTGTGCACATCTTGTGTTCTTCCCTTAGAAGAAATTCCTAGAAGTGGAAAAACCATGAACATCTTTCATGACACTTTTTTTATACTGGTTTCCTAAACGTTCTTTCAAAAAATTGCTTGCCTTCTCACTAGCAGAGTATGAGTGCGTGTGTGTATAAACCTTTGACATCACAGGGGTTTTTAGCTTGGTCGATTTGATAGGAAAGATGTTTGTACTCCCACACTTACAGACGCATGTGTAAACATTTTCCTTCTAATTTTATCTATTGCCATATTATACCTACTTTCCAAGGATCTTCTTTAGATTTGGATATTGACATGCAATTCTGGGCTACCTAGGTTTCAAATGTGAGGCCTTGGAGATAAGCTTGCAATTCTTTTCCTTTCATCCTCCTTCTAGAGGAGGCTCAGAATGTAGTCTCAGTTTTTCTTTAGGAGAAGAAGTAGTAGGAAGAAGAGGAGAAGAAAATTTATTCAGTACACACTCAACCAAAGATATATTGTGGGTTCAGCACTGCAATGCAAAGCAAAGCAAAGGACACTAGTATCGCCTCCCAATGTGGTCCCCCCCTAAACCCGAGAAGGCAGATAATTTTCTCTGGAGTACCACACCTGAAAAATGTGTTATCTCTCAGCTCCATTTAAATTTCTATTCTGAGTGATAATTGATATTGCAGATGACAACGATTATATGTCATTTTTAAAAACTTGTGCAAGACAAGAAAGAAGGAAGAGGAAATAGATTTATCAGAGAAACTAGAACAACTTGCATCTTCTTTCGTGAAGATTTCTTTCTCAGCTCTCATTTTCTTCATGGAGTTCCTACGGAAGTACCATCAGATAGTTTGAAAGTACTGGACAATCTGATCATGAAACACTTTTTTTGTCTCATGCGTGAGAACACTCACACCTCCCCTACACACGTACGTTATCCATTTCTTTGGAATGACAGCCTCCTTGCTAATGTAGCAGGAAAAGGGGGAGGTAGGTATTTAAAACTGATTAGAAAAAAGAAGCATTTGACTTGTAGGAGAGACATCAATCTCCTGTACTTGATGCTGCCAAAATTATTTTCCATGTCTTGAATGTTCCTGCTTGAGCTGAGAAAATTCTTCTTAGACTTTTCAGCAAAGTTGAGAATTGCATTAAACTGGCGAAATCATCAAATTCATGTTTGGTAAATAGCCCTTTTCTTTTTTAATTCCTGGGTTTTTTTTAAAGTTGTAATAAACTAAAATTAACTTTCTTTTCATGACACTTTTGAAAATTTGTACACATGCATTGTATATTGATGCATCACCTTAAAAAAAACCCACATAGTGTTATCTTAACACACACTCTTATCATGTCTGCTTTCCTTCTCCATGAAGTAAAAGGATTTAGCAATTAATGTTAGAGTCGTGTGTGTTTCAAAATCCATTTTGTCTTTCTCCACCAAATGGGCCAATAAAATTGGGTTTTAGGGTTTGTTTGTTGGTACTGAAATTATCATTAATTTTAACAAGGGGATTTGCACTTTATTTTACATCCATGCTGCATATAGCCTAATATATTAATTCCTTTGCAAACTGTGACTCCAAGAGATGTGTTGTTGCATCATGATCGTAGTACCTGATTTCAATCATTAGTTACCATCTAGTCATAAATAAGCACAGGTCCCAGTGTAGGACCTATTCCACAGTTCTTGGAATCATCTATGTAATAGACTGTGACATACTGGAGGACAGAAGGGGTCTGATTCACAGCTATAGTCCCACTACTTAGTATATAGATCCTGATACTCAATTAATGCTCAATAAAAATGTTTCTTGATATCAACTTACTTTGTGTCTTCTTCGAATACTACCAAATGGTAATGTATTTTAAATGTGTTACCTGCAGTATGAAGTAGTGTGTCCTTTATCATCGCAATCTGATCTCTTTCAAGTCTCAGAGTGTCCCTTCTTGCTAGTACATAGGAACCTTCTTTTTTTGAAGGAGTGTAGAAATTATTTGTCTTATCCATATGGTTTGATATATCTGTTACCTCCTTACGTCCCATTTCATGTTAGCACTTAAAAAAAGTCTTTAAACTGTGCCAACATTTGGCCTTTTATCTACATGCCTCAGAGACCAATAATAAATCAGTGACTCATGCTTTCCTTTTTCGGAAACCATATTTTCTTTCCCCTAGCAAGTTATTTTCGTTTCAGTGTCTAATGATGTTGTTCTTTATTGGAGACTGGACAAGCGGAAGAGAGACTTGCTTTTCTAAGGTTTCCTGGGTCCTCTCTCGACCCCTTCTAATGAACAGAATGACATTCACAATCTGCCAGTTTGCTGGTCCTGGCTGTTTGTAATGTTGGATCCAGAATCTTGGCCAACAGTTTTCCAATTTCATCCTTGAGTTCCTTCAAAACTCTTGGGTGACTGCCACCTGGTTCTACTGATTAAGCTAAGTTTGACTTAGATGAGTTGGGGTGTTGCCCACAATTGGATTTAATATCTTCTGCCTGTCTATTTCTGGAGAACCCTAAGTGTGGGAATCTCTCTGATATCCTTCCAGGTAAAGAATTCTTTCTTCATGGCAGCCATCCCGTTTCTGTATGGGACACCAACCTTTGCTTCTCTGCCAATCATCACAGAAGACTTCAGATTTGCTAAGAAATGACCAAAAAGGAAAAAATATGAAATTCTACCTCTGTGTCCTTTTGTCATCTCTGATTTGACAGAAGCTAGCAGTTGAAAAATACCCTCAGAAAGAGGATTCTATTTACAGATTGAACTTTTTCTATCCTATGTTGTAACAAGACTGATTAGGGTCCCAGAAGACAGGAAGATTATATAAGTTAACATCTATGAAAGATAAGAAACATAAAAGTAAAGGCACAAAAAGGAACCTGGAATGAAGCTAATGGAAAAATTCATGCCATAATTAGCACATTACACCTGCCTCAGTGGGTAGGCTAAAATTTGGTTTTAACATTTTTAAAGGATTCCAAGCATCTGCCTTTTGCTTTTTCATTTTTTGCCTTTTATTTCACTATTAACTCACTGCAACAAGGCTATCTCTTCTGTTTCTACTCTCTGATAAGGTGCTCGAGACCCTTTTGACTTCTTGGAATAATTGTTCCATTTGTTTTCCTTTGCACAGTTCTAGTTGTCATATTTGTTGTTTTCCAAGAAAGACATCTAAAAACATACCTGAAACTCCTAATTAGGATTTCTAGCTTTGTTGTTTCAAGGCCAAAAATTTCAGGGAGTCAATTTTTTTTCTAGGTTTTTCTTCCATGGCAATTCAAAGTGTCAATACAAGTACATGTGAACAGCAGAAGTATTCTAATTTTATAGATAACTCACTCAGAGGTGGTAAATATAGATTTATTTCATAAAGACTTTCAGTAATTGTATTTAAACCTTAATTTATATGGAAATTGTTAGTGGCATATAATAAAGAAATTAATTGTGGACTGAGCAGAAAAACAGAAACTCTAAAATAGTGACCACATCTTTGATATAGAAGGTGTATATAACTCACGCATGCAGGCACATGCACATGGACCCGCACACAGCAAACATACTGATGGAAAAATCTTAATTTAGGGAGTTTTGTTAACTGCAAATAGAACTGAATATATTCTCTGGTAGTTCATTCTGAGGGCTATTTGGGAGTTTGGAAGACGGTTGGTCTTTTTTCCAATTAATTATTATGAAATACAAGAAAAATATAAAAATATACATAAAATGTAAGTGAACAGCTTAATTAATTCTTATAAAAAGAATAATCAGGTAATTCCCATACAGATTAGAACAAAAAAGATAACTGGAAACTCAGAAATTCCCCATGTGCTCCTTCCCATGATTGACTTTTTTGCTTTTCTTTTTAGTTTTCTCTGTAGTTATGCATCTTCAAATAATATAGCTTATTTTTACCTTTTTGAAATGTATATAATGGAATCATACAGCATATATTTTTTTGATTGGCTTTGTTGTTGCTGCTGCTCAAACTTACCTTATGTCTGTAAGATTCATCCATGTTGTGGCACAATCTGATGATTATTCGTTTCCACTCTTTTATACTATTTTATATGCACTTATCACAGTTTGTTTATCCATTTTACTATTGATGGACATTTGGGTTATTCTAATTTTTGGTTTTTACAAAAATTTACTCTGAGCATTTTTGTGCACATATCTTCATTGCTTCCTGTATCTCCAAGGGTTCCATCTGGTATAGTCTTCCTTTCTCTTGAAGGCCATATTTAGCAATTTCTTATTGGATTGAATTGTGGCATATTCTGTTAGACTTTGCTTCTTTGAAAATGGCTTTATTTCATTTTTGCTGGGGATAGAATTCTGTCAGTAATTTTCTTTTGGCACTTTAATGATTTTTTTTTTTTTTTTTTTTTGTCTTTTGGTGTTGTGCATTGGAAAGTTAACTGTCATTCCTTTGATGGTAAAATGACTTTTTCTCTGGCTTAAGATTTTCAAGCTTTCTTTAAATTTCTGCTGTTTATCTATGATGTCCTAAATATGGATTTTGTTTAGTTTGTCCTGTTTTGGTTTCATTGGACTCCTTGAATCTGTGGATTAATGTGTTTCATAAATTTAAAAAATTATCCATTTAATTATTGAGTCTTCCTCTTTTTCTCTCTCTTTTTCTGGCACTCCAATTAAATGTGTATTAGGTCTTCTCGCTGTTTTTTCTCTTTTACTCTATTTTATATGTTTCATAATTTTGTCTTTCCATGCTCATTTTTATGGCCTATCTTGAAATTCACTAATTCTCTCTTCAGCTGTGTCTAATATGCTGTTAAAGCCATCCTTTGAGTTCTTACTTTGTTGTTATCTTTCCAGTTTTATTATTTCTAACTGAGTCTTTTTGGCATATATCATATCTCTAGGTTCTTGTTGACATTTTTAAGATCAGCTTTTATCTCCATGAACATTGTAAAGATAGATGTACAAACTGCCTCTATTAACTCTACTATTTAGATTCCCTCTGATGCTATTCCTGTTTTTTCTTGTGTCTGTGATTCCTGGCTTTCATATTGTCTAGAGAGGCACCTTATAATCTTTGATGGTTTACTGGATATTTTATTTGAAAAGTTACCTTTAGGAATAATTTAAACCTGAGGTAAAATTATCTTATTCCATAGAGGATTTTATTTTCATTCTTCTGGGCATCCAGGAGAATTAGCAGTCTAGGACCAAGACTTGAAGTTTTTCTGGATCTCTAGAGTATAGCTTATACCTCTGTTTCAGGGTGGAAACCTTTGGGTCCTAAATGAAAGAAAGCATTGCTTTACTGTCTTTGGTGACACTGAACACCTTTGAACTCTGTTTCCTGCAGCCTTTGGTATGCCTGCTGGTGAGAAGTGATGGTGATACACCAGATCTCCACACATGGTAGCTACAATCCCTGTGCCCTCACCTCTCATCATTCTGGTTCTTGTTTTAACTGTCTCCCCTCAGTCTGAAAATGTCCCTGGGCTAGAAACATTTCTGGCTTGTCTTCTTGAGCTCCATTCCTCTTCTTATACGCGCCCCACCACCCCCACCAGTAGTTTATTTCTGTCTTATGTAGGTCTGCTATGCTTTCCATTAGATGCAGTTTTTATGTTGTGTTCCAGCATTTTTTGTTGTCTTCAGTAAGAGCATTTCAAATTCATCTAGTCCTTTATTACTAGAACTGATGGATGCCAGGTTTTGGCTTTTTAGTAACCAGCTGCTGTTACTGCTGCCAGTGAGCATAAGCATTTGTTGATTTATTCAACCTTTCATTTAACCTGCAAATATGTACAGCCTCCAATCTGTTAAATAAGTACAACATGATCCCTATCCTAAGTGAACTCAAAGGCTAGTAGGAGAAACAGATTTCAAGCAAATAATTAAAATGTAATACTCTTTAGTTATGTAATTTCTTTATCCTTTCACCCATTGATGGACACTTAGGTTATTTATATATCTTGGCTATTGTAAATAATGCTGCAATGAACATGTGGTGCATGCATCTTTACAAATTAGTATTTTTGTGTTCTTCAGATAAATACCCAGAAGTGGAATTGCTGTAGCGTATCAACCATCTATTCTTCTTTGATTCTGTTGACAACTTTTTGTGACACACAGTACCTATTCATTTATAGAAAAAGTTCTCAAGTGAAACCATACTTTTGTAAGAGCAAGTTATCCCATTAGATGCAGCAGATTAGACCCAATGTTGCACAAAGCCTACAGACCAACTGGGGGAAGTGGGAAATTGTCTAACGTGAAAACAAATTTTTAAAAACATAAGAAATTGCAGAATTCTAACAGTGCATAAACTGGAGAAGAAAAAGCAGAGGAATGTTAATTAAGGGTCAGAAGAAGAGAAGGTGAGGCAAGGATCTAACCTGATATTCCATTTTTGGAGTAACTCATTCATTGGATCAAACTGCTAGTGATTGTGTTGCAAAGTCCCCATTGCTGTAATTATCATAGCTTCAAAATATGTTTTATCTAGTGGGCAACTCTTCATTCACTCTTCAACAAAAGGATTTTCATCTGTGTATTCTTCCACATGGAATTTGGAAACTTTTTTATTTAAGACAAAAACCTTCCACTGGTCTTTTTCTTAGGGTTATATTAAACCTATGAATTAATTTGAGAAGATTTTACATCCTTGCATTATTTCAACCTCTTATCTAGGAACATGGTATATATCTCCATTTATTCAGATCTCTTTCATTTCACACAAATATTCTTTTTAACTTTTTATTGTGAAAAATTTCAAAAATATACAAGATGAACTCCTACGTACCCATCATATGCCTACCAAATGCCTTCCATAAGGACGAATTCATGGCTAATCTAGCCTCATATCTACCCTTTCCTACTCTTCCCTTTTAAAAAAAGAAAAAACAATCACAGGCATTCTGTCATTTTACCTGTAAATATTTCAGCTTCATAGAATTTTGTGGGTTTTCTCATAGAGAACCTGCATATGCTTTGCTAGAGTTATATATATAAATTTTTATATTTGTTAATATCATTATGTATAGTCTTTTTTAAAAAAAAATCTTCTAACTATAAATGCCGGTATAGAGGGAAATTTTAAAGTATTTATTTATATTCAGCTACTTTACTGGATTTTTTATTAGTTCTGAGAGATTTAAGTTATTCTCTTACATTTTCTAAATATATAATCATATCAGCATATAGCTGTAATTTTGTTTTCTTTCTAATATCTAAGCTTCATATCAGTTGCAATTATAACACACTAATAGAATTTCCAAAAATATGTTCAGTAATAATATTAAATAGATGGCACTTTTGTCTTCTTTGTGAATTTATTAAAGTTGCCTTTAGAGATGCGTTCTTTATAAATCCTCTTGAGAAAATATTTAGGAATGGATATTGAATTTTACTATATTCTTTTTATTATCTAATAAGGTAGTTCTATCGTTTTACTTCTTGAACAAAGTTAAGTATGCGTTAATAGATTGTCTACTGATTAACCTCACTTTGTGGCATTAAATTACTTTAATGTATTGATGGATTTATATATTTAGAGTTTTGTCTTTATGTACATATGGTTGATCTACTCTGTGTGTGTGTTACCTTGGTTGGACTGCATTTTGAATGCCAGTTTTAAACTGTCTCCTTTGTTTTAGAATAATTACTGTAGCATAGAGATCATCAGTTTTTAGATATACTCAGAAAAATTAATCATGAAACTCTTGTCCAAAAGTTTGAGAGGAGATAATTCTTTGATCAAGTGTTCATTTTTCCTTTTTTTTTTTTTTATGAGGAAGTTTGGCCCTGAATTAAAATCTGTTGCCAATCTTCCTCTTTTTACTAAAGGAAGACTGTCGCTGAGTTAACATCTGTGCCACTCATCCTCTATTTTATGTGGGATGCCACCAGGGGGTGGCTTGATGAACCGTGCTAGGTCTGCACCCGGGATCCGAATCTGTGAACCCCAGGCTGCCATAGCGGAGCCCACAAACTTAACCACTCGGCCACAGGCTTGACCCCCTCATTTTATCTTATATCTTTGCCTGAAGTCTTAATTTTTAAAACATTTTTTTCTATTTTTCCTGATTTTGCTTGCTTATCTTCTTGGGAGTCACTTCTTGCATTTATTTTTCCATTCGTGTCTTTATTAAACTTATTTCATTACTATTCATTTTCTCCTGCTTTCTTTATGTTTTATTCTGTAAGAATGTGATTTTACATTTGAGGGCTGTTTTGACTCAGCTCCTTAAATTTTGTTTTGGAGTATTCTCATTTGAATTATTTTCCAATTAATCTATAATGACAGTGTTGATTTACTCTTCCAGCCGAGAGTGATTTATAAAAGTGATTTTGACCTCCCAAGTGCTTAAGATATATTATGAAGTTCTAGTTTGTTTTCTGGTAGTCCAGATAATGATCAGAATGAAACCACAGATCAAGAGTGACAAATTTTTACCTTTTAAACTCAAAAGTTACTCTTGAAGGGTATCTTATCATCCAGAATCCAGTTTTAGTTTGCACTTTCTTCCCCAAGTAGATAAATAGTTCTCAGAGTTGGAGAAGGGAGAAAAGCATTTTAAGAGGAACCAAGTGTTAAAGATGAATGTGTAATTTCAAGGAGATCAAGAAAGGATAGAACTTCCCTGTAAGTATAGGATACATAGGTTGTTTCCTCTCTTGGCTCAAGTTTTAGGTGAGACTTGGAGAGTTAGGAAGGCTCCCTCCTCTCCTATCTCTCATAGCAACATGGTTGAGCAGAAATTAAATAGATGGCAGGGGAGGCCCTAGGAGTGCTTGAGATAGCCCCCAGTTTTCCTGAAGGCTTCAGAGTGGCTGGCAAGGAGATCATCCATAAGTGACTGAAAATGAACAAGAAGACACAAGGAAGCCTGGAAATAAGGGAGCGTGATTCATATGATCTGACAACCAGAGGCTGTGGCAGGGCTTCATATATAAGCAGGAAGATGGAAAGACCATCTGGGGATGAGCAAGGGATGGAGCAGGTAGTTAGCATAAAGGCAGCAGTGACCACACTGGAAAAGCATATGTTCATTCCCCAGCTTCAACACAGCACTGCCAGATTTAGCAAATGAAAATATGGGATACTCAGTTAGATTTGAATTTCAGCTAAACAACATATCCTAGTATACTAAGAATTTTGGTTTTATGAATTTATATGTAATTCAAATTTAATAGGATGTTTTGTGTTTTATCTGGCAACCCTCTCCAGTGGCATTTGTGAATGTCCCAGTAGTGTCAAATAAAAAGCAAGAAGAAGAAAACTTTCAGAGGAAAGATCTCTTTTTTTTTTTTTTTTTTTTTTTGAGGAAGATTAGCTCTGAGCTAACTACTGCCAGTCCTCCTCTTTTTTGCTGAGGAAGCCTGGCCCTGAGCTAACATCGTGCCCATCTTCCTCTACTTTATATGTGGGATGCCTACCACAGCATGGCGTGCCAAGGGGTGCCATGTCCGCACCCAGGATCCAAACCAGCGAACCCCGGGCCGCCGAGAAGCGGAACGTGTGAACTTAACCGCTGTACTACCGGGCCGGCCCCAGAGGAAAAATCTCGATGGACCACATTTTACGTTTGAATGGCCTCAGAAATCACTCAATTTGAGTTTTTCTGGAAGTGACCAGATTAAATATTTTGCATTAGAAATAAATGTAGCTCCAAATCAGAAGTGTTTTCAGTTAAAGAAAAATGAAGTGTCACTTCTGGACATCCAAAGTGATATAATTTTGAAATTCATAATAACTGTATTTGTTTTTAAGTTCATGTAACAGGTAAAATATGGCACTTCACAGTATGATGTTTGCATCTTTGTGCAAAAGACCAGTGCAAGCTAAATTAGGCTCTCTCAGTATTAATTCCAAATTCCTAGGCTTCTCCGCCTCTGGTCCATTCAGCTGGGACCAGGCGGTGGGGTGAGGGAGTGGTGTAATGTTATCATCGCTATGGGTGAGAAGGGAAGTAAGGGGTCATTGTGAACTGGGCGAAGAGCCTAAATTGTCTACTATAAATGTCTTCCATCTCTTGCTGTGACAACTTACTAATGGATTGCTGAGTTTTAAATCTGGCTCAGAACCTGAAAAGGAGCAAAGAAGATGGATTCTATCTTCCCCATTTCTAGCTCCATAGCAATTGTCAGAAAGAAGTCCACAGCCTCTCTCTTAGAAGGCTACTCTCTTCCCAGTACATTTCATTATGCCCTTGTCATGGAGAAGCACATGTCACTATTATATGTCCTTTGGATCTTATCTTGACATATTGTTCCTCTGTTTTATTATCAGTTTTAGACAGCACCATAGTGCAGATTAAACTCTAAACATCGAGTTACAGAAATACCGATGCATTCATTTAGAGTACTGTCAGAAGCTTTGTGCCATTTCACTATCCAACTTGCCAGAGATGTAGGGAAATGCAATGAAACACATAGCGTTTTTTCAGAACTAGTGAGAATGAGGACTTTATATATAATAAGGAAAAGATTGTTTTCTGCCTATAGCAACAGCGAGTGTTAGAGGGTTAGTCACTCTCATAGGTTTTATTTCCCGATTATTAAAGTTACAGGGCCCCCTTCACTTAAACGGTTCAATTGAAATCCAAAAGGAAAATCTCCAGGGGAGTGGAGCTCTTCAAATATCTCCTTAATTTAAAAAGATTGTGATTGGGAAATGACTCACTCATGACTGGTGGTGAGATTAATTTCATGGAGCCAGGAGTCTTCAGTTTACTCTAGGGTCTGATATCGGCTTACAGTTTAAGAATGAATTAATGTGAACCTGTGGGGTTTAACTTTCCCTATATGAGGATTTGTTTCCCATTAACTCTATTGCTTTAGATCATCACTTATGTTCAAGGCATTTGCAATAATTATTTAGAACCAAAAATGCCATTCATCGGTGCTGGGCTAGATGAGATAACAGAGAAGACATATTGTCCCTTATCATGGTACCAGTTTCATGGGTTTTTTGAGGCAGCAAGAAGGAGGATGTCCACAGTTAATTTTAGGTCACTGTGTTTCTGGGACACCGTACCTGTCAGCGCACAGTGTCTTTATAGAGGGAACACTGAGCAGTGTAGGCTTGAGGACTGAATTTGGGGTAGGATATGGGGCAGGAGCAGGGACGAAGCCTTCACCCCATGATGCTGTATGATACAGTGATTCCCTGTTTTCTGACAAGTTCTAAACAGTCAGAAACTGAGAATGTGTGGTCTAGAGATAGAGCAGGCACCGTCCGGGCAATGACACATGCCAGGCGCCTGGGATTGAGGAGGGATGTGCTGGGAGATGTGGCTGGGAAGCAGCCTCAGGTTGCACGTGGAGGGCTTTGGACATCATATTAAGAGTACACTGATTTTCCTGTAGGCAAGTTGTCCTCTCTGTGTGGAAAACCAGACACTCTCTTCTTTGACTATCTGAGTCCTACTTTTTCTCTCACAAAACTCTGCTCAAGCATCAATTTTTCCAGGGGGCCTTCTTGCTTTCCTGGCTGCTTTAGGGGCCTCTCCTCTATCCAAGCATTTGGTCTGCATCTATCACAAAGAGCTCTATGGCTGAACCATTACCCTGTCATCTACACTGAACTAGAGGCTCCTTGACTGTTCTCATGCCCAATAGAGGCCTCACAAGTGTGATGGAGAGACATGGGGGGGGGCGGAAATAGAGTAACCCACTTAACCCCCATGTCAATCCCATGAGGTAGGGACTATTACTCTGCCCACTGCGCAGATGGAGGAACTGAGTACAGAAAGCATAAATAACATGCCCAAAGCTACAAAGCTAGTAATGGATGGAACTGGGATTCAGAACCACTCTGACTCACTCCACAATCCTTACGTTTCATCACACAATCCACATGTTCCTAAAACAAGATGACAGTTAACGGATCAACCTCATTTCCTGACTGAAATTATGAATTTTAAAGCCACAGTGATGTACAGAAATAGACAATGTTGATTTAGAAAGATAAAATTTGAGTGTCTAATCCCTTTAGAACCAATAGAAAGTGAAACACTATAGCTAATGATTTTGCTAATTCTAACTCTTTTCCGCAGACCCAGCCAGGCAGGTGAAGCTGATCTATAAATCTCCAAATTCAGTTTGGTCCCCAGACCTTGCCTGTAGGTTTTTCTCCATAGATATAGTCACTCTCCCCCAGGACTTGCAGTCAGGGTTGCTCTAAATACACCCAGTCCAATTGTCCCCTTCGGGACACTTGGAGTTCATCAAACAAGAGTTTGGTTTGGAAAATATGATTCTCATACCTAGAGACGGATGGAGCCAGAGACTCCTAGAAGTCATCTCATCCCTCTGCTTCCAACCCACAAGAGAGCTCTTCTTTCTGGCTTCCGTCCCTCCCTCCTTTCTTGCTCTTTGACCAGTAGTAGCTTTCACCTGCTGTTTGCATGTAATGAGCTTTCAGTTTGAGACTCATAGCCCTTCCTGCAACATTATTTCAGCAAAGATCCATTGCAAATGACAAAATACAACATTAAAATACAACAGACAATGACCTCGGATTTAACCAGTTTCGTCACAGAATTTGTTTTTTCTTGTTGCGGTATTGGGGGAACAAAGGAAATTAGAAACTATAAACCAGTGTGAGTCTGGGTCATCAAATGATATTCCGTATGGAAACTGCATAAAGTGTTTCTCAAAACCAAAAGGAAAAGAAACCATGGCAATTTTATTTTCCAAATTATTCTCTTTTAGAAGCTACTGTATAAAAGGGATTGAAAACTTGCCCTATTGAAAATGAAAGACAGTGGCTTGGAGCCTTCATGTAAATGTTTGACTTTTCCTACCTCTTCAATTTTGGAAATGGTTGTTGTATTGAGTGTGTCTCCTCCTGTCTTAGAACAGGGATCTGCAAATTATGGCTCAAAGCCTGTTTTTGTAAATGAAATTTTATTGGCACACAGTCACACCTATCATTTAGATATCCCATATAGCTGCTTTCATATACAGAGGTGAGTAGTTATGACAGAGATTGTATGCCTTATAAAGCTGAACATATTTACTATCTGACTTTTTACAGAAATTGTTTGCTCATACCTATTTTAGAATATCCAGAGGAGAGAGCTTTGCCTTTCCCAGTCTCTGGGACCACAGTTTGAACCAGGAAATTCTGGGATTAAATATGGTTTCTCAATGCATAAATCCACCTATGGATCTTGAAGCCTAGCAAGACTTGTATTCAGATTCTGCCTCTGCTAGAGACTGCTTCGCATGACGTTGACAAGTTGCTTAACTTTTTTGAACTTTAATTATTTTATCTGCAAAATGGAGATACTTTCTATTTTGAAAAACTTCTATGACATTAAATGAGAGAGTGTGCAGAAGTGTGTAGTGCATTTCCAGCCATATAGCAAGTACTCAGTGAATCTAATTTCTTTTTCCTTTGTTCCATCCAGATTGAGGAGTGAGCCACATGTGAACACACAGATTCTTCTGTCTGGACAAATGTCCATTACTATAGTGGAAACATTCTTTGTCATTTTAGCACATTCCTGTATTTTATCATGAATCTTTGAAAAAAAAATGCTTTTGTCCACTACATCATGAGTTTTATGTAGAGGTTTTACCAAATGCTTCTTGATTCAATGTAAACTATTATTTAAGGCAAGTTTTAAGTAGAATTGCTCATGGTTATGATAATATCAACAATTTCCAACAACTCTTTAATGGAATTTATACAAAGAGCAGGGAACTTGTGTTTCAGAAACTGCCAGCCTGCAAAGCATTTTTCCCCTGTATAAAATCAACCTCTTGCCTATATTCCGGGCCTCAGAGGCTAGACCTCCAGAGGATGCTCAGACTCCAAGAAATGTAGGCCAGTGACCTTGCTGCTCAATGTGTAAAATTCCATTTGAGAAGGAATAGGGCCCTCGTTAACAGCATCTCAATAAGTTGGAGACATAGACTGATTTTGTTAAATATTGTGCTCCTAGTGTGGAATCACTCTTCCAGCCTCAGTCCAGAGCAGCACAATTGCTCTGTGTCCATTTTGTCCAATTTGAAAGACGTCATTTCCATATACATCTGCTCACCTATTTTGGAGCGATGCAATTAAGCCATCTAGACTGAAGAACTATGCCTTGTGTTAATAAACATTTTTTCCCAGACATTCGCTTAAACATTGTGCCATAAATACTCATCCCCAGGGGGTGAGCTACCATGCAATATCATTGTATTCAACTTACAGATGAATGAAAACGAGATATGATGAGGCAAAGTGATGTCTTTGACAGTTACACAGTAAATACTCAGAGCTCAGAAGCAGCAAATGACTACTGGATGCTTTTGCCATGTGCACATTACCAGGCATGCCAAGAAATTGGCAGATGATCTATCCCCTTTCAACCTCCTTCCAGTGTGCCTTTTGTGCACAGGTGTCTCTCCAGGCTTTGTTGTATTTCCCCATCTCGTTTTCCTGTGGCCTTGATCTCATCTCTTCTCCTCACCTTCCTCCTCTTTTTCCCTTCCCCACCTCCCCCACTTCCCTCATCTCTTCTATCATCCCCTTCTCTCTTTCCTCTCCTTCCTCCTTTTCTCTCCTAATCCTACCATACTGTATTTTTGTAAGCTGACTTAAATCCCTTTTGCAACAAAGTAGAGTGTAAATAAATATATATCAAGTAGAATCATAGAAACTCACAGTTGGAAATAATGCAGGAAGAGCGAAGATCACAACTCCTCCCATCAGAGTTGAGTGAGCAAAGTTTGCTTATATCTGTGTTATGATTAAGCTTCCAAAAACAGATGATGCTTTGTTCCATATCACAAGAACATCGCAAATCAAAAAAGGTGAAAAGATTAGGGTTGTGGGGCTGTTTTGCACATTACATCCATGCCACAATCCTTGGACATATGATTCATAGTTTGTACCTTTTTCTCCCCCTATGATTAAGACTCCAGCATGATCCAGATCCAACCTATATTCTTGTTATTTAGGTGCATAGAACAAAGTCATTCTTCATTTGTATTCACGCACAAATAAAACTTTGATAATGGTCAGTAATAGCACAAAAATAAGTCAATCTCCCTGGTTTATATGCTCTGGTAAAAACTCAACACTTTAGAATTCTCTAGACTCAGCATGAATGTAATATTGACTGAAACTTCTAGATCTGGATTTTTCAATGTAAGGTTAAGATCCATCAGAGCAGTGGTTTTCAATTCTGGCTGCATATGAGGGTCACCTGGGAAGCTTTTAAAAAAAAGTGATATTCTCCTTACCCTACACCAAAGATTCTGATTTTTGGTCTGGAGTAAGACCCTCTGTTAGCATTTTCTTTAAAACTCAGATAATTCTAGGGCCAGTCCAGTGACGTAGTGGTGGTTAAGTTTGGCGTGCTCCACTTCAGTGGCCTGGGTTCATGGGTTTGGATCCCAGGCACTGACCTGCACCGCTCATCAGCCATGCTGTGGCAGCGACCCACATATAAAAAAAAGTGGAGGAAGATTGGCACAGATGTTAGCTCGGGGCTAATCTTTCTCAGGGATAAAATAAAAAGCCCTCAGATAATTCTAATATCATCTAGGGTTGGGAACCACCATATTAATTGGCCTTGAGTTATATAGTCATTTGTAAGTCATATAAGCTTTTTACTTTCCTTTTTAATGAACAGTCTGAATAGAATGGAATAGAAAATACCAGTATGCAGTTCACATAGTAATGATGAAACTATTCCATGAAACTTTTGTTTCAGTTTCATGTATATTAGTGTGGATGCTGTCGCTATTTAAAAATAATTTCTTACTGTGTGTTGCAGTCAAAGTTTGAAAAACACTATTTTAGATTATCTTTCACAGAGAAGGTATGTTGATAGCTGCCTGGGGAAAATCGGAAAATCTCCACCTGTCCTAAGAGAGAAGCCCAATTGCTCTATTTTTAAATGCTTGTGGGCATGCGAGGTATTGCCAAGTGATCTCTGCTCGATCAAATGTTCCCCGCCTATTTATAGAAGCCCTTACTTACACATTCTCTAAGAGACCGAGCCCAACTTTCCTCTCTCCGGTAGGCACTGTCAAGGTGTAAAATCATTAAGTTGCCTTTCTTAAAAATATCTTTTAGCTCAGTCTCCTCATTTTCAAATCAGCTCATTTTAACCCTTACTTAGGGATATTTAAGGAAGAGTTACACTTCAGAAAAAAATACAGGATCTCAGGTCTGGCACCAAAGTACCCGATCAGTTCTCTGAAGATCCCTATCAGGTTCACAGGCCTAGAACTTAACAAAACGTTCTGGAATCTTACAGGAGGCTTTCTAGAATGAGTAGTAGGGTCCCTGGTATTAGCAGTAAGCGCTCAAATATTCCAAGATAGTGGTTTTCACAGATGATATCAAACTGATTAGTCTCCTGTGATTTTTTAGCAGTTCATATGATGGTAATGTAGAAACCCCTACAAAGAAAGTTAAGCGTGCTCCTGGCCCTCGCTGGCTCTGCCGGGCAGGTGAGCGAGGGCCCTCCCTCTCCCCTCCCGCGCTCCCCTCCTTCCTATCCCCCTCCCCGTCCCCCGTTCTCCCCTTTCCGGCTTCCCCCTCCTCCTCCTCCCTTCAACCCCTCCTCCCCCTCCCCCTCTATTCTTTCATTTCTGAGTGAAGACACCTGTGCGCTGAAGGGCTGTTGTCCCCTCCCGCCATTTTGCTGTGATGTGGCTGTAGACCGACTGGGTGGAAGAGCAGCTGGGGAGAAAAATGGAGAAGGGAGGCGAGCCAGAGGGGGCTGCAGCCTTGAGAGGCCTGCACTTTCCTTGGCTAGGGGATCAGCCAGGGATGGGACCACCGTGCATGTAGCGCTTTCTGCTGCTTCTACCTTAAGCCGGGGCACAGAGCTGTAGGATCTGTTTGATAACTTAGAACAATGTGCACACTGGAAAAGTCATGATTTTCAAAAATACATCAAATGCATTAAAGAAAGGAGAGACTGAACTCAAGTATGCAAAGCAACTTAGGAATTTTCGAAAACAATCAACCTGAAGCCCAAAAGAAGAAGACAAATACGACTTAAATATCATGGAAAACTTCCCTTTCAAAACATGGATGAGATGATGACATTTTCTCAAAGAACAGACTTTTACAGATCACTGTGCAGTTAAAAGCATTATGTATATGAACTGAAACAGGAGAGGCAGTCCCATTTTTTTGTTGGAAACCTAGCACACAGCGCCCAGAAACTTTCTGGAAACAGCTTGAATCAGGCTGACTGTTGAGCAGGTTTGCAAAGATGGCTGAGAGCGGAGCAGTACTTTGAGTCAAGGGAGACCGACATGAGACCGACATGAACATTACAAAAGGAGATGTTGAAATGACAGGACAACATCTTAAATATATCACAAATATGCCACATTGAAGATGCTTCACCAATTCTTCAGAAATTCAAGCACAAGCACCTTAAATGTCAGCAAACTTCTATATATAACATCTTCTAGAAAAGATAAGTGATGAGGAGGAGAAGGTTGAGTGAGAATTGGAGAATTAATAGACATAGGCAGAAGTTGACCTGTAGATGGTACCAATGACTGGGAAATACTTGAAGAGAATAGGAAAGAGACCTGAATCAGTTGATCAAAAAATGATTCAGAGCTGCTAGTAGAAGCCTGTGTCAGCACGCGAACCTTCTGCAGACAGTGAAGCAGCCAATAAAGCACAGTGTATCTGAAACTAGCCTTTCCAGTGGCAAAGGAGAAGGCAAATAAAAACGCAGATTTGGTGGAGGGTTTGAAGAAAAACTGTAGCTGTTCATCAAAAATAATCTTTCTCTCAAGGTGGATGCAACAGCAGATGATTTTAACAATTTTACACTCTGATAGAGAGTGTAAAAACTACAACAGGGAAAAAATGGATTAAATAAATAAATCCAAAAGAGAGGGATCGAAGAAATGCCATAAGAAAAATAAAAGATGTGTATCTAAATAATCCACAGCTGAAAGGACAGCTGCTTTGGATTACAGATGAACATAAATAGAGCAAAATAAAGAAATACTGTGAGTAGAGTCCCAAAGAGTGGAGGTCTAGCTCATTAAAGTTGAAGGCAGATTCTCAATAAGTAAACAGATCTTACAACAGAGCTGAGTGGAGGAAACACATACCCCATCATCAGTCAATAACTGCGTGAGACTGGAAAAGCCAGACAGCAGTTACATAGAACAGAGTCAGGAGGGTGGTGAAGATTAATGCCAAGACTTTTGGTGTTGCAAATGATTTTGATGACCAGCTCTCATTCCTACCACAAAGATTTGTAAAATATTCTATACACTGGAAAGTCAGAATGAGAGAACATTCATGGGACTCTCATGGAAAAACATAGAGAAAAGCCAAAGTAGTGCGTGGGCATGCATTGAGAGAAATGAAGGCAGAGGGTTATATTCACACTTTCCTACTTCATACATCAAAGTCTAGACAAAAATGGCAAAGATTTCTAAAGGTGGTATGTTGGTGCAAGAACCACGGTGTGCTGGAGAAGAATCTGAATGGTCTCCTGGTTTCTACAGGCCTCAAACACACCCATATAAACACATGACTTGGGCTGACCTGTAATTTAGCATTTGAAATCTCACCTTGAAATGATAGCTCTATATTGTTCTGTTCTTTTCTCTCTTCTTCTCTTTCTCTCTCTCTCTCTCCAGGCTATTCATGGCTTAGCCTAATACACTGGCATTTTCCCCTGTTCACTCTGTTTTGCTTCCTTTTGGGGAAAATAACAATGACATTATTATCATTCACTTACTTTCTTCCCTCCACCCCACACCAACTACTCAGCAGTCAGTCAACATATCCTTTGTCGACTGCCTGCATGAGGAAACTGAAGACAGCTGGACAAGATGGACCTGGCCATTTGATGTCCCCTTGACCCTGAGTCCGCCTAGTGTGTGCCCTTGCCCACTTTCACTTCGTACTATGCCTTTTGTGTCTTCCATTCACAGCACACTGAGACTTGTAAAGACCCACAACATCTAAGAAGGCCATCAAGTGTGATAGCTTAAGTGAGGTCAGGCTTGGGTCGACTTGGAGGATGAAGACTGTGGATAATTCTTTCTTCATCCTAAGATTTCTTATGATAGCCTTAACATGTTCTATCAACTTGGTCTACTTCTGTAGTTGTTGGCAGATACATCCCATTAAAAAGGGGAGGTGGATGAGGTGTAATATGCTCATTTCATAAACATGAGGAAGTCTAAAGCTGGCATTCTGTTCTGTAGCTTGCCTGGGGAGAGAAGTCAATCAAAGGAAGAATGAATGGTGACAGCTGGGAGGGGCCAGGGGCACAGGCATATGCAGGAGAAAAGTAGTGCTGGGCAGAATTTTGGCAAAAGACTGAGAGGTGCTCCAAGTTGACAGTATATCACTGGATTTTCACAATATTCCTGTATGATGGGTAGAGCAAGCACCATCATCTCCGTGAGGTCAATGAGAAAAATGAAGCCCAAGATGTTAAGTGACTTGCTTTGAGTTCTGACACCAAGGGACTAAATCAAAAATGAAATCCATATCTGCTGATTCTCACTTTATTCTGCCAGATCAATAATGAAGTTTAAGTTGTAATATCTGTATGAGCCTGTGAAAATTCCATGACCAATCATTCTTACTAGGGCATTTAAGATCCATGGTGACTCAGCAATTCTTTACCTTTCCAGCCTTCCTAGCTCTGCCCACCTCATTAGTTGGCCTCTGTCATACTGAATTAATTCCATCTTTTCTTCTACCCAGCTATCCCTCATCATTTCAGCTCTTGGGTGACATATTTCTTCTCCTGAAGAGCCCTGTCTAACATCTCTAAGTTAGTGAAAGATGACTCTCCTTTGTCTCAGACCTCGTTCTCTCCCCCTCTTCTAGCACTGTACTGTAATTGCCTGTGTTTCTGTCCCTATCTCTATCTTAAACTTCTTAGGAATAGTGGCTTTCTTATTTACCATTACATCACCAGTGCCTAGCACAGCTATTGGCACATATTAAGGCTCTCAAAATGTTTGTTCAATAAATAAATACAGGCATACCTTGGAGATATCCAGGTTTGGTTCCAGACCATTGCAACATAGTGAATAACACAATAAAGCAAGTCAGACAAATTTTTTGGTTTCCTGGTTATGTTTACACTGTACTCTATAGTCTATTAAGTGTGCAATTGCATTATGTCTAAAAAAACAATGTACATACATTAATTATAAAATGCTTTATTGCTAAAAAATGCTAACCATCATCTGAGGCTTCAGCAAGTCATTATCTTCTTGCTGGTAGAGGGTCTTGTAAAAAACACAGTATCTGTGAAGCACAGTAAAGTGAAGTATAATAATGAGGTATGCCACTAAAGCCAATATTAGAAGGTATCATCATTTTTTAAATTCGCTTTTCTATTCTAGATTACAATCAAGCCTTTCTGCTATTCACAGCCTAAATTTAGCTTTGTGCATTCAATCAACAAATATTAGCCTAAATGCATAGTTCCTCCATGGGGTTGTATTCCCAGGCTCCTGGCATCACAGTGCTTGTTATATAATAGGCCTTAAGTACACAATTTTGGAATTAATTAATTAGTACAAAGATGATTAACATTTCCTAAGGCATTTAGTTTAGACAATTTCTTGTATGTAAATAATGGTGATATGGGACAGAACATGGGAAGAACCATTTGGGAAGAGTTTTGGTAGCTTTTATTTGGTGAGCAGAAGAACATGATTGCAAGAAGTGCAGACTTAAAGTAGGCCAAGTGGTCTTTGACTCCTGGAAAAGAGACAGCATCTTATCTGGCCTATGGAAATCAAAGATGGCTTGACTAAACTTGACAAGGGAAATGTGCAACCTAGTGATTCTCGATGTTTTTAGTGATACCCTTAAGTGTCACCAGCGTCACATGTCTTTAGAAAATCTCGAAATGCTTTATAGACAAGATATTACCCTAGTAAGACCAGAAGTCGTATTTATAGGAACCAAGTAAGGGTCCTCAAAGGGATGATAGTTATTTTGACCTCTAGTTTGATCTGTTTTCTACTGCCATTTTGCTTTTCACCAACCTCTTCAAGAACTCTTAATGAGCGTTTATGGAGCATCTCTTCCACATGTACTTAAGCACCCACTGTAGAGGGAGTAGAGTGTAATGGGTAAAGAGTTCAGGCCCTGAATCCAAACAGCCTTGGTTTGAAACCCAGTCCTACCACCTAGTAGCTACAAGATCTTAGGTAGTTACCTGAACCTCACTGTGTTGCAGTTTCCTCACAATGTGCAGTGGCATTGACAAAAATGATAGAACTTATCTCATTGGGTTGTTGTGAGATTTAAATTAATTCATACGTATACAATGCCTGGCACATAGTAAGAACTCCAGAAACGTTGGTTCTGGTCATTATTATTATGTGCTAGGTTAGGTGATGTGAAAACAAACAGTGAAAAAGAAAGCTGTATTTTCTGTACTCATGTCATGTTCTTGTCATTTACATGTTTCTCTGTACAGTATAATTCAATCTTCAGCCTTCCTCTGCTTTGCTCTGAAAGGGGTCTGACTCCTGAGAACCACATTTCCCAGAATCCCTTGTCAATTGGCTTCCTTCTAGGTTTGGGCAGCAGAAGGTTCAACAAGAGATTGAGTTTGGGAGGCCAGCGGTCCCTCTGTGCTTAGATAGCAGCAGCAGCAGAGGCTGTATCTTCTCCGTTTCCCATGTCTCTCCAAATCGAGCCTCCTCCCATGCTCACAGGTCCCACTGGAAGTGCTAGTTCTCAGCTTCCTAGCAGCTCTCTGCTTTTAGAGTGAGGCCAACACACAAGAAAATAGAACAAGCAGAAAAAGATTGCAGATTTAACCCTGGATCCAACTGTGCCTGAAGATTATGTATGACTGGATTTTTAAATATATAAGCCGATAAAAATTCGCTTTTTTGCTTCAGCTGCTTTGATTGCATTTCTTTTGCTCGCCATTGTGAGAGTCCTAGTACAGTGTCTACTAATTCCTGAAAACTGTTTGAGATGATATCACACTATAAAGCAATTGGTGTTCTTATTGCATACTTGTCTCTGGAATTCATATAACTTAATATTTATCATCCTGCTAGAATTAAGAGTATGAAGATGAGTAAGACAAACATGGTCCTTCACTTTGATAGCACAATAAGGACTAATTAAGTGCTTTCAAAAAGGTTAATTTTCACTATACTTATTCCAAAGTCTTGTTTTCTCTGGAGATCTGAACATCTTCTCTTAGTTGAGGTGTATCTTAAAACTTAAGACATCTCATCCATTTTAATACAAGGATATAAACTGAAATGCAAAGCAGGAACTTTGGGGGGAAAGTTTTCATTTATTTTCAATAAAGTAAATCCCAAGCCTCCAGTTGTTTTTTATGAAACCCTCACAAGGCAGGGGGATTTCTCAGTGTGATGAAATTCACAGTGTCACTCCTGCGGGACCATCAGTCATTCTGCTGTGTGCTTTCCTGCCTCTCTCCTTCTCCATTTGCCTGTGATCATGCAATTTGTCTTCTGATAATGGATGGGCTGCCTCTACCTTTCAATCACTAGCATAAGCCACTGAAACTTGCCCACGAGATGTCCAAAGTTCATCTGCTTTGGGGACTTTTTTTTAATCTTTCATGGTTGATGAATGTAAATTTATAATCTTGATGCAAGTACAAGTGTGTGTGCATGCTTTGTCCTTAAAATATATGCAGTGGCCTTTTAATGTTGTAATATATGGTCAGGCTGTGGTTGCTATGGAAACAATAACCAAATTTCCTGACCTTTGAGAGTGGGGAGATACAGTGGTGGCAGCTGTGATCAGAGTTGAGAGATGGCTGACAGCATTAAAGTAAAGATTAAGGAGTAAGGGCCTTTTTCTACCTTAATATTCAGGTCAGAGCAATGCACTCTTCCCTGTGTCTACCAATAATATCCATCAGCCAGGTTGAAAGCTTACTAGTATTCCTTTAATTATCATTTTATATTCAGTTTGTTTGGGATACTAGATGAGTAAGATTTTGCAGTCTTTGTTTCTAGCTATATGTAAGTTTTTACATAGTATAAGGTCACGCTTTCTGGTAACAAGGCACATAACTCCATATTAATGTCTACACAAGACAATATTGCTATGAAGACAGGAAATTCATGCTTTCGTTTGGAATGTGATACCTTGAGATTTTCTTTTTATTCTTTAAATAAAAGTTGATCAGTCAAACAGATACATTTGATACATTCTCTGTTCAGAAAGGATCATCTTCTAGGACCTCTGTGACTACCGGGGAGTTTCTCTGTAGCTTCCTGTACAGCATTGACTGTTTTGCACTGTTAAGGTTTGGAAGATGCACCAAATGAGAAGTTCATCTATCTGTGTGTGTTCTGTTCATACTACATGCCAAGGGAATGTGAGAGAAGTATGGAATATGGGAAGTGGCTTCATCACCCTGATTGCTTAGTGAGGTCTTCTGTTAAGCTCTGTGCATGTGGACATGGATAGGAAATGATTCCTGCCCTCGAGAACGTGCTTGATCACATGAGAAGAGAATGTATGTGCACTGCTCATTGAGTAGGGACATCACAGGAGCAAAGCCAACAAATGTAGCCAAATATGAAAGGAAAATTGAGTCCAATGGGATGGGCAGATAAAGAAGCTTAAGGGGAAACCAAACTTCAGATGAGACCCAAAAGAAGGGCAGACCCAGATAAAGAAGGAAGACAATGTTAGTAAACTTCAGTGTTAGTAAACTTTAGAATTTATAAATATTCTGCATATACTCTTTTGAATGTGTCAAATGTTATCTTAAAGTGGAGACAAGGTCAAGCAGATGATGTGAGCAAAGGTACAGATGGGGCACGATCTAGGGGGTAAGGGACACTGAGTAATTTGATTATGTTGGGGGAGCAGAAGGTTCTAACAGGTATTCTCTGGGGATGAAGATGCTTAGGGAGACCTGTGAAGGACAGGTCAGGATATCAGAAGACACTGAAGGCAACATGGCTTAAACTCTAATAATTTGAGGCCAAAGTGAAGACTCTATAATAGTAATAAACAGGGTAAATTGCCACCCACTTCTTAGTGAGCAGTAACCAGTCAGTAAATGAAACTGAATTTAGTTTCAAATAAAACCAATATGAGACCAACTCAAAAACCCTTTGGAATTGTAGAGGTTGTTTTATGGTGGTTAAAACTTGTTGCCTCTTGTTTAACTCTTCCATAGCTCTTTCCTCAGGTTTTTAATCCTTGGGTTACTGTTACTTCTGGCTTCTACAATATGGATATAAGTTGAAAAGAAGAGGGTTTAAAACCCTGGGGGGTTTTGCCTATGAAATTCTATAAAGTATGTGCAATATGTTATGGGGTTTTTTCCCCCCAATATGGAGCCTTGAGTGAGTTATAAACAGGTTTTTTCATCTTGATAAATTGGCCCACCTTAATGTCATGCAGATGTTGACATGGTCATCTCAAAGCTTCTCAATACCATACTCATTTGTGAAATTGTGAAGATGGACTTAACATTCTCAACTCCGAGGAGTATTTTTGGAAACACAGTAGGTAATCTGTGTCTCAAAGTTAATACACAGCAACTGCTTATGACATAGGACAGTCATAGAGTTAGACCAAGCGCCTTTAGCTCAAAGTAGTAGAATATCTTACAGGTTTTGTTTGTTATGGGTGTGTTTTTGAAATCAAGTGCACCCTAAAAATGGACAGTCTTACAATCTTTCCTTCTTCTTTTTTCCCCCCGCAGGATCTTCTTAAGAAATGCTACTCTGCCAAGGCATCTTACCTCTTCCAGCAGGATAAATTCTATGATGTCAGCTATGACACAGGAGACAAGTCTATCCAATGTAGCAGGAGACCAGATGCATTCAAGTTCTGGATGACTTGGAAGGCCCTGGGCACATCAGGCCTTGAAGAAAGAGTTAACCGTGCTCTGGCTTTATCTAGGTACTTGCTTGTGTGTGTGTGCATGTACGTGTGCGTGTATTGTGTCCATGGTTGTCTGTAACAGAACTACTCAATGAAAATAACATTTGCAAGGTCTGTCCATGTTCTTTCATTTGTGCATTCCTTCTTTCATCTCATAACCATTCTCTCAGTACTTACTGTGTGTTAGGAATTGTGAACAAGGCAGTCCTACCTTCTGCCCTCCAGGATCCTAGCCTAGTGAGAGATACAGTCTGGTGACAAAGCAGATAAAATACAAGTGAATGTACTTTTTGGTAAGGGGAGGTATAAGGTACTCCGGAGCACTCAGGAGGGTTCCCAGTATGTTTTTGAGAGGCATAGGCAGAGGCTTTCTGGAGGAAGTGACATTTGACTAAGACTCAGTGAAGAAAGGAGAGAAGAATGATCCAGGTGGAGGGAGCACCAGACCCAAATCTCGGGATGTGAGAGAGATCATGGGGACTTCAAGGACCTGAAAAGCAGGTCTGTGGGAATGTGGTGCTGGTGTAAAGGCATAAAAAGGTGAAGAGAGTGTAGAAACGCCATGCTTGCCTTGTTGTAACATGAGAGACAAAGCTTTGACACCACGCTCAAAGATTAGCAAAGCTCCTGAGATACAGGTGCTGGCCACTGGCCACCAGAACAGGACTCTGCTCGGGGATCAGTGAGTGCAAATGGCAGGCCACGGCCTAATTTAGTTTCAAATGTGGCTAGTTCAGCCTGAATTGCATAGAGTTAACTTTCATGGTGCTAAAAATAATAAACATTTAAACATTTAAAACACTTAAAACTAGGGAGATTTGTTGAAAAGCTAGGTTTTTGGCTTCTTTTGAAAGATCAGAATGCTCTCAGTCTCTCATGGTGACAAGCCTCTGAACATGATGCTCCCTGGTTCTGGAGACCCACGGTCCCGCCCTCTTCCCCCTGTTCCTTATCTAGCCTATTTTACTACAGCAGAGAGGTGAGGTGTGGACAACTGGGACTCAAAACCGAGCTCTACCCTGTACAAGCTGTGACTTGGGCAAGTTTCTTAATATTTCTGTATCTCAGTTTTATCCCAACAAAATGGAGATAACAGCATCTAACTTAAATAATTGTTATGAAGATTAAATGAATTGATATTCGTAAAACACTCAGAACAGGGCCTGGCATATGCTGCACGCTATACGAGCTTTAGTTATTATTTTCTTACCTGCTTGGCCCTAAAGGCATCAGGGTTTGTGATCTCTGGTTTGGAGAATCTCTCCTTCTTCACTCCCTGTTCACATTTCACTTGCAAAAATCTCAAGTGTCTCCTTAGAGATTTAAAATAATTTCCTCTTTCTATAGCGGAGTGGTATGGGTGCTGTGTGCAACACTCTGCAACAGTGATGCTCTGAGCATCACTGCAGACTGTCTGACAGCCCAGTATCTTAAAATATCAATTATTTATCCTAAGAGGTCTGCGAGTTGGCTGGAGTGGCTTTATCTCATCCTGTGGTCACTGTGAGGGTGAGGGGAGAGGCTGGGTCTACTCCCCACATGTCTTGCATCTTCCTTGGACCAGCAGGCCAGGTGGGGCATGTTTTTGAAATGCTGATGACAGAAGCCCGAGAAGGCGAGTCCATTCATGCAAGCCCACTTTAAACTCCTGACTCCATCCTATCTACTAGCATTCCAATGGCCAAAGCAAATCACATGGCCAAACTCAATGTGAAGAGGCAGAAGTACACTGGGTCTTTTTGCAGGATGAGCTGCAAAGTTACAGGGCAAAGGGCTTGGATATAAGGATGGATAAAGAGATGGCTTTGTCACTTTCCGAAGACTGTTAGAAGTCAGCACTTCTGGTGATTATGGTTTAATAAGTAATTTGGAAAATCTGTAAATGTTGTACCAGTTAGGACTCTTTTGGTGGTGAGCAACAGAAACCTTAGCTCAACGTATTCTGAACAAAGAAAGGTAATTTATTACCTCATGTTACTTATAAGCTAGAGTGGTGATGACTTCTGGAATGGCTTCTTCTAGGGGCTTAAACAATATCACCAGGCCTTAATCTCTCTCCATCTATTGGGTCCGTTCTTCTTCATGTTGGGTTTATTCCTATGTAGGAAGGTAGCTGTCAGGAGTGTCAGATCTGTCTTCTCCCAGATTCAAATTCAAGGTCAAAAGGAAAGAATGCTCCTTTCTCAACAATCCCAAGAAAAGTTTTAACTATTTCTGATTTAGGCAAATATCCATCTCTGAATCAGACACTTGCCAGGGAAATGTGATACTCTCATTGGTCATACTGAATCACATGCTCTCCTTTGGCAATGGGAAGACTGTCTGTTCCTTCTATGGAATATACACTGAAACTAGGTGAGGAGTGTGCCTTTATTAGGGTTAAAGTGCCTCCATCAGAAGTAGGGAGATAGCTACCCAGTGGTGAAAATATGACACTGTCTGCCATAAATATTCATAGTTGCCCATTAAATTAAAACAGAAGTTCAGAAAGCTCTGTTCCCTGCTTTGTATTTTCCCATACTATTTACGTGTGGTAGAATCTCTGTGTTATTTTATCTAAGCTGCTAAGTAATTCAATGACAGGTGTCTTGAAACAAAGCTAGATATAAATATTTGATGATCGTATTTCTTATAAAGTTAACATTCATCTCAGGGTGGAATTTAATTTATAGTCTAAGGATACTTTCTAATTTTTACAGAGATATATCACAGGAGGATAAATGATAACATTTCAATTCAATTCAACAACACTTATTGTTTGTAAATGTTTGTCAAGTTGAATTGAATTGAATTAACATTTCAGTGAGCATCACTGCAGACTCTGTAACCTATATTTAACTATTTGAAAAATAATCCCTCTTCTTTCATGCTGTTAATCATAATAGTTTTCTTGCCTTAACTTTCCACATTCTTGGTATTCAACACTCTATTCCTGGGGCGGACCGAAGTCATCCTATTCTCCCATCCCCAGAGCCAGGTGCCAAGGCGGAATCCTTTTAGGCGTGTTGCTTGGAATGAATGTGAAATGATAATCTTGGAGAAAGTTTCCGTAGGGCTAAGAATTACATTATAGGGCCAATCCTGATGGCCTAGTGTTTAAGGTTTGGCACTCTGTGCTTCAGCAGCCAGGGTTCAATTCCCAGTCATGGAACCACACCGCTAGTCTGTCAGCGGCCATGCTGTGGCAGCAGCTCCCATAGAAGAATTAGAAGGACCTGCAATGGTACTGGGGCTTTGGGAAAGAAAAAAAAGAAGAAGAAGATTGCAAACAGACATCAGTTCAGGGAGAATCTTTCCCAGCAAAAAAAATTATAGTAAGCATTATAAGGGATTTATATTCATGATTTTATTTATTTTCAAAATCATTGATTTGTTTGTGGTTCTACCCTTTAGGAAAGAAGAAACATTTTCTCTGTTCTAAGGTTTATTCTGTTTGCTGGAGCCTATGTACAAGGATTACTGGTAAACTGGCTCTCAGGAAGAAAATAAAACCCAGTTTGTAACATCTGCCAATTTCCATGGTGTAAATATTCCCACCATGGAAAATTGCAAGCTACCAAGAGTTGTGATTTGCAAGATTCCTGAATGTTTAACAATTGGCTCTCACTAGCCGGCACAATCTAGCTTTAGAACACCATTGGTTCTGTGAGTCGGGGTAGTTCAAACCACTGACTCGTGAGAGTTAAAATACCACTTCCCATAAGCCCATTGACCTGCGACCGCTTACATTTAATAAAACTGATTCTCATCCACGGTCAAAGGCTCTACCTGGCATAAATTCTAAGTCAGAGTAACATTGTTTTGTTTCCAAGAAGTATAATTTCCTTCAGTGGATAACAACTCCAGCAAAGTAAAGCTGCATATGATGATTGTTGATGATTCGGGATGCACGTCTATTATCAGCAGCCTGATGTAGCTAAGGTACCCATTTCCCTAAGTCCCAGGGCAGGTCTCTTATATTCTGGAAAGGCTGTGCAAGTCTTTTCCCCTGACAGGTTGCCGTACAGATTGCGCTGATTCCGTGGAAACAATATTTCCATGTTCCTGAATCTAAATGGAACTTAGTTTTGAAATTGTACATTGACTTTAAGATATTAAGGCCCAGATTTTGATGGACCAATAGATTGCCATCACCCTGATGGACTCGCTTGCTCTCTCTTCCCCTGGGAAAGCAAGGACAGGCATTTCAAAGAGGACAATGATTCTTATTTTAGGAGTTGTCAGAAATCTAGCAAGAAGGAAAAGTTTAGTGCCTAGAAGATCTCTAAGGCTTTTCCTAATTTCCATTTGACCCTTGTCATTTCAACTGATGAGAGAACATTTCTCTCAAGAAATATTAATGACTAAAAACGTGCTTTCTCTTTCAGTTATTTGAACACCAGTGACATCAGGAACCTAAAGCAACATGTGATTGTTAAGCATAATTGAAACTCAGATGGCTGAGGTTTAAAACCACCACCTCTAGCACAAGGCAGGTGATGTCTGCCTAAGAAAGTCAAAAATGTTTTCCAATACCAATAGCAGAGCTACCTGTTGCTGAGGGCACCCTCTACGCCTTTGTTATGGAACTCAGGGTAGATGGATATTCACTAAGGGGTAATTTCTAAAGCAAGTGTAGAAGAGTCATGTGCAGAAGTCTTTTCAACAACAACAAACAGCTCAGGAACTCCCGTTCTGCTCCTTTGTTGGGTCTCCAGTGCCTCATTTATCTATTCCCTTGACACACAATCTCTGTAATCTCTCAGATGGAATTCATTTCATCAACTTGCATGAGTACTGAGGAATTTATTGTTATCAGTATGGAAAAGGTGAGCAGTTACACAGTGACACTTTGGTGCTAGTATATTTCTCTAGGTGACGAGAGGGGGAGAGTCTAGAAGAGTATAGAAGGGCCAACGTTTTCATTTTTCCTCTATACTGGTAATTTTTTAAAAAAATCACAATTGCAGTAGAATGTAGCATGTAGATATCTGGGTTGAGTCACACAAGCCGTGCAATATGTTCCTTTACATGCAGAGCACACAGGAACCAGATGGAAAACATGCCCGGGAGTCCTGGGAGGCTCCGTGCATCAGAAGACATTTCAAATGAGGAGATGAGACTGGGAGAGAAATTTGGTCCACAGTGCTCCAGGGAGGTTCTCAGTGGCTGGTGAATTGAGAAAGGGACTGGAAAGGCTATTTCCAGAAAGGAAAGAACGTCCTGCCAAAGGACCCATGACACGCAAAAATATTAAACAGACTCATGCAACAGGTCGGAGACTGAGGCTCTGTAATTTGGAGGCACATTTGTAAGCAAAGGAAGAGGAAGTGTCATAGAGCAAGATTATCATTAATATATGCTTCAGAATCAAGCCAGAATCTTAGTAGAATGAGATTTTTACCCAGTAGAATGGGTGAAAACTCTTCCTAATGTGCGTTTTTTTCTCTCTTCTCTCTTTTTGCTAATCTTGGTGGGAAGGATAGTGAAGAGTTTTATGAAACTATTGTTGCTTTTTGAACCCATTTACCTGGATGACTTTTGCTAGAAATGGTTTATGGTTCCTGCTTTATGTCCAAAAACCCAATGTACATCTGTTTTTTCTGACTTGCATCAGATAAGAATAGGTTTTTTAAGTGTATTTTAACTTTAGACTTCTCCTGTATATTGAAAAGAAAAGTTGTGAGGATCAAATCAACCCCATGTGACTCAAACCTTACTTGGATTCTTGTACAAAAACTCATTTCATTGAAGCATTTACTTAAGAAGTGGGTAAAGTATCCTATAGAAGAGACACTTCTGAACTAGCATTGTTGAAACTATGCTCTGTGGGATAACAGGCTTCCAGAAGATCTTAATAGACATTCTTCCAAAGAATATTTCCATGGCCAAATATGTTTGGGAAATGCTAACTGCTATGTCATTCCTTTCTTGGAGATTCAGAGTGTTCATGGGTACAATAAAGGCTCTGAGAAGACCTGTAATATAGAAACGTTTTTTATCTGGCTTTAACCAGTATGCAGACACTGTTGGTAGTTCACCTCACAACCATTCTTCCTTTTCCTTGCCAGCAGAACCTTGATTTTGCCTAGGTAGCAATATTCCAGCTGGGAACATCAGTCTAAGCCGATCCTCTTTGCCAACAATTGGTTTATGAGTGGATATATGACTCAGTTTCAGTCAATAAGATACAGGAAGAATTCTGTGAAAGCTTATGGGGAAAATATTCTTACCTCAGTAGAGAGAAATGAAGAGAAAATGCTCTTGCTCCAGACCCCTCTCTTCCTCCGCTGGACACTGTTGTAAACAGTGTGGTGTATGAAGCTGTAGCAGCCATCTTGTGAACATGAAAGAATTCTCTAACACTCTGAGCATAGCAGGCTGAAATGATAGATTCCTGATTACTTTATTGAACCATCCAATCAGTTCAATAAATGTCCTTATGAATTAAGCCAAGTCTACTTCTAATTATAGAGAAAAGTAATCTAATTGATATCCCGAGCATTGCTCACATTTATCTGACGATGGAACCCTTTTATGTGGGAAATCTATGAACATGCTGTATCATGGAGTGTAGGTTGGGGACTCTGGTGTGAGCCTTTTGTTACTGTCATAATAGCAGCTCTTCACCCAAATCACCTCTACCCTCTGCTCAGTTGGTATGCTACACTGGGCTCCACAGGCTAAGAAAGTGACCGCAGTGGGGACACTGACCCTGACACGAAGCCCAGGTCCACATTTTTAGCAAAAAGCAGAGTTTTCACTGAAATGATTCAGCTCTGTTTTAGGATGCCTTTCTCCCAGAAGCAACTTCAGCCAGTTTGATGGAAATATTTTAAACTGAGACTATGGGCAGTATCTAAACTTCACGTAGACAAGGTCTGTCAGGAAAGGATTGTACCAGTCTGACTCGCCATCTCCATTACACACATGAAGAAACTGAGGCAGGCTCAAGCAGGCTGAGGAATTGGCCTGGAGTCACAAAGTTGATGAGCTGCCCAACTGGAATCTTCTAGAGTCAGTCCCAGGCTTTCTGCACATGCAAAGCTTTTCTGTACCCTCAGGGTGTGGAGGACTGGTCCTCAGGATGAAGTCACGGCATCGGCTTTAGAATTACAAATTGCCTACACGTTTGTGCCTGAGAAAGTGAGAAAAAGGATGGTTCGCAAAGCTGTCCTTGTATAGTTGGAGACTGTACATATCACTTTTATTTTGTGCTTTACTTTTTTTTCATTAAGTTCCTTTAAAAAATTATGCAAGTAACCACACCTATAGAAATTTGCAAAGAGACATAAAAAGAGAGCTAATAATCCCTGCCTCCCCCATGGCATCCTGTTTTTCCCTCCCTTGGGTAAACATTAACAATTTATCAGGTATTCTTCCATACCTTACTTTGTGATCATGTATAATCGTGGGTAGGTATTACTTTTGCTTTCTTTTTTATAATTTCTTAAAAAATGGAATCCTAGCATCCACATTTCTCAGTACCTTGCTTTTATCTCTTACTAATGCATCATGAGCTTCCCTGTGGTTTAATCGAAGTAGATAAACTTTATTCTTTTTAATAGCTGCATCATATTACATTGTTGCTATAATACATTTTATTTTACCATTTGCCAGTTTCTGGGTATTAATCTTGTTTCTAGTTATTTTGATGATTTTTTCCTGGTAGATTGGCATCTCAAAAGTGGTTTGCTGGATCAGAAGATGTGATTATTATTAATTTTAAAAGCTTTGTAGCAGCTTTCTACCACATTCTCATTAGCACTAGGTGTTGTCTCTCTTTAAAATTTGTTTAGTATCACATGGGCAACATGGCTTAATATTGTTTTAATTGGCACTTCTTTGATTACCAGTGATCTCCAGCACGTTGTCTGATGTTTATTAATGATTATAATTGCTTTTTTCTGAAAGTTGGGCAGTGTGTTAAAGGTTCAAAAACTTCACATCTTGGGGCTGGCCCGGTGGCGTAGTGGTTAAGTTCACGTTCTCTGCTTTGGCAGCCCGGAGTTCTTGGGTTCGGAGCCTGGACATGGACCTACACAGTGCTCATAAAGCCATGCTGTGGCGGCATCCCACACACAAAAATGGAAGAATATTGGCACAGATATTAGCTCAGGGACAATCTTCCACAGGCAAAAAAGAAGATTGGCAACAGATGTTAGCTTAGGGCCAATCTTCCTCACCAAAAGAACAAAACAAAACAAAACAAACTTTACAGCTATGTAACATCTGAAAAAATATTCAAGGAAAAGAGTATGTAAAACATCAAATACTTTGTGAGTCTGTGTGTGTGTGTGTCTGGTCACAACATTGTTGCTCAAAGTAAAGGATCTATATTATCTAGTTAGTACTGATAGGATTTTTCTAAGATGTTTGTATAATTCACAGATGGTGTAACCTATATGCTAACACCAATATTTAACCTTATGTGAAACTTATATAAATAAGTTTGGGAAAAAAGAAGTGCAACTTGTAAACTGGTGTATTCCATGTCCACATTCCAGAATGGCCTTTAGCAAATGAACGTAGTGATAATAATCCCCATTTCCACAGTTTCTATACTTTACAATTTTTTTGTGTATGATTTTATTTAATTTCTTTACAACCACCTCTTTTGAGATTGGAAAAGTACATTCTGTATTCCAGTTTTGCAAGTAAGGGAATTGAGGCCTAAAAGGAGAAGTTTTTGGTTGCCCTGAAATCTTAATTGAGTATATGTGATTTAGCGACGTGATCATATTTTGTATGGTGGCACCGTAATTCCATATGACTGGACCACGGTTTTCAAAACCAGTCCTCATTGCCGGCTGTGATGTTTCTTTCTTTCTTTTTTTTGCTGTTACATACAAAATCGCAATAAATACCTGACAAATGCACTTTTGTCAGTGCCCCTGATCATTTCCTTACATTTGAGCCCCAAATTTGAAATACTGCGTCAAGTGTTATGAACTTTTCAAGGCTCATCATCAAATTACTAGTTTTCAAGGCCAACCATTTCAGAAGGCGTCTCTTTTTATAGAGAGGAATACCAAGCCCAGGGGAGAGGTGTCAATGTTAATTTGCTCTCTGTTCTCAATATCGTTTTAGTCTTTCCTCGGTCATATTCCGTATCTCATATGTCTCTGCCCTTTGCTCATAGTGTGGTAGTTCTTTTTCCCTGATGCTCAAGATGACTTCATAGACCTTCCATCAATAGCTAAGCTCACTTACTTTTAACCTAAAACCAAATAATCTTTCCCCCTGTCCTGGCCTTGGAAAACATGATATTGAGCTTCTTTGATCTTAAGTGAATTTATAAGCAGCACTAAATCCCCATCTAGAATACAAATGTGAAACCCACATGGTCAGAGATGTATATCCAATCTACATTATGTGGCTTTTCACACTGAGGTTAAAGTCTGATGCTAACATGCAAGATAGACATCATCTCATCAAAAACATGTATCTTTCTCCTTGGACCCCAGGGTATTGCAGTAGGTTCCAGACTATTTGTCTAAATTCATACCTATGCCTAAAACAGCACCCTTACTTATTTCTAAGCCTTGTATTTCTAAGCCTTGTCTCTGCATCAGAAGTAGCTGTTTTGTCTTATGTCAGTCATGTTCACGGAATTTTTAGGTTGTCGATTATAAATGTTACTCTGACTTTCATTTTCAGGTACCTAGTAGAAGAAATCAAGAAAAGAGAAGGATTCAAGTTACTGCTGGAAGTAAGTGATTACGAAATTGTGCTTGTGATTTTGTCAGTCAACAGTGATGAAGGTGGTAATTTTCTAATCTGTTATATTTCATTGGTTTTTGTGTTGCAGACTTAGAAACACGTCATTAGCTTAATTCTTAGAGCCCATTATGTTAACTTACTCTATTAGTGAGTATTTTTCCTTTGTTGGATTCACAGAGAACACTCTTGCCTTTAAGTATTGAAAATTAAAGTGCTCAATAATAATTACCAAGGATAATACTGAATAAATTATGACCTCTATCTTGATATATAAATTGTATAATGATTGTACTGCAAATATTCAACTGTGCTATAGTGGTGCCTGCATGTGGAAAATCAATTAAGTGAATGTACAATAATGCATCCAGTTTTCTCTTTTTATGAAATAATGAGAGCATATTAGCTTTGGAGCAATGGGAAAACAAGCCATTTTGTTGTTGGTTGTTTGCTATATATAGGAAATAAGGTGGTTAGAAAGATAGAATATATTGCTTTTTTCCCTAAAATATATGGTTAGAAAATATGAAGAATATTATTTAATTCTGATTTTTAAGAAATATAAAGTGTGAGATTCTCTTAGATCTTCTTATAGCATATACTTGGTAGCAATTTTTAACCTAATGTAAAAATTATCTAGAGCTTGCCACCTAAGAACCTGTTCTGTATATAAGCAATTTGGCTATTTTTTGGTATTCATTTATTCAGCAAGATTTATTGAGTAATTGCTATGTGCCAGGCACAGTTCTAGGCACTGGGAGATACAAGACAGGGAAATTCTCTGCTCTCACGGTGCTTACACTCAATTAGAAAGTGGCAGGCAATAAACAAACAAATTAATACATAGGAAACATCAGGTAGTGAGAAGTCTTAATGAAAACAATAAAACAGCTTCATGAGAGATAATCTAGTATACAAATAAGTAATTAGACAGTTACAGATGTGGCAAGTATTATAGTGGAAATAAATCAGGTGAAATGCTGAAATGGGATGTGGGCGGGGGATGGCTTGTTTGGTTTGGGTAGTCCAGGCAGGGCCCTCTGAGGTTATCTTTGAGCTGAGACCTGAATGATGGTAAACAGCATGCCATGCAGACATTTGAGGGAAAGGCCTTCTAGGTAGAATCAATAGATAACTGCCAAGGCTTAATGCTGGAAAGAGTTCTATGTGTTTGAGGAGCCAAAATAAGGCGTATTAAGCAAGGAGGGGAATAGTAGGTGATGGTTTTGGAGAGGTGGGCAGAGATCAGCTCAGGTGGAGACCAGTAGGCCATGGTAAGACCCTTGGCGTTTATTCCAAGTGTAATCATTGGAGAAGTTTAAGCACAGGAGAGTCTGACTTCCATTTAAGAGATCATGCTGGATGTCATGAGAAGAGAGGAATGGGAGGTGGTGGTGAAAGGAGGACAAGAAAAGAATAAATGATACAAATTGGGAGACTGTTGCAGGAGTTCAGGTGCCATAGGATTATGGTGCCCAGGCAGCTTTGGGAAATACTGCTCTGGAGAACCCTGACCATGGTTTCTGCCACTATCTACAAAGGACGCATCAGACTAGAAGGTTCTGAGAATCCAAAGCTCCTGAAAACTAGGGATATAAAGGAACTTGCAAAGATAGCAGAAGAATCTATATTTAAATAACTTTCTGGTAATGCTACAAAGAAGCAAGAAGACAAATTTAGAATGTGGAATATTCTACAGGACAACTGACCTGGTTTCTTCAACAGGTCAGTGGCATGAAGAAAAATAAAGGAGAGAGTAGCGATGATCACTTTAGGGTTCGAAGAGACCTAAGAGGTATAACAACCAAATGCAGTGTATGGACCTGTTGAAATCTTGGTTTGAACAAGCCAATGGTACTTGTAATTAGTCTGTGGGTGGTGAACATGATGTAATCTACACAGAAGTCGGAATACATTACGATGTACATTTATTTGAAAGTTATATAATGTTATAATCCAATGTTACAATAAAAAATAACGTTAAAAAAATTAAAAGAAACAAGTCAATTGAAAAATGTAAATTTTGAAACAGTTGAAGAATTTCTAATATGAACTGGTAGGAATTATTGGTAATCTTGTTAGGCATGATAATGGCATTATGACTGTAAGAAAATGTCTATATTTTCTAGAGATGCATATTTACGCATCTGGGGATGAAACAACAGCTCTGTGACTGGCTTGAGTTTGACTTTGAATCACCTTTTTCATTTTTTTGTGGTTGAATTACTGCTTTATTTTCTCAAATTGGAATTGCCGCCTTTATTTCTCTGGCTATGGGAGCTATAGTAATTATGGACAGTGCTATGCACCTCATAATTGCACAGTCTTTTGATAGAGATAAGAAGAAAAGTGATGAGAAAAAAGATGAACTGATTTAAAAGTTATTTATATGTTCTTCCTAAAAGCTTAAAGACTGAGGGAGGAACCTCTTGCCATCATCATCAGGGAACTGCAAACATTCACATCCTGGTAATGAAAGTTAAGTGGGTGTTAATCATTAGGCAGCCTTCTGCCCTGAATATTTTGTCTGTGCGAGCCAGATGACCCCAAAGCAGTAAAGGTGACTTCCTCGATGGTACTCCAGGATGCCTACTTAGAAGGATTTTTGTATGTGATCTGCATTTGCTTATTTTCTCTGTATTCTGTTTGGACAAATAAACTAAATTTAGACCTTGAATTTCACATATAAGTGTCAAGTTGATTAGACTCTTTTTGTTAACAAATGCTTTCTTTGGCTTGACTAACTATAACCCTAATGCATGCTTAAGAGATACAAAGATTCGATTGGAACCCAGGTCTGTGAAACTGCAAGTCTTTCAGTTTAGGAAAAACAGAGGTCTATAATTATATATTTTTTCACTGTTTAGCAGATAGCTGTGAGAGTGTTAAGTGGAACGTTGAAAACAGTAAATGAACACAACAAAACAGAGTATCTGGTGCTTGAATATCTTTTCTTGAAAAGAGCAAAAATAATGTATATCTTCTTGAAGATGATTGAAAGTTATCATTTCAAATGAATTCTGCATTATTCATAGGCCCCTGAAAATCATCTCTATTTTCCTGTGTTGGATCTAAGATCTAATAGATGTTTTCCTCGAGGTATATTCATTCTTATACTATCGTTCACATATTTTATTTTGATCTCTCGGGAGAGTCGTAATTATTCAACTTTTGTTTTTCTCTTCCTGAGTTCTACATTAGGAAGAGTTATTTAGGTTTCATAGACTTTCTGAGTTATAAAGGATCTTCAAGGACATCTAGTCAACTTCCTGCTCAGTGTAGGAAATCTCTCTTAACAGTACCTGTAACAGGAGGTCAGCCTCTGCCTGGACACTTCCTGTGCCAGAGAATTCAGTTCATTCCTCTTCCAGGGAGCTCTAATTATTCATATTCAAATACGTATTGAATCCTACTGTTAGCATGTATCAAGCAGATTGCAATTATAATTATCTTTTTATATAGTTTTATTAGATCACAACAACCTTATAATTGCTAAATCCAATGCACATCATTTAATCTTTTTCTTATTAGACTTCTGCAGCATTTTATACCATTATCCACTCCATCCCTCTTGAAATTCTCTCCTATCTTGGTTTCTTTGGCTTCCTCTCCCAGTTTTTATCCTTTTCATGTGACGTTTTCTTCTCAGTCTCTATGTGAAGGTCTCTTCATCTGGGTACCCCGTTAAATGTTCTGCTTCACTCTTTTGTCTTTGGCCCTTCATTGTGTCCACATGCTCTCCTTGAACTGTTTTATCCATATCTAGAGCTCTGTTGTCAATAGCCTCAATAATGTCTCCCTCCTTGACTTGTTTCCTAAACTCTAGTCCTTTGCATATAGGTATGTCCTGGAATTTTCTTTCTTTTTTTTTTTTTGTTTTTTGAGGAAGATCAGCCCTGAGCTAACATCTGCTGCCAATCCTCCTCTTTTTGCTGAGGAAGATTGGCCCTGAGCTAACATCCATGCCCATCTTCCTCTACTTTATACGTGGGACGCCTACCACAGCATGGCGTTTGCCAAACGGTTACATGTCGGCACCCAGGATCCGAACCAGCAAACCCCGGGCCGCAAAGAACCGGAACGTGCGAACTTAACCACTGCACCAGCAGGCCAGCCCCATGTCCTGGAATTTTCAATTAGACCCCCACAGGCACCTCAAATTCAACATTTGTAAAGCTGAAAGGTAGCCATTTTCTTTACCCAAATTCTATATTCTTCTTTTGGTCATTAGAACTATGATCCATCCAAACAAAAATCTTGATGTTGTCTTCATATCTTCCTTCCCCTTCCCCTAAATATATCTTTGTTGCTACTCTTTTCCACTCCTGAAGCCATTGACTTGGTTCAGGCCCTCATCACTCCTCAAATTGGCTCTGTCTCCTAACTCATCTTCCACTTCCAGACTCAGACCCTTCTAGCCCATCTCCACACTGCAGCCCCACTGTGGACTTTTAAAATGAAATCCGTTGCCTAGATTGAAACACTCCAGTGACTCCACATTGCCTCTAGCATCAAGCCCAAATTCCTAAGTATGGCAGATGAGGAAGCCCTTCATGAGGTGACAACCATCTCCATTTCCAGCTTCACCTCTCTCCGGTACAACCCGTCCTCTATTCGTTCCAAGTTCTTGCCATCCCCCTGAATATACTGGCTTCCGCATGTGTACTATTCCTTTTGCCAGGAATGTTTCTTGGATTACAAGAAATTTCTTCTTTTGTACTGCTCATTCCATTGCAGTTTAATTGCCTGTACCTTGCTCCATTACTAGTCTGAGAGTTCCTGGAGATAAGCATATAGTACAAGTCATTTTTCTCATCCCAACGCCTGACCCAATATCTAGAACACGGAAAATTTATGCTTATTAAATTGAACATTTCAGTTGCCCTTCTTTGGACATGCTATAATTTTTTAATATTCCTCTTCAAACATGGTTCACAGATACCAGCATAGTGATGTGTCTCACCTAGTACAGATTTTAATGGGGCTATTCATCAGCTTGAAAACGACATCTTTTTATGCTAATATAATCCCAAATAATAGTTACTACACTGATAGAGTGCTTGCTGTATGCCAGATATAGTAGTAAATATTGAAAATAATCTCCTTACTCATCAAACCCACTCCGTGGCTCAGACAATATGATCTCCATCTGATAGATTAGGAAGCTGAGGCTCAGAGAGTTTGACACTTGTCCAAGCAAAGACCTGGTGAAGTTGGGATTCAAACCATATCTATGTGACTCCAAAACCCAGTCTTTCCATGCTACTCAGGGCTGTCTTTGAAATATTTCAGCAGTCTAATCAAATATTTAAAAGTTAGGAGCTTGAAGTCAATTAATAGCCACCATGGCCTCTCTCTCCGTTCCATATTTGCATGATTGATTGTTTCGTTCTATGTGCTAGATTCTGCATCTATACTTATTAAAATGCGTACTGCTAGGTTTGTTTTTTATCACTACTATTGTGATCTAATGACATTATAAGCAAAAGAGATGAATTTCTTTTAACATGACTCAGTTTTAGAGAATGCAAGCTACATGTTTGTGACCATTGACTTTTTCCCTCAAGGGGTCTCATATCATTTGCTCAATAATCCTTGCAGGAATTGACATCAAATCACCTGCTTTATTTCTTGGAATATATCTATTTTTTCCTCTTTGAAAATCAGGATAGAGTGCATCCATCTTTTCTTCACTGACGCTTCTCTTCTCCATGAATTTTTAGAGATTATGACAATGGTTTTACTGCTATAGGTTTTTTGTGTCCTGCCCTATCATCTGTCTGGTTTAGACACTTGGATTCCTTTTTATATCTTCTCAAGTTTATGGTGTTAGAGAACGTAGACTAAATGTGTTCCTAAGACACCCAAGAGGTCAGGCTTTCATATACGTAGGGAATTAAGTGGCATGTGAATGGTTCTACTCTGAAAATACTCACTAGTGCTATGAAGCCTCCTGAAGGAAGTCAGTATATAGAATGCAAGCTACAGAGGCAAAGATACAGGGAAAACTCAAATATTTTTCTTGTGAACATTCAAGGGGATGTCTTTTCCAACTCTTAATAATTTTGGAAATGACTACAGTAATGGTATTTCACCAAATGGAGCATCAAATTTCCTCCACTGAAAGAAGTGAAGTGTCAAAAAGGCTTCCCAGTTTTTCAAATGTCATAGCACTGAAGCCATGCCATTCTAAAAGAGACCATTTGGGGGAAAGGAATCACAGATATATCACTTTTAAAATATCTAAACAGAAACTTATGAAAGGAAGCAAATTTATAAGGTGATTCAAAGTTCTAGATCCTAACTTATAAAGTATAGAGCACATCTGGTAGCAGATAAAAACTGTTGCAAAATGATTCATAATGTTGCCACATAAATGAAAAGAAATAACTAATTTAATGATGTAGTAATCAGGGTCCAATAAGAAGACAAAAACTGCACAGCAATTTGAAGTGGGAAAGTGCAATATAAAGAATTATTGTCCTTGCTTCGACAGCACATGTACTAAAATTGGAAGGTTACAGACAAGATGAGGATGGCCCCTGTGCAAGGATGACCCACAAACTTGTGAAGCATTTCATATTTTTTAAAAAAAGAATTATTAACAGGAGCTTGGAGTCAGAGGGGATTGCCTCATGGAGAGAAAGAGAACCCTAAAAAGTACAGGAATAACAGATATAGAGAACTTCCACTACTCCTGGAACTGAGATAGAGCGTCCAGGCAAGAAGCCACCCCCTCCCTGGCTGAGATCCAGACTTGGTTGGAGAGAGCACAGTGTGGCTCACTGGATGGCAGGGAAGTTCACTGAGGTGTCACTCCAGTGGGATTCTCTAGAAATCCACCTTCTGGAGTGCTGGAGAAAGCCATTTTCAGGGCAGTGTCATACCTCGGAGCTCACTCCAGCTACCCACGGGGGTTCCAGAGAAGCCATCCAAGGCCATGTGCCTCGCTGGCAGCACTCCCTTATGGAACCACCTGAGGGGAGTGTGCCAGTAAAGCCTTTTACGGGTGCCCCCCTGCTGCCAGTCGGCTGTGAAGCCACCAGAGGGGGTGGTGCTGGGGGAGCGGTTGGGGGGCCACTTGCTGCTGGTCACCAAGGCTGCTGAGAAGAAGCACACATACTGCAGGAGACCCATGAGGAGAGCAGATCAGAACCAGGAAGAGACACCTCTTCCTTCTCAGTGACCCTCCAGCACCCTCTGCTGATAAATTCTAAGATTGGACCAGACGGCAAGGAGAAATGCTTATAGAGTCTACCTCCATTTTCACAGGACACAAAGAACGGGAGGATTTGGAGCTGAGAGGCAATAAATTGGTAACTGACATAAATGGTATCTAGAAAAAAAATCTTTGTTGATACAACATGCATTCCTAGAATCTAGTGACAGATAATAACTGTATTTTTTTCTACTTTCTAATCAACTATAGCTACTTTATTTGAAAAGATTTATTCACATTAAATGATTAAAAGTCTTGAAAGCCAGTACATTCTATGTTAGAGAAACCAATCACTTACAAATTAGAAATCCAAATATAAATTGTGCAAATTTTTAAAAACTATTGTAGTCTCATGATAAATATTTGTGGAAATTGGGTTAAATTACATAGTACTTGATTTTGAATTACTCTAGATTTGTAGCTCTTCTTTTTTGTCAAGTCCAATAAGCATGTCACAAATTTCAAAGGTGAAAGGATGATCAGATCAAGAACATCTTGTTGAACTGAGAATGTTTCTGCGCATTCACTTGTGATTTAAAATCCACGAAAATCAGAACTCTATGTAGTACCAGTCTTAATTTTAAGATATGAAATGAGAGCTATTTCCTCTTTCTGAAATACTTCGAAACTTTATACTGACACTGGAGCATAACTGATGGTTATCGAGAACTGTTATAACATTGGTTATTACCTACACACTGTGTTTGTGGTGGAAAAATGGGAATCATTTCAAATACTGTCAATGCTAAGAATCAAATAAGGAAGATGCTGAGTGGGTGGGCATGACCAATAATCTTTCCTGAATACAATTCTGTGTATCCAATATACACATCATATAATATAAATAATAAATAAGTAAAGATCTATAATATAAAATATGTAATATATATAAAATATATGAATATATAACATTATATGTATAAGATAATATATAAAATATATAATATATAAAATATATATATGATATAAGACCTCCAATATAGTGTCCCAAATCTCCTGGTCATTGAATACAAGTCTTGCCATTGCCTTTGGCATACCCTGTGTTTTTTGTCCAGTGAGGATGAAAGGTGTGGTGGAGAAGACCTCCTTGTCTGTGTGGCAATGGCTAGACTAAAACCTGTTTGAGAATGTTATTGCATATTTAACCAAATCGTGTCTCATAGAAAAGCAGATTACTGGGGAAGATGACTGGGCTATGGCCACTTGAGATCAGGCTTTCTCAAACATAGATGATGCATACTCACTTCAGAATCACCTGGGAGGCTTCACAAAATGCCAGTTCTTCAGCCTTTTCTATGAGGGACTCTGGGCATTCTAAGCACAGGGACTGAGAATCTGTACTTTGAGCAACCCCTAGCTAACTCACATCCTTTCTGATACTTGAGACTGAAACTGATACTTGAGAGCCTGGAGTCAAGGTGATGCTCTTTCTTTTTTCCAAAGCGGCATTGGCTAGGGTCACAGAGGGCTGGTCAGTGAAGCCTGAGTGGGGCGTATGTTATCAACTCACAGGTAATCGGGGATTTTGCATTTATCAGGTATTGCAGGTAACAGAAGCCAACTTTGGCCTCCTTAGGGAAAGAAGGAATTATCGGAAGGATATGATGGCATAAAGATTAGAGTTGAAGAGGATGGAACCAGGACATCTCTGGGCACATGTGTATCAGGCAGAGCTGGGTTGAGTTGGCTTCAAAGTTTACAATGTTTATTCCTGATTTTGTGCTCTTCCCTTACCTGGAGGAAAGAGCACCCTCTAAGTGTACCCAACTGAGAAGAAAAATTTCCCATTAGGCTGTTATCAGAAGTAAGCAGAATGGATGTCTACTCTGTCCGATTCTGACTTATCAACGTAATACACACATGATAACTCTTAAAGAAACTAGCTAAGAGTTTAATTGCATTCTAAGATTAACCTTAGGTTAACAAAACTTTCAAATTTTCTTAATCCTCAGCCTGAATATGCCAATATTTGCTTTTGGTACATTCCACCAAGCCTCAGAGAGATGGAAGAAGGACCCGAGTTCTGGGCAAAACTTAATTTGGTGAGTAAGAAGTAAATTGAATTTTCCCTTTTGATGAAATAGATTCAATGCCCATTGTCTATTGATCCTATAAATAATTCCCTATTTGCAAGAAACTCTTGAAGATCTAGAGAGGTGGCTCCTGGTATATTAATTCCTGATGACATGACAAATAGTTGTAAACATTGTTTACATTTAACAAATTAGCATATTTGATGCACACACAAATTCAAAATAATCGTGCTGCTTTCAAGATCGTTACAGAATTTATTAGAAGTTCTAGTTCACAGTACACTTCACACAGGGTGCTCTGGTAATGGGACACAAGGTTGAAGTTATACGATTAACAGCTTCTTCTTTCAGCTCTGCTAGTGCCCGTCTGTGACCATGTGCATCACCTCACTTGGAGATAATGTTGAAAGTCTAAATCTGTTGGCCTTTGTGAGTGTGACACCTTCTGTTCTTTTCACCAACAAAGGCCCTGCATCTTGTCCAAGGGGCTTATGTGATAAAAAAGAAAAGAAGTGCTAGCAAACGGGTTTCAACTGATCATCGAACAAAATGTGCTTGAAAGCGTTTCACACCCAGCTGGTGGAGGAGAAGCTCCAGGCTCTAGGGGCTTCTTTTGTCTACCCTGCACCATTCCTCACATGGCCCGGCTGGTTAAAATCCTGCCTCTAATTCAGATTTCCAAGAACTATGAAGTCTTATGAGTCAGCACTACTTTATCCCCTTCCCGTGCTGCATGGACATAATGTATATAAACATGACCCTGGTTAGTAAAAGCTCTGGCTTGCAAACCCCTCCCTACCCTCAGTGGGGAAATCAATGATGGCTTTAATGGCTTTTATAGGTGATAGCCCTTCTACTTGACCTTTAGAAGAAAAGGAAAAACTCGCCAGTCAGGCAAGCAGCACACATTGACTGAGTGTTCGCTGTGCTGTACACTGGAGACACAAACACCAAAAAGACTTGGTCCCCGCCCTGAAGAAGCTCATATTTGAGGAGACAACTGAGCAAAGAGATAATCACCAGGTACCTAGTAGGTGCTAGATGGAGATAAATCCTGTTTATAGAGACAACAGAGGGGCAGGGTACCTGCCCCAATATGTGACACTAGAGCTGAGTCTTGAACAATAAGTAGATGCCAGTCAGGGGACAATTGTAAAGAAGTGGATCCTGGGAAGAATGACAGCATTATGGCCTAGATTTTAAGAGAGGGGGTTGTGAGTCAAAGATCATAGGGCTGCCAAGAGCAGAGGTGGGAGATGAGATGAGAGCAACAAGCAGAGGGAGGGTCATGGGGTCCTTGTCTTTCATGAGCTTGGAATTTGTTCCTAATTAGCAGGAAGAGGGAAGACCATGGCCTTTAAGCCATAGCCACCTCACCTGCAGCATCTCCTTTCAGCCTCGGGTCATTTTCTGTTTATTCATGGCTCATTAAACCTCCGGGACTGTAACATAATGCATATCCAATATATAAATCTTCTCCCTCTTGTCAAACCTGTGATCAGGCAGCAGAGATGGGAAGAGATGGATGGTGTTATCTGTGCCTTTGCCTAGACAAGCCCTTCAATACCCATTTCAGCAGTTAACATAGTCTTGGGGTTCATCTTGCATTTTTGTCGCTCAAGGCAAGTAGGAAAGCGCTAAAGAATACATTTCAGATGGTAAGTAACCCATGAAAAGAAAGAAGTCCTGGACAAAGTGGGAATTTAATGGTGGGGTTTCTAGGGACATTTTCCGCTTTGATGGAATGCAACTGACATTTTTTGGTGGAATGGGGGAATAATTGCTTAGAGTTGGGAAAGAGATGGTTGGCATTTTTCTCACTTCTTGATTGTTAAGAAAAGCAACGAGGAATGTGATATTTGTGTTTTACTGACTCAGTACTGTTGCATAGACACGGATCAGGATAACTAAGTAGTCCCGTTATGTTTGGGAATATTTTTGACTCACTCTTTCTTTATTTAAAGAAATATCTACATTATCTAGTCTCATAAAATTCAAAATTGAGGATGGATATATAAGATAAAATAAGATAATTCAGCCTATATTACACTTTTAATCTTAACTGGAAATTAAATATGAATCAGGACATTCTCTTCTTTCCTCACTATTTGCCAGCTCTGATTCTTTTGTGGTTAATATCCATGATTCTCTATCCTTTCATTTTGGAAATGCTTTTCTGCCATTTAGAACCGTGGGTCCCTTGCCCAGTCTAATATTGTACTATTTTAATTGTTACGGTTGCTTCTGATTAGTAAACATGTGCATTGCCAACAAATTATCATGGTTCTCAGATTCTTAGTTTCCTTTTATTCTCTCTCTTGGTGTGGGGGTGTGTGCATGAATTTGGCAAGAAAAGGAGGCATGGAAATCTATTGTTGATGTACATGGTTTTATGCTTACTGTAGCATGAGAAAGCAAGTATGTGATTTATAACCTGGAGTGTGCTTAAAGCACACTTGAAATTTATTTCAGGATTTATCTTAGATGGAGAATCACAGACAAATAAATAAACTGAATACGGCTTTCCCCCTCCAATTCAGACTAGTGTCAGGTGGAGCTGTCAGATTTCAGAATCTGCGACGTGGTAAGTCTTCCCTTTGGCAGCAGGAGGAGAGAGGGATTATTTTGTAATGAATCTGGAGTTTCAGAGTACATGTGTGTCGTGTATGTGTGTGTGCGCTTGCAAATGTGCATGCACATGTGAGACTATTTTGAGAACACAATCACTCTGCAGTCTAATGAAACTATGATGGTCACTCCGTGACACTATATTCCATCACTGAGTTCCAGCGACTTCTCTTTTTGAGACGGCCTCCATAAAATGCACTTCTTTCTGATTCTTTTGGGCATTGTCGTATTCTAGGTCTTCATGAGTTCCCTGCCCAGGTTGCATTTGCCTCTTTTCTGGTCTCCTTGCCTCCTGCCATCTCCTTTTCCTGTTTATTTTCTTTACTCTCTGCACATTCATACCTCCACCTCTGCTTTATTGTGTCACTCTCCTGCTGGAAGTTTCTGAATGGCTTCCTATTCTTTATAGGAGAAGTTTTCAACCCTATAGACCCAATGACCACTGTTCATAGTAAATATATATATTTTCTTTGGTGAGGAAGATTCACCCTGAGCTAACATCTGCTGCCAATCCTCCTCTTTCTTTTTCGCTTGAGGAAGACTAACCTTGATCTAGTATCTGTGTCAATCTTTCTCTATTTTGTATGTGGGATGCCTCCACAGCATGGCTTATGAGTGGAGTAGGTCCACGCCCAGGATGTGAACCCACAAACCCGGGCTGCCAAAGCAGAACGTGTGGAACTTTAACCACTCGGCCACAGGGCTGGCCTCCACAGTAAATATTCTTAATGTTCCATTTACCCACCTAAAATAAAACCAGTAGAAAATATGACATATCTACACATAATTTTGTAAAAGGCAATAGAAGGCCTTACATGTAATATGAGGGAAAAATGATATTTTTAGTAAAGATAAGTATTTCATTACGTAAGTGCTTAGGCATGACAATATTAGAAGACATGAAGAAGGAATAAGATTCTCTCACATACTTTTAGAATCACAGTGAATCATACAAACTCAGACTGTTATACGTAGGTGATGTTGCTGATGCAGATAACAGGGACAGTGTGGTATTAGTGACATAATTTTCAAAAATGGTGTACAACTCTTGGTGAAACATTGAAGAAAACGTTTTTCCCTTGATTTTCATGGTAGTAGAAAACTTAGTATTTATGAAAAATGGGCACAGAATATTCTACATTTGCATGTAAAACAGAGTTCAGTTCTGGGCTTGAGTAATTGTAACCAGGCTTCTGACCTCATGCATTTCCGGTAGGACATTTGAAAGTCATGCCAGACCAGAGACAGTTTTTCATTGCTCAGGATTGCTCTGCACATTGCGGGGCAGCTAGCATCTCCGGTCCCCACCCACCTAACAGCAGTGGCATCCTCCAAACATTATGAAAACCAAAACCATCTGCCTAAATTTCCAAAATCTTCACTAGAGGTGTAGTACCGTTCCTGGAGAATGACGGGTCCCCAGGGGACAATCTAGCCCATCCTACTCGGCATCCAAAAGCCTCTAAGTCCAGTCCTCAGGTATCAAAATAGCAAGAGATTTTAAAGGACCTAAATATTCAACTACAGGGAATTGGTTACATTTCAGTAACAATTTATATGCAAATTTCTAGTGTATAGACAATTAAAATTCTGTTCCAAAATAACATATTCATAATGTATTATTAACTGAAACATGAGTTATAAAAGAGTCACTATAGTATGATACCAATTTTGAAAAATTATATGTTCGTATATACATAGGTGTTTATACACATACAAAATATAGTATATGGTTAGATAAGGGGCAGACAGTAGGCTCCAAAATATTTTAGAGATAGAGTTATAGGTGATATTTCCTTTTTTGTGTGTTACTCTGCAATTTCTTAATTTTCTGCAATTAATGAATATTGCTTTTATGAAAATATCAAGAATAATAAACCACAGTATCGAGTAATTGACCTAACGAAGCGATAGACTTCCTTGAGTGCTTATCTAGACAAAGCCTATCCAGGTTTTGACCTCAATCTCCTAACAAACAGTTAAAAAAACTGAAAAAAATAATTGAGGATTCACTCCAATTTATGTTTACTGTTTTTAAACTATCTACATGTATTACTTTTTAAATATAGTATGTATATTGAAAAAATACACAACGTAAGTTTTCTTAAGGATGAATCTTAAATTTTTAATTATTAAGAAGTGTTCTGGGGGCCAGCCCCATGGCTGAGTGGTTAAGTTTGTGCGCTCCGCTGTGGCGGCCCAGGGTTTCGCCGGTTCGGATCCTGGGCACGGACAGGGCACCACTCGTCAGGCCACGTTGAGGCGGCATCCCACATGCCACAACTAGAAGGACCTGATACTAAGATATACAACTATGTACGGGGGGGATTTGGGGAGATAAGGCAGGAAAAAAAAAAAGAAGATTGGCAACAGTTGTTAGCTCAGGTGCCAATCTTTAAAAAAAATAAGAAGTGTTCTAATCTTTTCTTCTTATACCACAGAGGATTGTCTTGTTCGGACATCATGATTGTACCATAGTCAATCAATTTTTTTGCAAAGTGTTTTCTCTCATGACTTATTCCCAGACGTATTACCATATAATTTGTCTTCCCTTCCCGTTGCTCTCCTTCTCTCTCCTTACTGAAATACCCACACCATCCACACTGACTTTAAGGTCAGAGGCGCTGCTGCTGCTGATTTACAGTGAGATCTTCCACAGCCCTCTCAGGGCACCCTGAAGCTTCCAGTATCATGGTGGTGCTACATTTGCTCTCTAAAGCCACGGCCCCAAATAACGTTATGTGCGTTTGTTTCTTCTGAGGCTGCATCCCAGTGATGAGATATGGAGGGCAAGGGAGTTGGGGATGGACTGCAAAGATAAGCCAGGAAGCGTTAAGACCCAGAGAATGTACTGAAAATTCCAGTAGTTTGCTTGTCTCGTCCTTACTCGGTGTTCTGAAGCAGAAGATTTCCTCTTTTGTCAACGTTTCATACATGACTCTACATCATGCCACCAAAATTTACATTCTTGAAAGTAATTAGCAAGTTGTCTTTTGGTACTCAGGCATGGTCACTTCAACTTTTTTTTATTTGCAGATTTGTGAGGAATATCAGTCATTTCCCCTCAACGCTGGGGGAGGAATAAATCTGTTAGAACATACTTGATGGGTTTGTTGTTTTACTGCTTATTTGGTGACGTAACTTGATAGGACATTCCAGATATCTTTAGAGGGAATTTAGTGTTCTCCCTGGCAGGCTCCTGATTAAGAGCACTTGCAGATGAGATTGCACAATCTGGGTAGGACGATGTGCTCCCATGGAAGTCTCACATCAAAGACGCCTGAACAGGCCACATTCCGGGACTGCAGGCAGGCCTGTGGGGCCCCTTGCTCTACCATTTGTCTTGCATATGAACACACATGTGTGTAAATTCACACATGTGCATAAGAGGGCATACACGTTTTGAGAGCTTCTGTATATTTTTGAGGATTCTGATTCTAATTTTCTTTCAGTCACCATCTGTGATATCAGTATATCCGATCACTCATTTCTGGATTGTGAACTAAAAACACCCATTATTTTAAAGGTGCAACAGAATTTTTTTAGTATTTTCGAAGACGAGGTACTTTTTTAACCCTGTGACATAGAATTTATAATAGGTTTTTTGAAAATCATGTTTCCTGGTGGATTTCACTCATTTTAAAGCTATACTTTCTTTATAATTTACATTTAAGAAAAATCTAATATAGAAGTGTCTTTTAAATAAACTCTTTCTGCATGTGACTTGAGAGCCTCTGCTTGTTCTGACAGTGGCTGAGATGTAGGTTTCCAAAAATGCTTAATTAGTGAATTTCCTACGTCTTGTAGGTACTGTATTCTCTTCTCCCAAATTATTAAGACTGAGATAAAATGCTTTTCTTTTAAATATTCTTTCAGATAGAGATGTTAAGATGTACAATTTGTCAGAGTCTGCTAGTTGTAATCAGTTTTGTTCTTGTGTCATTCTGCAATTAAGGGTCAAGGAGCCACTTATGTACATCCCGTGTAAGTATGGCCTTCTTTAGAAATCAGCTGGGGAAGCTGGGGTGTCCCTTCTGCTGAAGGACGTGGAAACTCTGAATGTTTTGTTTTCTATGCTCATCTCTCTTCTGTCCTTGTTTAGTCATTATCTTTCTAAATAACAATATTCCAGGGGATTTATAAAATTTCAACGAGTGAAAGTATCCAACAACAATTTTGTCGGATGTGCACAGACAATGGGGAAGTTCACAGTGAGTTTTCCATTGTATTTAACAGCACCTTTCAACACATAGAATAAATTTTCTAAATTGTTGTTGCTATTAATTTATGTATTTACTTATTTACTTCTGTTGCTTTTTGGGCTTTAAACCTTATTTTCAGACTCAGAGAGGAACTGTCACGGAAAGTAACTTGAATTCCAAGTTCAAGGCTACACAAGTCTTGAGAGAGGCGTGGAGCCCAGAGACCCTGTCTAGTTCTCGGGATGCGGAAAGGAGAAAACACAAGAACAGAATACACCCCTATATCCTAAGTGGGCTGCCACATTTGCCACAACATTACTGTTCCTAAAACCCCTGTTTACAAGTCTGACAGCATGTGACAGCAAAGTACAGATGTCCTCATTAAAAATTTATTTTCTCCTTCCTTTATTTTTCTCTCCTAAGTTTACCAGGCTGGCCTCTCTTGTTTCTGTTGGGCTTTTCTCATTTACTGCGGAAGAAGTTCTGAGCTTGGCTTATCTGTTGAAAATTAAAATTGAGCTGGAGTCTCTGCAGGCTGAGGCTGAGCTCCCGGGCCTGAGGACAGGACAAGACTAGTTCTGAAAGAGGAATTTCCATGCCTGCGGCCTCCCACAGCTCACTCACACCAGTCAACACTCCTTCATTTGTGACTGGCTGATCCACGGGGCACCCTGGGTGGCAGTGTTGAAAAATGAGGCCAAAGAACAGCGCTAAAGCTGCATTCCACAAACAGCTTTTGTCCCTTGGACTTTCTGTGCAGCACGCATGCCTGAGTATACTGTTATATTCCACGAGCACGACTGGCCTCGTCTATGCCATTCTCATATGCACGAAGTTGATCACTTAAATCTGCCAGTTTCTTTAGTCTCTGTTCAAATCTTAAGGTCCATCTGAAATTATTCTGAATTTCCAAATATATCAAGGTGAGCATTGAGGAAAGGCAGAAGCTTAACTAATCTTTATGGAACACTTACCACTGTGTCCTGAGTATAATTTTATTTAGTTTACTCATTCAGGGTTACAAACTCAAACATCTATGGAAGCTAGACAAGTAGCATAAATGAGGGCAGTAGACTGGAAATAATTAGTAGGGAGGGGTGAGGATTGTGGTAAACTGGAGAGCACTGGTCCCAGTAAAGGGAGCAGCCTCGACTCTGGTCCTAGTGTGGACTGCCATGCGGGAATGCATGTTGACAGGTCTTCTTATTTTTAAGAGATGCTAGATATACAGATAGTTATATGAACTGTCCTTTGCTTTTAATGTTTTAATTGTTGGTAAATGATTTAAAAATGTACACCACACCTATGTCAGTGGGATCTGACCTTCAGGCTTGTAGGTCACAACTCTTACTTAAATCCATCAGTCCTCCATTACCTGTTTCTGTGCACACGTCCCTGGAAGCTCTTTGAGATGAGGGTGTGTCCCCTCTTTGTCTTTGTTCCTCCAAGACAGCTCATCTGATGGCCAGTCCCCAGCCCACCATCAACATAGAGGGATACCTGAGTTCTGTGTTGTCTATCAGACGAAGAAAACTCACTGTCACATGCTGTGAGACATGTAAACAGGGGCTTTTAGGAACAGTAATCCTGTGGCAAATGTGGCAGCCCACTTAGGATACAAGGGTGTATTCTGTTCTTGTGTTTTCCCCTTTCCCCATCCAAGAACTAGACAGGGCCTCTGGGCTCCATGCTGCTCGGGGTTTGTGGAGCCTTGAACACAACTGTCTTCCTAGATTTTCTGAAAGCATCAGCTGGTCAATGATGAGGTGATAGAAGAAGGCAAGTGGTTTGCAGGCAGAGAGGCAGGTACAGGGGAGCAAGGAACTGAAAAAGGGGTGCTGGAGGCAAGAGTTCCACAAATAGGGATGACTCCCAGCTTTCCTTCTTTGAGTACACTAAGGGGGTATCTGTGTGTGTGTGTGTGTGTGTGTGTGTGTGTGTGTTCCAGACGTTGGAATGTCTGCCCATTCCTAACAGGTAAGGACACAGCATAGTCACAGCATATCAAGGGATCATGTTGGTTCAGATCATAAGCATTTCATATATTGGACCAATGACCTAAACGTTAGCACTAGCTGAGACCTCCGGTACCTCTGCAGGACCCTTTGGGGCTATGGGAGCCATAGTAATGACTGAGACTGACTTTTAGCCTGGCCAGGTGGCTCGAGGTTGGATTTAATTTTATTCAAAGGATATAAAGTACTGTGACATTTCTTGCACACCTGAGTTTATGGAGCAAAATTCATACCCACAAAACAATTATTAAGGAAATTACTCTGGACTTGATGCTGTATTTATGGCTGCAAAACGGAGAATGGACCCTGTGCTGAAAGAAACAACTTTTTTGCTTTTTGCATATCTTTGAAGTCCCTTTGTCAGTAGCAAACCTGCCCCCTGGTGGCGCTTTTGCTCATTTTTCCTTCCCTAGTTGGAAAGTGACACACTGAATGCTGACTGAATGAATGCTGTCATAAAATGTTGCAGAATTGTAGCATCACTGGTGTCATGGCTACTGCCTTCCACCAAACCAAGAAAGGCTCACCTGAGTAAGAAATTCTCAAAGGCTCAGATCGTTCCTTGTCTTCACTTCAAATGTGTTTCTGTTTCTCTTTCTTCGTCTGTCCTCTGGAGGAAGGCGGGTTCCTCATCTCACAGGAGTCTCCGTGGCGTGTCCTGCCTGGACTTCATCCCGCCTGCGGCAGCCTCACCACTTTCTTCCTCTCCTTGCATCCCCGCCCACCCTCTTCTCCCCTTTCTTCTCTCTCTCTGTCTCCTTTGTACGTTTTCACTCTTCTTTATTTCCTCTCTAAGATATTGCTCCCCTCAACTGATAAATAGTCCAGGCTCTGATATCCTTAAAGGAAATACTTTCATGATTTTCTCTTAATCTTGCTTTCTCTCAAGCTCCTTCCCTGTCTCTTTCTCCATTCTTTCGGACTAAACTTCTGAAAAGAAAAGCTTAAAATGTCTTACCCTGTTTAACAGTCTGGGTCATGGTTTATAATTTTGGACACTCATCTTGCTTCCAATATTTCACTATCGTAAACACTGAAGGATGAACATCCTCACGCTCACATCCACCTTGGCTTTTCTTATTTCCAGAAGATAAAGTGCTTAGAATGTAATTGCTGATTGTGAAAATCAAGGTTGTCTTGATCTTGACTCTGGGTATATATTGCGATACTGATGTTTAAGAAGGTTGTATCCATTTACAGTGCCACTAGTAAGGAATGAGTTTACAGGTTTCACTCTACCTGTGGCAACATTGGGTTTTGCCAGTTTGGGGGAAATATTTAGAAAGCTAAAAAACTCTATCTCAAGTCTGCTTTACTTTATTCTATTAATCGTTAGTGGGCTGAACAACTTTCTATTTTTTTCTTTACTGATTGTCTTTCTCTATGTATTCACTGTTTTGTTTTCATATTTTCCATATTTATACTTTGAGGTCTGATGTTTTCCTTATATATTTGAATGAGGGTATATGTAGTTTGAGTTTTAAAGCTCTTTTTATCGCGTGGAATGCAAATATTGCCCTCAGTGTAATGTCCTTTTTATTTCAGTCTTGCTATTTTTTCATTGTACAGAAGTTTTAAATTTTTTATGTATTCAAATCTGTCAGTCCTTTCCTTCATGATTTCTTCTGCTGCTTCAAAGCTGAAGTTACTGCTCTTTCACAAATCTGATAAATATTCTATTTCATCTCCTGCTGGTTTTTCTGTCATTCAATTATTTTTTGTATTTAACTCATTAATCCACGTGGAGATTATTTTTGTACACAGTGTAAAATATGGATCGAACCGTCTGTTTCCCCAAAATTATTATCTAGTTATTCCAATTTGATTTATTGAATAATTCTTCCAACACTTTTTATTATGGGCACCTTGTGTTATCATGCATTACATTTTTTTTAAAAACCACTTTATTCTATTTCTGGATTTTCCAATCTGTTCTATTGATCTCTGTTTCTACTTTTGTGCCAGGAACAAAAGGTTTTAATTGATATTGATTTATAATGGTTTCTCAAAGCTGCTGAAACTCCTTCTGGTTCTTTTTTAAAGCAGCATTTCATATATTTTAAATTTTTTGATATGTATTTCAGAAACTTTTGCCTTTGGTTAAAAAGACATCCTGTTAGGATTTTTATTGGAGTTTAAATCACCGGATCTGGAGCTAAACAAACCCTTCGCTGCTCATTGGCTGTGTAACCATGGGCAAGTTACTTAAACTTCCCCTGCCTGCTCTTTTTCATCAATAACGCAAAAGTAATAAAAAGTGCCTACCTTATAGGGTTTTAATAGGGATTGAATGGCGTAATCCATGTACCATGTGTGGCACAGAGTGAGTGTTCATTAAACACTAGTTTTCGTTATTATTAATCTTTTTGCCCCAAGTTTGAAGGACTACATGAGCTCAAATATTTTCTTCACACCTTTTTGTTTGTCTCCCTCCAAACTACCTTATATACTCTTACCATAATAAACTTTCTGAAATACCACCCTGATCATGTCACTCCTCCATGCTCCCCTTTGTCCCAAAGAGTCCATAATCATTCAGAATGCTGTGATCCATTTAACTCGACCTTCTTGCTTTGTGTCCTGCTAATCCTCTTCATGTCCCCTGCACTCTAGCCAACTCAGCCACCTGTTCCTGCCTTTGTTTGGAAAGCCAGCATAGTACTGTCATTAAACATGTTGCCTTGCCAGTCAGAGAAACTCAGGTTCAAATCCTGGCTTCATTATTTCTTTGTGGTGTGCCTTTTGGCAAAGTACATTACCACACCATGCCTCAGTTTCCTCATTCCATAAAATCACAGTAATAATGATGGGTTATGTATTTGTGGGGGTTAAATGAGATAGTGCCTGTAAACCATTTTCCACAGTGCTAAGTAGGACTGGCTACATAATTTGCAGAGCCTAGTGCAAATTAAAAAATTATCAAGAATTTCAAGATGATGACAGAAAAGCATTAAACCAAGCCTGGGGCCCTTGTAAGCACAGGGCCGTGTGCAAAGGCACAGGTTGCACACCTGTGAAGCCAGCCTTGGTACTGTACTGCGTGTTTAATAATAGGGGTGATTGTCGTATTCTTACTTCTTTGCATTTTCTCCCATTGCTACTATCACATGATAGATGCACAATAAATGTTTGCTGAATGAATGAATCAGTGAATAAAGGCATGAACTCAGGTGTTACCCTTTTGGGTGACTGATTACATGCTTGTAGTGATTTCCTAGGGACGTAGTGGCTCTTACATTCTTTGCCCATGAACTCACTTACAGAAGTTTTAAAAAATATGACCGCTCATTCTGAGAGTGTGATTGAGTTGGTCTAGAGCGAAGCCCTGGGATCGTCTCTTTTCCCTGACTTCCGATGTGCAGGCTATTCTGATGCGCAGCACGGGCTGACGGCCCTCACGTCTCATGAATGGTGATCTGTGTGGGGACTTCTCAGGATGAGGGCAGCTTGATAAGGAAGACATTTTAGGGGAGATGAACATCTTAACGGCTCTTCAAATGTTGCCATGGAGGAGGCCACTTCCTCTGTCTTCATGTAAATCTAGCAGAACTGGAGTTGTAAGTTGCTGTCTAATTGTGTTCTGTTGGCCAAATCATCAATAGTTCAGAATTCAAGAAAAAAATTAAAAAGTCAAAATTTACAGTTCTGACTTCAGATGGCTAAACCTCTTGGGGTTTTAGTTCAGACTTCTCCTACTCTCTATCTTTGAATCCTGCTCTGCATCTTATGAGAGTGTTCCCCTATTTAGGATTTCCTAGAAATGATACACCCCATCAGTAGGGATAATTCAAATGCTGAAAGCACAGCAGCAGAGCTTGCTTTGGTCGATTGTAAGATCATCAGCCTGACTCAGAATGGAGACTGTCTTTCAATGTGCAACCTGGGGGGAGACTGTTGTCCAGGCGGTACCAAGGTGGACCAGAATATTGTAGCTAGTGAACTGGGCCCTAATCACGTCTGTCCTGTCAGTTAACAATGCCTGAATGTAAAAAGCAAACAGGGACTCAGAATTCACATTTGAATCTGCCCATTCACCCAAAAAATATATATTGGGCACCTACTATGTGTCAGATACTCTTGCAGGTGCTTGGGGTGCATCCTTTTTGTTGAATAATTTCTCTGACAAAATGTGGATCGAGGGACTTAGAAAAATTATAATTAGAGACTGGAGTTTTGTGAAAGGTAACAGGAAAGATAAGAAAATATATAATAAAAATTGATTTGCTCCTCAGTTTTTACAAAAGAAAGCTCAACTTGGTTTTTAGTTTATAAAGCGGTGGTCTTACAGTTTTATTTTTCTCATGCTCATACATCGTAAGTCTAATCTAACAGAAGTATTGCAAAACTGAGTTATGTTTTCTGTTATATTCTAAATACCAGAATCTATCAGACCATGTCTTGGAAACTAGTTTCTACAGTGTATCTTCTTACAGTTTGAGCAAAGAAAATGCCTTGGAACCAAAATCTCATATTATAACTCTATTAAGAGGTTTTTTCTCTTTCATATCTTCAGTTATTATTTAAGAGGACTAAATTGTGAAAGTTTCTTAAAGTAATTTATTTTTTATTTACTTTTTGGTATGAAGTTTAAATATGAAATAGCTTCACTCTTAAAGACAAATATGAATACACTAAATATAAATATAATATATAAATATATATTAAATACAAATTTATGTCTTTGTAACATGCTTGTCATATTATTTTCTATCACAAAATTAATATTGAATAAATATTTTATTGCCTGATCTCCTCATTCAGAGGTTTAAACATAGTTTAGTAGTAATACCCTATGAAATTTTGGTTCTTTTTGTTACAAAGAAAAAAATCAATGGAAAGATAGTTTCTTTTGTATTATTGAACTTATAAAGCCATATTTTCCAAACATAGATAGCCACATTCTATATCTTTTCAAAAAAAGTATTTTCTGATATCTGCACATTTCTTCATTTCATAGGTATGTTAACTTTCTTATGTAATTAAAAAATTTCTAGTCAAAAACTGACTGAAGATTTTATATGTATATTAATGCATAAACACATGCATATGTGTACATACACACACATATATAAAATGACACATATAACTAGAGTGTGTGTATACGCATATATTTATACACGCACACAGAGAGATTTTCAATGGAAGTCATAGAGTAGAAAGTATGTTGAAGAAAAAATAGTTTATAAGCTCACAAAAATATTTTGTTAAATTTCCAATCTCTGATTTTGGAAGTCAGTTTGTTGAACTGTAGAAGTCAGATATGCATTGTACATTTTCCCATCTAATGGCAATTCAGAAAATCACGTGAAAACTTTGAATATAGCCTTCCAAAGGAACCTTATGTTGAAGTACCAGGGAGAAAAGGAAGCTATTTTAAATGTTATGTCCTCACTCCTCTTTCGTTACCTGGATGACCACCACAAACCGGCTCAAACGAATCCACTTGCTTCTAGAATTGCCTCTACTCCAAGCCTGTCTCCTTACACTGTTGGTGGGCCGTGTAGAAACAGCCATCGAATCATGTTCTGCTGTTTAAAGACCTTCCCACTGCTTTCTCTATAAAATGGAGGTTCCTAAGCAGGGCAGTCAAGGCATTTGGTGACAGGGGCTTTGTCTCCTACAACCACATGTCTCACCTATCCAGGCCGCATGAGCTTCTTTCAGATCTCCAAGAACTCTGTGCTCAAGGTCTAATCTCTCTCTTTTGTACCCTAGGTCCAGATGCTTCCTTTTCTTAGAACCTCACTCCTCCCTGGCCCTATCCTCCCCAAATATTACAAACATATACATATATATGTATGTGTATGTCTATGTATATAAATTTCACATTATATGTCATGTAAAATGCAATATATTGATGGGTTGTACCATCTCAACACTGTCTCAAAAATGTTAACCTGAGGTTTGACCCGTAATTGGTATATGTGTGGGCGCTCTATTGTGGATATAGTGTAGAATAAGTGTTCCAACATGATTTTTCAACTTAATCTGGTCCAGTAAAGTCATTTTCACTCTGTCCATGCCCCCTGATACATACCTCTGAAGATCTCTTTCTAGTCCTTTCTTTGATCACTATGGGTATTTTCAATTGGATAAAATTTGGTCTAGACTCAAAGACTTTTTGGGGTAAAAAACAAGGATCAACTACAGAGTTAGGAAGGAAGCTTACCCAATTTCCATTTGCACAAAAATCTTTAGCAGGAGCTAAAATATATCATGCAGTAAAAATAAACATATAAAACCCCAGATTCTGCAGTTAATAGAATGTGAAAATGTGTGTGTGCTGCTGACACTGGGGGCCTGGAATAAGCCTTAGCCACTTGTTTTGACAATAAACCCCACAACTACTCTGTAAACATAGCTGACATACATTCCTCGAATTTACCAAATACATATTCTCTGAGTCAGTTTCAACTCAGCAACTTGATAAGGGTCTCTGATAGGCTCTGGCTGTCTCATCTATCTGTAAATGAGATCCACACCCAGGGTCTCTTCAGAGGTCATTCATTAAATGCCTGTATACAAACCAATAGCGTGAGGGCTGGCCCAGTGGCACAGCAGTTAAGTTCACACTTTCCACTTCACCAGGCCAAGGTTTGCCGGTTTGGATCCTGAGTGTGAACCTACTCATCGATTATCAAGCCATGCTGTGGCAGGCATCCCACATATAAAAGTGGAGGAAGATGGGCACGGATGTTAGCTTAGGGCAAGTCTTCCTCAGCAAAAGGAGGAGGATTGTGGCAGATGTTAGCTCAGGGCTAATCTTCCTCAAAACAAAAGAAAAAAAGAAAGAAAGAAAAAACAGTGATAGTGTGATATCCTTTTAGAGTGAAAAAAGAAATCTAGGTGCAAAATTTTTATGGGCTGTGTTCTGCATGGTAAATTTTAATACCTGTTTTGACAGTCTAAGTTAGTATTGCTTATGTTTTTTATTAGCCATTGATTTTTGAATAGGACAGCTAGGACATCAGCCCCTAATTGTGATAACTGCAGTGAGAATGGTCAGTTTCCCTCCGTCCTTTCTCCCCACCAAAACCCTCAGTGATGCTCACAATCTTTTTTATTAGTATGCAGGAGGTTCCATCACCACTCTGTCCATCATCACTCTGCCCTCAATTCAAGAAAAATGTGCACAGTGAAAATCCTGAAATTAGAGAACACAGTCAGGGCAAAGTCACATTACCAAAGTCACTCTTTGCTTTACAAAATTATTCCAAACAGTGTTCCTTTAACTTACAAGCTCCACTAAACTAAACTTCTGAGCACTTAGCAAAACCACATCTATTTCAACTACACGGTGTTTGACAATTATTAAATTTGGAGTGTGCTTTGGGGGAGAGGAAGATAACTGTTTAATACTGAGATTTTTGTGTATGGATGATCTGGGAAATAATCAATAAAAGAAAGAGGAAACAGAAGAGTAAGTCTGAAGAAGTTGCTGACCATGATTTGGGGAGTACCGTGTGAGATATTAAGAGGAATATCGGTTGCAGACAATCTGTGGTAGCTAGAACTCAGTGGCTATGACGTAAAGAAAGCTTCAGAACTGGAGATAGAGTTTGGGAGTTTCCACAGAAAGTGATGCAAGTCCCTGAAATTGATACTTAAAGGAGAAAAGAGGACTTAATGAAGAAAGCAAAATTCTTGAGTGACATCTGTTGATAAGTCATAATGAGAGTGGGGGTAGTGGTAAGGTAAGATCAGAAAGTAGCTAGAGCCTAGCAATATATATTGTTATGGAAATGAAGGAGGTGAGTCTCAAGGAGGAAGATGGGTGTGAAGGGAAGGAGATGTGTTGGAAGAAAGTGTTAACCTTCATACAAGATGCACCTTGTCTTTCTAATACATCCAATCTCCCTTGAAAGGGAGTATTTCCTTTTTTGCCTTTCCAGGGACATAATTTATTGTTGCAATGATACTATGTAACAAACAACCACCAAACCTTAGTGATATAAAACAGTAAGCATTATTGCTCATGCATCTACAGATGAACGAGGAAAAGGGGAGATGTTGGGTGGCTAATTTAGGCTGGACTCAGCTGGGGATGGCTCTGTTCCGTGAACCTCTTATCTGCTCCTTGAACCAGTGAACTATCCAAGGTGTGGTCTCATGGCAATGACAGAGACACAACAGCACAAGCCCAAATGTTTAAGAAACTTTCAAGAGTTTCTATCACATCATGTCTGCTAACATACGATTGGCCAAGGCAAATCGTGTAATTGCACCCCACATTAAAGGATGTTGAAGACTAACTCCACCCCAGTATAAGGCCAAATGGCCAAAATCAATATCAGTGGAGCAGGGAAATATACTACTCCCATGGAAGTGAGGAGGTGAGAATAGATATTTCTGAAGAGTTACCTAGTCTACCACAAACAAAGATGGTTACTTTTAAAATTAGCAATTTAGACATAATTTAACAACAGATAGAATATGGAATAATAAAATCTAGTGATAATTCAAGATGAGTCTTTTGCCTGCCACTGTGTGACTGTGGGAACCTGCCCCAGTTTGATTCAGCACATGCTTTGTGCCAAGCACTGTGCGAAGCACTGTGGAGAAAATCAAAGATGAAAATGACATAGCATCTTCAGCCTTCAATTTGAAGAAGAGACAGTCGCATCTAAAAGTTACTATAATGAAAAGTCAAGTGTAACAATAATTGTGGGCAGGAACAAAGTTCTGTGGGCACAGAAGAGAGACCAAAAGGAATTCCTCTTCTAAGTGACTGCTTAGGGATCAAGTACAGAAAATAGAATATACTATGGCTAATTTAGGAAGAAAGGGATTTATAGAGAATTAAAGACTCACAAATCATTGGAGGGCTAAAAAGACAAATATTTCAAAGCCATGCCCCAGAACTGGGCTGCTCCTCCTGCGCCAGTCTGGTGAATTGTGAATCTGCCACAAAATGCCAGCACTAGAACTACAATCTGCCTGGCAAAAATGGATTCCTATCATTATGCCTCTTCTCCCACCTAATTCAGTTCTGCAATTATGGCTTATACTAGTGTATCTGATTGGGTAAGTCTCAACCGCATCAGATACCTTAGCTGCAAGAGAGTCTGGAAATGCATGAGCCTCTCCAGTAAAGGAAGGGACTTCATTTAGAAGGAAGTTGGATCAATGCTGAATCAATCCCTAATGTCTTCTACAGGAAGCTCAGGGAAGAATTCATCAAGAGGGTGGCATTTATACCAGGTCTTAGAAAGTGCTGCCTTATGTCAAGGATGGCATAGGATTCTGTATATGAAAGTACTTTACAGATTGTAAAGTAGCAAAGGAATGTAAAGTCTTGCTTTACAATAGAGTACAATGGAGTCCTCCTGAATGGGGTCTTTGTGGAAACCTTTTTCTCAGTAATGAGAATCTAGGACTAGTTTTAGCTTTTTCTCTCCTCCAAATCTGTATGTTCATGGAAGGCCTGTATTTATTTTTCTGTAACACTTTCTGAGTATTTACTATATTATCTTACACTGTGCTAAGCCTGGTATATCTATAATCTCATTTCGTCCTCTCTATGAAATAGATTCTATTATTACCCTCAGAGAGGGTAAGCTACTTGCTCAGCATCTCATGTTAATTAGTTAGTCAGTTAGTCAGTGGAAGAACCAGTCTGATCCTAAAGTTTTTAAGCCCGGACACTGTGGTTTGTGGTAAAGGGAAGGGAGGAAAAAGGATAAAAGGCGAAGTATAGGTAATGGAAATCTGATAAAAGGCAGAGCTGGGAGAGGCTACAAAGAGTGCCCCAGAGAAAAATTGTCAGCCTAGGAGGGGCTCTGCAGGGAGCTGGACCAAGCCTTCACAAAGAAACAAATTTAACTCAGAAAGGTGAAACATTTGGTTCATGTAACTGTGTGTGCGAGCCAAAGCTTGCGGTTCAAATGGTTGTGGAGAGAGTTCTTTGGTATTATCCAGACTGAGTTTTGCTCTTGGCTCTGCCAATAATTAGCTCTGAAACTTTTGGGACAAGTTACTGCATCTTGCCAAGCCTCATCTGTAAAATGGGTTTAATAATACCTGACTCATGGAATTGTTGAGATAACGACTGTATACCATGGTGCTCAGTACATATCAAAGTGCTTGCTAAATGTTACCTGCAATCATTGTTGATGGGTACCTGGCCTTCCCATCTTGACCTCAGCTGCTTTTTCTCACTTTTTGCTGATCTGCTGGTAGTTTGAGCAACTTTGCTGCTGGTATATTCTGTTAATAAAGAAGAAAGAGGGAAGGCTGGGTATCCAGAAGGTGTAATATAAAAAGAGAACCCTTTAAGCAAGGGTGGGAATATATTTGTAGGAGTTGTAGAATTCCTTCAAGTTCTCATAACTGTGTGCATCAAATCTATTAATCATAAGAAAAATTTGGATGATTGGAGTTCTAGGCCCACATTCCGCTTATGCATACTCTATGGGAGGGGTTAAGCCCTGGGAAATAAACAAAATGCAAACAGCAAGGCAGAAATAAAGGCAACCATTAATCCATGGGCTGTAATTATCCTCAGAATATTCACTAATGGCATTACATTAGCCTTGGCTGTACATGGCCGGAGCTCTGTGAGCAAGTACATACTTGGTCATAAAGAGGAACTGATGGGTTACTCTTTCATTTCTTTTTTAACTACCTTGCCACTTTCCATGCAAATTTTCCTGAGCATTTATGGTTTTACAGGCTTCTGATGATCTAGCCTCTGATCTGTTTCCTTTTTCACTTTTGCTAACTAATCCCTTCCTGCTTTCCTGAATCAGCTGATTTTCAAATGTCAGGCTGGGTGGGTTGATTTCAGAAGCTATATTTAAAAAGAGACCTGCCTGCATCTTTGGCTCTTTATTGGGGCACCGTACTTAAAGAGGGATTTGATAGGATCCAGGAGACCGTTTCTTATTTTCTTTTTAGATCACATCCTGGAAGCAGAAGCCCAGCCGTTCACGTGGTGTTCTGTGAGTTAAGGGCAGGCTTTCTGCTGAGATCAGAAGCTCTCAGCCTTAGTCCTGAGGTCAGCCAGGCATTGTGGCTAAAACCACCCTGGAAATGCTGAACAAAGCTGAAGAGAAAAGTTGAACCATACAGTTGTCCTTATTTCACCAGACCACACATTTTCTGGCTCTGGTAGCCCTGTTTTCTGGACATGTTCGCAACGCTCTGGTAGGAGGCTGTAATGCTGTATCAGTTAGCTATTGCTAATATAACAAGCCACTCCCAAACCAAATGGATTAAAACAGTAAGCGTTTATCACTCCTCATGAGTTTAAGATTATCTGGGTAGTTCTGCTGGTCTTGGCTGGGCTCAGTCTTTCACCTGCAGTCAACTATGGGTCCTGGAGGCAGTTCTGCTGATCGTGGCTGTGTTTGCTGCTGTAGGCTGGACCAGGATGTCCTCAGCTGGGACAACTGAGCTCTCCTCCACATGATCTCTAATCCTCCATCGGGCTATTCTGGACTCGTTCTCCTGGGAGTGGTAAGGTTCCACGAGAGCAAATGGAAGTTTGCAAAACTTCTTGAGGCCTAGGCTCAAAATTAGCACACCCTCACTTCTGCTGTTTTTTATAGACTGGAGAAAATTGTAGGACCAGCCAGATTGGAGAGGAGGTATGGTGGAGGAGTAGACTCTACCTATTGACGGGAGGAATTTCAAAGTCACATTGCAAAGAATGGTAGAGGCCCAGAGAATTAGTACTATATTTGCAATCATTCTACCACAAAGGCACCTTTCTCTATAACATGACACATTACAGAGTGTTTATGACTTGACAAGTGTTTCCACATCCAAAATCTCACCTGACTTGCCTAAGAATCCTATGAAGTCAATTTCATTCTTATCATTCCCATCTTACTTATGAGGAAACAGAGGCCCAGATCAGTAAATTAGGTACTTAATTAGGTGGAGTTGCAGTGGAGCTAGAAATTAAATTGAGTTCTTAACTGTCACCAAGCTCCATGTTGTTTTCATGGTCCATGAAAAGATGATTATATCAAAGGATGACGTGAAAAGGAATGCTTCTTGGCATAGCTAAATTGTATGTGTCCAAAGACTGGTGAGTCATTCTGTCTCTGCCAAGGCATTCCATGAAGCTCCCTCCTGCTTGGTGAATGGAGGGGCAAGTGTCTCCTGAATAGTCCAAGGTCTCTGCTGCCAGGCCTAGGTGGGGTGATCCTATGGGTGATCTGGAAGTTGAGGTCTTCATAGACATATAGGAGAAGGCTTGTGGAAGTCTACCAGTGATGCTCACACAAAAGCATCAACCATTTAAGGCTGACTTGGAACTATATATATGAATGTTGGGTATACACGTGATTACCTTTCACTCTCTTTTAGTAGGAAAAGAGAGTGTACTTTGGCACATGTTTAAATCATTTTCTCTCATGACATGTGTTTCTGGACATTTAGCTTTTGTTGCCTTCACTCATTGACTTAACAAATATTTATTGAGCATTTCAGTGTGTCAGGCACTGTTCCATGAAGGCTCTCTGTTCTCAATAAGCTTACAGTCTAATGGGGAAATACAGACAAACATATAAAGGTACTATATGTACATCTACATGTACATATATGTATACATATATAATATACATACAGATAACTATACAGCTAAACATATAAATAACTATAATATTACCATCATTCAGCAAGTGTATGTTCTCTGCAACTGCCACACCCTAATAAAAAAAACCCTGACAATTTCCTGCCCTAATGGTATTGCAAAGGAGATAGCTCTCCTAGGACAGGCACAATGCCCTAAGCAGAGGAAGAATCTTCACCAATCCTTTAACTTAATATAATTTTTTAATGTGTGAATAATCATCTTTGTATTTATTCCAGTGCTGGCTTACAGAAATTTTGGACTTGTTAAAAGTTTTACTATGTAGACGTTTTAAATTATTTCTGGTGGTTGTCTTCTTCCAAGAGCTATATTGGAACTATCCTGTTTTATTGTTGCTATTTAATAACCAGGAAAAAAAAATCCACATTCTTTAATAAATCAGGCTGGTAGTTTTGTCATGCAAACCTCTCTTTATACACCTTTGAATCAATAAATAATTATTATCTCCTGTTATATCCCAGAGAAATCTAGTTAGGATATAATTTACAGTAAGGTAAAGGTTAGTCCTTAGTATAAGTGCGAATCCTCTAGATCGAACAGTATTCTTCATCCCGGAAATCCTCTTCAGAGCTACTGTAATGCTGAAGTAGCTCTCCTTTTGTCTGCTTTCCCAGTGAAAATCTCTTGGTGTTTTGATATTTGACCATCTTATTAGTCAGTGAAAAAAATTTTTTTAATTCCTTACAAGCAAGTGAGAGACTGTTTTTCAGAAAGAAAAAAAATAAGGAAAATAAACTAGTGCCCTACAGTGTTGCCCCTCATGGCACAGAGTTAAGATCCATTTTCAGAAAAACCTGCTGGGTAATTACATCTTCTACCCTTGCCTGTTTATCTCCGTTAAACACAGTAAACTTCTCACTGCTTAATTTGCTCTGTGGACCACAGCTTTGAGAAAGCTGGAGCTCTGGGGCCGTTGAGAGTTGATGTCTGCAGTATAATTTCACAGGCAGGGTTTTTTTTTCTAATTTGGCATTCTTGGCTCATTTCCAGTCAAATATCTTCCACTCCATGAAGCTTAAATATTTAGCCATTGAGGTAATACATCGCTTATCATCTGTCAGCTAAGCTGTAGAATCTGGATCCATATTCTTGACACTCCTAGGCTCCTATAGATTCAAAAGTTTGTCATCGGCATTCCTATGAAGCTATCCTGTTCCATGTCCCTTTAGGATTTAGGCTTTATAATGCTCATCATTGTGGCTGAATGTACTCTCAAAATGTAGTCACAGCACACTCCGTTTTTCTTTCCCAAAGGAATCTGTCTTATAATATTACCTGATAATTTTAATTTCATCAGTTGGATAAAATTATAGCTTACTCCCCTAAAAGCTTGCATGTAGGTCCCTCTTTACACAGCTTGATAAAAATAAATGGTGCCCTTCCTTCCTCTTACACTACACTGGACTTGAAACCATGAAGAAAGTGGAAAACGATGGAGTCATACTTCAAAGCCAAACCAATATACCTACTTTTCTCTTTTTATTAAAAGGGTCTTTATTCATCTGGAAGCCACATATCAATCAGATGCTTTTCTACAGGAGCCTGTCTATCACTAAAATGGAGTGTATCACTTGAAAGTGGAAGATATAGAATAAAATTGATGATGCCAGTGGCCCTCAGCCCCCCTGGAGAAATTCTATGGGTGGCCATGACTTTTAGAGTGCTCCTAACAGAAAGAGATGTCATTTTAAACAATTGCTTCCTCTTCTCTGATTATTCAAGATTCTAGGTACCTTTTCCTTTTCTGCAGTGCCCACTAAAATGAAGGTGCTGAGTGAGGAACCTCATAAGTGGATTAAAATGTAAAGGAAACTAGCCTGTTTTCTTCTAACTTATGAGTTCGCTAAAGATTACACAGGAACACGTGACCTTAGAGTTTAATAGTTCAGAAGCAAAGGAGAGGTACTTTATATTTGGGCTACTAGATTCACATTGGTTTCCTCATATTACTGTTCAAATATCAGTTGGGGCCTCCTGTAAACCTCATCTCATAGGTAAATATGGGGTTAAGAGAGTGAAGTTAAGTATTGCTCAGGAGAAGGACTAACAAGTTATCCTTTAAGTTCTGTTGGTCTTTGGTTTTTTTGCTGGACAAACTCAATGATGGTGGGTGGGAAAAGGGTTTCCCATTCATCACTCTTCTACAAGAAACCATCCTTCCTTAACAGTTTCTTTTTAGATTGAAAAAATGACTACCTGAGAGAGTATTATATTCTGTTTTACCTAAAAGTTAATATTAAGAACATTTAAAAATAAACAACAAGCAAAGCCCCCAATTCACCAAGATAAATGAGCAAAATTCATATTGTATACAAACCTGTGACTGTGTTTTTAAAGATGTACTTGCAACTAGGAAAGCTGCTTTTGAGGAAGGACTTCTGAGTCGAAGGAATGAACGTCAGAGAGAAAAATGCTGTTACGTGTAGAGCATGTAATGTAAATTGAAACTGTTTCCACTCACACAATCTGAAGGCAATTTCCTTCCACTTGCATGCAATTAGAGGTGGGTCTTTGGAGTGTGGTTAATATTTCACAAGGTTACTTAGCAGATTGATATCGCAGAGTCAGTAAATCACTGTCTCACCAATAAGAGAAAACATTGCATTTGTCTATTGGCAACGACAGTGGTTTTTAAACAGAAGTTGGTTTAAGAAGATGCCTAGTATGACTCTCCTTTAGGAATCTGAATAAACTTAAAATTTAATCCTTAAGTACGTACTGATGATAGAGTGTTCTAGACCGATTGAAGTTGATGAGAATGCAGATTCTCAGTTCTTAGCTGAGTTTGACGGTCCAACCAGTTTGTCATCATCCACTTATACTGGTTTGACTTCCACCTACCTTTTGCAGCAGTTATTTTTTGAGATTTTAAGAAATGATTATTTTATTAAAACTTAAATAGAACAAAATACTAATCTCTACACAGTTGGATTGTTTTCACATGTCATGGTGAGAGAGGAAAGATAATCTTCCCTCTACCCTTCTAGGTTCTTTGTTGAGAGATCCTTATAATAAAAGACGGATTAACAGGAGAAAAACACACAGAAGTTTAATAACATGTATACCTCCTGTATACATGGGAGAGACCCAAGAAAATTAAGTCACTCCGCAAAATAGCCCAAGCCACCACCTTAAATACCATCTATAACTAAAGACAAAAAAAGACATTGGGGGTGGGAAGTCAATTATGGGAGGTAACCAGGAAAAACAGAGTAAACAAGGGTAAGGTTGTTATGCAGATTTAAATCCTTGCCTTTTCCATTGATAAGGATTTCTAGAGGTTGAGTCATCCCCCTCTTAATGGTACAGAGAGGGACACACCCTTATAAATGGAGATTTCCCTCATGAATGTATAGGATACTTATAAAAGGATAATTTCTATTCATTTTTTAGGGTTTTCCCTGTGTCTGGTGTTTCTAAAAATTAATCAGCCTAAAATAATCCTTATGCCAAAGATTCATGTTTGGGGGTGACAAATTCTGGTCCTCTTCATCATTAACATCTCTCAAATGTTAACTAACAAACCTTTGAGTTCCAACACTTTCTAGAAACCCACAAATGATCTGAGAGATGGAGAAGGTTTCTTCTAGAACAATTCATGTTGCACTTCAGCTACAGTCATCCTGCTGTGGAGTGTGCTCCAATGATAACTACCAGGGGAAGAGGTTGAGAGAGAAAGGACAGGGAATCAGTCACTTATAACTCCTTGAGACTTAATGAAGCCAGTAGTGTCCCATGGAATCCTTATTACCAGGGCTATCCGAAATTTATAGTAACTGTAGTAACTTATCAGATGCAGGGCATTCTTCAAAAGCTGAGATTGGCTGTGGCACAGCCTCCACTAATGTTATTCCTGTCATCTTTGACCATAAATTTCTACACCTCCATGCAAAGCGCACCCCTTCAATGGATTTTGTGCTTAAACTGCAACTTGGAACTGTTAGATAGGCAGAGGTGGGCCCTACAGTGTCTAAAATGAAAATTAAACTTGGTCTCATGCCAGCCTGGGCTAGTACTCAGTTTGTGAATCTGGCCTCCCTTAAATTTAAAAGAAGAGCACGCTGTTGGTAATAACCCTGAAATTATCTGAGAAAACCCCATGCACAGCACCACCTCAGGGCCACCTGTTTTGCTCAAGCTCCTCAGTGAAGTCCTCGGTCAGGTCCCTTTTGTGTGCGGAGTGAGAAGCCACAACAGCGCTCTAATGAAATCGGTTTCAGTGGACAGGCTGGGCGGCCTTTGGAAGCCTTCCGCCTGCTGGGTTTAATTTCAAAATCTCAGCCTGTCTTATTCAGACGCCGTGGGCAAGGCTCTTTTTTTGTTGTTCTTTTCATCCTTGGCTTCATTACTCTTTGCCATTCACTTTTTGGGAAGAGAGGGGAACAAAATTGGTTAAAGGTGCAGAGGGAAGCTGGGTTTAGCTTTGCTGTTTAATCCTCCTGTGACAAAAACCAGCGGAAGTTTTCAAGGGGTTTCCTCTAAAACTAGGAACAGTGAAATGGTAAGACCATTGGGGACCGCCAGTGCCACAGAAATCTAATTGAGTTTCTCAGTACGCATTTATGGGACACAGCTGTAGGAAAAACTAGATTGGGAAGCGGGAGAAGATAGCCCCTCAAATCATTTCTCTTTAAATTTTCCTGTTAACCTATTTTTCCCAGATACTTCATTCAAAATCTGGAGGGCTTTTTTTCTCTTTTGCTTGGTATATTCAGTTTGCCTAAGAAATAGTTCTTTACTTCTTTCTCTACCAAAGCACATTTCCCTTTACATTTGCTGCAAAAGTTGACCTTGTGGTACAGATGATGTCCTGTGTCTTCCAAAAATGTGTAAAATAGATAATGTTCTATTGATTTTAGGCTCTGCCAGGCCCTAACATTCATTGTAAGTAAAAAATGAGCTCTCAAGTCAGGCAAATAAATCAGCATTTATTTTGAGTCAAGATGAAAATAAATTAGTTTGAATAAGATACTGATTTAAATCAAGCAATATGAAACCAAGAACAAATTACGTGTATATTGTGTCTATGTGTATTGCTAATATGGGCAATTAGTTGTAGCAATTGTGGCAAAAGATTGGCCACAGGGAGAAAGAAAGGGAGCAATACAAGTTTTTGCCCAGTAGGTTAGTCCATCCTTTGAAAGTATAAATTGGTGCCCTCTCAGTAGCAGCTATGACATTTCACACAGTCTCCCCTTTGGAATGCTGTGTGGGTATCTCAGTAGACCTGGCATTTTGGAAGCCTAAGCAGAGGGAGACCGACAGTGCTGGTGGTGCCAGTGGATGATTATCCAGTGCATCAGGGCCACTTGTCCACTCCATTCACTTACACAGCATTCATAAGACAGGCTGTTGGTATGCGTCAGGTGACTAGACAGTGTATTGCCCAACTCAGGCCACTTTTGAAAGTGAAATGGATGCTGTTAATAATTACACCAGAGAAACATGCACAAATAAGGACTCTTTGGAGCAAACCAGCATCCCTAGTTGTATGCTCTTTCTATTGTAATTTTAACCCCTTCTCTCCCATTCATGAAAGCATGTCAGAACAGGAGTGAGAGGGATGTTATATGAGGATAATCTGAAATGTCCTCTAACCTACTTTGAAGAACAAGGAAGAGGAGTTACTTGCAAATTCCTGTACTTTTAACCTGCTTAATAATAAGTAACCTACATACCACACAGCCAATTGAGTACCAGCAATATCTCCTGACCTTTGTCAAAGCATTCTTTTCCATCAGCCCTGATCATTGGCTGTAAAACACCATGTCTTAAATCTCCATCACTTTTTCTACTTCAGTTTATGGTATTTAACCCATTTTGTTTCATACGATAGTCACTTTTATGTTTTCTTACCCCTCCCTGAAAGGTGACTGTTACTCCCCATTACTCCTTATTAGGGTGCCTCAGCAGCTTATTTGTATTAGATGCTGAGCTGGAGCAAGTAACAAGGGACTGTGGAATTCTAAACCACTAAGCAGAGGCAGCCCGCCCTTCTACCTGCCTGCAGGTGCCTTGCAGGAGTTTCCTAGAAGATTGAAAATATTGCCAGATAAAAACTTCCCCTCCCTATTAGTTAAAAGACTACAAATAAACATAAGGAAAGCACAGCTGAGATGTTTGAAAACTCCTCTATTCTCTAAGTTCAAAGTAAGTTCAATTGGTTTAAAGTGTTATGTTCTTGGAGAAATGTCCCAAGATACAACTGTTGCTGAAAGTAAGTGTGGGTTGGTCAGTGCATGGCTGGATTAAGGTAGTGATAGCTAATTAGCCATTCATCAAACAATGGAAGAGCTGGAAGGAGAAAGTGAGAGCCGTCTAGCCTTCTGGTCAGTCTTTTCTTCTGATTACAGACAGAAGACCAAGGGTATCATGGAAGCTCACGATCTTCCCCGTGCCCTCTAATTGAGGCTTGGAGACCCGGTGGACGCTTTCTTGCTTCATCTAAAAAGGGATACCCAGCAGCATGGGCAACACAAATACAGCCTTTGGTTCCATTTAAAGTAGCTAGAATCAGTTATTCATAGAAACTGTGGTGCCCCAAATGGCAAACTGACCATGTACCTTCAGAGCAACAGCTAGAAATAACAAAACAAGCTTATAATCAAGAATGGTGACGTGAATTTTCCGAACATCAAAATAAGACAATGATCATTTGTTAGAAACTATTGATCGTTAATTATGGTAAGAGTCCTACAGTATTGAGCTGGGCTGGGGGGAGGGGGGTTGTTGTTTTGCTTTACTTTTTTCCCCCTGTGGGAAGTATAGACAGTCACATAACATTTATTCAATCCCAAAAGCACATAGATCAGTGTTCTGAGGGGTGTAACATGAAATGTGGAATTGAGAAGTTCAAAATAAATAAATAAATAAATAAATAAATAAACAGAGGCACCATTTTATATAGAAGAATTCAAAATGTAATAATTGAATTATATTCAACTTTCTTTCCCAGTTAAAAATCCTAGCTGACAGCTCTAGTTATAGAATAATGTCATATTTATTCAGTGCTTTTTGTGTGCAGCACACTGTGAAATAGGTACTATTGGTACTGATTTTCTGGCAATAAAAGCTATTGAGTCTAGAATAAAATTTTTAATTTTTTGATAGCTAAGGCCTCTGACACATATACTGTTTAACCAAAAAACGCCATGACTGACAGATGCATGTCTGAAAATCCAGCGCCCTGGCATCTTTCTTGCCAAACCCTTTAGTGCCATTTTCAGATGCTGACTTTCTGGCAGAAGTAGACTATTGATTGGGCTGACTCCATGGGGTATTTTTACATCCTTACCATAGTCAATGAGAAGTGCTGAGAGAAGAAACTGACTATTCTATCCCAAGAGGCAGGTGGGATAATGAGCTGAATCTGGTCTGTGCTCAAGTACACACTGGTCATTCTGTTTTGCTTTTACCCTAACTTAAAAAAAAACTCACACCATCATTCATTTCAGAACCATTTAAAATAGTCTGAAAGGAGGCATTAAACCAATTGAATCAGAATTTGGCTTGAGATTTTTCTTTCTACGTTCATGCACTTCCTCAAATCCTTCACTAGATGGTGTTCCAAATCAATCCATAGTCCTTAGACCATTGCTTTGGTCCAGGAGGAACGGGGAAAACACAAAGCCGTCCCTGTGACTCATCTGCCTCCCTTCTTCTGACTTCAAGAATGACTGGACCTTTCACAGCTATCCAGTGAGTGATTAGATCTGAATATTGTTGAACTGTTTTTGCGAGCCATGCTTGTTAATATTTTGTGGGTGGTTCTGACAGGAGGCATTTTCCTTGTGATTGGCAGGAAGCCTTGCTAGACCCATCATTAGTGGCCCCCGTGATCTAGCTGGTGCTGTGAATCAGGAGCAAATTTGTTTTAACTCCCTGGTAGAGACAGTCAGTTCAAACCACAGGCCACAATCCTGACAGGAACTGAAATCCAAGTTGGGTGAGTGGGGTGGACACATGAGTAATGAATAGAATGTATTTACACAATATGATAGACCAGTGGAAATATATAAACCCTGTGCGCTCTTATGTAAATCTTCCATGTTGCCTTAGATATGGCCGTGTCTAGAGTCTTCATTTCAAAGAAAGTGATAAATTAATGTTTTTGTAAATACTGAAAATTCATTTGGCACACAAAATATATTGGAGACTATCTTTCCAAGGGCAACTGGATTTGAAGATTCTGCAAAAACTGTCCAAAGAGATGTATGAACAGATGTGAATTTATCCTTCACCAGAATTAATGCGTGTTTAGATTCAGACTCTACTTAATTCCACAGTTCTCTTGCTCTCTCCTCCCCTTCTGCTCAATTATTCAGATAGCTAAACACACCATCATTTTGACAGCTATATATGCAGTTGGTTCATCCTTGGCAGTAACCAAGGAGACTGAATTTTTTCATGACATGTTTGAGATCTGTAGGCAGCTCCATGGGAAAAAAGAACTTCTAGACAATGCAACGGATTGTGTGTTAAAATCCCTGGGAGGGAACAGTGGCCTGGTTCCACTTGTGATCATTTGGCTGTCAACTAAGCAGAGCAGAGCTGGAATCTAATTGACGGGTCTGATGGTATGCTTCGTGTTCAAGGCTTAGTTCAGGTCTGCGATGATGAAAATCATCTGAGGGGTACAGAGAAAAATGCAGGAACCTGAAAGTTACCACCATGTTGTAGAGACATCCCTATAGAGCTGCAATAATTTTACAAGGTACCAAAAAGGGCCTGTGAGGATAAAGAATGGAAAATTCCTGGCCTCAATTGTATCCTTTCACTGAGGAATTTTTCAGTCCTTGTCTGCCCTGTAGTGCTCAAACTCACACTATTTCATTTTCACTTCCCTGCATTGCTGGCCCTCAGGAACACGGAAATACAATAGAGTATGATTTTGTACATCTGATAGTGCTGGTTCATTTTTTTCAAATATTTGAATTGCAATTTTTATTGACAGTTATTTTAATGACAAGTTTTTTTTTTGCATCCCCAAATTAGACCTCATTTTAATTTGTTGATATTCCTGAGTGTGAGATGTCTGATGAGCCAAGATTAGATACTATTCTCAGCTGACGGAAAAGTACAAAGTAGAAAGAGAAAGAAGCTTCTCACAAGCAAAGCTAACCCACCTGTCACCTTATGGCCCAATGAGCTATGCCCTGGTACCATTTTCCATGCCTACCTGAAAATACTTAAGGTGATGACTATTTGCATCTCTCATGTTCTTCATGTTCCTTTAATAAGGAGGTTCCCATACTTGGCTTCACATGAGAAACACAGGAAAATTTTGGTAAAAATCATATTCCCAGGCCCAACTTCTTAGAGATTGGAGATTCCATAGGTCTGCAGTGAGTGGTGCCCTAAAATCTGTATTTTTAACAAACATCTCCAGATGATTCCAAGGCAATTTCTCCACAATCTGGAAACACTAAACAGAGTGATTCAGTGCCTGGTGCAAATGCTACTATCTCCACCACCGGCTCAATTTGAATTATGTTAACATTAGGATTAAGTGAGTATTAAGTTGTTTCTCTGTTCTATATTCCCTCCAGCACATGTTTATTCAAGCACACAACCATACTATACGACCTCAGAGCAATTTCACTTACCTTGAAAATCTCCCTTACTCTGTGAATAAGTGGAAGCCTCCCTAAGCAAATACCTAATTTTTAGAGAAGATGAGTTCTACATTTCTTTTTATACCAGTTCAGGAGGAAGGTGTTCACCCCTGCCTTGATGTCTTATGAGGGAACTGTGATAGATTTGATGCATGTCAGATTATCTATCTCATGGACAGAAAAGACACTGTGTGGTTGTGAATCCCATTGGCCATTATTTTGACAGTAGAAGAAATGGAAAGAATGGGAGGAGGATTTTTGTATTTTAGGGCAAGGTGAACTTCAGGGTAGGGCTGAAAGATAAATTTAAAATGTTAAATCAAGCAGAAAATGTATTGGAAAAGTAAATATGCTTTTATCTGGTGGTATTTAAACTTACAGGCAGTAAAAAGTGACAATCTCAACAATTGTCACTTTGGCCCATGCACCAAAGATGGTGGATATTGGCCATGGGCTCCTGAGCATATTTGATCCTAATTATTTATGGTAGAAGACATTTAACAGAACATAGAGCAACATATTGAGATTCATTGCTTTTTGAAAGAAAACTTGACTTCCTAGTCTGAGTGTAATAAATCACAAAACTGACTTCTATTTAATTGAGCAGATAGTATTGAGATTTTCTTTCCTACCCCTTATCCATGCAGGACAGAGCCCTAATGCAAGATGTTGGGAATTTCATGACTTTGGTGTAGAGCACAGAATTATTATTTATTATTCAAAATATGCTCCTGAATTGAAAAGAAAGCATTTCTCTGTTAGGTCAATATAATTAGGAATCTAATTAATGGACATGTAAATCATGACATATATTAATATTTATTCTTAGTTATCATGAGTTTGTCTTATCAAACCAATTGCTCAGCAAATGTTGACTTAAAGGATTCTTGCTTCACCTCATTACTGTTTGACCTCATTCATTAACTTGGCACGCATTAAACAGGCCTTCACTGAGAATCCACTCTGAGTTTTGTATAGCAGGACAGAGAAAGATGAAAGGAATAGAAACTCATTGAGTGCTTACTTACTGGCACTTTATATTTCATCTGAATTAATTCCTACAAAAACCTATGAAGTTGTTTTTATTGTCTGTTTTTTACATATGGGAAAACCGAGGAATTATCTATGTCTTTCAGTGGCCATGGAGCAGCTTTTGATGTTAAAACAATACAACTGTGGTTGTAAAACATTAGGCTTGTTTTAAGATTTTTTTTGTTTGTGTGTTTTTTTTTTTTTTAATTTTCTTATGCTATGGCAGGGATCAGCCTGAGGCCAAATCCAGTCCGTTACCTATTTTTGCAAATAAAGTTTTACTGGAACACAGCTACACTCACATGTGTTCTGCTGTCTGTGGCTTCTGTAGATTGATACTATCTCTCTATGACTTTTATGATGGCAGATACTCACTGAATAACAGCTTAGAATCGTAGATCATTGCTTTGACTTTACCTATGGAAATCTAAGTGCATGATTATCTTCAGGGTTTGAGGCTTTAGTCTCCAGTGTCTAACGCAGAGAAAACTTATTACAGCCAAACTTTCAAACAAATGGGAGTACCTTAGCTTCCTTTAAAATGGGACTCATCCTACATCTGGCCTAATACATGTTAGTTTGAGTTGTATTAATTAGATTTCACTTAGTTATGCCACAGCAACAAATGAGCCCTCCCTCTCAAACTCAGTGGTTTATGATAACAAAGGTTTATTTCCTCAACACATTTCATGTCTACTTCATGTCTAGTGGCAGCTCTGCTCTGCCCCATGGTCTAAAGACCATGGTTGAAACCCAACGTCCCCGCGAAGGAGGAGCCCCTCCCTGAGACATGCCATTCTCACAGCAAAGGGAAAGGAGGAAAGGGCTGGAAGAAACACACAATGGTTCTTAAAGTTTCAGCTCAGAATTGATCACATGACAATGGAATGGAGATACATACTCCTGCTACAGGGAGGCACTGCAGGTTACCAGGCAAAGGCAAGGATACATACTCTTGAAGCAAGAAGGACATTTGAATAATTGAAAATAATAAGAAAATCTACTGCGGGCCATAACAATCAATTCCCTATCTGCCAACTAGAAAACATCCATCCTCCTAACCATCACTTAGGTGATCAGAGTGTTGTGCAGTTTCGGCATTATTGCTTTCTGTAAGCACCTCACTATCCCATCCCTCTTCTGGATAGACTATTGCTCTGTCTTTTCTTCTAGCAACCCAGCCTTACCTCATCTTCCAGCATGTGTTTCTGTTTTTCTTTCTGAGGTGAGCGCCTATGACTTGACAAATAATTGATGGTGTAGTAAAAGCAGGCCCAGTCAACAGCTTTTGATTTGCTCCCATCAATAGGTATGCACTATTCTGAGGCACTTCGACTGACTCTTCCAGGTCTCTGCCTTCCATTTGTCAGGCTTGTAAAGTAGAACGTAAAATCACCTAAAAAGCTGCCTTGTGATGTAAGTTTCAGTTTCCTTTTTAAAGAAAGCTGACCTCTTTGTAAGCCTAAAGATGAAAGTTGCCAGTTGAATGCAGATATTTTTGGCTCTTCTGCCTGGAGGTCAGTGAAGTAGAACAAGATATTAAAGATACTTCCCCAAACTGGGTCAGAACTGTGTTAAAAGACGAGGGGATTATTTCAGGAAGCCACACAATAATCCACTCACACAGGTTGAAAAACTTAATTTAGGTAGCATTTTTGGACTCCAAAAAGCTGTGTGAAGAGATGGGTTAGCCCGCCAGGGTAGCGCACGGGATCGCCACACAGGTTCTGTTTTTAGTGTTCCATTCAGCAGAACTCCATTATTGCAAAAGCAGGTTTTTAAAAGCAGTTTCATCATTTTCTACCTATCTCTGAGCATGTAAATCAAGAAAGTAATCCAAAATTATTTCTCCCACCTAAAATAGAGCAAGAAAAAAGCTCTTAGGAATCTACTAAAATACGTGTTGAATGACCTTCAAAATTAATGTTAAGACTTAGAGGTTGCATCATGGTTATATTCTCTTGTTTGTTTATATGATGCATTAGATTAATATTAAACTCAGAAAGTCTTCTCGTTAAACTCAGTAACAAATTAGGAACACCTGCCCTCACTGTTGTGTGTGGAGGTTGTCCTGGGAGTGCTAGTCAATGCAATGACCAGAAAGAGGCATGAGCTTTGAAATATTTTAAAGGAGAAGACTCAAATGCATTCATTTTTGTTTTATTTTTGCTGAGGAAGATTCACTCTTAGCTAACATCCATTGTCAATCTTCCTCTTTTTGCTTCAGGAAGATTCGCCCTGAGCTAACACCTGTGCCACTCTTCCTCTTTTTTGTATGTGGTTCGCTGCCACAGCATGGCCACTGACGACTATAGGTCCATGCCCAGGAACCGAACCCAGGCCACCAAAGCTGAGTGCACCAAACTTAACCACTAGGCCATGGGGCCAGCCACTGCAAGTGCATTCGTTTTAGATTGTGTGATTGTGTATGTATAAAGCCCAAGAGCATCAAATAAATAACTTTAAGAAATTTGCTATAGTGATATAAAAAGTTGACTATCTCAAAATTATTTTTCTTACGTACAGAGTAAGAAACTAGGAGGTAGAAAATTGAAATTTATGTTAGAAGGCAGCTTTTTATTCAGAATAATTTCATCACCACAATACCAAAAAACACATTCAATAACTAAGAGTTAACTTAAATAAAGTATAGAACCCATGGAAGAAAACTATAAAACTTGAAGGCCAAAAAAAAAAAACTCTTAATGTTATAGTAACAATTTCTGTTTTGCAAATTATTTCAAATGTAGCAGCTTTAAACAGCCATTTTATTGTGCTCATGGATTCTGTGGGTTAGAGCATAGAGGGAATACGATGTCTTGAGCCTCATCTGGGAAGACTAAATAGCTGTGAGTGAGTCAGTGGCTGGGACTGGAATATTCTGAAAGCATCTTTACTCACAAGTTTGATGGTTGATGCTGGCCCTTTGCTGGGACCTCGTTTGGGACTGTCAACCAGAACACCTACCTGAGGGCTCTCCAGCTTGTCTAGGATTCCTTATGGTGTGGTGGGCTCAGGATAGTCAGACTTCAAAAAGTGAGTGTTCCTGAGATCCAGCTGGACACTCCACCTCTCCTGACCTCAACTCAGGCCACGCAGAGTCCACTGCATCCTGCTGGTAACTAACCTGCCAACCCACAACAAACCCTCTGCAATTCGGAAAATCTCTTGGAGAGGAGTGCCAAAGCATTTGCATCCGTATTTTTTAAAACCACCTCATTTAGAAACTGAAAAACACCATAATTCTAGATGAGAAGATTAATTTTCCATAGTTAATAAATAGGCTTAATATAATTCTAGTCATATTAATGGAAGGTTTGCTTTTTTAAATTTCTCAAGCGTGTTTCTAGATATCATCTAAGAGACTAAATGGGTAATAATAAGTAAGAAGATTTTAAGAAGGATGGATACTAAAAGGAGAGTTGCCCTCTCAAGCAGTTTAACATTTTATAGCATTACAATAAATAAAACAGCTTGGATTCTCCCAAGCACAGACATGTTAATATTACAGAATAGAAAGCTCAGACCCAAGTGTTCTTGGAATCATACATGTTCTCAGTACATACTGGAAAGGCAGGCTTATTCCATCACTGGTTTTGAGAATCCTAGTTAAAAGTGGGGTTATAGGGAGCATATCTAATTTATGCAAGGTACCAATGGAATGTTCAAATGGATTAAAAGCTTTAAGTATCAAAATCAAATGAGAAAAAAGTATTTATTTAATCTTGGTATAGAAAAGGTTTTCCAAGTCGAACATCATATGTATAGTTGATAGGTCTAATTATATAAATATTAAAACTATACATGAAATAACTAAAAAGTAAAATTAAAAGCAGATAAATAACTTGCAACATGTAAAGCAATCAGATAGTTAAAGTTCTTAATGATAAAGGATTCTTTTAAATCACTAAGAAAAAGATGAGCACCCAAAATGGGCAAAGAACTTGAAGAAGCAGTTCGCAAAAGGAAGATGTTCGAATGGCCAGTGCAGAAGTTGAAACCCTGGGAGTGATTACAGGAGAGAAGCATATAGGTGTGGAATAATGATTACCCGCAAGACGCAAGAGAGCCCTTTGATTGGAAAGTGACATGGATTTTTATGGCACTGTACTTGAGACATACTTGAGGTTCAATTATGTGAAATATTTATTGCTTATTATTATTCTACTTGAACATGACTTGACAACGTAAGACATCCTTAACTCTTAAGCAAAAGAAGCTTGGGTTTAGCAAAGCAAGCTGTTTCTCTGTGCCTTTTTCTCAGTTTCCCCAACTTGGTCAAGAATGTCAGACTCCAAGAGCTCCTCTCTCCCTTTAGACTTGGCAGGTAGAAGCGTTCCCTGGGCCACCATCTTGAGGGCTATTTTTCAGCTATTCAAAAATGATAGATCGTGAATAATGATAAAAATAAATACATTGACAATCGAACTCAAACTTGGTCTTTTTAAATGGCAGAGCCCTTGCTGTCAAACAAACTCTTACATAGAATTCCAGTACATAAGACAGGTAAAGTGGGGCTTGGTTTAGGCCGAGAAGGGCCCTGTCTGCTTTGCCTCCTTCCTGCCCCCTGTGGCAGGCTCTCTCCCCCTCCACAGCACACTGTAGCCTGTAGCCCTCTGGAACACAACTGGACCACCATGACTTCGAGGAAAAAGCAACTTCCGATTTTAAACACTGAGTTAAAGAGTATTGAGCGAGCTCCCTAACAAAGAACGTATAATTCACTTTTGTTAATTTGCTCAAAATGTGCAAACCTAAAGCATTTTATTACTTATGTAAACTGTCTGGATTGCTGTTAAAAGCCATTGCTTAATATTTACAGCATTAATTGTAAAAACCCTTTATGAGTATTTATACCGATTTCAATGAGGAACACCTAACACTTAACATTTTCTCAATATTTTTATGAGTAATACAGGAACAATAATTATTTTTAAATACCCTCATGGTAGCTCTCTTTGATTCAGTAAAAAATAAAGTACATAAACATATGACTTTAAAAGTTCAGATTTTGCCTCTGAGGTTGAAATACCAGGCATTTTAGGATGCACTAGAGCTGAATAAAGAAATGCAGTGAAAAGATATGAAAACTGCTTATAAATAGAGATGCAAAGAAAAGCCACAGGGAGAGGTGGGAGTATGTCGTGTGCAACTAACTTTTGGATGAACAATGAACATCTGTGTTTCACTTGACCAAAAAAAGGTCAAAAAGGCAATTTGGACTTCAGTTTACTCCAGGAGCAAATAATCAGTGCACAAAAACGATAAACAAGATAAGGATGCAGGTGGGTGGGTGCAGGAGGGTGGGTGCAAGCCGGTGGGCACCCCACCGAGGTGTAGTTTGAAGGCCTTGGCAGCCTGTGTGGAGCAAGGTGTCTCTTAGGACAGAGCAGCATAGCACCGTGGGATCACTTCCTTTTTATTCTCTGCCTTGTCAGGCCCCAGAATCTACTATAAAAACCAATAATTCTGCTGCTCAGGAAGCTAAGCTTCCCAATCTATTATGCAGGTTCTGTGCCTTAAAATTCTTACTGTGCCAACACTGGGACCACCTCCACATCTGTGCCTGTGCCACTAGGTACGGGTTTTGCATTTATACCCCAAAAAGCTGTTATACTCTAACAGCCAGTTAGAAGCTTATTGGCATGTAATGAATCAAAAGAGAATTTCAGCTGCTAATTGCCCATTGCCAAATATCAAAAGGGAATAGGATTCTCAGGGAAAGTTACCCTGAGAAAAGCTGTGGGAAAAGGAGTCAGAATTGTCATCCTCTGTAGGATGCTTTTCAGGTGCTCCTTGTCTCACTGAATGTGTGGGTGACATGCGAATACAGCATCTGTGTGGCTGAAAACTGGTGAATCCGAGCTGCTTACGGTAGTGGGCAGTAGTGCTGGGGCCAACCCGAGGGTCACCAAGCTGTGTCCTCGCTAAACTGGACAGATGCAGTAATTAGAAATATTGGACCACTGCCAAGAGGACCTAGAGAGAGACCTGGGACTACTCATTTTCTCCTCTCAGATGGAGTGATACTCTTTGAATATGTTAAGAATCTTTGAGTAATCATTTCACGATGTACAGTATTTCAAAACATCACATTGTACTCCGTAAACGTATACAGTTTTTGTCAATCATACCTCAGTAAAGTTGGGGAAAAGTAAGATAAGAATAAGACCTAAATAAAAAAGAATCTAAGGGAAGCCAAACGAAGTACTTTTTGCCTCTGAGGATCCTATTTACTTTGCTGACTCATCAATTTAGTCATCTGTTCTGGACCAAGGTTAAGAACTCGTGAGAGAAATTGAAATAATCCAGAAGTGTCAAGACAAACTGTAGAAGGTGTCCCTGGAACACATGGGGCTCCTGACCAGTGTTTCTCAACAAGGGCATCAGTAGCATTTTGGGCAACATGACATCTTCCTTAGGCAGCTTTAGTCTAAATGATGTGGAGTGTTTGGCACCCTTGACCTTTGGGCATTAAATGCAAGCAGCACCCTGCAGTCATTGCAACAACCAGAAATGCTTAGACACATTTCCAAATGCCCTAGAGAGGTGGTACCACCTCTGGCAGAGAATTACCGAATAACTTGTCATTTTAAGGAACAATATAGGAATCTCTCAACATGGGCTAAAAGTTGGGAGTTGGCCCACTACAGTTACTGAGGAGCTGTTAGCTCAGATGGCTGCTGTGACACAATTGGGTATTAAGTTTTTGCTTTATAGAGTATGTAAAACGTTTATTGTGTCCATTCTTCAGCTAAAGCATTCAGTTCAGTTTGGTTTATTTTTATGGCTGTCATTTCAGCTGCCGTGAATACATGACTGACATTACGTTTATTGGAATTGCTGTCATCATCATTTCTATGTTGTAAACACCAAATGTGAAGCTAGCTGTGTTCTTCAGTCTTTCTGGGATTCTAAGCTCGTCATTTTTGTGGCTTTGCTCATCAGCATCGGAAAGGGTATAAACAGGGCGGTTCTTCTAAGTTGAAGCACTTTTTTATTTTGTGCATGTCTGCTTTTGAGATATACTCTGGAGGAAAATAAGGGTAAAAATCCATATTTGAAAAAAGGTATACCCGGTCAAAGTGTGGCCTGTTTCTCCATGTTCTGCCAAGCTGAAATGATCTCTTAGATGTGTATGATTTCATGGGCTATAGACCATCAATTTTACATAATTTAAGCTCAAGAGACTTATATCAATGCAACTCGTCTCTAAATTATAGGGGGAGGATATCAGGGGAAATGAGTGAGGGTCGTGCAAAAGAGTAAAAGAGGAATTGTGCAGGTAAGGAATGGCAGAAAATATATTAGAAGAGGCAAATTGACTCTTCAAGCAATCAAAACAAAGAGTTTCATTCATTGTTTCCTGGGTTATAGTTTAGTGTTTCAAACACTTTACCAGGTTTTACGATTAACAGAAAAGTTGGCTAGCAACTGCTTTGAAGGTCACTGGTTTATTATAAAATAGACTTAAGCAATTCCAGAAGGAGAGATTCCCAATCTCATCTCCCTTCATCTCTCAAAATTGTTTTTCCTGTCCAAAACACCTCCCACCGCCTACCTCACCATTACCTCTTCCAAAGTCCTAGTTAAGGACTGTCATTCTCCATGTTCCAAAGCTTGCATCGTGATAGCAAGAACTTGAGGTGCCTGGTAAATATATAGCCCACCACACCTATCCTGTCAAGATTCAAATTTAGTTGCTCTGGACTGGGGCCTGGAGCCAGGTGATTTGTATCCTCAGGTACATTTGGAAAGTATCTCATAGTGCCCTTTGACCTTCCTTTGATAAAAATATAAGTGGCAGGACAGCACAAGGAGACTGTACAATTTTGGACACAAGCTCATGAAGAGAGGGACAAATGACCTTTTCAGTATATGACCTTTTCACATATCCAAAGAAGAAGTAAATTTTTTACTTATAAAATATTTCTATATTCTGCAAAATGCTTTCACAACACATAGAAATTTCTAGAATACAGTAGAAACTCATCCCTGCCCACGATACATTTCAGTGGAAAGCTTCTCTCCCCACCCAACCCCCACCAAACTGCCAAGATAATCAACAACTGTCTTACTTTTTGAAGGAAAAAAAGACTTGACTTTGTCAATTTTTGTCCCAGTTTGAAAAAAATCTGGAACTTAAATAGAAGATTAACATAGAAGTGGCATACATGAGGTGCAAGATTTAATTTCCAAAACTGCTCATTTACAACCTCTCAAAATTATTTAAATACGGTTTAGATGCTTTTGGGAGAAAAGATAAATTACGAGTCATATTTTCTCAGCACTTTCAAATGCTATATCTCAAGGGATAATAATGAAATAGTATAATAAAAGACTAGGTGTGAATGTAAATTGATTAAAAACAAATTCATTTTAAGAAATTAATAATACTAGTTTGTATTATTGAGTACCTAGCAGATGCCAAACCCTATGCTTGGTGCATTCATATATATTATTTCATTTAGTACACATAACAATCCTCCAGGGGATTAGCAGTTCCAAATAGAAGAGGAATATGTGTCCCAGAGGAGGTAAATATTTACCCAAAGTCACATAAAATTTCAGGCACTGGGTCCCAGATCGGTCTAAACCAGTCTGTTGGTCTATGTATGGCTAGTCTAAATCTTATAACTGGCACCTAAACTGAGACATTTGTAACAGTGAAAACGGATGCTGTTGATAATTACAGGTGTAAATTGAGTCTGTCCTGAGGAAACTGGATATTTAGTCACTCTAGTGTGAACAGAGCTGGTTTATTCAATCAACAGGCAAAGTAAGCATAAGGAGCATAGGAATTGAATAGGGGCATGTAAAAATAGTTGCTAGCTTTTGAAAATGGCTCCAAAATACAAAAGAAAAACTGCAAAATCAGACATAAAGAAAGATAACATTATCTTTGTCAACTACAACTCAACTGAAATCTTCTATAATTATGCATGAGTTATTTCCTAAGTATGGCGGCCACATTTTGGTCTGACGTGCTGTAGAGCCCCAAAAAGCCCTGAGCCATACAGCGTCCCTTAGTTCACAGTGCTCACCAGGAAGAAAAGTTTCAAGTGCCGCCATGTCCAAAATACCTTCATTCTTTGCACCCAAGAGTGGCCCACATGACTCTTCTCATTTTCAGACCTACAGAGAAATTAAGTGATTTGCTTCAGGACATTCAATTAGTGGTAGAACTGGGAGGAAATACCCCAATTTAGAGCTCCATTTCCTTTCCAGAGTTTGTGCTCTAGACTATTCTTGAATAAAAGCAATGATCTCCATCATGTACTCTCTGTTTGTTCACAGCCTTACACGCTGCACCTACAGTATCGTACTCCATGTTTTGTGAGTCTTATGAAGAATCACTGTACTGTTATTATCATCTCCTGTCCAGAGATAGGAAACTGAGCACTGGGAGCCGAGGTTATTTGCCTGATCTCATGTGGCTACATGTCCTCTCAGCTTTGAATAGAACGGAGAGTCCAGTGGTCATGTATCCAACACTACAGTACCATACAGTTTTCCACTTTGAATCGCCAAATGCTCTAAGAAATGTGTGAGCGTTTTTGCATTGTTCTGGCAGGTACTGATGTTTCTTCCTTGATGGGGGGGCGGAAACTGCCTGTATGATTAGGCATAACCAAAACTTCTGCAGTTCAGGGCTGTGGGCTCAGAACGATTTTAGACAAAAGCAAGTTGTGTTAGGAGAGCAAATGTCTATTCTATATAGAATGTCACATTTAGGGCAAGAACAAATTACTCAAATGTGTTTAGAAATAGAAAGGAAAGCTTTCTATAATGTGAGGTAGCAACTGTTTTCTATCAGGTGAGAGATTGCATTTACTACATTTTAAAGATGCAAATCTTACCATTACCACAGAGAATTTTTTATATAAGACTGAAAAAAAGTTACTTTCTCCTTTGGACTACAGTATATTTAGACCATAAGGAAATGTTTTCTTTCAACAGCTGTTCATTTAGCAGCAACCTCCCTGGGTAACACAGAGGTTACAAACTGGAGGATACATATTTAGCTGAATTCAAAGCCCAATTCAACTCTACATGTTCTGAGTTGCATGTGTAAAGGAAAAGCCAGTTCTTATTTACAAAGGAAACCCAGATATCTGGTCAAAGATAAAAATGTTCATTTAGGTTTTAGTAATTTCTTATACGCAGCCTATTGTGGCACTTTTTCATGATCAGAAATTGATGGAATACACTTTTCCAGTGAAGAATAAATCTTTTTCTTTTCTTTTTTTTTTTTTTTTGCTGAGGAAGATTAGCCTTGAGTTAACATCTGTGCCAATCATCCTCTATTTTGTATATGGGTTGCTGCCACAGTGTGGCTGATGAGTGGTGTGGGCCCATGCCCAGGATCCGAAGCCACAAACCTGGGCTGCCAAAGCAGAGCATGCCAAACTTCACCACTAAGCCACAGGGCTGACCCCAGCCTTTATTTTTTTTAATTGAAGTTAAAAGGAAAACAGAGATGCAAATCTATGCTTAGACTTTGTGATCAAATATGGGTGTTGTGATGGCCTTCCATTCACTGGCTCATGACAGGAACATCACGATGCTTTTGTTATGGAGATAAATACCAGAGTAATTAGTGAGCAAATAAAGGAATTGCCGGCTTTCTCACATGTCTAATTTTCTACATCTACAGAACTGAGCATTCAGGACTGCAGGGGTAATCTCTCCAGGGTAGCTTTGCTCAGATGGTTGATCGACCATCAGCTTGCGCAGTCTGGGAAAACTCTATTTGCTTCCGAGACTGCCGGGGCACTGGCCTGCACCCTTCTTAGAAAAAGGAAGGCACATGGAAAGCCCATGGAAGTTCTCTGAGTGGTTCAGGCCTGCTAATTCTTCTCTTGGACTGGAATTCTTCCATTTAAGTCTGGTCCTTGATACTGTTTATGCCCTGAATTCTGGGCCCCACCTTGATCCACATTGTATCTCTATCTGAACTCAGAAAATCTGAGATGTCCCCAAACTGTCCAAAAGAAAAAAGTGACGACGGAGAAAAGAGCTATGTAGCTTAAGTCTCAGAAACAGCTTTGGGTTGAGTGCCAGGTACAAAGTGTGAACATTTCATGCCAACTCTTTGCATGAGCTAGATTTTAATATCCTACTCAAGAGCGTCTACCTCAAGTTAACTTGGAGGATGGGGCTTCTTTGGAACCCAGATTATCTGGGAAGAAAGAATAAAGCAAGTTACTTTTTGTGATTGTTCAAGAATAAGTGTGCTGAAACAAAGCCACAATGGCAACCCAGCCCACCCATCTGTGGCTCTGGTTTCATGCTCTGCTGGAGAAGGAGAGTCGAGAACACCTTTATCATTTCCTGGCTCAATGCAGAATTTCTGAAAAAAGCCCAGTGAACATAATTTTCTATACACTTTTTCCTTTGAAGGGGTAGATTTTACATATCATAATGTATTTTTCCATTTTGACCAGGAAGTTGGTAAAAGATGTCCAAAGCCAAATATAGTTTATCACCTATTTATGTATAGCCTAGGAGCTACGAATGGGCTTACCATTTTTAAGTGGTTGAAAAATAATCAAAAACAGTATAATATTTCATGACATGTGAAAATTGTATGATATTAAATTTTATCATTCCTAAATAAAGTCTCATTAGAACACAGCCATACTTTTTTGTTGTTGTTTGTATACTGTCTAGGGCTGCTTTTATGCTACAAAGGCAGCGTTGAATTTACAACAGAGATTGTATGATTTACAAGGCCTAAAATATTTATTATGTAGAGCTTTACAGAAAAAAAGTTTGCCACCCCAGATATAGAACAACTAACATTCAAGTATAGCCACTGAATTATCTCCCACTATATTGCTTTCTCGGTGTTTATTTGCTTAACCATGTATCACAAGGAATAGTTTTGGTATGGCTAGAAACTCTGTTCTGGAGAATACGGTCGGGCCAAAGGTGTACAAAGTTTAGTGTGAATATGGGGAAATTAAAAACTCTTTCAAGTGGATAGTTATATAGAGAAAAATTATTGTAGATAATTTTGCTTATTTGATACAACTCACTTTTAGGCAAGATAATCTTAGAAAAAATGTTGATTGCAATAAAACTCTCATAATTTATTCTTCAGTTTATTAGTCTGCCTGCCTGCTCCAAGCTCTATCCACAAAATTTACAAATTATGATGAGTTTAGCCTCGTACTCCTCAATCTCTGCTTCCTTGGAAAAAATGGGATGTGGATTAATTAAGCTGAAATTGAAAGACAGCTCTAAAATCTGGAGTTTGAGGAACATCGATTTGTTCATGGTTTAGGGGAGAATTTAAGAAAATACAAATCTCTCTGGATTTGGTAGACATCACTGTCTAGAGTCATACATAGTAGAAGCTTATGTAGTTTTTGTCCCTCATATTTGCTGCGAAAGGATCACCTCCTTAGTTATGGGTTGGCTTCTCAGAAACCCTGGGTATTGTGCTGCCCTATATTTTACAGGTGAAGATGTGACTATTTCACCCTCATAGCAAGTTATAGGAGAACTTGTTTAAAGACCCTGAAGTCTAAGACATTTTGAACCATTTACTGTTATAATCAATCTAAACCGGACTTTGAGGAACCGATTTAGAACTTTCACGATTGAGTCCATGGTTTCACTGAAATGCTATCATAACTGAAGCAGTTACAAGATTTAACAACTGGGAAACGTGTAGGTAAACTATGGCGCAGTGGTAGGGTGGAATACAAAAACACCGTTCAAAAAGGTATGGCGACCATGCCCATAAGCAGAAATAAATATGCAAAATAACATCAAGATTCATGACTAAAATAATGTACACCCGCAAGGAGCCAAGGGAGATAAACAGAGCAGCACTCCCCAAAATGGAGCCCCCAGCCCAGTGCAGATCCGTGAGCTGGATGCTACCTGTCTGCAATAAGAAAAGTATGGAAATTAAGAGTTATTGTTTAGAAACTTTTATAAGAACTTAGCAGAATAACTTTGCTGTTGAATTTAAAAATTAAAAACCCAAATCTGACTTGTATTTTTGGGTGTCTTTTTTATTTCATTTTTATGTAGCAATTCATTTTCATTTAATAATTCATGTTTATGGTATGTTGCAAATGTGTTTTTGTAATACATTAGAAAAAAGAAACTTCTTCACAGGGAGTTTGAGAAACACCTTGTATATTGAAAAAAAATGTGTTGTTATTAACATGAAATATGTTACACATTTTTAAGAAGGAATGCCATTTTATGGACATTACAATTTTGTTTTAATAAAAGACTATGATGGTGCCTGTTCAATTTCTTGTTATCAAATTAGCGCACTTGGCCAGAATGAGAGAGGGTTTCTTCCCTCTCTTTGTTCCCCTTTATAAGCAACTTATAAATATCAACTTATAAATATCAACTGCTATTTTATGCTGCAGGGGTGCAACAACAAAATTCTGTGTAAATGACTAAATCATTGCTGGGACATAATTTAAGGGAGGAAAAGCAATCCCACAGCAACTTGTCAATTAAGTTCCTGTGCAACCAAATAGAGACGTCAGGCTTTTCCTCCACTTAAGAAGCAGGGACCAGCGCACTGAGGCACGAGAAAAGAATTTGATTTACAATTCGAAGGGAAACTAGCAGTAAAATAATTGAGAGCCGGAAAGCAATCCACTCCTGCCAAATTGCTTTCCTCCGTGCATGCCCCGTTTTGGGGCGATGTTCAGATCCCCGCATTTAGTTTGTGCATATTTTCTTTCCCCTGTGAATATTCCGTCCTGTCGGAGTAGGACTGTTTCTCTGTTGTGATCAGCAATAGAGAATATCCAAGTCATCCAGCCTTGGAGCAAGCTCGGAGCTTTATAAATAGGAAATGGTTGATTTTTTTTAAGTGCAAAGGTGATAACCTCGCTGTTGGTGAAAACATTCTTGGTCCCTAAATTGCAAAGACACAGGTTCGTTTCAAATAAGCTTTAATTTGAGTTCATGAGAATCAGACAAGTGAAGGCGCTTTGCAAATTGGAATGAGTTGGTAAAATATTTATTAACAACAGCTTCTACTACAATTATAATTTGTCACAGAGATTTGATGACTATTAGCCTTGGTGTCCCTTATGGCTTGCTCTCCCTATGAAGTTTTTATAGACAAAGGAGGCCTTCCACTCTTGCCTAGGGGTAATTGCCTCTAGGAATTAAGCTTATACTCAGGGATTCATAAATAAAATGTGTGTTGTACTGTCAAGCCCTTGCTTAGTTGGGTCTCTGAGTCATATAGATATTTAGTCATTTATTTATAATGTTTGAAAGTCAGTGACACAATTTGGCTTAGAAGTTTGCTCCTTATGTCATATGTTCTGCCCGCAGAAGCACATTCTTATGCCTTACACAAGAGCAAGAATTTAAAGATCAAAAACATCTTTATGTGAAAACATCCCAGGGGCTCTCTTACTTTCATCTTTCTTGCTCACATTAGAAAATGTTTTTGGTTTGCTTATAAGAAATGCAAACCTGACACTCATTTTGATATTATTTCATGCGACCCTCTGACACATTAGGAGCTGGAATCAAAATTCTGATGCTCTCCCAAGGTAAGGTGTAAAGTATCATTTGAGGGGAAAATAGAGTTTTGAAAAGCAAACAGGAATAGACAATGCAAATTAGATTTGGGCCAAGAAAGTGCCTGTTTTAAATTTAAAATTGGCTCTAAGCCAGAGCCAGTTATGCCTTGGGTACCTAGAGGAGGATGGAGAGGAATATGAAGGGAATTTTTATCTAAAAAAAAAAAATCTACAGAATCCAGAATCACAATCTGTAAGCTCTAAAATTGATAGCCTGTGACTCTCCTGGCCAAACATCCGTCCCGTGTGAACCAGGTCTTCCTAATGTTGACAGCCCTGGCACTACTGCACTATTCTCTCATGCCTTCAGTTTACACTCAAGAGGCCACTTGTTTCTTTGAATTAAAAATAAACATGCCTTTGTCATGAGCCTGTCAGACCGTGATTCTGCATTTCCCTGTGACCAAATAGGAGGATTTTAAGAACAATAAATCAAAAATAATGGGTTAGAAGTTTAAAGTACATGTGATTGTGAACACTCACAAGTGCACGTACAAGCATGTGCACATACATACTGTGCACACACATGCACTTAGACACATACGTGCATGTGCATATACATGTCCTTGCACGTCCACCCATTCACATCCACATCCACACCAGAAGCCCTCCTACATGAGGCAATGAGGATGGGTTAGTTAAAGCAAATGATCCTAGAAAAAAATGTGATATATACATAACTCAAATATTTTAACATCTATGTGCGTTTATTTCCCCATCTTTTTTCTTTCTTTCTTTCTTCTTCTTTTTTTTTTTTTTTTTGCTGAGGAAGATTTGCTCTGAGCTAACCTCTGTTGCCAATCCTCCTCTTTTTGCTAGAGGAGGATTCACTCTGAGCTAACATTCATGCCAATCTTCCTCTATTTTGTATGTGGGTCACCACCACAGCATGGCTGCTGACAAGTAGTGTAGGTCCGTGCCCAGGAGCCAAACCTGAGCTGCTGAAGTGGAGCACACCAAACTTAACCACTGGGCCATGGGGCTGTCCCCTATTTCCCCATCTTTTGGTGGAAAGATTTTTTTCATCAAGTGAGGATTTCCAAAAGCCAAAAGCAAGTGAGGCTTTTCTCGAGTAGGAGTCTGATGATTAGAAGGCCTCTACCATTCTCTCACAAACTACACTCTTCAGAAATCATCTGTCATTTCCAGCTCAGGTTCCTTTAAGAGGAGTGAGTGCTCAGGCACCTGTGTAACCATCTGTGTGCAGAATCAGTCTGCACTCTCAAGGTTTTGTCTTAAAGCTTTTACATTCACTTACCCCACCTAACTTGACAGCAATGATGTTTGTCAGTCCCGCTTTATCTAGTCTTTCCAAAGGATTCAACTTAGATTTTATGGAAAGCACTTTTATTTTGCACTCACCTTTCATTTGCTTACACGTTATTTCACTAGATTTGATAATTCTAATAACAAATGGTACTTGCATAAAGAGCCTTGGAAGAAAACTCAGTTGATGCTTGGAGCATTCAAATTCAAGGTTTTCAAACTGACATGAAGAGGCATAGTAGAGGGTCGCCTACCAGCTTCCAGCTTCCAGCATCCAATGGACATTTGTGTCTAATTTTTGCCAAGAGAATGGAGGTGGTGTTGACTTAAAGCTATTTTTCTAATCTCTGAAAAGCTCAGAATAAGATTTGTGACACATTTCTAGTAATTTATAGAACCTGATGGTCAACGTGGTTTCACTAATTTGACCTCTGATTTCATCTTCTTTTTCTACATTTAGTCTTCTTTAAAGTTTGTATATCTTCTTTTCCCATCTTTTTACACTGTGGGAGACTTCCATCCTCTGCTAGAATAGCAGTGTGATTGGGTGTTGGTTTTTGCTGTCGTAGGCACCATGTTGTCCAACTTTTACAAGATTTAGGTTCTAAAATTAGCACATGAGGAAAAAAGTACTTAGTTAAAATTACCCTTGAACATCCCTTGAGAAGACTGTGCTGGAGTCCAACACATCAGACCTCCATATGTCTAAAACACCCAATGTTCCCCTAAGCTTTAGAACAGATCAACCTTATGTTGAGCATCAGATGAGGTAGTTTGGCTTGCCTTCAGGGGGGTATCTGACAAAACATAGGTATGGTTAAAAACTAGAATGCTGCGGATGGTCACGCTATGAGACAGGCTTCTGGGAACTGAGGTTTATACCCCTCACCCATGGAATTTTAAAGCACATTGTGCCTGATGTTATTTAGCACACATTCCTCCTTTCTGGATTAGCTAAATCTCATCTTCCTGAGAAGATGAGGACAGAAACTCTTTATGTTTCCTTTCCACATATTCACGGAGGACATGCTCAAAACTTTTTAGAGTTAAAATAAAATGAAAATGGAAAACCTTTGCTTGCATTTCCAAGCCAGTAAGAGCAGATTCTTAATTCTTTAACTCAGTGTTTCAAAATCTAACTTCACTTTTTAAAAAGTTTTTAACCTAAATTTTGGATGGTCACATGACTGAGTTGAAAATGAACTGATATTCCCGTATGGTTCTTTATTGGAGCAATTTCTTCAAATGTTAAACTTTTAGAAAAATTTGTTCATTTGGGTTATCAGGGCTCATTCTTCTCGTGTTAGCTAGAAATCCTTAAAATACGGGCTTCCTAATTTTGTTACCAACTTTATACTTCTTAATAAAAGACAGAGTGTTTATATTTCTCATTTGTCCTATTAATAAACTAATAAACTGTTAGTCTTCAAAATAGAACTGCACATAGTACCCATATTAGTGTTTTCCTTGGTAGATCATCAGTGCAAGGCTGTTATTTTGTGGGGGTTTTTTCCATCTATGACTTATTTTCTTCGTTCAAGATGCCTGAAGTGGAGTATTTTTTAGTTCAGACAAATTTGCAAATGTAAGATTTGACTCTTCGGAGACTGACACCTGAGGACACCCGATTTGTTTTTAATGAGGCAGCATTGCATAATGATTTAGGTTTCAGAGCGTGGGCTTGGGTGAGACGGCCTGGTTTTAAATCGTGGCTCTCCCACTTACTGAACACAGGACTGAGGCTATTTATTTAATCTCCATACACCTCAATTTCCTCATCTATAAAGAGGCATATTAGTAGTATCTCCCTCATGGAGTTAACTGTGAAGATTAAGTGAATTAACATATCTGAAGCGCTTGAATCAGTCCTTCTATGCCATAAGTTCTCGGTAGACTATATTATTAATGTCAACCTTGTTGTGTACATGAGAGCGGGATCCACGCCAGTGGATGCCAGTAAATATCAGTGGACTGGTTAGAATGCCGCTGCAACGCCTTGGTGTTCTGATCTTTCCCCTCCTCCCCTCCTCTCACCCATGCAGGTGGCCCCAGCCATTAAGGAGAGGATGATGAAGAAGGGAAGCCTGATGCTGAGCTACCAGCCGCACCGGGGGAAGGTCAACTTCTTCCGCCAGGTGGTGATCAGCCCTCAAGTGAGCCGGGAGGACATGGACTTCCTCCTGGATGAGATAGACCTACTGGGTAGAGACATGTAGCTGTGGCTTTTGGTCCCCCAGAGACATGGATCCCGTCCCGGGGAGGGTTACAGATCCAGAGAGTCTGGGGACACATAGGAGATTGCAGCCCTTCTGGTGAGAAATAGAAAGCATGCTCCATCCAGGCCCAGCAAAACCAAAATGCTAAGCCAATAGTGTTAAGGACTCTTTAGCTGCCTGGGCACTACTGTTGCTATAAAGCAGGAAGTGAAAATGGATTTTCTCAAGGATTGGCCCTGGGACACAGCCTTGAGGAGAGTTTTGTAAGTACCACGTGGGGCCTGAGTTCTAAGCTTGCGTTGCTCTTTAAAGAACATATAAATTAATAGTCTAAAGCAGCAGTTCTCAAAGTGTGGTCCCTAGACCAGCAGCATCAGCATCATCTGGGAACTTGTTAGCCATGCAGATTCTCAGCCCCACCCCAGACTTGCTGAATCAGAAACTCTTGGGTGGTGCCCAGTATTCTGTATTTTAAGGAGCCCTCCAGGTGATGGCAAGGCAAGGTAAAATCTGAGAGGCAGTGGTTTAGTGAAATCTTGTAATGATGGAAGAATCACCGTGATGTTTGGCTGGCAAAGTGATATCTAATATCTCAGCGGCCCCTGAGCCAGTCTGAAAATACAGCTGTGGCATCTGTAGCACAAGTGTTTAGGGGCATCAGAAGTATATCGAAGCTATTTTTTAAAAGAGAAACTGTATGAGATGTTTCCTAACTCACTTCCCAAAAGCATTTGTGTCATTAGCTGGGAGTGGACATTAGATATGTATGTCTTTAACCATGTACCTCTTCAGTTTGAGGGGCCCATTTCTTATCTTGCTCTCTGCTTGTAGGAAATAACGAGAATCAAGTCCAGGGTTATACAACATTCCCTTTCTCAAGCTTTGAAATGTCTGTTTAGACTCTTAAGTGGTTTATTTTGGGCAGAGAATCTGGGAATTAGACGCATTTCGATGCAAACATCTCCTCCATTTCTCCTGGGAGTGGATGATAGTAATTCTATTTCTGATCCTGGTCCTAGATTTCTAGGAGAATTTTCTTTGGCTAAGAAATAAACAAAATTCAGAGGGGTGAGTGCAGAGTTCAACAAGGTAAGATTACGCACCTAATTAGACTCCGATTTGGAAGGCAAATGATTGAAGCGCGCTCAAGTATTAGATTTAGTGTATTCAATAACCTTTTCATACTCCATCATTAACTTGTATCGTTTAAATTTTGAAGAGTAAGAAGCAGATGTGTACTATTTGCTTTTATTCCATATTTGCATTTTAGGGTGTGTGGTTTCTCTGTATCTCTGTTGGTCAAATATTTTAATCTTTCTCTGAATTACTTCAATCTCTGGTGATAACTATCTGTGTGTGTTTTGAATTTCTTGTTGCCTTTTTGTTTTAATATCTTCATAAAATGTTCCTGAAATTGATGTTTGCAATACTTTGGGCTTCGTGAAATTAAAAGCAACATTAGCACACACTTAGTGTTGTTGACTTTTCTTTTCTGGCCGTCTCCTCTTTACTGAATTGTATCAATACATTCTAGAAATGAATGGGGCTTGGTTAGCATTTTAGCTATATAATGTTTTTTAGTTAACACCTTGAATAAAATGGAAAAAGCAGTTATAGCAAAGTATGGATTTATCTCTCTTTTAATCTTTCTTCACCTATTAGGCAAGCCTTGGGAAACTCAAGAGCCACAGCTCAGCTCCTGTTGGGCCTTTTTCTGAGAGATGGCAATTCTTTGATCAGTGAAAAAAACTGCTACCAGATACTTTGAAAATTCCATTCTTTTTTCCTTAAAATGGTCAGATATACCATACCCAATCAGGTATTTGATTGAATGGTCAAGAGTAATTTTTTGATAAACTGTAATTCGTTCACTTATTAAAAATATTGGTGGTGTGCCTACTATGTCCCAGGCAGTTATCTAGGTCTTGGGGATATGCAGTGAATGAAACAGACAAAGTCCCTGCTCTTCTGAAGCCTTCACTCTAGTTGGGGCAAACAATCAACAAGTAAATATCTAACAAGTCAGATGAAGAAAAATTAAAGAAATAAAGGTGTTAAGTATGAAAGTAAAAGTGGGGTGTGTTATTGGAGAAAAGTTGGTTAGGCAGGTCTCTCTGATAAGATAACTTTTGAGTGAAGACTAAGGAAGTAAGGGGGAGAACCATGTGGGTATCGGCGAAAGGGTGTTCTAGATGGAGGGTAAGCCATGCTAGAGACCTGGGGAGCTGCATCCACGGTATGTCCAAGCACCAACATGGAGGTAAGTATGGCTGGGGCAGAGAGAAAGATGGGGTGAGTGGCAGGTGATGAAGTAAAGGAGTATCTGGGAGTCAGTACAGTGGGCCCTGTAGGTGGGGACTTAGAGTTAGATGGAAACCCACTGGACAATCTGGACAGAGCGTTGATGTGATTCAACTTATATTTTAGAAGGACCACTCTGATTACTGTTCAGAGAATAGAGTGTACATGGGGCAAGTGTGGACTCAGGGAGACCAATTAGGAAGCAATTGCAACAGTTCAAACCAGAAATCATGGTAGTTTATACTAGAGACGTAGTGAAGGAAGCGGTGATGAGGGGTCTGATTCTGGAAGCATCTAAAGATAGAGTTGATAGGGTTGGCTAATGGAATGGAGTGTTCAAAGAGAAAGGAGGAATTAAGGATAGTTTCATATACTTTTGACCTGGGCAACTATAAGAAAGGAATTGCCGTGTACTGAGAAAAAGACTGCAAGAAGAATAATTTTACTTGGTTTTGGTCATGGAAAACTTGAGCTGTCTATAAGTCAGCCAGCCAGATATGATATAAGTAGTTACCTCTGAGTCTCAACACTGGGGAGAAGTTGGGGCTAAAGATATAAATTTAAGAACCATCAGCATAAGGATGTGATTTCAAATTATGGGATTGGGTGCCATCATCTAGAGAGTGTTTGTAGATATAAAGCAGAATCAGGCCAAAGATTGAGCCCTGGGACACAGCTCAAGATGAAGGGGAGCCAGCAAAGGAGACTGAAAAGGAGCAGCCAATAAGGCAGAGAAAGGACCAAAAGAGAGTGGTCACCCAGAGGCCAGGAAAAGAAGCATTTTTCAGGAAGGAGGGAGTGATCGGCTGTATCAAATGCTGCCAATGGGTCCAGGAAGAACTGAGATGCATTTTAGAGTTGGCAATATACAGGCCATTTATTTGTTGAAATTTTATTTGCTAAAAATAAGCATTTAGAATATAACTTTCAATATTTCTTCAAGTAGTCATCATACTTCATTCAATCAAAAGATTTGTAAATTCCTCTTCTGGCTTTTGATTTTTAACCGATGGTTCTGGTTACCAAAAAAAGATCTAGTAACATAAAAGGATTTAAACTTAAGGAGGTATCATATTGCTAATTGGATTAGAGAGGATGAGGTTTAACAGCATATAACAGAAAACCCAAATGATTCCGGTTTCATTAGAGGGATTTGTTTTTCTTTATACAAAAGAAGCCCCAAGATAGACAATCCAGAGATGGTGTATTACATTTGGTTATCTCATAAGCACACAAGGACAAGGATTTGAAAGCAAGCAGCCTATTCATTTGGTGATCCCAAGAAATACTGTTTGGGAAGCGGTAAGTGAGATGGAGAAGAGATGGAAACCAGGAGAGTGCACGTTAGTGAGCCAATTAATGCTGTGGACAACTGAGGCTCAATGCTGCCATTGACCTCTGGGAAAGCATGTAGACATACCTCAGAGATGTCCCACCTGAGGGATGAGGAAGATGGGGCATTAATCCATTAGTGGAGTAATTGGTTGAGGGCTGATCGCAGGGCCATTAGCTCCCTAACAATCTCGACCATGCTTCTGTGGCCCTAGGAAGACTTCAGGCAGAGAGTACAGGTGCTTGTAACTAAAGCCTTCAACAGAATCAGTGAATGTTGAGGAGATTTGGGAGAGGCACTGATGGCTTTTGTAACAGATGGTACCTCCCATGTTGTCAGCTACCCCAGATCCTTCTATATTTTTGCTCTGCCATCTTTTGAGATAGATTCAATCATCAAATTTTACTCATGGTTGCACTTTGGGCACTGTGGCTCCAGCCATCTCCTCCACATTTCTGGCAGCAAGAAATAGAAAGGAACTTTCTGAGAAGCCCACCCACCACTTCCTCATTTGCCACACTTTGCTTCTGAGGGAGACAGAGAAGTGTAGTTTTTGGTTTTTGGGCATTTTTAGCTAGATATATTTACGCCCACTACCATATAAGAAGTTTTGTTAGTAGTAAAGAAAAATAGGAGAATGAATGCTGGGAGTAACTGGTAGTCTTTGCCACTGTGACACAAGCATTGGGTGGCACCAGTTTTTAAAGCACCTTTTTTTTTCCGGACAGCTCAGAAATTAAGCTACTTTGGTAAAGTTTGCTTCCCTTTGAACTGTTTGGATTCCAGTCTGTCTGGTTCAAGCTGAGCAGAATCAGCTTTGCCCCATTCACATTTATCTAATCCAACTGGAAATGGATTGACACAACTGGAAATGTCTTAATCCCCTTAACTCAATTAGAGCCAATTTTGAACTGGAGGAAAAAAAATTTAGATTCAATTTAATCTCTTCAGGACCAGTTTGATAGCTCTTAATTTAAACTGGTCTGAACTCACCCAATATAATCTGAACTGGCCTGATTCCGGTTTGAAGCAATTTTCTATCTCTGCTTTGATCACATTCCATTTGAGCTAGCCTGATCTTGTGGGAATTCATGTCAACCAATTAGAACTGATTTGATTTGTTCTAATTTGTATAGGATTTATTTTATACGATTTAACTCAAAGAAAATTGGATTAAACTTGCGTAATCCAACTGGATGCACAAAAAAAGTGCTCTTTTCAGGAAGCAGTGGGCTGTAGGCAGTACAATCTAGTAGAAGCAGTACAGTAAGGGGACTCTTGACCAGCTCTTCACAGAAAATTCTAGCAGCAAAACTCTAGCAGCAAAGGACAACCCTAGGTCTCACTGGAGTCACAAATGGAGAAAAATGAGAGTTCTCAGTTCTCATTCTTTTTTCCACTTCCTTTTTTACTGGCATGAGACTGATCAAACGAAAAATTGGATACACAGACCCTTAAAATAAAGGCCCATGGGGGAAGGGACTATGTGGAGTATAGCAGCCAAAAGGAGAAAAATACCATAATTTTCCTGTTCCTTTACCTCATTAGTCCTGCAACTATGGCATTTCTCATGGCCAAATTCCACAAGTTTGAGGATCCTCTAATACGGAAAACCAAGGATGATTGTAACAATAGCTAACATTTACTGAGTCTGTACTATGCCAAGCACTATGCTAACTAGTATATTTACATGGTCTTATTTATGCCTCACAAAACCCCAAATAAAAACTCCCAGGTGGGAGTTATTATTATCTTCATTTTACAGTTGAGGAACCTGGGGTTCAGATAGTTTAAGAACATTCTCGAAGAGTATCAAGCTAGTGAGTGGTAGATCAGTCCAATCAAATCTAGGTCCACTATACCCCAGAGCCCAGGCTCTAAATGTCTTCACTTTGCTGTAGCTATATGGTGAGGAAAGAGCCATCTGGGACAAATCCTGGCCATCTGACTATGTCTGGCATCCCACAGTCACTTGGCAACCAAAAATGTCAAGAACTGAGTTGGTCTCAGAGGGCAATAATTATATTATACTGTCATGGCCCCCTTCTCAAACCAGAATATAGGAATTTCTCTGTCTGCTTTTTGCCATTAAACTTGGAGGGCAGCACTGTAGAGGGCCTTTTGATTTGAAATATTAAGAAATTTTAACAGGAACCACACAGTAGAGGTGAAAATAATTATTTCCTGAGTATTTGGCCATAGCTTCATTTCTCAGACCTTTCTGAGTTCCATGACCACATGTGCAAATGCTTACTTGACAACTCCACTTGGGTGTCATCCAACTCAGCATGTCCAAAACTGACTCGTGATTTTCTGTCTCCAACCCCACGTTCCTCCTCAAACCTGTTTGTTTGTCCATGTTTCCATCTCAGTGAGTGCCATCATTTTCCATCTACTTTAACAAACCAAAATTTATAATTCATGCTTGATATCTCTGACTCCCTCTCTCCCTGACTGTCCAATCTATTGGCAGGCCTTGCCGGATTTATCTCCAAAACACATCTCCAAACCTTCCATTTATCCCATCTCCGTTGTTATGTCCAAATTCCAAGCTTCTTCCACCTCTCCTCCTTACTGCCATAGCCTCCTTACTGCCTCCATGCGTTGATTCTGGTGTCTGTCCAATCTACTCATCAAACTACGGCAAGATTAAAACACGAAACCTATCCTATCTCTGACTTGCTTAAAAACCTGCCATGTCTTCCTGTTTACTCTTAGGATTGACAACTGGCATCTCTGTAAAAGGCCAACAGAAAACCTGTTGGTCAAGCAAAACTGAGTTTATTAGCCCTCCTGAGTATGAGAGAACACTGCCTTGGAAGAGTTTTAGTGGCATCTCAGAAGGGGGAAGTTGGAAGAAGAAATTTACACATTCAGGTTTGTGCTCAAGTGACTTAAGGTGGGTCTTTCAAGGCAAACTGATTGGTACACAGTTCATCATGTAATAGTTTAGGATTGGTGGACACAGCAAGGTGAGAGTCTTGACGCAAGGCTTGATATGGAATCTGTTAAGCGCTAAGCAAGCTATTTCTGCGGGTAAGAACTCTTTTGTCCTAGTGGGATCGATGAATTAAGTGTTTGTCTGGATAAATTGGTTGGCAGGAATTTCCTAAGCAAACGGTAAAGTTACTCATTGACTTACAACCTTCACTTTCTGAGCAAGAATCTCCTGAAACACACAGTTAAATCATGTTGATGCAAGTAATCTCAGTTCTCAGTTCTGATAGTAAAGCTGTGCGGAGGCAAGTGATTTCAATTCTCAGGATAAAGATCAAATTCCGCAAATGGCTGCCAAGGCCCTGCGTCCTTGCAGCTCCCATACAGTTTCAGCTTTGTGTCGTCCTGCCTCCCTCCCACCGAGGGCCAGAAAATTCAGTCTTCTCTCGGATGCCACCCCTCCTCTTTTTTTTTTTTTTGATGCGTAACATAAAATTTACTGTGTTAACCATTTTTAAGTGTACAGTTCGGTATGTTAAGTATATTCACATTGTTGTGTGACCATCTCCAGCACTATGCAAAACTGAAACTCTGCCCGTCAAATACCAGCTCCCCACTCCCACCCCTCGCCCCGCATCCACTGTTCTTTCTGACTGCTCCAGGGACCTCCTACAGGTGAATCCTACAGTGTTTGTCCTTTTGTGACTGGCTTATTTCACTTAGCATTGTGTCCTCAAGGTTCATCTCTATTGTAGAATGCGTCAGAACTTTCTTCCTTTTTAAGGCTGACTAATATTCCATTGTGTGGATGTACCGTTTTGTTTATCCATTCACCAGTCCATGGACATTCGGGCTGTTCCCCTTTTTGGCTGTTGTGAATACTGCTGCTATTAACGTGGGTGTGCAAGTATCTGTTCAAGATCCCACTTTCACTTCTTTTGGATGCATACCCAGAATTGGGATTGCTGGATCATACTAAAAATCTGTGTTCAATTTTTTAAGGAAATGCTATGCGGTTTTCCACAGTGGCTGCAGCATTTTATGTTCCCACAACAGGGCACGAAGTTTCCAATTTCTCCACATCCTCACCAATACTTGTTATTCTTTGTTTTTTGGTTTTGTTTTTTTTTTTCATAGCAGCCATCCTAATGGGTATGATATCCCCACTTTTTAAATGTGGAAACTGAAGCTTGAAGGCAGTAAATAACTTGTCCAAGGCTGCAAAGCCCATTAATATCATCAATTCAGTTGTGATGTGGCACCGAATGCCCCGCCCGACTCCTGCAGCCACGGAGGAGGCCCACCAGCCATCATCAAGCTGCCAGCAAAAGTACACTCGAGGTTTTCCCAGAGCCCCAGCCTGTGCTCCCTGAGGCCGTCACCAACCCCCGGGGTGCCCCATGCTATTGCGGAAGTCAGCGCCCAGCCCAGCCCCAGCTGCTCTTACCAACCAGCAGGCCTGCCCTGCAGGGTCCACCCTCCCTGTGCTCCACCCAGGCGCTGCCCCACCCCCACCCCTTGTGCATGGAGGCCATGCAGGTGGTGAGGGAACCAGGATCCAGGCTGAGGATCGGGAAGGCACTGGACACTGGGACCCAGCTCTGGCTTTGTCACGTCCGTTTCTGGCCCCGCGGCCACCCCTCCTCTTTACTCATGTGTCAAAACCCTTTGACGTGGTACTCCCTCTTCCTAGAATGCTATTCTCCCTTCACCTTACTGAATTTCTGCTTACAGCTCTGATCTCAGCTTGATTCTCAGTTTCTTAGGGATGCCTTCTCTGCCTGCCTTCCAACAACCCAGAAGGATCTCTTTATAATTTTCCTAAAATAAATGTATCACTAGTCATAATTATATATCTCTGTGCATTGTAAAAATTAGACTACGATATCCATAGAGGGCTTAGCACATAGTAACTGCTCAGTAAATAATTGTGGCAGTAAGGATGGTTGGCAATAGGTACATTGCTTTCCCTTTGGAGATAACTTCTTTAATTAGGGGACCCTCGGATGCATAAATGTGATATAACTAACCCGTGTCTTAGAGAAAACTCTTAAATCACCTTTAATCTTAAAACACATGATGCAAACTGAGTTGTCAAGTGTTCTGGTTAGTAGACATGCCCCTGCCAAAAAAGAGAAATTTCCCCTTAAAAATGAATTTAGGCTTAACTTATCTCAGAAAAATTTTCTTCTTGGGATAAGTATGATTTTGATTTCTAAATATTTTCCCACAAGAGTGTGTAAGACTAAAGCCACATCCACCTTAAGACATCACAAGTTGTGGGTTGGTTAACACTTCACTAACACTGCCTAGTACTAACTCACATTTGAAATATTCTACAGTTCTGACTGATAGCTGACAATAATGCAGAACACAAATAGCCACAAATTGCAGCTCAAGTGAATGCTGAATCCTAAACAATTTTTATCCTGTTATTTGAAGGCTTTAAGAGTTCTTTGAGTTGGAGAAGAAGGGATGAGAAGGTTTTTATGCCTTAATGGAAACACAGCCGTCCTCTCTGAAGATGGAGTCCCTTTCTGCTGGTGGGCTGCGTAGGGAAGGGGATGAGCAATGGATGCTTGAGGACACTGATTACCTCCTCACCTCCCTGCTCTTAGAACAGGACCTATTGTCACAGTGAAGAACCCACGGTAAATTAAAAAATATGTCTTCCACATTATACCTAAGTCAACACGTGAGTTGAATTTTTACTTGAATGATTAGGTCAAGTGTTCAAGGACTCAGATTTGGGCCTATAGAGAGGAATTTTCCAACCCTGGGACCAGCAGCCCCAACTTAGTGCTTACTGGCTGTTACCCTGGAGCCTGTGGATAAGTTTCTGTATTTCTCATATCCTTAGGGCAGAACTACACAACCCAAATGGCATGGCTTCCAGGGCAGTTTTACATTCATGTTATAGAGACTTGCTGGTCTGCCAGGCAAGAGTACACATATTCCTCCCAAGCTGGTGTGCAAATTGTGAGGATCTGTTTGGGATTCTCCACCAAGCTCTGCATGCCCATTATAGTTGTGGCCACATAATAAATTCTAGGTGGGAATTTCTGCATCACTTCTCAATAATCAAGAGTGAATAATCAAGAGTGAAGAACAGATCCTGGAGATTACATGTAAGCAGATTATGTGGCACTTGGGCATGTTCCATCCCTCCTGTGGCTAGCTAAACCAGTGGAAAAACATTCATGTGCCTAATCCTGCACATTTACACAGTAGCATAGCATCCCCTACCTGTATTGGTCTGTGTTGTAAGACCATGGAAATAAGACCTCAACTGATATAGACTTAAGGCAAAGGTTCTGCTCCTAGCCTGTGTGTGTGCGTGTGTGTGTATGTGTGTGTGGTTATAGATTGAGACTGGGTTATAGATTGAAGGCACGTGCTTATACAACTGGGGCTGGCTTGACCAGGATGCTGGTCAGGTGTTGGCAGCCGGTCTGGGTTCTCTGAAGCCATAACGGTAGTAGGAGATTTTAACAGGAATGCAGTAATCTAGCAGCACTGCCCTCTCTACACCTTGGAAATAACATGAATTGAATACTGGAGAGACCAAGCCTAAATAATAAAATCCAGATACCAAAGATGGGGAATAAGGCAGAGTCAACAGAGCCTGACAGTTAGAGCTATGAAGATTTGACTTCTAAAATGAGATCAAATTGGTACCAAGGTTACTGCCATGAATACTAGCTGAGGTTTGAATTTCACCTTTTCAAGTCAGCAGTTTAATGTGTGTGATGTATGTGTGAATTGCACTATTCTAAAGGGCCAAAGTCAGGGTGCACTGGATGAGTGAAGGCATATGTGGAAGATTGATGCAAGTCTTTGAATCTGAGTAAACGAAAGAGTGGTTGTCATTACCAGGGAAACTTGAAGGAGAGCTGGTTTGGCAGGCAAGTGGGTGAATTTGATTTTGGATAAGCAAGTAACTTGCAATAAGAAGGATGTAATACAACTCAGAAAACTGAAGTATGCTAACAACCATAAATTGCCGTTGCATATGAAAACTGAAGAAAAACTGTGCCCTTGTGCCAACTGTTGCCTCCTCAAAAGTGCCTGGCATTTAGAAACCAGTGATTAGCATTTCTGCTGCTGTTGCTGATCTCAGATTCCATGCCAGCTGAGTGTTGTGTGATGCTGCCTGCTGAAATGATAATTGAATGGCTCCAGTCTCGGGCCTGATCCTGCCTAAATGGATCACCTTTGCTTCTTACTGTCAGAATAAGAAAAGCTCCAGTGAATGTTCATCAAGGAGTTTGCTGAGTTAAGAACAGGAGCTGTGTGTCTGGATGACTTTGGACCCCATTGTGAGCTTGATTGAGTGCTGATGACTTTCCTTAATTTGAAGAATAATTGTCCCTGAAATCCTTTCTCTGCTTTCCCATCAAAATAACGATTAAATCCTGAAAATAAGGGGAAAAAAATACTTAACAAGAGTTACTGTGGATGACAGGAATCCAGAGTATTCTGGATTTAGTTAGATTATATATCAGTTTCCTTCTTGGTGGAGCATTGACCTGAGTGAGCTGCAGTGGTGAACCGGAGCATCAGACGCAACCAGTTCAAGCTACGATGGGCTCCTCAGACTTGCCTGAATGGGAAGAAATGAGAAATATCCACAATGTGCTGGAAGAAAAAGACTAATAATTTGACCCCACAGAATCAGGAAGAAGAAGAGAAGAAGAGGAAGAAGGAGAGGGAGAGAGAGAGGGAGAAAGAAAGAGATCAGAAGTGGTAAGACGTGGTGGAGGGTAAAAAGTAGAAATAAATTATTTTTTTTAAATACATTCTAGTGCTAGATGCTTACCCAGATATTATTTAATTAATTTTTACAATAACCGTGAAAAGGAGGTATTATTTTATCAGTTTATTCACTTATTAGTACATTCTGCATATACTCATGCTTCTACAACTCAGCCTTGCACTGGAAATAGCAGATATTGGCAATGATGCTTTTATATTTAGATGAATAAATGAAGAAATATCAAATACTTTAATATTTAGATAAATTAAGTATAAAATCATCTCAAGAAAACTGTCACATGTGAAATAAATTGGCAGGGAGACAAAAACATTGGGTGATGAGATGGTAGATGTGGAAGATAGAAGGAGATATCTCTAGGCATCCTTCTTCTTCCAACAAAAGTGAAGTGACAGCAGCCAGATTTACTCTTATACATGGAATGACCAAACAACTGGACAAAATATATGAAACAATAGTTTTCAAGACATTAGGCAATAAAGGACAGGATCCCGGTGAAATAGGAAACTAATGAGGTGAACCATGGATTGCTCCACTTTACTGAATGAGAGTTTTTGGAGTGTGGCACAGGGAAGGGGAAACCAGGTGGAGCTCACCAGACTCCCTGAGTTAAGGAGACAGATTTGGGAGAATGGGAGACCAGGCAGCCAGAGGGTGCAGGACAGACAACTGGTGGGCAAAGAGTTGTATGGAAGGAAACCTATATCTGGAAGCTAAGTGTGCTGACTATATTTGAGGTGTCACTGCATCTAGGCCATCTCAGAAGACAGAGCTAGGAAACATATGCATGTCTCTAACCCAAGTATGCACACACACACACACTTTATATATATTACATACTATATGCGTATCATTTATATATGTTGCATATACATACACGTGTGTGTGTGTATAAATGTGAGTTCACACTGATATCACTGATGTTAAGCCACCACCACAGGGTTATTTTTAGCATTCCCTCCCTTACTTATTTGTAACTTCTTTCTCTGACAGTAAGAAATATGGCTGTCTTTATCTACAATATATTTACTAATTTGTTAAACTCTATTACATACATAAATTAATTTCAGAATTGCTAACCTGTGCCCCTGTAGGAAACAAATTTACCAACTGGAGTATCGTGAACAGTTCTTTTCCCTTTAGCTTTACACTAACCACCCAAGAAATTTTTACCAGTGACTTAGGGGCATCTCCTTTTTTTATCCCCCATCCCCTTCAGTGAGGTTATGTCACACATTTGTAATACCGTTAGATTTATTTATCGTAGTCTACATTCTGTCCTAATTACTGAAAAAGAATCTCCCCTTAACCAATCTTTAGCAGACTCTTCTGAACCCTCTTCCCGACTAGGCTTTGACCTTGGGCTTTTATGCTCATCCTTGCCGAGTCCAATTTTAGCAAGAATTCTGCTGAGTAGGTTTAGAGAGCTCCTCCACCCTTGATATGTGATCATTCTTGATATCTGATCAAGTTCTTGATCCTCCGACTTTGATGCGTAAGTCTTTGGTGTGTCTTTAGCAAGAATCCTGTTAGGTCAGTTTATAATCACAGGACCAGGAACAGAATTTGCTGCCCCAAAATATGCCTCTTTGGCATAAGGATTATTTTAGGATTATTTTTAACAAAGAGCAGACACAGGGAAAGCTCAGAAAACCTAGTGGAAGTTACCCATTTGTAAGAGAAATTTATGTTTATAACAGAAGTCGCCATTTGTAAGGATGCCTTCCTCTCTGTGCCAGGAAGAAGAGGATGACTAAATCTCTAAAAACTCTTATCAATAGAGGAGGCAATGACTTAAATCTACACAACTTTACCCTTGTTCACTGTGCTGACCTCATCCTAAAAATACAATGTTAAAGCTGTTTTTCAGGGGCAGTGAGCCAGCCAGGAGCATGTGCAGAAGAGAAAATTTTGATCTGCCAATGGAAATTTATCCTACCAGAGCTTCTGCATACCAGGCTGCCCTCCCTGATCCTTTAAACCTTACCCCATACCCTGGATCTGGGAGACAGAATTAAGAGACTTTCCTTCTGTCTCCTTACCATTTGATCACTTAATAAACTTCTTCCCTCAAAGACGCGTGTACCACAATATCAGCTTTTGTGAGCATCAGATGGCGAGTCCTTGCTTGGTAACAAGTTTAGCAAGAATCCCCCTATCCTTGAGGTATCCTCTTAGTAATTTCCCATCTGCTGACCCCCTTACTCTGTCCATTGGCTACAAATCCCCAGCTGCCTTTGAATTTGAAGCTGAGCTGGATCTCTATTGAAATATTCTAACTGCGATAGTCTTGAATAAAGTTTCTCTTACCATTTTAACAAGCATAGGAATAATTTTTTCTTTAACATCACTCTGACATTTCTACTTGATTTTTTAAATTTTGCATATAGTACAATTCACCCTTTGTGATGTATCTTTGTATGGGTTTTGAAAACTGCATGCAGTCAAGCATCTAAAACTACAGTAGAGAAGAGTTCCACCACCCGAAACATTTCCTCATGTGGCCCCTTTGTAGTCAACTCCTCTTTCCACCTTCAAACTCTGGCAACCAATGATCTGTTTTCCATCCCCATATTATTGCCTTTTCCACACTGTCATATAAATGGAATCACATAAATGTAGTGTTTAGAATCTAGCAACTTTCACTTGGCAAAATGCATTTAAGATTCACTCATGTTATTATGTTAACCAATAGTTCACTCATTTTTATTGCTGAGTAGTAATCCATTGTATGTATATATCACAGTTAGTTTATCCACTTAGCTGTTGAAAGAATATCTGATTTGTTTCCCATTTAAAGCAATTATAAATAAAGCTTTTATAAATATTTGTGTATAGGTTTTTGTATGAACATAAATTTTCAATACACTTGAGTAAATGCTTAGGAGAGGATTGCTGGGCAACATGGTAAATATATATCTCACTTTATAAGAAACTGCTAAATTGTTTTCTAAAGTGACTGTACCATTTTGCATTCCCACTAGCAACATATGTAAATTTCTTCTGCTCCATATTCTCACTATCGCTTAGTAGTGTCAGGTTTTTTTTTAGCATAAGGAACTGAAAAAAAACCTTTACTCTACCCTCTTAAGTTTAGTGCCTGGGGCTGATGAATTAAATTGACAGAAGACAGACTGACAGAAAAAAAAAGTTTATTTTGCATGCATTCAGAGGCTTTCCAGAAAAGAGGTGAAAACCCAAAGAAGCAGTTAGACCCAGAAGCTTATATAGCGTTTTAACAAAGGGTCATAAAGTGTGAAGAAGAAATTAGACAAAGGAAAAAGGAGTTTGGTCTTCTGGGGGTGGGGAGGGTAAGTTGTGGGAAGGTGACTAGGAAATATACAGTAAATAAGGGTTATTCAGTAAGGTTTGTTATGCGGATTCAAGTCATCTCAGGTGATACATTTCCTTTACAAAAGGGACATTTATGCCCTGCTTTTAGGCAGAAAGGGGGAAGGCAGAGAGCTCTTCTGTATTTGCTGTTTCTTAATCACCTTCAGCTCAAAATTATCCTTATGTCAAAGTGGCATATTGTGGGGTGGCATGTTGTGATCCCCTTCAATTAGCCATTCTAATGCTTATGTAGTGACGTCTCCTTGTGGTTTTCATTTGCATTTCCCTAATGACTGAAATATTGAGCTTTTTTATGTGCTTATTTGCCACTCATATATTTTATTTGGTGAAGTTCCTGTTCAGTTTTCGCCTGTTTATTAAAGTGGGGTCTTTGTTTTCTTCTTGTTGAGTGTTGTGTTCTTTATATGTTCTGGATGCAAGTCCTCTATCACAAATACAATTCACGAATATTTTCTCCCACTCTGCAGTTTATCTTTTTATCCTCTTCCCAATGTCTTTCACAAAATAAAAGTTGAAACTTTGACCAACTGAAATTTATCAATTATTCTTTTATAGTTCATGCTTTTGGCATCATATCTAAAAAGACTCATTGCCAAACTCAAAGTCACTCAGACTTTTCTCCTGTTTTCTTCTAGATGTTTTATAATATTACATTTTTTCACTTACATTTCTGATCCATTTTGAGTGAATTTTTATATAAAGTATGTGGTACGTGTTAAGTTTCATTTATTCTTCATCCAATCTTTCTAACACCATTTATTGAAAGGATTTTCCTTTCTCCAAGGAGTAGCTTTTGTACACTGTGTAAGGGTAAATGCAAATTAAAATAAATAAATAAATTCTCATACCAGAAGCAAAAAAGAACTTGCCCCTCTCTTTTTAACATCTTTTTTAGAAGATACGAAATTGCAAATACTTTCTGTTTCTTTTGGAGATGCACTTGTCTTTTTAAAAGCTAAATGAGCCTCTTGTCAGTTTTTCATTTGAGATTTCTTTCTTGAGATGACAGGCCTGTCTTTTTGAAATGTGAAGGTCAAGGAAGGTGACCCCAATCTTCCTGTTTCTTTGGGAGTTTTAGCTTCAAGTGTTTGATTCCAAGCTGTAACTTTCAGTTTGTCATAAAGACACAAGAAGTTTTATTTTTCCTTCTTGATAAAGACAATTAACACGTGTGTAATGGATTGTGTCTGTTTTGCTTTATAAGAGGGTGTGATTTCTTTCTGTCTTTACAATCTCCTGAGCTTGTTGCCTGAGGTGCACATCACATTCCGGTTTAATGCTTTTTCAGTAATAAAACTGTTTTCTTTCTCTTCTACCTTTGTGGGTAGGCTTTACAGATTGGCAGGAGATTTTATTTATATTATTAGATTTCCTCCTCAACTATCAAAAATCAATTGCTTATGTTTGTATGGTCTATTTCTGAGCTCCTCATTATGATGGCTATAGCTTTATAGGATGTCTTGAAAATTGACAGAATGAGGGCTCTGATTTATTTTGTTTTCAGAATTGTTTGGGCTATCCTAGTGCCTTTGCATTTCCACATAAATTTTAGAATCTGCTCCCTGACATCTGAAAAAAAAAAAAGTGCCAGGAGTTTGATTGCATTGTGTTGAATCTGCAGATCAAACGGGGGAAAATCAATAACTTAACAATATTGAATCTTCCAATTCATCGTCACAGTACAGTGCTCCACTTATTTTGGTCTTTTATATTCTTTTCATCAGTTTATTGTAGTTTCCAGCATACAAATACTGCTCATATTTTGTTAGCATTTAAACTGGTAGAGCTTTTCTCACTTTGAGGTCACAAGTATGCTATCTTCTGATCTTTTATCCTACTTCTTCACTAATTGTGCTCTAACTGTATACTTTCCAATAATTTTATAACCTATTTTACTTCTTTTGATTAACTTTGTTATCATTTCCTTTCCTAATAAAATAGATCAATACTCAGTACTTTGTAATTATAAACTATTGGAAACAACCAGTGTCTTTGAGTAAGGTGAATGAAGAAATTGTGGTATATTCATGTGTGTTAAAAGATAAACTGAAGCATATTAAAATTTTGAAGAGTTTATTTGAGCAAGCATCACTTTGAATCAGGCAGCATCGCGCCAAATGTAGTTAAGATGCTCCACTGACAGGAGCTGGGGCAAAGTTTTTATAGAGAAGACAGGAAGCCAAGCAAGGAAATTATTTGATTGGCTATAGCTGAAGCAATTCCATTATTTGGGAAAGCCTAGTTGGCTGTTTGTGATTGGTTGTTTTTCTTAACCTTTAGGCATTTACAGGAATTGACCCTGGATTCATGGTTTATTTGCTTACTAGGCTGGAAAGGCATTTGAGCCACTGAAATGTGATTACATGTGATTAAACACTACAAAGCAGTTAAAATGAATAAATAAGATTGATAGGCATCAACATAGATGGATCTCAAAAGCATAATCTTAAGTAAGAAAAAGGCAGGGAGTAAAGCAATACATACAGGGTTCCATTTATATAAATTAAAAACAAACAAACATACACAGAAGATAACACTCTAGATTATAGGTACATGCATAGATGGGAATGATCCACATTTAAGCCATGGAGGGGTGGGCTCAGTAGGGACAGGAACTGGGAACAAGGGATAGTTACTTAGATGGTGGTGATAGGCTTGTAATGTTTTGTTTCTTTTTAAACAAAAGGCTAAGTTTTGAATCAAAGATAACAGCACACATTTATTTAACTCTGGATATATTTTATAGGCCTGGATATGTGCTGAATTTTTAATCTTTTCCTAACAAAATAATTTACAATAAGAACAAAAAAAGTCTGAAAAATACAAGCCATAATATTAAAGAAAATTCTGGAAATGAGAAGTACAAACATTAATTAGAAGTAACATTATCTATAACAGACTTGTATTGAAATTTGGGTAATGGAGCAAGATAGTCCAGAAGTATTTTCTATTACAAAGACAAACCTACTGTGTCGTGGGGGATTGGAATTGGCCACCCCAAGATATGTCTCTTTGGCATGAGGATTATTTTGGGCTGGTTACTTTTAAAAACTGCAGACGTGAAAGAAACTCTGAAAAGTAGAAGTTACCCTTTGTAACAGACATTTATATTTGTAAGGGAAATCTCCATCTGTAAAGGTGTCTCCATCTCTACACCAGGAAGAAGGGAAGATGATTTTATCTCTAGAAACTCTTATCAATGCTGAAGGCAAGGACTTAAATCTACATAACAACCTTACTCTTGTTTACTGTGCTTTTCTGTAACCTCCCATAAATGATTCCCCTCACCCCCAACATCCTCCTTTGTAACTGAAGATGGTATTTAACATGAGAACCTCCACCATTTTGGAGAGTAGCTCGGTTTTGAGTCTCTCACATGTGTACATGTTATAAAGCTTTGTTTAATTTTCTCTTGTTATTGTGTCTCATGTAAATTTAATTCACAGCCTGACCAGAAGGACCTAGAGTGGGGAGAGGAAATGTCTTCCTCCCCTACAGTGTCCTTAAGGAAGTAACGTAAGTCCGTCATAAAGGAGTTTCTCACCCTCATCCCCACATTAAATGATGGTGGGGCATCTGTTTAGCAATTAGAAAATATATAGCTGGTCTTCCCTCAAGCCCACACCATGTACTCAAATACATTCCAGAGAGAATAGATAATTAACTCTTTAAAAATAATGCCACAGAAAATCTTTAAGAAAATAGAATTGGATATTTATTGGATCTTTGTAAAGACCATTATTTTCTAAATATGAATGCAATAGGAGAGTTCATAAGAAAATAGGGTGAGTAACTTAACTGCATACATATTTTAAAATTTGGATATATTAAATACACATTAACAAAATGAAAAGGCAAATAAAAGCTGAGAAAGTATTTGTGGCAAATATTATACTTTATATAATCATTTAGGTGTAATAGACAAATACGTAAAGGACATGACAGAGAATTCTCAGCAGTAAAACCCAAATTTCTAAACAAATTTATCAAAAAAAGATCAACCTTCTATAAATAAAAGAAATGCAAATAATAACAATGACGTATAATTGTGAAATATTAAATTAACAAAAAGTGGTAATATACAAAGCTAGTGAATGTGCTGTGAAATGTATGTTCTCATGTATTGTTGGTGGGAATAAAAATAGACACAATCCTTCTGGGAAATAATTTGGCAGAGATGACAAAAACCATAAAACTATTCATAATTTCCTGTAGGCTATCTTCATATAAATAAAAAATATACAAATACCAACTTACATGAAGATATTCGCTGCAGCAATATTCATAATGCTGGAAAATGGAAAATGGGAAACAATCTAACAGATATGAATGCAAGAATGATAAATTAATGCACATAGATACATGTGAAAGACACACAATTTTTAAAAACAGGGTAAATGTTGTATGTTTTCTGTGATTATTTTCACCTTACTATTAGACCCTACACAGCAGACTCCATAACTTGTCTACATGACTATCCTCTGAATATAATTTACTTAATCACTTCTATATTACTGACTGGTAAAATTTTGAATATTCAATGTCTGAATTTAAACTCAGGTTTCGCATTTTAAGAAGTCACATCTAGCATCTATTAGTAAAGATTTATAACTTGTAAGTGATTTAATGTCTTTCTGTGGTATGTGAATGACTTAATTTCCTAACACAGTATCTGTATTGTTTACACAACACTTATCTCATGAAACAAAACCACAAGTATTGCCTACGTTAGAGCTCTTTTCTGTACTGTTTATGCCAATAGCAGAGACATTCCTTCCAGTAATCATGATTTAAGCCTAGTGCATAGGGGAGCTATAGTGAAGAGGCATTCCAACAAAACCAGCTCTGTTCTAGAAGTAGGGTCTGTTTTTCCAAGGAGCAACAGCTGAAGAAAATACACTGCTTCCGTGGGTTTGGAAGAGATTTTCAACTGATACCATTCAGTCCCAAACAAATTCAAGTGTGGAGGTTGAGAGGCTGGGAGGATCTAAGCTAAATACCACCGCCATTATCTTTCTAGGCATCCAGTGCTCCACCCTCCAACTTGAAGGGCTCCTGAGTGCTCTGGGAAATTGAAAGAGCATTACCCACACAGCTCTCAGGTAGTGAATTGCAGTCTGCGCTTTACTTTCAAATACTTTAGCATATATATTTGGTATATATGTGTGTGTGTGGGTATATAACTTCGAAATACATTCATAGGATGGATGGCTGCTCCAATCTCAATAAATATTCCAGGGATGGTTAGTTCATATATAATCAAAAGTCACACACCAGAGACTGTTACTACAAGTACTTCACCTGCGTTTATTCATCAATAGAGGAGGTTTTGTTAATTATCATAATGGATGTACAAATGGGTGTTCATTGGTGAAACTACTGGTGTTCAGGATATGTGAATAGGCTACAAATATGGTGAAGATTCTCTATCTTCACATAAACAGAATCCAACTGGCTCAGAATTCTGGATCCTTCAGGATAGTATTTGAGGTCTGCTTCTAAAACAGGGTCCAGGTACTGATTTAGAAGATTCTGGTTGGTGGATACTGACAAATAAAAATGGCAAGTAATAGGATATATTGGAATATATGAGGAAGCCATTTGGTGTAAACCTAATTCGGCCTGACCTTGTCTTTCCAAAAGGGCCTGACCGAGGCGTTGAGCATGCATTGTGTCTCTGCTTTAGAGATTCCCTATGGCAAGAGCAAAAGGCTCTTGAGATAAAGGTGCAACTTCCCTCCCCCTCCCAACGTTGCCGTTGGCGTCTCCTTAAGGATTAAGTATCTTTCCTTAGGCTAGAAACTGATTGCTGCGCTCATCTGTGACCTCCCAGCTTGAGACAATAGACTTGCCTCCTGCTACACCCACCAAGATAGCAGACCCACTACCTGCTGTGTCCATCAAGTGCTGTGCGGACAGGGCAATCTTGTGACTATTGTGGGAGGGACATTTCAACCATATGTGAAACCACCCTGTGTACCCCCACTTCTTTGGAGTGCTCTGTTCCTTTGTGGAAAGACTCTCCCTGGTTATAATCCTAAGATTTAAGCTCAGAATAAACTCACCCAAATTTTCATTTATAGATTGGTTATGGATTATTTTCGTTGACAGTTCCAACTATAAAGTTGCTACATCCCCCATCTCTGGAATGTTACTGATTTTAATCTCAAATGCGAAGTATGGTGATAGCACCTAAGAAGAGAGATTTGGGACTTCCTTGAGGTTATGGAATGGGTTGCATGATGACTTCTGTGCAATCTGAGGCTACTTTTATTAAAACCTGCTGGTGAGGTTGTTGGGGAGACCTGTAGCCTTAGTCTGCTTCTAACTATTGGAAGCTACCAATACCCACAAGAGTCTGAGCATTAAGAATGATTTGGCTGGCCCAGTGGCACAGCAGTTAGGTTCACTGGCCCGGATCCCAGGTGCAGACATGGTGCTGTGTGGCAAGCCATGCTGTGGTAGGCGTCCCACATATAGGGTGGAGGAAGATGGGCACAGATGTTGGCTCAGGGCCAGCCTTCCTCAGCAAAAAGAGGAGGATTGGCAGTAGATAGCTCAGAGTTAATCTTCCTCAAAAAAAAAAAAAAAAAGATTGGCAAAATTGATTTAGGTTAATCCGCAACAGATTAGGTCTGAGAAAACTCTCTGGGGGCACTGGGACCACTTCTTGTGGACATTCAGTGGGCAATAGGCTGTTATGGATGGGAGCTTCTCACCAGATGCTTAGTGTGAAACACTATTGATGTAATTCCTTGGCACAGAAGATAGTGATGCTCACTGGAGTAGATTATGGAGGTTTTAGGCTTTCCGACTCAGTATCCATGTTGTTCCATGGGCTGACAATTTAAGGCCGCGCTCTAATTGGGGCTGAGTGTTCTCTGCATTATGACTTGACTTCAGTCTGCATGGTTCCTCCAGGTCTACAGCGCACTGGGTCCCCAGCCCCATGGTCATCTTCCCTCATCAGTCCTTTTGTTTCCTTTCAACTGGGGAATTTTGACTGGATTCAGTGGTGTGGAGACCAGAAGCCTTGTTCTGATTCAACCTGTCTTCCTCCTTGCTTTGAGTCCACCACAAGCTTTTTAAATTCAAAATACCTTTTCTTCTTTCAATCCTACCCTGAAATCATCACGCCCCACTAGATCACGCCTCATGATCTAGCCTGAATGGCATTAGAGAAAATATCATGAATAAGAAACCTACTGGTTCATATGTCCCAAACCCTATCCAAAACCTCTGGATTCAGATAGATTTAGAAATTCAGATTCTTTGGGGGATTTTTAGAAAGATAATAAGATAAACATTATGTGACACCCTAAAGTGCAGTATAGGTGACACTCCCATAATCAAACACATTAATATTTCTGCCATACAACATAAATATTCACCCTAAATGGGATGAATAATGACTGTAAGTTGCCTCACATCAGGTTTAGAAACCAAATAAGATAGGAAATTTATTTAGAGTTTTCAGAGATTTTATATTTGAAACAAAAAATAAGGGATTATGGACCTGTATTATCTCATCTCAACAATAAATGCTACGTCTGCCATTTTGTTCTCTTTTCCATATTTCTTCAGTGTTGTCAGCCAAGAAAGAGGCTGTTCTCCCATCAGGCCCAAGAGATTTAGAAAGTGGTCGAACATAGACTTGAAAAAACTATCAGATGGAAGTGTAATTCCCTTGATTATACTGGAGGATATGCAATGCATATAAATAAGCCTGATGTATTCTTTTGTGGCAGGATGTGAACATTCACTCTTATTATGGAAAAATAATCAATTGGTTCTTCTTCCTTTTCTTTGAAGCACTAGGAAGATGGAATGCAAATATTTCCTTCTCCAGGGAAGGTTTGAAAATTAAGTGAACTAGTTATTTGGTTGCTAATGATTCAGGCTCCAAGTTGATAGGCTATCAAACTCTGTTGAAGAAAGGGTAGGAGCAGAGCCTGGGCAAAGGAAATGATGGAGGATAGAGAAGCCTTAGGATCTGAAGGAGTGACGATTGTGTTGACTTCTGGAGCAGAGAACCCCTGCCTATTGCTCCCAGACATGGACCTGAGGGTACAGTGGGTTTTAAGGGTATAGCCCAGGGCACACCAGGATGCAAATCTAGATGTGTGGCGCTCAGATTCTCTCAAAAATAACACTAAGTCCCTAGCAAGGCAAGGAACTAGAGGAGAGGCAAACCTGAACAAACCCAGCAAATGGGATAAGCGAATCGTGCTTCACTGATAACTGAGAACCAGAATTCCCCACCCCCTTGCTCCTGTTCTCACGGTGTGAGACCTGGGCCAATGGTAAAACTTCGGGAGTTAGTGGGGAAGGTAGTCCCCCAAATAAGGGCTGAATTTCCCACCAGGCCAGCAGGATAGAAGTTTAGAATCAAAGTTAAGTAGACTTATAGAAAAATAAGAAATATGACATTTCTTGCACACCTGAGTTTGTAATCTGAGGTTAAAAACCACTATAATTTAATTAGAATATTAAATTTTACTGCCATATAGTATGTTTAGTTATAATGGCAACTGATGCTTCTTAAAAACAAGATGCCAGAATGCCTTTCTGGCTTGTTTAATTCTGAGAAAAAGATTCTAAAAAGGTGAACTGATGAGTTCATCACACTCACACACAGACACACAAGTACCACACATAAACACACATATTAAACAACTCTAAAAACATATATAAAGAATAGGAAGGTTATTGAAAATGAACCTTTTCTCTGTTTCTTTCCTAATTTTATGTAACACAGTTATTTTATAGTAAAAAAGAAGGGAAATGTCATATAAATATTGATGTGGGTAAATTAGAATAATTAAAGGAAAGTACTCAATAGACTTTAAGTACTAGAGAAGCCTTAGAGATAATGTAGTCCCATTTTACAGATAAGAGACTGAGACCCACATACTGTAAGGTACCTGTGGTGGTTTTAAAGCATTGCCCCAAAATTCTTTGTCCCTCCTTCCATTGCGAGGTGGGAGACCGCATCCCCTTGCTTTGAATTTGAGTGACTTGCAATTGCTTGGTTCAGTAGAGTATGGGAGAAATGATCTTATATGACTTCCAAGATGATGTCATAAATGTCCATGCAGTTTCTGCCTGGTTCTCTTGTGATGCTCACCCTAAAGGAAGCCAGCTGCTGTGTAAGAACTCTATTGCCCTGACACTGCCAGCTGGACAGGCCACGTGGAGGTGTTCTAGATATCACCCCAACTGAGCTCCCAGCAGACAATCAGCATTAACTGCCAGAGTGAGGCATCTTGGACATCCAGCCCAGCTGAACCATCATGATTCTAACCCAAGTAGATATCTGAATTCAACAGCAGAAGAGACCCTAAGTGAGACTGTCCAGCCCAAGCCCTTCCTAAATTTTTGACCCACAAAATTCGAGCAAAGTAAAATGGTTGCTATAAGCCACTATATCTTATAGTCATTTGTTATGCTAGAATAATGATAACTAGAATACTCAAGGTCATAGAGGTAAGGGACTTAGTAACAGGATATTAGGCCAGAACTCATCTTCCCATTCTCACATTTCTTATAGTCCAAAGGAATGAGATGGGGCATGGGAACAAGACATATACATATTTTCACATAGCCATAGTTTGTTTCTAAGTTTGGCCCTGGCGTGAAATTTCATAATATTGTTTGAGCATGAATTGCTCCCTGCGTTTTGTCAGGGGCTGTTAAACACAAGGTGGTTTCAAAGGAGGCTACAGTGGGTGGAAATTTTGCCAACTCTTTCTCATTTCTACATTCTTGGAAAGAAAAGTCATAGCTGCTCAAAAAATGATAGATGTGCAAAAAGCATGTGAAATCATTGAGATAAATCCTAATCCTTAAGTGACATTTTAATTATTGCACAATGTAAACATATCATTTTTGTTGCTGTTGTTAAGAGAGACAATGAAACCAAATAAAATTTGTGAAGTGGTTGGATTTTTATCTTTGGGAATCCCTGAAGTGAACAAGGGAGAGAGTCTTGGGCTTGGAACCTTTTCACCTTGGAAGAATTCATACCAGTGAATTGACTGAAGCTCTGTAGTGAGTTGAATGACAGTCCTCAAAAAGAGGTGTCCATATCCTAACCCCCAGAACCTGTGACCGTGACCTTATTTGGAAAAAGGGTCTTTGCAAATGTAATTAAGTCAAAGACCTTGAGACGAGCTCATCCTGCATTATCCAGGTGGGCGCTAACTCAAATGATAAACATCACTAGGAGGCACACGGAGAAGAAGCGGGAAAGGCCATGTGAAGATGGAGGCAGAGACTGGAGCGGTGTGACCGCAAGCCAGGGAACACCTGGAGGCCACGGTGGCCGAAGGAGTCAAGCTCTAGATTATCTAGTCCTGATTATTCCCTAGAGCCTTTAGAGGCAACAAGGCTTTGCTGACACCTTGATTTTGAATTTCTAGACTCCAGTACTGCGAGAGAAAAAAATTTCTGTTGGTTAAACCGCCAAGATTGCGGTAATTTGTTGTAGCGGTCCTCGGAAACTAATACACGGTCCTTGAGAGAGTTGTGAGAGAATTGAAGGAGCAAGGCCATCCTGTCAGGGGAGCAATGGTGGCTGGAGCACTACATCCATACGGGCAGATGTGGGACAGCAGGCAGGTTCTGACTAGGAACTTCTCTGCAAAAACCAGGCTGTTTCACTCCCGTAAGCATTACCAGCAGGTACATCCCCATCACACTGTTTCTTGTATCTGTCTGTCTCCTCAGCTGGACTGTGGACTTCTAAAGGCCAAGAGCTTTCATTTCGTCCTTCAGCAAAAATTATTGAACAATCATTATGCGCTCCTCTCTGTGCCAGCTGCTAGGATAGGATGCTGGGTGACACACAGTTCTTGCTTTCAAGATGAAGCAGACACTGGGTGGTACACCACCTTGCATTCAAGTGATATCTGTTGGGTGAAGGAAATAAACATGGACAAAACAGCTTGGAGGAGTGGATGGTTTTGCACTGAGAGAGACCTGGGTTCAGAGTGTGTAAACTTGCATAAGATACTTATCTCAATTTCCTTAAGTGCAAAATGGAGAAAATAATACCAATCTCATAGGGTTGCTAAGGGGATTGACATCACACACAGTTGGCTGTTCATATCCTCGGGTTCTGTGTCACAGGTTCTGTATCCACAGATTCAATCAACTGTGGATTGAAAGGCCTATGATGGTTGCATCTGTGTTGAATATGTACAGACTTTTTTTCTTGTCATTATTCCCCAAACAATACAGTATAACAACTATTTACACAGCATTTGCGTTATATTTGGTTTTACAAGTAATCTAGAGATAATTTAAAGTGTAAAGGAGGATGTGCTTAGGTTATATGCAAATACTATTCCATTTTATATATGGAACTTGAGCATCTGTGGATTTTGGTATCCACGGGGGTCCTGGAACCAATCCCTCGTGGATAGTGAGGGACGACATGATGGTATATATATATATATATATAAAATGTTATTAATAAATGAGGATCCAGCAAAGTTTCAGTGTACATATCTATGTCCCCAAAAAAGGCAATAAATTTTATCTTACATTAGTAATATTTTTCAATAACACTTTTCCCATGTGTTTTCACTTTTCACCTTATGTGATTTTTCTTCAGCTTTCTGATGTGGGCAGGACAGGGAAGTGTCTCAGATGAGGTAAGAGCCCGAAGTCATGGGAGAATGAACAGGTGATGGATGGTGGAGCAAGACCGAAACCCAACCTTCCTGTGTCACACGGCCCTGCGGGCACAGCACAGCCATGCCTGGCGCCCTGGGTGAAACAGCCCCTCACGGAAAGGGGCGGTTTGCTCACAGTTACAGATAAACGTGGCTCATCCTCCCCAAGAGTCCATTTTACCCAAAGATTTTGGTATCAATATGTCTTTAAAATAGCAGAAAAATACAGCTTTATTTTAGGGTAGAATACAAAAACTTAATAATAACCAATGCTTAGGTGCACCAGCCTCTATTCTTTTTCTTTTTGAGGAGAGCTAACATCTGCTGCCAATCCTCCTCTTTTTGCTGAGGAAGGCTGGCTCTGAGCTAATATCCGTGCCCATCTTCCTCTACTTTTATATGTGGGATGCCTGCCACAGCATGGCTTGCCAAGCGGTGCCATGTCTGCACCCAGGATCCAAACCCGCGAACCCTGGGCCGCTGAAGTGGAACGTGCGCACTTAACCGCTGAGCCACCAGACTGGCCCTGACCAGCCTCTATTCTAACCAATTTTAAAATAATAGCTCTATTCTTACAGTAGTTCTTACCACTCTCCTAGGTAGGTCCTATCATTTCTTCCATTTTACACATTAACAAACCAAAAGAATAAAATGCTTAAAAGGATTGAAGAAAATCCTACAGCAAGTCAGTGACAGAGCTGGGATTTGAACCAAGGGGGTCTAGCTCCAGAGGTCCAATTTAAATGATTTTGTTACGGATATTTAGACAAAACAGGAAATTTCAAAGGCATGTTCTCTTTTTTGGTGATCCTACTGCACCAGGGCTATAGCAGCTCCCTTCTACCATTGCAGGTGTGGGTGGAGAGAAGTCTTTGAGGACAATTTCAGAAGCACTGTGCTGTGCAGGTTGCATGCAGAAATGATCTTTAAGGATCATTTGTGTGTGTGTGTGTGTGTGTGCGCGCGCGCGCACAGTGTGTGAAATTTTAGCTTAATTAGAATAGGAAGACTATTAACAAGTTATTTTTAAATGCACCAAAGATCAGGAGATGTATTAGAATTAAATTGCACTGTGTGAGGCTGATTGGCAGGCCACGTAATGTGGGAAAGTTCACAATCTTGTCTTCACCAGCACAGTTTGCAAAGCCATGGCCCCAAACCTGTAGTCTACAGCTGTAATTATTCAAGTAAAAAAAAAAAAAAACTAATTGGAAATGTGATATGTAATGATTAGGCAGCCTATTTCAGGAGGAAAATGAACAAAATGAGCAGATGTCTACTGCAGTGACTTTTGTGAAAAAAGATGAGCACGCTTGTTTAAGTGAAAAGTTCTCTGTCACCTAGGGAAGGAATTTCCCTCAGGACTGGACTATTAGCATGTCATTTGCATAAAGAGCTTAAAACAAACACCACTGCCACAAAATAGAAAGTCCTGGGCACAAAGAGCGCCTGCATTCAAGAGCTGCCGCCTGGCGGAAGGGACTGCGTCCCCGCTGAGGGCACTTGGAGACATTGCCAAGTGGGAAGGCTCGCGACCTTGCAGTAGCGAGAACTGAAATAACCCGGGCAAAACAGAGCCTGCAAGGGGGAGTCAGAAGACCTTGGCTCCTGTTTTGGCTGAAGTTCTTGGGCTGAAGCCCAGAGTCCATGTGCCTTTGAGGAATGACTTTTCTCTCCCTGGGCCTCCTGATGGCCAACCCCTGCCCTTCCAATGCAAACAGCATCTTCCTTCTCTGTATTTTAGGCTACCGAATCAGACCCCTGAGCATTCCAGAGGCTCACCTGGGTTTCTAACTCTGGCTTCATCTTGTGTTCAACGTGGGAGTGTGGGCTCTAGGGTCTGACTGCTTCAGTTCAAATCCTGGCCTAAAGATGGCTAACAGTGGGACTCAGTAATACCTCGCTCTCTGCCTCAGTTAAGATGACCTCATAGGTTTGTGGTGAAGATTAAAGCAGATAAAGAAGATAACACACAGAGAATAGTGTTTGGTGCTTCCCCAGCAAGCGCTGAATAAAGGTTAGTGATTCGTATGCATTTGCTTCCTGGAGTGGAGCACACTCACTTCAACCATTCATATTCATGTGTCCCCTAGTCACCAAAAATAAGTTCCATCATCTACTTAATGCATTTTAAAAATCAATTCAAGGTTTTGAACTGAGCTATATTTCAAGCAATAATATTTCTGGAAGCCCAGGCTTAATGTGCTTATTTTTTCTAATACATGTTAAAATAAAAACAGACTCATTAAAATAATGTTTTAAAGGTTGGCACAATCTGAAATCATCTGAAGTACCAGTGTACATTTCACACATTAGGCAACACTGTCCACACTTATCCATCCATTCATTTTTCAATCGTTCTCTCAGCAAGAATTTAGACAACACATCGTGTTAGTGGAGAGCAAGTTGGGCAACAGAGATGAAAAAGCATCTTCCTTGCCCCCACTGAGACCCAGAGGAGAGTGAGAACACTGATCATGCTGTGTGGATGGAGTAGTGGAACATTTCATCATGGAGTGTCTCTTTTATCCCACGGGGTAGGCCAATTTCCTCAGGAGACAATATGAAGTAAAGAACCAACCATTATTCTAACTTATTGCAAATTCTATTTCCAGGACAACTTGGCTTTGCACCCAATTCTACCTCTGTGAGACCTTAGCCTTCTTACTTGAGTTCTCTGAACATTTCTCATCTGTAAAATGGGCACACGGAACTAGTGGAGGATTAAATCTGATGACACAGCAGGTACTCAGTGAATGAGAGTTTTCAGATTATTAATACTCACACAGGACAGAAAATTTCCTGTTCTATAGGCCTGTAGTATGTGCCCCGTTCTCCTATGTGTTGTAAATGCTCCCTAGAATTTGCCTCAAAATCTGCCTCTTTGCAAAAGCAGTCCTTGGCATACTAAACCAACTTAATATTGGCCAGTATGTATTGAAGGCTTTCCAAGTTCAAGACGTACCTCCAAAAGCCTTGCGTGTATTCTTTATCACAATGGTATCTTGTATAGGATGAGGTCAGTAAAATCCCATTTTACAGAAAATTAAACTGAGGTATGGAGAGGTTAAGTATTTGCCCAGGTCACATAGCAAGTAAGTGGGGGGCAGGTAACCACTAAAATTAGTAATCGCTAAAATTGCCAACCTACTAGTTAAGAGAGGACTAAAGCTAATTCTCAACTGAGGGTGATTTTTGTCCCCCAGGAGACATCGGTATTGGTGGCGACCTTTTCAATTGTCAGAGCTGTGGGGTGGGTGCTATTGGTAGCTAGTGGGTAGAGGCCAGGGATGCCACTACACAGCTTACAATGCACAGGACAGGCCCACTCCCCAAAGAATTATCCAACCAAAATGTCAATAATGCCAAGGTTTTGAAACCCTGATGTCAGTGCTACTATGTAACTATTTACAACCTTCACTCTTTAGAACCCAGTTGATAACTCAGAAGCAGCCACAGAATCTCTCAGATTCCAAAACAGGCAGCTCAAAGTTCAGGCAGAAAATGGCATATACTTTGTCACAAGAAGGCCTTCAAGAAATGACCTGGAGCCAACTGCCAAAGGCACGTTCATCTGTTGAGGCAGGTAAGCCAATCAGAAGCCCCAAGGGGGATGCTGTGGCTGACTAGAGAGGAAAAAGGAGGAGGCATGACAGCTGGCAGGAGTTGAAAAGATAGTGAACAGCCTGCTACTGTGAGGAAAGGAGAAAAGAGAAGAAACATATGCTCTTAGCAGCAGCCTTGGCTGAGCCAAGCCCTGGAAGAAGCGCTCATGGGGATGAGGGCAGCTCCTGGGAGTGTGGAGAGACTGAGATGGTGGCCGGGAGACGGAGGAGGACACCACGTCAGGGCCCTGGGATAAAGGGCAGGCCACCAACAGCACCTGCTATATCGCATGTTATTGAACTTCTCCAATGATTGCTTTTTTTTAAAAAAAAAAAAGGACCTGAAACTGTCATTGACAAAGACAGTGAATATGGAAAAGTTGGAGAGGATTTGTCTTGTGACTTTTTCTGCATAAACTGCAAAACAACCAAGTGAGGTCAATAGGCTTAGCTACTATGAACAGGAACAGGAGACAGGAAGCTGACCTGAGTATTTTTGCTTTATTCAATCTAATAAACATTTTATTTATATAAAAGACAAACGATGCATAGAATGAAAATTAGTGCTTGAGACATTTGATATAAAAAGAGTATATAGCATTCACATTCCTATTTTAATACATGAGTACTGCGGAAGTGTTCCATAAAAGAATAAAACTTTCCCTTTATGTATAGTAGTAAAAAAAAGTCAGTATTTTTAGGAACTACAGAATGTTATTCCTTGGTCTTTTTCTTGAATAAGAAAAAACAAAAACAAAACAAGCCACAGTATCATCTGACACAACATTCCAGTTTATACTGATGATGACCCATGAGTGATAAAGCTCTTTTGAATCTTGGAAGATCCCATTAATGGACCAGTATTCTAGAAATTCACCACTAGAGGTCAATGAGCAACAGCTATTGGGATGGCATCAACGAGCCCTAAGGTGCACAGAATTTCTGGGCCCTTCCATGGTATTGCAGCCAAAATGTCCTTAAGTCCCTCAGCCCACTCCCACTGAGCAGGGCGCCTCAAAGTTACACCCAATCCTAAACGTCAGCATGTCTGCTTAACCCCAATGAGATGAGGCCTTCCAAAATCCAAACACAGCTGATCTGCTCACTGCCAGTCCCTCTCTAATATTCCTATTTGGCTGAAAATAAGTAGCTTCCAAAACATTTTTTAAAAAGAGATTATTTGCAGCATTAACACTTGTTTGTGGATTAACAAGTTTCCTATGGAGTATTAAAGCTCATTCTTTGTTTTTGTCCATGTGGACACAGATTTCCTAATTGCAAATGGGATTTGTGTCCCACATTCAAGTCCTCACTAGCAAATTCTGCAACGGCTGGGAAGGCTGGTATGATGGAGAGACCAGTAACCGTTATGAAAGCTTCTTGGAGTAAAGGGCTCCCTTCCCCAGTGCAGAGGGGAAAGCTCTTAATATACAAGCAAAAGAGACTTGAGTTAACTGGGACCATTTAGAGGAGGTCCCTTACAGGCCAAATTCAAATCTTAACGGGTAGAGGGAGGGAATCAAAATCATATGTAGCCGGAGAATGACTGATTGAATGCACATTTCTTACAAGGGACCCTGGTTAGGGGTATGTGGAATTCCCAGACTGGGCTGGAGGTGGGCAGAAAATGCAAATGTTTACAGTGAGAAGTGAAGCAGCTTTGTCAAAGTGTCCACACCTTCATTTTGTGAATGATGCAGACCGGGGAGAAGTGGAAACCATCTGCTATCTATTCTCACTTGGGGATCCAGATTTTTTTTTGCAAAACCTCCAAATATTTAAAAAGTGGCTCAATTTTGTGAAACGCTGTGCTGGCCAAGCAACATACAGGTTCAGAGTGCCCGAGGAAACAGTCCTGACCGTGGCAGTGTTGTGCAGCTGTTGTACAGCTCCTTTCCACCAGGCCAAAATATACTTGAGCGCTCAGGAGCCCAGAAGGATAGAACCTACTGGTGTTTGCATAGAAAGCTAGAGACTCAAACCAAACATGAGGAAAAATTAAACACCATGAGCCCCAGAAGGGAAATTTGCTCCCTTTTAGGAAAAGAAGAAGGGCTGGGAGTGGAGAACAGTAACATAGATGTGGGGAGAAATTCTTTTTTAAAAAAAGGACAATCTCTTATTAGTAGAAGGTGTGGCAATTTCATGGGTGGGGAAGTTTGTCCTTCTGATTTTTCTGCAGCCTGTGAAGGTAAAAAATGAGGCTCAAAACTTTTAAGCTATTAGAGATAGGATGGAGTTTCTGAGATAGCTGAGGAAGATGGGTCACAAACCAATGATGAGGCTTGAAGCTCAAGAGAAAAGTCCAGGAGAAACAATGGCACACAGGAACCCCAGGATCTGGTCCCCAGACAGTGCGACTATAATTAGCTCCGTGGCCAGAAGAGGATCCACGTGCATGGAATTATCATTTTGCAAAACTGAGTGCAAGGTGACCATAGCAGGCTCTGAGGCACGGAGCCTCCCTCCCAATGCTAAGTCCTCCATCGTGTAGTCAGAGAACCATCACACGGGTGATTGTCAAGCGCTAATGCCAGCATGGATCCCTTCCCTCTGCACTTGGCTCTGGAGCTCTCCAATCAAACCAACTTCCTGGGAATATTTGATCTTTCTCTTTGTCTCTTTCCAGAGTATGGCTGTATATATAGATATAGACATATATAGATATATATAAAACATAGCTATTCCATATTTATATACAAGCATTAATAAAGTGCAAATGTTATTGGCTATTGTAAAAATCAATCTCATTTCCTGAGGAAGTGCTAACACAGCTTATCCTATGACAACGTCAAAGGCATAGAATGCTTCATGTCACCCACTCCCTGCTGCTGCTCTTTCTGCTCAGCCCCACAGCTTACAGGGAGGGGAGTGACCCCCTGGTTTTCCAGGAAGCATCGTTCAGGGGCAGCTTCCTGCTGCCTCTGTACTTTGGCAACAGGGGCAGCCTCTTTGGACTTGGCCCGGCCTGCCCCGGAAGAGCTATTTGGTAGTGTTCAGCGAGCCGTCTTCGGGAATCTTCTCCTCGGAGCAGCTCCTCCCCGAGAGTCTGTCCATGTGCTCCAGCTCGCTGAAGCGTTCTGCCACGCACTGGGCCGTGAGACGGGCCTCCGGGTCGTGGTCCCAGCACTCGGTCAGAGTCTCACACACCATCTGGATGCCCTGCAGGGGGAGAGAAGGCCATAGGGACTCTGAGTTGGTGGGTTGGTGGGCTCTACGAAGGGCAAAGTAGCCTGCTGACCTAGCTGCCGCAGTGCAGGCCAGGTGCGAAAGAGGCTGTGCACTGACTGTGTTCTGACCGGGTGCTCCCTGTATGAGGCCCGCCAGTTGCATGTGGAAAGCAGGGGCTGTGCAGGTGGCTGTGCATGTCCTGGAAACCAGCTGTACCTATTCGCTCTGGTGCCATTTGATCACAGTAAGTCGTGAAATGGAGAGACAGCACAAGGACCCTCCAGTAGGCTTCTGGGGCACAGTAGCATTCCCAATACCTGAAAATTTCCATGAAGTGGCCCCTAACACCGTTTCACACCTTTCTTTTCTTTTCTTTTTTTCTTTAGAGCAGTTCTAGGCTTTATTATTTAGGGAAGTTTTAGGTTAATAGCAAAATTGAGCGGAAAGTACAGAGGGTTTCCATAGCCCTCTCCCCCCACACGCAACCTCCCCCACCATCAACATCTTGCATCTGTGTGGGACATTTGTTAAAATCAGCGAACCAGCATTGACACAGTATTATCAACCAAAGTCTACAGTTCACATAAGGGCACACACTATGGGTTTGGACAAATGTATAATGACATGGATCCACCATTATAGCATCCCACAGAAGAAGCTCACTGCCCTAAACCATCCTCTGCGCTCCACCAGTCACCCCTCCTTCCTTGCCTCCTGAGCCTCTGACAACCAACCACAGATCTTTTTACTGTCTCTGTGGTTTTGCCTTTTCCAGAGTGTCCTATAGTTGGAATCATATACACATTTTTATTTAAACAGGGCTGAATACCCCAGGCAGAGTGAAATCCAGGCATTAGTCTGATTTCACTTTGTAAAGTCCACATGTTTTGGGGAGTAATTCAGTAGCCGCCTCCAACAGTTGCCAAAGATGCCCTCTGTTTCTCCCCCCTCCTCTCCAGCAACAGCAGACTGGACCCTATGAAACAGCTGTCTTTGTAGGTCAGAAGTGCTTAACTCTAGACCGTTTCAGAGGGTTCACCCTAGGCCCACAAAGGCCGCATTCAAAAGGCCCATCCAGGGGATGCTGCCCAGTATGGTGGCAAGGGTCTTCTCTCACAGCCTTAATTTTTATTTTCCATTGCAAATATTTTTGTTATCATCTCAAGCCCCTTTTGGAAATAAAGCAGGCAGGGCTTAAATAGAAAGTCCAATAGGCGGTAACAGAGTGTGCTCCTGCTCATTAGAGGCTCCACATCGTCACTGGGGATCCCTCACACCGGCGGCCCAGGTGGGATGGATAAAGCCCAATGCGTCTCCAGAGCCAGCACTTACCCTGTCCACCATCTCACACCAACAACTTTCCCAACACACCTAGGAGCCTCTGCCTCCGTTCCCGCCCTGAGACTGAGTTTATGATGTTGAATTAATTGTATAATTCACCTAATTGACGGTATTGATTGATGGTCCTGTTAAGAGTGGGGTGTTATTGTTGGTACACAAGTAACATTTATTTTATTCTGGCACTGTAATTACAGGCAGTAAATTAAATTAAATATTAAGCATTAACTTGAAATCAATAGGGCAACAAATCTCATTAAGAGAAAAAATGTATTATGCAAATTCTTTCCAGAATTTTATCATCATGAATAATGGCTTCATTACAAGAATGCTACAATGGAGGCGGCAACAGAGTTTGAAAGAAATAACACTAGTGCTTCTGATTTCAGAGTTGACGCAAAACAGTCTTGCATTTTCAGAGTCAACAAGGCTTTGCCCGAAACCCTGGGGAAGCGCCGAACTACGGCAGCCTGGTTCATGCTCTGCCCCGACTTCGTCAGGGTCTGTCTGCTGATGTGGCTGCAGGCCAGGACTGGCACAGACTGGGCTTCCTGCTCCATCTGTCTTCCCGATTGCGCCTGATTTGTTGTTTCTGTTTCTTATCTGAATTTGCCTTGCCCTTAGGAAAACCTCGGACTTAGCCCCAGCCTTCACTGGATAAGGGAATTCATCCAAAGGAGGCAATGAAAGGTTCTACTCAGCAGAAAGAACAGTTTGGCCAGTGAGATAGGGGTACCCCGTTCCCTCTCATTCTTCATTCCAGATCTTTCCTGGGTATCTCAGACAGACCTCTCCCTGTCATAAACTATCACTTTCTTCTTTTCCTCTGACCATTGCCTGCAAAAAAATGCCCCCAAACAAAGAATTTGGACAGGTTTCCCTCTAAGTCCAGAACCACTGCCCTGCTCTGGATGGCCTTAGCTATCATTTCTTGAAAAGAAAAAATAAGAAGCCATTAGGATGTTCTCAAAAGACAGATTTCCTGTTTGGCCACTTGCATGTTTCTATTCCACTTTGCTTTCTTTCATTTCAGAGTGGGGAGCTAGGCTCCTCTCTCCCAGCTCTGTGTGCACAGCCTGCAAAGGCCTGTACGTGACCCTGAGCACACGGCAGTCGCCTCTCAGTCCAGCTGGCTGACAAACTCTGCTTATTTCTCACTCTGCTAACTATTTCCTTCCAGAGCTGAAGATTCCCAGAAGAAAACATTTGGAACCAGAAGGGAAGAAAACATAAACTCCCTATGTAAAGGCTTGAGAGTGAGTGGCCGAGGCTGCAAACAGAATTTTAACCCCGAACCAAAGGGCTTGGATAGTGTGACAAATGCCTTTCAAATGATTATTTGCAAGCCCTCTTTGAACGCTGTATCTACCTACTTGTTGGAACTTACCATAACAGGGTCACCCCACTTCACTGGAATCTTCTTTATAAACAAAACCTAACAGCATCAGATTGAAGCCCAAGATTCCAGAATTGTCTCCTACCTAAGAGGTTACCTCAGAAGAATCTTATTCACCCCTCAAAAGAGTCACTCCTTACCTGGTGGTTGAGCCAGGAGCTGGGAATTTCTGGTCGTCCTCGATCTCTCAAGACATTGTCCTTCATGCTTTCGACACAGGGATGCTCCCGCACCTTGGAACCAAATGGAGGCTCATAATCTTTCACTTCTGTTAAGAAAGCAGGCAAACACAAGGCCATTGAGAAGGGTGTGTACAGCCGGGACAAATAAGCACGTTGAGATGTCTGGCTGGGCAGCATGAAGCACTGAGAGTCAAGATATATCTGTGACTACTCTAATAGCAATTTTTAATAACAGTGGATTAAAATAAAGGAAAGAGTGGTTGTGGAAGGAGCTTGAGAAGCATCAACAAATGATTGTCGACTGCTTATTATACTCAAGGTGTTGCGCTAACAGCTGGGGACACAGTGGAGAACAAGACCAACAAGGTCACCGAGCTCACATTTTAACACAGGCATTCTCAATGGGGTGACATTGCCCCAAGGGGGCAAAATCAGTTCTTGGGAAGTGGAAAAATCTTACATATTACAATGGTCTGTGGCCCTACAAAAGTCCACAGTACATAAACAGACTTAACATGTGGTGTTAAAATTTCATGAGGGAATTCGGCCATAAAAAGGATTCAAATTTTGACACATACTGCAACATGGATGAATCTTGAAAACATTCTGGTAGAAATAAACCAGACACCAAAGGACAAATGTTGTATGATTCCACTTATATGAGGTTCCTAGAATAGGCTAATTCTAGACATAAAGACAGAAAGTAGAGTAGTGGTTTCCAGGGGCCTGGGGGAGGAGAGATGGACAGTTATTATTTAATGGGTACAGAGTTTCAGGTCGAGCAGATAAAAAATTTCTGGAAATGGATAACAGTGATGGTTGAACAAGATTGTGAATGTACTTAATGCTAGTTTAAAAATGATTAAAATGGGGAATTTTATGTTATGCATGTTTTACCACAAGGAAAAAAATTTAGGAGGAGTGGGGATTAAGAAAAAAATGTCTAAAAGCCTCCTTTCGAAAGCCATGATGAAAAAAGAGTTGAGAAATACTGTTTTAGTCGGATGACAGAAGAGACAGATTAGCAATAACATCAACAAACAAGATTTTAAAAGATAATGTTTCTTCAACGATACATGCTATGTATGGTGCTCCCTTCACTAGGCCTTCAGGTTTCAACTAAGGTCAATTTCTTTACAGAAACTTTCGTGAACATCCTCTAAGTTGTTCTCAGATGGGCTGAGCAAAGCTCTATTTAGCATGTATCACATTTTAATATAATCGCCTGTTTATCTGTCTCATCTAACTAGACTGTGAGCACTGGAGGGCAGGTTGAGAGCCCTCTTCTCATTCTTGTATTCCTAGCACCCAGGACAGGGCCTCCCATACAATAGGCTCTCAACAAATGCTTTGTTGAGTAACAAATGAATGAATGAATCTTAGATCCTGTCCAAAGTGGCAGCACATAAACTCTGGGTGAATATGAAAATAACACACTAATTTAAATGGGCAGACCGATGTACACATCAGTGCCACAGAGGACAATTTAAAAGACAGAAAACACTCCCAGTGCTAAAATACGTCTGAGCTGAAAGGGGAGAGTAGGTTGGATTCAACATTTTTCTCTAGAGTAGTAGAACCTTTGACTTTTAGTCTTAAAATCATCTTGTTTAATGAGTAAGACTTTCAATAATCTGCCCTTCCAGGCTAAGAACTATGAAAGCTTTCAAGGCAAAATGTCATTTTGAGAAGGGATGGCTTGTTCTCGTTAATTTATTTTTTCCCCCTTTCCCAGAACCCTACTTGCATATTTATCTTCTTCAGCCTTGCCCAAATAGAAGAGCTAGTGGGATATTTTTCTTTTTCCATAGTTTGAGATATAGGGAAATTTGGGAGGAAGGCCTCCCATCATATGGAGACAAGCACACACCATCCTTCTGTGTGTCCACATTTGCCTTCAAGGGCCCACAGCACTTAATCCGTACTGCTCTTGGAGAGAGATCTGAATTTTGATTTGCATAATATCCTTCTTTTTGTTTTCTGCTGTTCTCTTATCTTCTACCAGACAGTAAATTCCTAAGGCCCAAGGCAGAGGCTGTGTTTTGTGTCTTGCAGTTCCCTCCTTGGTGCCTAAAATTGTGCCTTACACATAGTAGGCATTCGATAATTATGAGCTGGGTTGAATTCAAGAAAAAGCAGAGCACCGAGAAGCAGAGCTGGTTCCCAGTAAGGGTTTACTCTGACCTAATTCTTCTCTTCTATAAAATAAAGGGGCTGAATTGAATGACCTCCATGTTGCCCTTCACAGTTACCTTGAAATCCAATCTAGTCAAATAATGGGACGCCCTCTTAGTGCCATGCCTGGAGATATGAATACTTATAATACAATGTAATAGATAGGATTTGTATATGATATAAATTGCTCCTTAGATAATGTATCAGTCCACTGACTCTCCACTTCCAACTGTTGTGGTGGCTGTAGCAGACGTGGTTGGCACCCTGCCTAGATGCCCCTTAGCAAGCCAGGAGCACAGACCCCAGCTCCGCAGGTGTTGAGTCCTAAGGGCTCATACCTTCACCCTTCTCTGGAGGATTGTCCTTGGCTGATGGGACTACCTGGCCTGGAGATTTCTGGAACATGACAGCCTCACCTCCAGGGGCAGCCTGTAGCTAAAGACAAATTAATGTGGGAGTTTTCACAGTCTAACCCTCTTGCCTCTGGGGGTGATAACTTTGGTGTAATTCATACTCCAGAGTTCCCTGTGCGATCAGGCTGAGGCTAGACATCTCCCAAAACTGCTGGTTTGCTGACCTCTTTCCCCTTCCTGTTTCTCTTACTCGCTTCTCCTGAGACCTTGTCCTTAATAAATCACTGTGCAGTGGCTGGCCCTGTGGCTGAGTTTGTGTGCTCTGCTTCAGCAGCCCAGGGTTACCAGTTCAGATCCTGGGTGCGGACCTACACACCACTCATCAAGCCATGCTGTGGCGGCATCCCACATAGAAGAGCTAGAATGACCTATAACTAGGATATGCAACTATGGGGAGGGGAAAAAAAAAGAGGAAGATTAGTAACAGATGTTAGTGCGAGGCCAATCTTCCTCACCAAAACTGCATAAAAAAAGAAAAAAAAATTGCTGTCATTTAAAAAAAAATAAATCACTCTGCAAAAATCTGTGTGTTGGATCCTATTTCTAGTAAAGCTGGCCTAAGACAGCTGCCAAAGAAGTGCTTTCTCCTTTCTCCCAGGTCTATGTCTCAGGTAAATGACGCCATTTGACCATGGTCACAAAGTCACCCTGAGGAAGCCTTGATGTGGCCTCTTCTCAAGAAACCGAAAGTACCAACCCATCAACAATTCCTGTAGCACAGCGAATGCAATGCTCACGAGGGGGAGGGGTGAGCACAATTGGGGGAGGAAGATGCCAGGATCAGAATCAACCCCAGGTGTCAATCTCATGGCTGAGATTCCTTGAGATCAAAGGAAATGTCTTTACAGTTGACGTGATAACCCAGGGCCAATTTATTTGGTTTCCAGTCCTAATCTTCAGAGTCACATAAACCACAGTGTTTACTTTTCTAAGTTCTGCATGGACCAAAGCAGGTTTCTGTGGGGTATGGGGAGAGGATGGCACTGGGCATCAGGTGTGGGAATGTATTCCACTTAATGAAAAACTAATGGATGTTCCTGTGGAAAAGAAGACAAATGCAACAGTTCTTTCCCAAAGCAAAGAGAATTTCAACCGGATTACTTCCTACTTTTCTTAAAACCTTGAGAAGTTGTGAGAGTCCGTATTATTCCCAGGGGAGACGAAGACTTCTTCCTCTCTTTGCCTTGTGGGAGAGTGTGTGGGGAAGGGGGTCAAAGAGAGCCTGAAAGGAGCTAGAGAGGGGATTGACTCCCTGAGCCGGACTAGAAGAGTATGAATCCATGAGCCTCCTGCCTCCTTCTGAGTTTAGAACAGACAAGTCTGGGCTGATCATTGAACTGGCATGCTCCAGTCCCTTCAGGCTAAAGTAGTCTTTCGTGTATGCATATTTTAAGCTGACCTTTCTTCAACTCCTGGGAAAAGTCACATTTATTTAATATATATTTTCCAAACTAGCTAAGTTTGCTTTTTGTCTTATATGTATTTTTACAATTGCTCTTTCTTTGCTCTTCTCCCTCACTTTGAACACTCTACTCCTACCCATTTTTTTTTTTTATCATGCCCTGTAATGTGTATAAAGGTGACCTAATGCTTGGCAGTGTGTGTCCATTTGTCTCAGTCACCAGCTTTGATATTTGATCGTGGCAATCAGGAAACCCACCCTCAGGCAGCGATGCCTTCTTGTCCCTTTTGTGGCTAAGGCAATGCCATTCTAGGAGCTTCCATTAGGACGCGGAGGATGACCACTGACACACATTATACTGCAGGCCCTTCCTTCCTGGCGGCCATTTCTTAACTGCTCCTCAGTTCTTCTCAGAGTCTCTCAGAATACCATGGATACTTAGGTTGACTCAGCTGAAGGGGATGGCCACAGACACCTGGACGGAAGCCTGAACCCTGGGCGAGGAGGTAAAAGGGCAGAAACCACTGCCAGCCAAGTGGACGCTGATAGTCCTTCCAAGGATGGAACCTCATGCACTGAAACCCAGACAGTACTGCAGAATCGAGCAGAGCCGGTGACGAGCAAAAAGTTGGTGGCTGGGACCTCTGCAACTCCAGCTTCCTTCCCCTGGTTTCAGGCATCTAGAGGCTGGGATGCTTAATCTACCTGGGCAAAATCGCTGGGTTCAAACTGCCTATCTTTTATCGTTATCTATTTATTTTTCATGTTGGTGCTTAAAATACTTTTACTTTAGGAAATGCATGCAATTAAACTATAAAATTACTAAACAAATGGATACAGAGAAAAGCAAATCTCTCCCCAACTCCTAACCCTAGTTCCTTTCACAAAAGTGGCTTAAGTTGAATAATTCAGTGGGATTTAAAGTGACTTAAATTTTTCCCTTGTTTATAAATGAGCACTTCTCAATCTATTTTTTATAAAAGACCTGTGGTTTTGCCCCAAATTCATTGGGGACTGAGGCTTTGGTAAAAGACTATATAAATGAATTACAAGAAAAATGAATCCCACTTCGGGGTCATGGCAACATCAAATGATGATTAAAGGTACTAAACACCTACTCTCAGTTTCTGTCCTCATCATATCGCAAATGTGAAACCGCCAGTTGGAGGACCAGCATGTTTCACAGCGCACACGTGGAGCAGCTTTCAATGTTTTGCAAGGAATATGAGCTGCATCTTGACAGAGGAAAGTAAGGAAGGTATTAAACATATTCTAAGGGTTTCAAATTAGTCAGACAGAGACTACCGAAGAAGAGCCTTCAAAGACAGAATCCAACACCTCACTTTACAGTTGAGAAAACTGATGCCAAAGAGTGCACTGGATTCCGGGAAGCGCCTTCAGAACTGCCTACTGTCTTACTGTCACTCTGATGAAATGGCTTTGCCTTTTTCGGAAGCTTTCATGCTTTCTTTTCTCTACCAAGCATTTCAGTGAGTTCTTTCTCTTCCAACTAGCATAAGCACAGCTGGGGCAGCCCCAAGTGGGAACACGTCTGTCACAAATGTGACAAATGTGTCTTTCCCTGTCTTGGCTAGGCTGTCCTGACCGTATGACCCTGAGACAGGGAACCTTATGGGACCTGTTGCATGACTATGGTTTCTAAACAAGCCATGCAAAAAAACACCGATTACAAAGGGCAGCACTCTCCTTAGCTACTATCAAACCCAAACACTTGTCCATTCTGAGTTTTTGGAGGTAGGGGGACTGGTGGGGGCGGAGGTGGGGAAAAACGAGACTGTCACATTTTACACCACAGGCACCAGACCAGGGCATGGCTGGCAAGAGAATGAATGCACTATTTTCTAGAGTTCCTCTTTACACATTTAATCAAATGGTACCCAGGCTCAGGCCTCCCTTCGGTTAAGAACTGCAGAGAAATCAAGTTCAGGGGTGAGTGGGGTTAGCTCAGAGAGTGCTCTACCTGGCTAACCTATAATAAGAACGATCTGTAAAAGAAATTTGGAAATGCCTCTAAGAAAAAAGGGCAAAGAGTTTAGAGAATAAGACTGAGTTTAGCACTTACAAAAAAGTGCTAGCAATACGCACCCTAAAGAGGAGTATTATTAACTGTGTTTGCCCTGGTGTCATCATAAACTAGATATGAGGACTTGCAAAAGAGATGTCAACACTTTGTGCCTCAGCTCTATGTCCACAAAATAAGAAAAATCACATGTGCCCTCTACTATTACTCAGGATTCTCCTGTAGGACTGCTGGCCACACAGCCCTCTGCACTCTCCCTTTCCATGCACGCTGGCCCAGCTCCAAGTGGGGCAGGCTGGGCATCTGGGGGGGAAGGCCTCTCCACCCTTGCCTCCGGAGCAGCCCTCAACCAGACAGATGAGAGTTGGAAGATAAGCACTCCACTTTCCTCGTGCATCAGAAGGTGGATGCTGAGGTGCGTGTGTGACGCTGCATCCAGGGCCCCCAGCAGGATTACGCTCCAGTCATCCAAGGGGTGACCCGCTTGATAACACACCACTTCCTGGCTTCCTTCCCTTTCCTGACTCAATTTTCTGTTCTCTGACTGGCATTTCCTGAGATTTCTCCCCAAAGAAACTACTTACACTCAAATTCTTGTTCCAGGGTCTGGGACACCCAGCCCAAAGCAGAAGCCCACGCAGCAGAATTATTATTATTATTTTTTTTTAACAAGCTTCTGTTTTGTTTTTTTTTTTTTTAAAGATTTTATTTTTTCCTTTTTCTCCCCAAAGCCCCCCGGTACATAGTTGTGTATTCTTCGTTGTGGGTTCTTCTAGTTGTGGCATGTGGGACGCTGCCTCAGCGTGGTCTGACGAGCAGTGCCATGTCCGCGCCCAGGATTCGAACTAACGAAACACTGGGCCGCCTGCAGCGGAGCGCGCGAACTTAACCACCCGGCCACGGGGCCAGCCCCGCAGCAGAATTATTTACTCACACCAAGTCCCTCTCTCACCCTCGGACTGCTTCCCATGCCAGGGGGCTGGAGGCCGAACACCTCAGGACCTCCCTGCGTGCCTCAGACATCTCCCCTAAGCAACTTCTTTATTTCACAGCTCGAGAACAACCTGCTCTCCATTCCAGCACCCCTCCCCCTGTTTTCCCCACAATATATTTAGTGATGAAGCCGCCCCCAGCTCCAGGGCCTTGCAGCTTCTTTCCATTTCTCTCAGAAGGCTCTCGGAAGGGACTATGCTTGCGTCTCCCTTCCCAGGTCAGCAACACTCAGAGGGCAAGTCTCTGGGACAGCAACAGTGTTCCTCTGAACGTCAGCATCTGGTACACAGCTGCTGTTTGGATTGTAACAGGCAGCAAAGCTGTTGACGGTTTTCCCTGAAGCCGTACTCCTGAGTTTTCAACTATCCGCCTTCCGAATTATCCTCCCCTGAAACGCAGGAAAACGAAGCGCTTCCATCCTAGCCTCTCTTCAGTGTTTCTCTCTCACGCTTCTTTTTCTATTTCTCTCCCTTTCTTTTCTTTTTGACTCATTTGTACTTTCTGTCTGTCTCACAGACGGCAGCCAGCTGACAATACACTCAGGAGCCATTCTTGGGCTTATGTTTCTCCTCTTGTTAAATCCTTGCTCGGTCGGCTGCTGTGCGTCAGCTTATATTCAAAGGCCTAAATGGCTAGGGGTTTGGAAGTCGTCTGCTTGTGGGCCCATTTTGGCTGGGGATGACGTGAGTATTGTGCCTGCTGTGCTCGCCAAAGGGAGCCTGAAAGGGACCAGCCTGGCCTGCGTCGGCCTCCCACACACCACACAAACATTTGCATGAACACCAAACAAGCCAAAAGCCCCACAGAGGGTTCTTTGTAAAAGAGAACCAGCCTCCGAGTTTGTCCTTGCTGAATGGAGATTTCATGACTTTTCCCTTTCTTCATAAAACAGGAACACACCAATCACCTCCTTCTATCTTGTTCTTCTTCAAACAACTCCGAGAGACCTGTTTTCTTGACTTTTCTCTTTATTCTTTCAGATGACTCAAGTGTCTGAAATAACACCCTCTGTCATTTTCTATGCCCTAACTTCGAGTTATTGTCTTTCTAAAATCGCCATATCTACCTCCTTCCCTCCACGTTGTATAATGTATCTATTTGTTCATTACCCGTCTTTCTAGAGTATTAGGTCTTCATTAGACTCCCTGTCCCTGAGGACAGAGACTTTTTTTCACTGCTGTATCCTTAGCATTTTGAATAACGCCTGCCACTCCATAGGTACTCAATAAATACTTATTGAGTGAATGAGTGAATGAATGAACGAATGTATCTTCAGAAAAATAAGGAAAAGGAAGTTATCTCAGACTTTAAGGCACTGAGTTTATGAACATGCCACAGAATTTCACAGCCTTTGGATTCTGTTGACAGAGATTTACCCAGAGGAGACAGGAAAGCCAATCAGTGGAAACCTTCAGAAGTGAGGCCATCACTGACTGCTCTTCAAGTGTGCGACTGTCTTGCCAGGTACTTCCTGAAAGGCTTCGAGTCAAAGGCCAGGATGCACAAAGTAGTACTGACCACTCCATCCATAATAATAATGATGCGTGTGGCTGCCATTTATTAAACATGTTCTCCATTGCTCAGGCCAGCACTGGACTAGGAAGGTTAGAGTCTGTGGGCTAGTGTCAGACAACAGGGCTTTGATTCCTGTCTCCACAACTTTCCCATCTCCTGAAGCCTCAGTTTTCTCATCTGTGAAATGGGGTTAATAATACTACAATAGTTTAAAGGGTGCTTAGTAGATCAAATGCGCTGACCCATGAGGCAAGTGCTCAAGTAAGGGTAGCTATTATTCCTTGGTGGCTTTCCTCATCTGGACCAAACCTACTTCTACCAGAAAGTCTTTCCCTTTTGACCACTCTGTTCAATTATGACAACCCATCCCTTGAGCTCTGACGTGGAATTTTGTACTAACAGAGCTGTACCAGGTGGCTAGAAGGGTGGTATTATCATGTTGGCATTTTTTCACCTGATAAGAGTGAGGCTTCTCCAGGTAATGCTGTATCTTTCTTGGGTTTCCCTGTGCTGTTCTGCTCAGAGGAGAGGCTGGCTGATAAGGAAGTAACTGAAGAGGACACTTCTGAGTCTTACCGACCCTTCGAGAGCTGACCTAACTCTCAGTCCTGATCCTTTGGTTGCATTCCCTTTAGCCGATGTCGGCATTCAGTCCCTTGTGCCCCCTGCCTTACCTTCCTGCAGCGCCAATCACAACTCCACCACATTTGCCTGTGTAATAGTCTATTTCAGTGTTCTAGTCCCACGAAATGGCGTGAGACAAAGCCTAGAGATGAGACCTACAGGAGGTTCCGAACAATGAATGCAGAATGAGAGCACTGGTTGGAGACGAGCCTAGAGAGGCAAGCAAGGGCCGGGCTTAGCTTCCATGTGGAGAGTCTGGTCTCAACCTTAAGAACAGAATGGAGTCACTCACAGGCAGGAAAGCTGGTATTTCACATTCTCCCCCAAGACTGCCCCTGCCTCATTCCATCAGATGTTCTGCTTCTCAGAATAAACTGAATGGAATGTTAGTTGACCTATGTTGTGAAATAAAATGTTGATCTACAATTCATCGTACTAAGGTAAGCATATTCCACATTTCCTTTTTAAAGTGAGACTGTCAATGAAGAACAGTACTTACATATGCTGTATTTCAAGTGGCAGAAAAGTTTAAGCTTAAGAAAAGCCCTTTTACGTCCTGCCTTGTTTCTTAGACCTTATACATTAAAGCCTAATGTCAACTAGAGGGAATTATTAGCTATTTTATTTGTAAGGCAAGAAATGCGTCTGTATATACAAATTTTTGAAAAGTAAAGGAGAAAAAATAAATGTCTGTTTCATCAGTAAACTACATGCTTCCTGAGAGCAAGCCCTTTCTATGTGTGTTTCTACAACAGCTAGGAGGGACCACATCTACCTTCAGGTTTTATGTACCTTTCTTTAAGTATAAAAGAAAAATCTGAAATTAAGACTAGGCTAAAAATCTGTCTTGAAGGTTTCCAAAACCTTTGCTTTTTTTCCAAAAGGAAAAACAATCAATGCTTTCTAAAAAAGGTAAAAGAAATGGCTTAATATGTGAGTTCACTTCACTTAATCGAGTCAAGGGCTTTCTGTTGGACCGAAGCAAGGACAGATAAATAAAACTGGCTTCTGCAGCCGAAGCGGAGATGGGAGAAACAGGGCTGTGGGCTTAGGATCAAACAAAATGAGAACCAGGATGGCCTCTTTCCGGTTCCCCAAAAGCCGTCTGTTCTTATCCTAAAGGTTATGAAAGGTTTCTTGAGACTAGCTGAACAAATGAGATCCTGTTCCTTCCTTGGGAAAACTTGTTTATACTGTATCTGTTTTTAGACCTCGTAAAAGTTGGTGAACTCAGTTCTTTGCCGTTAGCCCAAATTCTTCCACACTCAGCAAATATCAACAGGAAAGGGCTTCAGTCTTTGATAACAATGAGAGCAGGGAGCACACACAGGGCCTTAAGAAACCCACTGCACAGACGGAGGGAAAGACAAAGACACAACCTCCATCTCAAGCTGACAGAACAATGAGTTTGAAAGGACAGAAAAGATACCCAAATCTGGGTAAATTTATCCTGGCAATGACAACAGCATCATCTCTTACACAGCTCAGACTGGTCTCAGGATTCATTTGGGAAGTGTCAAAGCTTTTAAGCAGAAAATCATTCTCAGTGGCTGAAACTTTGGTTAAACCAATTTCACTGTGGAAGGAAAAACCAAGTTACTTTTGGAAATGCCGCAGGGGAAGAAATCTTAGGCAGGAAACCAGAAAACCATAGTATCAGCCAGATAGAAAGTGCTATCCCCATGCAGGGACCCAGGACATAGGCGAAGGTACAGCAAGGTTTGCAATGGGAGGCGATGACCTGGTGTCATCCTGGAGAGTCAGCTAAGATAGTTCTAAACAGGAGGAAGAATCAGAGCTAGCAAGAGCGCCAACCAAATCCAGCAAAATGTTGGGTAGTTTTGCCCAGTGGTCAAAGCTGTGGCAATCTGAGCAACAAAATAAATACTGATGATATCGGATACCCATAGAATAAAATAAATATCCACAACTCCATACTGAGATAAATACATAATTAAATGAATAAATAACAGGAGGTGGTGAGAGAAAGGGCAGATCTCCCTTACAGTAGAATATTTATTAATAAATGTAGAGGGAGAAGAAAGGAAATCACTTGTTAGGCAAACATTACAGTAATGATTGTTGCCAGCAAGAAGTACTGATGGATCCTAAAATTGGCAGGTAAAATTATAATGAGAAACAGGTGTAGTATCCTTACTAAACAGGTGTTTAGTATTTTTAGAAACAGGCCAAAGTACTTTCCCACAAGATATATGTTAATTACAAGTGGACAAAAACAGTATCTTTACAGGGGAGAAATCTGGCAAAAACTTAACTAAATGATCAAATTGAAGATCACCAATAATTGGGCACACTGACATCTTGTGACCCCAATATGAGGCACTGAGAAGGACACAACATCATGTCTGTGGTATTCTTGCCCAAAATGCACAATCTCAACGTAATGAGGAGAAAACATCAGAGAAACCCAAAGTGAGAGACTGTCTAAAAAATAACTAAATTCTTCACAAGTGTCAAGGTCATGAAAGACAAAGACAGCTTGAGGAACTGGCACAAGTTGAAGGAGACTAAGGAGGCATGGATGTTAAACGGAAGTAGGATCCGGGATTGGCTCCTGTTCAGAAAAGGACATTTCTGGGGACTTGGAAATTCGAGTAAGTTCTATAGACTAGTTATGAGTATTGTACCAATGTTAATTTCCTGTTTTCAATAGCTGAATTATGATTTAGGTAAGATGTTCATGCAAGGGGAAGCCAGGTGAAGAGCGTATGCAAACGTTGTACTATTTTTGCAACAATTCGGTAAGTCTCAAATTATTACAAAACAAAGAGTTAAAAACAAAATTGGAGTTAGCTTGGCTTGATTCAGCAGCTAGTCAGGACTAGGATGGCATGCATTAATTTCCAAGGTAAGAGCTAAGACTCTGATGAAAACTACTGCAAGGAGAGTCAGAAAAGGATAAAGTCATGTAGACCTCAGCCATTCTCATGTCCAGGAAGATCAGGGGACAATACTCTCTAAAACAATGACACCCTCCCTGTACCCATGAAGAATACTGCACTCCTCAATAAACTCTCTTCACTAGATTTTTCAAAACCTAAACAAATGCATCAAACCATTCTGCTTGTTTTGCCCAATACAAGGAAAGTCAGGTCTATAAAAGTAATTTTGAGTCACATTCATCTCCTAGACCTTACAATTCTCAAAAATCTTAAAATACAAAAAGAAACAAAAATCAGATACTTTTCTGAATAATATTATCCATTTGATAAGTAGAAATAATTCTTATAAATATTAGCAGTGTTCGTCTCTTGCGAGATATTTAAATATTTGTGAAGAGAGGTGTCAAGAGAAAAGTAATTATATTTCAAGAAAGGAGATAAAAAGATTTATGCTCCAAACACAGCTTTCAGCTTAAAAACCTAGGCTTTTTTAGCACAGTTCCAAATCATTCTGGAATGGCTGTGCACTACCAGATCTCAACTACCTCTCACTGTGGGGTTAACTCTTTCGTAATCCTGGAATCACCCTTGAAGCAACTAACATGACATCATTCAAAGGAGCATCCACCACTGCACCATGATGGTGGTCCATACGTACCTCCCACTGCGTTACAGCGAGATGTCATTTCCCAGAGCACCAGAGCCATGGAGTAGACATCTGTCTGCTTGAAGGACTCAACATTCTCCAAATTCATCCTGGACTCCAGGACTTCTGGGGCCATGTATCTTGCAGTTCCCACCTAAAGCAAAAACAGCCCATCATTTAATTCCAGCTGCATTTTTATTTTCAAAATATAGCTGACGTTTGTCCCCCACATGAACAGATGATCTTTAAAAAGCACAATGACCTTCGAAGTAATGAGACTGGCACAGAGAGGCAGAGCTTACATAATTATTTTCAAAAATACGTGTTTTCTCCCTGAAAACCCTGTAAAGAATACGAACAAAGCATGCCAAAATAAGGAAATGCCAACCCACAGAGCTATCTTATCTAGTCCCATGATATATATGTCATCATATCATACAATAACATCCTTGCAGATAACCTAGGAGACAAGATCTGTGATACTTTAGATGTTTATTTTTGCTTTTGCAAATTAAATATTTTTCATTCCTGAAACTCCAAGATTTATGGTGAAAATAATAATACTAATTATCATCATTAGTTTTGGTCACTTAAGGACCATCTTAATCTTCTTTGTTTACCCCATGGCACATTCTAGTGTGCCAAGGGTGTAGTATAATTTCATAAAAATCTGTACTAAATTGTATGAAAGTATTTCCAAAGTAAAACAACAAATCTGAATCATTTTATAATTTAAGGGCATGCTATATAATTTTATTTTGACAATGACTGATAATATGAAAACATTGGGATCCAGAGAAAAAAAGAAAAAATACTTCTAGCCAAGAAATCAATTAAATATTTGAAATTACAGCATGTATAGCTTGACTAAATAACAACAAAATTCTATTTTCCCAAGGATCTAAGGAAGGTTAAGTGAGTTGATATTACCATCCCAAGGAATGTTCCTTATTGGCATGTATGAGAAGAAAATTTTCTTTTTAATAGGTCATTGCATGACTCATTACCCTGGCACATGAATCCACAGTGTTTCAACATGTTTACCTCAACACTACATGGGCAGCCACGGACCCAGAGGGCTGACTGAGCTGTGATTAAATGCTTCAGAAGCACGTCTCTCCACCTGGTTAGAGGAAATAACGGTGCTCTCAAGACACCACTCTAATCCAGAGTCAAGCTTCCAGTGTGTGAAAACATGGGCCCCACCATTCATAAAAGATATCTTGGAAATTTCTAGTCACTTTCCAATAGCTCCTTAGCCAAAAAAGTTTCTATTTCAATCAGTGAGATGCTTCAAAAGTAGAACTGTTCATTCATGCAGTCTGTCACTCACTCAACAAATACTTATTGGTCACCTGCATTGTTCAAGGCATTGTGCCAGATGTGATCAAATGGGCATGGATTTGGACATCAAGGAGACTGTCTTCTAGAACAGTAAAAGGAAACCAATATGACTACCAATAGCACAGTAGAAAGGGCTAAGTACAACCATTAAGAGAGGAAAAAACGGAGATAAGTACTAACAGTGCTTGAAGCAAAGAAAAATAATTTGCAAATCGCAGAGAAATGAAGATTGAGTCAACGAAAAAAATATCTATCTTGAATTGGGGAGGATTTGAAGAAACAAGAGGAGAAATGCTGTTGATTAGCAAAGGCACCCTGGCTGGAGAGAGTGGGGCATGCCCAGGATAAACTCCCTAGTTTGGCTAGATTCCCTCGACAAGGGTCCAGAGTGTAGGGCTGTTTGAGACAAGAGGCATGCGATATGGATCAAGAGGTAGGGAGGGACCAGGAAGAGGCAAGGGGGATCCAGGTCTAACCTACCTGCCCACTGTTGGCCAGGTCATCCACAGACAGGGTCGGGTCCAAACGCAGGGAAAGCCCAAAGTCACACAGGCAGCAGGTCAGGTCATTCTTCACGAGGATGTTGGAGCTCTTGAGGTCCCTGTGCACAATGGGCATCTTGGGCCTCCCGCACAGGGTGTGGTCACTGTGCAGGTGAGCAATGCCCCGGGCTAGGGAGCTGCCTAGCTTGCGCAGGTCCTCCCAGCTGATGACATGCCGTGTAAGGTATTCCTGTAGGTTGCCCTTGGCATGGAAAGCGGTGATCAGCCAATATTGCTTTCCCAGTTCTGTCTTTCGCTCCTCAGCTGTCAGGAACTGGAGTATGTTCTCATGCTTCAGGTTGATGTCTGAAAAAATGTCCTTCTCTGTCTTCCAGGAGGCGTACTCCTCATAAGGAAAGATCTTGACTGCCACGGTCTCGAACTGCTCTGAAGTGTTCTGCTTCAGCTTGGCCTTGTAGACCTCAGCAAAGCGACCTTTCCCCACCAGGGTGTCCAGCTCAATGGGCAGCAGCTCTGTGTTGTGGTTGATATTGTTGGCACACGTAGAGCTGATGTCGGAGCGGTCGTCTTCCAGAATGATGGCAAGGTGCTCGCTGAACTCCATGAGCTTCCGTGGCTTGCTGGTCTCCCAGGACGGGCTCAGCTTCTGCTGCCGGTGAACGCGGTAGCAGTAGAAGGTGATGATGACCGCAATGGCAATTCCCAGCGGTGGCAGGAGGCTGACGCCTGTCACTTGGAATATGACTAACAACAAGTCAGGGTTGTTGGTGGCATATTCTGATGTGGAAACAAAACAAGGGAGAAGAGTTGGGATGAGTAGGCATGCACCGTGAGGAAATGGGTCCACACCTCAGGCATCTGTTAGTTTTAACATCAACACAGTTTTTGTGGATAATATGTTGTGAGTTTTTATTCCAGGGATGGTTGCTAGTTTGCACTTGTCCAGTTTTCCCTACCTCTGGCCATCCATTCAACTTCCCCTACTCTTCCCTCAAACTTCAGCTTAAATGTTGCTCCCTAAAGGAAATCCGGGAAAACTTGGAAAAATGTTTTACATTATATATTCTCATAGTACTCTACATTTTTTCTATGGAACAAGTTAGCACAATGAAAATTATATAACTATGACTCCACTTACTGGTTTCATATCTGTCTTTCTCTACTTACTCCACCCCCAGTAGACTGAGAACTCCACGCTGGCAGGGACCATGTCTTTCTTCTTCACTGCTCTACACACTACCTAGCACACATCAGATCATCAATTAGTCTTGAATAAATGGACAACTAAGCTCAAGGCATTGCAGGAGGCTTGGGAATACAGAAGGTATGACAGCTCTTGCCTCCAAAAAGCTCGCACGTACGGTATCCGGTAGAAACAGAGAGACTGCCACAGTTCTGACATGGTCTTTGCTCTTTTCTAAACTCCAACTTGTCATGTCCTGATCAACATCCAGGCTACCATTAAACATCAGCTCTGTGCCCATCAGCAGTGGGGAGACGAGTCTGTGGAAAGGTTGGAAGTTATTTACCTTATACCCACCCAATACTCCTCTTTTCAGTGTGCATGTGATTTGGAGTTATATAAAACAAGAATAATTGCTGGCAACAATGGAAATGTTACGACAAAGGTGAGAGAAGTTAAAGACAGAAATGCAGCTAGTTTTCTGATATGGACCACTAAAGTAGGCCCCGTGGGTTAATGAAGGAGTGTCCTTAGCACCAGCTATCTAAGTGCAATGTCTTGTATGTCAAACTTTGATTCATGTGCTGGCCTTGACTGGCTCTGATTAAATAGTTTTCCTCTTGGGAAGCAGGACATGGATGGAAACATTCAGTGGGTGGGAGACAATAAAAGGTAGTTATAGTTCAGTGAGAGCTTTATTGCTAGGCTGCCCCCATTGGGAAGAACGCTAGGCCTCATGCTGGGATACTAGATTCATTCATTAAACATAGCACTGCTGAGTGCTACCATGGGTATGGCACTGCCCTCAAAAGGTTATAGCCCAGTAGAGGTGTTAGGGCCTATACACAAATGCCTAGCAATATATGGCAGTCTGGGATGGGAGGTAAATCTGTGCTGCAATCTATGTGTTGGTGGAGTATGGAAAAGCTTAAAGAAACAGAGAAGACACAGTGGCAAGGACTGCCTTTGAGTTGGTCAACGAAGGATGGCAAAAAGTCAATGATGGGTAGAAGAAACGTTATGTTAAAAAGTAAGAATACAAGATCTGTCGGAGGAAGAGCAATTCTCCCAAAGCGATAACTCTGCACAAGGGAATAGAAAGGAAAAGTTTGGGTAGGTGGTATGGAAGCAGACACGTCAGAGAAGGGATCTGTAATCATTCAGTTGGCAGTTTTCACCCATTATATGTGTTTGAGCAAAAAGAGGAAAAAAGAGAGATGAGGATACAGTCCAGGTGGAATGGGAATAACCATAATCTCTCGAGGGAACCCATTCCCTGAATCCTATTTGATACCATCACTTAACGAAGAAATGAAGCTAGCACCATGTCAGTTTGGAGTGTGCATGTGGTTTAATACGATTTACTACACATTCTTAAGGTAAGTTCCACATGGAAATGCCAACTTCCACCAACTATATTCCAGATGACAACCTTAGGTCTTAAATCTATTTGATGTCACTAAAAACTGGAAAAGTAACACCCAAACATCAGAATTTCAGCAATCAAGAGAAAAAAACATCACTTTTGGGGGGAACAAATACATTAATGCATTAAAAAGAACAGGAAAAGGAAACAATTTGGTGATTGACTCTTGAAAACCTAAATTCTTATGCACACTGGGAAGCCTGAATGGGACAAAGGACAGGTGAGACTAAGGCGGCAGTGGTGGTAGGACAAAGCAATTACAGAAAGAGCTGGAATTGCAAAAAAAACTCTTGTGGAGAAGTATGGACTGTCCTTGTTGCCAGCAAAGTATGGAGCTGGAGAGCAAAATTAAGAGGACAGATGAAATAATACTCAGGCGCAACAGCAGCAAGCAACAATCCCTCCCTGTAACTCTGTCTCTATTATCTGAAGCATCCACTGAATGTGTGTGCTTCCAGTATCCACTTCTCTGTAACTACATGAGATGTCTTATAATTACAAATCGATTTGGTTCTCTTGACTGCTTGTTTCTCCCCTGAGAAAGTAAGCTTTACACTGGGAAAGGCCAGGTCTATTTGGATCACCATGATGTACCCAGCACCTGGCTCAGGATGGGCCACTTAATGGTACCTAGGAATGTGTGCTGTAGAAGCTGAATGAATGGTTAGTTACATGGGACAATATCCCTCACATTTTTTATGTCCCGCAGCAAGGGATGGCAAACTGCGGCCCGAGGGCCCATGGCCTGTTTTTCTACAGCCTTGTGAGCAGAGAATGTTTTTTTCATTTTTAAAAGACTGTTTCAAAAACAGAAGAAACTAAAAAGTTCATGCAACAGAGTTCATATCTGGCCCAGAGAGCCTAAAATATTTACCACCTGGCCCTTTCCAGAAAAAGTTTGCTGACTCTCTTTTTACAACCGTTATTTTAATAACCTGTAAGACATTGACAGAATTTGGAGATTTCATTTTGGTCTGATGTGAATATTTTCTTTCACGTACAAGGAAACAACACAATTAGAAAATTTTAAAAATAACTGAATAATTACTTAGCTGTGAACCAATTCATTAAAAAGCAAACATCCAAATGAACTCTTCATTTATCACGATGATTTTATTTTATAATTGCTGTCCATATATGAAAACGGTCTTCCATGCTAATTTCTATTCTTTTTTAGGCTAAGAGAAACCCAAAAATAGAAATCCCCTGAAATTTACGTGTGGCATTGATTGAAGAAGACTCTAGAAATCCCCCGTTCAATGTCAGACACTAAAGTCAGACACTTCCCCCCCAAATTTCCTGTGATTTCTTTTTGAAAACCTATATGTAAAAATTTGGTGGGGAGGGAATTATTGAATAACATCTGTCAATCTTGAAACCTCAAAGAGGTGATAAGACACCCTAACAATAGCAAAAGGGGCTAAAAGGAAGCTTTGGGATGTGGCTTTATTTAAACAGGAGCCACCCACATGCTCTTGTGGTATTAACCCTTGGGCTGCCACTAGAAAAACCAATAGCTGGAGGTCTAGGTATAAGCTAGCATCTCCTATACTCAGAGACGAGCAGGCAGTGTTTCTTTTCACCTACCCCCAACTACACAGAAACCTGTAAAGTGAACACTTTGTATGTACCTGGCTGTGTTGTACTGAGTTCTATATAATATTTATATTTAATTGACAGAAATACTCTATGAGGTAGATACTGCTATTATTGTAAACACCATTTTACAGACAGGGAAGTTAAAGGTCAGACAGTTTAAATAATTTCCCAAGATCATGAACTTAGGCAATAGCAAAGCTGATATTTGAAAGGAGTTCTGTCTGATTGGCAAGACCCTTGCTCTTAACCCCACGCCATATTGGCTCTAAAGTTCACATTGGTGAGAGCCAATTATGTACGACTTTACATAACATCTCAATGTGATAAAGTGGTTTTCTTCAATGAGGGCTAGACTAAGAGATTTTATAGCCATCCATTAAGTGATGTCTGCAATTCTTGGATAATTTGTCTAAAGGGGCATGTTCTGGGTATACAGGCTATTCTCCTTGGTTCCTAATTAAGAACCACAGTTGACTGGTGTCCCGGTAAATATCCATCTTTTCCCTGCCTGGGAAGAAAAAGTCTTACATGAAGGAGAACCCTAAAATCTTCCTCTTTCTTTTCTCAGAGCCTATCCCATGGCCTAGAACATAAGGGGCTCAAGATTTAACTGTTGAACTATTGGAACCTTCCATGAATTGTTTCTCGTATGCACAGGTAACTAGTACTCAAGACTTGACATTCACATTAAACTCCTTTGTTATGTAACGTAGAGCTAGATATAGTTCTTGGGGGGCATTACAAATGAGGGTAGAATTCCTCCAGGGTTCGTAGAAAATGCGGCTCTACACTGTGACAGCAGGAGATCTCAGCCTGGGCTCCATGGATTGAATTCAGTGCGTCTGTGAATTTAAATAGGCAAAAATTACACCTTTTTCTTTCTCTAACCTTTAACCAAAATTTAACATTTCCTAGTATTAGCCGTTCCTATAACTTTGTCACCCATAGAAACCACAGATATTTTCTTGCCATATTACCTTTGCTGCATTGCTGTATTGTTTATACTCATTACTTAGACATTTCAAGTTTTTAGATCTGATGCTAGATCTTGCTATTTAAAGCATTACTACAGAAGCACATTTTACTATGTCACAAATCTATTTTTAAAAATATGTGATAATGGTATTTTAATATCATTAATTTTCTTCTAAAGCCTATGTATTATATTTTATGCATTTAAAAACATCACTCTGAGAAGGGGTCCATAGGATTCACCAGACTTCCAAGAAGTGCCTGGCACACGCTCAAAGAAAGCGAAGAGACCTTGGCAGAGTGAAGACACACCAGCTCTAGTCTCTTTGCCAGGATTTCCTAGAAGAGAGATTTTCAGATTCATCTGTTTCTTGGGAAAGTTAGTCAGGGAGGAAACTGGTGCCAATGACAGATCTTCCTGGCATGATGTGTTGTGTTGCCTATGAGCAACTCTGAATTCTGTCAGAGCTTTGGTCCTGCGTGAAGGGAGCTCTGCAGGGGAAAAAATGGGAGGCCCTTCTTTGAACTCTCCTATCAGTAACATGATAACTAACATATAATGTGTTCCCAGTGAGCGAGGCACTGAGCCATTCACTTAATAAGCATCATCTCATTTTAGTTCTCCAGCAACCAAGTGAGGTTCTGTTAACAGCACTGTTGTCTGGAGGAGCATGATGGGCCTTTGTTGCTTCTACAATGTTCTTGTTTACTTAACTAAGTAAAATTTGTCCCTAGGATTAACTCTCCTGGCTAAGTTTCTCTGACACAACCAAAGTAGAAGTATAGCTAAAGAGGTGGTTGTTGCTTACCATTATACACTCACAGCTTACCACATAAATAGAGAGATAATTCATGTTTGTTGAATAAATAAAAGAATGAATAAAACATCTGATGAACCAATCTGATGAGGAGTAATTCTGTAGAGCTGACTCTCGCTCGCTCAAAGGCCAAATCCCACAAATGAGCCAGGCTCTCCCCTGCTTGTGTAGGTGCATGCTTCATTTTGCACCCAGTCTCTTTGTAATTTGCACATGGTATGTGGGGACCATAACCATGAGTACTTGGAATGGGGTGTGAAAGAATGAGCACTAGCTAGGAAGTCAGGAGACTGAGATTCTCTTCTTATACCTGTCACTAATCAGCCCTGAGATCCTAGACAACTCATTTAACCTCACTAGGACTCAGTTTCCTCTAAAGGTTGATGGTTGTTGGGTTTCTGCTTCAGAAAGAAAATGCCTCATCAACAGAACACTTTCAACAGAAGAAACCAAGGCTTCTTGGCAAAATGGCCAATTCTAGGTCTGGAGCTGGAAATAATGAGTTTGGAATACTTTGCTATACCACATAACAAGGAAGTGATCAAAGACTACCAAGGTCATGACAAAAGAACCCAGGAGCCATCTTGAAGAGACTTCCACTGGCCAAGATAGGATATTTGGAGCTTTAATAAAGATAAGAAAAGCAATACACCGGGACCCATTAAGTATGCTTACATTTATGATATCATAATTACAAAAAACAAATTTATCAACTTCTGAGGACAGCAGAATATCAATTCATTATATTGAAAACTAGAAAACAAAGGGAAACATCAGCGTGTATCTTGTCTTTTCCATAAGAACCACAGCACTGGGTAATCAAAGAGTCGAAGCAAGCATCTCCTCATTAAATTATTCTAGCTAACAAATAGAAACGAGTTGATAGAAATCGATTACCTTTTTTTAACCCCTAATGAATTAAATGGACTAGGCAACAGGCACCAATGCCAGCTAATATCATAAAACAAGAGAGAATCAGACACTCTTACCCCCAGTAGAGGAACATAACCTTTTCAAAGAGATCTAACCTGAGTCTGATGAAGCCTAAGGATCCAGCTGCTGATCTGCAGGAAACACATAGGACGGAGAAACTCAGGGAACTGCATCATGAATGTGCAATCAGCAAAATCCAGACTGTGAGATGATACACGTCAAACAGATTCTTCAACAGATAATCGTAAGGAGAAAAGAGGAATTGAGGAGGGCAGTAGATTAAAGAGACCTAAGATAGATCAAATTCCCAAAATAAGAAGAAGAAGAGGTAGGACTAAACTAGTGTTTACAGATGCACACGTAGAGGATAAAGCCATTCTCAAAAGACGCAAGGAAGGGATCCTTATAAAAGAGGAACAGTGGTTACTTTTGGAGGGAAGGTGGGGTCGGTGAGTGGCTTGGGGAACATGAAGGAACATCTGGGATGGCTGGCAAAGTTCTATTTTTTGATCTGGGCAGGGGTTACAAGAGTGTTAGCCTTATGACAATTCATTAAGCTAAATATGTGTTTTATGTGCTTTTATGTATTTGTATTTTATTTTGGAATGAAAAGATTTTTTAAGAAAGAAATCAGAAGAATAATTATGGAGGCCATGCCTTGCTCCTGGGCTAAGTCTATTATTTCAGATACCCTTGGGGGGAAAAGAAATGCGGAGAGCAAACTAACTTTTTTTTTTGAGCACCTACTATGTGCCAGGAAGTTCAAATATGTAATCTCATTTGATATTCAGAATACTCCTTCAAGTATTTGTCCCAATTCAGGGCTTAAGAAATTAAGAGCTACTTGTACGAATCTACCACAATGTATTTATCCCTTGTACCACTGTTGGTTCTTTGGAGCTATGGCTGATGCTGCAAGAAACTTTCTTGTAATGTGAAAGAAAGGAAGGAAGGAAAGAAGGAGGAAGGGAAGGAAAAAGAAAGAAAGAGAAATTCAGAATTACTATGATTCACTCAAGGGCAAGCAGGGGAGCTCATTTCCCCCAGGTCTGAGGGGCTTGTCAAAGCTTTTGTTCTTTCCACATCCCCAAGCTGTCTCCCTAGTAATCAACCCGGAGGTCTATTTAATAATCCTGAAAATTTCCAACCAAATGTGTCCCACATAAGGAGAACAGACTGAGTGGCAAATAAGGAGCTATTTGCAAATGTCAGAATCTTGATAAATATTTTTTAAAGGCAAATGTAAAAGATAAATGTTAGTATGTTGTAAAAAAAAATACAAACTGGCAGAAAACCTCAAGGGGAAATTCCATGGCATAGGTTCCTTCAGAGTGATTGAAAAGTAAACAAGTTGCCTAGTAACACACCCACACCCTACACCACACACACACACACACACACACATTACCCCACCCACCCACACACAGAGAGGACAATGAAAACAGGGTGCTCCCAGCCTCTTTCAAGTCCTTTGTTGTGCCCAACTCCAATAACTGGTTGCGAAAAGGAACTTAAAACTGAACCTCCATAATTCACAATTTTAAAAAATCACATAGTACAAAAGAAATTAAATTAAAGCCAACATAGTAAAAAAGCCTACGTGGGTCAGTTAATGTGTTTTGATAAAAACCAAATCGGCATAGATGAATTTGAGAAATGGGCTCCTAGTTTAACATTTGAAGTACTTTGGCAATTCCTCCACTCACTGAAAGAGTTTGGGTCAAAAATTTACCAAAATACTAATTTATCCAAGCAATAGAAAGGGACAGGGACGGTCATTTTCTGCATATCTTGCTGAGCTGGTGCACCAATGAACATCACAAGTCTACTACAGAGATTCCTGAAGCTGGCGGTGACACTCTAACCACAAAGCTTTTCACAGGCCAACAGGATCATCTGAAGCAACAGGATATATATATGCAACTGGCCGAGATCCAAAGAAGGAAACTGTGCTAAAGAGAGATATGCTGGGGGGAAGGGAGAACTTCCTGTCTCAAGTTATTATGTTAATCATAATAGTAAAAGGGATAACATCCATTTATTGAGCACCTACTAAATGCCAAACACTGTGTTTTACATGGATTACATGCCAGATATGTATTATTATTTCTATTTCAGAGAAACGGAAACTGGAAAATGTACTTAGGAAGTAGCTGGGGTCAAAGCATGGGAGCCTCGCATGGTAGGCAGTTGGAGTTGGAGGGTACAGAATCACTGAGAAGGGATGTTTATGGCAGCTCTCAGGATCTGAAGCCAACATAGGGTTTAATGTGCAAATACTACTCGGCCATAAATAAAGAAGGAAATCCTGCCGTTTGGGACAAGATGGACGGACCTTGAGGGCATTATGCTAAGTGAAATAAGTCAGAGAAAGACTAACACCTTGTGATCTCCACTTACATGTGGAATCTAAAGCAAAAACAAAAAAACAAACCCCCTGAACTCATAGATACAGAGAACAGATCAGTGGTTGCCAGAGGCAGGGGAGGGAGGTGGGCAAAATGGGTGAAGGTGGTCAAACGGCACAAACTTCCAGTTATAAGATAAGCCTGAGAGATGAAAGGCACAGCAGGCGACTACAGTTAATAATACTGGACTGTCTATCTGAAAGTTGCTACAAGAGGAAATCTTAAAGTTCTCATCATAAGAAATAAATATTTGTAACTATGTGCTGTGACGGATGTTAACTGGACTTATTGTGGTGATCAATTCAAAATATATACATATACCAAATCATTATATTGTATACCTGAAACTAATGTAATGTTATATTTCAATTATATCTCAATGAGAATAAAAGAATCTAAACAGGAACTATCAGACAAGTCCAGAATGTGCTTCTATAAAATAAATGGCCTGGCCTGTTCAAAGTCAGTGTCAGGAAAAACAAAAAACACACTGAAGAGACAAAATAACCAAATGCAATGTGTAGTCCTTGACCGGATCCTGAATTGAAACAGCAGCAGCAACCCCACAGCTTTGGGGAAACTTGGATAGAGACTGTAATGCGCGCATGCGCACACGTGCACACAGAAATGAGGATGTGGTTAAGTGTTAACACAGGGTAAATACTGAAAAAGAGAAAGGGTAAACAGGCTTCGTTGTACCATTCCCTCAACTTTTCTGAAAGTTTAAAATGTTTTGAAATAAAAAATAACCCAAAACATTAGAACAACAATGTTCCCTCAAAAGCTTCAAACACATACCAGGCCCAGATGAAGTTGAGAGCCACAAAACTTTCTAGATACAGGTCATTTCAATTTCACAGAAACTCGTTCAGAGAACAGAAAAAGTGTACCATGGCTCACTTTGTTCTATGAAAACAGTACAACCAAAAGCAGCCAAGAAGAAAAGAAAATTATAGAACAATCTCATGCACATACGATGATTTTTTTAAAAATTCTAAATAAAATTCGAGTAAGCCGAATCCAGTAGATACCAAATAAAAATAAGACAGACCAGGCTACCAGGAAAGCATGTTTTAGCACTAAAAACAAAGAAAACAACTGCTGCCATTGACCACATTAATAATTTAAAGGAGAAAAACTCTATGATCAGAGTTATACAGACAAAGTACATGATAAAAGTAAACACTCCGATAAGGAATAGATGCTAGTAATCTTCAGCAAACCTTATTCTAATGGGGAAATGTTAGATGCATTCCTTTTAAAAACAGAAAAAGGGCACTAACGCCAATCATAGCACTTTCCACTCAACAAGAATTAGAGATTCTCACCAGCACAGTAAAACAAAATGGAGGAATCTGCCTTACTAGATAGAGAATTTTCATAAACCTCCAGCTTCGGCTAGCCTGGTCCTTTACACCTGATCTCAGCGATTCTTCGTCTCCAGATGTCACTGTGCCAGCTCATCTACTGTAAAAACAGATTCCCTGACATGTGGCTTCTTTTCCAACAAAATTTATATTTAAGGGATGATCCAGGTTTGGGGAAGCACAAGAGGTTCACAATATTAAAAGTATTCTTAGTTTCAGTCAAAAAAACTAGTTTTTCCAAACAGACTAATGCGAAGCATATTTTGGTAAAACAGCTTATCTGAGGATTTTTATCTCCAGTCTCCTCTATAGTACCCCGGAGTCATCCTTCCTTGCCATGCTGTGTTTGCTGCCTAGGATTTAAGGTCACTTTATTTCCCTTAAACAATGTAGCGGGATAGTCTGCAACAGCAACCACACTGAAAACCCTGAAGTCCCTGCTGCTCTTGAGTGTTCCAGGACCACAATCCAAGTGATGTACTAGCGTCTTCCATGTTACTTCTCCTCCAAACCACGGTATTCCAGACACCACACTGAGCTGAGACCCAATATCCTGATTTTCCCAATGCACACTGAGAAGTTGCCTTTTTTGACAATTTGAAAGAAAAAGAAAAACTAACTCAACTCAAACTAGTAATATTTCATCAGGCAATAGAATGCTCCAAGAATAATGAAAGTTGACGTTGAGGTTAAACAATTTACAGATACCATTCTGTATATTTAGAGGCAGTATAACTTGGTTTCTAAGAACTTGGGACTCTGACTTGAAACCTGGCTTTGCTGTTTCCAGACTGTGTGATTTGGGGTCTCAGCTTCCTCATTTGCATAATGAAGACAACCCGGAACCAACCCCACTGGGTTCTTGTAAGGATTACGAGAGATAATGTTTGTCAAGCTCTTAAGTATTACACCTTTAAAAGAGAAAGTGTTCAATAAATATGTTTGTATTATTTTATAATAGATCCGAACAAATACTGGTTTTCATTAATAACATATTTCACAGATTTCTGACCAGAAGAAAAATCCTGATCTTGTAAAGAAGCATCAAAATATCACTGAGTATGTGGCCTGGCTGCAGTTTGCTTTGGCCTCTTTTTGTAACATGTCCCTTGGCAATACTGTTTTTAGAGAAACCATTTTCCCCACGACTATCTGACCTGCAGGATTCTCTTTTTTGAAAAAGTGAAGCAATATAACCTTGTCAGAAATAAGTTTAGATAGCATATACTGAAGAGTTTGAAGTGAAAAAACAAAATAAGCCAGAAATCTATTTTGACAGTCTGAGGTAGTCAGTTCTGGCTGTACTGAGAAAATGGGGGCACGTGCTTGTGGGTTTCTTGGTTTGGGTGGGGTTGTCTTCCCAGAGACGTAACTCAGTTGAACCATATGTCTAGTAAAGCTGGACCCAGTTATAATAAAGAAAATGATGAAAGTGAATAAAAGGTACTCCTATCTCCTAAAGATTTACTGGCTATGTTCTGAGTATGTTCATTCAATATGCAAAGGTAGTGTTACTGAGTCACAGTACTCACAGGCACAGACATGCCGGGATCCCTAGAAAGAAAGATAACGGATTTTATAAGGAGCAACACAAATTGCCTCTTTATTCTGTTACATTCCATATCCTTATCAGCTTTCCTCTGTTCTTGCTCCATCACAGACATACACACACACACATGCACACACACACTCCAAGCCATCACATTATATATATACACATATATATGTACTTTCTAACTTGGGCGTTTCAATATCTTATAACTATTTTCTGCATCTTTAAAAATTTTGGTGGCATGGCACAGGAAGAATCTCTTGGCACCCTGCTTTTCAAAGCATGTTCCCCAGACCAGCAGCATCAGCAGGCAGGGCCTGGGAACTCACTGGAAATGCAGAATCTCTGCATTTCATGCAGACTTGTCCTAAATTGCTGAATCAGAAATCTGCATCCTACAAAGCTCCCTGAGTTATTCATTTACACAGTAAAGTTTGAGAAGCACGGCTTTAGCAAATATGGAATGAGTCCCTTGGTACTCTGCCACAGAGATATTTCCCTCTTACGAAGAAAATTCGCAGTGGACTTGTTTGCAAAGCTCTAGGACAACTGTATTCAGTGCTAGTCAATGAGAAAATGGTCTGTGAGAATTTTCTAGTCAAATTAACTGCGGGAGGAGTGTGGAATGAGATATGATTCCCCATCCATCATCTCAATAAAAAGCAAACAATTAAATTCAGGCAAACAATAAAAAATCATTTTAATTAAACAACAGAAGGACAGGGAGCTCACTGAGAAGGCAGGATTTAATTTAACTTCCAGCATATTGACAATACTGTTTGACATTTTAGACAGACTTTGAGAATATTTTTTCCCACAATGATGGAAGATGTCTTTCCTCCAGTCCATGTGACTTATGCCAATTATACGTAATTCAAAACCAAGCTATTCCCCACCTCTTGCATCTCATTCCACAGTCTCCCTTACATTATTTCCTTCCCACCTCTCTCCCCTACAAAAAGGCCTTACATGTAGTCTAATCTGGTTTGATAACCTCTTCTAGACTATTCCTGGGAGGTACAGATAAAACCTCTGGCTGAAATGTTACAATAGAGGTACCCCACTTCTCTGTAAATTATCCCTAATCAAATCCCAATATATCTAACTGCAGATCTATTAGGATAAAGCCTAACATTGGGATATTTTAAAAATGTATGCTTTATATTACAAAGGTGGCTTTCCTGTATGTCCCCTTACTGACTTTCATGCTGCTCTCTAAAGCAAAAGATAACAAAATGATTCCTTCCTCTACGGGATGAGAGCTCTTAAACTCCTGGTGGAAATTTTAACGCATTTCCCTCCATCATTTCCTTTTTAGGTCGAACATCCCTGTTTCCTTCGATCACTCTTCAAAAGACATATTTATCAGACTCTAAAGACTGACATATTTATCACACCCTAAAATCTGCCAGCTCATGATATAGCAGGCATCCAATAAACGCCATGTCCTTTTTCTAAGTATAAAGTGATCTGTTGTCTGAAATTATTCTTGTTCTTCAAGATTCTCAATGATACGTTTCGTTAGACCCAACTATAATACCTGGAATGCAATCTGTGTAGCAAAGATTACAGCAGCCTCTCACAGCCCTTTCCAGTGAGTTTCCAATAGTTTAAGACTATTGCCGGTTTGATTGTTCTCTTGTCTTGTTTTGATTCTTTCAGCCAGATCACCCCAATTTCAGAATGATCTCAACTCACCTGTAAACAGTGGGTCTTCACCGTAAGAACAGACCCCAAGCCAGTTTTTGGATAAGCTGCTCCTCTGCACTCGATCGTTTGAACCTCTATGCCTGACTTTACATTTATCTGTTGTTTCATATTCCTGGTCCTTTCAGGCCATTAAAACCCTGATTCTGTCTCTGCTGTCTTGGGCATCCCTTCCGCTCTGCTTACTGTCCTTCATGTTCTCCCTTGGGATAGAGATTCTTGCTACTTCTGTTGCTGTGGCTTTCGAAGGAGGCCAGCCAACATTAACAGAGTGCCTGCCTGTGCCAGGCTTTGCTTAAGAAACAACAGCACGTCTTATGAACGTCTGTTCCTCCATGGACAGAGCCTCAGCCTGATGGATGTTCTCTGAGCAGGATGTTTTGTTTCCCTCTCTGTGTTCCAGTCTTCTGACCACTAGGCTTGGATTTTCTTAGGCTCCCCCATCTGCCCTGATTCTTCAGTTGTTTTTCTGGCTGCCTGTCTGGATTATATCTGCTATTCTGTCTAGGGGCCCTTCATGTTCTCAGGAAACCTGAAAGGAGAGACAGAGTTCTTAAGTTATTTCAGTATCTTCTCCAACAGGGAGACTAGACCACTTGAGAAAAGCACAGTAATAACGCACACTATCAAGACCTGTCAGGCCACCGAAACACGTCCTCATTTTTCTTCTGGCTTTCCACGTCAACCACAGCTCACCACAGTTCTCCGCCACCTGGGAGTCCTCCCCTCCCGCCACCATGCACACTGTCGCCCCCTCCCCGCCTTGTCTTTGCCAAGGCAGTGGCATCCAAACCATGCCATCCAACCTTTCAGGCACATTTCCAGGTTTCAAATGTGCCTGCCCTTAACGTATAATTTCATCAGTTCTACAACCTCCGATGCCTACTCCCAGGGAGGCCCTTCGCCTCATTCTGAAGTAATTGCTTGTAAATTGCAGAAAGCACAGCAATATCTTATATTAAAGAAGCCTATTAGTCCTCAGGGATGTGGTAATATAGGTGTTTTGTTTGCCTGTTTTTCTCCTCCTTTAACCCAGAAGGCTACATTTCGGCTACTTCCTGTGGTGAGTGCTATTCTCAACTTATTCCCATCCTTTCCCAGGTTATATGGGGAACACGATGAAAAATATAAAAAGATTTGGCAGAACAAACTGTCTTGAGTCCAGTGGTTCCCGACATTGGCCACACATTGGAATATCTTAGGGAGTTGTTTTTTTTTTAAATCCTAATACCAGGCCCCAGACTAATTAAGTCAGAAACTGTGGGCTCAGACCCAGTTAATGAGTAGTTTTTAAAGCTTCTCAGGTGTTTCCAATGTGCAGCCACGTCGTGGAGAATGACTACTTCAGCCTGACAGAGAAACAGGCATTTAGAATAGGAGGGCACCTGGAAAACAGAATGAATTTTAATGACTAAATTCAGGATCAATTGTTCTTGGCATTGGAACCAGCTATATCCTAATGAAGCAACATGAGGTCTATTTTTTTAAAAAGAAGAAAAGCAAAACTGAATTGTTTCTTTAAAAGTTAACATTAATTTTGTTTTTAAAAAATAGGCATAATTATTGCTGGTAAGGCTGACATTTTACATAATTCGCAACGTGCAAGAGTGATTTGAGGCTCAGCAAAAATTTTTCCAAAAGCAAGTCAGTCAGATGTCCAACTCATGGTAAACAGAGCTCTGGAGCTCAGGATAGGCAGAAATGAAAGTCAACTTCACAGTAGTTAGCCCGCTCCCTGGGGTTTTTTGCACTAGTGGGACACTGGCATACCTATAAAATCGCTAAAAGAATCTCCGTCGACCCTTTCCACCATCATCCATCCCTCTGCTGTTTTGGGACACATGGAGGTGGCTGTGGGAGAGACAAGAAACTAGACGTATCACCAGCGCCTCGCAGCAATGCCAGCCTTATTGGTCCAAGTGTTTTACTGGTCACTCACATCCAGTGGATGGAATTCGAGACAGCCTGTGTCCATACTGGATTCCACTCTGCCATGATTCATGTCAGAATGAGGTTCCAGGGTAGAAATATTCACAACCACGAACTACATCTGGCCCCAGAGGATCTTTGTTTACTTTGCTGCTTAGGAAAAAAAAAATCTACAAAAGTGAGTTGCTTTGCCTGCAGATGCTACAAATACATCCTAAGCTTCACTTGACTGAGTCACAATGCCCTCTGGTACATACAATCTTTATTATTTCCCTGGCCAGACATGGGGCTATATTCAGCGATTCAGAGGATGCTTTCTAACCCACCTCATTCACAACCAAAGGCTCTTTCAGCACTGAGTCATCACCTCAAACAACCGATTTCTCCTGCTAGGACCAAGACTAGTGATTTTCATCCATAATTTTCCTCCTCTTCTAACAACTTTTCTCAGCCATATTTCCACACTTATTTTTTTCTTCTGCATTTAGACCGGAAAGTCAATGTGGTTTGTTTCTCTCAAAACAAAAACGCACAGCTGGCGAGCCAGCGTTTATGAGCAGCGAGTGCACAGTTCAAAGGCAGCACACCCAGAACCCCTGGAGCTGCCAAAGCACCATTTCTTCTTCTCATTTCTTACATGCTTGCGAACTAAGAGCTTCCCCAAGAAGCCACCTCCCTGATGCTGGAGCAGAGCAAACACCAAATGAGATTTGAGAGAACGGGGGCAGCATTTCTAAGTCTTCCCAGACTCAGAAACCAATATGAGTCGATAAAGTGTGCAAGGAATGTGATCAATACACAGAGTGGGTTTGCTGGAGAGCATGAGGCAACGTTATTAAGGTCACAAAAGGCCCAGGGGGAACCAGCTGGCTGAGATGCTTTGCTGCAAGTTAAACACAGACAGGAAACCGCGCGTCTGATACTGTAAAAAAATCATTTGTCTTCCTGCCAGGGTTAGGCTTGCAAACCAAAGAAGCTGTTTTCATTTAAAAGAAATTCTACAACAATGAGAGAGGAAGGAATGAAACTCTGTGGCTAGGAGGAGTCCTCCTCCTCTCCCTTCTCTCAACTACTCCAGCTAGCGTGCTAACTGCGAGGACCTGCACACAGCTGGCAGGTTAGCAAAGAACACGCCTTGGGGGACAGCCTCCCTCTGAAGCTCTGCTTCTCGATTTAACCACATAGGTTGAACTTGGAGTCAGAAGAGTTTCTGGAGTCCTGGACTGTGTAAATCAACTAGATACAATGAACGTATTTACTGATAGTTCCATCCCTTAAAAAAAAACAAACTCATGCAACTTACAGATAGACATTGTAGCGAAGGAACTGGAATCAAGACAAATGGAAGATAAATGTAGGTTTTGAAAACAGGCAAGCTGGGGTGAGACCAGGATACAAAATGTAGACACACATTCTTGCTAGAAGCATGACTTTCATTGGACTCCAAGCTTTCCTGGTAGGTAGGCTCGGAGGGAGACATACAAGGAACATGATCATCTACCTGAGGGGTTGGCCTAAAGCCTGTTTTTGTAAATGTAGTTTTACTGGAACAGAGTTGCGTCCGCTTGTTTACATACTGTCGACAGCTGTTTCAATGACAGAGGCGAGTACCTGTGACAGAGACTCTACAGCCTGCAAAGCCAAAAATATTCATTAACTGGTCCTTTGTCAAAAAAGCTTGCTGACCCCTGCTCTGTAAGCTTTAAAGTGTCCTTAAGATCAGAAGCAAACAGGACCTCATAAGCGGAATAATCTTTCTAAGGCGGAGCGCTGAGAGAAATTTCTCCTGCCTTCCTCATTGGGATAACAATACAATGCAGCGAACAGTTTCCTCAACAGCATTCTTTCCAGGGAACAGGCGACTCTAATTCACAGGACTGTTGCTTATGATGGATGGCACCTAAACACAATTCAGCTGAAGGAATTTTCCAGAAGGAGGAGAATATAACACGATGTTGGTAGAAAACTCCTCGCTCATCTGGCTGAACCCAAAGATAAGACGTTTGAATCTAAAGGAACAATAGTAGCTATTTACAGCCAAAATATATTAATACTTACTCTGTGCCAGGCACTGTTCTCAGTTCTCAACTTGAATAAACTCATTTATCTTCACAAAAATCCTATTCAAAGTGAACACCAAATCCATCCCCATTTTTTGGAGGGCAAAAGCGAGGTGAAATAGTTCACCCAAGGACAAACCAGCTTATAAATGGCCTAGCTGGAATTTGAACCCAGATAATCTCACTGAGAGACCATAATCTTCTTAGAAGATAAGCGTCCTGCTGGCCATCATTTATAAACTTCATTCCTCACAAACAAGTGAACACTGCAAGCCTGAAGTAGTAATGCTTACCAAGGACTTGCCAAATGGCAAGTCTGAGCTGAGTTTAGCAAACAGTCATAAGCCCAGAGAATGGGCAGCCTCTTAGGGAAGGTGTGCAGGATTCCGAGGGCGAAAGATGATAAAGAGCACACCCCCCCACCCCCGACTTGAATGTGGAAGGGTGAGGGTATTCTCTGAAAAAAGAGACAAGATTTTCCGACTCTCCTGTGGACAAAAGGTAGAGAACTGACTATGAGATCTTGGGAAATTCACGCCACTCTCTGGAGACCCATTTCTTTGTCAATAAAATGGTAAGTTTGGACAAGCTAATTTTATGGGTTTCATTTAAGCCTTAGAAAGTTATGACTTCAAAACAACAAGGGATAACAAGTGTTGGCAAAGTTGTGGAGAAAAGGGAACACTTTTGCACTGTTGATGGGAATGTAACTTGGTGCAGCCACTATGGAAAACAGTATGGAAGTTCCTCAAAAAATTGAAAATAGAAATACCATATGATCCAGCAATCCCACTTTTGGGTACGTATCCAAAGGAAATGAAAACAGGATCTCAAAGAGATATGTGCACTCCCGTGTGCATTGCAGCGTTATTCACAACAGCCAAGATATGGAAACAACCTAAGTGTCTGTCAACGGATGAACGGATAAAGAAAATGTAGTGTATATATATATACAGTGGAATATTAATCACCTACAAGAAAGAAGGAAATCTTGCCATTTGCAACATCATGGATGGACCTTGAGAGTATCATGCTAAGTGAAATAAGCCAGACAGAGAAAGACAAATACTGCATGGTATAATTTATATGTGGAATCTAAAAAAAAAAAGTCAAACTCATAGAAACAAAAAGTAGAATGGTGGCTGCCATAGGCTAGGGGGTTGGGGAAATAGGGAGAGGTTGGTAAAAGCGTACAGACTTTGAGTGATAAGATGAATAAGTGTTGAGGCTCTAACGTAAAACATGGTGATGACAGTTGATAACTCTGTATTGTACAATTGAAATTTGCTAAGAGATTAGACCTTAAATGTTCTCACATACACACAGAAAACAAGACAAATATGTGAGGTGATGGATGTGTTAATTGACTAGACAGGAGAAATCCTTTCACGATATATATGTATATCAAATCGTCGTGATGTACAGCTTAAATATCTTACAATTTTATTTGCCAATTATACCTCAAGAAAGCTGAAGAAAAGATGCTAAAACATGATGTCATAAAAAAAAAGTTATGATTCTAGGAAATAGGACAACACACTTGAAAGTGGTTAGCACAGGTGAATCAATCCTCAGTGGGCTCTCGACCCAGGGCCGTGATCATTGCTACGACTGTTCTGTGAATCCCATGGCCTGGGCCTTGGCCACAGTGTCAGCTTGCCTGTAGTTCAGTTAAGGAAGGGGGTGGGCCTCTGGCCTTGAAACTAAACTTTCCCAAGTCCAGGACTTGAGTTTCATACTAATTCCCTTTCCTGCATGGCCACAGTGCCTCTCAATTTCCAGAATAAGCAGTTTGGCTCTAAGTCAGGAAGAAGGGTAGGATGGCCAGGATCCATCCATCTAGGAGCTGGAAGCAGTGCAGAAGCATGTCTCTTTTCCACAAGGGACATTCTTGTGTTCCGTGTACCCAACTCCAGCAGACGCTCATACCAAACCACTGAGGAACAAACCGATTCAGGCAAACTCTTTTTAATGCTGCTCTATTACTCGTCCAGGGCTCCCTGGTGCTACCAAACAACTCCCTTATAGATCCAATTCAAAACGACATCTTGTAAAGTACATCTTGAAGGCATTCCTCAATGTCTTCTTGCTCTGGGAAATATTAGCAGACAATCCTACAGATAAACTAATCCGAACATTATCATGGAAACCAAAGAAATGTTACTGAAAAGGTGCCTGATCTTCTCTACATGCAGACCCATGCTGGTGCAAAGTCTGCGCAGTATATAAAAAATGAACTTCGCTATTGCTGCTGAAAAACACCCACATTTCACTGGTCAGTTTTGTTACGTGAATGGACTGAGTAGAGTATATTTAGCTCATTTCCAAATGACTAAGTTTAAGACCAGATTTATTCCTCTTGGGCTGATTAGCTCAGCAAGTTACTAACATGAAGTTATCAAGACCCACCTCCAATTCCATCCTTAGCTGGGGTGAGTTCACACAAGTGCTTTCCACACTTCAGTGTGCAAACAAATCACCAAGGACACTGTTACAATGCAGTAAGCCCAGGAGGACTCCAAGGTTCTGTCCTTCTAACAAGCTCCCTGGTGCACTACTGCTCATCAGCTGACACGTTGAGTAACAGGGGTTTTCAGCATTCAGAAGAGCTGTGCTCTCAGCAGAGAGTGGTCTCCTTGCCCAGGGGAGGAATGAGCAGGAAAGGAGGCACCTCCTGTGTCCCAGCTACTGTGTGGAGCACTCCCGAGCATCACCTCCCTTAATCCCCACAGCGATCCCAGGTGAGAGGTACCATGATCAGTGCTGGTTGGTCAACAATGGCACAGCCATTCAATGAGAAAGCCAGGTGGCCCAAAGCAAGCTTTTGGCTGAAAAAAGAAAAGGGCATAGGGGCTGGTCTGGTGGAGTAGTGGTTAAGTTTATGTGCTCTGCTTTGGCAGCCCGGCATTTGTGAGTTCAGATTCCAGAAGCAGACCTATGCACCATTCATCAAGCCATGCTGTGACAGCATCCCATATACAAAATAGAGGAAGACTGGAAGATGTTAGCACAGGGCCAATCTTCCTCACCAAAAAAAATGAAGAAGAAGAAGAGGGCATGAATCCCTTTGGCAAGTAAGGAACTGTGATTACCCTAATCGCTGATCTGAAGGGCACTTGTGAGTCGTTTCAGTTTTATTTAGTTGCCTCCTGCTGTGATTCTGAGTCAAAACAGGAACAACATGCCTAATTTGTAATATTATCCAACAATGTTAGGGGCGTGGTTAGCTTTGATTAGAAATCCTAGACTCAGCATGCTCCCCTTGCCTCTGTGAAGGCATGTGGAGAAAAATGGAAACCGGATGAGGCACGGATGAAAGCAAAATAAGCCCCTCCCAACCTCTTGTGGTGTGATACCTAGAGGGGTCCCAACGCTCTGCCAGGATGCTGTGGTCAAAACTCGACTACAAAACCTCAGTGCTGGAACACTCCTGAGGACGGAACAGTCCTGGCTTCACGTCCTAAGATAAGTAAAAGCCCCAAACCCTATATAAAAAGCCCAAAGAATCCTACCAGCTAACAGTGACTCCTTACCCTGTACCAGGCACTGCTGTAAACACTTTGCACGTATGAAGCTAGTCAATCCCCACAACATCACAACAAGCCCCCTCTCCTTTTATTTCCATTTTACAGACGAGGAGACTGAAGCATCGAGACCTCGGGTAACTGGCCCAAGGTGGCCAAGCTCATAAGTGGTAGAATAGGCCTTAAATCCGGGGAAGCCACCTCGGGCTCCCACTCTTAACCACTACACTAGACTGTTTCTCTCTTACCTAGAAGACCAGAAATCATCTCTTTGCCCAGTGCTCTGCAAATTGTCTTTACTGCATTTGGAAACCATTTATGAAATGAATAAAACTGAGGGGATTTTTTAAAGTTCAGTGAGAGATCCACAACAACACGTCTTTGCAAAGTGGATATGTCATCTGCAAGTACACAGGGAGCTGTTAGCTCAGGATTCCCACCTCCCACATCCTAGGCTCACCTCAGTTCTGGAGCCTGACAGGTCTTGTTTGACTGACAGCTGTCACCAGGCCATCAATAAGGACCAATACAAATACGCCCTCTTGTAACTGGAATCTTAGGTCTTGGTGAGTTCAGGGGTAAACTCTGACTTTCTCAGAATTCTACATAACATCTTTTGGCAAGAGGGGATCTTCAGAGACAGGACAAGGAGACATGACCGTTGGAGAGCAGTGGAGAAGAGCAGACCCCGGCCTCATTCTGGTTGGTCCTCTAATTCCTACCTGCCCTTGGCTACCTCATGGAAGCAGCGGAGCCACCAGGCACTGCACAAGGCCCACTGAAGGATTCAGGGGTAAGGGTAGATACCTGGTTCAAAGAGAAAGACAGCAAGTTCTCTTTAACTCCTTTGTTCTAGAACAATGATTTCAAACTCATGAAAGCTGACAACACCTTTCTGTAATTCATATCTTTGACTGAAGCTCAGTATACAGGGCAGGAACAGGAGGGCCGATTCATCTGCTTCTTTCTCAGAGCAGTCCCTGATGCCCTCAGAATGCAGATTTCAAACTCTCTCCTAGGGTAACAAGATCCTGATGAGAGTGTAGAGAGCTAAGCTGCAGCCCTAGCTATGCCACTAACTAGCTGAGGAAGTGTAGGCAAGTCACTTAACTTCCACGTTGCTGTTTTTCCTCCAACATCACCTAGGGGTAGTAATCTAATTACCTTATGAGGCCTTAAAAGAATTATCCCAATGTATCGTCAGTGCATTTTCTGTACATTTCTCATCTATAGAAAATAAAGGTGCTTCAACAAGGTGGACAGGACGATACGCATATAAGCCACTGCTACACACTGACCTCCATGAGCCTGAAGCAGGTGGAGATAGAAAGACTGCGAGTTTATATGGAAGCCCATCCTCCCCTCAAACCATCTGACAGGCTTCACACTCACTCACTGCATGGCACACAGACAAGCAACATGGAATGGGAGAGAAAATCGGAGCTACACGATGCAGAGTTGGCATTTCTCCCCTTTTACTGTAGACTAGGCTTGGGTGTCTGTAAAGTCAAGGGAATAGAGTAGCATCTTGTTGTCCAAGGCTGGGGGCACCCCACAGGTCCATTCTTCAGAGGGTGAGGTAATGGCATTAATGAAGTAACAGGAACATCACAAAATACAGGAAGCAAGCAAGCACATTTTTAAAGTGAGAATAAAAATACGAATTATAACTGCGAAAGGGCATAAGGGAACCGACTGGGAATCACAAAGACACCCTGAATTTTGGTTGTGGTAGTAGTTACACAGCTGCATACATTTGTCACAATTCAGTCAACCATACATTTTAAAGAGATGAATTTTATCTTATGTAAATTATACATCAATGAATCTGACTTTTTTAAAAAAAAAAATCTCATTGATATGCTTTACCAAATTCAGAATTTCCATGCAGAATTCCATGCAGAAAAATGTCTGTGGAAGCATGGATGATCAGTGGTTAACCATGGCCAGGGAGATCGGGGGACAAACCAAACGGAAGACTTTCTCATCACCGTCTCCATGTTGTCTGAACTTTTTAGATATGTGCATGTATTATCTGTTTAGATACAGAGAGAGATAAAGAGTGAGAGAAAGAGGAAATAAAAAGAGAAGAAGGAAGGAACACCCTCACAGATATTTTAGTTCACACATAGCCTGCTCTAAACCCTAACTCTGCCACCCACTAGTCATGTGATGCTGGACAAAGTGTTAAAAGATCTGTGAGCTTGGTGTTCTCATACATAAGATGAGGATACCAACAGTGCCTACCCTATGGGGTGGCTATGAGATTAAAGAGGTCACGCCATGGAACGGTCTGAGCACCATACACAGCCACGGTACATTCTCTCTGAACGTCAGCTATCAGTCACAATTACACTCAAAGTAAATTTCTACATTTAAAAAGAAACAATTGTGGCTCAACTTTTTTCTCTTACTTATTTCAGAAAAAGGGAAGATGTAAGTAATTATCATCCATTGTTTTTACAGATCAACAACTGGCAATAAGAAGAGAATCATGCACTAATAAAAATACAGCATAACACACTCCACAGCTTTTGTGCTCACCATCTTATTTGACTTCGAGTGGGGAAATAAAATTTGCTCCAAGAGTTTTCATTCTTTAGAATAAAGAAGAGATGGCGGCAGTAAGAGGAGAAATGGATCCCAAAATGTTGTTGCTAATATCTGAGGCTTTAGGTGGGGGAAATATCCCATCACAGACAAGAGGGATGCTTAAAAAGCATACACTCCTGGTGCACTTTAGAAGCCTCTGATATCACGCAGACATCAGAGTCATCAGCGGTGCTGGATTTCTTGAGTTGTACAATGAGAGACTGCCTTTATGCTGATTCTCTCACCTCATAAGGAAATAAAGAGCCTGATAATGAAGAAGAGGGAAAATATGAATGTGGGCCCATGATTATCACCTGAATTGAAAGACACTGAAAACTGAAGTCAATGCCATCTTAAGAGGTTAGAGTCATATATATATATCCAACTTGCAGGTCATTTATCAACTTACATCCCTTTTGGATGAAACAAACTCTTCCAGTGTGGATAAGCCAGTATACACAAAAGGAGAGACAAGGTTCACAGATATAATCCATAAATGGATATCCTATATATCAAAGAGCATATCCATCCATAGATGGATATTCTGCTATAAGAGATTAATTCTTTGGCTCAATCTGGATCTTCTTTTTAAAAGGTGATCTATGTGGGGAAAGCTACCACTGTTAAGGCAGAATCTCAGGGGTTCTCATGCTTTAGTGTGATTTAATCTAGTTACATCTTCCCTCCTAACTCAAACTCCATAAGGAAAATGAGAGAAATGGAGTGTTTACAGGATGAGAAAATAGAAGGGAGAAGTGACATTGGAAAGGGTTGGGCTGATAAGATGTACACGCCTGCCTTTGTAAACTGAGAAGTTGGCACAGGTCGGGAGTTGGACAGGAAGAGAGGGAAACTGGCAGAAAGTGACGTGCACAGAGAGAGACAGAGGTGGGTACCCAGTGCCGTGAGCACCATGAACAAAGCATGAGACATATCATTTTCCAGAGTTGGGACACAAAGAAGCAGCTATAGTGCGTAGACTCAGTACTTGTGTTTTTTTAAAAAAAGGATTTTTTATTGAATCAGACCTATTTTGGGTTACAATAACCTTTCTCCACTCTGAGTTTACATTCCTACAACCAAGAGAATATTATTTTCATTATCAGACTGATGAAATTAAAAGGTTTATAATTCCAATGTTGGAGAAGTACAGGGAAACCCATATGCTCAGATATCTTTTTGGGGAGAAAAATAATTTAATGATGGTTATTCAAATTTAAAATATGCATAATTTCTGATCCAGAAACTTCATTTCTAAAAATCTATCTTGCAGAAATGTTAGCACGAATGTACGTAATATTTTTACAGATACTCATTTTAGCATTAAGTGGAAAACTGAAGACAACTCAATAAACTACCAACAGAGGAATGATTAAATCAGTTATAGGAGATAATCCACATTATGGAATTTTAGATAATAATTAAAGACATGCAGTATATATACATGTATTATCTTGTTTAGAAGGAGGTGTAAAAGTGGTTGGGTGAACAAAATGTTGCCAGGTAATATTTATAGCATGATCAACTATTTGCACTGAACGACAGGTGAGTGAACGGGATGGATGAATGAAAAGACGGACAGACACATGGATGGAGGAAAGGAGGGAAAGAAGAAGGGAGACAGAGAGGGAGTAGGGGAAGAGAAGAGGGAAGGAGGCATAATATGAATGAATAACAGGCACAGTGCGCAGCCGACAAACTGTCAATATTGCTTCCTGTTCAGTAGTGAGTGAAGGGATGGGGTTAATGTACTTTCATTTGAAAATTTCCCCAGACTGTTGGATTGTCAATTTTTGATAAGGAACATATATTACTTTTGTAATTAAAAATCAGCAAATACTTCTTTAAATTGAACAAATAGTGTGTGCCCTCCTTTCAAGCTGAATCAATGCTGAACTTCAAAGATGGAGGCAAGTAACTAACCTACTCTTCCTCTGTCTTCATGACTAAACCTTGGTTCATTTTTGTCCCTCTGCATTTCACCTCTTCTCCCAAAAGGTCCAATGACAAGTACCCTTTAAACAAATCCTAGGAATATGTACACAAAATCACTTGGGAGAATTCAAAGCAAGTCCCCTTTCTGAATCAAACAACCTCCTCCAATTTCTAGACCAATGGTTCTCAAATTCTAGCTGCATCAGAATCACCTGGAAGGCTTGTTAAAACACAGACTGCCGGGTCCACACCCACGGTTTTGGATTCAACAGTCTGGGGGGCCCTAGAATCTGCATTTCTAATGCATTCTCAGGTGACACTCATGCTGCTCCAGGGACTGCACTTTGGGAACCACTGCTCTAGGGGAAAGAAACCATTGGTCAAAGACAAATAATAACGTGACCCCGGGAGCCAGATGTGATAAGAACCAGAACCAACCCTGTTACGCCTTAAGCACCTTCTTCCTCCAGGAGAATGGGTTCCTAATCCACAGAGCACGGCTCACTCTCAGCCTCAGCCACAGGAGGATGGACTGGGAGACAGCAGACCAGGGGCACAGGAATTCAACACAGAGGAAGTCGGGCTCCAGACCCTCGAGAGAAGAAAACTCACCTTCTGAGAAGATGATGTGGTCGTTGCACTCATCAGAGCTACAGGAACACATAAAGAAAGTCTCGCCAGACACTTTTTTTTCCTTCATAATACACTTTGGAGAAGCAGCATCTTCAAGAACAAATCCATGGTAGGTGAGCTTGGGGTCATGGCAAACCGTCTCTAGTGTTATGTTCTTATCATTCTTTCTCCTAGGGTGCAGGGTTCATGGGAGGAGGGGAGGGGAAAAGAGAATGGATGAGTATGGTCTCTGGACAGAAAAGCAATCTCGACTCTCTTTCCTTCACAAAGTTGTTTCTAACAACAGCAGCTGGTTCCTGTTCTCCCACATGAAAACACGTTGGCCTAGAGTCTCCTGGGCTTTTTCTACTCATTTCAGTTTTTCCTTTGCTTATTTGCAGAATCCACTTAGGTTTAGAAACATGAGGGCTTTCCTTAGGGGCTAACCTGTTGAAGAACTTTACACATAAGTCTTAATTAAATCATGAAAAGGGAGGGCATGGGAAAACAGAAGAGGCCAGGTCCTCAGGATGACTTTAATCCTTCCATCTTGAATGCACAGCAAGGCTCACATTGCATCGCCGGTTGATTTGACAGAATCAGGGTCATGTCTAGCTAAATTGTTCTCAAAGAGCTCGCCTGGGAAAATGGCTGCAGTTCCTCTCTTTTGGTTTGCTGGGCCCCAGCACACTGTGTGTGAGGGCGTATTCCAGTCAGCAGCTGGCCGTGCTGAGAAAACACAAGAAACTTCCTAGAGAAAGAATGGCACTTTCCCGAATTACAGAGAGGAACAGACGGGAAAAACATCAAAACACATGGAAAAGAACTGCATGGTGTTCTTCATTTACAGTTCAGAGAAATAGTTTATGCTGTCATAGACTAATTACTTCTACACTTAATATCCCATCACATCACATCTTCGGAGCCTAACTCAGCTAAGGGCTCAGAGAATCTTTCATGTGGCATTTTACTGGGCCCTAAGAAATATTCCGTCGGCTCGACATGTACATTACATTTAGAAATTATATGATTAATGCCCACTGTTAAACCTGCAAAAGCTAAAATAAAACTCTGGCATCTTGGAAAAATGCTTTTTCTGTGCCTGATTCAATCTGCTCCCCTCATAAACTTGCCATCTTGGATGACTCTGTCCAACATCAAGGTTTGTTTAATTTCCTTCCTTCCATTTCCACCCTTTTTAGATCAAAATACTTATTGTCTTGGATGGTATATTTTATATCTGGAGGCGGAGTCTAGGGAAGGGCTAATCATGCCTTAAATAATACAGGAGGTCCAGTGAGTTTTGCGAGAGTAACCTTCTCTGGGAAGGATTCTGAGTGCATACATATGAGTGCACATGTGTGCCCACACACCCTCGGGCACTCTGACCAAATGACACCCCAGTATGGCACAGAGGGGGGAGTTGAACCACAATGCAGGTTGCAACAAAGGACTCAGTGGATCCCTCAGGAGCAGGATGGCTCATCAGAGCTGTCCCAAATTGAGGGACGCATTTGGATCTCTGCATCAATCAGTCATAGGATGCTGGCTGCCCATCAACAGGGGCCAAACTTGAGGAGAGGCCAAACTGGAATAAAGCAGCTCTGATCAGTGGAAGGGAATTCCCTGGAGGGACTCGGGGGTGATCCCTCAGCAGCCGGTGCTGCCAGCAGCTGAGGGGTCAAGTACTTCAGTGCTGAAGGCATCAGGGGGATGTACCACAGCACCCACCGCACGGCCCTTTCTGCTTACCCACACTCTTGCTCCATAAGAGTACCCGTCTTCGCCAAGACAGGTCAAAAGAACATTCACTGTGTTTACTCTTTATGGCTTGGACACAGAGGAGACAGGGCCCCTTCCTCTCCCCCATAGGCTCCCATTTTCTGAGACTACACAGCCTCTGCTGCACAGAGACTTGATCACAGTCAGTCATCTGGACTTGTACTACAGGGCAGGGAAAATATCTTAATTGGAAGAGCCTGTTTTTGGCAAGCTCTCACACAGTGAGATAGCTCCCAGTGGAGGTTTAAGTAAAGATGGCCAGCAGAGAGAGAACCAAAGAAGGAAGCCTGGGCTCATCCAGTCTGGTGTCTCAATCTTTCCTGCACTAGACTGGACAGATGCTCATCCAGCCTCGCCTGCACTTTATTTGACTCTTTTAGAGACGGAAGGCTGTTCTGCTCTTAGGAAACCACGATTATGAAAATGTTTAAACCTATACTGAGCACAAGTCTATCCCCTGGTAAATTTTATGGACCCTCCTCTTTCTGCCCTTCCATTACACAGAACTAGTTTATTCTATTTTCCATGAAACAGATCATCAAACATCTCTCAAGAGAGCCCACGTCCTCTCTTTACTGGACTAACCATGTCTAATTTCCTCAGCCATTCCTCAGATCCCATGTTTTCTAAATCTGTAGTCATACTGGTCCCTTTCCTCTGAACACGATCTTTCTCAAAATGCCTTTTTCAAAAGCCTTGCTCAGAACTGGACATTGATGAAGTTGGCAGGTACAGCAAGCTGTCATGACAGGTCTTTGCTGTTAACACTCCTTTAGTTCTTAAGAACTAAATTCATCTCCTGGTATGTATGGAAATGTGCAAGTTTTTCAGATCTATCATCAAGGGTAACTATATGTAGTCTGGAGAAAGTCTCAGATGACTCATTCCCAGAGAGTGGGAAGATACTTGGATTTATATTCTTGGTTGCCAACTGGCCAGGAGACACCTAGGACCCTTAAAAAAAAAATGCCAGTAAATTCCAAAGATCAGAATAAGTCTGCAAAGTGCTATATTTCATTAATGAATTTATACATTTTAATAAACTGGGGACCTTTTAATGATCTCTGTTTTGCTTTTATCTCTTACACATACTCTGAATCCATGACCAGGAATTTATCAAATGACTCTTGAGCACTGTTTGTGCGTGTATGTCTGTGTGTGCGCGCATGTGTACTGAGGTGGGGGGAATGGGGCGGGGAGGGAGGGAGAGGGGGAGGAAGGGGGAGAGAGAGAGAAAGAGAGAGAGGGAGAGAGAGAGAGAGTGGGAGGAGGAATCTACTTAAGAGAACTGTGCAATTCTGAAGAGAAAGATGTAGTGTATAGCCCACTGGTAGTGTGAGTGACGTGGCCAGGGCTTCACTAAGGAATGGGTTGTTTCCTGGTTCCGCAAAAAGCTTCCCCCTTTTTGACAAGTTTTTTCTTCCAAAAGCCCACCTTTCATCTCCTCTCCTTCCACATAACAAGACTGAGGTTGTCCCAGAAGGAAAAAGGTCCTGGTGTCACTAGGAGTTACTTAAGGGGTATTAACTAAATGACTAGTAAATGGAAATCCTTCCCATTGATACAAGGAAGGGCTTCCAGATTTACTGCAAATATTAAAGGTCATCTCACATGCTGTCACACACACACAAACACGCACCCACACACATAGATACATGTATGTATGTAGTTGAAAATATCTCTGGAAACTACACTGAATAATTAAAAGAGAAGCAGGCTAAAGGAGAGGAAATTGGATGGACGTGCACACTTAAGGCATGGAGACGCACCAACTCTCTGCTCCACAAGCATACATTACTTATCAAAGGGGAAAAGAATGATGGTTAAAAGGGAGCCTTACCAGACAGCCACACAGACTTCGTGTGGATCCTCACAGATGGATGTGATGCTGCAGTTGCTCATGCAGGATTTCTGATTGTCACAGGTGGAAGATGTCACGTCACAAAATTTACACAGTTGTGGAAGCTTGACTGCACCATTGTTGTCAGTGATCATGATGTCGTTATTAACTAGCCGGGAGGGGAGAGAAAGATAAATTAAATGATTAGATAACTGCTAGGCAGCCTACCAATGAATTCCAATGATGTTATGCAATTTAAAATGCACTTGATGTTCTAGGAATCAATAGGCAGAAAGGCAACATAATGCCTTCACATCAGATTAGAATTTTCCTCACATACGCAATTTGTGAAAAAGCCATTGCAGGGAGGTAGAGGTTGGGGGCGGGGATGGAGAAGGGGGTTTGAGTAACTTCTTGCCTTTGTCGGAGATTACCATAAGGCACTGTTTCTAATAAAATCTGATCAATTAAGAAACACAGACTGGGGGAGAGTGACGTCAGCAACACAGCAGAGTGAGCTGTTCCCTTTGTCTCTCCCCCTTTGCACTACAACTAAACGGACATTCACTGATCAGCTGAGGATACCCACACAGCACATCAGGACGCCTGAGAGACCCAAGCAGCTAAACATCTGAAGGTGTATGGACTACCTCTGGGGGAGGTGGTGGAGCTAGGTGAGCACTCTCTGGGCCCCAGGCAGTCAAGTACACGTGTGTGACTGTTCTCCTGGCTGGAGTGCTCACAGCACTGCTGAGTGCCCGAGGCTGGGAGTGGGCCTTGGTGCAACTGCGGAAATAGATGATGGAAGCTCTGAGCCCCTGTGTGATCATTTCCCCTCCAGTGGGAGAGTCCACAGGGCTGCGTGGTCCACAGGGAGGCTGGTGCAACCTAGGAGCAAATGGCAGTAGAGCTGCGAGCCTGGGGTAATGAGCTCATGGCTGCCTCAAATGCTGCAGCCCTGAAGGGAGCAGAGTGACTTGGCAGGACTACGGGAGCAGGCAACAGCAGCCATGAACCCCTACGTGATTGCTCTCTCATCTAGGGAGAGAGCCCACAGTCCCATCATGGTCCCAGGGAGTGGCTCTGGCTCAGACACAGTGGAGAGGCCCGACCCAGCAAGCACAAGAGCTGGTGTGACCTAGGAGCAGACGGTGGCAGAGCTGCAAGTCCAGGCAAACAAGCTCCCAGCTGCCACACATGCCCATAGTACTGCCGCAGCCCTGAAGAGGGGAACATGTCTTTGTGGGACTGTGGGAGCAGGTGGCAGCCCTGAGCCCCTGCATGATTTCTTTCCCATTCAGTGGGAAACCCCACAGGGCAACTGCCATCCCAAGGAGTGGCCAAGGCTCGGACAGGGATCATGAGCTAACAGGGATCATGGGGGGCTCAGATTACACATCTGCTGTCCCACCACCCCATGGTGGCAGGTGGAACCTGCGACCAGATATTATCACTACATGATGGCACAAATCCACTCCATAAAGTGGTATGAAGAACTTATTAATACTCCAGACCAAGAGGAAAAAGACAAACACCCAGAAATCAATCCTGAAGGCATAGAAATCTACCATGTAAATGACAGAGAATTCAAAATAGCCATCATAAAAAAACTCAATGAGTTACAAGAGAATTCAGAAAGACAGTTCAATGAAATCAGGAATGAAATTAATGAACAGAGGGAATTCTTCACAAAAGAGATCAAAACTAGAAAGAAAAAACAATCACAAATGTTGGAAATGAAAATCAATGGATGAGATAAAGAAAAATCTGGAGTCCTTAAATAACAGAGCTGATATCATGGAGCATAGAATTAGCAACATAAAGGATAGGAATAGAGAAATGCTTCATATGGAGGAGGAGAGAGAACTAAGACTAAAAAGAAATGAAGAAATTCTCCAAGAAATATCCGACTCAATTAGGAAATGCAACATAAGGATTATACATATTCCAAAGGGAGAAAAGAGGGAGAAAGGAGAAGAGAGGTTGTTCAAATAACAGTAGCTGAGAACTTCCCAAACGTGGAGAAGGGGCTGAAATTACATGTAAATGAAGCCAATAGAATTCCTAATTACATCAATGTAAAAAGACCTTCTCCAAGGCATATATTAGTAAAGCTGGCAAAAGTCGATGATAAAGAAAATATATCAAGGGCAGCAAGGTAGAAGAAAATAATCTACAAAGGAACCCCTATCAGGCTTTCAGCAGATTTCTCAGCAGAAACCTTACAGGCTAGGCAAGAGTGAAATGATATATTCAAAAGTCTGAAAGATAAAAACTTTCAGCCAAGAATACTATATCCAGTGAAAACATCCTTTAGCTATGATGGAAAAATAAAAACTTTCCCAGATAAACAAAAGTTGAGGGTGTTCATCACCACTAGACCTCCCCTACAAGATTTCATCAGGAAGGCCCTCATATCTGAAAAAATTTTTAAAAAGGGTTACAAAGCCTTGAGCAAGGAGATAAATAGGTAGATAAAAGTAGAAAACTGCAGCTCTCTATCAGAACAGATTAGGAAACACTTAATTATAACTCTAAAGATAAAGAGAAGAAGAGGGCCAGCCCGATGGTGCAGTGGCTAAGTGCCCATGTTCTGCTTCGGCAGCCTGGGGTTTGCCGGTTTCGGATCCTGAATGCAGACACAGCACCACTTGGCAAGCCATGCTGTGGCAGGCATCCCACATATAAAGTAGAGGAAGATGGGCATGGATGTTAGCTCAGGGCCAGTCTTCCTCAGCAAAAAGAGGAGGATAGGCAGCAGATGTTAGCTCAAGACTAATTTCCTAAAAAAAAGAAAAGGAAAAAAAATAAAGAGAATGAAAACATCACAAACAAATATAATCACTGCATTTTCACGACAAATTCACAACATATAATAGATTAAGTTGTGACAACAACTTAGAAGGAGAAGAGGAAGGGATGAAACTTGCTTAGACTAAGGGAATAAGAGGCTATCAGAGAATGCACTATCTCATCTATGAGATCTTTTGTACAAACCTCACAGTAACCACCAAAGAAAAAACCAGAACAGAGACACAAATGATAAATAATGAGAAAACCATCATAGAGAGCCACAAAACTGACCTAGCGGTCTGAGATACATGAGATGAGAAACAAGGCAAATGCAAAACAACAGGAAAAAAAGGTGATAACATGACAGCTGGAACCCCTCATATATCAACAATCACTCTAAATGTAAATGTATTGAATTCTGCAATCAAGAGACACAGAGTGGCTGGATGGATTTTTAAAAAGACCCAACAATTTGCTGCCTCCAAGAAACACATCTCAGCTCTAAAGACAAACACAGGCTTAGAGTGAAGGGATGGAAGATGATATGCCAAGCTAATGGCAAACAAATGAAAGCAGATGTTGCCGTACTTACATCAGACAAAGCAGACTTCAAGATAAAAAAGACAATGAAAGACAAAGCAGGGCAGTATATAATGATAAAAGGGACACACCATGAAGAGGACATGACACTTATAAATAAATATGCACCTAACATAGAACTACAAAGGACATAAAGCAACTATTAATTGACCTAAAAGGAGATATTAACAGCAACACAATAATAGTAGGGGACCTTAATACCCCACTGTCATCAATGGATAGATAAGTCAACAAGGAAACAGTGGAACTAAGTGAAAAACTAGACCAGATGGACTTAATAGATATATATATAGAACACTTCATCAAAAATTAGCAGAACATACATTCTTCTCAAGTGCACATGGAACATTCTCAAAGATAGATCATATACTGGGAAGCAAGGAAAGCCTCAATAAATTTAAGAAGATTGAAATCACATCAAGCATCTTTTCCAATCAGAATGTGAGGAAACTAGAAATCAACTACAAGAAAAAAGCTGGGGAAGTGACAAACATGTGGAGACTAAACAACATGCTACTGAACAACCAATGGATCCTTGAGGAAATTGTAGGAGAAATCAAAGAATATCTGGAGACAAATGAAATGAAAATACACCATACCAATTCATATGGATTTCAGCAAAAGTGGTCCTAAGAGGGAAATTCATAGCAATATAGGCCCACCTAAACAAATAAGAAAAATCTCAAATAAGCAATCTTAAACTACACCTAACAGAACTAGAAAAAGAAGAACAGACAAAGCCCAAACTCAGCAAAAGAGGAAAATAATAAAAATTAGAACAGAAATAAGTCAAAACCAAAATAAAAGTAGAAAGTATCAATGAAACTAAGAGCTGATTCTTTGAGAAGATAAACAAAATTGACACACCCTTAGCCAGACTCACTAAGAAAAAAGGGAGAAAGCTTAAATAAATAAAATTAGAAATGAAAGAGGAGAAATTACAACAGATACTACAGAAATACAAAGGATTATAAGAGAATACTATGAAAAACTATACGCCAATAAATTGGACAATGTAGAAGAAATGGATAAATTCTTAGACTTGTACAACCTACCAAAACTGAACCAATAAGAAATAGAGAATCTGAATAGACCAATCACAAGTCAAGAGATTGAAACAGTAATCAACAACCTCCCCAAAAATAAAAGTCCAGGGTCAGTTGGCTTCTCTGGAGAATTCTACCAAACATTCAAAGAAGATTTAGTACCTATCCTCCTCAAACTATTCCAAAAAATTGAAGAAGACGGAGCACTTCCTAACACAGTTTTTACAAGGCCAACATCATCCTGATCCCGAAGCCAGACAAGGATACCACAAAGAAAGAAAACTGCAGGCAAATATCGCTGATGAACATAGATGCAAAAATCTTCAACAAAATATTGGCAAACTGAATACAGCAATACATCAAAAGGATCATACACCACAATCAAGTGGGATTTACACCAGGGAAACAGGGATGATTCAACATTCACAAATCAATCAATGTGATACACCACATTAACAAAATGAGGAATAAAAACCACATGATCATCTCAATAGTCACTGAGAAAGCATCTGACAAGATCCTACAGCCATTTATGACAAGAAAAACTCAATAAAATGGGTATAGAAGGAAAGTACCTCAACATAATAAAGGCCAGTTATGACAAACCTACAGCCAACATCTCACTCAGTGGGGAAAAACTGAATGCCATCCCTTTCAGAACAAGAATAAGACAAGGGTACCCACTCTTACCGCTCTTATTCAACATAGTACTAGAGGTTTTGGTCAGAGCAATTAGGCAAGAAAAAGACATAAAGGGTATCCAAATTGGCAGGGAGGAAGTAAAACTTTTGCTGTTTGCAGACGATATGATTTAATGTATAGAAAACCCTAAAGAATCCATTAGAAAACTATTAGAAATAATCAACAACAGCAAAGTTGCAGGGTACAAAATCAACTTACAAAAATCAGTTGCATTTCTACATTCTAATAATGAGCTAACAGAAAGAGAACTCAAGAATACAATCCCATTTACAATCACAACAAAAAGAATAAAATATCTAGCAATAAATTTAACTAATGAGGTGAAAGACCTATACAATGAAAACTATAAGACATTGTTGAAAGAAACCGCTGGTGACATAAAGAAATGGAAAGATATTCCATGCACATGGATTGGAAGAAGAAACATAGTCAAAATGTCCACGTTACCTAAAGCAATCTACAGATTCAGTGTAATACCAATCAGAATCCCAACGACATTCTTCACAGAAATAGAACAAAAATTCCTAAAACTCATAGGGGTCCAAAAGACCCTGAATAGCTAAAGCAATCCTGAGAAAAAAGAACAAAATTGGAGGCATCCACAATGCCTGACTTCAAAATACTACAAAGCCATAGTAATCAAAACAGCATGGTACTGGCACAAAAACAGAGACACAGATCAATGGAACAGAACTGAAAGCCCACAAATAAAACCACACATCTATGGACAGCTAATCTTTGAGTAAAAAGCTAAGAACATACAATGGAGAAAGGAAAGTCACTTCAATAAATGGTGTTGGAAAAACTGGACAGCCACAGGCAAAAGAATGAAGGTAGACCATAATCTTTCACAACACACAAAAATTAAGTCAAAATGGACTAAAGACTTGAAGGTAAGATGTGAAACCATAAAACTCCTAGAAGAAAATATAGGCAGAACACTCTTTGACATCAGTCTTAGAAGGATCTTTTCAAACACCATGTCTATTCAGGCAAGGGAAACAAAAGAAAAAATAAACAAATGGGTCTTCATCAGACTAAAGAGCTTCTGGAAGTCAAAGGGAACCTGTTAACAAAATGAAAAGACAACCCACCAACTGGGAGAAAATATCTGTAAATCATAAATCTGACAAGGGGTTAATCTCCACAATATATAAGGAACTCACACAACTGAACAACAAAAAACAACAACTTGACCAAAAAACAGGCAGAGGATATGAACAGACATTTTTCCAAAGAAAATATACAGATGGCCAACAGGCACACGAAAAGATGTTCAACATCATTAATCATCAGGGAAATGCAAATCAAAACTACAATGAGCTATCGCTTTACACCCATTAGAGTGACTATAACTACCAAGACGAAAACAAAGGTTGGAGAGAATATGGAGAAAAGGGAACCCTCATACACTGCTGGTGGGAATGCAAACTGGTACAGCCACTATGGAAAATAGGATGGAGATGCATCACAACAAATTAAAAATATAAATACCATACAATCCAGCTATTGCACTCCAGGGGTGTTATCCAAAGAACTTGAGATAAACAATTCAAAGACACTCATGCCACCCCTATGTTCATTGCATCATTATTCTCCACAGGCAAGATGTGGAAGCAACCCAAGTGCCCACTGACTAATGAATGGTTAAAGAAGACATGGCATATATATACAATGGAATACAACTCAGCAACAAAAAAAGACAAAATCATCCATTTGCAACAGCATGGATGGACCTTGAGGGTATTTTGTTAAGTGAGATAAGCCAGACAAAAAGAGACAAACAGTATGATTTCACTCATACGTGGAAGATAAACAAATACATGGACAAAGAGAACAGATTAGTAGTTACCAGAGGGGAAGGGGGCTGGGAGCGGACATAATGGGTTAAGGGGCACATATATATTATGACTGACAAATAATAATGTACAATTGAAATTTCACAATGTTATAAACTACTATGACATCAATAAAAAAAAAGGAAACACTTGAATTGGCCGATTTCATAGTACTGGGTGCTGAGAGCACAGTGAAAAGTACCCTTAAGGAAATTACAGTTCAGCTGGGTGGACGGACAAGGAAACAGACTAGGAGAGGGTAACCCAAAATAGAGAGAAGCAGAGAGGGTGTGGGAGCCAGACAAGAGGCACTGCCCAGATGGACAGACAGGGGTCAAAAGGCAGCAGAGCCGTGAAGTGCAAAAGGCAGTTGGCCAGCTCAGAGGAGTCACTGTCGGGGAAGGACGGTGCCATCACTTTCCTGACCTACACCCCAAAGAGCTCTAGGACCTTCTTTGCAAGGGATGGCTCTGACTTCTCTGCTGCCTTGAGGGAAGTCAGCTGGTTAACCAATGCTGACCGAGTGCCTCCTAGACACAATCCCAAACACTGGTGAGGCATTGGAGTCCTGCAGGTGACAAAAACCTGAGTTCCACCTCAAGGGTCTGCTGCCTGCTGCCTCAGTGATGTCAGCCCTTGCCTCAGCCGCCAACACTCACTCCTTCCTCGCGAGCCCTCTTACTGCTTCCTCATTATTTTTTAGGACATACAGGCTTTTCCTGGAAGAAGCCAAGTTCCTTCCTTCCTCTGACCTTGCCTCTTGGCCTTGCTGCTCTCTTTGTCTGGCTTCTAGTCACCTTTATGGTCTCTGGTTAAATGTCACCTCTTCATCCTAATGCAGCCCACAAGTAGCTACCATAGGACTTGGATATTCTGCACAAAGTAACTCCATCACTTCCTTGCTTAGAATCTAGCCACCAAAATGCCAGCTCCACGAGACCCTATCTGCCTTGTTCACACGCTGTGTCTCCAGTGCCAAGAAGAGGGCCTGTCACATAGAAGATATCCCAAAATACCTATGAACAAGGGAATAGAGACAGCCATAAAGGAATGAACATTTGGCCCTTTATACCAGAGGGAAAGGATACAGACTTTCTTCACTCACGTCACAGAGTGTGATTACAAGGCAACATTCATTCACAGTCACCAATAACGTATTGAACCCAGACTGTTGAAGCGGCATGTATGCTGGGGCAGAGAGGGAATAAACACAGTACAGACCCCCTGCCCACCTTGTTCCTCAATGAGAAACATGTCCATTGGGAATGGTGGTCATTAAGGGCGTGAGTTTGGAAAGTGAGTTAAAGTAAGACCAGGCCATTAGGCATTTGGTCAACAAACATGAACCTAAAGACACTTATATCCTGGAGTAAAAAGATGAAGCACAGAGACCGCATGTGGCACTAGACTAGTCGTTGGCCTTTAGGAGGTTGGAGGTGAGGCTGGGACAGCCGCCCCCCGGCTCCCCAGGTTAGGTGTGCTCCCGCCTAAAGCCAGAGGCACAGTTTCAGTGCCTCTCAAGGTCAATGCTGGTCCTTGAATTGTAGCTTCCAGTCATCAATGCTTTGCCTCACACACATCTCGGTTGCTTGGGCCTAACACCTGTTTGCTGGGTCTCTAAAAATATAAACATACAGCAATTTAAGATTTGCTTTCTTGTGGTAACATTAAATACAGAAGAAAAAAAAAAAACCCATTCATCCCTCCCAGGCCTCGAGTTCATTTCAGGAAGTGTATTTTTAGGTAACAAACTATTTTGAAATTCTCAAAGCCTCCCAGAGCAAGAGCTCTATGCTTAGCTAAAAACATGGGCCAAAATGCTCTCTGAACCTTGTGTTACATTTGGCACTAACGCAACAATGAATATGTATTTTTTTCTGCAATGGTGAGATTTGGATCATTGTGAAACAACTAATTTAACCCTTTAGGTTTCCCTACAAGACACAAAAGCTAGGAAAGCTAGGTCATGTTTGTTTATTTGATTGTGTGTGTGTGTGTGTGTGTGTGAGCAAGATTGGCCCTGATCTTACATCCATTGCCAATCTTCGTCTATTTGCTTCAGGAAGATTGTCCCTGAGCTAACATCTGTGTCAATCTTCCTCTCTTTGTATGTGAGATGCTGCCGTTGCACAGCTTAATGAGCACTGCATAGGTCCACATCAGGAAATGAACCCGCGAACCGCGGCTGCTGAAGCACGGTGCATGCACTCAACCACTACGACACCAGGTAGGCCCCTAATTTTTTTTTTTTTAAAGAATATATTTCAGACAAACATCTATTTGCTGGTGAGGACGTCTGGTTGTTTTTAAATTTAAAACCAGGCTGCATGACTTGGAATTCAGCATTCCAGCCTGTTAGGATTTTTGCCTAGCTTGGTGTTCATCAACTTTGGGGTCATGTTTGAATCCACGACCTAGGAGCTTAAAATTAATGAAGTGGCCCCACCCCCAGATATGCTGATTTAATTATTCTGGAGGGTCACCTGGGAATCAGGAGTCCTAAAAGGTGCCCACGACTCTAATGTGCAACCAAGGGGGAGAACGCCGACCTAGAATGCAGGTGAAATCAACGTGATCAAAACAAAACAGCAAAAGAAAAAACCACCCCCGCAACCCACAGAAACACGTTTGTATCCAACTTATGTGATGGTGAAGGGAAGCCCTCAAGACAGCTGGAACAAGTTTCCTTGTGAATAACAAGCATCTAAAGCTGGGCGATCGGCACTTGTACACCTGGGATGCACAGGCATCCTTTCCGGGGCCGGCCAAGGCTTTTCTAACAAAAGCTAAGAAGCGTGAGAAAAGTGACAGGAGGCAGGAGTGCTGGGAGAGAAATGAAAACAGATGAGACTGTGCTGGAAGCAGCGGTGGCAGCCACAGACGTGTTGACAAGCAGAAGTGGCTCTGATCCGATGCCTGCGGAACACAAGCAACAGTGAGAAAACACAAAAAGAGCATCAAGAAAAAGGAAGAAAAGAAGAAGAGAAAGGTGAAAGAAGGGCCACTGAGACTGCAGTGTGTGCAAACGGGGGCCCCTGGAGACGTGCAGCTGGACAATCCATGCTGCCTTACCCTGAGACCAGGGGAGAAAACCGCTCCAGTGAATTCTGGGGAAAACGCAAACAGCCATCTTTACTCCATCCTTGGAGGCACAGGCATATGGGGGGAGGGGAGGGTGTGCACTGGGAACTTCCATGTATTAGGGACCTACTGTGTGCTAGTTAAGGCGTCTAAGTTGTCAATGATCATCTGCGACGTAGCCAGCCAGAGGCCTCATTTTTCTTCCTGTTACGGAAAAAGCTACCACTTCTGAGGTGAGCAGACATGTCAGCTTCTTACTCTGAACATGTGAAAGCCTTTACACAGGGCACGCTCATCACAGTGCCCCTGCCAGCCACTCCCTATTACTCAACCTCAGGACGCTTCCCACCTTAACTATTCGAGACAGCAAGTACCTGCGCAGCCTTCACTATAAGCCTGTATTCTCCTTTGTGAACGTGTGTATTGGTGGGACAGAGAGGTAAGTGAAGAGGCAAAGCTACTCTTAGTCTTTGGGGGAGCAGGTCACCTTACGTTGATAAAAGATTTGTGGACTGTCTCTGGGGTGTGGGAGCAGAGAGAAGTACATACAAACTGATGCTCACCATTTCAGGCAGTTGGTTCACAGATTCCCTGAAGGTCAAGAAGCCCTAGTCGAAGTATTCTAGGCCTACCCGAGTCCTCAAGGGTCACTCATAACAAGCTAAGCAGCACCTGCCAATCGGAGTGGGTGCAGGGCTAGTGGGGACAGGGGTCGTGATGGTCTTCCCTGGATGCACCACTGCATCTGTGCATCCCGATCCACAGGAGAAGAAGTCACTGTCATGAACTCACACAGCAAACGACAAACAACAGCTTCTCTTTAACACGTGATGGTTGTGAAGCCAAAGGAAGGAAAAGTAAACGCAGGCATGTGACTAGCCAGGAACAAGGACATTACTCTCAGCAACAACACAACCAAAGCCTCCACGTTAACCCTACAGCAAACCCTCACCAGCATCAAAATTACTTCCAAGTCAGGCTGTGAAATGACTCTCCTAAGCATCTTCAGTTAAGATGGTCTCATATTAAGGCAGTATATGTTAATGCCTAGAGACCCTCTGTGAGCAGCTGACCATCCTTAGGGCATTTTCTACCGGTGACAGGCAAAACAGCGATTCCTAATGTCCCAGGAAGAGGTTCCAATACGAACATCTCTCACCTAGAAGGTCCTTCAGTAAAGGAAGTGACCATGGGCAGCTGCCTTCAGCATATGATAGTATCACGTGGCCCATCATATTTCACTTCTCTTCAAACAGACACATGAGTAACAGCAAACCCTTCAGTCTAGGTCAAACCACCTTCCTCATTTCAGGGCACGTGTTCCCCAACTCATTGCCTACACACAGAGGTTCCAGTTCTGGAGAATATGAATTAAGTAAATGCTCCACTGGGTCTATTTCTGGAACTGTCCTGTTGTCTCGCAAGATCAGAGATGAGCCGCGTAATAAGGTTCAGACTTCTTCCAGATACATATTAGGAATTTTGCATATGAATCCTTAGTCCATATCTTTGGAAGAGCATCTCCTATTAGCTGAACTCTTAGGCAAAATCTCAAGATTCCACAAATACTACTAAACGCTTTGCTGAAATGGATGCATGTATCATTGAATTCATGCATCTATCTCCTGTTGTTTTGTAGCATTTGTTGGAGGGCCATTAAGAACACATTTATTTCACAAACACCTGTGGATGTCTTGCTTAGTGCTATATATTTCATAGCAGGACCACTAAAATTGAGACAACTAAGTGCAGCATCTCAGGAATAATCCATGACAACCGGCGAAGAGAACTCACTGTGCCTCAGAGCAGTGCTTCTCAGATGTTAATAAGCACACGGACCCCTTGTGAATATGTTTAACCCACAGGTGTGGGGTGGCCTATTGGCTCAGGCAATTGTGGAGCTGGCAAGTCTGAAATTTATAGACCTGGCTGGTGGGCTGGAGACTCAGGCAGGAATCGATGTCACAGTTTTGAGGCAGAATTTCCTATCTAGGAAACCTCAGTTTTTGCTCCCAAGGCCTTCCAACCGATGGGATGAGGCCCATTCACATTCTCGAGGGTAATCGCCTTTTTTTAAAGTCAACTGATTGTAGTTGTTAATCACATTGACCAAGTTCCATCACAGCAACACCTAAATTGGTATTTGATTAAAGAACTGGACACTATGGCCTAGCCAAGTACTCTTAGAACTGACCCCCACAGACAGGAACCAGGACTGTGCTCCCAGCTGATGGCGATGCTGCCAATTTATAGCGCAGGAAGGTTATGGAGAACACAGTTTTTGACTGGCCATTATTTCCCTTTCTCCACTTCTTTTGGATATAGCAAAATCAAATACCTATTCCTCACCTTTTTTACAGGCATGTCTCATTTACAGTTCTTTCCATCTCTTTTCTCCTGAGCCTGGCCTCTTAAACGACCACAGACCCAGAGGCTCTGATCACCATATGGACCCAGAACTGAAAGACTTGTGCTCTGAAGGAAGGCTTTTAATTGCAGTTGGCATTTCAGAGGCAGACACTGAGGCAGCCATCTGGCAGACAGCCGCCATGAGCTGGGACGCTGGCAACAAGCGCTCCATGCAGGGCCCTTGAGACCTGGTGGGACAAGTCCATGGGCCTGTCCCACACGTCCTCCCACCCACAGCAAAGCAACAAGTCAAGCAACCTCTGAGGAGTCCCCACATAACTCTTCAGGAAAGGAAGACATTCCCAAGTGAATCAAATAGTTTGGCCAATTACTTTACTATAAACAAACAGACAAACAAAAAACACATTGTGATTAAGTCAAAGATATTTTAGGAATACTTCCGTTCTCTGAACATCTATTATACAATCAGAACTTCTAAAACAATGCAATACCTTCTTTTTTAGTTTTAAATTATATTGGAGCCGTCATTCCCTATAATTATGAGTATCTAGAGAGTTGCAGAGGTGGGCTTTCCTTCAAGTGACAGTCCCACATGGTTTCTGGGGCATGAGGATCAGTGCTAGAGAAACCATCACTTCATTAACAGGGACCAGAATGTGGGCAGGAAAGAAACAGAGACAAGTGATCTGAAGGCATCAAGTCTTCTTTCCATGCATTTTTGTAATAATTTTTTTTTTTTTAATTTCAAGGATGATCTAATCAGTTCTCTAAAACTTCTTTGAAATAGCAAAGAAATCATTGTAGTCAAAAACCTTGTGATAAAAGATATGTATTTCTTTACATTGCAGTTTCCTACCACATGGGCAACAGTTAGGAATTTATCAAATGTCTTCTCCCAATTGTTATATTGTCTTTTTGTTTTGTTGATGTTTTCCTTTGTGCAGAAGCTTTTTAGTTTGATGTAGTCCTGTTTGTTTATTTTTTCTTTGTTTCCCTTGCCTGCTGAGACATGGTATTCCAAAAGATGCAGCTAAGACCGACGGTGAAGAGTGTACTGCCTATATTTTCTTCTAGAAGTTTCATGGTGTCAGGTCTTACATTCAAGTCTTTAATCCATTTTGAGTTGATTTTTGTGCATGGTGTAAGATAATGGTCTACTTTCATTCTTTTGCATGTAGCTGTCCAGTTTTCCCAGCACCATTTATTGAAGATACTTTCCTTTCTCCATTGTATGTTCTTTACTCCCTTATTGAAAATTAGCTGTCCATAGATGTGTTGGTTTATTTCTGGGCTCTCGATTCTGTTCCACTGATCTGTGTCTCTGTTTTTGTGCCAGTACCATGATGTTTTGATTACTATGGCTTTGTAGTATATTTTGAAATCAGGGAACGTGATACCTCCAGTTTTTTTCTTTTTTTCTCAGGATTCTTTGGCTATTTGGGGTCTTTTGTTCTTCCATATAAGTTTTGGTATTCTTTGTTCTATTTCTCTGAAAAATGTTGTTGGAACTTTGATAGAGACTACACTGAATTTGTAGATTGCCTTAGGAAGTATGGAAACCATCAACAACAAAAAAAGACAACCTAACAATTGAGAGAATATATTTGCAAACCGAAAACTGATAAGAGGTTAATATCCAAAATATATAAATAACTCATACAACTCAACAACAAAGGAGCAAACAACTCAATTAAAAAAATGGGTAATAGATCTGAACAGACATTTTTCCAAAGAAGACACACAGATGGCCAACAGGCATGTGAAAAGATTTTCAACATCACTAATTATTAGGGAAATGCAAATCAAAACTGCTATGAGGTATCACCTCATGCCCCTGTCAGAATGGCTATAACTATCAAGACAAGAAATATTAAGTGTTGGATAGGATGTGGAGAAAAGGCAACTCTCATACACTGCTGGTGGGAATGCAAACTGGTGCAGCCACTATGGAAAACAGTATGGAGATCCCTCAAAAACTTAAGAATAGAACTACTATGTGATCCAGCTATTCCACTGCTGGGTATTTATCCAAAGAACATGAAAACACAAATGCGTGAAGATACAAGCACCCGCGATGTTCACTGCAGTATTATTCACAACAGCCATGAACTGGAAACAACCTAAGTGCCAATCAAGCGATGAATGGATAAGGAAGATGTGGTATATATACACAATGGAATACTACCCAGCTATAAAAAAAGATGAAATCTTGCCATTTGCAAAAACGAGGCTTGACCTTGAGGGTATTATGCTAAGTGAAATAAGTCAGATGGAGAAGTCAAACTCCATATGATCTCATTCATAAGTAGAAGACAAAAACAACAACAACAAGCAAACACATACATACAGAGATTAGATTGCTGGTTACCAGAAGGGAAGCGGGAGGGAGAAGGGTGAAAGGGCTGACAGGGCGCATGTGTAGGGCAATGGATGGTAATTAGTCTTTGGGTGGTGAAAATGATGTAGTCTACACAGAAATTGAAATATAGTGATGTACACCTGAAATGTATATGTTATAAACCAATGTTACTTCAATAAAAAATAAATTTTAAAAAAAATTTATCAACTGTCTGTGATATCCTCCACACAGTAAGAGATTTAAAACAAACATCAGGTTGGTTCCTGCCCTCTGTGGCTTTCATTCTAGTTTGAGAGGCAACATTATCGAATGCAACCTAGTTGGAAATGATGGCCAGTCAACGCAGGGGTTCTCCACAGCCTTCCTACTCAAAGTGTGAACTGGCAGCCTTGAAATGCAAGCATGAGGTCAGGAAAGGAGAGACAGCTGACGCTGGAGTACCCACTTTCATGCAAGAGTCCACCCTGAAAAGATGGGTGGTTTTGAGAGGCAGAGGAAGGACAAAAAGGCATTCCGGGTAGATTATACAGCTCAGACCAGGAGAGGTTGAGCAGAATGGGCGATCCAGAGAATCTAGAGGGCAGATCTCTAATGGCAGAGAATTATTCAACAAATGTGTGCGTGTGGCTCATAGGACTGGCTTCACCAAAACTAGATTTACGACAGGAGAGTTGAGGAGGTAAGGAAAAGTCCCAGCAGAAGCACAACAGCCAAGAACAGAATTCCACACTTGGTCTACCCAATCTCATAACAGAAATACTCTATTCTACAAATGAACTGAACAAACTCAGTACCTCGTTTGGAAACTTAGACGTTAAGGGCTGGAAGTAAACCACTGAATCTGGACAGCTGTAGACCATCTTAACAGAACTCCAGCCTAAACTCACTATCATGTACGTAATTATGAATGAATTGAGAGGAGGGGTGTGTGTGTGTGATTTCGTCCCTGTTTGACTTGCTCAACTGAAGGAATTTAGCTTTGAGGGTTTGGGTTTCAGTTGCCTTTTTGGCTCATGAATTTACTTGTTCACTATGGATTTTTTTAAAGAAAACTGCATAAACATAAATCTATATTCACCAAACAAATAAATGAAGGCATTAAGGGATGTTTCAAAGAGATTAATCCAATAGGGTACTTAAAATTGAAAATCTGACTGTGACTTTAAACTAGGATGTTTAAAACTTGATTCACAAGGAAATTTTAAGGAAGCTAAATATAGAATAAAACAAGCTGTAGCTGAGTGGGAAAGCCACTGGCTTTTTCTAGTAACAAGCATCCAATAACTGAGCTGATGTTTCAATTGACTCCTTCCCTACTTAACACTCCCTAGCCCAATAATGCCAAATTACTCCCAAATATGCACACTCAGTTTTCCTGCTTATCCCTGAATTTCTTGGATCACTGAAGAATGAAGTGCAGTTCGAGTTCTCCCAACACTTGCTGAATTTGCCCTTTTTTTCTTTTTTAATATATATCCCAGAATCAGGTCACATATCAGGTGATAAAATCCAAACATTTAAAACGACTCTTGCAGATGGAAATACCTATATTGTTGCCAAAGGCAGTAATTCAGGATACTAGCACTTTTGCCTTATTCAAAAAACTGAAAAACTTTTCACTGTCTCAATGACCTCCCTTCATTTTAAAAGAGATCTAGTGGAACAAATACACTTCTGAAAGCTAGACAGAGGGGAGCACTCACTGCATGGCACATAGACAAGCCACATGGAGTGGGAGAGAAAATCTGAGCTACAGGATGCACAGTCGGCATTTGTTCCTTTTTACTGCACACTAGGCTTGGGTGCCTGTAGAGGCAAAGGAATAGAACAGCATCTTATCATCCAAGGCTGGGGGCACCGCACATGTCCATGCTTCAGAGGATAGTCATGGCATTAGTGAAGTAATAGGAAGACCACAAAATATAGGAAGAAAACAACCACATTTTTAAAGTGAAAATAAAAATACCAATGATAACTGCAAAAGGGCATAAGGGAACCGACTGGGAGTCACAAAGACGCCCTGAATCTTGGTTGCGGTAGTAGTTACACAGCTGCATACATGTGTCACAATTCAGCCAACCACAGTATATTATACATCAATAAATCAGAGTTTTTTAAAAAAAATCTCATTGATATGCTTTTCCAAATTCAGAATTCCCATGCAGAATTCCATGCAGCAAAATCTCTGTGGAAGCATGGATGATCAGTGGTTAACCATGGCCAGGGAGATCGGGGGACAAACCAAAAGGAAGACTTTCTCATCACTGCCTCCCTGTTGTCTGAACTTTTTAGATATGCGCATGTATTATCTGTTTAGATACAGAGAGAGATAAAGAGTGAGAGAAAGAGGAAATAAAAAGAGAAGAAGGAAGGAACACCCTTACAGATATTTTAGTTCACAAATAGCCTGCTGTAAATCCTAGCTATGCCACCCACTAGTCATGTGATTCTGGACAAAGTGTTAAAGATCTGTGAGCCTGGTGTTCTCGTCCATAAGTTGAGGATACCAACAGTGCCTACCTTACGGGGCGGCTAGGAGATTAAAGAGGTCACGCCATGGAACGGGCTGAGCACCATACATAGCCACGGTACATTCTCTCTGAATGTCAGCTATCAGTCACAATTGCACTCAAAGTAAATTTCTACAGTTAAAAAGAAACAATTGTGGCTCAACTTTTTTCTCATATATTTAACAAAAGATGGATGATATAAGTAATTATCATCCTTTATGTTTTCAGATCAACTGGCAATAAGAACAGACTAATGTACTATTAATAAAAATACAGGAGAAAACACCTAGAGCTTATTTGTTCACCATCTTATTTGACCTGGAGTGGAGAAATAAAAATTACTTCAAGAGTTTTCAGTTCTTGTATAAAGAAGCGATGGTGGCAGTAAGAGGAGAAATGGATCCCAAACTGTTGCTCCTAATATCCGATGCTTTAGTGGGGACATACCCCATCAGAGACAAGAAAGATGCTTAAAAAGCACACTATCCTGGAGCATTTTAGAAGACTCTGATATCACCCAGACCTTTGAGTCATCAGCTGTGCCCGATTTCTTGAGCTGTACAAAGAGAGATTGCCTCTATGCTGATTATCTGACCTCATAAGGAAATAAAGAGCCTGATAATGAAGAAGAGGGAAAATATGAATGTGGGCTCATGATTATCACCTGAGTTGAAATACACTGAAAACTGAAGTCATTAATATCTTAAGAGCTTACAATCAAAAATATATCCAACTTAGAGGTCATTTATCATATTTTGTCTCTTTTGGATGAAATCAACTCTTCCACTAGAGATAAGCCACTATGCAAAAAGAGAAAAAAGCTTCACAGATGGTATCGTAGATGGATATTCTATATATCAAAGAGCACACCCATCCATAGATGGATAGTCAGCCCTTAAGATTAATTCCCTTGGCCCAGTCTGGGTCTTCTTTTAAAAGGTAATCTACGTGGGGAAAGTTAACACTGTTAAGGCAGGATCTCAGGGGTTCTCATGCTTTAGTGTGATTTAATCTAGTTACATCTCCCCTCCCAACTCAAACTCCATAAGGAAAGTGAGAGAAATGGAGTGTTTACAGGATGAGAAAATAGAAGGGAGGAGTGACATTGCAAAGGGTTGGGCTGACAAGATGTACACGCCTGCCTTTGTAAACTGAGAAGTTGGCAAAGGCGGGGAGCTGGACAGGAAGAGAGGGAAACTGGCAGAAAGTGACGGGCACAGAGAGAGACAGAAGTGGGTACCCAGTGCCGTGAGCACCATGAACAAAGCATGAGACACATTATTTTCCAGATTTGGGACACACAGTAGCAAAGATGTGTGGAGACTCAGTACTTCTGTTCCAAAAGGAGTTTTTATTGAATCAGGCCTATTTTGGGCTACAATAACCTTTTTCCACTCTGAGTTTGCATTCCTACAACCAAGAGAATCCTATTTTCACTACCAGACTGACGAAATTAAAAGGCTTATAATCTTTTTTTTTTAAGATTGGCACCTGAGCTAACAACTGTTGCCAATCTTCTTTTTTTTTCTGCTTTTTCTCCCCAAGTCCCCCCAGTACATAGTTGTATATTTCAGTTGTGGGTCCTTCTAGTTATGGAATGTGGGATGCCGCCTCAACGTGGCCTGAGTAGTGGTGCCATGTCCATGCAAAGACTCTGAACCAGCGAAACCCTGGGCCGCGTGAACTTAACCACTTGACCATGGAGCCGGCCCCAAGGCTTATAATCTTGAATGCTGAGGAAGGTACCCGGAAATCCATATGTTCAGATATCTTTTGGGGGAGGAAAATAATTTAATAACGGTGATTCAAATTTAAAATGTGCATAACTTCTGATCCAGAAATTTCATTTCTAGAAATCGATCTTGCAGAACTATTAGTACAGATGTCCAAGATTCTTTTTCAAGGACATTCAGTGTAGCATTAAGCAGAAATCTGGAGACACCTAAATAATCTGCCAACAGGAGAATGGTTAAGTCAGGCATAGGAGATAACTAATATTGTGGAATTATAGACAACAATTAAAAGGAGTGCAGGATATCTATATGTATTGCCTTGTTTAGAAGGAGAAATAAAAGTGGTGGGGTGAAAAAAATGTTGCCAAATAATATTTATAGAATGATCAACTATTTACACTGAAAGATGGATGAGAGAATGGGATGAGTGGACGGAGAGATGAATAGATGCATGGATGGAGGAAGGGAGGGAAGGAAGAAGGGAGACAGGGACGAAATACAGAAAGAGAGGAAAGAGAGGGATAATATGAATGAATGCTTAGAGACCACTGCGCATCCAACAGTCAATCTTATCTGTTGGGTACAGAGTGAGGGGATAAGGTTAAGGTAGTGTCATTTTAAAATTTTTCCAGACTGTTGGACTGTCTGAATTTTGGATAAGGAACATATATTACTTTTGTAATTAAAAATCAGTGAATAATTCTTTAAATTGAACAAATAGTATCTGCCCCCCTTTCAAGCTGATTCAATGCGGAACTTCAAAGATGGAGGCTAGTATTTAACATATTCTTCCCCCGTTTTCACGAATAAACATCACCTCGTTATTGTCCCTCTGCATTTCACTTCTTCTCTCAAAAGGTCCAATGACAAGTACCCTTTAAACAAATCCTAGGAATATGTACAAAAAACTACTTCAGTGAATTCAAAACAAGTCCCCCTCTTGTATCAAAAACCTCCTCCAATTTCTAGACCACTGGTTCTCAAATTCTAGCTGCATCAGAACCACCTAGAGGGCTTGTTAAAACACAGACTGCCGGGTCCACACCCACGGTTTTGGATTCAACAGTCTGGGGGGCCCTAGAATCTGCATTTCTAATACATTCTCAGGTGACACTCATGCTGCTCCAGGGACTGCACTTTGAAAACCACTGCTCTAGGGGAAAGAAACCATTGGTCAAAGACAAATAATAATGTGACCCCGGGAGCCAGATGTGATAAGAACCAGAACCAACCCTGTTACGCCTTAAGCACCTTCTTCCTCCAGGAGAATGGGTTCCTAATCCACAGAGCACGGCTCACTCTCAGCCTCAGCCACAGGAGGATGGACTGGGAGACAGCAGACCAGGGGCACAGGAATTCAACACAGAGGAAGTCAGGTTCCAGACCCTCAAGAGAAGAAAACTCACCTTCTGAGAAGATGATGTGGTCGTTGCACTCATCAGAGCTACAGGAACACATAAAGAAAGTCTCGCCAGACACTTTTTTTTCCTTCATAATACACTTTGGAGAAGCAGCATCTTCAAGAACAAATCCATGGTAGGTGAGCTTGGGGTCATGGCAAACCGTCTCTAGTGTTATGTTCTTATCATTCTTTCTCCTGGGGTGCAGGGTTCATGGGAGGAGGGGAGGGGAAAAGAGAATGGATGAGTACGGTCTCTGGACAGAAAAGCAATCTCGACTCTCTTTCCTTCACAAAGTTGTTTCTAACAACAGCAGCTGGTTCCTGTTCTCCCACATGAAAACACGTTGGCCTAGAGTCTCCTGGGCTTTTTCTACTCATTTCAGTTTTTCCTTTGCTTATTTGCAGAACCCACTTAGGTTTAGAAACATGAGGGCTTTCCTTGGGGGCTAACCTGTTGAAGAACTTTACACATAAGTCTTAATTAAATCACGAAAAAGGAGGTCATGGGAAAACAGAACAGGCCTGGTCGTCAGGATGACTTTAATCCTTCCGTCCTCAACGCACTGCAAGGCTCACATTGCATCGCCGGTTGATTTGACAGAATCAGGGTCATGTCTAGCTAAATTGTTCTCAAAGAGCTCGCCTGGGAAAATAGCTGCAGTTCCTCTTTTTTGGTTTGCTGGGCCCCAGCGCAGTGGGTGTGAGGGCGTATTCCAGTCAGCAGCTGGCCGTGCTGAGAAAACACAAGAAACTTCCTAGAGAAAGAATGGCACTTTCCCGAATTACAGAGAGGAACAGACGGGAAAAACATCAGAACACATGGAAAAGAACTGCATGGTGTTCTTCATTTACAGTTCAGAGAAATAGTTTATGCTGTCATAGACTAATTACTTCTACACTTAATATCCCATCACATCACATCTTCGCAGCCTAACTCAGCTAAGGGCTCAGAGAATCTTTCATGTGGCATTTTACTGGGCCTAGGAAATATTCAGTCGGCTCTACATGTACATTACATTTAAAAATCACATGATGAATGCCCACTATTATAACTACAAAAGCCAAAATAAAACTCTGGCATCCTTGGAAAACTGTGTTTTTCTGTGCCTGATTCAATCTACTCCCCTCATCAACTTGCCACCTTGGATGATTCTGTCCAAGACTAAGGTTGATCTAACCTCCTTCCTTCCATTTCTCCCCTTTTCAGATCAAAACACCTACGGTCTTGAATGGTATATTCTATATCTGGAGGGGGCGTCTAGGGAAGGGCTAACCAGGTGTTAAATACACAAGAGTTCCAGTCAGTTTTGCGAGTGTAACCCTCCCTGGCAAGGATTCTGAGTGCATGCATATGAGTGCACGTGTGGGCACATGCTTGGGCACATTCACCAACTGCCCACCCCACCCCCAGACACTCACTGCTCACAGCCAGTAAAATGGGAGGCAAGCTGGAAGAAAGAAGCAGCTAAGGTACAGCTTTCACCTGGAAAAGAGTAGGGGCCATACCCACAGGGAAAGAGCAACTTTGACCAGTCCCACCACTTAGTGCTTAACTCAAGGACACTAAAGGACAAGATGTCAACAAGGGGACAGGAAGACCAGGAGAGAAGGTGAGGATGGAATGGTCTAGCCAGAAATGGAGTCGGTGTTATGTCATCCATGCAGCTCTGAGTTGACTCCAACAGAGGTGCACGTGCCCCTTGGTGAAAGAGCTCAACAGTTCTGGAACTAACCATCCAGCAGGCACAAGAGGAGCAAGCCCTTGCTAAGCAGGTCCTACTGTTAAACAGCGACAATAAGAATCCTCACTGTAGGCTGGCCGGCAGGGAACTAAGCGAAACATACCTTGGCATGATCACACAACAAATTATGTATATTTAAAAATCTAGCCATCCTTGACCCCAAAGCTCCTGAGAAGTCTTGGCAAAAATGGCAGCCATGAAACAAGAGCACCTCCCTCCCTGCCCCCACAGTTGTGTGTGTGTGTGTGCATGCATGTGCATCCAGGGTTGTTTTGTGGTTTTGGTAACAAACACAAGGCATGCTGACTCCTCTCTGCTCCCAGGGAAAAGCATGATGCTGCTTCCTTGTGAAGCTTCTAGAGACCAAGGAATGGGAAAAGGAAGGAACTGTGAGCCATGAAGGAAAGGTGCTTTATAGTCATTGGGCAGCTCTTCCACAACCTCCTGCCTCCCACCTCAAAACTGCTCAGAGAACCAATGTCGCAGAGAGGAAACTCCGGCAGAATACTTGAGTCTCGGTAAAGTCCTTAAGTGCTTTCTCCACTCCCTCCTGTCACAGTGCCCTCCATGACAGGTGGAGCTAACTTTGCAAAACATCTTTGAACACAGCTGAGCAAAGGAAGGAAAACAGACTACTTCTTTGTCCTGAAACATTTGCTCTGAACCATTGAAGAGGTGGTCAATAACCACTGAAGAAAGAACCAGAGTAATGAAATTAATTTTGGTTCCAAAATATTTCTATAATGGAAAGAACTTAAGCATTTTACATGGTATGGGTACACAAGCGACATTCTGTAAATGAATGACTGAATCAATGAATGAATGGACAGGACACTAAAACTGAGAAAGGCATGGGAACGCACTACCAAAGTAGACACTTTCAGTTCCATATCTGGCTGTTTCTAAAACAGCCTCCTGTCTTAGCTTGGGTTCCCTGGCAACAGACTTCAAGGCTGTGAATGTCTGTGCAGGAGGTTTTGGAGATGGACCTGTAAGGCACTGAAGGAAGCAGTGCTATACAGAGGGGGAGTTGAACCACAATGCAGGTTGCAACAAAGGACTCAGTGGATCCCTCAGAAGCTGTGAAGCAGGGATGGTCCATCAGAGCTGTCCCAAATAGAGGCAAAGTTGCCACACATTTGGGCGCCTGCATCAAGCAGTCATGGGATGCTGGCCGCCCATCAAGAGGGGCCAACCTTGAGGAGAGGCCAAACTGGAATAAAGCAGCTCTGATCAGTGGAAGGGAATTCCCTGGAGGGACTCGGGGGTGATCCCTCAGCAGCCGGTGCTGCCAGCAGCTGAGGGGTCAAGTACTTCAGTGCTGAAGGCATCAGGGGGATGTACCACAGCACCCACCGCATGGCCCTTTCTGCTTACCCGCACTCCCACTCCACAGGAGTACCTGTCTTCGCCAAGACAGGTCAAAAGAACATTCACTGTGTTTACTCTTTATGGCTGGGACACAGAGGAGACAGGGCGCCTTCCTGTCCCCCACAGGCTCCCATTTTCTGAGACTACACAGCCTCTGCTGCACAGAGACTTGATCACAGTCAGTCATCTGGACTTGTACTACAGGGCAGGGAAAATATCTTAATTGGAAGAGCCTGTTTTTGGCAAGCTCTCACACAGTGAGATAGCTCCCAGTGGAGGTTTAAGTAAAGATGGCCAGCAGAGAGAGAACCAAAGAAGGAAGCCTGGGCTCATCCAGTCTGGTGTCTCAATCTTTCCTGCACTAGACTGGACAGATGGTCATCCAGCCTCTCCTGCTCTTTATTTGACTCTTTTAGAGACGGAAGGCTGTTCTGCTCTTAGGAAACCACGATTATGAAAATGTTTAAACCTATACTGAGCACAGTATATACCCCTGGTAAATTTTATGGACCCTCCTCCTTCTGCCCTTCAGTTATACAGAACAAGTTTATTCTCTTTTCCAACAGACAGATCATCAAATACTTCTCAAGGGAACCCATGTCTTCTCTTTATTGGACTAACCATGTCTAATTGCCTCAGCCATTCCTCAGATCCCATGCTTTCTAAACCTATAATCATACTGGTCCCTTTCCTCTGAACATGATCTTTCTCAAAATCCCTTTTTCAAAAAGTGTTGCTCAGAACAAGACATGAATGAAGTTGGCAGGTACAGCAAGCTGTCATGACAGGTCTTCGCTGTTGACATTCCTTTAGTTCCCAAGAAACTAATTCATCTCCTGGTATGTATGGAAATGTGCAAGGTTTTCAGGTCTATCATCAAGGCTAACTATACGTGGTCTGGAGAAAGTCTCAGATGACTCATTCCCAAAGAGGAGGGGAAGATATTTGGATATATACTCTCGTTTGCCAACTGGCCGGGAGACACATAGGCTCCTTAAAAAAAAAAAGCCAATAAATTCCAAATATCAGAATAAGTCTGCAAAATGTTATATTTCATTAATGAATTTACACATTTTTATAAAATGGAGACAATTCAATGATCTCTACTTTTCTTTTATCTCTTGCTGATACCCCTAATCCATGACCATGAATTAATCAAATGATTCATGAACACCCTGTGTTTATGTGTGGACTGAGGTGGGCGGAATGAGAGAAGAGAGAGGGGAGGAACCTGATTGAAGAGAACTGTGTAGTTCTGACCCAAGAAAAAGATGTAGTGTGTAGCCCACTGGTGGTGTGAGTGACATGGCCAGGGCTTCACTAAGGAATGGGCTCTTTTTCTGATTCCCCAAATAGTTTTCCCTTTTCTTACTAGTTCTGACTAGTTCTCTTCCAAAAGCCCACCTTTCATCTCCTCTCCTTCCACAAAACAAGTCTTAGATTGTCTCAGAAGAACAAAACTCCTGGTGTCACTAGGATGTAGTAAAGGAGTGTCAATTAAATGACTACTAAGTAGCATATTCCTCCCCTTAACACAAGGAAGGGCTTCCAGATTTATTACAAATATTAAAGGTCATCTCACATACTGTCACACACACACGTAAACACATACACATAGATACACGTGTGTATGTATTTGCAAATGTGTCGAATATCTCTGGGAACTACACTGAATAATTAAAAGAGAAGTAGGCTAAGGACAAGCAATGGGACAGACATGCACACTTAGGGCGTGGAGACGCACCCACTCTACGCCCCACAAGCATACATTTCTTATCAAAGGGGAAAAGAACGATGGTTAAAAGGCAGCCTTACCAGACAGCCACACAGACTTCGTGTGGCTTCTCACATCTGGACGTGATGCTGCAGTTGCTCATGCAGGATTTCTGGTTGTCACAGATGGAAGAGCTCACGTTGCAAAATTTACAAAATTGTGGAAACTTGACTGCACCGTCGTTGTCAGTGACCATGATGTCATTATTAACTGGGGTGGGCAGGAGAAAGATACAATAAATGGTTACCTAACTGCTAGGCAGCAGACCAGTGAATTCCCGATGATGTCACACAATTTCAAATGCACCTGCTGTCCTAAGAATGAACCAGGGAGAAAGGCAAAATAATGCCTTCACATCAGATTTGAATTTCCCTCACATACGCAATTTGTGAGGAAAGCCATTGCAGAGAGGTAGTGGTTGCGGGCAGGGAGGGTGAGGGAGGTTTGACTAACTTCTTGCTTTCGTCAGTGATTACCATAAGGCACTGCTTCTACAAAAACCTCATCAATCAAGAAACATAGACTGGACTGGCCCATTTCATAGTATGGGTGCTGGGAGCACAGTGAAAAGTACCCTTAAGGAAATTACAGTTCAGCTGGGTGGACGGACAAGGAAACAGACTAGGAGAGGGTAACCCAAAATAGAGAGAAGCAGAGAGGGTGTGGGAGCCAGACAAGAGGCACTGCCCAGATGGGCACAGAGAGGTCAAAAGGCAGCAGAGCTGTGAAGTGCAAAAGGGAGTTGGCCAGCTCAGAGGAGTCACTGTCGGGGAAGGACGGTGCCATCACTTTCCTGACCTACACCCCAAAGAGCTCTAGGACCTTCTTTGCAAGGGATGGCTCTGACTTCTCTGCTGCCTTGAGGGAAGTCAGCTGGTTAACCAATGCTGACCGAGTGCCTCCTAGACACAATCCCAAACACTGGTGAGGCATTGGAGTCCTGCAGGTGACAAAAACCTGAGTTCCACCTCAAGGGTCTGCTGCCTGCTGCCTCAGTGATGTCAGCCCTTGCCTCAGCCGCCAACACTCACTCCTTCCTTGCGAGCCCTCCTACTGCTTCCTCATTATTTTTAGGACATACAGGCTTTTCCTGGAAGAAGCCAAGTTCCTTCCTTCCTCTGACCTTGCCTCTTGGCCTTGCTGCTCTCTTTGTCTGGCTTCTAGTCACCTTTATGGTCTCTGGTTAAATGTCACCTCTTCATCCTAATGCAGCCCACAAGTAGCTACCATAGGACTTGGATATTCTGCACAAAGTAACTCCATCACTTCCTTGCTTAGAATCTAGCCACCAAAATGCCAGCTCCACGAGACCCTATCTGCCTTGTTCACACGCTGTGTCTCCAGTGCCAAGAAGAGGGCCTGTCACATAGAAGATATCCCAAAATACCTATGAACAAGGGAATAGAGACAGCCATAAAGGAATGAACATTTGGCCCTTTATACCAGAGGGAAAGGATACAGACTTTCTTCACTCACGTCACAGAGTGTGATTACAAGGCAACATTCATTCACAGTCACCAATAACGTATTGAACCCAGACTGTTGCAGCGGCACGTATGCTGGGGCAGAGAGGGAATAAACACAGTACAGACCCCCTGCCCACCTTGTTCCTCAATGAGAAACATTTCCATTGGCAATGGTGGTCATTAAAGGCGTGAGTTTGGAGAGTGAGTTGAAGTAAGACCAGGCCATTAGGCATTTGGTCAACAAACATGAACCTAAAGACACTTATATCCTGGAGTAAAAAGATGAAGCACAGAGACCGCATGTGGCACTAGACTAGTCGTTGGCCTTTAGGAGGTTGGAGGTGAGGCTGGGACAGCCGCCCCCCGGCTCCCCAGGTTAGGTGTGCTCCCGCCTAAAGCCAGAGGCACAGTTTCAGTGCCTCTCAAGGTCAATGCTGGTCCTTGAATTGTAGCTTCCAGTCATCAATGCTTTGCCTCACACACATCTCGGTTGCTTGGGCCTAACACCTGTTTGCTGGGTCTCTAAAAATATAAACATACAGCAATTTAAGATTTGCTTTCTTGTGGTAACATTAAATATAGAAGGAAAAAATAAACCCATTCATCCCTCTCAGGCCTCGAGTTCATTTCAGGAAGAGTATTTTTAGGTAACAAACTATTTTGAAATTCTCAAAGCCTCCCAGAGCAAGAGCTCTATGCTTAGCTAAAAATACGGGCCAAATGCTCTCTGAAACTTGTGTTACATTTGGGACTAACGCAACAATGAATATGTATTTTTTCTGCAATGGTGAGATTTGGATCATTGTGAAACAACTAATTTAACTCTTTAGGTTTCCCTACAAGACATAAAAGCTAGGAAAGCTAGGTCATGTTTGTTTATTTGATTTCTTTTGCTTCAACAGTATGTTTCAGACAAACATCTATTTGCTGGTGAGGAAGCTTGGTTGTTTTTAAATATAAAATTGAGCCTGTGTGACTTGGAATTAAGCTTTCCAAAAAGTTAGTATTTCAGCCTAGATTAGTGGTGAGCAACGTTGGAGATGTGTTGGAATCCATCACCTACCAAGCCTTAAAAACAATGAAGTGGTCCCACCCCCAGATATGCTGATTTAATTATTCTGGAGGGTCACCTGGGAATCAGGATTTCTAGAAGGTGCCCACATGATTCTAGCGCGCAATTAAGGCAGAGAACTCAGACCTAGAATTAGTTGACAACAACGTGACCAACACAAAACAAAGCAGCAAAAAAACACCCCTTATCCCACAGAAACACATTTGTATCCAACTTATGTGATGGTGAAGGGAAGCCCTCAAGACAGCTGGAACAAGTTTCCTTGTGAATAACAAGCATCTAAAGCTGGGCGATCGGCACTTGTACACCTGGGATGCACAGGCATCCTTTCCGGGGCCGGCCAAGGCTTTTCTAACAAAAGCTAAGAAGCGTGAGAAAAGTGACAGGAGGCAGGAGTGCTGGGAGAGAAATGAAAACAGATGAGACTGTGCTGGAAGCAGCGGTGGCAGCCACAGACGTGTTGACAAGCAGAAGTGGCTCTGATCCGATGCCTGCGGAACACAAGCAACAGTGAGAAAACACAAAAAGAGCATCAAGAAAAAGGAAGAAAAGAAGAAGAGAAAGGAGAAAGAAGGGCCACTGAGACTGCAGTGTGTGCAGATGGGGGCCCCTGGAGACGTGCAGCTGGACAATCCATGCTGCCTTACCCTGAGACCAGGGGAGAAAACCGCTCCAGTGAATTTTGGGGAAAACGCAAACAGCCATCTTTACTCCATCCTTGGAGGCACAGGCATATGGGGGGAGGGGAGGGTGTGCACTGGGAACTTCCATGTATTAGGGACCTACTGTGTGCTAGTTAAGGCGTCTAAGTTGTCAATGATCATCTGCGACGTAGCCAGCCAGAGGCCTCATTTTTCTTCCTGTTACGGAAAAAGCTACCACTTCTGAGGTGAGCAGACATGTGAGCCTGGTCAGCTTCTTAGTCTGAAAGATCTGAAAGACTTTACACAGGGCACGCTCATCACAGTGCCCCCACCCAGCCATTCCCTATTACTCGACCTCAGGACGCTTCCCACCTTAACTATTCGAGAAAGCAAATACCTGTGCAGCCTTCACCATAAGCCTGTATTCTCCTTTGTGAACGTGCGTATTGGTGGGACAGAGAGGTAAGTGAAGAGGCAAAGCTACTCTTAGTCTTTGGGGGAGCAGGTCACCTAACGCTGATAAAAGATTATGGACTCACTCTGGGGTGTGGGAGCAGAGAGAAGTACATACAAACTGATGCTCACCATTTCAGACAGTTGGTTCAAGATTCCGTAAAGGCTCAGAAGCCCCAGTCAAAGAATCCTAGGCCAACCCCAGAGTCCTCAAGGGTCACTCATAACAAGCTAAGCAGCACCTGCCAATCGGAGTGGGTGCAGGGCTAGTGGGGACAGGGGTCGTGATGGTCTTCCCTGGATGCACCACTGCATCTGTGCATCCCGATCCACAGGAGAAGAAGTCACTGTCATGAACTCACACAGCAAACGACAAACAACAGCTTCTCTTTAACACGTGATGGTTGTGAAGTCAAAGGAAGGAAAAGTAAACGCAGGCATGTGACTAGCCAGGAACAAGGACATTACTCTCAGCAACAACACAACCAAAGCCTCCACGTTAACCCTACAGCAAACCCTCACCAGCATCAAAATTACTTCCAAGTCAGGCTGTGAAATGACTCTCCTAAGCATCTTCAGTTAAGATGGTCTCATATTAAGGCAGTATATGTTAATGCCTAGAGACCCTCTGTGAGCAGCTGACCATCCTTAGGGCATTTTCTACCGGTGACAGGCAAAACAGCGATTCCTAATGTCCCAGGAAGAAGTTCCAATACGAACATCTCTCACTTAGAAGGTCCTTCAGTAAAGGAAGTGACCATGGGCAGCTGCCTTCAGCATATGATAGTATCACGTGGCCCATCATATTTCACTTCTCTTCAAACAGACACATGAGTAACAGCAAACCCTTCAGTCTAGGTCAAACCACCTTCCTCATTTCAGGGCACGTGTTCCCCAACTCATTGCCTACACACAGAGGTTCCAGTTCTGGAGAATATGAATTAAGTAAATGCTCCACTGGGTCTATTTCTGGAACTGTCCTGTTGTCTCGCAAGATCAGAGATGAGCCGCGTAATAAGGTTCAGACTTCTTCCAGATACATATTAGGAATTTTGCATATGAATCCTTAGTCCACATCTTTGGAAGAGTGTCTCCTATTAGCTGAACTCTTAGGCAAAATCTCAAGATTCCACAAATACTACTAAATGCTTTGCTGAAATGGATGCATGTATCATTGAATTCATGCATCTATCTCCTGTTGTTTTGTGGCATTTGTTGGAGGGCCATTAAGAACACATTTATTTCACAAACACCTGTGGATGTCTTGCTTAGTGCTATGTATTTCATAGCAGGACCACTAAAATTGAGACAACTAAGTGCAGCATCTCAGGAATAATCCATGGCAACCGGCGAAGAGAACTCACTGTGCCTCAGAGCAGTGCTTCTCAGATGTTAATAAGCACACGGACCCCTTGCGAATATGTTTAACCCACAGGTGTGGGGTGGCCTATTGGCTCAGGCAATTGTGGAGCTGGCAAGTCTGAACTTTACAGGGCAGGCTGGCGGGCTGGAGACTCAGGCAGGAATCGATGTCACAGTTTTGAGGCAGAATTTCCTATCTAGGAAACCTCAGTTTTTGCTCCCAAGGCCTTCCAACCGATGGGATGAGGCCCATTCACATTCTCGAGGGTAATCGCCTTTTTTTAAAGTCAACTGATTGTAGTTGTTAATCACATTGACCAAGTTCCTTCACAGCAACACCTAGATCAGTGTTTGATTAAAGAACTGGACACTATGGCCTAGCCACGTACTCCTAGAACTGACCCCCACAGACAGGAACCAGGACTGTGCTCCCAGGTGATGGCGATGGTGCCAGTTTATAGCGCAGGAAGGTTATGGAGAACACAGTTTTTGACTGGCCATTATTTCCCTTTCTCCACTTCTTTTGGATATAGCAAAATCAAATACCTATTCCTCACCTTTATTACAGGCATGTCTCATTTACAGTTCTTTCCATCTGCTTCTCTCCTGAGCCTGGCCTCAAACGACCACAGGCCCAGAGGCTCTGATCACCATATGGACCCAGAACTGAAAGACTTGTGCTCTGAAGGAAGGCTTTTAATTGCAGTTGGCATTTCAGAGGCAGACACTGAGGCAGCCATCTGGCAGACAGCCGCCATGAGCTGGGACTCTGGCAACAAGCGCTCCATGCAGGGCCCTTGAGACCTGGTGGGACAAGTCCATGGGCCTGTCCCACACGTCCTCCCACCCACAGCAAAGTAACAAGTCAAGCAACCTTCGAGGAGTGCCCACATAACTCTTCACGAAAGGAAGACATTCCCAAGTGAATCAAATACTTTGGCCAATTCCTATAAACAAACAAACAAAAAACACACTGTGATTAAGTCAAAGATATTTTAGGAATACTCCGTTCTCTGAACATCTATTACATAACTGGAAATTCTAACACAATGCAATTCTTTTTTAGTTTTAAAGTTGTATTTGAATGCTCATTCCCCAAGATAATAGTATCTTGAGAGCAGGAGAGCTGAGGCTTTCCTTCAAGTGACAGTCCCACATGGTTTCTGGGGCACCAGGATCAGTGCTGGAGAAACCATCACTTCATTAAGAGGAGACCAGAATGTGGGCAGGATAAAACAGAGATAAGTGACCTGAAGGCATCAAGTCTTCTTTTCATGCAAATGTTTTCTAATATATATTTTAAAAACCTTCCAAAGATGATGTAATTAATACCCTAAAATCTGTTTGAAATGGCAGTAAAATCATTCTAGTCAAAAACCCAGTAAGAAAAGATAGATGTTTCTCCATATTGAAATTGCCTACCACAAGGTTAACAATTAAGGATTTATCAACTGTCTGTGATACCCTCCACACAGTAAGAGATTTAAAACAAACATCAGGTTGGTCCCTGCTCACTGTGGCTTTCATTCTAGTTTGAGAGGCAAAGTTGTCAAATGCAACCTACTTGGAAATAATGGTCAGTCAACAAATGGGTTCTCCACAGCCTTCCTACTCAAAGTGTGAACTGGCAGCCTTGAAAACCAAGCATGAGGTCAGGAAAGGAGAGACAGCTGACGCTGGAGTACCCACTTTCATGCAAGAGTCCACCCTGAAAAGATGGGTGGTTTTGAGAGGCAGAGGAAGGACAAAAAGGCATTCCGGGTAGATTATACAGCTCAGACCAGGAGAGGTTGAGCCAAAAAATGGGCGATCCAGAGAATCTAGAGGGCAGATCTCTAAAGGCAGAGAATTATTTGACAAATGTGTGCGTGTGGCTCACAGGACTGGCTTCACCAAAACTAGATTTACGCCAGGAGAGTTGAGGAGGCAGGAACAGTCCCAGCAGAAGCACAACAGCCAAGAACAGAATCCCACACTCGGTCCACCCAATCTCATGACAGAAATACTCTCTTCTGCAAATGAACTGAACAAACTCAGTCCCTCGTTTGCAAACTTAGAAGTCAAAGGCTGGAAGTAAACCACTGAATCTGGACAGTTGCAGACCATCTCAACAGAACTCCAGCCTAAACTCACTATCATGTACGTAATTATGAATGAACTGAGAGGAGGGGTGTGTGTGTGTGTGTGTGTGTGTGTGTGTGATTTCGTCCCTGTTTGACTTGCTCAACTGAAGGAATTTAGCTTTGAGGGTTTGGGTTTCAGTTGCCTTTTGGCTCAATGAGCTTTAATAGTTCACTATGGATTGCTTTAAGAAAACTGCATAAACATAAATCTATATTCACCAAACAAGTAAATGAAGGCATTAAGGGATGTTTCAAAGAGATTAATCCAATAGGGTACTTTAAATTGAAAACTTGACTGTAAATTTAAACTAGGATGTTTAAAACTTGATTCACAAGGAAATTTTAAGGAAGCTAAATATAGAATAAAACAAGCTGTAGCTGAGTGGGAAAGCCATTGCCTTTTTCTAGTAACAAGCATCCAATAACTGAGCTGATGTTTCAATTGACTCCTTCCCTACTTAACACTCCCCAGCCCAATAATGCCAAATTACTCCCAAATATGCACACTCAGTTTTCCTGCTTATCCCTGAATTTCTTGGATCATTGAAGCATGAAGTTCAGTTGAGTTCTCCCAACACTTGCTGAATTTGCCTTTTTTCTTTTGGATATATATCCCAGAATCAGGTCACATATCAGGTGCCAAAACCCAAACATTTAAAATGATTCTTGCAGATGGAAATACCTATGCTGTTGCCAAAGGCAGTATGTCAGAATACTAGCACTTTTGCGTTATTCAAAAAGCTGAAAAACTTTTAGCTCTCTCCATCACCTCCCTTCGTTTTAACAGGAATCTGGTGGATCAAATATACTTTTGAAAGCTGTCCTGAGGGAGCAGTTTGCAGGAAACACCACCGTCCAGATTGCAGCAAATAACACTGTCCATACTAGGCAATTTTAGATTATGTTTGAGAAAGCTGATTTTAATAGTGCGTTTCGCTGGCAAATCCTAACTCGAGAGACGTTCAAAGAAGGCAAAAACCAGGAGCATGCAGGGGCTGGGGCTCTGGAAAAGTGAAAACTAGCTGAAAAAATTAAGCGCATCAGTGTAAACAAGATAGTCTGTAGAGTGAAGGAGTAGAATGTGGCACTATTTCATGGATTGTCAACATAACAACGATGCTTCTGCAGGGAAGTGCTTTAAAGTAATACTAAGTGTATTTACAAAAAGTAACAGTAAGTGAGGAAGAATTCTCCCTCAGTTAATGACTTGGACAGTGTGCTGTAGCAACAAGGGAAATAACCCAGAGATTATTGAAAATAAAAGATGATTAACTAACTCTCTTGGTGACAGTCAAAACAACAGTGGTAAATAGTCTGATAGAGGCAAGATAATGAGCACACAATTTATGGAGTGTTGTAACATTCCAGTTCAGCTAAAATAATTTGTTGCATACCAGAAAAATTAGCCGACATAAACAAATGTGCATTATTTATCTGATCTGTGAGCACCTCCATATTAAACCCTTGTGGAAAGGTTGGACAGTATAAGACATGGTCCTTTCCTCCAGATGCTTATGCTCTTGCAAGGAATGAAAAACATGTACAAAACTGATTGTTATGAAAACGAACTTTGGAAGTGGAAAAAGGTGTACAGGAAGACGTGCTTTTCAATTAAGTTATTCATTTAGGATTTAGACAATACTTTATCTCAAAGTGCTGAGGCAGCTTTAATGCAAAAACTAATACAAAATCTGGTAAGAAGCGATTTTTTAAAAGGTAGCAACTAGAGAGTCAGAAAAATAGGCGATGAGCCATTTGCTTCAACTAAGCAAGGAATTTGGTTTGGATATCAATTTCCTGTGAGACTGGGCTTTTCATTTATAAATTTCTCTGCGGAGCTGTCCCCAGCCCCCACCTTCCAAAATGTGCTGCAGAGTCCTGGTGCCCGGTGCGTGCCCGGTGCCTGAAAGGTTTTCCAACTTCAGTTTTACTAAGTATGTGAAAATAGCAGTCAAAGCAGATTCCTATATTCATGCTCTGGAAAAGGGCCAGAAATACTACTGCAGTCGGAGGAGGCAGTCCTTTCAAGGGTGAGGTCCGAGATGCTTGGTTTCTGACAACCAAATACCTTGGAAGAGCAGGCTGGGCGATGCTACAGCAGAGATTGCTACGTGGGGGTGCATGAGCCAGGGGCAGCCCACGGGTGTGTTCAGTTTGGCCTAAATTCTTTTCTTTTTAAAATGTGAAACAAAGTTTTAAATTAGGATATTTCACAGGAAAAGCCAGATTTCTAACTCCACTTAGGGAAATAAAAAGATTTGGCAACAGTGGGCCTACATCATCCCGTGACCACAGTCAGCTGGCGGCGAGGGGCGGTGCCCCTTGAGGTGATGCCAAGAGCTTCACGTTTGCCTCATCCCTGCCCCTCCCTTGTGTCTCCCACCCCTCTGCCTGGCCGCTGTGGGCCATCTGAATTTTTACCATTAATGATTATTTAATGTGTCCATTCAATTCTCGCTTCCAATACTGGAGGTTTAACTGGAATGTAAAAATTCATGATTCGACTCTTAATATGGATATTTTCTAACATGCGTTTGATTCTCTAATGTGGATACTCACATTTCAGTTCCAGAAAAAGAAAAGTTTTCTACTTTAGAAATCAGATTTGTGTGGGATAATAATTATTATTTCCATTCTCACCATTTATTGAATGCAAACCAAATGCATAGTCGAGGACTAAGGGTTGTGATGATTATTTCATTTACTCAGCACAGCAATCATGTATTTCTGTCATCACCATTTTATTGATGAGAAATTAAGGGTCAAAGATGTGAAATATCTTATCCAAGGTCAATGAGAGAGAGCTAATGAGAGACAAAGCCACAGGTCACCTGTAACCTCTCATCCTTCCTGATACTAACAATAGAATAGATATTCCCATTGTAAAAGTTTAAGAGCAGAGTTTTCCACCCATTCCAGAAGAAAGCAAAGACACTGAGTGTGGCCTACAGGAGTTGAGGGGAGTATGTAGGGGCAGGAGGAGCAGCTAAGTTTCTTAGAAAAGAGCTCTGGTTCTTTGTAATTATGTCACTTAGTTTAGGAGACATATATAGTAAGGGCAGCTTGGTGATGTCCAAGAGTTTTTACGGTCAAAGACCTGAGAGGGAGTGCAGGTTCTGCCAGTATTAGCAGCGGGACCAAGGGCAAGCCACTTAACTTCTCAGAACCTCTGTTTCTTGACCTACGAAATGGTCCTCTCTGGGGTCAAGATGAAGAGAAGATGTTCTCGAAGTCCATGGGAAAATTGTCCAGACAATAAAAAGTGCCACACAAGCACTCTCTGGTTAGGAAAGTAACATCGCATCCAACACTCTCTCTCACAAAAGAAAATTACAGGAAAGGCACCACAAGATAATTAAGAGTTTGGTAAATCTATTCCTACCCATCAATACAATGCAGCAGTTTGATGACTTCTAAAACATCTTTCAGGAAATTTACTGAATAGACAAATTGAAATATAATAACTTTTTGTTATCAGTATGTTCCAAAGCTTTCAGAGATATAATGGAATCAATCATTGTGACAGTGAAGTCCTCAAGAGTGCTTAGGATCTTTAAACAACCCTTCTAGAACCAAATAATCCGGTTTTAAAATATCATCCATAGCCAGCTTCATAACCTTACTGTGTGGCAAATAGACAGTAACTTGAAGATCAAGTTCAGTTTTCAAATCCTCTGCTGACTCTTGCACATTCAACAGGCGAGAGCTGATCTGTTTTGGCTTTAAGACGCTTAGTGTGTAATTTGGAAACGTTAATAAAATTAGTGAGTTTGACATGCAGAGATGGGGAGGCAATGAGACGCCTTAAGATTACAGAATTTTAAAATATTGGAATAAAGTTATGTTTGGCTCTCTTGCTCAAGGAAATAAAACTACCACACTTTGATTCACAGCTGATGAGAGAATGGAAGAAGAATCTGAGCAACAATTTTACTAGATTTTTAAGCATCTAGTTAAGAAGGTTCTTGCCATTCAGATGTATAGAAAGCAATATTCTTTCATCTCTTCTCCTTGAGGCCATTTACTCATGTAAAAATTAATCATGTGATATTGCTATATGATTTCTGCTGGAGGAGAATTCACCACACTGGGAGTGGAAAAAGGTTGCAGGAGAGAAGGCCCTGGACTGTCTGAGCTGGCGGCGTGTTCAGGGGCGATTACGCAACCACTCTCGCATCTGTCCTCTGACTAGTCAAATAAGTGGGCCGAGCACAATGATCTTTAAGGTCTTTTCATTTTGGAAAATATTCACAGTTCAAATTCAAATATGTCCCAGCTTAGGCCTGGCAGCCCTGATTACACAGAACGAAATGCTGTGTTTCAGCTTTTAAGAAAAATGGCTTCAGGACTATCAAGCAGTGTGATTTACATTTTGGTTTGTTTTCTCTGCTAATTGAGAAACTCACTCTCTGCAACTTCTTAGTATGCTGTGTAAGTACCACGTCCCCCCTGAACACTCATTCACAGACTTACACCTGATCACTGCAGCTGATCAGTCTTGCAAGAACAAAACACAGTGTCATTTGTGCATCACGAGGTTGGAAGGAAGGAAAATTATGTCAGGTGACAAAGGACCACTTTCCATCCTGCCCTTGTAGGCATTTCCTCTAATTTTATGGGGGATGTGGAGGAAACTCTGATTTAGAGCAGAGCCATTTACTGTAACAGTTTAAAACAACAACCTTCAGCACGTTCCTGATGTTTCTGGTCTATGTTTTCTCTGCATATGTTCTCGAGGCTCAGCTTGAACGGTAAGTAATAATAACAAAAGGTGTGATTGCGTAAAAACATCCTATTGCTTGATCAATGCCTTGATTATGTGGGCCAAATGGTTATGGAAGATTAGTAGTAGTATGACCATTTTACAAAAGAGACAAATGTTTCAGTAACTTGCTGAGGTTGGCCATAAGCTTCACGAGGGCAGGGACCACCATCCGTCCTGTTCTATGACCATAGCTTCAGTCCAGGGTCTGCCACACAAAAGGGGCTCGATAAAGTTGGTTGAATCAAAAGCCAAAATTCAAACTCAAGCTCCTTCTACTATGCCATCTATTCAAGACTGACTTTCCCCAAAATGCAAATTAAGGAAAAGAAACATAGTCAATTTTAAGGAAATGAAAGTGGAAACCACTCCTAGCGTAAATTCAGCGTTATATTAAAACAGTGATCCATTTCTAAAAGAATTAGGGGAGGTTTTTAATTGACTAGCAGCAGCCAAACGACCCTTGACTAGTTGACACAAGAGGACTAAAAGGCGCGTTCAGATTCACTTCACTTTCTCAGATAACACCAAACACTTTGAATTCTCCCCCTCCATGTTTTTCAAGCAGAGGAAATAAAATAAAAAAGAAACAAGTTTCAAGCATTGTTAAGGCTTCAAGGACTGACAACAAAGGGCAGGAAATTTGAAATGAAATCTGAGAATCTGCCCTTAAACTGGGCAACTTTGCTTGTTTTCTCACAGTGCAGTTGGATGAGAAAGTGTAAGGCGGATCTCTGCCTTTCCTGGGCATTACTCATTGCTGTCGTGACCTTACTGTTATTTGCAGTAAATAGCAAAAGGCCCTGCATGAGGTTAAGTAGCCGCGATCTGGGTGATGCTACCCTCCGATGAGTGAAAAGTCAACTCCCCTCCAAGCCCTAAGAATCCCACTAAAGTTGGTGAGACGAGAGAAGAGCATTTATACCATGACGTTGCTAGATTGTCAACAGGCTGCGGTAGAGTCAAGATAGATTCCAGCCATTATTTTAATACAGAAAATGAGAACCACACACTCAAAGACCTTGAAGTGTGTTCTTCTCGCAGAGTGCTGGAATACAATGCACTCCTTCCATCCATGGGGAAAGGCCACATTTGCATACTGAAATAACATTCAGGGTGGGGATAAGGGTGGAATAAGTAACCGATATGTTGAAATGTTGTGATTTACCTTTGACTAGATACTTTCTAGATCCCAGGACTTTTTAGGCAAGCTCTTGTATGCAGTTAACTTTTGCACCTTCAATTTGCCCTCCAATCAAATAATCTTATTCGTTAAACTGACCTAGTGCTGGAGTGAGAGCCGAGACGTGTAAAATGCCACATGGCCCCAGAGGTGACCAAGAAAGTACATTTGGACTACATTTCACAGTCTTTGATCCATCTCAGTCTAATCTTTTTACCAACATCAATGGTGTTGCAGACTAGCTCCAGTTCTTGTGGAGTCCAGTGTAAAAACGTGTCTATAAATGCAAAAGAAGAGAAGCAAAGATGAGAGACCATGGGGGAGTGGAAAGGAGAGGAAGGAATGACAAGCACACTCTGGTTTGGGGGCATTTGAACTTGCTGTTCCCTCCAACTAGAATGTTCTTACCCCAGATATCTGCCTTCTTCAGATGGAGATGTGACAACCTCGTCTGAAATAACACACACTCACCATCACTCTCTGCCGCTTACCCCGCACTTTTCATCCCTAACATATTGGTAGATCCTATCTGCTAACTTGTACACAGGGACTTTGTTTAGCTCACTGCTCTACTCCAGAATCTTCTTGCACACTACCTGCTACTCAATAAACACTTTTTCCAGTTTTCCATTTCCCTCTGTCCTCCGAAGCCAAGTCTCATATCCCTTCCCAGGTTCCAAGAGAAACCTTCTACCCTTCTGATAAATTCCTGTTATTTGTAAAAAATCAATGCATATTTCCAGTTGCTGGACAAGGTATAAAAATATGCTCACAGAGGAAATAGGACAATAGAAAAAAAAGATCTATTGAACCCAGGCGTAGAGGGTGTGAATAGTCAGTGAACAGTTTAAAAAAAATAAAAAGCTCAAGGTTGAGTCAGTCAAAATTAGCAGTACAAAGAAGGTAGTTCAGAAGCCAAAATGTGTTCCTTTCCTGGAAGAGCTGGTTCATGAAGGTGGAGGACCATGGAGCAGCCAAGAGAAGATGTTTCTCTCAAGACACACTGTTCTGATGTCCAGGGGACAATCTGGAGCTGCACGGCATAGTACAGCAGCCTGAAGCACACAGGGCTTTTTAAATTAAAATTTAAATTAACTAAATCTAAATAAAATCACATATTCCGTTTCAAGTCCCGCTAGCCATTTTAAAGTACTTAGCAGCCACACGTGGCCAGGATAGAGAGAGAAAATTTTCGTCACCACAGAAAGTTCTGTTGGACAACACTGATCTAAAGAAATCCAAAAAGACCTGGGTTCCTCAGTTCCAGGGAGATCTCAAATTAAAGGCTGCAAGGGACATGCAGGGAGAAGTAGGGCAGAGCCAGAAAAGAAGTCCTCCTGGGAAGAGACTTGACTAGCCTACCGGCTTGGATGTCGTTTGTAATTAAAGTTCCACCCCAACTTCTTAAGGAATGTGTTTTGTATAAACGATTGGCTGTGTGTCGCGTGACTGCTAAGACAGGGACAGAAGACAATTAGGGACAAGGGCTAGGGTTCCATAGTAGACCCATAAACCCTGAGTGGCAGCAGCAGAAGGTCCCAGAAGTGAGAAAAATGGACCAAACTAGGTTTGCAACAAGCTGAAACCTGTGAGGGCTCAAGTCAGCTGGCACAACCTCTCAAGACGCAAATCCCTGTGCCTGAGATCAAAGACTGTTTCAAAAACAGTAAGGCTCGTCTGACTCCGAAGGGATCAAGTAATTCTTATTAAGCCCCATTTCAATGACGGCAACATAATGCAGAGCTGAGGCACACAGATTAAGTTCCAGTCAAAGCCCGCATAAGCCTAAAGCGAGCAAATTAACATTTCAGAAAAAATACCAGCTCTTTTTCTTTTCAGGGTTTTTTGGAGGGTTTCAATCACAGCATGCCAAATAAGGGGGAGTTGCTAGAAGAACAGAGCAGAGGGGTGACCAATGGGGGGAGAATTTACTCACAAGGGAAAATCCCAGTGCCCTCAGGGAAGCCACTTCCGCTGGACTCTTGTGATGAAAGCTAAACCCAATAAAAAGCATTCCTCCCCCTCGGGGCAAGTTTTCTCCCAGTGACTCCTACCTGCCTCTTTAACTTCTCTTCACCCAGAAGGAGGAGCCTGAATGGTTTATAATCCCTCCCCCTCCGTGGCCATAGACTTGAAGCATATTTTTCTCTGGCAAGACAATGCGATTTTTGCAGCCCTTTCAAGATGAAAACCAAAAACACAGATGATGAAAGAGGCCCGGCTGGATCCTCCTACAACAAAGAATTATAATTATTGTGTAGTACTAAGGAGGATTTTCATAAACATTAGACTATCACGTAACTGGGACAGAAACAGCCCAGAATTCCAAAGTACAGGAGTGGAAAAGGACAAAGAATTTAATCCGTTTTACTATGATTATAGGTGCTAAGAAATGACCTGAATTTACCTCTTTGGAGGACTTGAGAAGAACAGGAATTTAAGGATACCCTATAACTGTTCTGTCCATTATTGACGTTCAACTTAATTAAAATAAAATAATACTTAAAATTCAGTTTCTTAGTTGCACCTGCCACATTTCAAACCATGTGTGACTAACGGTTACCATGTTGGACAGCTCAGATATAAACTACACTCACCACTGCAGAAAGTTACTGAAACAGTGTTGCTCTCTAAGATGGCGACGTAACTTAGCCCAATATGGTAAGAAAGATTATGAAGTAAAAAGCTCCCCAAATAACTCTCCACTCTGGGGAATTCCTTGCTGTGGTTTATATACGCCGTTCAAGCAAGCCAACCTCCCCACTCTCAAGCCTGTTAAAATGGCATTAGACATAATAAAAGTATTCCGCTGAGGCTCTACCCATTGAAACCCTAAATTCTTCAGAATTCCAAAAGTACAATGTGTATCTTTGAGATACTTGAGGTGCAAACATGTCAAGAAAATGTCTATGAGTGGGGCCCAGGCAAATGAAGGCACTCTCTGGAATTAATGAATTTGCGTCCTTGTCTGGTTTCTTCACACCTTATTCCAGAGGAGTCAGCAGGCTACTTAGCATGGAGTGAGGTGTAGATGGAACCTAAAGATGAGGTGGGGATACTGAAGGTTCTGGGACTCTAAAAAGCTTCCCCACATATCTTTTCTAGTGCAATGCAGGAACTATGATTTTCAAAAATCATGAAGTGTTGATGATGGAACCCTAGCCCCACCGAGGGATCAGAAACAAGAAGGGCCCAGGTGCTGACTTGATGCATAGGGAGGTTGTGATGGGAAAAGAAGAGAGAGTTGCTACCTTCAAATCATGAACTCCTGGCCTTGCGATGGTTTTATTATGTCATTCCCCTACTTACAATTTGCCAGTGGCTCAGAGAAGTAGGCCTAAACTGCACAGCCTGGCATTTAAGGGCCTCATAATCTGATTACCTTTCTGTTGAACAATCTCCTTATCAGAAACCCTTGGATCTGTTAACTCATTCTGCCTTCCCCATGCCCAGCATTTCCACCTCCCCACAAGATCTACCAGCTCAAGGCCAAGGAGATCATCCCCAAGATGGCCTTCCCAGGAACTCCCAGAGGAGTTCAGTGCCTCTGCTATCAGCTGTGAGGTTTACTGTGATTGGGAGAAGGGACTCAGAGACTGGCTTCTCCAAAAACATCCGGTGTCTGACAGTGTCCATGAGGAGGCCCAAGGCAGTTGGCATGCCAACTGCCCACTTTGGCTGTAGCTTGGGAGAGCTGGCAAACCTCCTCTGTGTGGTTGGTGGACAGACTTCCCAGGCATCTTCCCAGCTTTCCCTGTTTCCTTGAAGCAAGTGGAGAAGTATGACCCTGGGGCTAACGAGTGGACAGTGGTGCCCCCATTGAGTTGGACCCAGCCTTTCAGACCCAAGTCAATTGTTTCCTCTCTGGTAAAAGTCATCCTTGGGCCAGCCCAGTGGCGCAGCAGTTAAGTTCACATGTTCTGCTTTGACGGCCACGGGTTCACCGGTTCGGATCCTGGTGCGGACATGGCACCGCTTGTCAAGCCATGCTGTGGTAGGCATCTCACATATAAAGTAGAGGAAGATGGGCACAGATGTTAGCTCAGGGCCAGTCTTCCTCAGCAAAAAAGAGGAGGATTGGTAGCAGATGTTAGCTCAGGGCTAATCTTCCTCAAAAAAACAGAATAAAATAAAATAAAATGCTTTAAAAACAAGTCATCCTTACTACCCACCTCCAACCCAACTCACAGTGCTGTGCCTCCTGTGGCCTTGATTTTTAACCACCTTTATTGTGAGGTACCTTTTAGATGGACTTGTATTTATTCCACTCTGCAGAGATGAGTTTCCAGAACTAAAAGGATTTTGATCCTTCCATAGCTCTACTCCGAAACTTTGCTTGTATTTGTCATACTTGATTTAAAGTCAGTAGATGGGAGGTTTTGAACCCAATAAATGGTACTTCTTTGCTGGGAGACATCAAGTAAGTATCTTGACCTCTCTGGTCAAATTCCCCCTTTATAACCTATTAGGTTAGGCTGGATCCGTGTTTCTCAACCTCCGCTCCACATCAGAATCATCTGGGGATCTTTTAAAACAATATTGATGCCAGGGCCCTACCTCAGGCCGAACGAAACAGAACTTCCAGGGTTTTGGGTCAGGCATTGGGATTGCTTTAAAAGCTCCCTAGATGATCCCAATGTGGAGCCAGAGTTGAAAAAAAATACAGTTCAGAAAAGGATTTATTCTATATGAATTGAAGAACTGAACAGCAACAAACTTAGGAGTTAGAGCTAGGGGCCATGGCAGCTCTGGACAGAGGTGGCCAGGCCCATGAGGGAGGTTTTCTCGACTCGCCCGGCTGCTAAGGAAAAGTACAAACCACATTCAAACCCAACCTTATTGTAAATGTGGACAGGTAGGGTCAAGCCCAACCCAAACAATTTTCTTATGTGACTCAAACTCTAATAACGCTCTGGGATGGGGCTGGGATCATAAACATAACGGGCCCCAACGCATTTGGTTGCTATTGTACAAATTCTTCCTGGAAGATCATTTTTAGATTAATTTTTAAGTACGGATTTTACAAGTTCCTATCTTTTTAAAGGGTGGAAATCCCTTGCCAATCACCAAAGGGACAATAGCTTGAAGGAAGATCTGTTTGAAAGATCTGAGGAGAGGTTTCCTGAGAAGCTGAGTTTCCAAAGAGCTCTGACCCCAGCAGGCAAAATGAATAGGGAGTTCAAGGAGAGCAACGTGAGAAAGAGTATCTCCTTTTAGATAATCTAGCAAAGAAGTTAGGAAGGTAAATAGTTCCTTAGATCAGTTAACAGTTGTGGATAAGCTTTTCCTCCAGAAAATCACAACGCTAAATACTATCACAAACAAGATAACTTGTAAGTTCCAACATATTCCTGTAATTTAATTTCACTTCCTACTCTCTGCGATATTTTTCTTTTTTATTGCACTAAACAGACACTGAGCGCCATCTGTATACTAATTCGGAAGAAGGATTTCTGAAATGTGAGAAATTTGAGTATTTTTCTTGGTACAATTACACTTGCCTTAACAGGAAGCAGTACGTAAAAATTAAATTTTTTAAAAGAATTATATAAAAGGTATTATTCCAGAGATTTACTATGGAATCCTTTTAATAAGGAGGTGCATAAAAAATTAACACCGAAACCTCCTTATGGTTTGAAGAAAATTTCTCCGATTAAAACATAAATTCATGAACCCAGTCATTATTTAATGAAGCTCATCTTTTCTAGGAAATTTTCACTGAGGAGGAAGGATCAGAATGTTCCTCAGTCCCAAACCATTGGAAAAATCATCCTGACGAATAATGGTGGAAAAGAAGGGAAGGAAGTCCACATTAGAGTGTGAGAGCTGATTAATGTGCTTCCTTAACCAAAATTAAGTAGGATGCCAACATGACTCAATTTCTCTTTTTATGTTGTGGGGAAAATAACATTTATATAGAGCAAATTGCAGGAAAGCTGGGGTATAAACTAGCTTTGTATGCTGGAAAATGAAGGCAGTTTCTGCTACTGGAGGTCACTCTTCACAATATCCTTTGAAAATGTCAGTCATACAATTAGGCTTTGCTATTCGTCCAGGTACAACTTCTTTTATATAAAAGTAATTTGACTAAATGTTAGATGTCTGTGTTACTTGTGTTCTGCCAGTCAAAACAATTTTTTTTTCGTCTCTCTATCTTTACTCAGACATACATCTTTAAGAAGCTCTGGAAAAGGAAGCCAAAGACAAGCCCCTCCTACAGAAAGACGCCCATATCCCTGATTATGTTAAGACCTTGAGGCGATGGCGGAAGAGAAAAACTACAGGACTGGCAACTGCCATAGTCTTTTATAAACGGCAACGTTTGTCTACTGACAATGGTGACATAACCCTCAAGAGGGCAGACCGCATGGTGTTTAAAAGGGAAACTGTCCCCACAAGAAAAGGAGAAAAAGAAAAATGACTCATGGCTTAGTTTGAACTCCAGTAAGACTGGTCTGCATCTTGAACGAGGGAATTCTCCAGTCCTAATCGCGGCTTCTAATTTACAAGGCAAAGAGCAAGCCTTCTGATCCAACCCTTCCATCCCCTCTTCTACAACTTACCTACGAAAATAAAAAACCTTATGAGACCACAGTTTTTGTCTTAGCTTAATTAGAAATTAAGCAGCGAGGGAACACAATGACTAAAAATGGTAGAATGATGAAAAGACAGATTTGTGATACTTTACAATGCCTCAGATGGCATCATCTTTCTGGGCTTCCATTTCCATATCATCTGTAAAAGAGGATAATTATACCCATCTCAGAGGGCTGTTTCCAAAATTAAATATGACATGCAAGTGAAACTGTTTTACAGATAATAAAGCACACTGTTAACATAAGGGATTATTAAAAAATTATTATAACCAGACACAGCCAATATGTTTCCTTCAAAGTTATCAGACTGGACTTTTTTTCCCACTGGTGTTCTTTCCCCTGAGAGTCTCAAGGAGAGTCAAGTTATTCAAATCACTTCTCTTTTCTGTTTTCCTGGCACTGGTTTTTCAATCCGCCTGGACAAGTTGACAAATGACTATTTTTACGATGCTTGTTATGCTTTTAATATGAATTTAACAGCAATTTGAACAACAAAAGACATTTTATATGTTCCCAAGAGATATGCACTGAAGAGGGCTGTGGGCAGAAATGTTCACTAAAGTTGGGACCTGCCGCAGCAGCCCTGGGGACGCTGATCAAATGAACCAGCACAGTCCTCGCTACCCACTCTGATCCCTTCGTTTTCTTCTAACTTCACAACACTTCAATTTAGAGAGCCCAACAACCGCGTCAGCATCCATCGTCATCTTGCGTGACATGGGACGATAATTTAAAAGAAGTGACGCCAGATCAATCAGACTTTCCCAAGATTTTCAGAGGCTTACTCCAGAGACTCTCCTTTAGATAAATTTTATTAAAGTACTAATCATAATCAAAACAGTACATTGTATCAGAGGTCAAGTATTGTTCTGGGCTTCCTTTCCCAGACCTTAAAGATGAAGGCCTGAATCTTATATATAGAGAAGAACAAAACTGTTTTGACAGGCAGAACATGAGCAACACAGGCATCTAACATTCAGCCAATTGCTTTAATAGAAAAGATGTTATACCTTGAGGAGTGGCAAAGCCAAGAGGCTTGAAACAGAGTTAACTGGAGCTCCAACAGTTACTCAAGAAGTAAACAACGAACTGTTAAGAAACTAGATCCCTCCTGTGCTCTGAAGACACCAGAAGCATCTCATTAATACTCTGGTAAGAGGAAACACTCTGAGCTTGACAAAATGCTTGCACAGTGCTGAATAAAGATTATATAATAAATAGCCACAAACATCCTCACCAACATCATCACCAAAAACTTGAGAGAGAAATGTTTACAGCAGTTTTGAAAGCTAACCAATGGTACATGAAATTAAAAGTATCCTATCTAAACCATTTTCAATAAGTGCCACAGAATATGAAGACATAAAATTCTTCTTTCATCTCCTTTTCCCCCTAGATAGAGCGGGTAGGGCATGGACAGTCCGGATCTAAGTAATGTTATGAAGTCAGGAGTTGCCCCAGAATTTCCACAGAGGAGGGGCTCCATGGGTGACGATCCAGGGAGGTGGGAGACGTGTCTGGAGGTTGTGCTGGCACAGGAAGGACACTACCACTGGTGCCTAGACTACACGTGTATCCAGAGTGGCTCTGCAGGGAGCTGATGGAGACTATGGCAGAGCAGGGGACCGACGACCTTCACGACCTTCCTTAGAGATCGTTCCTATTGAGCACCCGTCTAAGAAAGCCTTCATAGCTAAGTCTCCTTAGCACGTGCTGTTTTAACAGGCTTTCCAGAAAGTGCAACCAGGAGTCACCTGTGAATCTGGCTGTTTTCCCTCAGGCAGGCAGAAGGGTGTCTTGAGCCACTCTCCATTGCACCAGGACCTTCATCCAAAGGCCCCTGCAACAACCCCAACAACCGGAGATAACCTGTGATTCATCCAAATAAAAGGCAGCAGTGGCAAAAAACTGTCCTGAGTCAGATGCGATGACTGACTTTATGACTTTTCTGACCTCTACAGTCATAGCATATTGGGCCCTCTACAAAAGATTCACGCACAAGAAGAAGATAAATGAACCAAAGGTGGCCCATGATGGATGGAAAAACAACAGCTCTTAACACTCACAGACGGCAGCTCCCCCAAATTCACAGAAACTAAAGACAGGAGACAGAAGCAGCCTCCACTGTAAAGAGCAGCTTACACACATCAGACCGTCCGAAATTTCCCACAAGCCCACGGCTCTCTCAAACAAGACTGCAGGTGGCTATAAATAACAAAGCCACTGACGACACACTCGGTGGTGAAAAAGTAAGCAGTTTACCCCCAAAAAAATACATATATATATATCTTGTCACCCCATCTTAGATTTATAAGCAGTTTCTCCCCGGCCTTTGAAAGCTATGAATTCCAAACAACAACAATCTTGTAGTGAGAATATGTGCTGAGTGCTAGGGAAGAATCAGACAGAAGGTTCTCTCCCTTAAAGTTTTCATTGTAGTAAGGGAGTTGAAATACACGCACTTAGAGGCACAAGTGGCTTGCCGACCAAGGCCACCTGTGGGAGGAAGCAGGGCCTGTTAAGACGGGCTGTGAAGAGGAGAAAGAGGGAAATCTGTCCGGGATAATCCCAGAAGACCCAACAGAAGAAGCGGCATTAGGCCAGGGATTATTTCAGAAGAGTAGGGGTGTTGCAGGGTACGGAGAAAGAATGGGAAAACTGGGGGGAGCAGAATAGTCATGAGCTAGAAAATCTGAAAGCAAAAGGATGTCTGAGGAAGCCTGGTTCGCGCGGCTCCGGGGCCTGAGACATGCACAAGGGTAGAATGGGAGATGAGGCAGAAGGTGGGCCTCATCCATGCACGCGGTCATCAAACCACTCCTCTGTCCCATCTGTGTGTCTTAGGAGCCAGGGATAGTGATGCAGCCACTGACCTTAAAGTGGAGGCGAGAGCTTTGTAATCACCTAGGATCCATGGACGGGATCCATGGAAGGCTTTCTAGCAGGGGCCGCCTTTCAAAATCACGTCTGGGGTGAGATTTAACTAGTGTACGTGTATTGAAGAGATAAAGGACAGGGGGTGTCCATGGGCAGAAACCAATGAAGAGATTCTTACAGATGACAGAAAATAAGAGTTCAGACTTGCATTGTGGTAGCATAATTTAAGAGCAAAAATGAAACCAACTGGTTATGCATTTTGTGTAACTAGGTTCCTGTTGTAAATAAATGTCTGACTAAGAGATTCTAGGTATCAAGGTTTGAAAAGTATTCTGATGAATAAGTTGAGATTTGATGCAACAGGAAGCAACACAAGATATAGGTTGCAATGGAAAGTTTTTTCTGTTCTTTTTTTTTCCCCCGCCAAGTATAGTTAAGATGTCAAGAGAAATAAAAAGTCGGAAAATAAAATTATTGGGAAAAATCAGAAAGTAGTTGTAAAAGCTGGTTGTCAGAACTGACAGAGACCCACAAGTCTTGAAGACGAAAGTAATCAAGGTGCAAAAAATTTTCTTATGGTGAGTGAAACACAGGAGCCAATCAATGAAAAAGCCAATAGTGTTGCTCTCAGAACAGTCTAAAATAAATGTTGAGGAATTCAAGAAAAATTTAGTGACTCTTCACTGAGCACTGAGTACATAAGTTTCTCAAGACAAAAGAAGATTTTTTAAAAAATGCTGAAGAGTAGAACCACTTCCTGGAAAACGTGACATTAATTCATTAATTTATCGGGTACATACTTTGTACACAGCAGAGTGCTACATATTTTAAGAAACGCCAAGGTATAATTGTTCAGGGAAAGGCCTACAAATGTCAAGGCCGCCTGTGATTAAATGCCTAATGAGTAAACATGATAAATGCTGCGAGTGCGGCAGAGAAACGGACCCCTGGGATCTACAGTTGGTGATCAAGGGACATTCAGTGGAGAAAAGGGCCATGAAGGATGCTTTGAGGAAACAGACTTTTAAAACTGACTCATTCATTGACTTGCCGTCAGAGCCTTCTCTCTTCTGCCAGCCTGCCAGCCTGCCAGCCTTAGTTACAGAGCTAAAATGGGCCTTGTAGCTTAGGAGTCAAAACACCCTCATAAACTAGGAGCTACTCTTCCTTGAATCCTTCTCTTCCTCAGGGACAGAAACAAGTCTGATCTGATCCAGTGAAATCACGGCAGAGCACATGACTCCTCTGTGGAAAATGCTTTAATGCTTTTAAAGCGGCGCCTCTGGAGCTTCATGAATCACCTGGAGATCTTGTTGAAATGCAGATTTCGGTGCAGCAGATCTGGAGAGGGGCCCAACTTTCTGCATTTCCAATAAATCCTCAGTGCCACTGATGATGCTGGTCCCTGGATCACCCTTTGAAGAGCAAGGTATTAAAATTGTTATCATGGGGCCAGCCTGGTGGCATAGTGGCTTCAGCGGCCCTGGCTTCACTGGCCTGGACCCCGGGTGTGGACCTACGCACCGCTTGTCAAGCTGTGCTCTGGCATTTGTGAATACAAAATGTTACTATTGGGTTTTTATTTTTTCCTTTTCACATATTTGAGGATAAATTTTATCATATTGTGTATATGGTCTTTCCCTCTTCAATACTACGGGCTTTAGAGAATAAAACACAAATACGATACGTAGTAACAAGATAGCCACTCAAAGCAATAGTTAGACCACTACTCAGTGCTAACCAGTGCCTGCAGACTCCGGAAATGCAATTATGGGACTGACAGCTACTCCCCTGCCTGAAAAAGCAGTCTGACGACTGCCAATCTGTAGCAAATTCTGTCTTTTCTGAGAAGATTTTAGGAAAAGTGGTGGAGAAATCTTTGAAAGACAACAGGAGACTATATTCAGACAAGTTTCCTTTCTTTTCCAAAAAACATAGTAGTTTAGGGCTTTCTTTTCCTAGCCACAGCAAAACATTTCCTAATTCTCTACCTTAGGAAAACCCTTCACAGAACTTTTTACCAACTCAGAGGAAGGGAAGCGTGAGAACATCATAATTAACCACAGAGAGATGGTAGCACCACCAAAACCAAGTGAGCCTTTTCTTCAGCAAGAGGCTGAGGGCTGGCTGAAGTAAACACACTACTGAGTCAGGATGCACGCTCAGGCAGCTGCACTAGGAAATTTTCAAAATAACTATGGTTTCTCTTTCTTTTTTTAATAGCAGTCATCTCCAACAAACTTCGAGTGGATGTTTGTGGTATGTGTCAGTTCTGACCCGTTAGGACTTGTGATAGTTTTCTACTTTGATTAGTTAAGGATTATGTTTTCTAAGTCAACTTCAATAATTTCCCCTACTAATACACAGAATGAAACATTTCAGAACAGAAAAAGCTGAAAATCTGATCTGATCCAATTCCTGTCACTGTACATCAAAGAAAAATGAGACTCAGTGGGACCAAAGGACTTAACGAGGTCACCCAGACACCTGGATTGCCAGTGCAACATGCTTTCACCTCACCGGCTGTCTCCTAGGCAGAGTCTTAATCTCAAACTAACAGTCAGATCTGGGTTACCTTTCATTCAAGATCAAGGTTTTGTGATAATTACATATTTACAACCTCTTTTCTACTTGGCATGGGACCTCTAAACGAGGAAAATGATAAAGGGTTTAGCTAAACCCAGAAAAAAATGTTTTGGTTTGGTGATGTAACAATCAAGACTTCGGTCTCTGTTTCTAAGGGGAGAGGAGGAGGAGGCATTTTTTATTTATTTTCTAAATCAACAAGCAAATCCCACCAATAGTCATAGGGTCGAGTCTTGCAGAAGCTGAAGCTTATAAATTTCAAGGGTGCTCTTTAAGAATAAGAATATAAAAAACAAGATGGGCTGGCCCAGTGGTCTGGTGGTTAAGTTCAGTGTGCTCTGCTTTGGTGGCCTGGATTCAGTTCCCAGGTGTGGACCTATACCACTTGTCAGCGTCCATGCTGTGGCAGTGTCCCACATACAAAATAGAGGAAGACTGGCACTTTTCCTCAAGTGAAAAAAAAAAGGGGGAAGATTGGCAACAGATGTTAGCTCAGGGACAATCTTCCTCAAGCAAAAAGAGGAAGATTGGCAACAGATGTTAGCTCAGGGTCAATCTGCCTCACCAAAAAAATTAAAAAAAAAAATCTGCCTCAAAGAGTTGGTTCAAGGGCTAAATAATACAGTGAAGTGCTCAGCACGATCCAGGTAGTAGCAAGATCTCAATAAGGGGTAGCTACATACGTTACTGGGAAAACTGTCCACGAAGGCTTGTGAGTGATGCTTGCTCAAGATAGGAACGCCACTCACAGGCAGCATGAGGCCAATTCCATTTCCCTACGTAGAAGTTTTGCTGAGTTTCAGGATGCCCAGGAGTCATCCACAAAGCAGCAGAGCGAGTTTCTTCCAAAGTCACTGAATCTTCTGCACAGACTGACAACTTTAACAGATGGAGAGTTGCTGTGGATAGGCTGAGAATATGCACCTGACCCCACATTTTCCTTCAAAGACACTCATGTTTGTTCTGCCAAACCCCTACCTCTCTAAAATGCTTAGTTTTGGGGCTGACCCCGCGGCCGAGCGGTTAAGTTCGCGCACTCCGCTTTGGTGGCCCAGGGTTTTCCCGGTTCGGATCCTGGGCGCGGACATGGCACCGCTCATCAGGCCATGCTGAAGCGCCATCCCACATAGCACAACCAGAGGGACCTGCAACTAGATACACAACTATGTACTGGGGGGCTTTGGGGAGAAGGAAATAAAAAAGAAGACTGGCAGCAGTTGTTAGCTTAGGTGCCAATCTTTAAAAAAAAAAAGCTTAGTTTTGATAGTCCTACACCTTTTATAGTGTCAGAAGGGCTTTTTACTTCTTTGCACTGTTCTAATATTCTTCTCCTTAAAGAGGCTTGAGAAGGCCATGGATCACTCAAATAAAATATTTACAATAGTAGAAGAAAACATCCAGATAAGGTTCACCTTGTCCTAGTGCCCCTAATACACGGAAGAAATACAAGCAAGGCACTGGGAAATCTAAAAAAAAAGAATGTATAAGTGAAATAGTGGACAGAACAAGTCAAATGAACAGACCCAAAGTTTCCTTCAGGAAAATACAAACCACAAAAAAGTGAATTTCCCAAAGGAAATACAACACCGTATTACCAACAAACCTTAGCTGTTTCATTAATGAGCAATCTCTCTACTCCAGGGAAAATATGATACAATCGACAAAAACTAATTGTGTACCTGCCACCTCTGCAAAGGGATGCTGTTGATGCCAGATGCACGCGGCACTGGAAAGCCCGGAGCAAGACGACGAATGGGGGCCCACAGACCATACACTGGAAAGCCCAGAGCAAGAGGACGAATGGGGACCCGCATACCATAGGGCAAAATATTCAGAGTTACAAATCAAGCTAACAAACTGTTCAATAACACAGGTATTATCCTTCTCAATTAACTGACAAACATATCTTCCTAACGTTTTGGAAGACCAAGTACAACTTTAGAACTCCTGAACTACTCCAAGTCCCTCCCTGGAACTGGGTGTTTCAGGGACACACTGTTCTGGGCCTGGTCAACCATCTGCCTTCCTCTTTCCACAGCCTGCTCCAACCTTCAGCAAGAGGGACCTTGTGAGATGTGTATGACACCCCAGTTTTAACACACTCTACACATATACAGCTGTCCCTTAGCTACCTCTCAGGCACAGAGACCAGCGCCTATGAAGGCCCTCAGGAAGGGGGACACAAGGGTCCACGTAGACTGTAAAAGCTGTCCAGGCCATCTGGTCAACGAATTTTGGGTTCCCAGGTACCTGAAACATGATCTAAAAAGGGGGGAGGAGTTTGGACTCAGAGGCCCAAAGTCTCCTCACCCCATGGCCAGGGGCCTGACCAGACAAGAATAAGAGCAGGGCCCTCTAAAACCAGGGCAGAGGCCCTTGGTGCCCATATACGAGGCCTACATGTTAGTTGAGCTGAAAAAATTGGGGGTGGAATGTCTCATCAGAAAAGAGAAATAAAAGAAGAGCTGCATGTTTTGACAGCAGACAGCCTTTCCTAGACACAATCTCCCCAGTCATAGGCACCTGCCCTGCAACTAAGTCCATTCTCATGATCTGCAGCCTCGTCGGCCCTGTAAATAAAACACAGATGCTAGGGAACCCTTCAGAGCCTACGCAGGAGACCCTAAGCTGACTACACCCAAGGAGGCAGTTGCCCCGTGTTGAGTGCCAAGACCTAAAAAGTTGATCATGGCAAGTAAAAGGCCAGATCCTTTTGGCAGGAGAAAAATCTTAACTACCTACAAGCTTTCAAATTACTTAGACCTCAAAAGTCAAATCACCCCTCTTTGTTATGTGAGATGAATTCTGCCCTTTCCACCCTCACCAACAGTTGTTTGAGGCCTGTACACAGACGCTGGTCTTACATGCCTGGAATCTGAGGTTTATAACACACTTCAAGAAAACAGTGCACGCCCAACTGCTGTGAACGGTCAAACCACAGGTCACCGACAGTGGGTCCCACGACCAAGATGCCCTTATCAGACTAGGAACGGTAGAGTTTCCCTGTGCAAAGAGACTCTACCCTGTCTTGATTTTCTGTAGTACAGCGACAATCAGGAAGAAGGTCACCCAAGCCAAGCAAAGGATGATACCAGGAGCACTGAACTGATGATTCAAGATGGTAAGTTCCCCCATTCCTCAAATGTGATCTCTCTTTACCCACTCCCTAATTCCATCCCATCACACACATACACACAGATACACCACACCAAAAAGAGCCTGCAGAATGCAAGCAGGGCTAACTTAGAACACAAACACAAACACACACACACACAGAGGGAAACCTCAAGTGACCCTGAGCAGACTCTATCTTCCCCATTTATGAAATGAAGATAATAAAACTTATCTTGCAGGTTTCTTCTGAAGATTAAATTAGATAAGTAATGTCAAGCAGCTGGCTCAGAGCAGAGCCTCAAGTGTCCATTCTCCCTTCTCCCTACTTCTCCCAGAGATGAGCCCATGTGCCTGCTCAGCATTCCAAACCCTTCTGACAAGCCAGGCGACCAAGGAGAATCACCATCTAGCCTCGGGCAAAAGCAATGAGGACCTGGGGAGCAAAATCTTACAAGGAAAAGAGGGAGTGCAAAATGAGTGGTGACATTCTTGTTGCTGATGCTAAGTCGGTTCTACTGAAAATCACGAGTTAAATCTGCTGAAGCTGTATGTGAAGGCCCGGAGGGCAGAAGCTAAGAAGGTGAGAGAGTTATGCTTTTATGTGGAAATTGGCTCAATAATGCCATGCTGTAGCCAGGAAGTACGTTTCCTCTGCACCCTATTTTAAATTGTTTTGGTGGTTTGCACCAGACCTAAATAATACCCACCCTGCTCCAGAGCAGACAGCAGCTGCTGCAGGACCCCACTTCCCTTAGCGCAACTCTGCATCACTGCTTATCAACCAAAACATAAAGCCCTGATGAAAAAAGAAACTTAAAAACTAAATTTAGATTTCAGCACTTCATTTTTAATGAAAGTCTCCTTTCGACAACCTTCTAGAAAAAAAAAGAAAGAGAATCAGTATTTACTGGAAAATTTCTTTGGTGAAACTTTTAATAAAAGTTTTGCAATGGCTTTGCATGCCCTGCACGAATTCAAAATGTTTAGCTAAAGGAGGTGGATAAAAACTTCTAGCAGCTTTCGCTCATGTTTGTCAGAAGTTGAAGCATCTTTTTCCAGAACTCATCAGAATAAAAGAACCAATTGCATAGTGTAAAAACAGCCAAATTGTCTATTTGGGTCAGAGCCAAAACTATTCTCATTAAAAGTAAGATTTTACCATTCAGACCAAACTGGCAAAAAACAGGGACAGCCTGGTGGTTAAAATATTTGACTCGGTTGCACTACCTCCAGAAGGCTGATGTGGAGGCTCGGCTCAGCAATTCCTGGGTGTTAAATGATGTGCCAGGTACCGCGGGAGTCCTGGAGACGGACAGATGAATAAGACACACCCCTTGCCTTTGAAAGGATTAAAGGCCTCATGGGCAAGGGAGTCACCGAAAGATATCATTTTGGCTTATTATTGTTAAAAGCTAAAAGAGAGGCCTGTCTCCAGGAGGGGACATTTAGCTCAACAGGGGGCATTCAAAGCAGGTTTCCTTGAGAAAATGGCACTTAAGTCTTCTAAGAAGAATGAAAATTTTCTAGGTAGCAAGAGTTCCAGACACACAGCAGCTTGCACGAAGTCACAGCTGCCTGAACTGCTCACAGCATGTGTGTATGCATGATGGAAAGAGTGCACCGGGAAAGTGGGAGCCCTGGAGGGATGGGAGGCTGCAGAAGCAGACGGGAAGCAGGTCACTGAGGACCTTGTTAGGCCTGATGAAAGAGTTAATGCTAATAACCGAAGCTGATATTTACTGTGCATTCAGTATGCTGCAGGCACTACGTGAAGCACTTTAAAGCATTATTTCATTTCATCTTCACCACAACTCCCTAACCCCACTTTACAAAGGAGGCCACCGAGGGTTACAGAAGTAACGTAACTACAACAGGCCACACAGTCAGAAAATAGGAAGTGGGTTTGGAACCCAGGATGGCCTGATTCCAAAGCTTGTACCCTGCCCTCTTCTATCTCCAAGCCTATCCTCAAAGGAAAGACTGGATAGGCACCTTGGGTCCATAACGCTGGCTACAAAATGGATAGTTGAGGTGGCCCCACTGGGGGCCTGTAACAAGGCAGGTATAGAAAAGAACAGATTACTGAAAAAAGTATGTTGAGAGGGACTGAGAAGGAAAGACCAACCACACACCCCCTCCTAGTGCAATGAATAACAAAATGAGCTTTTGAAAAAGGAGTCTAGAAATAAACCACGGGCATTCAATAAAGCTTCCGAGTACACAGGGTTAAAATACGTTTCCTTCTCTTTAGCTTTAACACATTCCTGTATGTTAAACTCAAGGAGGGCAAAGACCATGTCTGTCTTCTTCATTCAGGATGGTGTCTCCAAGCCTGACCCTCCTGCCTGGAACAAGGAGACACTCTATGAGTAGTTGAGAAGGAAGACGAGTACTGGCCACTTCTCATGATGGCACCAAGGAGGTGTCATTCTTCATTAGAAAACTAGGGTTAAAAAATAAACAAAAATGTTAAACGTTGTGTTGATAATTGAGGATTGGTAACTGAAATGGAAACCATGTAGCAGTTACGATGACTACCCCGACAACAAGGAGGGCTCATCACCATGGGGAGCTGCCTCGAAAAAAAGGCAATGAATCCAAAATGTGATGAGTATTTTGTATAAACCATAAATGGGTAAAGAAAAGATGTTATTAAAGGAAGTGGCCTAGAGATGAAAATGTGCTTTCTGGGAACAAGAACAAATAGACCAAAGATCAAACTCTGGGCCTAGTGATTTCTAGTCTCTGACCCTGAGAAAATAAGCATATCATCAACATGGTTTTAGGAAAGAAGTTTATCCGTATGACACTTTTACCAACAGTGAGTCATCAACAAGCATCTCTTGGCAGGTATTTGAAAAGCAAAAGTCCTATTTTTCGTATCTGAAGAGTTTTCAGACATTTGAAGTTTTCTCCAAAAGAATAATTACTTAATTTTGAGCGTTAAGAAAAAGTGAAATCTACTAAGTCAAAAACAAAAATTTAAAGAATTTTAAGTATATTTCTTAGTGAAGTTTGTTCTGATACTGAAATCCTTTACCTGCCTGTCAATCTTCTCAACAGAGGATGGATTTTTTTAGGTGACCTAATAGGAGGCTGTAAATAGTCTCATTTCCTCATATCTTATCATGCATTAAGATATTTTGAAAAATGTTTTGACAGTGTACCAATTATGTTAGAAAAATCCCGAAACCATTTATTTACCTGGAAAATTAAAACGCAATCACAGAATTAGGTTTCTCAGCTTCATTATACCCTTCGACCTTCAACTATCTTCAAAAATTTAATTTCAAATGATTCCTTAGTTCGACCATTTTGAAACTTTAATTCCACAAAATATGAAATTTGTGCGTTTTGGAAAACTGTTTAAAAGCCTAAATAAAAACCCACTAAGCTTTTAAGTTAACTGTTTATAAGTGTGTATACAGATGAAATGAAACTGACTCATGAACTATTGAGTCTGGAATTTGCAAATCATAAATCTTATCCTTGTAAACAAAACCTAACAAAATCAGAGCCTGCTAATTTCCTTCTTTCCTAATCTGAAAGAAAAGCTTTAATGATTTTTAACATACACAGAAAATTGAGGATGCAGTTTAAAATATTTATTAGCAAAATATAACTCAGTTTTTAAGAGTGTGGGGTATAATCAGAGTCACTTGAACATTCTATTACTGCAATATAGGAAAACATCCAAGAAGGAAAGGCTGGGATTTCATTAAACACTAGAATTCAAATTTGTGTTAGGATTTTTTTTTTTGTTTACCATAGTGCTCCTTCCTCATTCCATTAAAAATTCCCATCTCCATGCAACCTTCAATATAAAACATGATTTTTAAAAGTTCTCAATCCACTTCAAATACTCCGAAATGTACCACTTAGCACACCGTGCATATTTCTTCTAGACAAACCTAAAGGAAAGCCTGTGGCCCTTGGTAAGTAAATTGAGTGTCTCAGCGTGATGTGGACTGTCAAATCCTCTACATTTCATCCCAGACCTACACAGGGCATCTCCAAGTCACCAACGGGGGAAGAGAGGGACATAAAATGATAAAGATGAAGGGAATGTAATATTATCCAAATCTAACCAGGTCATTTTACAGATGAGCCAACTGAGGCCTCAGAAAGATCCAACTATTCGGTTACCCACACCCCAGCTGCAGTTATGTGGATCATAGCTGCCAAAATTCTAACTTTTAAGGTCTCAGGGGTTCAATCCTTTCCATAACATCCTTAAGAACTCAATTCCTGCATTTTTCCCCCCTCAAAAACCTCTCGAGAGAGAGACCAGGTGAGCAGCGGATTTACGATTTTAACCCTTCCGTTTCCACCAAACGAAAATTGCATAGAACCATCAGCTCCCGGAAGGCAGGGTTGTCTCGCTCCAGGCAACATCTCCAGCACGCAGCACCTAGCACCCAGTAGGCACTCAGCAAATAATTCTCCGCCTTCCACCTGACAACCCCACTCCCTACCCCTCCACGCCAAGCCGCCAGTGCAGCCAGATAACTTTCCTTTGTAAATAGCTTCTTTTCTTGAAACTTTTATACAGTAACTCCGGGCCAAGAAGCCGGCCTGGGGGAATGTGTGGCCCTTCCCAGGGGCTGAGGATTGAGTAACTGGCCATGTAAGGGGGCGGCTGGGCAAGACCGGGGTGGGCACGCAGCATCGCCACGGGCCGCGGTGGCCCCAGGTGTGCCAGCTGCTCTGGCGGCCTGGGCGGCCGCCGCTCCGGGCCGCTGCTCCCCTGCCTCCTTCAGATAACCAACTTCTCAAACTTCCCTTTCCGGGGGTGGGGGCGCGCCTCGATCGCGGCCAACACAACGCCTTTCCTGCCCGCACAAAGGGGGCCAAACGTGCCCCGCGCCCCCTTCCCCTTAAAGTTTCCTTCTCTTTTTAAAGAAAAACTCACACATCCCTGCGGCCAAGGGGAGTCGGGCTGCGTGGGTGCCCCGAGGGGAAACTGTCCTGTTTCCGCCCCAGCGCTGCGTTCGCTGGGCCGACTGTCAAGCGCAGCGAAGGGGCGCGGAGCCCGGAGACCCCCGGCGCCCCGCCAAGCCCGGCTGGGGGCCACTCACCCGACTTCTGAACTTGCGGTGGGATCGTGCTGGCGATGCGCGTCCACAGGACGATGTGCAGCGGCCACAGGCCCCTGAGCAGCCCCCGACCCATGGCAGACCCCGCCGCTCGTCATAGACCGAGCCCCGAGCGCAGCGGACGGCGCCTTCCCCGACCCCTGGCTGCGCCTCAGCGCCGCGCCCTCTCGGGACCCCGCGCCGGGCCGGCCGGGCAGATGTGCGGGCCAGATGTGGCGCCGGCTCGCCAGCGAGGAGGGGGCCTGGAGGCCGGCGAGGCGCGGGGAGGCCCCCGGCGGCCGAGGGGAGCTGCGCAGGAGGCCGGCTCCTGCCCCGGGCGTGTGCGCGCGTGGGGGTGTCTTCGGTCGGTGCGCGCGAGTGACTCACTCAACTTCACCCGGGCGCTGCGGGGGAAACAGGAAACTCCTCGCCAACAGCTGGGCAGGACCTCTCGCCGCCGGAGAGCCTTCTCCCTCTCCTCGCTTCCAGCCCTCGCTCTCTCTCGTAGCTGCCAATCATGTCCCCTGGACCAGCCCCTCCGAGGGCTTTGGCAAACTTTCAGCTGCCCCTCACCGCTCTCAGGAGTTCCTCGCTCCAAGTATTTAGTCCGGAGTGACTAAGCGCACACGTTTCAGAAAGTAACTGAACAGAGAAAGTGTATATCCTTTCCATGGCACCCCCACCAAGCATCTTCCTCCTCCCCCCAGCCTTCTCAGGATTGTTCCTCGCTGCTTTAGGGTTGTATGTTCAAACTACAAGTCGCGCCCCATGAGTGGATGCTGAAATCTAACGCGTTGTGAGCACATTTTTGCCTAATAAAATAGTAAGAGTAAGTATTGCTTCAAACTTTTGTTTCGGTTATGTATGCATACACCGTCACGGTGTACGATGTTTTTCTTATGTCAGTCGAAGTCCAGGCGTTTTTTCTTAAACTTTCATGTGCGTATTGATCACCTGAGAATCTTGTTAAAACGCAGATTCTGATTCAGTACATCTGGGACGTAGCATTTCTGATGAGCTCTTGGGTGGTGTCTCGCATTTTGAACTGCCTCTTCTTGGGGGCGATGAAGTGACTAATTGTAAGAGATCAGCAATCACAAAGTGATAGTGGTGGGAAATCTTATCTTCAGAGTGTATCAACTATGGTAGAAAATGTAAAAATAAAAGTGGCCTGGGAGTCAGCTAAAAAACAAGGTTTGCCTTCCACTAGTGCCCATGAAGAGAGAGAGAGCTTCTCCTCTCCTCTGCTAAAGGGGAAATGGTGGGATAAGGACTAAACAACTTTCAACTTTCTCTTCTTTCTAGGGGGACCAGGTTGGCCCAAAATAATACTGGTGTACGTCTGTTTCAAAAGTAATCATTATCCAACTAAGAAACATTCTCTTTCCCATGTGTCTTGGTTGGATAATGAATTATGTGCTCATCCTACTTCCAGCGCTGAAAGACTTAGATCCTGTATGGCCCTCTAGTCAGGAGATCTTCCAGCAGTTCCCACAATGAACTCCCTTGTCTTATGAGACAAAGATTGTTTGCAGAGGCAGGTGGCCAGGTTTACTGGAAATAAAGGTAAATAGCCCTCCCTGGAAACCCAACTTCCGAAATCGTCCCTGCCAATCTAAGAGTTCATCTGCCAGATCCCGGAACCTTAATTCTTGTCACCATTGTTCCACCCAGCACTGAAGCTTCCTCTGAATGTGCCGTTTAGGAAAATGACTCTTCCCAGCTCTTAGGTTTAGGATGTAGGAGGGGCAGTGAAGTCAGAGGGCTGGGCATCTTCTTGCCCACCAGCAGCTTTGCCAAAGCTGGAGCCACTTTAGCAATGGAGGAAAGTTGAGTTCCAAATCTACTTCTCCCCATTTCCTCCACAGCCACCCAGCCAACGCCACTGCCATCCCTGGCGCAGGAGTCTCCCAACCACTCATCCCCAGTCAGGGCCATTCTGGGCCCTGTCGCTCAATTTCTCAAATCAGAGTAAAGTCAATTTTTCATAATGCCAACTTGATTATACCAACACTCTGATTAAAATCATTCAATGGCTCCCAACTGCTGCTGAGGCAGAGGGTAGAAGCAGATCCTTTAACATGCCTTTAAACCACCTCCTCTCTTCTAAGCTTCCAGTGGGCTCCTCCTCTCCTGTTGAGAGCCTTCTCAAAATTCCTTGAACACGCCCCTGCGTTCCTCCCACGCAGAGCCTTCTCCGGTGTGCACTTCCCTTCCTCTGTCCTTTCTTTCCTCTGCACCCAGCCAGCTCCCCGTCTTCCTTGGGTGCATCGTAACTTCCTTGATGGGCAAGCTTCCCCTAACTTCCTTGAGTAAGTCTTTTATTATATATTCTCTTGGCACCATATGCCTCTTTTTTAGCACTGACTACAGCGGTAGTTTTATAATTATTTGTGTCCTTTAATTTCTATTCCTCTCTCCGACTCAAGTCCCTTCTTCCTGAGGGGAGGGATTGTCTTTCCCTCCACTCAATAGTAAACCTCCAGCACCTAGCACATAATAGGGGTTTAATGACTATTTGTTGGGTGAATGAACAAATGAAATAATAAAGATTCAGGAGGAAATTGTACTTAACCATCCTAGTTATTTCATAACTCTAAAGAAGACATTCTATTACCTAATAAATTGAGATGTAAACAGTCTAAATTTTGGTTGAGAGTGATGTCACTACTACTTCTTTTTCTTAAAAATGGAGAAGTGAGGCTTTTTTTTTTTCTAAATTTGCCCAAGTTCCTCTGAACAGCATATATTCGCTTCCTTACCCGCCAAAACGCACGGAGGCAAATAAATGCCCAATTGACTCCAAAGGCTTTCTTTTCTATATTTATTGCAAAGACAGATGTTTTACATTGTCAGAGGCCAGGTCTGAGGAATTTGATCCCATGGTGGAATATTGAACTGGTGGTCTTTGTCATCACATATCACTAATGTTGTTTTAATTTTGTTTGCCTTTGACATTTCTGATTTAATCCTCAACCTCCTGTGAAATTGAGCATCCGAATTCAGTATGGCCAAGTGCAAACTCATCTTTTAGAAACCATCACAATGAAATCATAGACGTGTAAACTCACACATGCTACAATTTGACAGTATTAAAAATTTGTCAATCTGCCCTTCCTTTTGGGATTCTCGTTGAAAGAGAAGTTTGATGGCCTTGATTGTTTTCACACATAGCTGTATATTGACTTAATATAATTTTCTGTGTTTTCACATGGGGCATGAATATACATATGTAAAAATGGAGCCATTTGCAGACGGCAACAAAAAATAAAAGCTTGACTCAGGACTTCAAAAACTAGAAAGGTAATTTTTAAGCCTTTACCAAGTTGAAAAACAACAAAAAACAACTTGAACCAAAGTGAAACAGCTTGAATATCTTCATTTTTCCAGTTTTACAAACCCTGAACTCATACACAAAGCAATTGGACTGAATCAAAATGTGGTTAATTTAAGCCCTGCATTTCCCAGCTGTGATGAGGTAAGAGCTTTCTACTCCCCGGAACATGGTGACACGCAGCTGTTGAGGTTCTGGCAGCTACGGCCGTGGACGTGGAGATTCCTCTCCGCGCAGAGCAATCATTCTGCATTCTCAGCTCTTATCTCTTGACTAGTTTTCCTTGTATTGTGAAGCAAACCAATATGCACTGAGACAAGAGTGACCGTGAGGGTCATCCGTGATGCTAGCTCCTCCCGGAAACATTCCGTGACTCTTCCAGCCTCGTAAGATCTCTCTCAGGGAGCGCCCGAGGAGCATTTAGTTTATTTAACCTATTTTTTTAGGTTTGTCCTATTCTAACATGGAGTGCGTTATAGTTATTCATTTATGTTTTGGAATCCCACCCCACCAATTGTAAAAAACACATTATTCCCTTTTTAACTTTGAACACCGCTCCGTGCCCTTCAGTATTCAATGAATGTATGTTTTTGTCTTCAATAGAGAGAAAAATGAGAATATTTATTTTCCTAAAAGTAAAATCTATTACTTTTAGGTATAAAAAAGTCTGAAATACAGATAAGCCAAAGGCAGAACATAAAAAGGATTCCTAACCTTATCACCCAAAGATAATCACTTGTTCCCATTTGGGAGCACTTCCTTGCAGTGCTAGTCTAATCTTCACTTTACAGGTGAAGGATTTGAGGATTGGAGAGATTAAGTTTTCAGCCGAGATCACGTACTTAGAAGGGACAGAACCCAAGTTTAAACTGAGGCCCATCTCCCTCCAGATCGGTATGGCAGCCCCAGCAAACGAACACACCCCATTTCCTGCCTGCCTGTCCCGCTGTTTCTTCTCAACATATTTACAGGTTTGTTTTTTTCCACTCATTGGCCAAACGCTAGTGTTTACCAATTCCATCCTCTGCCCCTTCTCTAACTTCTCCTGGGAAACACATCTGTTTCTGTGGCTTCACTGATGCAGGATGACTTCCAAATCTAATTATCAAGCTCTAATTTCTCACCTAAGTTACAATTATTCCAACTGCCTACTCGACTATCTTCATAGATGTTCCACTGGTATCACACACTAATTATTCTAAAGTGGGACCCCAAAATGTATGTTCCTTTGGTCTGCTCCCTATATCAGGTAAAGGCTCTATCTCCAATGGATAAATGAAGCCAGAAACATAAAAGTCAGCTGAGAGTTTGCCTTTATTTTACCTTCCAGAACTAATGAGACCTTGGGGTCTATCTATTTACAATCTCAATATCTCTTGGATCCATTTTGTTTTCATCCCCACCACTGACATTATTTTAGTTCTATCTCTGGTTATTTCATGTGCAATTACATCAATTTCATCTTCTCGCCTCTCTCATCTCATCCTATTGTACTATGTGCTCCACTGTTACCAAAATGTTCCCCTCCAAAAATACAAGAATGACAATCACATTTAAAATTATCCAAAGGCTTCTCTTTGACTTGAGAATCCAATTTCAACCCACGTCGATCCATTTATTCATTGCACCAGCATTTGATTCTTTACTAAGACCCAAATATTCAGAAAATGGAATCCTATACTTAGTCTAAGGGTTTGAGGCTATCCGTATGGTCTAAAGTGAAAATAGATAAGTAAACAAATAATATTAACAAATCTGGTAATATGATTGCCGCAATGGTGCTAAACTCAAGGTACCTCAGGAGCAGACACTAGAGGCCACTAATCCAGCCTGAGAGTTAGAGAAGGCCCAGGGGAAGAAATGCCTTTTGAGCTGAGTCCTGAAGGATGGAGAGGTAAAGGCACAAGGAAGGATGTTACAAATACACAGATCAGCAGTGTAAAGACAAGATGTGTGAGCTTGGAGTGGGTAAGGAAATGCAAAGATTTCAGAATGCCTCGAGGATAGATTTGAAGGGATTTTAGACTGATTTTTTGGCCCCTATTCTGCACTTCTCTCTGAATTCATGCTCTTTGCCTTGTGACTGTGTGCCCACTAGAGGCAAAAGGTTCTTATAGGCCAAACTATCATGGGGTATGTTATGGCGGCTGGAGGGTGGAAGGCAATAGGACTCCAATTTAGATTTTTGGTGTAATATACAAGTTTGGTTATAGACACAGTTAGAGAATAAGGCTAACGTCATTGCTTGCTTACACAAAATCTAGTCTCCATCTTCCACTCTGCTATCAGAAGTCCAATTTTACTTGGGATGTGGATTTAACTACATGTTAGGGAAAGGGCCCATCTCTGTTTAAGGGAAGATATATGATCCAATTCTGGCCAAAGAGGTATGTGAAGAAATCTGATGGAGACTTGTGAGAAAGATTTTATTTCTACCTAGTTAGAAGGAAGTGCCCAAAGAGAGCTACTCTGCCCCACACCTCTCCTGTTTCCCATCTTTGAACATGATTAGGAGAGGATAAAACAGCTAGAGGTGGTAAAATAAACTTCCATGGGGCCAGCCCCACGGGCTAGTGCTTAAGTTCACACACTCCGCTTCAGTGGCCCTGGGTTCTCAGGTTCAGATCCTGGACACGGACCTAGCACCAGTCATCAAGCCACGCTGTGGCGCCATCCCACATAGAGTAGAAGAAGATTGGCACAGATGTTAGCCCAGCGACAACCTTCCTCAAGCAAAAAAGAGGAAGATTGGCATCAGATGTTAGCTCAGGGCCAATCTTCCTCACAAAAAAAATAAATAAAAATAACCTTTCGACAATGAGATGCAGGCCAAAGGTATCACAGAATAGAACTACTAGACCAATACCAGCAACTCCCTCCATGTGGACATTATCCGAGAGCAGCGTGCTGACAGTCTTCAAAGATGCTGTGATCCCTTCCTTTCCTCCCTGTGCTCAAGTGCTGCTCCTCACATCAAGAGGTGGGATGGAGTCCATTTTCTGTTTTCCCCCTCCTTGAATCTGCGCTAGCTTTGTATTGCTTTCACCAGTAGAAGATGGTAGAAGTGGCACAGTGCCAGGTCTAGGACTAGTCTCAAGGAGAGAATTCCTCTCTCAGAAACCAGTTACCAGAGAAGAAGTCTGAATACCCTGAGACCACCATGCCGTGAGGAAGCCCAAGCTAGACACATGAGAGGCTACATGGAAAAAGAGACAGCCAGCTGGCCAGCAGCTATTCCAGCCTTCCTAGCTGACACACCGAACCTGTAAGTGAAGAAGCCACCTTGGACTTTCCAGCCCTAGCAAATGCCAGAGTGAATAGAATCAACAGTCCAGATTCAGAATCATGAGACATAATAAACCAATATTGCATAAATTGTTAGTTCCAGTCAAAATCATTTCTAACTAATACAGAGAAGTCCCCCGATGATGGGAAGGAGGAAGATGTTCCAGTCACCATATGGCTGTCAATCTGTGTACCAAATACAGAACCACATTAATTATGAATTAAGAGCTGTATTGTTCCTCCAATTATCTTATGAATCACATAATTATATTTTTATATATATGCTTTCATAAGTAAATACATATTCATATGTATTTGTATTTTATATGTTTATTATATGTTGCAAACATGTAAATGTACCAAAATTTTGAGATTTTATTTTAGCAATTATCCATTTTTACACATTAATAGGGAATTTCAAAACCCAAGAGTGGCCCAGGATAACTTGAGATCTGAGAGGCTCTGTTTTTCTTTCCAACTGAAGAGTTCGTATTTCATACTCAGGATGATGAAAGACATTGAAGGAGATTTTGATCAGGGAAGCAAGATGATCAGAGATAATCATGTAAGATTTTCAAATTAGGGATTAGAAAGTCTGAAAGATGCATCTGAGATTGTAAGTCTATGTCAGGCAACCAAATATGAAATAAAAATCTGGTCAAGAAAAATTTGGCCAGAAAACCAACGTCATGGTCATGGGAATGGAGGGAAGTCAATAGATAAGAAAAATAATAAAGAGCTCAGTGTGGCAGGAATTGGTGTCTGAACTGACATGGGGTGACGCAGAAGGATGCTCTTGCACTAGGCCGCTCCCAAAGCACCCTGCACTTAATAATAACTGTAGCCAAAATGTGTGGTCCAGCACATTTGTTAACATGAGCCACACAGGGTTCTGAGTTTGTTATATGAATAAACGCCTTTAGTCTTCACAACAAACCTATGAAGTGGGTAGTATTATCATATCCCTTTTATAGGTAGAGATACTGAACCACAGAGAGGTTAAGTAATGACAGAGCCAGAATTCCAGCCCACCAAGACTGGCAGCAAAACCCAGGTTCTAATCCACTTTGTCATCTCCTGCCATTACTGGCTTCCTCTCACTCTCTCCCACTACACTGGACATTCTTGAGGCAGGATTGTATTTTTCACACCTTAGTTTCCTGTGCCTGATCCATGTTTGTTGCTCAGTAAATACCTGTGAATGAGAGGATGATGCAATGAATAAACTCCACAATTTGTAATATTCAAGAACTGAGACTGTGCAAATTGCGAGTGCGGGAAATAAAATCTACCATACCCTTGATAGCGGACTACCAAATGAGGCCAGAAATACTTGTCATGCAATTTAAACATCAGCATAAACTTCCTCTTAAGATGCTGAAAAATGCTTCCTCAAAGTGAAAATGGTACAAATAAACGAGGATAGATTTCACCACCTGAGAGACGATTTATGTTCTTGACAGTTCCAGTAATCAATTTCATCCTGGTAAAATGCTCATCTCTAATTCTTAAGTTTTTTAAAAAGGAAAATTACGACAAAACAGCTTTCAATTTTTTTGTCTAACTCAGTATTTGCCTCCTTAGAAATGCTAGACAAGTTCCCTCTTGTTTTGACATTATTTTCCAAGCTCTAAAGTCATTCAGTTGAATAAGTAATACTAACAAAATTATACTAAGAGACTTGAAAGTTAGAAACTAATCAAACGGAAGTTATTGCTTTCTTTACAACAAACTCTTTTAATTGTTCATTTCACAAAAGTACAAAATCACTTAACAGTACGGGTTCATTGACTTAAAAAAATATATCTTAGAGTAGATTTATTTAGTTGATGTCAGAAAAATGATGATAGTAACCATTTTAAGAGCTAGGCTTAATTTGTACTTCAAATCCATGGTAATCCATATCCTACAGCACATAGTATGCATGTGTGCTAATTAGATTCAATGAATATTTAAGATTTTCTGGTAAAAATTGTGTTCTCTAGTCGAAGATAAATATTTCAAGGGTAATGGTAGCATTTAGAAAGCTCTTATCAAAAGACTACACCCGTAGGCAGCTTCTGCCGTTACTTCAGGCATCTTTATCTTTTATCAGCTCCAGAGGGTTTGTTAGTTGACATAATGGAGGTCAGAAAAGAATTTTCATCAGTGAGGTGAAATGATTGGTGCTCAAGATATGTAGATTGGCTTAAAGGAGTGGAGCCCTAAGCCTAACTCAGTCTCCTGTGTTCAGCCACTTTTGGAACATTCCGACACTGATTTCAGATTCACTGAATTGTACTGCTGAAAATTGTCACATTTTCCTGGAGTGACCATTTTTTGCAAAATACTTTCAGAATATGCGAAAGGACCTAGAAGAGAGTCTTCACCTTTTTACAGTGGAGATCAATGCTGGTTTGCTAAGAAACATTTGTACATGCAGCAGAATTCAATCTCAGACTCACTTTCATAATGAAATGCTACCTGGTAGCAAGGATTTGGGGAAACCTTGAGTTTTCACCCATTTCTAACTCCTCCCATCTACCAAATATAACCAAATATTTGTCAATGACAAACTGACTTTTGTCAGTTCATAGCAGTTTTATAAACACAGAAACTTTACCTTAACTGCTAAGAATGACAGCAAAGAATATTTGGTAACAAAACACTTACGCTCTAGTGTATGGGGGTGAAGAATTCACAGCGTGATATGTGCTCTTGCATAATCATTTGCACAAGTCTCACGAGGTTATTAATTATTAACCCACTGAATCACTGGAAAAGCATGTGCCACCTATGCCTTCAGGCATTTCAAAGGGTTGCCTCCTTCCTGAAGTTAACAATAGACTCCCTGGTTCTTGCTTGGAATTGCCATGGTAAAGGCTTATCTCAAGTCATAATAACATTAAACCATCTGCTCTGTGTAGTCATTCCTCACCTAAAGGCTATCAGAATGCTACCAGTTCTTTAGGATTCCAGAGGAAGTCGTTCAGGAGGCTGGCTTTCAAATTTATCGTTATCATTTCGCCTCGACATACAAAACAAACTCCGGAAAGACGATTAAAACATAGGGCTATTTTCTCAACACTTAATGTTTTATTTGACTGATTTTATAGGCACCTTTTATTATGCTCTACTTTTTTTCATCTCAGCCATCTGCTCCAATGAAAAGTATTTCCTTCTTTTGTGGGGAACACCCATGTTCCCCAGGACATTTTTCTCTAAGTAGAGAAAGCTAGGTCATGGTTTTCCCATAGAACTTTTATAGGTTTTCAAATCAATTCCTTTACGTAAATATCTTTTACAGAAAAATAACAATTCTGTACATGAAATTCTACTTCTGGATGAAGTGTAAACTCTCTAGTCAGACCTAAAAATAATGTTGGTGTAGCATTTTCCAGTTCACAAGGAGTCTCCACATACACGATCTTATTTATTCCTTATGAAAACCACATGATGTAAGGAGGGCAGGAATTATTAACTCCATTTTACAGATGAAGAAATTGAGATTCCAAGACACTAGTGATTTGCCCAAGGGCACACGGCTAGGAAAAGCCAGAACACAGATGGGTCACCCGACTGTTCTTCCTTCTCTTCCCCACGGACTTCCTATCACTTTTCTGTTGGCTTACGTTGTTTCTAAGTTGGACTTTCACATCTTTCCTCAGCTCAGAGTGCACTGATATGCTTAAAGTCCATCCCTAAAGTCCAAGCACTGTCACTGGCTTCTTATCCAGAATGGACCAGAACTGCTCTGGAGCCAGAGTGCCCTGGGATCATTACTACAGCACATCCACCGTGATGACTGACCATTAGCGGACAGTATTTTTACACACAGAGGAGCCCACTGGAGCTGCCTGTCCAGGAGAGTCATCCCTGAGGGAGATGGGGCAGGAGAGAGACAGTAGCGTCCTGGTGAGGGAAGAGATGTCTTCTAGTTTCACCAAAGCTCTTGGCACTCCCATCATGTCCCCATGGTTGTCCTCTTCTCATTACATGGCCTCGGTGCCTCTTGATCCTGAGATCATTTCTAGAATCAGTGAAGGACCTTTCAGACTGTGAGTCTCTGCTGCTGCTTCATAAATGTGGCCTGTTTTCCCTTCATGACAGCTTACAGTATACTTTTCTCCAAAACTGGAGATCCCAATCTGAAATTCCTGGAATTTATTGTAATGTGCAAAATTTTGTATCTATTTACTTAAATGTGTTTTTCATAAATGTGATCTTTCAAAAGAGCATAGCTTTCATTAGATTCTCAAAGGGATCTGTGATCAAAAATGAAGTGTACTAATAATATTTAAAGTGAGTAATAGATCTGGGAACCAAACCCAGTCCATCCAACTCTGGAGTCCTTTTTCTTAATCCTTTTTCTGATTTTCCACCTTTTAACAAATGGGTGACCCTAGGCAATTTATCCAATATTTCTGAGCCTGATTTATTTTAAGTTTAAGGTCAAGATGATAATCATGTCAGACTTCCCCTTCCAAGAAGATGGCATAGATCTACTTTTCCCTATTCCTCCTGAGAGGTACAACTAAAAATCCCTGGCCACTATATACAAGAAAACATAAGACTATGAAAGGTGGGGAAGAAGGAAGACCAGCTAGGGACCTCAGATCTGAGGAATGACAAGATGGCGAATTCTCTGTTTTTTAATTTTTATTTTTTCCTCGTATATCCCGTACTTGGAGCTGAAGAATCCAGCAACCTGGAAACATCAATAGGTAAGAATTTAAAAAAAAAAAGCTCCAACCAAAGCCTCCTTTCTCTAGCCAAAAGACCAGGAAAGAGGCAACCTAACAAGGCAGAAAAATTATAGACAATAACTGCTATATTCTAGCAAAACGCCCCATTAAATATTGTGGCTCTACCCCCATCCATGCCAGCGAAGACCAAATGGGGAGCATAGATTTCCATCTAGATGAGGCTGTAACACCTGCCCCAGGGTGGTATTTGAGAAGGCCGAGTAGAGAGCCTGAACTTCTACCTCCATCCTATAGTAACAAAGTGCGCCTTCCCCTCCTCACTGAGGGGTATCAGAGAAGAGCTGGTAGAGATTCAGAACTTTTACCATTGGCCAGGAGTTATAAGACCACCTCCACTACCATGTTAGTGGATCCCACATGGGGAGCCAGAACTCCCATCTGCACTCAGCAATAACAAGAGTCTGTCTGCCCACACTCAGGTGTCAATGGAGGCCAAGAAGGGAGCCTGGACCTCACCTGTTGGTAATATGGTGATGTCCCTCAACCTGTTGGAGCAGTGTCAAAAATAAAAACAGAAAAACTTAAACAGAAGGTTTAAATAAGATCCAGAGTCTTATAACATAATACAAAAATATCCACGTTTCAACAGAGTATGACTCATCATATCAAGGACCACGAAGATCTCAAACTCAATGAAAAAAGATAATAAATGCCAACACCAAGATAGCAGAAATGTTAGAACCATCTATGAAAGATTTTAAAGCAACCATGATAAAAATGCTTCAACAGGGCTGGCCCTGTGGGATAGTGGTTAATTTTGGTGTGCTCCACTTCTGAGGCATGGCTTCATGGGTTCGGATCCCAGGCATGGACCTACACCACTCGTCAGCCGTGCTGTGGCGGTGACCTACATGTAAAGTGGAGGAGGACTGGCACAGATGTTAGTTCAGGGTTAATCTTCCTCAGCAAAAAATAAATAAATAAATAAATAATAAATAAATAAAAATGCTTCAACAAGTGGTTAGGAATATGCTTGAAATAAATGAAGATGTAGAAAACCTCAGCAAAGAAAGAGAAGATAAAAAGAAGAATTAAGCAGAAAAATAGAACTGAAAAATATAGTAACTGAAATAAAAAGCTTAGTGGATAGGCTTAAAAGCAGATTAGGGGCTGGCCTGGTGGGGCAGTGGTTAAGTTCATCTGCTCCGCTTTGGTGGCCCGGGGTTTGCCAGTTCGGATCCTGGGCACGGACCTACACACTGCTAATCAAGCCATGTTGTGGCAGGCATCCCACATATAAAGTAGAAGAAGATGGGCACAGATGTAAGCTCAGGGCCAATCTTCCTCAGCAGAAAGGGGAGGAGTGGCAGCAGATGTTAGCTCAGAGCTAATCTTTCTCAAAAGAAAAAAAAAGCAGACTAGAGAGGACAGAAGAAAGAATCAGGGAATTAGAAGATAGAACAATAACAATTACTGTCCTTGTTTTGAGACAATGACAAGATTCTTGTCACAGAAAAATCTCACCGAATCTGCAAAAATATTCTAGAAATGATAAGTGAATTCAGCAAGATCACAGGACATAAGATAAACATATGAATATCAATTGTATTTCTATATACTAGCAATGAACATGTGGACACTGAAATTAGAAATACAATACCACTTACACAGCTCAAAAAAGAAACACTTAGGTATAAATTTAACAAAACGCATACAGAACTTTTATGCTGAAAGCCATACAACATTGATGAAAGAAATCAAGAAAGGCCTAAATAAATGGAGAGGCATACCAAGTTCATTGATAGCACTACTCAAAATAGTGAAGATGTCAATTGTCCATAAATTGATATACAAGTTTAATGCAATTCCTCTCAAAAAACTAGCAAGATTTTTTGTTGATATAAAAAAAAATATTCTAATAGAAAAAGTTGTTCTGAAATGTACATGGAAAGGCAAAGGAACTTAAATAGCTAAAACAATTTTGAAAAAGAATAATAAAATGGGAGAATTCAGTCTATCTGATTTCAAGCTACAGTAATCAAAACTGCATGATAGTGGCAGAGAGGTAGACACATAGATTTATGAAACAGAAGCCAGAAATAGACCCACATAAATATTCCCAAGTGATGTTTCACAAAGATACGAAAGCAATTCAGTGGAGAGAAAAGAGCCTTTTCAACAAATGGTGCTAGAACATTTGGACTTCCATATGCAAAATACAGAAACAAAACAAAACAAAACACCCAAAACTTCTGCCTAACTCTCATATCTTTTACAAAAATTAACTCAAAATGAATCACAGACTTAAATGTAGAAAGTAAAACTATAAGAATTTTAGAAAAATAAACATAGGAGGAGAAATCTTTGGGATCTAGCTCTAGAGTTCTTTGTCTTGAGAACAAAAGCACGTTCACAAAAGAATAAAATGATAAATTAGATTTCATCAAAATTAAATTGTCTGTTCTATGAAAGACTCTTTAAAAAAATGGAAAGATAAGCTACAGGTAAGTAAAAATATTTGCAATCTAGATATCTGATAAAGAACTAGTATCTCAAATATGTAAAGAATTCTGGGGCCGGCCCAGTAGCACAGTGGTTAAGTGCACACGTTCTGCTTCTCTGCGGCCCAGGGTTCGCCGGTTCGGATCCTGGGTGCAGACGTGGCACCGCTTGGCAAGCCATGCTGTGGTAGGCGCCCCACATATAAAGTAGAGGAAGATGGGCATGGATGTTAGCTCGGGGCCAGGCTTCCTCAGCAAAAAGAGGAGGACTGGCAGTAGTTAGCTCAGGGCTAATCTTCCTCAAAAAAAAAAAATTCTTAATATTCAACATTACAAAGTAAACAATCCAATTAGGACACAGGCAAACAGCATGAGAAGACATTTCACCAAAGAAGACACACAGGTGGCAAATAAGCACGTAAAAAGACGTGCAACATTAATAGCCAGCAGAAAATTGCAGATTAAAGCCACGATGAGCTATCACTACATACCTTTGAGTATGGCTAAAATAAAAAAAAATAATGACAACACCAACTGCTGGTGAGCATGTGGAGAAATTGGATCATTTACACATTACTGGGAGGAATGTAAAATGGTATGGCCACTTTGGAAAACAATTTGGTGGTTTCTTAAATTATTAAATATTTAAGTACCATATGACTAAGTAATTCCACTCCTGGGCATTCGTCCCAGAACAAGGAAGCTATTTGTTCACACAGAAAAATGGACATAAATGTTTACAGTAGATTTATTCGTAATACTCCCCAACTGTAAATAAGACAAATGTCTTTCAACAGGTGAATGGTTAAACAAATTGTGATACATCTATACCATGGAGTAGTAGTCAGCAATAAAAAATTGTGAGCTACTGATACATACAACAACCAGGATGAATATCCAGAGAACTATGCCAAGTGAATAAAGCTGATTTCAAAAAGCTACATACTGTAGGCTTCCATTTATTTAACTTTTATGAAGTAAAAGTATAAAAATGGAGAACACATCACTGGTTGTCAGGTGTTAAGGAGGGTGTAAGGCAGCAGGGAGGGGGTGTGGCTATAGAGATGCAACATGAGGGAAACTTATGGTGACAGAAACCTTCTGTATCTCGATGGCATCAATATCAATATCATGGTTGAAATATAGTGCTATAGTTTTGCAATGTTACCATTGACAGAAAACTGGGTTTGGAGTACATGGAATCTCTCTGCATTTATTTATTTATTTATTTATTTATTTTTTAGTGAGGAAGATTGGCCCTGAGCTACCATCTGTTGCCAATCTTCCTCTTTTTACTTCAGGAAGATTGTCACTGAGCCAACATCTGTGCCATTCTTCTGCTGTTTTCTATGTGGGATGCCACTATAGGATGGCTTGATGAGCAGTGTGTAGGTTTGAGCCCAGGATTCAAGCCCGCAAAGCTTGGGCTGCCAAAGCGAAGTGAGCGAACTTAACCACTATGCCACTGGGCCGACCCCTCTGCATTGATTTTTATGTCTATATGTGAATCTACGATTATCTTAAAATAAAAGTTTAACTAAAATCCATGTCTGTCTTTATGTCCTTGAGAATCATATGTGATAATATCTATGAAAACTTTATAAAAAGTGTAAAGCACTAACAAATGTTGTTATATATATATTTGTATATATATAAATAGCACCAACATTAAGTTTTTCTTTGCAGGTATTCGAATCTGGTATTTCATCAGCCTATTGCACTCAAAGCATTTTCAAGCATTTAACTTTCAGGTTCTCGAGTCTACATGGAATGACAAACAGTACATGAGTGTGCAGGTCTGACTCTTAATGAGGAGATATAGATAACCTCACTCCTGAGTTAACATACACAATGTTGCTTTTGTGTTTGAGGATGCTGCTGCCAACAGTGTAATTATCAAGGATGCACTAGTGAATATATTCCAAACTTGGCTTCAAAGCAATGACTGCAGATAATTGAGCAACTATCTCACAGCAGGGTTTGGAAGCTTACATAAGAGAATGCTGGTAAAGGGTTGAGCTTAGTCCCAAGCACACAGTCAGTGCACAGTAAATATTTGTTGAATGAATGGATGACATACTACGAAATAAACAGTAGCCATTTGTACTACAGTTAAATCTGCACTGTAGAGTTCTGCAGACACCTTAAACGCATCATTCCCATCACTGAACTTGGCACCTCTGCCCCTGTAATCAAACCAGACAATTTTCTTGTATTCTTGTCCCAGCAACTGACACCACTACCCACAGATTTTGGTCATGTCATGCCAGAAAGCTCAAAAATCTTTCCAGACTCTTTCAAACCCTGATCCAACGGGAAACCAAGTCCTTAGCATCTCCTTAATTGTCCACTATGTCCACCCTCACAATCTCTGGCTCCCTTCTTTCCCTTGTCTTTCCTCATGGAGACATTTTAAAACTGCCTTTGTCTTCAGCACTCAGAGTGACACGTCCTGTCTGGATCACACCAGTCTTTTTTAGATAATAACAATATTAATAACCATTTTTTGAGCTCTTGTATATACAACATACTATGTTAAGCTCCTTTCACACACTACCTGGGAGGTTGGTTTGGCAGATATTTTAGTAGCCTTCCCAAATCCATCTGACCCATGCCCACCTCCACTCCCAACTCCACATGACTTTTCCTCCCTGGATTTCCTTCCAGATTTTGCTCAAACGTTCTTTCTCTGTTTATCCACATGTTCTGGAAAAATGTCCTTTCTCTGCACATTTCAAGAAGATGAGTCTTGATTAGCCTGAGCCAATCATGCCATTCCACTAGTTTTACCAGACAGAGGTTAAGACTTGGGCATTTGAAGCAATTCTCGTCAAACAAAAAGTTTGCTGGAGGTGGGGGTGGGTAGATGAGAGAGCAACGGCTTCTGACAAAGGGTTTTGTTGCTCTTAAAAAGAGCTTGATGGGGGCCGGCCTGGTGGCATGGCAGTTGGGTTCACATGCTCCACTTCTGCATCCCGGAATTCCCCAGTTCGGATCCCGGGGGCGGACCTATGCACTGCTTGTCAAGCCATGCTGTGGCAGGCATCCCACATATAAAGTAGAGGAAGATGGGTATGGATGTTAGCTCAGGGCCAGTCTTCCTCAAACATAAATAAATAAAACCTTTAAAAAAAAAAAGAGAGAGATTCATGGCTTCTCTCTTCGGTCCTATGGATGTGACTAGATGAGGAGATGGTTTGAGCCCCTGTAGCCCTCTAGCAAACATAAGGGGATAATACTGAAGGCAAACACCAACGTGACCCAAGGAAGTTCAGTCCTTAATGATGTTATCAAGTCACTGAATTAATCAACTCCGGTCTTCTCTAGTGTGACGTAGTTGTTGTTCTTATTGTGAAACAATTTCAGTCTGGTTTTGTGTTACTTGTAGCTGAACCCACCATGAATGATCAGATGTTATTATTCCCACTTTGTTGTTAAGGAAATGTGTCTAAGGCCTCCACAACTAGTGTGTAGCAGAGCTTGGATCTGAGTCTCATGTAATCTCAAGACTGTGTTTCTGTTGTTCACTTATAACACATTAGTGCATTTATTGGTCACTTAACTATCTCCTCCCCTGGATCATAATTTCCTTATGGTAAGCTACCTACAATCTAATCTGTGAGTTCTTCCAGTGCAGGGACTATATATTGTCATGGTTTTGTATGACTGGACATGGCATTAGGGCAAGTAAATAGTATACTTTAGAAATATTTCTTTATCATTTTGGTAGCAGATATTTCTTGTGGCTTCTCAAAGATTTGTTTCACCCCCTTCCCCTTGACTAGCAGACATGAGGTTTATATGAGATTGATCATACCTCCAGTTCTACAGGTTACAATTAGCCCAACTCAATCAAGATAATTTTAACCTTTTTGTGACATTTATAGTTTAGAGTTGATAATGTGATGAAGGATGATACCATCAATGTGAAGCTTAGCGATTTTAATTGATGGTGGGGGGAAAGTAACATTTCCCGCCTGAAGGTGAAGTAAGAAGTGTGGAGCCCCATCTTCCTACCATGAGGGAAGCCAGCCTAAGAATAATAAAAACACAAGGAGGGGAAAGCTGGAAGAACTTCAAAAAAATGAGACCTGGTGGGATCGTGAACCTTTGAATTAAATTGAACCTAAAGGCTGCCTTAATTTCCAACTTTCCAACCTTCTGAGTCAATACATTGTAGGGGAACAAAATTTACCACCCCAGAATGTGTCTCTTTTGCATGAGGATTATTTTAGGCTGATTATTTTTAAGAAACAAAAAACTTAGGAAGTTTTTCTTTTTACCTCCTGATTAACTGCGTAAAAGAATTTACATGGGGGGGCCTGTGGCAGGCAGAGAGCTGTCACCAGAGACAACTACAAAGAATATGAACTAGATGTGGTGAACTACGGTGAACTTGGGCCTGTTTGTTCACATTCCTCTCTGTGTCTCTTTGTCTCTGCGTGGTATGGCAAACACATGTTTACCAAACGTGCTCTTCCCGTCTTCCTGTAAATTGTTTTCCTTCCCTTTGAAGTCCCAGGCCCCTACATCCTTCTCCTTAGCTTAGGACAGGCATATAAGCCTCAGTTGCCTGACTGTCTTTGGGGCCTCATATTCTTATGGAGCCCCCATACATACGTAATTAGATTTGATCTTCTCATGTTAATCTGTCTCATGTCAATTTTATTCTTAGATCAGCCAGAAGAACCTAGAAGATTAAAGGAAAAATTTTTTTCTCCCCAGCTACATTCCCTTATTATATTTGAGTTAGGCTATCTATTGCATGCAATATAAAGAGTCCTTACTGATATATCCTTAATTATGTTTTAAATTAAAATCTATTTCAAATAAAAGATCACATTGCAAATAATGTAAATATAGACTCTAGTCTGCATTATCCAGCAATAATAATGCAATTTATTACTTACGCTCCTTTTTAGTTAGCTTCTTGAAATATTATAATTTTATATCTAATTTTGTATTGCTTGGTTATAAACCACTTAAGAATTTTAGAAAGTGATCGTGTGACTATTAACTTAAAAAAAAGAAAAAGAAAATTTTACCTGTGTACAATTAATTCTCCTTTGAGTATCAGTCAAATCATGATTTGAGTATACATACAAATCTTTCATATTAAAGAGAAACAAGATCACCGTTTCATGACCTCCCCTGTCCATTGTGGAAACTTCAATCATATAACCTTTGGAGCTTAGTTTCTTTCCTTTATAAATGAATATTTTGTGAATTAATCTATTCTTTTACCTCTAAGCATACACACACACACACACACACACACGCACACACACACATGTCCACACACACATATAGATATATATAATTAAGAGGCTTTTTTTCTTTATGAAGGCATAAGTTTGAAATTTTAAGATCTTGATATTACATTTGTTGAAGGAATTACTGACACCTGGCAAAGGTTTCTGGTAAGGTTTCAGAAAGAGTTCAAGAAGGCCCTAAATTCAGCTTATTTGGGGGATCTGCCTTTGAAAAAAATCAGGGATTTGTTTTAGATGAAGTGGAGATGCAACTTAAATATTCTGGTTCAAAACCTGGAATCCGTATGCCATATACAAAGCTCACAGGCAGGAAATAGAGACTTAAAAGTGAAAAAATTCACTCTTTGACTGTTAAGGCGAAAGCGAGTTCAATAGCCATGAGACTGCTGTTGAAGTTAGCAGCATGATGCTGCAAAACAAATGGCTCTCCTGTTTGCCTTATGAAAACTTGGCTCTACTCTTAAGAGAGTTTTATAACCTTTCACAATCAAAATTTAACCATCGGGCAGTAATATGACTCCATGGTCTTGCTCACAAGCTGTAGCTAAATGACTTGAATGCTGCCTATCTACTCTTACCTGCTTTTATCTCTCTGATTCTTCCACTTGACTTTGCTCTTTTGATAAAGAATTAATGTTTGAGCAAGTCTTCAAAAGGAATGGTGAAGCAAAAGAGAGGAGTGGCAGGTAATGAGACCAGAGAGGTAGCCAAGGCCTGATGATGAGGGAGATTGATTTTAACTTGATCAAGACAGCTCTGGCACGTCCCTAAGGAACTTAAGCAAGACAGAGCCCCTCCCTGCTCAGGTTTGATTTGTCCCTTAGTGGAGGCCACTGCAATTCTAAAAGAGTCTCCCTTCTCCCTAAACACTCTCTTAGCCTCCTGTGGCCTAGTTTTCCTTTCCTTTGTGTATTCATTTCCCCGCCACCAAACCTGGCCCCTCTATTCCCTTTCACGGAGCAGGGATCTCCAAAATTTTTTGGTTGCAGACCTTTATCAGTTTAAAAAAAAAGGGAAAATCAACTAATTTTTCTCTCATACAGAAGAAGCCCAGAGACTGACCTTCTAGGTCTGGTATGTTGGCTCCACAGTGTCATAAGCTCCTTCTACCTTTCTGCTCCTACATCGTTCCTGTGGCTTCTATCCTTAATGTGACAAGACGGCTTCTGGGATCTAGCCATCATATCTGGGGCCCAAGAAGGACTAAAAGAAGACAAGATCAAGTGTTGTATTCTAGTTCTCTTTTCATGCTTTTAAGGAGACTTCCCAGAAGTTACACCCAACATCTTCATCTAAGTGTCTAGACTTTAGTCACTTGACCACACATAGTTGTGAAAGAGGCTGGGGAATGCCGTGTATTAGCCAGGCACACTGCTACACTCAACAAATACTATGGAAGATAAGCAGGCTATTCCTGCCAGTGTGCTTTAGAATTCTGTTTTTACTGGTCAAAATAGCCACAGTTCTTCTCTAAAATATTATAAAAAACGTATAATCTCTCATACATCTTTCCTTTAATAGTTCTCCAAAATATATTTCTTTATGTGTCTCTGTATCACAAAATAATTTAGCAAATATCATAAACTGAGACAAATAAAACCATCTGTATTTTTTTCTAAAGATTTTATTTTTCCTTTTTCTCCCCAAAGCCCCCAGGTACGTAGTTGTGGGTACTTCTAGTCATGGCATGTGGGGTGCCACCACGGCATGGCTTGATGAGCGGTGCCATGTCCGCTCCCAGGATCTGAACCGGCAAACCCTGGGCCGCTGCAGCGGAGTGCGCGAACCCAACCACTCGGCCACGGGGCCGGCCCCCATGCGTATTTTTATTCAACTGCACAACTCCTTACCACATTATGTCATTTGTTTTAATATTTGTCTCTTTCACGTCTCCATCAATGTTTTCCATGCATTTTCCTGCAAGTTTGCTGGCAAAAGCCTTTTGGTTTGTAGCTACATCGTACCTTAATGTTATTTCAGCCATTTTTACTATGGAAGAAAAAAAATACCCGTTTAAAATCATTGAGTGGCATTTTGGAAAATACTGGATTGAGCACATTGTGACTTAAACTTCCCTGGATATCATGGATGTTTAACTTTTAGTTGTCTTGTTAGTCATGTTTTCAGATAATAGCTATAAATTCAAGCTGCTTCTCTTAGGACGTTTTTGGCATGTTGCTCCAGGCTTGGACTCTATATTAGCATAACACAGCCCTGTGCCTTAAACTGTTCAGATAAGTAATAACAACCATTTAATGTAAGCTACTTTTGTATATTAGAATTTCTAGAAGCCACATTAAAAAATGTAAAAAGAAACAGGTAAGATTAATTTTAATAGTATATGCTATTTAACCTAATATATCCAAAAAATTACAATTTCCACACATAATTAATATAAAAATTATTCATGAGATACTTTGCATATTTTTTTGTGCTAAGTCTTTGGTTTTTATTATATGTTTTACATTTACCATATGTGTCAATTTGAACTAGCTGCATTTTAGGTGCTCAATGGCCACATGTGACAAAGGGCTACTGTATTGGTCAGCACAATAACATGGGGGATATATGTCTACCTATCTCCTGGGGATGGGGACATGAGACTTGAGACCTCCTAGACTCAAGGTCAATTCCCAGAATTCCATTTCTCAGATAATCCCCGTGGGGATTAAGTTGTTTCTCGATTGTAATGTAAGAAGGTGGCAAAGGGACTTGGTCATTTGACTCAGTTTCTCCCCCCACTCCCTACCTGCCATGCCTCTCAATGATCATATAATTTCATTAATGTATATGAGTTTTGCTGAACTGGCTAACCTTCCTAGAGTTCCTGAGGTACATATACAAGTAAGACTTCATGGTAGCATATATACAGTCTACCCTCACTAATTATTATCCCAGAAATATCCTTGTTCTTTCCTGATCCCTTTGCTCTGTCTTACAGTAGCCATCGAAGTCTGCCCTTTAATGTAGCAGCTCATACTATTTTTCTGGTCCTGATTTCCCAGGAAAAGCCTATTCGCCTCTATGTCATTCCTTAGGAAGCTTTGGCTGCAGTAGCAGAAAGACCTTATTCATACCATGTTCAAATGCTAGGACTCATGCTGGTTTACACAATTAGAAGAACAGAGACAGGGCAGGTGTCAGGATGGTTTAACCACGCTTTCAGGCACTGTCTTAGTTTGCGTTCCTAAGAAGAAGAAAGTCAGATAGATATTTGCGTCTGTGTGTTTTATGGAGGAAGAGCACCAAGGAGAAAGTGAGTGAGAAAACCAGGATGGGGCACGGGGGCGCAGCTAAGCAGAGACATGGTATCAGCTGGAATTGCCTTCTGCTTGATTGCGCGGGGAGCTCTCTCTGGAGGATGAATTGTACCACAAGGCCAGTCTCAGCGTGAGGTAAGAAGGTGGCCTTTTGTACCCCTGTGCCAGTCAGTTGTTTGCTGCAAAGATGGAAAGGGTGCATGACTTTTGGGAGGGGGCAGTTGGGCATCTCTTCCCCAGGGAGCAATTCTCAGGAGAAAAGGGCAGCTGTTAGCTCTTTGCAGCCAACACTGCTAGCAGTGACATTCATCAGTGTGGTAAAGAAAAGGGGATCAGGGCAGGGTACCACAGCATCCACTACAGCTGCATTTTTCTATGTTTCTCTTGGTTGTGCCCTCCTGTGTGTGTAGATTTTATCTTCAGCATTTCTTCTTTCATGGTCACGTGATGGCTGCCAGCAACCCCTTGGGAAAACTACTTTTCAATTCAGATCCCTGGGGAGTCAGAGCATTAGAATCCCTATGAGTCTCTCAATTGAGTTAGGATAACTTTCCTGGAAGCCCTGACAATCTTCTCCTGCTGCTTATTGGCCAAAATTTGGTCACATGATCATTCCTGAGCCTTTCATTATCGGGGAGGGTGGGATTACATTTAGACCAATCAGGTTCACACCTGCTCTGAGTTGTGAAGGAGAAGTGGAACAGACAATGGGACGCCTCCAGGTACACAACTCACCATGAGAGAGAGCCCGAGACATTAATTTCTGTCAAAATGTAGGTAACTCTTAATGGCTTCTAGGAAAGTGGACTTTTCTCTCTTATGATACAAAAAAAGGAGGATTCAACCCAAGAATATTTTCACAGAACATGCTGTCACAGAGTATAGGTGGGAGCCATTGCAACTTTATTTTTCTAAGTTAATAAAAGAAACAAATGAAAAGGAAAACATATAATATTTTATATATATGCAAGTTTTGTAGTTGATAAGCCAAAATTGTCAATGGTTATCAGATCTAATATAAGAAATGGTGTACTTAAATATCTGAGTGCGTTATTTGCATTCACCCTAGAAAGTGAAGCAGGTTGCATTGTGACTTAGCTATCTTGAGTTTTGTTCCCAGCTACACTACTTACTACCTGTGTGATCCCACGGAACTGGTTTAACTTCTCTGAATTTCACTTTTTTGTTTCCAAAATAAGGAAAAATATTTCTCCTGCTTAGATAGGGCTAACGTGACATAATGAGTTAATGGATATAAAAAGTGCCTTATGAAAGATATGCTCACATATTTTGTGACTTACTTATTATAGAGGATTGATTTGGGGGCATTCTGATCTATAATATTTCTGGAGCTCCAATAATATTCCAGATGTTGGTCCTGATGTGCTTTCTTTTTTGAAGAAGATTAGCCCTGAGCTAACTACTGCCAGTCCTCCTCTTTTTTCTGAGGAAGCCTGGCCCTGACCTAACATCCGTGCCCATCTTCCTCCACTTTATGTGTGGGATGCCTACCACAGCATGGCTTGCCAAGCGGTGCCATGTCCACTTCTGGGATCCGAACCGGCAAACCCAGGGCCGCCGAGAAGCAGAATGGGTACACTTATCCGCTGCACCGCGGGGCCGGTACCGGTCCTTATGTTTTTATATAGAGCATCTTTTACATACAGTATCTATGTGCCCTTTCTGAATCTGAGAGGGTTGGAGCATGTACTAACCCACAGAACACAGTGAAAATGATGCTATGTGATTTCTAAGGCTAGGTCACAAAAGGCAATTCAGCTTCCACCTTCTTTGCTGGAACACATGCTGTTGGAAATCTGAGCTGCCATCTAAGGAATCTGACCACCCTAAGGTCGCCATGATGGTGAGGGCCTGAGAAGAAATCACATGGAGAGTCCCAGAGACTACATCGAGAGACGCCAATGAGCCCTGCCCGCTTGAATCATCTTGGCCCAGGCAGTAGACGTGTAAGTGAAGAAGTCTTTAGATAATTCCCCATTCATTTAAGTCAATCCCAGCCATTTGAGTCTTCCCATCTGAGGTTCAAGTCATATTGGCTATACCCTGTCCAAATTCCTGACCCACAAAATTCGGAAAAAAATAGCATAGTCATTGATATACCACGAAATTCTGGAGTGATGTGTTATGTAGTAAGAGATAATCAGAACAGTTTCTCAATCAGTTTCCACAAAACCCTGCATGATCCCAATTTTTACAGATGGAAACTGAGAGTCAGAGCACTTAAGTAACTTTTTGTCCCACCATTGATAAACGTAGATTTCAGATTTGAACTCGGGTCTGCCCTAAGGCAGACCCCTTTTTCTAACCACAATCAGGCCGGCCTCTGAGGACATGTGTGTGGCCAGTCTGCTGAGTTCCCCAGGATGAAGAGGCAGAAGGAGAAACACGGATTCTTGCTTGGGTGCTTGTTTGTTTCCAGGCTGTCTGCAGGATGATCATTTGAGGAGCTGAGTCCCTCGCATTTGTTATTATCTGCCTCAGACATCTTAATTAAATGCTTTGGAGGCCTGTACCATACAATCAAAATTCTAAGCACTTTTCTCTCTCTGGAAAACAAAATGTAAACTAAAATTCCTGTCCACTATTCAGATTCCAGCTATTGATTTCCGCTCTTGTTTTTAACCTACTTTCTCTCTGAGAGTGAAAGTCCTCCCAACAAGATAAGAATAAATAAAAGCAAGTTGACGCCGCCTGGATGAAAGAGGGAGGCGGATGAGAACACCTTGCTGAGGGCTTCGGGTGATGGTTCGATAGGAGAGAGACCTTCAGTTAAAACTTGTTTGAACTTGAAAAATCCTTTCCTGAAACCCCAGTAGTTCTTTTCACTTTCATTGTGAACTTTCCTCCACATTTACTCTCACAATAAGAATAAGAAAAAGAAAAGTTAGTAGAGAAAAAACAAGAAAGCAAAGGGATGCTGTATTAAATAGCGAATATTCCGTCAACTCATGTTTTAGATGCAAAAAGAATCTACTCCCGCAATTTTATTAGATGAAGAGACCGAGGCCTGGAGAGCCCAGGTAGTGTTTCCGAGGTGGCAGATATCCAATGGAAGCGGTGCCTGGAGAAGAGTTAGTTCTGTACTCTTGCTCTCTAAGGCTTGTCCATGTTTGTTTTTATATTGTTCATATTTATTTGTCTTCAATGCAGTTGCTATGACTGATGTTTGTTTTGCATAAAATTGGGCCACTTGGGTTCTGTGAGGCTATATTTAGAATAGTCAACAGATTTTGAGAGAGAGAAGTGGAGAAAGAAGGAATGCAGTTCTTTTGAAAGGTGAAGCATCAACACCATTTTAGCAGCTATGACTGAGCACCTAAATCATCTATGGACAGGTTCTGTTAGGTGATTTGCATATGCTGTTTCATTTAATCTTCACAATTCCCTGAGGTCAGTTTCCTTATCTCCATATTTATATGAAGAATTGACTTTTTTTTTTTGAGGAAGATTAGCCCTGAGCTAACTACTGCCAGTCCTCCTCTTTTTTCTGAGGAAGACTGGCCCTGAGCTAACATCCATGTCTACTTTATATGTGGGACGCCTACCACAGCATGGCTTGACAAGCAGTGCATAGGTCCACACCTGAGATCCCAACCTGCGAACTCCTGGCCCCCAAATTGGAACGCGCGAACTTAACTGCTGTGCCACTGGGCCGGCCTCAAGAGCTGCCTTTGAGAGAGATTAAGTTATTTGGAAATGCCAAAGCTCTGGCTTGAACACTCATTCATCTTATCCCAAAGCCTATGTTCATTCCTCTATGTGAGTGTTTCCCATGTTTCCCAAGGTGATTTTAGATAATTCTAGGATGGATAGGATATATTTCAGTATTTATGTGTTTATTTTAGTGTGCATTAGAAAAATAATGTAATAGGCACAAAAAGCTCAAATATTCAAGGATATTGTTTCTTACAAGGTGCTTAAGATATGTACTTAAGTTTAAAAAAGTGGGTAGGGTTAAAGAAATGTTTTTACTAAATAATCATATAAATAAATAATATAAAATAGTTTAGGCAAAAATGTGAAGTGATATGCAATGAAGTTGAAGTCTGGGACACTGCACTATGCTAGGCTGCCATGATATCATTGATTGGCTATTGGCTATTTAAGGATTTCCAAATAATTCCTTCAGATTTACTATACCACAAGTGAGGTGTGGCTTTAAAGTGATATCAATGATATTAGGGTTAGAGTATGCTCTTAAAGAAAAAGCATCACTCTGTTCAAACTTTGTTTAATTTAGTGGGAATGTAAATCTCATGTGTTCACAAAGTGTTATTCTCAGATAAGAGTGTCATCCATCCTTCCATCCATCCTTCCATCCATCCATCCATCCATCCATCCATCTATCCATCCATCCATTCATTGATTCATTCATTCATCCATTCAATGGAGTTTATTACTGCCTGAAATGTAGTAGAAATAGTATAATTAATGTACATTCCCTATAGGAGCTCATGTCTACTGGGTAAGATGGTCATGTAAACATTTATTTATGACATATTTGTTTGCAGGCAAAGTGCTATGGGATCACCTGAGGAGTGAATTACTATCTAACTCCCCAGGAGTGGGGCCTTTGGGAAAATTTTACATTGAAGAGAATTCTATTGTAGATAATAAACTGGCACTAAATTCAGTCCAAATGTGGGTCAGGTGAAAACCTGCTACCTACATCTAATTAATCATGGGAACCTAGTTTGGGGTAAAGGTGGTATGTGGTACTTCACAATGTGGAAGATCTGGTGTAATTCTTGCCCAGAGCTTATCCTGTTTTAACACCATCCCTCTCTATTGGATAAATTGGTTTCAGGAATAATCCTGAAGTAAAAGGAATCATAATAATAATGGCCAGAAAAGAAACACAGAGTAATAGATTAGTACGTTTTAATTACATGAAAGTATTCTTTGAACAAAGAGGAAAATGTATACCATCGTATTGTTCACTCATAGTAATGAATACTAACATTACAGTTTGCTTTTGAGGCTTAATTTCTGCCAATCTGTTGATGACTTCATCAAAATTAATCTTCATACATTTCTGAAAAAAAGAGTATAGCTAGATTTTCCAATCTATTTCACTCACAGTTGATCAAAGAACATACTTTATTAATTTTAGCTTCAAAAAGTTTCTTTCACATGAAGCAACATATATGGAAATAGTTACATAAAATCTTAAACATAAGGATAAATTTGGCAAAGATTATAAAAATTCCATTTTATAATAAATCCCCCAAATGCAGCTACCCATAGATTTATTTCTTCAAGATAGTATGATTGATTCTAGTGGCTTTAAATAACTGTCTCTGTAGTTGAAGAATTATAAACACAAATGGAAACACCATACAACGGCTGAATTAGTCACTCAAGTTCTGTTTCTTGTCTTTGCAGTCACTGTACCATCATTGTTTATTTCCAAGCTACTGTGTAAACACAGAAATATGGAGCACAGCGGGGATTAGAAATGGGAACTTAGCCTGAAGCCATCTCAGAGGATTTCAAACTATAACAGACTTACTCTCAAAGTGAATTCATATAGCTGGGTCTAGGTGTTCTAGGTCAGGCTGTCTAACTGAAGTCTCTGAGTTTCATGTAGAAATTATAAAATATGCTAATTTTCTTCTTACATATATTTTTAAAATTTAAAAAAAAATTTTTTTTAGGAAGATTAGCCCTGAGCTAACATCTGCCAATCATCCTCTTTTTGCTGAGGAAGATTGGCCCTAAACTAACATCCGTGCCCATCTTCCTCTATTTTATATGTGGGGCATCCACCACAGCATGGCTTGATAAGCGGTGCCTAGGACCACACCTGGGATCTGAACCGGCAAACCCTGAGCTGCCGAGGCGGAACGTGTGCATTTAACTGCTGCGTCACATAGATATTTTTAAAATTCAATTATAACCACAGCAATTGTTTAGAACTTTAACAACAAAGTATTTTCTTAGAGAAACATGTCTCTATATCACTGGCATTATTCAGATTTGCCTGTGTATGGTATTAACAGAAAGTAGGCTGACTTTTAGTTAGTTTTATTATGGTTTTAGCATTGTCTACATGCATTCCATCTGTCTTACAGACTACCGTGGGGACCAGCCACTCCCAGGCCCACCCTTGGTATGCGTCTGCCCCTGGGCAGACTTTGCTAGATGCTAGAGCTAAATCATGCCTAATCAGGCCCTGGGAACTGGTCCTGGCCTTCCCAGTAAGATTAATAATGTTGTTAATAACAGTAACAATAAACCTCTAATCCCTGGTATGAGACGAAATGTCTTGGGAGAAAGCAGAAGCGTGGCCAGACAAGGCATTCTGCCTGCACATCCTGCCCTCTGGGCTTCTCACTCACTTGTGTCTGGAATGACAGCACATCACCTTCTTAGCACGGGGGAGTTTGACTCGCCGTGTTCCGTTCATATTTACCCCACTGATGGATAAGCTGGCTTCAGCTGTAGACTTGGAACTCCAGTCAAGGCCTTCAATTCTTACAACCATATCTCCTCATCTGGAAAAGTGCAGATGCTGGACCACATCAGGAGACGCACTCAGATGGCTACAGAAGACAGGCAGGCAACCTCCGTGAGTGAAGACGGCAGGGCGTGAGCAAGAGGGGGGAGTGGAGACTGTGAAAACTGGAGTGCCCACCTTCTGTCCAAAGCGGGTAGTGTCTTCGTCATTCTTGCCCATCAGTGCCACATGCAGGATCAGTGTTGCCAGATATTTTAATTTCTCCAAAAAAGATCAGTTATCTTGCTTTCTTACGTTAAATCTCACATTTTAAAATGTTGGCAATGAATTAAAAATATTTAAAACCTGTATGAGCCAAGCAACACATATCTGCGGGCCAGTTTGTGGTCTCCAAACTTTGTGAGCTTTCTGATCCTGGGGTTTTCTTCATGATTCTACCTGGTGGGAGAAGAGCCTTGGTTGTCTTTCCTGGGTAGGACATCCAAAAAATGGTTTCTGGTCTGATGCCAACCTTGCAGCTTGGACTTTCATACATCAATGACTGTATTGTTGGACCGGTCCAAATCTGTTTAATCTATCCAGATCTCATCCACCAGGCTGGGAGAAAAGGGGATTACTTTTTATCAATGGTCGCCATTCTACATCACGGCTTTGAGGTCCATTTGGGATCAGGTAGACATTTTCCGTGAAGATACAAATAGAATTAGAAATGAAACAGATGGAAACTCCCAAACTAGATAGACAAAATGAAGGTACAGAAGCTTTCCTTGCTAATAGTGGTCTTTATTTTTTATGGTGACAAGTGAGGTCATACTTTTTTTGAAAGGATAAAAAAAGTAAGAACTATCTTAACTGTTTGCTTTTTATATACTGTTTTGTGTGTGTGTGTGTGCTAACATTTCCAGCATAACTAGTTTAAGCAATTAACTATTAAGGATACTTTTTTTTTTAACTTGCAATTAACTGCAGTTCACTGACCATTTCAGTTCTTCTCCTGTTCCCTTGGTATCTTTCTAAAATACACGAAATACTATTTTAAAGAAACGCTACAAAGGACTTTTAAAGATTAACAAGAGATGAGAAGTCTTTGAAATTAAGAAGAAGGAAAGGGAAGCAGGGGACCATGGGAAGGCAAAGGCAGGGGAAATGAGGCCTGGGTGGAATTATTCCTTATTTTAGTCGTTAATCGAAACTATTGCTCTTTATTGTGTTGAGTCCTGGTGGGCTTGCCTCTGCAACAGAAATTTGTGCTTTCATTCTTTTGTTCCATGCTTCCATTGTAATGGGAAAGGGCACTTATTCAAATATAATACCACTTCTGGAGAAATTATAAAAACATATTGAAAGTCAATGTGTGAGAATTCTCTCATCCCCAATTTTCCATGCCATAAAGGACAATTTCATTTGCGTTGTTTGTTGCGAACAATTAAAGTAGAAGGGAGAGCATACTCAATTATAAATTAAACCTTTTCAGAAGAGGATTAAAAATGATCTTATAAACAGGCTTTTTAGTGTGAGAGCTTAGCTTTAACTCTGAATTGAAAATCAATACAGCATAGAAACTGAAGCAAGAGCATTTAATTAATCTAGAGTTTATCCTGTAGTAGTGTGATAAACAAAAAGAAACTGTAATTTTCTTAGGACCCTTCTGTTTAATTTTTAGCAACAATTGCATTAACAGAGAAGGTAATTATTAGTGCAAAAGAATTTCTGTGGATGCTTTGCAATCACGGGAACAATATTGAAGGTCTCCATGCTTGAAATTTAATCTGTCTCACACTGCTGAGATCTAATAAAAGAGCACCTGAACCTCAACCATTTACAAAGTACTTTTGCTTTTGTCTGTGCTTGGCTGTTTTTATTTAACTCCCGAAAAAAAAAGAAAAAAAGCCTGCATCAGTCATTTAAAACAATTATTCTAAAATATTGCCTCATTGATGAAAGGAACAAAGCATTCCTGGCAGGGGCCAAGAAGTGATTTATATATAACGCTTTTAATGAATATTGCACTTTTTACTTTGCATACATAGACACAAGCCAAGAGAAACCAGGAATGTAATTTCAGGATCTGTACGAGAATTTAAAGGCCAAATGTCAAACAGAAAAATTTAGAGAAGAAAAAAGAAATCACCATTAAAGACAAGCAGGGACAATCATCCTTATAACCTTATCTTTGCTCTCATCATTAATATTGGAATAGATGTCTTTTTAGGGCAAGATTACATATAGGGAATCTTGGTGGATTTCCAACTTTAGATCTTGCTTAAAATGCAGAAAGTTGGGTTCTACCCCAAATGAATGAATCAGAATATCTAATTTATGTTTCTGGAATAGGATCCAGGAAACTGAATTTCAGACAAGCAGGCCTAGGGGATTCTGATGCAGATCACCTTTTGGGAAACCCTACCCTACAGCTGCAACAAATTACCCATGTTTATCAGACATTTTGCTAGCAGCTAAATGCTTCTTAAACTCAACATAGAAAAAGAACAAATACAGAGCTGCTCTGACACAGGCAGGTGGTCATTCCAAGGAGCTGTGGCCTCGACCTGCCCTTCCACCTCAAGAAGTAACCCAGGAAGTGTCCCCATGGACTGCTGACAACCAGTACACCTCTCTCCTTAGCGCTTAATTAAACAAAAGCTCTTCTATCTTCTTCCTGGGAAGAACTATAAAGTGACATGAACATTCTTGTTAGAATTTAGCTAATGTTTGGGGGGACTCGTATCTAATCAAGACGCGTATGTAACAGGCAACCCCCACTACAGTCGAACCAGCTGTTCAAGGCCATCCTCTGCTCTGATTGGTCATTGCCCAGGCCATCCCCGTTATTGGATGTTTTACATCACCAGTGTTTCTTATTGAATTCTTGTGGCAGACAGCAATAGTTGGCTCCTTAACAATAATTCCCAGCCCTGTTTTTCCTTTCCTGCTTTCCACTATAAAGGATGAAAAAGTCAGTTTCCTTTCCCAGTTTCCCTGGCAGTGAAGAATGACCAGGTCACATAGTTTTGAACAAGGAGATGTAAGAAGCAGCTTCTGGAGTCTTTCTAAGAAGAGTCTTTCCCTCCATGATAAAAGCAGAAGGGTATCTAAGGAGAACTTTCTTGTTTTCCTGGCTTCCCCTTGCTTCCTGCCTTTGGAAGCGGTAGCATGAGAAACGGGTGTAGGTAGTGGCGGCAGTCACCTTACCAACCCAGAGCAGAGTCCCAGAGAATGTCAGACACCAGTCCCCGCACTGTCATGGAAGAGCTGATGAATGAACCCTGGAAGGGGCTCCCTCCAAACTTCTCGTTAAGTAAAAATTAATGTCCGTGAATTTTAGGTCTCCTTATAGTTCAGTATTTTTGATCTTTTACCTGAAAACTTTCTAATTGATATTGTCTACAACAAACCTCTTTCTTCTTCTCTGGGCCATCTTCTCTTAGTGGAATATTTCCCCAGGAACTTTCTTTTAGTAATATCCTAGAATTTCTACATGGGTGGCCTATGGTATAATGTGTACACACACACACACATACATTCTTGAGATTCAAGATCAGAATACCTAAAGCTAAATTCTATAACTTGCACAGGTACTCAAAACTGTTTTCGTACTCATCATTTTGTTAATTGGTTGTCTACCTTGTCTTCCTCTAAAGTGTGCTTAGAAAACCTTAGACGTATTCACAAATTACAGACGCATTAAATAAAAAGGCTTAGGACAGAATTTAAAAGGGAACAAGGGTTAGGATATAAAATAGAGCCTGGAGAGAGAAGGCAGAAAAATGCATAAGCTGAGATCCTCTGTGGTAGGACCATATATTTGTTTTTAAACCAAGTAGTATTATTCAAAGCCAACCAATTGTTCAGAACAATTGTAACTATTCCTGATCCTAATGTCAGGAAGGATATTTTTTTCTGAGGATCCTTATACATCCTTATCATTGTGTGATGTAATCAGGCTCTATGTATGGAGTCCCTCAACACTCGCCAGCAGCATCACACCGGAGTGTGTGGCCCTTTGCACAGCTCATCAACACAACCTGAAGAGAAGCAGAGGTGAGCAAATAGTTCGCCTAGATAGACCACCTAAAAAGCATTTATGGAGCACACTAAGGTAACCCTTGCTTAGTCTGAATAAATGGAATCTAATTTTTTAAAAAGAATGTTGTGATTTTACTGTGTCTTAATAACACAGAGTCTGAAGCCAGGCTGTCTGGCTTTGAATCTTAGCCTTCCTGCCTGTTAGCTGAGTGACCATGGACAAGTTACATAATCCTTCTGTGCCTCAGTTTCCTCATAGGGGTAATAATATTAGTACTTAGTTCAAAGAGTTTTGTGAGAAGCACATGTGTTACAGTGCCAGGCACATAGTGAGTACTATTTAAATTTTTGTTGTTATTCTAATTTAACATGGTTTAAACAAACTATGTAAAATATTCTACACCCAATTCTAATGTGGATGGAGAGAGGGGATTTCCCACACTGAGCAGTTGTCAGACACCAGCAGGATGTACTACAATTCTGACGCTCTCTACCTGGAGATAGGGTCAGATCCTACAGGTCAAGGGCTCAGTCCTATAACACTGCTTTCTGCTTCAGATGCCAATCACAGGTCCAGATTGTCACTTGTGCTGCTGAATGACCTTTGACTATAGATCGGAGGTTCCCATGACCTCCTCCTTGGGTTTGATTAATTTTCTAGAGCAGCTCACAGAACTCAGAGAAACATTAACCTGTTAGATACTAATTTATTATAAAAGGATACAACTCAGAAACAGCCAGACGGAAGAAGTGTGTAGGGCAAGGTATGGGGAAAGGGCTCAGAGCGTCCATGCCCTCTGATCTGAGTGTACCACTCTCCCGGAATCTCCATGTGTTCACTAACCTGGAAGATCTTCAAACCCTGTCCTTTTGGATTTTTGTGGAGTCTTTATTATGTAGACAGGGCTGAGTAAATCACTGGGCATTGGTAACTGATTTAAACAGCAACCCCCTCCCCCTCCCTGAAAATAGGGGGTCAGAATGAAAGTTCATGCTTGGTTCTTTTCTCAACCAGTCCCCATCCTTAGGTGTTTTCTAAAAGTCACCTTATTGACATAAACTCAGTTGTGGTGGAAAAGAGCTTGTTATGAATTAAAAAAACACCCATTTCAACTTTATACTTCTGAATGTTTCGGGAATTGAGGACAAGAGGTCAAATATTATAACAAAAGGTGCTCCCATTGCTCAGGAAATTCCAAGAGTTTTGGTAACTCTGAGCCAGGGACCATGGTAAAGACTGAATATATTATTTCTTATAAATTATAGTATCGCACCATGGTATATATCTTCCAGGGTTCTGGTTATCTATTCCTCATAAAATATTAGCCCCAAACTTAGTGGCTTTAAAAAGCAAACATTTTATTATCTCTTATATTGTATAGGTCAGGAGCTTGGTGGGGCTCATATGGACAATTTTTCTGCTGCTCGAGGCATTGACTGGGGTCATTTAGAGGTACTCAGCTGGTGGCTGAGCTGAACTGATCTGGAGGGCCCAAGATGGCTTTATTCACATGTTTGCCACCTTGGGAGGGGTAACTGGCAGTCTGGGACTGTCATGAGAGTGCGTACACATGACCTATCCAACCTAGCAGCCTCTGTGCAGCCGGAGTCCTCACATGGTGGCTCAAGTTTTCCAGAGTGGTTATTTCAAGAGACACAGGTGGAAGCTGCAAGACATCTTAAAACCTTGCATTAGAAGTTCCAGAATATAACTTCCACTGCATTCTATCATTCAAGCAAATATAGAGATCAATGTAGAGCCAAGAGGAAGGGGATTAGACTCCACATCCCAATGGGAAAATAGTGAAGAATTTGCTGTCATCTTTAATCTATCACATCAAAGATACACCCTCTGGTCCAGCCTGGGACATGTGCCACTGCGTCATTGCATGTGAGCATAGTCCTTTTTCAGTCTTGTTACTAAGCAAGGGCTCTCCACCCAATGTGCACAGAAGCCAAGACTGTGGTATGCTGATCTTTGAGAGAAGAAGCAGTTTATTATACAATTTATTGGTAAGGAGACGGAAGAAAATGCTCACAACTCTGTCTCCCCAGTCCAGGGTATGGGGTAAGGTTTAAAGGATCAGGGAGGGAAGGCTGGTATGTGGAAGTGCTGGCAGGATGAGTTTCAATTGGCAGATCAAATTTTTCTATTTTGTGCGTGCTCCTGGCTGGCTCACCAACCCTGAAAAATAGCCTTACATTCCATTGTTAAGATGAGATCACGCACACAGCAAACAAGGGTAAAGTTATTACCTAGATTTAAGTCATTGCCTTCTCTATTGACAAGAGTTTCTAGAGATTTAGCCATCCTCTCCTTCCTGGCACAGAGAGAAAGGCACCCTTAAAAATGGAGACCTCTTATAAATGTAAATTTCCCTTACAAAAAGGGGTAACTTCCACTAGGTTTTCAGAGCTTTCCCTGTGTCTGCTGTTTCTTAAAAATAATCAGGCTATGGCTGAGGGAGATGTGCAGCTGACAAGAGGTGCCCTGTCCTGCCTGGTGCTCCAGCCCCATGATCGCCTGGAGCATAGCACCCAGAGAGAAGTGGTGGCTGGTGGGGCCCCGTGAGCACCCGGAACACCATGCAGAGAGAGAGAGGCAATGGTTGAGGGAGGCACACAGGTGAAGGAAAGTGCCCCTTCCCCTGCCTGGCATTCCAGTCCAGTGATGGCCCAGAGCTCCACACAGAGAGAGAAGAGGAGGCTGGGGGAAGCACAGGTGAAGGAGAGCACCCCTCCCCCTGCCCAGTGCTCCAGATCTGCCATCAGCCAGAATGTTGAACAGTGAGAAAAGGAGTCAGTGGCTGGAGCTGGGGAGCCCCTGATCATGCTGGGCACAGAATACACAGTGTCTGATCCCCACTCAGTGGAGGCACATGGCAGCGGTGACCAGATAATAACACCATGCTGAGGCAAAATCTGCACCATCAAGTAGTATGAGAAAGTATATTAAATCTCCAGACCAGAAGGAAAATAACAAGTACCCAGAAACCAACCCTGAAGACACAGAAATTCATAACCTAAATGACAAAGAATTCAAAATAGCTATCATAAAAAAACTTAACAAGTTACAGGCAAACACAGAAAGACAAATTAATGAATTCAGGAGCTTCTTCACAAAAGAGTTGAAACTTTAAAGAAGAACCAATCAGAATTATTGGAGATGAAGAGCACAATGGATGAGATAAAGAAAAATATGTACTCCCTAAATAATAAAACTGACAGTATGGAAGAATGAATTAGCAATTTAGAAGACAATACTATAGCAATGCTTCAGAGGGAGGAGAAGAGAGAACTACGACTAAAAAGAAATGAAGAGACTCTCAGAAAAATATCTGACTTAATTAGGAAGTGCAACATAAGGATCGTAGGTATTCCAGAGGGGGAAGAGAAGGAGAATGGAGCAGAAAGCTTGTTCAAAGAAATAATAGCAGAGAATGTCCCAAACCTGGATAAGGAGATGGAAATCCACGTGAAAGAAGCTACCAGAACTCCCAACTATATTAATGCAAAAAAATAAAAAAACCTACTGCAAGGCATATAGTAGTAAAGCTGGCAAAAGTCAATGACAAAGAAAAAATATTAAGGGCAGTAAGACAGAAGAAAATAACTTACAAAGGAACTCCTATCATGCTTTCAGTGGGTTTCTCAGCAGAAAGCTTGCAGGCTAGGAGAAAGTGGAATGATATATTCAAAATCCTGAAAGACAAAACTTTTAGCCAAGATACTCCTTCAGATATGAGAGAGAAATAATAACTTTCTCAGGTAAACAAAAGCTAGGGGTGTTATCACCACAAGACTCCCCCCTACAAGAAATTCTCAAGAAGGCCCTCATACCTGAAAGGAAAAAAAAAACAAAAAACAACAACAAAAAAAAACAAACAGGAAAGGGGCTACAAAGCCCTGAGCAAGGAGATGAATAGATATGCAATAATAAGATAATGGCAACTCTCTATCAGATCAGGTTGGTAAACACTTAACTTTTATATCAGGGATAAAGCAAAGGAAAACACCAAAATAAAAATTATCTCATCATTTTAACCACAAACTCACAACACAAGATGGATTAAGATATGACAAAAATAACTTAGAAGAGGAAGAGGAAAGGGATGGAATCAGTACAGTCTAAGGTAATACAAGGCAATCAGAAATGGACTATCTCATCTGGGAGACTTTTTATATGAACCTAATGGTAACCACTAAACAAATAATTAGAGTAGAGACATATATGATAAACAAGAAGAAAATGAAGAAAATCACCATTGAAAACTACCTAATCAAATCAGTAGTCCAAAATACACGGGACAAGAAACAAAGCAAGTGCAGAAGAATCAGAAAACATGTGATAAGATGACAATATTAAGCCCTCATATATCAATAATCACTCTAAATGTAAATGGATCCAATTCTCCAATCAAAAGACACAGAGTGGCAGGATGGATTAAAGAACAAGACCCAACAATATTCTGCCTCCAGGAAACACATCTCGGCTCTGGAGACAAACATAGACTCAGAGTGAAGGGATGGAAGACAATACTCCAAGCTAATGGCAAACAAAAGAAAGCAGGTGTTGCCATACTTATATCAGACAAAGTAGACTTCAAGATAAAACAGGTAAAGAGAGCACAGAGGGGCAGTATATAATGATAAAAGGGACTCTCCACCAAGAAGGCATAACACTTATAAACATATATGCACCCAACATAGGAGCACCAAAGTACATAAAGCAAGTATTAACAAACCTAAAAGGAGATATTACCAACAACACAATAATAGCAGGGGACCTCAACACCCCATTTATATCAATGGATAGATAATCCAGACAAAAAGTCAACATGGAGATAGTGGAATTAAATGAAAAACTAGACCAGATGAACTTAATAGCTATATTTAGAGGACTGCATACAAAAACAGCAGAATGCACATTCTTCTCAAGTGCACATGGGACATTCTCAAGGATAGACCATATATTGGGAAACAAGGCAAAGAAGATTGAAATCATATCTACTATCTTTTCCAACCACAATGCTGTGAAACTGGAAATCAATTATGAGAAAAAACTGGGAAAGGAACAAAAATGTGGAGACTAAACAACATGCTATGGAACAACCAATGGGTCATCAAAGAAATAAAGAGAGAAACCAAAAAATCACAAATGAGAATGAAAATGCACCATACCAACTCAAGCGGAATGCAGGAAAAGCAATCCTAAGAGGGCAATTTATAGCAATACAGGCCCACATTAACAAAGAAGAAAAAGCTCAAATAAACAATCTTAAACTAGACCTAACAGAATTAGAAAAAGAAGAACAAACAAAGCCCAAACTCGGCAGAAGGAGGAAAATAATAAAAATTAGAACAGAAATAAATGAAATTGAAACAAAAATGAGAGTTGAAAGGATCAATGAAAGAAGGGGCTGGTTCTTTGAGAACATAAAATTGACAAACCCTTAGCTAGTCTCACTAAGAAAAAAAGAGAATGCTCAAATAAATAAAATTAGAAATGAAAGAGGAGAAATTACAACTGATACCACAGAAATACAAAAGATTATGAGAATATTATGAAAAATTATATGCCAACAAATCTAGAAGAAATGGCTAAATTCCTAGACTCTTACATCCTCCCAAAACTGAGTCAAGAAGAAATAGAGAATCTGAATAGACCAATCACAAATAAAGAGATTGAAATATAATCAAAAACCTCCCTCCAAAATAAACCACTCACTCAAAAAGTGGGCACAGGAATGAACAGACGTTTTTCCAAAGAAGATATACAGATAACCAGTAGGCACATGAAAATATGCTCAACATCACTAATCATCAGGGAAATACAAATCAAAACTACACTTAGATATCATCTTACACCTGTTAGAATGGCTACAATCACCAAGACAAAAAGTAATGAATGTTGGAGAGGTTGTGGAGAAAAGGGAAACCTCATCCACTGCTGGTGTGAATGCAAACTGGTGCAGCCACTGTGGAAAACAGTATGGAGATTTCTCAAAAAATTAAAAATAAAAATACCATATGACAGCTATCCCACTACTAGGTATTTATCCAAAGAACTTGAATTCAACAATACAAGGAAACTTATGCACCCCTATGTTCATTGCAGCACTATTCACAATAGCCAAGACGTGGAAGCAACCTAAGTGCCCATTGACTGATGGTTGGATAAAGAAGATGTGGTATATATATATACACAACGGAACACTACTCTGCCATAAAAAAAGACAAAATCATCCCATTTGCAACAACATGGATAGACCTTGAGGGTGGTAAGCGAAATAAGCCAGGCAGAGAATGACAAACACCGTATGATTTCCCTCAAATGTGGAAGATAAACAAACTTACGGACAAAGAGAACAGATTAGTGGTTACCAGGGGGAACAGGGATGGATGGTGGGCACAAGGGGTGAAGGGGCACATTTATATGGTATATGACAAATATTAATGTACAACTGAAATTTCACAATGTTATAAGCTATTATGACCACAATAAAAAAAAAGTTCTCATCACAAGAAAAAGAAAATTTTGTAACTATGTGAGGTCATGGATGTGAATTAAACTTAGGGTGGTAATTATTTCACAATATATACATATACTAAATCATTATGTTTTACACCTTAAACTTATACAATGTAATATGTTAATTACACTTCAATAAAACTGGAAAAAAATAATTGGCCTAAAATAATTCTTATGCCAAATAGGCATACTTTGGGGTGCCAAATTATGTTCCTGGTCCTGTGGTTACGATCTCAAAAATCCTGCTGGATGAAACAAAGCTTAAACACTTTAAGGAAAAATTTGTATTTGGGGACTTTTGACCACAGAAACCACTGAGCTGTTAATCATTTAATATTTTCCTAATATCAATAAAACCTATTTTGTACTATAAACATATGCAGGATTTCTTGATTTTAAGACTGGCTATCTCTGCTTTCAATTCTGTGAATTGGGCCACGAGAGAATTCAAGCCCTTAGAACTTGGCAATGACGTGATTAGACATATGTTACCTACGAGAAGCTACTTGATGCTGCCAGAGATCATAGCCCAATATCCAAACTGCAATACTAATCAGTGTGCCAATTTTCAGACTTTGTAAATCAACTGAAAAGTGAATCATCTCTGTTACTGACTCATAATAAAATAATAAGGTTGAACCTATTGCAAAAATGCCTACAAATGGAAGAAACTATGAGAAAGACAGAAAATTGGATTTCAGCTATGTAATAAAGGAAAAGTGGGGATAGCCAGGATTGCAGCAGACTCCTCAATATCTAACAGTTGTGTGTGTGTGTGGGGGGGCGAATGTTATATAAGTCATTAGAATGTCATGAGATTGCCTTTATTAGTCACAAATCAACCACATCAGATTAAGCCTGCCCTTGTTGTAACAGAGCAAATTAAAACAAAGTGCACTTAATTGATGATCCTATTTTATTATGTACGTTTGTTCTTTGTGGAAGATATACTTTTCCCACTATGAATATGCATATTCTCTACATGTTTCTTCACATTCATTTCGCCTCCTTGTTGGCACTTTAAGAACGTTCAAGTTAGACAACAAGAAGGAATGTTCCTCAAGGCGTACAGTAAGCAAATTGCTGAATTTCATTCAGGAAATTCTCGTATTGAACTGCAAATAATGATTGGCCTTCTAGTTAAGAGATCACCCTTACTCCCAGCCCCCTGTCCAAACGTGATGCAATTTGAGACCCTCTGGGTTTCTCATTTCCCTGTACTTGTTGCCTTTAGGTTCGGCATCAAGGAATTATTCTCATTAGAACAATAGCAACAAAAACCCTTTGTTCTTTCGTTGGTCTCTTGAGTGGTTTTAGTCGTACTGAACTCAAACACCTATTTGCTATTTCTTATAACTATGAATTCTACATCTCAGTGGGGTCATTACAGCCCTACAGCATGAGATAAATCAAATTGTATGGAATTTGTCTGAAAGATTTCTAAAGACCAAAAGGAGTGCATGTGTCAGGAAGAAAAATAAGGGTGGATGGAATCTATTCACACCTCCAAGATCATGGAAAACTCCCTCTCCTTAAAATAGCTGCCCCTTGTGGCAGGTACTGCTTGCTGCCTTCCCCAAATCCACTTCCTTTCTTTCTTCCTAGCAGCATCCCTGATTTTGTCCATGTAAGCTATGTCTTTAAAAAGACCCATCTCCCGGAGTGCCTTTGTGTTAAGGAACTGTTCCGTATCTTGACTGTGACCTCAGTTATATGAATCTATACAGGTGACAAAATGTCACAGAACTATGTACACAGACATATAAAAAATGAAAAATGAGATGAAAAAGACTGGTGAAAGCTTAATGGGGTTGGTAGTCTAGTTAATTGTAATCTATCAACGTAAATTTCTTAATTTTGATTATGTATTATAGTTATGGAAAATATAACTATTGAGGGAAGTAGTGTAATGGCTACAAGAGAACTCGGTACAATTTTTGCAACTTCTTGTGCTTCTATAATTATTCCCAGATAAAAACTTAAAAAAATAAAGATATTGATCCAGACTTCCTTGCAAATAAGGATGACCCTGTGACTGAACTTTGACCAACGAGATATTAGCAGGATTGCACAGGTGGCGGTCCTGGGTAGGATATTTTATCATACAACTGCACATGTTTTCACCTTTTGCCCTTCTTCCTGCAAGGAACACAGACATGGGGCCAGATATGCAGCTGGTTTCCTGCAAGTACGAAGTAGCAAGTTGCATAAGTAGGTGAAGAAGAAAATTAGAAGGAATTTGGTTTCTTGACTAGACTAGCCCAGGATAGGTTACTTTGGAGTGTTGTTTCATGTGAGAAAAATAATCCCCTTTGATGTTCAAGACCATGTAGTAGAGTTTATGTTCTTTGATGTTGCATGTAATCCTAAATAATACCTTCTTCTTCGTTCCAAATGTAACCTTGGTCACCAAAGGTCTGGGTGCCAATGGACTTTTATTTCATTATACTTAGGAGAACCATGGAGAGTGCCCTGGATGACATTTTAGGAGTCCTGTGTTCTTGTAACAATTGACCCATGAGGTATTGGTGTGCCCTCAAAAAAGGAGTTCCATGTTCTCTAAGATGAGAGGGTTGCATTTAAGAAGACTGGAGGCTCTTGTTTGCACAATTAACGACAAACCTTGAACTAGGGAATGGATAATGATGGAATCTAGGGACATGCTAAATCAGCACCTAACAATCGAAGAGTATTGGTGGAGTAAATAATGTGAGCAATAGATGGATATTGGAAGGAAGGAGGCAGACCAAATCACTTTCCACAATTATTTACTCCTCTTTTCCTTGTAAGAGAATAATCACTCTTGCCTATTCCCATACATCTTGCTGTGCTTCCTGGGAGAAGAGTAGACATCTTGCCTCACTGCCTTGGGTTTGGCCCTATGACATGCTTTGGCCAGTGGAATGTGAGAGGATGTGATGTATGCCGTGTTCACACAGGAACTTTCAGAGGCAACACTAATTTCCGTCAGAATTCTTGACCTTCTGCTGTGCCATGAACGCAAGCGTGGCACACACAGGAGCATCTCTTCCCCTCTAGGTGCCTGCATGAGAAAACACATGTGGCAGACCTATAAACTGGCTGCAGCCAAGCCACAGCTGAGACATAACATGAGCAAGGAATAAACCGTCGTTGTTGTAAGCCACTAAGATTTCAGAGATTCTATTACCGCAGCAAATCTGACTATTACTGAAAGGAACCTACAGGCCTTTGACGAAAAGCAGTCCATGGAGGTAGTTGCAGAAGTGCAAAAGCCATAGTCTAAGGAGGAAATTGTGATTAGAAGCTGGGCAATAGAGTCAGGCACTGAAGAATGGGAACTTGGACTTGGTTTGGTAAATTCTCTAAGTTCTGCCAAATATTTTCTTTTCTATCACATGACTTAATGGCTACCAGCAGGGGCTGTGAAGCCAGATGCAGGCATTCTAATCTCAGCTTCTCCATATGCAAATTGTGTGTCCTTGGTCAAGTTACATAATATCTTCTCTAACTAAGGTAATAAAGAGAACTTAACTCATTGATTGGTATACAGGAGGATTAAATGTATTAATACATAGCACTTTGAACAGTGTTTTGTCTATATTATGCACTCAATAGTTAGTTAATGTGAGAGGGCTTTTTCCCCCCATTATGCTACACTACTCTGCTTTTGGCTAAGACAGTAAGAACACTACCAGAACTGTGAACATAAGCACTGACCAATGGATGAAGGTCTTGAAGGAATTAGATAGAGCAAGACAAATAAAAGTCAGAAGAATGAGTCCAATGAGAAATGCTTTCTCTCTCATCTCTATCTATGTATCTATGTATCTATCTATCTGTCTGTCTGTCTATCTATCTAATCTTCCCTTCTATTTCCTTGCAGATTGGTCTCCAAAGAAAAATGTTTATCAAAGGAAAAGGCACACTTTAAAATGGCTTTGCTTTTTAGCTGAATTGCTATTATTTTTTTTACCAGAAAACTTTAAGCATACACAAAACTGAAGAGAAATGTGCTAGAGCCCCCATATATCTGGCATGTAAGTATAATCATCATCAAATCATGACCATTCTTGCTTCATCAATGCCCTCCGTTCCCCTGCCCCACTAGATTATTAAGAAAATCCCAGATGTCATAGCATTTGGTTGAAGAACTTTGAAAAGTCGTTTGCAATTAATCTTTTTCTAATAAAGGATAGCATGTTTACACTCTTAGAATATTCTCATTATGAGTTACATAGTATCAGAAAATTAGAGTATAATAATTAACTGGTGGGTGGTATATCAGCTTGTTAAAATAGAAACTGTGGGCTGTGATCATGGGCTAAAGCCAAGAGACTGCCACACTTGCTTCCCACATGGCTTCAGGGCACTTCTTTTTGGAGTGCAGTGGTATGAGAGAGACTTTTAAGAGTGGCACTTTACAAAACCTTAAGAACAAATTGATGCAAAATATCAGTTCACTTTGTTTCAATATATATTTAAAGACCACCAAGAAGGCAATATGCTTTCATATTTAGGAAAATAGGTGAGTCCAAGACAGGCTCTGCCTGTATAGTGTAGTGAGTATTAGACGTATGTGTAGCTAATTATACCCCAAGGCAGTTTGAAGACGTTAGTGTAGAATTCCAAACCAAAGGCTCTATCATCACAGAGGGAGTGTGAGTAACTTTATATTTGGGGAGATGAGGCAAAGAGAGACAGTTTCATAGAGGAAGCAATTTTAAATCTAGCTTTTAAAGAATAAGTAGCATTTTGACAGGTGGACTAGGAGGTGGGTGGGCAACAGCCAAAAAAAAAGCAAGAGAGAAAGAAAGATGCTTTAAAAGGTATGAAACTATATACATGTTAATCTAGAAATCAGTGACATTTAGGACCCCAATTCTGGAACCTTCTTTCCGGTGTTACACAAGTCCAAGCAGTGTTCTAGAAACTTGCTTTTTTAATGGATGTCATTTGTTGGCATAAAAAATTTTCAGCATACAGATGAAATTTAATGGGTAAATCAAATAATGTAAACTTTTTATTCATTTTAAATATTCCTATAAAACTGGAGTTGGCAAACTATAGCCCTCGGACCAAATCTGTCCACTGCCTGTTTTGTAAATAAAGTTTAATTGAAACACAACTGCACCCATTCATTTAGTATTGTCTATAGTGTTATGGTGCTACAATGGTAGAGTTGGGTAGCTGCAAGAGACCATCTGGCCTGTCAAGCCTAACAGATTTACTCAGGGTCGGGACCAGAAGTGTAACCATGGGCAAACTAGCAGCAGTTTGAACTGATCCCATCTTATCAACAGTCATTAAGAGTCGCTTTTCAGGAACTGAGAGCCAATCCCTTGTCCAATTCAGACTGGTTGAGACCATCAACCCATCAACTGGGCCTGTGCAAATGCCCGATGGGTGACCCCTTTGACATCATGGGCCTGAAAACTCCACCCTCAGATGATGCTATTGCCACCATTTTGTGAACATGCATCCTGTGAAGAGCCATGAAACTTGACTACACTTGCGCAGGTCATCAATTACCTCTCTTCTCCTTTCCTCCAATCATCTATCTCCACACTTCAAACCACCTGCCCTTTTATCCCATAAATTTTGCCCCAAGCCCTGGTTTGAGGAGACAGATGAGAGTGTTGCCTCCTGTCTCCTTGTTCATCAACCCTGAAATAAAGCTTTTTCTTTTCTCAAAAGCTGGTGCCATAATAATTGTGTTTTTTAACGCACATCGGGCAGGCACTCCCTCTTTGTGTGGCAGCAGGGTGAGGTGAACAAGGTGCCTAGGGTGCAAAATGTAAGTAGGCACTCATTCTCAGGGTCTCCTGCACGACCCTGAGAATGAGAGCTTCCCTAAATTTCGTGCCTCAGATGCCTCACTTGCCCCAGTGCTGGCCTTGTATTTACCACCTGGCTCTCTAGTTTTTCCAACTCCTGTTATAAAATAAAAGGTTTTGTAGGAGATTATATTCTGAAATTATTTAACAGTTTTCCTGAGATGAAATGAAGTCTGTTCATTCTTCAGTGGACAAGAAGAGTGGGAAGTGATGGATTTAACATTCATTAATTTATAATAATATTCACTGAATGGTACCACCCCAAAATATGCCACTTTGGCATAAGGCAAATTGAGCTAAAGGCAATTGAAATCCAGTAGACACAGGAAAACTCTTTACCTCCCTCTAACTACTTAAAAATAAAGTATATATTTCCCCTTTTGTAAAGGAAATTTACATTTTAAAAGAAATTTCCATTTGTAGATACGTCTCTGTAGAAGAAGAGAGACAACTCATCACCTCAGAGACTCTAATCTGTGTGACAGGACAACGTTTCTTTATCACACATTTCTTCCTCACCTTCCCCTACGTCGTCTCCCCTGCCCCAAAGACCAAAACCTCTTTTTCTTTGTTCAGCCTAAAACAGTATAAAGCCTCAATCATCCGGCTGCCTCCTGGAGCCATTTTCCTTTGTGGAGTTTGGTGAGTACATATATAATTGAAACTGTTTCTCTTGTTAATCTGTCTTTCATCAGTTTAATTTGTGGGCCTCAGCCATTGAACTTGGAAGGCAGAGGGGGAAAGAATCCACCTCCCCCCATCACTAAATGAAAACTCTACTCCACCATTTCTGCAAAATAGCCTAGAGCTAGGACTGTTGACTGTAGCATGGGTGATTCAGTCAAGTAGGATTCATTTCTTGATCTTTTCCTTTTTTTGTTTATTTCATATGATATTTTCTTTTCCAGATATTTCCCCAAGTTGCTTGCTTTATTATAAACTTCAGGTTATATGGGCAGACTGCTTTGTATTTTATGCATTTGGAACCAGTGCATGCATTGAGTTTAATAAAATTCCTCTCATAAGATGAAAATAATATAAAATATATTTTTACAAATTTACAGAACCAGACAATAGGAGATTGGCCAGAATAAGCGAAAGCTCAAATGGAATGTGAATGACTCTTGCCCCTTCATTCTCTAGTGATTTTTCATCCACTCCTGCAGGCTACTCTGAAGAGCACTCTGAATATGCCCCAGTTTCCAGTGCTTCTAATGGAGCATTTTCCCATGAGTCCTATTGTCACTTCGGTGAGGGCATTCCTTTCAGAGAAAATTGCTTTAGAATAATGTTTCATGTGAGTTTTTACCCATCTTCTTGTAGCTTTTACCATAGAAAATATTTCAAGTTGTATAGTTTGAGGGCATCACATGGCTAGTGCTATAAACAATGAACTGAACCAGGGACCCAGATATAATGAGAATATGTTGTGAGACTTTGACATCCTTTTTTAGAAGAATATACAGATGCTTAGTTAAGAAATTAAAATTGTTGTGTATTTTGAAACCTATGGAATAGATATAAGATATTATGTTATAAAAAAATTCATTGAGTAAACATTAGATTCTGATGAAATAATGCAAGTAGTAGGAAAATGCAAGGATGCTTTTGGGGTTTTCAAAGCATTCCAGAGTGAAAATATATTTTTTAACTGCTGCATAAAAAAGTAAATATCAAGTAGAGGTAAATAGAATAATTGTTATGATGCTCCAGGTAAAGTTAGAGATCATAAATTTTTAATGGATCTAATCAAAATGGATTACTTGAAATTATTAGTATTCCATATGCAAGAGTGGAAAATTGAACGTATAACATTTACCCAAGGTCAAAATAAAAAGCTTAGAAAAGGTGGTGGTATGATCATCTTAGAGAACTAAGAAGGCAAAGCACAGAGAAATCAAAGGGTGGTTGAAAATAATAAAATACATACTGATGTGTGCCTTGTCACTATTCCCAGCATATTCTTACAGCTCAGAAATCCTGCTAACCAAGGTCCCTGGAAATCTAAATTAGGGGGACAAATGACTGGATATTGTTTACACATCCCCTATGCTCAGGAAGAAAACCACCCTTCCCACACTCTCCAAAGTGCCCCGACTCCATCCTCGATCAAGTGGTACACAATAGGCTGCATATGGAGTGTTTAGCCCTTCCTCAAAAGAACCTGGCATAACTCTCAGTAGGAGACAGGATATCAGAATAAATAGGTCATTGTTCCGTTCCATTAGAGCGATTCTGGTGTTCCTGTTGCTTGACAAAGACACAAGTGCCAGGAAGCGAGGTTGATTGTTTCATAGAGCTCACATTATAAAGTTCTCCTCAGTTGCTTCTTTTGAGGAGCTCCTCTGCTACAAACTCATCTGGGAAAGAGCTCTTGATCACATTTCCATGGGGAGATGGCTTTTTCTTTTATTCTACTTCTCCTGTTCACCGTCTTTTATTAATTACTCAGTAGTTCCATTTGCTATGCATTTTGAAAGTGGAAAAGTGAGCAAGCAGCCTCAGATCTGGCTTGGGGAAGATCTTGTATTTACCCGTGGAGTGAGAAAGGCTTGTGATCAGCACCATAGACCTGTAGAAGTCAGGTCATGGGCTGGTGATAGTTCTTCTTTTCATAGTAATGAGGACACATTTTAGTCACTCTTCTTTGTGTGATTTGATCTGGGAGCCAACCAGATTTAGAAATTTTGGAAAGGTGCATATATTAGTTTGCTAGGGCTGGCTTAAACAGCAGAAATGTGTCTGAAGACCAGAAGTCCAAGATCAAGGTGTCAGCAGGTTTGGTTTCTTCTAAGCCCTCTTTCCTTGGCTTGTAGATGGCCGCCTTCTCACTGTGTCCTCACATGGTCTTCCCTTCCTCTGTGTCTGTGTCCTAATCTCTTCTTCTTTTAAGGACACCAGTCACATTGGATCGGGACTCACCCTCATGCCCTCATTTAACCTTAATTACCTCTTTAAAGGCTCAATCTCTAAGCACAATCACATTCTAAGGTATGGAGGGCTAGGACCCTGAAGGGGTTCAGAGCAGTCTTCCCTAAGATGTGCCACTTTGGCATGTGGAATATTTTGACCTAAAGGCAATCATGACCCTGTGGGCTCAAGAAAAACTGCCTCTCCCTTAAGGAATTTAAATTTGGGGCCTTGCCCATAATAAGAGCTATTACCAGAAATAAATTTTTATGACTTATCTGTATGGCAGGGCAAGCCTCTAATTACTGCACATCTGCTCTTGTTATCGTCCTGCGAACTCCCCTCGTCTTCTCTGAAGCCTCAGGCCCCTATCCCATTCTTTAGCTCAAGCTGAGTTCTATACTTCATTTTGCCTTTTTGTCTCTGACTCGCTCATGTATGTGAGGTCTCTGACCGTCTCATGTATGTGGGGTTCCTGTATGTACAAAATTAAATTTTATATTTTCCTGTTAATCTGTCTCATGTCAATTTAATTTTTAGACCAGCCAGAAGAACCCAGAAGGGTTCTAGGAGGAAAATTTCTTCTTCTTCCAACAACTCCAACAGACAAATTTTGGGGACACAGTTTTGCCCATAACAATGCCTTTTTCTCTTCTTGCTGGCAGAAAATCCCCTTCTGGCTCATGATTAGACAAACGTATCTTGTTTATAAATCTCACCTATGCTCCTGAGGGCCCATCTCATCCAAGAGAAAAGTCTTTCGGGGCCGGACCCATGGCCAAGTGATTGGGTTCGTGTGCTCCGCTTCTGGGGCCCAGGGTTTTCCTGTTTGGATCCTGGGTGCAGACATGGCACCGATCATCAGGCCACATAGCACAACCAGAAGGACCTACGACTAGAATATACAACTGTGTACTGGGGGGCTTTGGGGAGAAGAAGAAGTAGAAAAAAAAAAAAGAAGATTGGCAACAGATGTTAGCTCAGGTGCCAATCTTTAAAAAAAAACAAAAAGACAAAAGTCTTTTGACTGCCCAGCTTAACTTAGAAGCCAGAGGTTTCTTTCCTCCTGAGCTATAGGCTCTAAAATGGAGTTTTTCTGAGTTTCCCCAGAAAGGGGTTGGGGGCTAAGGGGTGGCTCTCTGTCTCAAGTGCCAGTGAGAACAGACAATTTTAATTTTAAAAATTGAAAAAGTTGGCATATAATTTGCAGTATTAGTGTATTTTATTTTTTTGACATAATTATTTTCTACTTCCCCCTGCCTATATAACTTTCCCCTTTTCATCTTTCTTTTGATGGCAATTAAAAAAATATTTAATTTCACTTCTATCTTTTATTATGTCACCTCAATCTAATTAAGCCAGCAACTTTTAGCAAGATTTATTTCTGTTAATATTAAGTTTATTAAAATTTGCCTTCATTTTGCTGATGACTACTAGTGTCCTTTGAATGCTAAAAAGGATTAAAATATCCCTTTCATGTGTACATATAAATGTTAATTTAATTTTTCATTAACCCTAAGAATTTTATTTAAAAATATTAAGTACATAAATTTGAAAAGAATTTAGAATATAGACAACTGAAAGTATAACATGACAGCAAACACATAGCAGCAAAGTGTCTGAGATAAAATTATCACTCGGGATTAAGCCAGATCTGGTGGAAGCCAGATAGAATAAGTTCTTATTCTTTTACGAAGGCACACAGCTTTCTCTCTCCCAAGGCTGGACATAGTGGCTGGAGAAGTCACCTTCCACCATCAGACTGAGATGGCTCTGTGTAGGATCTATCCGGAAGGGAAATAGTGATGTAGCCAAGAGGTGAGTTGAGAAATGTGGGCCAATTCTTCCCAATTACTTGTTGAAATGTGGCAATCTCTGTAAAACATAGATGTAATAACTGGATAAAAATCAATGCCACATGGTGGACAGCACATGCTACGCTTTAAAACTCTTAAAGACACAATCATCTTTTCCTCTCACAATTGTTCGGTGACAGCAGAGAGTGTGTCCCCTGGGTTCTAAGCTATAAGGAGCTCGCCCAGGTGTTTGATTTCCACTTGAGATGAGGAAACTGAAACTCAGTAAAAAGAAGAAAATAATGTCCTCATCTGTTAGTCAGAAAGTTCATTGAAAAGATCATGTTTTGGTGGCAGATTTGTGGGATATACTTACTTTAGTCATAGATGGAGTTGACATAATTTTTTATTGCATTAACACAACAGACACTTAAGAAACGTAAATAAATCCAGGGCTATAAAAATCTTCTTTTCATTTTTCAGATTTTCTGAAAAGTTCTTTTCGTAGAGAGCCACTTTTGTTCTGCTATTCCTTTGTCTACTTTTATAAAATGTAACACTTTCACTGTGTCCAAAAATTTGGACGCTTAAGAATTATATGTCTAAACAAAATTTCAATCATGCTAAATATGTTTATTCTTACAAATATGGTGTTTGTAAGGATTTCTCAATTTCTAAATGAATTTTTCAGGCTTAACCTGAATGATTTATTTTTTCTTAAAAATTTGTGATGTTTATCTTTGGACCAAACTGACTAAAAAAGTCTTTGGGGAGAAGGTGCTATCTCTTGATACTTTCTGTTCTTTTATTGACTGCCTTTTGCTGAGTTAATTAATCAAATAAGTGACTGGAAGAAAAGCATTTCAGAAACGGGACACAAGATAAGTATGTTTTAAAGGATGAGAGGTAGTGAGAGGTACAGAGTGTAGTGTCTCCAAACTGGTGAGTCTCCTATGTAATTAGAGACATCTTCAAGCAACAATCAACCAATGTCACTTATGGAAAAATTCCCCAGCATTCTTCCTTGTTCTAAAGATAATCGGAAAGCTATCTGGCTTAGAACCTGTAACGTCCAGTGTTGCAACTGTTAGCTATATGTGGTTATTTAAACATAAATTTAAATTAAGTAAAAATGAACAAAATAAAAAATTCAGTTCCTCAGTTGCATTAGCTACATTTCAAGGACTCAGGAGCCCTAGATGGCTAGGGGCTACCACATGAGTAGTGCGGATATGGAACATTTCCATCATCACAGCTCTGGCATTGTGGGGAAAGGAAAGAATTTCATCAGAAGGTAAATACATGCTAAAAGAGTTGCTGGACAGGCATTGAAAACAATCTGTGACTGCTTCAAATTTGACCTTGGCCAAGGACTGAGATTTTATGAAACATGGACTTCTCTGCCCCTCCAGAATGCTAAGGATTGAACACAACACAACCAGACTTCTGAAATTAGTTATTTCCTTTTCCATCACTACCCGAGCTCAACACTGGAGCCTCCTTGCAATGGGACTGTGCTATTATTACCTTTCATTTAATAAGTCACTTTTTGGTATTTCTTTATGAGGTGTCAACTGAGTCCACCTAGTCTCAAATTACATTCTATAGTTGATCCCCACTAAATTTTAATCAAATACGTAAAATAGTGTATTTCCCATATTCTCCAGAAGAAATTTCTTTCCACCAAACTCTGAACATCATTTGGGTTAACATTTAGTGTATTACATATCACGGCATTTTAATTTTAATGCTGAAGTCTTTTGATCATGTTCTTAAAGTAAATGGAAAATAGGTCATAGGATCCATGAGTCTTATTTTGCTTTGTTTTACTATTCTAGCACATTCTTAATTTTCATATGCAACCACCATTAACACTACACTTTAATTGAATCTCACTTTTACTTCCCTTTTTATGCTCAGTATTAGTGATCTAAAAGAATCTCTTTGAATTCATCTGTCCTGGCATCCAAAAGTAGGACATTTTGGCTCTCATAATAATTGCATATATAAGAGATGAAATCATCTGTTGGTTTTAAATGCTTTTAAGTTGAAAATAATTTCCATATGGTTGAATTAAGCATGATCTCCATACTCATAAAGATCCATATGGCTGAAATTATATATACATGCCTTTAGGTAAAATAGAGAAAGATGAAAATTTTACCACCAACAACATGTAAATTAGCAAGGACGGATAGCTTTTCCAGAGCGTCTAAAATCAAATTGCCCATAACAAAGGTGTTACAATCAAGATTTGGCTTTAAAATAAAAAGATTTATAATTTATTAGCACTTACTACATGCCAGACACTGTATTAAGTGCTTTGTCCATATTATCAAATTAGGGGTTGGCAAACTTTCTCTGTAAAGAGCTAAACAGTAAACATTTTAGACTGTGGACTGTACAGTCTTTGTCACAACTACTCGGCTCTGCCGTTGTAGCACTGAACTAGCTGGAGATAATACTGAAAGAACGGTAGTGGCTGTTTCAATGCAAATGTTTACAAAAACAGGCAGTGGGCCCAATTTGGCCCTTTGGGCTCCAGTTTCCCAAACTTTCATCTAAATGAATCCTCATAAATAGCTGATGGCTACCTACCAGAGACATACCTCCAAGCCATCGAAGATTGCTTGCTGGTCAGGTAGGATCCACCCTTGCAAACAGCCTCTGCTTCCACATCCTTAGGCATCTCAGAATTACTCCTCATCCTGGCTCCCCTTGAAGCGCTAAGCATGGGCTAAAGCCTGTGGTCCAGGACCACAGTCTATGAAATGATCAGGTCTCAACTACTATACTTGGATTTAGGACACTGATTTACCAACGCAAAAGACTTATCTCCAGAAATCATTTGAGAAAACACTTTTCCTAAAGAATTAACAGTTGTTAAGACTCAGGAACAGGGAATTCTACCATGGTACTCATGTCTCATCTTCAGCTACCCATAATAATGTGGGCCTCTCTGGCCAGCTCTTCTCTCATACAGTTTTGCAGTGTGCTTCCTTCCTACCCTCCTGACCTTGACCTTAGGCTTTCTGTTGTGACCCGTGGAACCTCATTCCATTGGAAATAAACTCTTCTTTATGCACAGACTCTCCATAGAATCCCTTTACTACTTGTTCTGTCTTCACTATACTTCCTATTTCCATATTAGTCTTTCCCAGCATGTGTGAGGAGATAGCTACCCCTGCCCTCAGCCCGCAGAGTGGTCATATAGGGTCTGTCACAGCTAGAGCCTCTGGGATATTGCCTTTACCAGCCACATCCTCTTACTCACTTAGGTCACAATAAGAAAAGGAAAGCGGAGCCGGTGCTATCTCATTCACTCTCTTGTCTTTAACCATCTACTATACAGATGACTCTCAAGTCTGTATTACTAGCCGGAATTAACCTTCTGAGCTTCTCAAATTTAAATACAACTTTTAAGATACATTTTCCATTTGGTTGTCCCACAGGTGTCTCAAGCTTAACATGCTCAAGATGAATCCATGGTCTTTCTTACAAACTAGTTTTTCCTTCGATTGGTGAATGAAACTATTATTTATCCTTTCCCGCAAACCAGAAACCTGGGGCACTCCTTGACACTTCCCTTTATATGAAGCTGGTCCTATAAGGTCTAGCTTTCTGACGTCTCCAATAGCAATTTCCAAATGGTGGTGGCTTTCTGATATCTCCGATAGCTATTTCAAATGATTCTAAATAGTTGTTCCCTAAAATCACCTTTGTCGGGTCCAGCCTCATGGCCGAGTGGTTAAGTTCATGGGCTTCGCTTTGGCTGCCCAGGGTTTCAGCGATTCGGATTCTGGACGCAGACCTAGCACCGTTCATCAAGCCATGCTGAGGCGGTGTCCCACATAGCAGAACTAGAAGGACCTGTAACTAGAATATACAACTATATACTGGGGGGCCTTGGGGAGAAGAAGAAGAAAAAAAAAAAGAAAGCAGGTAAATCTGTGTCTCAAGGCATCATCCACAAAGGAATTAAAATCAAGGATAAAGTTTATTAAACTTGTATTACCGTCTAGGTCCAAGAGCTCTCTATAGATTAACTCATTTAATCTTCTAAACAACTCTGACATAGTATTATTATCCTTACTGTGCAGATTGAGAACTTGAGGCACAGAAGGACTAAGTTGAATATCTCAATGTTGCCCACTAACATATATTAGAGTCAGGGTTTAACTCCAAGCAATTTTTAAAAAAAAAATTTTTACTGAGGTTGTCATAGTTTACAACATTGTGATATTTCGGTTGTGCATTATTATTTGTCAGTCATCTTATAGGTGCGCCCCTTCACCCTTTGTGCCCTAACCCCGCCCTCTTCCCCCTGGTAACCACTGATCTGTTCTCTTTGTCCATGTGTTTGTTCGTCTTCCACGTATGAGTGGAATCATACAGAGTTTGTCTTTCTTCATCTGGCTTATTTCGCTTAACGTAATACCCTCAAGGTCCATCCATGTTGTTGTGAATGGGATGATTTTATCATTGTTTATGGCTGTAACTCCAAGCAATTTAATTGCAGAGCCTACCTTACTATGCAATATGTTAGCCACCATTGCCACAGGGGGCTGATTCTAACAACCCCAAAGATTATCCAGGGCTCCATCTTTCTTTCTCATATCTGTTATCAGAAACAGAGGCCTGTGCTGTTTCCATCTTTCCCAAGATTGCTTCAGTAAAAGTGGGGGAAGGGAGCTGTTTTATGATTCATTCATTAACTCCTGAGTCATTAGAGGTATGAGCTCATTTCTGGTGGACTCGGATACTTTATATAATTCTAGGAAACATCCAACACTAACTATAAAGTCCTCTTATAGTTAATACCCACTATGAAATGCCAATTCATCTGTAGTGTATTAACTCCAAGCTTCTAAATATTTTTAGTTGAACTTTTACTTTCTCAGGGTGAACTAAATCACAGCCACCAACATTTATTGGAAATTTCCTCAGCCCATAGCAAAGTGTAACACATGCGTTTCAACTGAGTGAAAAGAGGGAATTTTCTTTGTGTAAATGCTCAGAGAGCCAGAAATATTTTAATCAAATCTTGGGGTTCCGTAACCTTTCTATTGTGGTTATGCCTGAGCATGCATAAGCAAACAAGATTAGGGGCAAAGGAAAGAGAATTAAAATTGTGGGACATTTTCTAAATTCCTTCCTCAATAATTCTTTGGAAATGCACAGAGCCTATTATTTTCTGCTATGCCCACTGATGTGCCAAGTCACAGAATGTTAGTAGACCAGTTCTTGGTGTCAAAATTTGAAATTCTATCCAATTAATTGGTTACAGCACTATAAGAATTACTTCACATGGCAGTTCTGTGCAGAAGCACTTTGAATATACTGGCAGGGGTACCTTCTTAGCTGTTATTTCAGTGATGTCTTTTGTTGAATGCTTATCTAGTTGTTAAATAATTGGAATATATTTGATTTGTTATAACTAGCCTTATTCCAGAAAGGATTTAAAGCAACTTATTAAGATACATATAAAATAGCAAATACATGAGAAAAATGAGTCAGGAAAGTCCAGTATAAGCAGAGATGAGTCAGGACACAAAAAACACACTATGAAGTCATGCATATTTGAAAGAGGTGTGCCAAAAACTTGGTTCTAAGTTGCTGCTAGCCAATGAGAGGAAGGAAACATTACAGGTGGGTGATTCACACCATTTATAATGCTAAAACCATCTAGTTGCTCAAGAGATGAACAATTCTATCTGATTCTGAGAACAGAATTTTCTCCCCTGAGTCTTTATAGAGAGGATACCATGTAACGTAACATTATAAACATCATCTCACCAGTAAATGTAGGCACAAATTGTACAGAGGAGTTTCATACAATACACCACAGTATTGGCTTCTGGTATCTGGCCAAAGTACAATTAAGTAAAAGGAGAGTTTCTGGGGCCCATGTGATGGACCATAAGCCCACGACTCCCTAATGATCTGGCTCAAACTAGAGTAGATTAAAGAATTTTTAATAGCAGTTCTCTAAAGTTAATATCCATAAGAATAATAAAATATAAAAGATGGATTGCTGTGCTTCTACCCCAGAAATTCTGATTTAGTTCATCTGGGGTGGGCACCTTAAATCTCTATTTTTAACCTTCACCCTTCCTCTCTTGATGTGATTCCAGTGTAGAAGGTAGGCGAACCATAATGGAGGGGACAGGGACCAAAAGGAACAAGCAGCATTATTTGATGTAAATTTATGAAACATCTGGGGATATCAGCAATAAATTATCATTTCAGTTTGAGAATAATTAATTTGTAACCATTCTTTTTGGAGGAGCGTTGATGGAAACTTAGTGGCCTACCCTACTATAGCAGATGTTTTACTAGAAAATGGACTTGTATTTTTCCTCTTTTTCACAAAGTGAAAATGCTTGCTGTACCAACAAAAAAAAAAGGATGTGGATAGGAAGGAAATCACTCAGAATCACTGAGTGTGGATTTCTTGAAGGTGATATTCCTTAGATGTGTGAGTGTGGGAAGAGGTTTTATTGGAATCACCTATATGGGATGTTGACCACTTTTCAGAAAATTGTGGCCTCGTATAGTGGATGCTATGGTGTGACATCTAGATTCCCACTTCAGGACTGAGACACTTGATCACCCAGCTGCCAGAATTTTCTCCTTCTAATGACTTGTGGATAAGTCTCTCTGCCAGAGTTATCCTCTTCAAGCAAGTTTACACCCTTGGGGCAACCAGCATTCCACGGCCAGCTGGTGCAGAGGTACAGGGCCTGGACAACTCTGAAGGGCTATACAGCTCCACAGCTTCCCCTGGGATTGGCTGAGGTCCTTGTTGGACCTGCACCACAGTCCAGCTTCTTCCTTCACCCAATCCTTTGTTCCTCACCCCTTGCAGATGTGGATCCCTAGGGGTTTCCTCCAGAACCATCTCAGAGTCTGCTTCCTGGAGAACCTGACTCAAGCCACTTGGGTACAAATCTTCTGATCCTCACCTCACTGGTATTGTCCATGTTACTTTGTAATTGAATTTTAGTTACCAATCCACTACTTATTTCTGTATGTTTTTTCTTTTTCTCCTGCTCTGTCCTTGATATTTAAGGGTTCCCTACTGGGTATCTCTTTTTTCCTTCCTCACTGATTCTTATTAAGATGCATCTGCTTTTACCTTTGTTTTTTCTCTCTGTGAACGTGACCCCAAACACACACATACACATACAAAGCACCAAGGTTTCTGTGATCCAAGTCATTTGAGAAACTCTGAGTTAAACAAATCTAAGTTGCTGCAGGGGTTCTCAGAGTCCTTAAAGTGCTTACATAACATACAATTAATCATTTCAAAGTGTACAATTCAGTGGCATTTAGTACATGGACAGTGTTGCGCAACCACCACCTCTATCTAGTTCCACAGCATTTTAATCACTCCAAAAGGAAATCCTGTACCCAGTAAGCGGTCACTTCCCATTGCCCCTCCTCCTGGCCCCTAGTAACCGCTACACTGCTTTCTGTCTCTACGGATTGACCCATTCTGGATCTTTCATATAGATGTAATCATATAACATAATACATGACCTTCTGGGTCTCACTTCTTTCATTTAGGTTCAATCAGGTTGTAGCGTGCATCAGTACTTCATTCCCTTTCATGGCTAAATAATATGGATATACCACTTTTGTCTATCTATTCATCAGTTGATGGACATTTGGGCAGATTTCAACTTTTGGCTATTGTGAATAGTGCTGCTATGAACATTTTGTGTACAAATTTTTGTTTGAATACTTATTTTCATTTCTTTTGGGTATATACCTAGAAGTGAAATTGCTGAATCAGAGAACTCTACGTTTAATTTTTTGAGGAACTTAAACTCTTTTTAAAAAGCATGTTGATGCTAGCATACTTACGAATAATGAGCTTTGAGAAGCTTTCCGTACTAATTCACTTTAAGATGTTAATGGCTAATTAAGAGTTTACAGATTTTAACTTTAAAATTATCTGATGCGTCAGAAAACTTTAACCAAAAGCCTTGAATTTGCAATAATGGCATCTTAGGGCCCAGATTTACAAAAGGGAGATATTTTTGAGAAAATATGTCTTTTAGCAGTCCTGCTCACATCATGCCACGTGGAGGACTCCTTATTCCTCCTCTGTTTTGTAATACTTTTCCTTTTACTCACTTTTAAAGTGAGTCTGATGGTCAGTTGAGGACGATGTGAATAACATCTGTATCATAAACTCTTGTTAAAGCTCTACTGAATGTGAGGTGACTGTTCTGAGTGACTAATTCAGCCTGGAAGTAGAGTTATTAAAACTGAATAGAAATAAAAGAATAAGAAATTTAATTTAAATTTATTTCTGAGCTCAATTTGTCTTTATCTTATCTTTATTTTGAAAAAAATTTATAGAAGGAGAGAAAACAGTTTTGGGTTTATATTTTTCTGTAGTGTTTAGATGTTGATAGAAATATATTCCTTTAGTCTTTGGGCACTTTAGGGTAACAAAAATGATACATGAAAATTAGCTCTAATAGCATTTGTGTTGTTATTTAAATAATTTTATGATATATAACATAACGTGCATTATTTGTTATAAATAATATGTGGCTGTTGTATGTAATATGTGCATATTACATGTAATACACTCTATTGCACATGCTATTTTCGTATATATCATATTGGGACATAATATATATGGTATATATTTTATATATAAATATATTTTTTTAAATCTCCAAGAATATTTTTGCTTATTTAGAGGTTAATCAAAAGTGATAACAGTTTTTTAAAAATTTAAAAATTTTAAATACCACATAGAAACTAGTTAATTCATTTTGATGTAGCATTTTCTACTTAATAAAGCCCAGTCTGTGTAAAGATCACATCAGCTATCTCACTATTACTGCAGACTGGGCAGCTATGGAAGACTTCTTGTTCTACTTTGAACATGTAGAAATGCCGAATAAATAATTTTTTCCCTAATGATGTATAGTCAGTATGCGTGAAGTCTTTCAACTACATAATCAAAACTAAGAATGGCAGGGGGCCGGCCCGGTGGCGCAGCGGTTAAGTTTGCACGTTCTGCTTCAGTGGCCCGGGGTTTGCCAGTTCAGATCCCGGGTGCGGACATGACACTGCTTGGCAGCCCATGCTGTGGTGGGCGTCCCACATGTAAAGTAGAGGAAGATGGGCACGGACTTTAGGTCAGGACCAGTCTTCTTCAGCAAAAAGGAGGCCGATTGGCAGCAGATGTTAGCTCAGGGCTAATCTTCCTCAAAAAACCCCCAAAAAACCTAAGAATGGCAAATCTTCAGATACCAAAACTTAAGAGAGAACTCAAAGGAAGAGTGTGAGAGGGAGTTGAAGCCTCACCGCCCAGGTGCCTGTAGGGGATGGTGTTCTCATGCCCTCAGAGGGACGGGGTCATACACTATGATCCAGAAATGACGTTGAAAGCACTGATGAACCGTGCCTAGGAAACCTGCCCCTGAGCCCATTATGTGGCAGTCACTAGTGATTCCCTTATTTGTACAATTCTTACTTTGCAAATATATCTTATATATTTAATCTCACATTTATAGATATTTTTTATTGGAATTTTCCCCCAATATTCCACTATATTCTAGTATAGTACTGCACATTTGAATCAGTGATAACAGCAAATGTAAATGAATTAAATTTTCCTATTAAATGACAAAGATTGGGGGCTGGCCCCGTGGCCGAGCGGTTAAGTTCGCGCGCTCCGCTGCAGGCGGCCCAGTGTTTCGTCGGTTCGAATCCTGGGCGCGGACATGGCACTGCTCCTCAGACCACGCTGAGGCAGCGTCCCACATGCCACAACTAGAGGAACCCACAACGAAGAATACACAACTATGTACCGGGGGGCTTTGGGGAGAAAAAGGAAAAAATAAAATCTTAAAAAAAAAAAAAAAAAAAAAAAAAATGACAAAGATTGCATTAAACACACACAATTTACCGTGAATCAACTATATCAGTGAATCAACATAGACAGTTCTTTACACCATATTGTTAAAAATGAGTGAATGACAGCTGCATGCATCAGCATACATCAATCTCTAAAACAGAATGCATTTTGTATAACTTCATTTATACTAAGTGCAGAAGCAAGCAGAAGTAATTAATGTGTTTGTAGAAGTTTTGTCATATATGATGCAAGTTTTGAGAAAAAGTAAGAGAATTTTTAATGTAAAATTCATGGTAGTTGTTACCTCCAGAGGAAAGGGAGTGGGTAAGATCAGTTGGGTGCACATAGGCAGCTTCTAAAGGATGGTCATATTGAAATTCAATAAGTTGGATGGTGGGCACATGAGTGCTCACTTCATTGATTTTCTTTAACTTTACTAACATGCATAATAAATAATAAATAAAAAAGAGTAGAAAAGGCAAATTACAGATTGATACACAGAGTATGATGCCATTTATATAAATTTTAATAGTACAACAATTTACTTTATATTGTTATTGGGTAAATAGATACGTAAAAAATATATATATTTAAAAATGCACTGCAAATATCAGTGCCAAATTCAGGATAGTGGTTGCTTTAGGAATGGGGGTTTGGAAATGAGACTAGAAAGTAGATAAAAAGGGGACTTGAACAGCTTCTGTAATGTTTCAAACTTAAAAGAAATTTTGAAAAATGACGTCATGATGCCAGCCTGGTGGCATAGTGGTTAAGTTCTTGCACTCAACTTCAGCAGCCTATGGTTAGCAGAATCCTGGGCACAGACCTACACATCTCTTGTCAAGCCATGCTGTGGTGGTGTCCCGCAAACAAAATACAGGGAGATTGCCACAGATGTTAGCTCAGGGATAATCTTCCTTGTCAAAAAAAAGAAATAAAAAAGATCTCATAAGAAATAGTTCATGAAATGGTGAAATGAAGACTAGCGCTCAAAACAGTTCAATGCTGTGGAGAATTCCTTTTGTGCCAATTCCCAAAGTAGTTGAACCATCAAACTATGTAACGTGATTGAGTTTTCGCCAATATATCAGAGTCCATATTGCCAGTATAGACAACATCCAAAGAAAATTTAATGAGGAAGGAGCACTGAGAGAAAAAACTGCATCCCTAGAGGAGGTCAAATCAGCAGCATAAGTTCTCTCTCAGGTTTTGGTATATAGATACATAATCAGAGCAGATATTTAGCCAGCACCCATTACAATGAGCAGATGAGCAGACCACGGAAGGTCATTTTGTGTTACCTGGACAATGAGTCAGCTGTGTCTGCTCTATCCCCTTCTCCCAGGGGGAGGACTTGAACCCAAGCTCAGATTCTTATGGGACCAGGGCCCTCCCTTGCCAGGGTGGAATAGAATATTCCCTTGTCCCCAAGGTCTCTAGGTTCTGGATGGTCAACATTCCTAGACAACAGCTGCCACCTGAAATTCAGAATGCCTGGCTCTGAGAAGCCTGTGTGTTCCCCATGGACCAAGTTGCTTTCTCAGCAGCTTGTCTACACTGTAGAGACCTGCAGGCGGAAGAGACTCGTGTGCTGAAATGCAGACCTGCCTTTCAGGCCCAGCAGTGACCTGGCCTGGCCTCTTATGGGGTAACTTGAGGATTAAGTGGACCCGAGCTGACATTGTCTTGTGTCAATTTTTCCAGTAATGGCTATTCCTTAACCTATACTGTATGTATTGTAGAACGTGTCTTGAACTCTAGAATATAACACGTGGAGACCTGGGTGGTCCCCAATCTGCCTAATACAGAGAGGCATTGAAAGAGAGAGGATACATGTATTATAAATATACCACCTATTTCCAGTTTGTGAGAAATATAAGGAAATAAGGAAATGAAGGAAAATGTTAGTAACTGAGCAGTAAGCTTCTAAAAGTAATAAAATATTCTTTGATGTTCATGATAGAACAGCAGCCCGCATAATCTGGGCACTTTGTTCCTCGGAAGTGTTTCCATTGTGGCTTTATTGTCTGTAGTTTATTTGCTGTATTTTGCCGTCCCTGCCATTCTCCTGACTCCCTCTGCTTTTACTGCGACTACTTCTGCTTCTCTTTGTGGATCTCAAGCTCGGAACTCCTGGAAAGAAGATCAATTAATCCCCATCCAATTAAAATCCTTTTGGTTGGTGTTCTCTCATCTCATCAGCGGCTGGATTCTCCAGGATTGATTTCTAGGCAAAATAACTATTGTTAGAATCAAATGACCTCAGATATGACAATTTTCATACAAAAGATAAGACTGGTTTTCTGGCAAAACCGATGAATGTGGCAGTACCTTCTAGCTTTCACGTATAGGCAGCGTGAGAGGACTAGGATGCCGTGTTATCCAAACCAGGACGCATCTGAGAGTGAAAGGAGGGAGACATTAACAATTACAGTGAAAGGATAAACCACTACTGTTGTGGCCAAACCAGGATGTACGTCACCTTAATTAGAGAAAAAATTGATAAATAGCAGATTGAGATTCAAGCCCAAAGATGGCCATAAACCAGTGATGGGCCTGGATTTAGCCATATTTTCTCCGTAAGCTGCATTTGACTGTCTCTTAATATAGGCATGATAGTTTCCTATAGTGTCCTATGATTCTCACATTTTTCTACCTCTTTGTGACTATTTCTTCAATATCTGGCTTCCCTCTTAGCAGCATGAGGGCATGAGTTTGCCTGTGTTTTCAACCACGTCTTTGTTTTTGTCACAGGGTTTGGCATATCGTAGGCACCTAGTCGCTCTTTATTGAATGGGAAAATAAAGGGATATACCCAAGCATATCAGGTAATGCCAATATCTGCTTTATCAGAATATTCTGGAGAAAGTTGTTCCATACTTCACTTGCTAATATTGAGAGCAGCAGTAGTAGATGTTGATGTCATCCAGCCAACGTTTGGAAGAGGTATTTTCTCCAAACTTATGATGTTAGTTCTCGGGTTGCTGCAAATGTTGAGATCAATAATTTTCACATTTTAGCTTGAGGGAACATACACACATGTGTGCATGCACAATGCTTATTTTACACAAATTGGAAGTAAAAAAAGCATTGTTTAATAGGGGGTTGAATTTTAAAGTGTTTATATAGTGTTATATAATGTTTATATGTGTCAGGCACTTTTTTGGGTATTGAGGATACGTAGGTGATACAAAAGAGACATGGTCCTTACTAACATTGGAGGAAAGAAACAACAAAAACAGTAAACTAATGAAAATTTATGAATATAATTTTTGTAGTGATAGTGTTTTCAAGAAAAATGTAGCACAATATACACAGCGAAAAGGCTGGGTGTTGAAAAAATGCCTCTTTGAGGAAGTAACATTTAGCTCAAAACTTGAGGGAAGATAATAGTTGAGCCATGCAAAGAACTGCAGGAAGAAAATTTCAAGGAGAGGAAGAGCTTGCCCAGGGCCCTGAAGTAGGAAGTGCTAGGATACACAGGAAACTGCAAGAAAGTGAGGGTGTGCAGAGCAGAGCAAGCAAAGTGCGGTGTTAGATGGATAAGATCAGAGGAGAAGACAGAGGCCAGATCACGCAGAACTTTGAAGATCACGACACAGAGTACAGATTTTATTCCGAGAGGATCACAGGATTTCATTTAAACTTTAAAAAGATAACTTTGTTGGGTGGAGGGATGATAGACTTAGGGAAACCAGACAGGAAGCAGAGAGACAAATTGGAAGGTGATTACAACAATCCTTGTGACAAATGATAAAGCTAATGAGAAGCAGTTGGCTTTGGAATGTACTGTGGAGGTAGAGCAGAGAGGGTTTGCTAATGGATTGGATGTGGGATGTTAGAGAAATAGATGAATCAAGAGGATAATCCCTGGGGTTTTGCCCTAAACAGCTGGAAGAATGGTGATATGGTAATGCTGCTTGCAGAGATGGGGGTGGGTGGATGGTGGTGTGAGAGGGTGTAAGCTTGGGGAGAGGAGTGAGTGGGCAAGCAAGAGTTTGTTTGGACATGCTGAGTTTAAGATGCCACGAAATATCTCAGTGGAGATGTCAAGTTGGCTGTTGGTTATACCAATATAGATTTTACAGGAAAGATCAGGACCAGTGATGTAATTTTGATATTCATTAGGATAGAGAGGCTATTTAAAGCATGGGATTGTATAAAATCACCTGAGATATGAGTAAGGAAGAAAGGAGAGAAAGCCTGAATTGTGAAACTTGAAACTGACATCAGGAAGAGGAGAAGAACCCACCGAAGGGTTTTTATAAGGTGCACTCTGCAAGATAGGAAGAAAACCAGAATAGGGTGTCGTGGACACCAAGAGAAAAAAGCATTTTCAGAAGGAGGAGCGGACATCAGTAGCATCAAATGCTGTTAATTTTTCTGGAATCCATTACTTTTTAACTTCAGTTTGAAATTAAAGATGTGTTGAATGGCAGCATCTACTTACAAGGCTAAGCTTAACCATGTAAACAAGTCAGAGTATTTTTCCCTGTTCTGAGAAGAGAGAAGAATCATGATATATTTTTGTCCACTTGCTTAAAAGATATGTGAGGAGACATTTCCCTCAACTATAACCAATGAACAAAGAGCACAGTAAGCATAGTAGGAAGACGTATATGGGTAGAATTTACAAAAGCTGCGCTAACATTTACACAGATCTTCCAATCGCATCGCATCTTCTGAGAAGCTGCAAAGCGTATTACATTCTTCGCTCTTTCATTTATAATTGAGTTTTCAGTAACTTAATTTTTTCTCCCAGAGTCCTATTTAGAGTAGTAGGAAAAGCTGTCCTTTTCTAGGCAACAGAAAGTTTGATGTTCCTAATTTGGCTTCTTTTCTTCAGGCTTATAGCATTCTGTGTTTATTTTGGAGCTTTCTGCATCCAGTGTCAAGGGTCAGTATCTGTCACTTGACCTAAGGGAAATGGCAAGTTTTCTGTATTTTGCTTTCCGTTTCCCACAGACAGGAAAAGGTAACAATATATTTGCCTCTTCCACTTCAGCTTCAGGTCTTCCGATGACGAATGGGATGGCCAACACTTCAGAACCCTCTAAGGTAATGGATCATTTGCGCTCTAGAAATGTCAAGGCCTTACTGGCTTGGACATATTTTAGGCAACTGAAATAAGACCTTCAAGATTCCATTGATGTGACGTGGAGACCTGTTGGAGAAACTGCCCAACCAAACCAGATACCAGAGGTATCTTACACAATGCCAATGGCAAGAATGTCTCTAGAGGAAAAAGAAAATTAAGCTCTACAGGATGTTTGGCCTGTCCTTACATTCTTGCACTACGGCTGAGGTACGCAATTTGATTCTTTGCTCTCCCTCTGCTGCAGCTGTATGATCTTGACCATGCCGCTCAGTCACTCTGAATTCCATTTACTATACTTTGTAACACTCGCTTTATAGCCATTCCTTCCTCTCTCATAGAGTGCACGTAAGGGTCAAGATCAAAGTGAGATCACGTACATAGGTATTTTGTAAATTAATAATTGCTGCAAAAATATATGATGTCATTTTTTTATCATGCCTTAAATCCTAGATATCTCAAAGTACTTTATAACGTAATCCTTGTTGTCATTGTACTTTGTTCTTTAAGTTTCCCAGGGTTTAGTTATCTTTCTTCCAATTCTGACCTCTACTGATGTCCCCTCCATCACTGTTCAGTAAGTACCTGCCCTGCCCCTCAGCCCTGAAAATATACGTGGGAGGCAAATTAAACCATTCCTTCACCCTACATCCAAATGATGACAAAGTCCAGACAATTCTATCTCCTTAAAATTTCTGAGTTCCTTCCCTTGCTTTGTTCATCCTTATTAAGATGACCCCAAGGTCAATAGCATCATCAAAGCCCGTTACTCTATTCTTCTATCTGCCTTCATTGCCCCAGCTTATCTTCCAATCCATTCTTCACGTGGCACCCTTAGAGCGATCCTTCAAAACAAAACAAAATCCAGAAATGATCATATCTCTCCCCAGTTAAAAACCCACAAACAGCTTCTCAATGCTGACAAGATAAAATATCAACACTCTGGCATGTTCTTCAAGATTTTCCATGATAAGGTTTCTCCCGGCATCTTCACACACAGGGTGCCCTTTCCAGTTCTCGTCCCCAAACTTGCAGGCAGGCTGAAGTCCTTGCACTGCCTTCCCCAGTCGATGGACATCCACCTGTTGCTTCTCACACCGTTCTCACACTGTCTGCATTCCCGGTCCCCAGGGTTCTCATGTCTTAAGTTTCTATGTTGTGATTCTACAAATTCTGCTTTGGTTTCCCTTCTTTGTCCCCTTATTCCAGCCAGAATTTAGACTCTCTTCCTGCTTTGTGCCCAGCTTAGCCTTCGATTTCAGCCCCTGAAACAGTTCTTCAGCTAGTGTGTCTATGCCTCCTTCTTCTCGACCATGAGCTCCTTCAGTGTTGACACCATGTCCTATTTATCCTATTCATTGTTTTACTCCAGCAACTAGCGCAGAACCTTGTAATTATTCAACACGAAGAAAGGAAGGAAGGAGGGAGAGAGGGAAGGAAGGAAGGAGGGAGAGAGGGAAGGAAGGAAGGAGGGAGAGAGGGAAGGAAGGAAGGAGGGAGAGAGGGAAGGAAGGAAGGAAGGAAGGAAGGAAGAGACTGAAGGTGCACATCAATTTATTAAAAACATTTGTGTTGCAAGTTACATATACTCTTTTTATATAAATAATGTCTACCCATGAATCAACCAAAATTTTGTGTTGGAAACATTTCTTTAACCATATTCTACCAAAATTAAACTATGTTTTAAGCAGCCTTGGTAAATGTGGCACAGTTATTGTCATTTCTGTGCTTTTCCCTATGCTTGAACCTCTCCCTCCGAAGCCTCTACTTCTGAAGGCTGCAGTTGCTAAGAGCAGAACTTGATGAGGAAGATGCCAGGATCCCATCTGGAATTCACAGAACCCTGGCCAGCCCCACTCACGAGGGGCTGAATCTCCTTTAACCCAGGAAAATTAACTCAAGAGCATGTGGGACCTGAAATCCATGCTCTGCATGTTATTGCAGGTGCTAATGGCAGAGAAAAACACCTGCTTTTCACAACGGAGATGCGTTTTAAACAAAAGGTCTGTTCTGGGAGCTCCACAAGGAAGCATCCACCAGGCCTAAGAAAGTCTGCATCCAGGGATCACCCTTCCAGAGTGGATCTCACCGACTAGCAAGAACTGATTGTGTGCATGTCTTCCCAACTCCACATTAGCGATGTCGGATCAGTTGATCAAAATCAGCCACAGTAAGAGTATTTATACCACAGAAATTGGCATATACATCAGGGCTTTTTCTTTTTTTTCTGGAGAGCCAGTTTAACAATTCACTGCTTTCCTGATCCCATCCTCCCCCCCCCGCCCTCTCCTCTCTCCCGCTCCACTCCCCAGTCCACACTTGAAGAGCTGTGTTCCAAATGAAACACTTGTGAGAAACACAGAGAACTTGCGTCTCCACTGGCAGATTTATTTGTTCATGTACCTTAATCCAGGAAGTTCCTCTGCAGTGTTTTTAGACAGAAGTGCTGAAAGACCACGTCCTCTTTGGCTGTTCACTTCAGGTTTATTTGGCCATTGTTTGCTAAGAAGGTGTTGAAACCTTCCTACAGCACAGTTTATTAAAACTGACCATGAAAAATTCTCCTGTTGGATTACAGTTATAAGTAAACACACACACACACGCACATCAGAAAAACAAATCTTTACTGCTTTCCCCTCTCTCTTTCCCTTCTCCAAACTCCCCCAGACCACTAAACTAGGGTAAGTTTTGACATTAAGAAAATACGGAGTTCGAGTGCTTTCAGCCCATGGTTTGAGTGATTTTATTATTGTTGTTGGTACTCTGTCTGAAACAGTATCATTCAAAAAGGGTTTATCATGAAGCTTAAATTTCAGAACACCTCATTTTCGTAAGACCCCTTCCCAAATTTCAATGTGTTCATATATCTTTGAAAAAATTACAAAAGTAAGATTTTTTTGGCCTTACTTTTCTTAAAAAGTATACCCCATGTTATATATATTTCAGGCCTCAGAAAAACTGGATCCACTCCTGAGGGTTATTTTACATTAGTTTTGCCTAACTTATTTGAAATCTCAATCTTGCTTCCAATTCCACCCTTCTCATAAATTAAACTCTCGTCCTCTTTCCCTCATTCTAGTAAATTCACAAGAGAACTTGTATGTTATGAAGTTGTAGTTTTTAAAGTTCTATGTTATTATCAAGAAACAGAAAATGGATTTAACTTCTAAAGAAAAAATATAAACTTATTGGCAAGAAAGCTCAGAGTTTACCCGTCTTCTGATGCATTTGGTCAAAAATGCCTGCCCTCCCGAGTCCCACCCTACTAGTTTTGGAAACCCTCCTATAAACTCATGGTGGACCTTGAGGTTCACCCTACAGAGGACTGATCACACCATTAGGAAGGGACTTATTACCCCATTACAGTGTGAGCTCTAACGGTCCAGCACATGTCGTATACATTGTGTGGCTGGCATAAAACAGCCCTCAGTACATATTTATTGAATGTATACATTAATGAACAAAAGAAAACTTTTCTGAATTAGGAGTCAGGATACCAAAACTCTGGTTGCATCTGTGCTACTGAGAAGCTTGAGAAGATTGAACAAACCCATAAATTCCCTGGACCACTTTTTCCGCATACAGATGTATACTGTAGGGATCCCAGGTGGGCCCCAAACTGAGATCATCTTTAGGATCTCAAATATCTAGGGCTAGTCTTTATGAAAAGGAATGAGGTCCCTCCTAAGAAAGACCACATCCTAAAGAAAGACAAAGCAGTCGCAGACAACTTGGTTCGAGAGTGGTGGGTTGTGTTGAGGAGCACTGGGTCCTAAGTATACCTGAGCCTGTCACTCTAATCGTCCTCTAGCCCAGACCCCATGGGCATGCAATATGAACAAGTAAACAAAGTTTGTTTTCCACTTTTTCGTACCAATTGCTTCACTGGCCTTTGGGGTCTCAATATGTCAGCAGCATGAGTATTGGCAACTTGGGCAGAAACAGAGAATGGCACAGGTGGCATTGGAAGATGATTGCTTGGAGCATCAGCAGCAATGAAGGCCCATGTGGTGGGCACTGGAGACAGGCAGCCTCTTTTGATATTATAAAGACCCAAAGACACCATCACAATGAGCTAGAGCAAAAGAGAAGGACAATGGCAGACACCTAGTGTCATCAGACAATTCACAGTGTGGGTATCACAAACACCCTAGACATTTGCAAAACTCTATGGAGAAATGTAAGGAAGGCTCTGTCTCACGAATTCAGAGAAAGGCAGTTTTACTATTATTGTGTGAACCTTCTTTTACTCCTAAGGTGTGTGCTGGAATATGTTTTGAGAGCTTATCTGGAATTCGAAATGATAAATGACTATTCTTACCCGAAGAATGTGATACACAGATGTTAGCTCAGTGACAGTCTTCCTCAAGCAAAAAGAGGAAGATTGGCAACAGATGTTATCTCAGGGCCAATCTTCCTCAAAAAAAGAGAATGTTATACATAGTCACACCTCAGATATTAGTAAAGTGGACAGAGTTAAAACTAAATCTCACCAAGGCTGTGACATTGGGGAAGTTAAGTTCAGAACCTATTTCTTCTTTTCCTAATGCAGTAGAAAGGCTTTGGCATTGGCCTGGTATTCTAACTCTGTTACTTAATAGATGGCATAGATTAGTCAAGCTATTCAATTTATCTGAGCCTCAGCTTCTTAACTGGAAGATGAGGATAATAATATCTACTTTGCAGGGTTGCTGGGAAGGGATTTGATATATAAAACACCTAGACGAGCGCTTGGCGCTTAGTGGGAGCTGGATAAACATTAGGGCCCCCTCTGCCTTCATCTCCGCTGATTAATACAGCTTTTTCTCCAATCCCAATCTCATAGAAGTTCAATGCAGAGAGGACACAGGGCAAGACGAAATAAATTTCATGTGGTTCTAGAAGTTCCCTTTTGACATTCCTTACATTTTTAAGGGAATGAAGACTCTATAAAGTTTAACTTTTAGTCATTGAAAACAATTTTGTGTCATCTTTTCACTTCAACCTTATTCTCCCTCCCTCTCCAGCCAGGCCCTGTGCCCACACTCCGATGTTGGAGGTTCTCATTGTGGTCATCTCCTCCAACGTGTTAAGACTACAGGTCCTACAGAAATCATCTCAAAGCCTGTTAAGAACTCATAGGTGTTTTTTTCTGGGCTATGCAAATAAAATATTCATATATATGCAAAGATTCTTGACTATCAATGTATTTTATTAACTTATTAAAATTATTAACTGTGCCAGATGGATACTAGGGAAGCTCCCAATGTAATTATAGGTCTAGAGCCATAGTGTTCCATTCCAAATGAATCCCATGCAAAGCATATTTGTGCACTCAAATATTTCCATGATTATACACATCTTCCTTTATCACAAGCTGCTTTGATTGTGTTGCAGTGAGTGATATGGAGTGTGTATGGGTTTGTGTGTGTACACACACAATAAGGCATAACATGTTGTACTAAATAGAACATGGCTTTTGGACTGTGGTAGATCCGTGTTTAAACTCCATTTCCACTACTCATTAACTCTGTGACCCTGAGCAATTGACTTAATCTCCCTAAGGTTCAGTTTTACTAATTTTAAAATGGGGTTTGGAGGACTTAAGCACAAACAGAGCATCCAAAAAAAATTGCAGTGATGCTGTTAATATTCCAAATATAAGGAAGCATTATGTTAAATATTACAGACGAACATTATTAACACATAGGTTTTAGGAGAGCTGTTGAAAAACAGTTGCTCAGATATTTTGATAGTGAAGACCACAGAGCTAGCCAAAAATTTTCCGCTACTCAAGGGAAAAAAGGAGGCAACTTATAAGAAGAGTTATTACTTCATCAGCCCTTTCCGATTCAGTCATTGGGAGTTAACAGTAAAAACAGTATTGATTTATCATGTTTACTGAAACTCACCCAGCAGGGATCCTCCAGGGCCTGTTATCTTTCCAGGAGAAAGTCTGGCTTAGCCTTGTTGCCTCTTCCAAAAATGATCTGGCAGGAAACAATACCCTGCCTGGAATTTGCAACATTTCTTCATTTGTGAAAACAAACAAACAAAAAGTTTATCTCCTCTGAAATCTTCTCAGGATCCTTTCTCCTGATTTATCTCCTGGAAATCAATTTTCCCATAGCCTTCTTAACTCACTTTCGTGAGAGAGAGCAGGCAGATGACTCCTCAAGGTGGAAATGAAGCCTGTGAGGAGCATTGTAATGTTACCTGATGTTTCCTGATTAAGTCTGAAAGAATTTAGCCATTTAGTCATTTTTTCAATCAGATGGTTCTCTAAGTGATTAAACAATCTCTCTCTTTCTCTTTTTTTTCAGTTATCTATGCTTTCCAATTTTCCTACAACAAATATTTATTACGCATGAGATAAAATACAATAAAAGTTAAAACAAAAATATGGTGATGTCAAAGTTGCAGCCAAATACACTTTTCTCAAAGTTTGTGGCTGTTCTCATCTCAGGTGGCTTTTACAGGCTCTGCACTTGACATATATCACCTTATTTAATCCTTCTGACTGTGTCTACTCATGTTGCCCATTTCACCGTTGAGGAAGCAAAGCCCAGAGAGGTTAATAAGTTGATCTAAGTCTCACAGCCAGGAAGAGACAGCGCCAGGATTCAACCCTTATTGAATCAAGAGCCTCATTTTTAAACACCCTACACAGGAGGTAGAAAAGTGGGAATTTGAACTCAGGTCTATCTGAGTAAAGTCTATATTTTTACCTACTGTTATTCCTTCAAATATCTTCCTGAGGTGGAAAACTCTGGGTCTCACCAATGTGGTTTCTTTTCATAGGCACGGTTAAGATGAAGGAAAGAATTGGTTTCCCCTCTGATAATCGAAAGACCAGTTCTTTTTTTTTTTTGAAAGTAATTGACTTTATGAGATGAGATCCTCAGCTATGTCCATGACTCTTTACTGAAAGAGCCCAGTCTGAACCCACAACATCCATAAAGGGTATCTTCATTTTGAAATTTGTAAAGAAGCTTTCAAAGATACTAAATGACAAGATAACATGAGGGAGATGGAGCAAAGAGGTAACACAAAAGGAGGCACAAAATGAACCCCAAGATAAGGCCAATTCATACAAGAAAGAAAGAACTGGATCCTATACACATTCACCACTAGCAAGGAGCTAAAGAAGAAATGAGTTAAAACAGCTTTGAGTGATGCCTAAGATTCTAAATTTTTGCAGGCAGAATTTGAAACTCAATTTTCACTGGGTCACAATTTAATGACCATTAGGTACCTTCTAAACCAGAAACATTTTGACTTCTTTTGAGTTTTAAAACTTTGTCCCCCAAATCTTTCCCTTCCATGCATATATCCCACTCCCCCCGTGGCCAATTTTTGGTCTTGTTTAAAAAAATTCTTCTACTTATTTTCATTCAGTTCGGGGTGAGAGACAAGGGCCTGCTTCTCTCTTGTGGAGTTCCAGCACCAACGTCGAGTTTAATTCAATGGCTGAGGGAATGAATCTAAGGGCAGCAAATATGAATTAGTCCCACTGCCAAGGAACAGATTATAAAACTAGTCATGTGCTTTTAAAGCAGTCCCAGTTCTCAATTTTGGAAAGCTGAATTTAAGAGTAACTAAAATCTATGCCTAGGGGATAATGGGGGGAAAATAAAGTCTCATCTGCTCTGCTTCATCATATTAAATTGCAAACCCAAAATCCCCAGCCTCAATTTCAAGCAGAATTAGCTGGAAAGCTTGAGAATGGGACATTCAGGAGTCTGGGGGAATTGACAAGGGAAGGAGAACCGAACTCATTGAGTCAAACTGTACAGAGATGGCTGGGGAGCACATGCCGCCAATTTGATAAGTGGCTCTATTCCACTCTGAAGCCCATCAGGGTTCTGGACAGAGAGATGTGGGATTTTATTATTGTTTATTCCTTGACATAAAGCCAAAATAAGCCCCTGAACTGAGTATACAGCTTTGCATCTAAAGGCATTTCGGTGTCTCCACTGTGGCAAAGGAAAACACTTCTTTTTCCTGTTGCTATGTATATTGGCAAATATCCTATCCAAAGAATTGTGCTCCAAGAACTCTGGAAACACCTGCCAGCAGAAAACTTGGGAGCTTTGTTTAAACAAGTGTACCTGCCAATTTTCCAGTACTGTTGACTTTGCGGGACTAAAAAACGTGGACTATTTTAAAACTGACTTGATGGATAACAGGAACTGGGCCATAGAGATGAGGCACGGAATGTGCCTAGATTCATGTTTATCTTTTCTTTTTTTTTAAATATTGTGCAGTCTGAGCCTTGCACAAGGACACTGCAATGTTAATCTCCCTTCAGCACGAGCCCACCATGTGGCTGTAAATTGAGAGAATGCTTGGGCCTGAATTAAAGATATTTGGCAAAACAGAGTTTCCAAGAAATATTGCGGTAATCCAAAGCATTAGGCTCTGTGACATGTGCAGGCATTAAAAAAAATGTCTTTTAGGTTATCATGAGTATGTGGATTCTTTTTGTAGCATCTACTATAGCATATTGCCAATTACCCAGGGTGGACACTCTTGAGTCTTAGAGAGCAATTCCAAGTCTGAGCCCTAATTGGATTCTAATATAACAAACAATTCCATTCTCATCTTCCCCTGTCAAATTAACTACCATGGGTAATTACCCAATAGGCAAAATGTTTTCTTGGGGCATTAAATAAAGGCATTTGGATGCATTCATTTTAGTGGTTGGCATTAAAAAAATTGCCATGCTCAGGGCAATAGCATTTAGCGGCATTTGTTTTCATTCCAACAGGCCATGCATGACTGAGAGTAACTGAGCTGAAGTTAGCAGAAGAGGTGGAAGGACGCTAAGGCTTCACCGTGTAGAGCATAAGGTGGTCCCCTTGAAATTTAATTGTTTTCTTGGCTGAGCATGATGTGGTGAAGTTTTCTGAAAGGGATCAATGTTGTTATTCCGAAGGTACATCGACTGAGGATGTTGCTCTACTTTGTGTGATTAGGAGGAAGAATGTTGAAAACATCTTTCTCAGTGTTTCCGTCTTCTGACCTACTGTGAAAGTCCTACCGTTTTGAGTTATTGCTTTGGATTAAGACTCCTTAGGATAGTCACTTTGCTTCTTAGATCTTCAGCTTCCTCATCTATAAAATTAAGGAATTAGACTATATACCATGTAGCTCTCATCACAATAATGCTTTATATCGAGGGTCTGTAGGTCGATTCTACCCCACCCACCATTGGCTAAAGCAAGTCACACGACAAATCCCAAAGTCAAGGAATGTGGAGACATACTCCATCTGTGAAGAGGTCATGGCATAGGTGTGGTACAGGGAGAGAACTGGGGTCAATAATTCAACCTACCACGGACTGGTTCAGTGGGTGCTAAACTTTGTGGTTCTTATAGGTATAACAGAGATTTCTCAAATACAATCTGTTACGAAATCCAAAAATTAAAAAAATATAAAGCTACACCCATTCTGCAGGCCTTCTAGGAAACTCCTTAGGCACTGGTTTTCAAACATGAGTGCATATAAGTATCGTGCTGTGAGCTTGTAAAAATTAAGTTCCTGTGGCCGTCTGTGGGACATTCTGATTTAGTAGAACTGAGATGGGTGTCTAGGAAACCCCATTTTTAATAAAAAACTCCAGAAGATTCAGATGCCAGGGCTTCATGGAGCCTAACTACTCTAGGATCCCAGGATTCTAACCAACACCTCTATTTTGACAGCACATATGAGTAGTAAGTACCAGTACTGTTTTACTGAGTCAGGTTATATATGTCAGCTGAAATATATTAATCTTCCTATTCCAGTTGATACTTTTGGCAGAGACAGCAAGTCCACAAGCCAATGCAAATAGAGGAAGTGGAAGCAGGAAAAGGAGCAAAGCCATCTTATCAAGGTGTGAATACGAATATCTCAAATTTTGTTTACAACAACAATACTAAACAATAAGGGCAAGTGCTGATTTTAAGCAGTTTCCAGAAGGTCAGAGTTAATATGCAGTTATCCTAGGCAGTGAAAAACTCAAGCAAAACCTCTGTCATTTGATGTATCATTCAATGATCCGCCAGAGAAACAGAACCAATAGGATATCTATCTATCATCTCTCTCTCTCTCTCTCTCATCTTTCTTTTGGCTCATGCAGTTGGCAATTGTGAGGGCTGGCTACACATATTTGAATTCCATAGGGCAGGCCATCACTTCAGGAAGGGCAAGCGGGAGCTCTTGGGTAGAAGTTGACACTGCAGTCTGCACGCAGAATTTCTTCCCTGCCAGGGAAACCTCAGTTTGCCTTTAAAATCTTTCAATTGATTGAATCAGCCTCAACTAGATTATAGAGGATAATCTCCTTTACTTAAAGTCAATTGATTGTAGACGTTAATCATATCTACAAAATACCTTCACAGCAATACCTGGATTAGTGTTTGATTGAACAACTGGCTACAATAGCCAAACCCAGCTGGCACTTAAAACTGACTGTCATAATTGAGGATTCCTCTTCTTGATTTTTGCCACATTCATATGTTATCTGTATTCTTAGTCAATATTTTTTTCATCAAACTAACTCATTTTCCTCCTAATTTTAGCCTCCTTCTAAGCAGTAATAACTATGAAATTATTGATTTGATGTGCTAGTTATGTAGATTAAGAAAACAAAATTAATTACAACCATTAAAATACCACCTTAAGTAATTTACCACACCCTCTTGGAAATGCTAGATTCATCAAATAAAGTGCCAGAGAGCTGAATTGAAGAGTTTGTTACAAAGAGAGAAGGAATTTTAATGAACATAGGAAAGTCTTGATCCAGTTGCTCAAATGAAGCATGGTAAAATCCAAGAAGAGAGTTCCTGTTAGAGAAAGCCTTGGGAAAATCTGGTGTTTGAGTGGCTGGGGATTGGGAGTGAGAGACCCGTGCTCAGAATGGAGAATGAAACAAGACTAAGGGCTTTCTCACAGTTTCATACATTTTTGAGGAAGGATTTTAGCTACTTGTATTATAACTTTCAGGATGCTACGTTGCAAAGAACTTGAAATAACTGAGCCAAAGAGGCAGAAGATAAAAAGGAAATAATCTTTGCCATTAAGACACTCACAGTCTAGTGGTAGAGAGGAAAAGCAAAAGACGATCACAGACCAGTATGGAAGATGCTGCCAGAGGCCTGTAGGGGTGATGAGGAAAGGAGTGAAGCACTCAGGAGAAGCTGCCTGGAGGAGAGGATGTCCCAGTTGAGGTTCAAACTCAGGAATTAACTCGGTGAACAGGGCCTAGGTGTTGGGAGCATGCCACATAATGTAAAAGCATGAACAAAATCACAGATTTGAAGTTGCATTGTATGTGTGTGTGTGTGTGTATGTGCGTGTAGGGGCTAGTGCTAGGAATGGATAAAATACAGTTAAGTATGGCTGAAGCAGGGGCACCACATTGCATAACGCCAGGGCTTCCCATTCACAAAGACTTTAGTTCCCACTGCAGAATCTGTGTGACCATAGGTGCCTGAAGCACAAAGCATGGAGGGTGGAATGGCAGGAGATGATGATGGAAAGGTAGGCAGAAACCAGATCATTTCAAGTTCTTAATGCCATGGTGAAGAGTTCGGCCTTTCTGCTACAGGGCAATCCTAGATTTCCCAATGGGCAGATGAAGCATATGCTTAAGACGCCAACAAATCAGGAGAAGGGTAATAATTTTATTTTGAAATGGTTTGTAAATTTTTTAAGTATAAAAGTAGTTATTTTAGGAAAAAACCCCAAAACATTGGATTTTCTTGCACTTGTGTAATGTTTAACATTGCTTTTATTTTTGAGTTACATACAGTAGGCTGTGGTATGCAGGGGACAAGATAATCTTGTCAGGGTTTTGGGCAACTAAGGGTTTTTAGATCCTGCTGTTGATGACGTGCAGCCTTCGGAGGGTGTTGACATGCAGTTGAAGGAGGAGGAACCTGATGACCAGGTGACCATGGTTAGGTACCTTGTTTTGGTGTCAGATGAAATAAAGCAGTGTTTTGTTTGTTTGTTTGTTTTACATTCACTAACCTGTGCAATGCATACAATAGCATTTTGATATTATAAACTTTTAATGTTATTTGAAGAAAAATATACTAAATCAAAGTTCCTGACAGGAAACAGATGGCACATTCAACAGGAATAATTCAGGGCAACTTACCAAAGGGATTATTTACTGACAGGGGAATAGGAATCATTTTGATTTAAGGGAAACCAACAGGGAATATTCAGGGGCCAACAACAGCAGGAAGCCCTTAGCACCTGACAACATGAAGGGACAAGGGGTGGGAACAGGAAGCAGAACCCTGAGAGCCTAGCTGTAGTCGTAAGAAGCTACCAGAACTGGAGCTGTAACATTTTGGTAGCCAACCCTGCTTAACCCAGGATGGAGAAAGCCAGGAGAATACAAACCTTGTTCTCATTGTCCTCCTGCCTTCTAGTTTTCTAACAATGCATCTTGGTTGGCCAAAATCAAACAAAAGCTGGAGGATAAGGGGATAAGGTTGTCCAAGGATGTATCCACAGAAGTCAATTTCCCCTACAGAAAGCAAGGTGAAGAAGGATGGCCAGAGAATCTGGAGAGGCAGACAGACAACATCTAGCAGAGGAGTACACTGCAAGCAAACATCATTTAAATAAGTATGTACCATCTATACCAGTGGTCAACAAACCATGGCCCATGCACCGAATCTAGCCTGCAGTCTATTTTTGGAAATAATGTTTCATTGGAACACAGCCATGTCCATTTATTTACATTTCTTCTATAGCTTCCTTCGTGCTACAATGGCAGAGTTGAGTAACTGGGACAGAGACTATATGGTCTGCAAATCTGAAAATATTTATTCTCTGGCCCTTTACATAAAACTTTTGCCAACTTCTGCTCTACACAATTAAAAAAAGTAGGACTTCTCCTTCATAAAAAAGTTTCCTGGTGATAACAACATATTCTCCAAGAAGGGGCCTCAGTTTTTTTTTTTTCAAAGATTTTATTTTTTTCCTTTTTCTCCCCAAAGCTCCCCGGTACACAGTTGTTCATTCGTAGTTGTGGGTCCTTCCAGCTGTGGCATGTGGGACACCGCCCCAGCGCGGCCCCACGAGCGGCGCCATGTCCGTGCCCAGGACTCAAAACGATGAAACAGTGGGCCGCCTGCAGCCGAGCGCGCAAACTCAACCACTTGGCCACGGGGCTGGCCGGGGCCTCAGCTTTTGACCTCTGTCGTCACCAAATATGTATTATTCTCAGTCTTGCTTTTTTCATAGACTGATGCTATGATATATGTATGGACCTGGCTTTAACCAGAAGAGTATCTACAGCTTGAAATAAATAAAAGTAACCATCAAACAATCTAGAGTGACATATCTATGGTGGCCTTCCGAATTTACCTGGTTTCTCAGATTTTTTAAAATATATGGGATACTGCTTTTAAAATGACGAGACTCAAGCATATAATTATTTAAATGCACATTGTCACAGTAAGAGAATGAGAGAGAGAGTTGTTTTTGTACAAGGAAAGATTAAAAAATGTTGAAGATGTTCACTACATGGATCCTTTTAAGACCACCTGTGACTTTTGCTTCTAAGTGATTTTCACTCTGTTGTTTTTCAAAGAATTTCTATCAAAACTATCTGACACCGCTCTTGTAAATTTTGGCTTGTGTCTTCCATGCCGCTGTGCCCTTTCACATTTCCACCAAATTTCCAACAGGATTTATTATGTAGTCTAATGTAGCAAAGAAAAGACTACGCGTGAACTCAGAAAGCGTGCCTTATAGCTGTTCCTCAATAATTGCTAGTGGGAGGAGTGAAGAAGGAGATCCACAGAAGGAAATGGGAGCAAAGAAAATGTTTAACCGCAATAATATACCGCCTCCTAAGACTGTGCACAAAAATGGAATTCTTTTAAGCTACACGTAAAAAAATTACATGTCACAAAACACATAACAAGTCAAAGTACAAGTAAAAAACTAATATGTATGTTTCTGTGTGTGTGTATTTGCAAATCACATCACCAAATTTCTATGAATGAATGAAAAACAACTCAATAGAATAAAACGGACAGTTTAGAAAAAATGAAATACAGTGTCACTTAAATTATGGGCCAATGCTTGTTTTTATTTGTGATAAGAGAAATCTGAATTAAAACTATGAGGTACTGTTTTTCACCTTTCCCACTAACGTGGTAGTTGATTATACCCACCTTTGGGAAGGGTATGGGATCATGCATTGCAGTGTATGAGTGTGAATGGTTACATCCTTAATGGAGAAAAATTTGCCGTTTTTTTGGCACTACAAACAGCATACAGTTGGAACCTATGATTCTACTTCCAGAAACTTTGAATGCTTCTATATGTGAGAAATGACGTGTACAATAATTAACAGTATGTGCGTTATTCATTCTTCCATTATTTGTCATAGCGAAAGACTGGTATCGTTTAATGGGATTAGAAGATTTGCTAACAAATTAGGAATGTAAATAATAAATATATGAGTCAGCACATAGATCCGAATTCTACCCCTAAAACAACCCCCAAAAAGGAGAGGGGTGTCTTCAATATGCCATCCTCCGTTTGAAGGTGATGAACCCTTGCTTTAGTATGAGTTACAAAAAGATGCAAAGAATGGTGCAGTCCTTAGGATTCAGCCTCTCAAAGGCACTGGACAGGACAGAGAAGGCTGGAGAGTGGACCTAATAGGGCTAGTGAAGAAAAAATAATCATCACATTCTTGTAAAACATGCCTCTCACAGTGTTGTTGCTAGGAGGATCAAATACGGCAAACTGCTTTGAAAAGCACAATGTAAAATGTGACTGAAAGACGAAATTATTGACCTGTTGCATTCACTGATGGCTCAAGCTCCTCGTTGGTTCCTCTTTTCCTCTGTCAGTTACTTGACTGGTGACATAGCTAGCAAGGCTTGTAGAGGGGTACAAAGGTCAAAGGGTTTAAGTAAGAGCCATCTACAACTGTCACCCAAGACTTGCCAATCTTCTTCTTTTTGCTTGAGGAAGATTGTCCCTGAGCTAACATCTGTGCCAATCTTCCTCTATTTTGTATATGGGATGCCTCCACAGCACGGCTTAATGAGCAGTACATAGGTCTGTGTCCTGGATCCGAACCTGCAAACCCTGGGCTGCTGAAGTGGAGTGCATGAACTTAACCACTGCGCCACTAGGCCAACCTCCAAACTTTTTTTAAAAGCTTTTATATACTAAAGCTGGGTATCTTCCTGTTACCATATTCTTTTAAAAAATTTGAGCTCCAATGACTCTGGCTTCAACTCAAAAAGGGGTGGGGAAAAAAATCACGAAAGAAAAATATGAGTAAATACTGTGCTATCCTGTTGTTTCTTTGTATTTAGACTATCATAGACAAAAAACATCTACCTTTACCTCTTAACCCCAGATCAAATCCCGGGTGGGAAGTTTCTCAAATGCTAGATTTACCATGAAGCATGTTTTCACCCACCCTCTGAACTGGAAGTCATCTCTCATTTTCCTCAATTCTCCCAGCATTTTATTTTGTATTTCTTATATGCCAAATCTCACCTTGTACTCTGTAACCTGGTTATGTAGGAGCCTGTAGGTCCATTGCAAAGAGGAACTAAGCCCTGATTCATTCACCTTTTGAGTTACCTTTCACAATGCCATCACACTGCTGAGTACTTAGTAGGTGTTGTGGGCTGCATTTTGTCCCCCTAAAATTCACATATTGAAGCATTAATCCCCAGTATCTCAAAATGTGACTGTATTTGAAGATAGGGCCTTTAAAGAGGAGTTTGTTAAAATGAGGCCATTAGGGTGAGCCCTATCCAACCTGACTGGTCTCCTTATAAGAAGAGAAGTTAGCACACACAAAGAGACCTCAGAGTTGTGTGTGCAAAGAAGAAAGTTCAAGTGAGGACACAGTGAGAAGGTGGCCATCGGCAAGCCAAGGAGAGAGCCCTCAAAAGAAACCAAACCCGCAAACATCTTGATCTCAGACTTCCGGCCTCTAGAACTGTGAAAAAATAAATATTTGTTTCTTAAGTCACCCAGTCTGTGGTACTTTATGGCAGCCCTAATGTACTAATACAGTAGGTATTCAAAGAAACATAACTTGCCATACTCTGCTTAGCTCAGATGCCAAGTCATATTGCATGACCAAACTGGATTGGAACTGAATTTATTTAGCTCCTAGAAAGTGTATATCTGAAACAAGCAATTAGGGCCAGAGAGTGTGCTTGCTTTTGAAGAGAAAGATAATAGAATTCCCTCACAGTTGATGCTTTGTAAAGGTAAGAGCATCGAGAATTTAAGAGTTTGTGTGCTAGAATCAGGTAGCCCCTTCATCAAATCTCAGCTCCACTTCTTACTGTTTTATTGACTTTGGGCAAGTTATTTAACTTTCTATGCCTCAGCTTTCTGATCTGTAAAATGGGCATATTAAGAATTTCCCACCTCATGGAGTTGTTGTGAAGATTAAATGAGATAAGTCCATGGAAAGTGCTGAGAATAGTCCTGGGACCATAGTAAATCCTCAAACAAACTTATTTTTTTGGTGAGGAAGATTGTCCCTGAGCTAACACCTGTACCAATCTTCCGCTATTTTGTGTGTGAGATGCCACCACAGGATGGTTTAATGAACGGTGCATAAGACTGTGTCCAGGATCCGAACCTGTGAACCCCGGGCCACTGAAGAAGAGCACACAGACTTAACCACTATGCCACTGAGCTAGCCCCCACACTTTTTTTTTTAAAGCTCTTACACACTAAAACTAGGTATAAACTAAGGTGATTATGGCAGTCTGTAGAGAAAAAGCAAATGAACCAGAATCTGTTCTAGATGATTCTGTAATTGACAAATGCAGTCTCATATTCTAATTCACCTTCTCAGAATCAGAGGGGTGTGGTACAGTTCATAGTCACAGAATAAAAACCTCAGCAGTTTACAGAGTGGAGTGATATGAAAGTAGAGTTCTTGGGCACCATTTTGCCTAAGAACAGGTGTCCCTTTACCGTTGACTTCCCAAGACTATTGGCAAATACGTACTCAATGCTCACAAGCAGAGAAGGTTTTGGTGTGACATGTGGTACAAGTACCAGTTTCCAAAGGACACACGAGGAGAGTCACTATTGAAGTAGGATCTGCCTGTGGAAGAATGAGGAGAATTCTGGGTCATTTGTAGGGAAACGTTGACTAAACATCTGTCAGTTTTAACATGAATCATAACTGAAAGACAGACAGCTAGATATCCTGGCATTCTAGAGGTTTAAAGGTCCCAAACCCTGAATCCAGAGGAGGAAGGATCAATGGGGGTTGATATTATCTACCAGTAGTCCATGCTAGTGTAGCTTTTTCTGGAAAGAGCTAGATGGCTGAGAAATAAGATGATCAGCAAGCCCTGCAGACAGTGGCTTATCTTAGAATTTGCATTAGTGGCCTTCCTGTTAGCTCTGCAGGTATGGAGGGGAGTGAAGAGTCTCTTTAATACTCGTGACCTGACCTCTACAGAGAAAAATCAAATGATCTGTTCCTCAGTCTCCTCTGTAAAGTAGAAATAATGATAACATCCTTGTCACAAAATTGTTGTATTTTATGAAATAATAGGTCATGGAGCCATAGCTCAATGTTGCCCAAGTCTAGGCCTTGAATCCTGTCATATTTTCCAGTCTCTGAGGAGATGAGGAGGAGGCAGCATTGTCGGAGGCAGCCGTTCCAAGTGTGTGGGGCCTCCTGCCTTGGCACAGTTATCCTCTCTTCTTTTCTACTTGGGCATGGAGAGGAACTCTTGACTACGGCAACCACACAACACTGGGGACCCTACGACTCTGTAAGAGAGAAGGACACCCAAATCTTTGGAGACAACTGGGGACATTTGGTATCTTTATTCAAGCTCAAAGTATTTACTTAGCATCAGACATTGTCCTAGACCCTGAGGACTCAGAGCTGGACAAGATAGACTTGAGCTCTGTAGCTGGTAGTCCAGTACAGGAGACAAAGAAGTCATCAGGCAAGCACAATCCAAAGGGGTGTGTGCCATAATTGGTGACTCCGTATGCTTTGGGAATGCACAGGAGTGGCAGCTCTTCCAGACTGGAGGTTGGGGGGAGGGCAGGAAAGCCTTCCCAGAAACTTGACTGTGAAGCCAAGTCCAAACAGATAAGCTGGAGCTACCTAGTCAAAGCCATCCCTGGTGGTCTAGCGATTACAATTCTGTGCTTTCACTTCCACAGCCGGGGTTTGTTTTCCAGTCAAGGAACCACACCATCCATCTGTCATTGTCACACTGTGGTGGCTGCATATTGCTGTGATGCTGAAAGCCATGATACCAGTATTTCAAATACCAGCAGGGTCACCCATAGTGGACAGGTTTCAGCAGAGCTTCCAGACTGAGAGAGACTAGGAAGAAGGACCTGGTCACCCATTTTTAAAAAGATTAGCCATGAAAACTCTATGAATAACAGCAGAGCACTGTCTGATACAGTGCCAGAAGGTGAGGGAATGGCACAAAAAGACGAGGCAGGGTTCCGCTCTGCTGTATGCAGTGTCCTCATTAGGAGCTGGAATTGATTCAATGGCACTAACAACAATACCTAGTCAAAAAACATAAAAAAGCGGAAGCCATGGCATCAGGGAGAGGGAACAGTCTAAGCAAGAGAGAAGCTGGGGATTTCTTGGGGTCAAAGGAAGTTGAGAATGATTAGAGGGCCGAAGTCAGGCTGGGCAGGTGCACATATCATTTTGAAAGCCAAGTTAAGGAACTTGCGTTTTACCATGTGTGCAATGGGTGGCCATTAATAAATTCTTAGCATGGGCAATGCATATTACTGCATGAATTTTAGAAAGATCGCTGTAACTTTTTCATGAAGGGTAAGATCAGAGGTGGAAAATAGGTTAGGACATTCTTAGAGCGATTTAGGAGAGAGAGGAGATGGAGGCCTGGACTAGACAAGAGATAGTACACAAATAAAAACATATTTAGATCAAATACGCAAGACAATGATTTGGTGTTATAGCCAAGGGAAAAGAGTGAGGGAGAGCGAGAAACCAAGGGTGACTCTGAAGTTTTGAGTTTGATGGTGAAATCTTTTATCTCCCTGGAAATATCCAGACCAGGAATGATGCACTGGTGGTGGATAACCTGGTCACAGCAATAATAGTGGTATTAATCACTAATTAATTGTTACTAAACACTTACTATTTGCCATATGCTATATGCTTTATATATTTTCCTTTCATTTAAACCTACAACAATCTTCTGGGATGCACATTATTATTATTCCCACTTTACAGCTGAGGAGTACAGACTCAGAGAGGTTGAGCTACTTGCTGGAGTTCCCACGGCCAGGAAAGAGCAGAGCTGGGGGCCCCTTCCAGGCCTGTCTTTATCTCCACTCAGAGCTCTCAGATTGCCATGTTTTCAGTGGAGGTCTACTACCCCAAGCCCTTCCAAACCTCAGCACACAGATTAGACTCAGTCCTTTGGATAGATTTAAGTGCAATCTAATTCTTTGAAACTTGTAAGTGAGCTATTCATTCTACTGGTAAGAAGTAGTAATCAGAATTTTTTGCCCATCTGAGAGATCCCATTTCCTCACGAATGTGAGGGACACAGAAATTTAGCATCACAACATCATAGAAAAAAAAGAGCTAGAGGGGATCTTAGAACATCTAACCACAAGCTCTTGGTCTATAATGGCGAAAGCTCAGGGCCCCAAGTAGATCAAGAGAACGGAATAAGTGGCAGAGGCTCTTGGGTCTCCTTTCACTACTATCCTATTTTTTCCATTTCTCAGAGCAGAAATATGCCCATTGTGCCCTAATCCAGCCCCTTGGGGAAATGAGAAGCCACAAATCAAGCCAGAGGGCAGCCTCGGCCTGACTAGCCCCAATCCTGGACATTGTTTTCCTCGCTTCACTATGCTTTCCCCGAGTACACGACACACATGCAGGGCCTGAGGGTGTTTTATACGCCCACGTGGCTGGGAACAGCAGGGGCTCTGGCTTCCTCTCCCATGTGCACTGAAAGCCATTTGATCTCATTTCTCTTTCTCTTGTGAGTTGCTTGCGCTTACAGATTTGGATTTGGAATCAAATGCAGCTGTCAGTTATGGGAGCCCTCTGTGGGAGAACCATCTGAGACTGACCCTGGGGACACCATTGTGCAATCTCCTGTTAACTGTCAGTAGACATTGCCAGCGGCAAAGTATGTCTGCAAAGCCTGTCCCTGTCATTTCTCCTATGTCCTCTATGACCCAGGTGAGGGGTGGCCTCCATTGGCAGCCTGGGAACACAGGACATAATGCCCTCAGGCACGAGCTCTTCCTGAATTTGTTTCAAGTAATTTCTCAAAGTTGGGAAGAAAAGGAAGGAAAAGGAAGAAGGAAACGAACATTTACTGTATCTGCTATGGGTCAGCCCTGGGGCACCTCTTTGTATAAATAACCTCTTTGAATTCTCCCAAGATACCTACAAAATGGATGTTATTAATCTCATTTTTCAGATAAGAAAATGGAGGCTCAGAGAATCAAAGTAATTTGTCTGTATGAAAAGTGAGCAATGTCCCCACCCTCTTATTCTTTTTTCATCTAAGTGGCTTCCTGAGCTTTGGGCAATCACCACTCCCTTACATCTGTGAGGGCTTTAGAGTTTGCAAAGTATCACTATTTCTATTAATGTTGGGTGGTTTTATCTCCATTATATAGACAAAGAAACTGAGGTTCATAGAAGTAGGGATTTTGCTTAAGAACACACCTCTTATAAGTGCGGCAGCCAGAATTAGAAACTGAATCTCTGACAGCTTCGGAGAATTAGCACACAGAGAAGACTCTTCACGAGTAGAATGTTCTTTGAGTTGTTCTCTGATGCTTGTCTGCTTAACGAGCTCTTCAAGTCCCAAATGATATCATCATCATAAACATTTATCAAGCACTTACTACATACCAGTTTCTGTTATGTCTGCTTCCATTTGTTTGCTTCTCAGAAACACCCCGTGAGATAGATACTTTCTGTATCTCCTTTTGGCAAATGAGGAAACTGAGCCTGGAGAGCTTCAGAACTTACCCAGGGTCACACAGATAATCAGGGGCAGAGCTGGACTTTGAACCCAGGTAGAATTGTTCAATATGCCAGACCCTCCATACTATGCATACAGCCTCTCAAATGTCATCCTTACCACTCTGGGATGTCTGCCGTCACTCCCTCCTCCTGTTCTGCTTCCTTTGCCCTTCTCAGGTATCCTCATTGTTGAGAATACATTATTTTGTTGTATGTACTTATTTGTAGCTCTCTCTCCCATTGGACTATGAGCTCCTTGAGAACAGGAACCACATCTTATTTATGTTTTGAACTGCTAATATTTGGCATGGTGCCTAAGATAAGAAATGGTTGCATAACTCATTATTGGGGGAGTATCCCAGGGTTCTAACAGAAGGATGTGGTGTCAAGTGTCATGACTGCAGTGTTACAGCTTTCCAGGATGTGTTTTCTCATATACAGAACAAAGCCATCCTATTTTAACAATCTCTTCCATTGTCTTAAGGTTTTTATTGGTTTGTTTGTTTTCATTTAGTGGTTCTGTGCTGAGAGCATTAGGAAATGTGTGTTAGTGTTTCAATTGGTCACAACGATTGGGGTCACTAATGGCTTTTAGTGGGTGTAAACCAATTATGTTACTATGGACTGAATATTGTGTCCTCCCCAAATTAATCTGTTGAAGCTCTAACCCCCAGTGTGATGGTATTTGTAGACAGGGCCTTTGGGAGAGGATTAGGTTTAGATAAGGTCATGAAGGTGGACCCCCCATGATGGGATTAGAGTCCTTATAAGAAGAGGAAGAAACACCAGAGCAACCAGAGATGCCACCATACGAGAACACAGCAAGAAGGTGGTTGTCTACAACCCTGGAATAAGGCTCCACCAGACACCGACCCCTTGATCTTGAACCTCCCAGCCTCCAGAATTGTGAGAAATAAATGTTTGTTGTATAAGCCACACAGTCTATACCATTTTGCTATAGCAGCCCAAGCAAACTAAGACAGATGCTATAACTTCCAATGTAATGTGCAGGCAAGTCCCACACAACTGAGTATTTTTCTACTCCAAATGCCAAAAGTGCTCCCATTCTAAACATTGGTTGTTATATCTTTGATTTGAACCTGGGGGATGGTCCCACAGGTCACAGTATCTGGTAAAGCTGAGATATGGAAGATGTCTGAAAAATCCCAATATTCTATGAGAAAGGAAAAGATGGGTGAAGACAGCCTGAGACAGAGGCCAAAGGTCATGGCATCTTGCTTAGCAAAGTTCTTCTTTACTAATAGGATGGATATGGAGTTGTTCTGGGAGGCACTGATTTTAGAAGATTGTACAGTGCTAGCTTGGGATAGGGGATTCTTTGGGCTTATATAAGTTGCTGTCAAAAAGAAGTACCTTTGAGATAAAATCGATGCACTATATTGCCTATGCCCCATATACCGCATTAGTGTCTCAAGGACACTAAAATCTTCCTAATTATGGTTAGCCACATTTGTCTTGTTCAAAAAACCCTGGGACCTCAAAGTGGCTCAAGTACTGAAAAGAAGGTTCTTGCAGTAGTAACAAAATATCTGTGAAGTGACAGAGGGAGGGAGGGAACATTGAATGGAGGGAGGCCAAAGTCCACTCCAGGGAATGTGGATAAGCCTAAAGAACTCTGTCCCGTACATACCCCTAGCCAGGCCTATTTGAGTCTGCCATCATTGTGAACCTCCCTGGACAGATGTTTTGATTCACTTGGGTACCCTCATGTGCTTTAAAGCAAGAGAAGGGAGAAACTTTCCCTTTCTTAGACATGTCTCCTCCTTTGGTGATCCAATACATAACTGAGCAAGGGTAATGGAGAAAGGTCACCAAGGCGTGCCCCTTAGGAGTGGCGATTCTCACTGATACCCTCACTGTGTTACAATGTGAACTCCTCCACCCTTCTTTCTCATCCCCACTCCTAAAAATATTTCCTGTTACTTACAAACCTAAAGAGACTAAATAAAGGGGCATAGAGCAATGGAAGTTTCTTTAGAGTTGCTTTCATCATGCATGCCTTGGAGAAAGTAGAAAAGTTTTCCAAGATAAAAAGAGGGAAAGAGAGACCATAAATTATAAAGTACATTTGACAGACAACCCAAATCCTGCCTGCCATAGCTGCTTCCATCATTCCTGACAAAATTTTAGTCCATTCTTTTATTTTCTCAAATATCAACAGTATTTCAAGTCCCCCAGCATCATATCAAGTTTATTCTGGAAATGCTGAAGTCTCCACAGAGACTTGGGGCAGAGAAACATAATTAAAGGCCTTTATCAAATTTTATATCATCTTGTCCTAGTTTTACATAATGTACTTGATGAAGGCAGGAAATGGCAATAAGTAATTAGTTTCTTCTGATAGAGAATAATGTAGGAACAAAAAATTGCACAGGAGCAAACTTGAAGAGCAAGCTGTCCTATGGTCTCTGAGTCCAAAAAGCTCCATCTATTTCTGAGAGGAGAGAGGCAAGTCAGTACTTTTAGGGGATGTCTATGCATGTGGACAGGGGTATGAATGAGGCTAGTTATGCTGTAAAATAGCCACATCGTTTCTTGCCACCTTTTTCTGCTTCCAGCCCGTATACGCTTCATGTGTTTCTTGGCTTCCTTATTCGGATGAGGTACCAGCATCCAAGGGAGCTGAGGGCATAGTTTTAAAAGCTGCCCTTTGAGACAGGGGTGGTGGCAGAACCCACAGGAAATGAAGAAAACTGATAGGCCAGACCTTTGAGCTCCACACTGAGGCCCGGAATCAGAACACTTGCTCTTGAGGACAAGAACTACTTTGTAAAGAATAACCAATGTACCCGCAGCCCAGAAGGATCTGTACTTAAGCAAAGCCAAGCCCCGAAACTCATTTTTCCATAAACAAGCCTCAGCCTCAGACATAACTCTCTTTAGACTCTCTGATGACTTCACTTACTAAGCATGCCAAAGAACCCAGATGTATGACTCGCTCAGCCCCATTCACTGGGGAAATTGATCTTGTCCTTTAATTTGGTATGAGCAGAAATGTCATGTATCCAAGTTTGTTAAGGAGATCGCCTATCCATAATTTGTCTCTTAGGACCCTGAGGTCATTTCGGGAGTAACTGTGCCTCCCCACCTCCACCCTGCCACGGTCACAAACACTCTCTTCCTAAAGACTCAGTTTCTTCTCATGGACTGGATGTTTCTTCAATAAAGACTGACCCAGCCCATTTGGTCTCTTGAATATTTGCGTGCATGAATGGCTTGGCGTTTTTATGGCTTGTTATTAAAAAAAGGGAAAAGACTTGCTGTCCTCACTGTAATCGTTTTCATATAGGATAATTCCAATGACAAACAGGAGTAAAACAAGCTAATTTTCCATCCAAACATGATTCAAGCTTGACGGGCTTTTCTCTTCTCTCCTTGCTGTTTGAGAGAAAGTAGGGTAGTCAGGAGAAAAGCCAGATCTGAGAAGAAAGTGCTCATTAAATTCAAGAAGTGGGTCTGAGACGAAACAGACAGGAGAAAACAAGACACTTCTCTAAATTTTTCTATGGCTCAGCTTTTTTTGAGGTGGTTTCAGACAGATGGCAGAGGTTAGTTTCATCTTCCCGTCAGCTGTCAGCCACTGAGACTTTCGTGAACTCCCAGCTAAAAGGTCTGCTGGGTGTTCCATAACTATGGACACCACATTTCCTGAGTTTTCTAGGCCATTCTAATTTCAACTGCTCTATCCCATTGTTCTATAAATATCTTAACTTTATGTTTCAATTTTTGTTCAATTTTGATTCTTTATTAAAGTATAACATGCATACAGTAAAGTCTACAAACCTTAAGTGTACATCTTGAGATTTTTACAAATGTATACACAGACACAGACAGAACGTTTCCAGCACCCAGTGAGGTTCCTGGGGCCTCTTCCCAGTCCCAGAAACAGCCATACATCTGACTTTTATGATCATTTTGCTTTGCCTGTTGTTGAACTGCATGTAAATAAGGCCACACAGTGTGGGGTCTCTTGGATCTGGCTTCTTTCATTTAACATAACGCTGTGAGATTCATCCATTTGGTTGTACGTAGCAGTAGCTTGTTCCTTTTGATTTCTGTGTGGTATTCTAACATACAAATACATCATGACTTTTGATGGTGGAAAATTTGGTCACAGTACCTACAGGATATCAGATATCAGCAAAGAATGGAACAAAAAGCGCAGGTGCTTTCAAATCTGATACCAGGGGTCAAATACCCATCAGCTCTGCCACAAATTAGCTTTGGGCCCCCAGGCAAGTAACTTAATTTGCCTGAGCTTGCCTTACAGGACAGGTTATATTTAACATCTGCTATTACAGAGAATAATCCCAGAATGGGGTTCTGGGAATTCATTCCAACAATAGGGGCCCCAAAGATTTCTTATTCCCAGAGACACATATTAATTATTCAATGTTCATCCAACAAGTGACTGTGAAACAACTACAATATTTCAGGCACTGCTCTAGCAGTGGGTGAGAGAGAGAGCTTGTTCTCATGACTATTAGGGGAGGCGGGTACCAAAGAAATAAACACTTAAATGAACAAGATAATTTTGACACGAAGAAATGTTGATGTAGAAAATAAAGCAGGACAAGGAGATAGAGTAGTGGGTGTCAGGTGCTGTTCTAGATCAGGAGGCCAGCGGAGACCCCAAGGAGGAAGTCATATTTAGGTAGAGAGCTAAATAATGTGTATGATTCATTTGTCTACATCTCTAGGGAAAGACACTTCAAGGCAGAGGGAAAAGCAAGTACAAAGGCCTCAAGGAGAAGTGAGTTTGGTATATTTGATTAACAGCAAGGAACCCCAAATGCCTAAAGTGTAGGGAATGGATGGGGAGTGGGGAGAGTGAAATTGGTTGAGATTAGAGAGTCAAGTGGGGCCAGACCCTAGGACCTTACCCATATAATCAGTGTCAGAGGCTTCAATATGTGCCTTGTGGGCGGCTGGAGGGTTATATGACTTCTCCAAGATCACTCGGAACCACAGCTGAGCAAGAACCCAGGTCTTCCATTTCTGTTTCCCAAGTTATTAACTGTAAATAATATATCTTGACTCCATTCCCGAGGCTGGGAAAATGAAGGATCGAATGTGAATGATATTTGCCAGCATCCACCTTAATGATTTCTGAGGCTAAACTTAGCATGGCATGTTCTATATAGCAGGGGTAGCAAACTACGACCTGTGGGCCGAATCTGGCCTGCTGCCTGTTTTTATAAGGTTCATGAGCTCAAATGGTTTTTACATATTTAAATGATTGAAAAAATATCCAAAGAGGAATAATATTTTGGGACATGTAAAATTATGCGAAATTCCAGCTTGAGCCATAAATAGAGTTTTACTGGAATACAACTATGCTCATGTGTTTATGTGTTTTCTATGGCTGCTTCAGGGCCTATGATGGTGGAGTTGAGTAGTTGTGACAAAAACTGTATGACTCAAAAAGGCTAAAATACTTACTATCTGGCCCTTTATGGAAAGTTTCCTGATGTCTTTGTATAAAACCTGACGGTTCAGTAACTGAAATATCTACCCACAAAATATCCAATGTTAAATAATACAACTTTTTGGGGAAATCTCCAGGACAAATAAGTTGCAAAATTTACTTGTAGATAACTGAGTTGACTTGCTGTGTAGATTTGCTAGCTATAAGCCATTATAGGCAAAATAAAGATTTTGATTTTGGAACGCTTGATTTGCATGCCTTCTTTTCATTGGCAATTAGATAACAGGTCTAGATTCTTGTCATTTATTAAGGCTATAATTCATATATGACAAAAATTTCCTGTTGGCCTATATACTCATGCTTATCTTTCTCTATTCTACAACAACAATATTAGCTAACTAAATGGATCTCAAACATTGAGAAGGAACAAGCATGGGTGGGGGAGGAGGGAGAAGAGGGGGTGGACTGAACATTTGTGCCCTCTCTAAATTCACATGTTGAACCCTAACCCCCAAATGTGATGTATTAAGAGGCAGGGCCTTTGGGAGGCACTTAGATTTAGATGAAGTCAGGAGGGTCCCCACGATGGGATTCATGCCTTATAAGAAGAGGGAGAAACCAGAGCTTTATCTCTCTCTGCCACGTGAGAATACAAGGAGAAGGTGGCCCATCTGCAAGCCAGGAAGAGAGCCCTTGGTAAGAAGCAATCTGCTGGCACCTTGATCTTGGACTTCCACGCCTCCAAAACTGTGAGAAAGGAATTCCTGTTGTTGAAGCCACCCAGTGTATTGTATTTTGTTATAGCAGCCTGAGCAGACTAAGACAGCGGGAGAGTAGGAGGAAGAAGCTCAAGAGACACAAAACACATTCCCATTTAACTTATTGGTAATTATTTCTAATCTTTCAAGACACGTCTCACTAATCTTGACTTGGGTAGTATTAATATATAGGTTTTATATAAACATTACTGCCCTAAGTTCATGCCGACTCCCTATGATTTATCCTCTTACTTGTATCTGTCAAATAAAGGCAATAAATCCTGAGACCCATTTCCTGCACTCCTGACAGATATCACTCCAAGGTGATAAAGAATATGACCAAAGTATCCTCATCAATAGAGAAAGAAGGAGAGAAACTGTAATTTATTGACAGCCTGAACTGGGCCTACCTTTTTCATACACTATCTCTGTAATGTCATTGACAACATTATAAGGTAGGTACCATTATTATTCTGACTTTAGACCAAATGAAACTGAGACTTGGACACATTAGGTAAGTGTTGCTCAAGGTCACGTAGCTAGTAAGTGGTGGAACTGAACTTCCATCTCAGCTCTGTCTGATGACAAAGTATCCATTCTTTAAAAAGAAAGTTGCTACCTTCTACTAGTCCCTGGGTCCTCAAGAAAATCTCTTCACTCTAAATGCCAGAGAATAGAAGAGACTTCCCCCAAAATATGCTGGCTCATCTGCTGTAAGAAAGACAGACTAAAAACTTTAGACTGAGGGCAAGAAATCCCCTATAACAACAACTTTATTTTAGGACTATAGAAAGTCCCTTCTTTGTCTGGAACACTAACGGGTCAGAGCAAACATCCAATGGGGTGCCTGTGGTGGTCACTCCAGTTGGAGAAGGCATTGAAGGGCCAAGCTTTTCCTCAAACTTTCTCCAGTGCTTGGCCCCCACTGCCAGTGGGGTACCAACTCTGTACACTTCGGGGTCTCTAGTACAATTAAATGTCAATGTAAAGGGACTATTTTCTGATCTTCTTTTATTTATCTTCTTTAAAGGACAGAATGTAAAGAAGTGGGTTATTCCCAAAGCTCTGCCACAATCCTTCCTTGTAAGACACTGGGAAATCTATCTGCTTTTGATGATTCAATTTATCTATCTAGGGACTAAAGTGTTTTAAGTTCTTTTTAAAAATATCTTCCCCCTTAACTCCTGACCCTTGTAATACCTTTCAACTGTTTTGAATATGTTGTTGAGTATCTATTGAGTGTATGGCATTGCACTTTGCATCTTGCTGCAACGTGAATGTGAATTAACGAAGAGCCATTCCTACCCTCCAATGCCAATCAAGAGTTTACAATGTAGCGAAATAATCTGCCCAAAGTATAAATCTCATGCCAATGGCCTCTCCTCTTCCTTAAGCGTACTACCTACCTTGAATCTTACTCCTTGCTTTCCAGGTTGGATAAGTTGCTGCATTAATCACTGAACTTGGAGTTCATCTGTCAAATACAGCACAGACCTAGATATTACTTGCAGACATGGTGTCTGCCTGGCTTTAGACTTTGATGTGGCTTTATTCTTTCTTTGCATATGGCTTACTTTATCCAACAATTTACTCCGTACTGTGATGATTTGTTTAATAATGATTTGCTGAGAATGCACTGTATCAGTGATCCATTGTATGGCCCGATAAAGAGCCTCAGGTTCTTGTCCCATCTCTATATCTGGGATTAGGAGATTTCAGAGTTTACAAGGAAGGAAAGACTTTTTCTCTCAAACACAGAATTGGGGGATGGGCAGAAATTGCTATTTAGAAATGAAAGGATATTGAATAATCACATGATTTTGTATAAATGTGTCTTAGGAGATGTTTTATGATCAGAGCTTCTGAAGGGCAAGACTATATTCCTTCCGTTAAGAGGTTCATATACCCTCATTTTTACAAAGGGACAGAAGTTTATCGGGGGAATAAACATTAGCATCAGAGAAATTCTGACTTGAGTTCAAATCATAGCATTTATCACCGTGTCACCTTGGACAAGGCATTAAAGTCCCCTAAATCTAAAATACCTCTTTTAAAATGGACATATGGAAAGTAACGAGTAAAAGAATTGCCCTGAGCTGAGATGATATTTGATGTGCCTGGCGTGGAGTAAGTGTTGACTAAGTGTTGTGTGCAATCTCTATCCTTTTACGTCTTGAATTGAGTTAATTAACTCCTCGAACAAAGCCTGTGTATTCTTCAGTGAAAGATCCATTTTGTATTATTTCCCTCTTGGCTTTCTTTTGTGGAGGAATGCCTTAAAAATGGCACAAAAGAGCTTCAAAAATGCAAGATTAAGCAGTTAAACAGGCTCCTTTATTGGAGAACCACTCAGAGCCTTTAATATGTTAACAGGCATTTATACATTATGAAGTAACAAGAAGGAGAAATATTGTTCAGTCTTTTGCTAAATGATTTAACTGTAGAATTCTTGGATTTTCTTCTTTTTTCTTAAAGAAGGAACTTATAAATTGAATGTCCTAAGGAACAAACTTTGGAAGAGGCCTATTTAATAATTGGTACAAGGAAACTTGGCTCATTGTGAAGGGAAGAAAATGAATTTATATCCTCTGCATACCATATATATTGAAGAGTTTAATGTAAAAAGTGAAAATATATTAAGACCAGAGTAAAATATAGGAGAATATTTAAAAATCTTTGCATACCAAGGACTTTGTGTGCCTAGAATTAATGGAAAAAATTACAAAGGTAAATACTGATGGATTTGATTATATAAGTGTCAAAATATTTCTTAGGCCAAAAAAAAATCTTAAATTTAAGAGGCAAAAGTCAATCTTGAAAAAACCATTTATTAAAAATGGCAGACTATGTAAGCAACTAAAACAGTGAATGAAAACACTATATAAATAAACGGTCAAAAGATATGAATTATAGATAGATATATAAATATAAGTAATATAAGAAGCAATAAGGTGGCTAATAAAGACATGAAATATGACATTTAAAGAAGTACAAATTAAAATAAGGACATGACATTTTATGTATAAAATTTGTAATCAATACTCAATACTTGTGAAGGGGTGTTTTCAATGGACACTTACATGAATCTGTGGGAATATTAATTGATATCATCTTTCTAAAGAATAATTTGGTAATATAAATCAACACAATTGCAAGTAACATAAATATAAACAATAAGGATGGAATTAGGAAAATGATGGAGCACGCATAGGAAATACCGTGTTGCGGCCCTTAAAATATTTATGAAGATATTTAACACTTGCAGAAAAGCAGTGTATAATATTGCACACACGATATGGGCTCAACTAAAATAAGTCTATCGATAAATATAACTGAAAAGAAATAAGCCAAAATGCTAACCTTGATCACCTCTGATTGGTGGAATTATGGGTGGTTTTTTGTTTTTGTCCTTAAACTTTCTTGTATTTTCAAAAAAAGGAAAAAACCCAACAAACTTTTAGAAAAATATAATGACAGATTGGATTGGCACTTCTGATGCTGAATTATGTCCACGATGGTGGGGAAGGAAGCAAGAGTCTCCCAAATACTCCACAAATGTCTGCTACTCCATTTTCTTGTATATTGAACTGTTTGTCAATGCAAATAAAATGTCACGTCTAAGCTCCACTAGTCAGCTAATAATTAAGTTTTATCCTGCGTTGTCAGTCACCTAAAAAGGAAAGAATGAAGGAGAGAGACAAGGAAAGGAAAGTACTTGTTCTGGGCATCTCAAGAGTAAGGGTCATCATCGAGGTTGGAGGATGGGGCGAACATTCATGCTGTAAATTCAAAGAACTATCTTAACACTCTTATGATGAAGATGGGCTGCAATAATTCATCCCGGCAAAACAGGAAGTAGCCAAAGTCACAATGTACCGAGGCACTTTGGGTCATGCTAATAAATTTTATAAGTAACAAGCGTAAATTTGTAATGATAACCTCGTATTAATCCCCATGACACTCATCCTCATGATGCTTATCAAGTGCCTGGTCTATTCACAGGTTTCTACTGTCGATCCTACATAAAGCATGGAAATTTGCAAACATTTATTGAGTTCCTTTTATGGGTACAGGGCATGAAGGGAAACACCAGAAAAAAACACCTCTGTCCTTCTAGTGTTGCAAATTTTGCGGTTTTGTTTTTGTTTGTTTGTTTTGCAATGCATTCTGCCAAGATATGACTACTCCATTAGAATAAACAAAAATTATAAGGTAAATTGAGTTATCATAAAACAGGCAACATCCTAGCAGCCTTTCTCTCTCCTGGATGTAGAAAGGACTGGGATGTCTCTACAGCAACTCAGTGTCTCCAGAATCTATTCACAGTGTGTTTCTCTGCCTCTGGGTCCTGTCAAGGTTACAGCACTTCCGGTAGACATTTATTTGGCTGTCTCTCCAGTCCCTAAGCCACTGTCCTTTTTGAGAACTACCTCCTTACATACAGACGTGTGCCTCAGTCAGTCATGATTGTACTATATGTCCCAGCCCTTTCTCCTAACTTGCTGGGGGTGGCGGGGGTAGGGGTGGGCGATCTGACCCAAAGTGAGCCAATGAGAGTTTTCCTTCCAGGAAATTGATACTAAGACCTAAAGACAAGGAATCTATTTCTATGTTCGGCTGGAAGAGTAACAGGGAAACTCAGAAACCAATGAGGCCACATGGACAAGACAGTAGAGAAGGCCAATTTGCAAAGAGAGAGTAGAATAAAGTTTTGAGAGGAAAAAAGACAGAAATGAGAAACTTTCTGGGTTTTTGCAGCATTCCCTGTCCTAATTTCGGTTCCTCCTTAAAACTTTGCTGCATTCTGACTTTTAGGTTCCGTGAAGCACTCTGTATATTTTTAAGAGGTTATCCTCCCCTCCCTTCACCTCCACCCCCCCCCCACCCGCCCCAGTTTTTTATTAAGGGAGTTTAAACTAACTCCAGTTATTTGCAAGCCAAGAGACTTAACTAATATAAACTTGCATCAAAAGCACATATTTCATTCATCTTATCTCCTTCAGCCTCCCTGACAAACCTGTCCTCCTCTGGGGCTGCCTCACTTGATTAACTTAAACTTGCACTGTATTTACATCATTTATAAAATGCTCTTGTATCAGACTGTTTGAGCTCCTCTGGAGTAGTTACGGTCTATTGTGTAAACACAGCATTGACGTGATTTATAAAACTTGCATTATTTACCCAACAGACTGTGTAACTGCTCCAAATGAACCCATTATGACTGTCATGTGGCATAAATCCATCTTCAGGCACTTTTGAAAGCACGACTCACTGCAGTCTTTTGTGTAAGGGAATTGATGAAATGCATATTATCCATTCAATAAGCTCTAATGTCTGCCTGGTGAGGTTTAAACCTAAATTAATCCACTGGAAAAAAGTGAAATCTATGAATAAAGAAAGAATAATCCTTTATACCACTAATTCTAGCATCCCTGTACTAAGAACGAGGGACTCTATAAATGTTAGCATCTAGTCCACCTCTTTCAAACCAATGCTTGAGCAGGTGTTCTTTAATGTCTAATTGAGTCAAAAGATCTTGTTTATTTATGTGTTTCCTTCACTAGCCTAAAAGCTAGGGCCCTGTTGGCTTTGCTCACTATCTAGCTCACTATCTTTGCACAATTCTTGGCATAGGGCCTGGCCTAGATAGGCACTCAACACACTGAGCTGAATGAATGCCTGAGTAAACCCATATAAATCACCTTATTTAATTCTAGCAACAGCCCCCTTTAACATATGAGGAACCATCTCAGAAATGACAAATAATTTCTTCAAAGTTGTGTAAATTTGTAAGTGGTAAACTGGAATCCAATCTGTCCTACCCCAAAGCCATAGTTATTTCAACTAAGTCAAAAAGCAGAAAAAATGCAGAGTTAATAAAAACACCACTGCAATAACCAGCATAAAACAAAAATCGTGGATTCTAAAGAGTTAAAAAAAAATGCTAATAAAGAAAGCAGTCCAGACTGGAAGTCAGGAGAACTGTGTTTGACACCGTCTATCCTTTTAGTTCGCTGCATGCTTTGGGTAAATCACTTCGTTTTTCTTATCTTTCCTTCCTGGTGTCCCAACCCATTTTTTAAAAAGTGTTGTTTTGGATGCCCTTGTTTCAGTTGTCTTTATTCTCTCTTCCTTGGTTGGCCCCTGAGTGAGCGTCTCTGTAAATTTTACTCCCTGGGCACCTGGTTTGTCTCACACCAGTCCAGGCCCTGCTCCCTCCAGAAGCCCAGGAATCAACAGTCACTGATCCCAGCTATGTAAATCAGTCGCTCACAACTTCCGTAAGAGGTCCTAGGCCCATTTCTCCAAGGAGGCTGAGGATTGGAAGGAATACATTCTTAATAGTGAAATTTTAGTGGTCTTAAATTAATACGGGAATGGACAGATGGAGTTGTTCCATCTCCCTCTTTTCCTCTCTCTTTCCTTTCTTTTTTTGTCAATTTTGCTGAGTGTGGGAATCTTCCCAGGCCTTGACATCATATCAGGTAGATACTCATCAGAGTGCCCTTGAGTGGATCATGGTAAGAACAGGATACCATCTCTCCTCTCAGATGACATTATCAGATATGACCATTTTTACCCTCTTTGAATGCTTCTCAGATGAGCATTCCCACCCTTGGTCTGGCCTTTGTATACTCCCAAGTGATGTTCGTGGAATCTTTGACTCAATCGTGTTCTCCTGAGAATAAAAGTGTGTGGTGTGTGATGGCCATGCTTTGGGGAAGTTTGGGTCTGTGGCATGCACAGGGCATAACCCTGTGATGCATTTCATCTGTCCTCGGATCCACCCAGGTCTGGGAAGAGCATAGCTGACTGATTGCTCATAGCCCCTTGGTATAAGAGCAGGGGAAACCCACAGCTGCCAGAAACTGAGTCTCTTTGTGGCTTAAGCTGGGCTGAGTTGAACTCAAAGCCCCACTTGGGGCTCACAAAAAATGTCTCCCAAGCTTTTGAATTGCCTTCCAGAGAGCCTTAAGGTAGTCAAGTGGGACAACTCTGGGCAAGAAAAACTGGGGACAAATCCACCACTTTTCTCTCCCTGCAGATCTGGTGGGCTCCATTATTACAGCTATCAGTGTTTTGGATTTCAGGACTCAAAGTTTAGTATATGTGCTATCTCTTAAAGTCAACTGCCAGTAGACTAAGCAGTTCTCAAGGGCTGTGAGTTATTTCTAGATGAATGCAAACATTGGGTGATTGATTGTTTAGGGAAAAAAACTTAAGGAAGATTAAATTGAAAACAAAAAAAGAAAACAATCAAACAAATAAAAATAACAACAAAAGCAAAAACAAATCCCCCACAAAGAAATCAGAAAAGAAAGAAAATGAAAGCCCTGAATGGCATTTGAGTAATGGTAAAAGACAGAATCAACACATTGCCTCGTCCTTATGGTTCATTGAAATAGCAGAGAATGATGAATAATACACATGTAATGAGGAAAACAAAAATCTCTTACATTTCCTTGCTCTCCAGAGTTTAACGGAAATAAGTCCCCGTTTCTATCTGAATGTGGCCTTCCAGGCTTTGAAATCGGAAAACAATTCCTTCATGCAGAACTGGATGCTCACTAGCTAGCATTTAAAAATAGGAAATAAAAATGAGTGACACACTAGAATACTGGAGAAGAGAGAGAAAGAAATATCGCTTTCCTATCCTTCTGCTCCTTCCCTGTCTGTTCCGTCCCACAGGCATAGTGGAAATAGCTTTGCTTGTGCTGGCACTGGGCTTTCACCGCAAGTTATTGAAAAGTCAAATCAAGGTTTTTAGATCCTTGTAATTACAAAGCTAAAAAGCAATTGGAAAAATATATTCACTACCTTCAGAGCATTTAATGTGACTTCCCAGTGACACATAGAGTAGGGACCTGCTGTTGAAGGATGATTTTCTTATTCAATTCCTCAGCCCTTTCTGAAAGAACAAGAATTCTTAGCACCATCTTTCGATTAAGTGAATTCAGTTAATTAGCTTCACAAACTGAGCACATGCATTATTCAGCAGCAGACGGTTCATCAAAATTGTCTTGCCACAGCCAGTGCTTCCCCTCACCTCCCCGGCTCCAAGGGGCTGGGCTATTCTCCTTAGGATCAGCATTTGAATCAAAACTGACATAGGCGTTTGGGCAGAAAGACAAGGACATACTGAGCTGTATTGAGTGCCTATGAGTTGCAGAGTGGTTGAGAACATGGGTTGTGAAAAAGAGTAAAAGAATTTGAATGATCTCATGATTTGGAAAAACTGCAATGGTTCATTTGTGGCCTCTTTGAGTGTGTGTCCTGGGAGGATTTTCCTTGCCTCATCATATTCGTTGAGATCCAGTAACCCTGATTCATGATTCTATCACAGAGAGGCTGAGCAACTGGCTGCACACGTGCCCGGAGAACAGACTCTAACCATGCCAGCGAGTACTACATGTAGCTAGGGAGGCAAGCTTGGCAAGAATCTCAAGATACAGTCCCCAATTCACCTAGGGACTCCATTGTAGGAAAATGAGAGTAATCCAAGCCACCTACCTGAGTTTGGATGCAATTGACCATATGGCATAACAGACTCTAGGAATGATGGTGCTTGTCTGGTCTGTTCTCTTGATAATGAGGAAACTGTCTAAGGGATGTCAAGCAGTTGTGCAGGATCCGACAGTTGCCCAGCAGCAGAGCTCCTAAACCCCTGTTGCTTGACCACTGCACCACTTCGTCCTCAGAACAGCCTCAAAAAATAGCTTCTCTGCCCTTTTCTTTCCAGTGTTTCTTGTTCTCCATTCTCATTGACAGGTTCAAGTCTTTCACTTGGGTTTTCCAAACAGGATCTAAGAAATAAAAACCTTGTTATTTTTAATGGTGAAGCTGGGGTATAGGACACTCAGAGAAGTCTGACATCCACCATGTGGTGGAAGCAGGACTTCAATGACAGAAAATGAAACCATTATGGTGAGGAGAAATGAACTGGAGAAAGTCTTGGCAACATTCAAGTCCCTAGATTTAGCTTTTTCTGGGGCCGAACTCCATTCCTACCTTTGATATGTTTGGCTTTTTCATTCTTTCTTTGAGTAGACGAGATACCACAGTAGCCATCCATTGAGTTTCACTTTTGCCTAAGCGCTTCTGCAGAGTAGGTGTGTGTTGAAGGCATGACATCTTTCTTGCCTGGTTGACTTGAGGAATAAATATTATATGTAAGGCTCCTGATTCTTAGTAGGTACATGTGTTTTGTCTTTACCTGAGTTTAAATACAGGATCTGCCATTTACTAGATAACATGCATGTCAATCTTCCTGTGGATCAATGAGTTGTCTGGAAGATGGCCCTGATGATAACAGCATCACAGTGCCATTTTAGTATTTAGTGAAATAATACTCAGCATGTAAGAGTGAATTGTATATTAAGAGATGCTATGCAAAGATATGATAAAGGATGACCTTAGTCATACTATATCAAACCTTCCACAATTTTGAGTCTTGTTTAAGGAAATCTTTGCATCACACTCTTTCTCCACACTTTTCATATGAACTCATGCTATGTAGCATAATTACATAATAGACCAATATAAATGCCACCAATTTGCATTTCTTTAGTAAACCTGTAGCTAGAAATCTGAAGTAGCTTAAACACTGAAGCAAAAGAAGCCAAAGACTTTACTAGTTTTGGAAAATCACTTCCGAGATGTGAGCGTACTCAATGCATGCTTGACAAGTCATTTGAACAATTATCAAGTCACTAGCAATGATTCTAAAGGAAGATTTCCAAATCTTGTTGGTTTTGCATTTCATGTCTTTGTCCTCATCTCGTTTGGCGGTGAGATCTGGGAGTCCACTGGGCCTGAGAATCAAGGTATCTCATTTCTGGGTCAATGAGGAGAGAAGAGTAAGGCAGCCAATTAATTCAGTCTTCATAATCAGTGATTTAAACAGAAAAGACAATCTGTCATTTTTTAAAAATGGGAGTTTCTAGAAATTTATTAGATAGAAGAAATATGACTGGCTGCCTAAGGGGAACGGATGAAAGAAGAGGACTATGATTTCATCCTTGCATTTTTCCTATTAGAAGATTATGACAATTGGTAACATTTATTAGACACCAACTATGCAGTAGGAGATTTATAAATAGTATAATCTTTATGACACCATTTCCCTTATTCCACAAATGGAGAGACTGAGGTTCTGAATGCAATGTGATTCACTTGAGTCTAGGGCTATCTGGGTCCAAACCACTGCTTTCCTACCATTCTGGACAAACAGGTCTGGTTAAAGGTGAGTTGGAGGGTGAAGAGGTGCTGCAGTTACGATAAACGATTTGTCTGAACCACATTTTCCACGGGAAACAGCTTTCCCAAACCATGCAATGGGAACCCAGCACTTCCGAGTCTTGCCAGTGGTAAGTGTGCTATTTCTTCGTTCAGTGCATTCTTGAGCATGTGAAGGGACTTCTCCAGATGTTTCTCAAATCAGGAAGTGTGAAAAAGTCCAGCTGTATATAAGCTGCTCAAGGACGTCTTTGTGCCAGGTTACGGAAGGAATTGAAGAGTTTATCTGCCAAAGAGACACAACAATGGATGACATTCTTTCTGAAGTGATTTCTCAGCTGAGATGAGAATAACTTCATCTGTAGTGAGCTAAAAAAAGATAAGTTTAAATTTCTCTCTTACAAAATTCTTTTACATAGAAATTGAACAGCTGCTATTGTAATTACTCATTATTGTTATTACCACTGCTATTATTATTACAGCTACTTATTAAAAGTAACATTAATAAGGCTTTATATGAGAGCCCGCTTGTGAGGAGGGTTTGGGAAAGCTGAATCCTTATCCATTTTCTAATTTGCAACATGCACAGTAATTTTTACCACATGAGCAGCCCAGCTCTAAATTCCTGTTCTTAGGAGATTTTCTCTCCCTCCACACACCTCTCCTTGACACACTAGCTCAAGAATGTGCCACTTGTGCCTGAAATTCCGGGATTAGTGGTTCAATGTGCTGGAATTAGTGTTCCCACTCCTGTGGCCTTCCCTAAAAATGTGCTAGTTTCTCCCACTCTTGTTCAACCTGAAATGTCTGTAGACGAATTTCTTTATCAGCATACATTTTTTGTCGCTCTTTTAGGTATTTATAATTTTTGATTCATAATCTTAGTGATTTTATTCTTTAGTCTTGTCTCTTCCCAATTACTCCATAAGCTATGTCAAAGCAGGGAAACCACTGGACTTTTTTTCCTCTTTAGCCATCCAGCTGTAATCTTGAACTGGAAAAAACTAAAAAGCATTTCCTTTTCTAGGCCAGGGGGCATTTATTCATCACATATTTACCAGGCAATCTTCTGGGCTGGGCATACAGTGGTACTTCTTCTCTCATGCAGTTTTTCTACCATAAACAAGTGAATAAATGCTGAAATAAGAAAATCCCATACAATGTCAAGATAATAAAACAGTGTAATGGAATGTGATGGAAGAACCAGCAATGTGAAGATCTGGGGCCAAGAATACTCCAAACTGAGAGACCAGCAAGTGCAAAGCCCTCATGTGATATGCAAGGAGCAATGTCCTTTCCCAACAGTGAGGGGTGTGCAACCCCAGGACCAAGAGACTTGGTGGAGGTTTTTTATGGGGAATAAGGGGAGTTGGGGAGGGAACAGGGTTAAAGAAATCAGATCTTGAATACAAATATAAAAACTCTCCTAGGTATTTTATATCCACTAAAATGATACAATAAACTATGTACACATCAGAAGAGAATATCAATGACATTTATTCATTTAAATTGGTAATAACGCTTATCCCTCTATTAATTTCTAATAGTCTTTAGGCAGATTTCCTCAACTTGGAAGTAAATAACAAAACTGAATAAGAAAAAATGTGGAAAAAAAAATTTCCTGTATTCTTTGAGGAATAGAATCTATATTATGGTGTCTCAGGACCAAAGTATTAAACTCCGCATCGTCTCCTCTGGCATGAAATTTAGCATCGCCGCCTGCCTGTGAACCTCTGAGAGCAGGATGACTAATGAACTGATACACGCCCACCCTCTATGCCTTAGGTGCAAATGAACATTTGAGTTATAAATTATTCTACCTAGAGCCAGGGATTTGAAAGGGAAAGCCTACTCCACAACAATAATATCCTTTTCTGTCCTCAAATAGTCTTATAAACCTTCTCAAAAATGTCCCAATCTTTAGTTTGTAACTTAGGGCCCTCCTTGATTTGCCTCCAATCTTCCTTTCCAGTTAATAACTCCTCTCTTTATCTTCCAAAGTTGAGAGTATTTGAGGAATAGACACATGAATCAAACTGATGGTAAGACATTAGCTTTATATCTGCTAAGTTTTTTGCAACTCTAATCACTATGAGATTTTCCAAAACCCTGATTTTGAGACGATCTACTCAAGAGTGAGTTTGGATCTGCTGAGCAAAATGCTTTCCCGGAACCGATGCCTTATTTCCAGGGCACCCCCAGGTGTAGAAGAGCTATGGGTTTCCACGCTTGCTTTCAAAAGCAATTCTTGGACATGACAGTGTGTTCTTTCCACATAGAACTGGGCCCAGCCATGCATACTCAGATCTTCTCCCCATTTTCACCCGTCAGAAAAGTCACTTCTCCTCCCTTGCAGTGGAGGGCGGAGAAAATGAGAGAGAGAGAGAAAGAAAGAGAGATATGTTATTTTAACAGATATTTTTTAAGGGGAATGTGGAGCCCATCTAGGGGAGAACTCCGAACACTTACTAACTTTTTGATCTCTAAATCCATTGGGCTAATGATGCTATATGTTTGATAAAGTGATTTTTTTCTCGCTTTCATTAGGCTACACCTCCTGGTGGGCAAGCTAGTTTTCACCAAGAGAAGACTCCAAGATGGTTCAGAACAGGACACTTGGTAAATTAACTCTGAAGCCATGCTGTACCTTGAGTTGAAATATTGCTCCTTGTTCTACTTCCCTTTTCAAATCATGCCCAGGTCCATTGTCCAATATAGCTCAAGAGTTGTTGGCAGGAATGGCAACACAAAGCCAGCACAAATAATACAGTAGTAAGAATATAAAAATCTCCCTACTTTGAATAATATAACTCCTCTTATTATTATTATATCCTGGGGGTGAAATCAAAGACTTGCCATTTTAAGTTAAAATCTAAAGAAATCAAGGTCCAAGTCCTCCTCCCCAGTGTCTTACTCTGTTCAGTCTCAGACAGAGATGTCTTACCTAGGTGCTGAGGTACAAATGGAGTGCTTTTAGCAGCTGGCATCTGGTGATCTCTCATTGGATTGGTGATCTCCAAAATTGAAATAATTCAAAACTGAGTCTCACATTGAATGGATGCTATTTTAAAAATCTCCAAACTGGCAGAACATATTTTTTACAGCAGCAGGGAGGGGCACTGGAGATATTCCTATCTTTTTTTCAAAGTGGCCTTGTCAACAGATTGGCTTTCCTGGGAAACAGACTCTGAAACAGAGTTTAATATGTAGGATGTCTTTACTGAGTTCCCAGGGGATCAATACTTACAGATGGGAGGAGAAAGAAACAGCAATAGGTAGAGGGAGAAGGAGAGCTGTCACATAGGCCCAAGACAGCATTAGCCAACTTCCATAGGGAGCTAGAAGGACCCAGAATTGTCCTGAGTTTTGGGCCAAGATGGCCCACACTGACCGGTTGTTGAATGTGGGTTATCCAGAGAAGGATGTGACCTCGGGCCAGGTGGCTCTCCCGCATCTGAGGCAGTCCCTGAAGGGGCTGACTGATGAAAGCTGTGCACCCTCCGACAGCCCTCCCAGCAGGTGGACAAGTCCATCATTGAAGGGGGTTCTGGGTGATGTATCATCATGTCCACCATACTTTCCAGCCATTACATCTTGCTTTGGTCTCCCCATTCCCTACGTCACATACCCAAAGCTTCTTAATGTCCATCCGCCACTGAGTCCAGTGTTTCTCCAGTGCTGAATGAGGCCTCCGTCCAGCAGCAGAACAGCCACTTCTGGCAAGGAGGTATTTTAGCCCTCTTCCATATGTCTGCCATCACTGCTTCTTGCTATGGAAGTAATTTCTTTGGTCTCTGAACTCTGCCTCGCAGGGGCCGTTTTCTTCTCATTCTTACCTTCTCTTCAGCTAGAGAATCCCATTCAGCAAATCCATGAAGTGATACTGCCATTGATGATTCTGAAACCTAAGGCTCCAGGGACCTTGCAAGGACCAAGACTTCCAGAACTGGCTCTTCTAAGGAATTCCATCTTTTTTAGAAGTAAATGTCTAGTCCTTAATTGGTATGTTCTCTTTGGAAAACTATCCGACAGTATCCACTAAAATTGAACATAAACATACCCTTTGACCCAGCCGTTCCACTGCTAGGTGTGTGCCCAGAGATATGCAAATGTGTGCTCACCAGAAAGACATTTACAAGAATGTAGATTGCAGCTATGTGATAACAACCCCCCATTGGAAACAACCTAAATGTTCATTAACGAGGATAAATATGTGGAAGAATACTCACATAGTGGAGTACCATGCAAACTATTGCTACATATGCAAAACATGGAAGAGTCTCACAAACATAATGTTGGGTCAAATAAGACACAAAAGAGCACACATTGTATGATTCTATTTATATAACATTCAACATCAGGCAAAACGAAACTATGCTGCTAGAGGCAGGAGAGGGATTACTCCCGAGGGGTAGCGATTAGAGGAGGGCATATGGGAATTTTCTGAGGCTGGTTACACAGTTGTGCTCAGTTGGTGAAAATTCAGTGAATGGTATGTACATCTATGATTTGTGCACTTTTCTGTATGTTATTCTTAAATGAAAGGTTACTAAAAATAAAAACAAATACAAAATATATTTCGAGAACTTGAATCATTAGTTTCTAGCTCAGTAACAGCAGTGACATTTCTTCCTGCCTCCTCATATTTTTCAGAGGATGTATATATCCCTGATGGATGTACATTTCCCTGTATTGTTCCCCTTTTCCTTTTGGATAGCTCACCTAAGTTTTTAATGTTTCAACTGTTTTTTTAAAATTGTTTCCTTTCCTCCTCTCTTACCCATAAGACTAGCACTGTTCTCAGAATCTGAAACCCTTCTTTATTTTCACTCTTGTTTTAAAAGGCTCATGCATTTGTTTTTCTAACATACTCTTCAAGATTTTTTCTTGCAGTACCAACTGTTGTTAGAGATTTGAAGACATTGAGAATAAGTCAGCTAATGCATCCATTATTCAACAAAATCTTGTCTTCGTTCACTCTTTGAGTAGGAAAACCTCACCCAGGAGGAGTCTCCATTCAACTAACCTCCAAGCTAGACCTGGACTTGTTCTGTCACCATCCTTTCGTGTTTCCATTAATAGATCTCATCTTTCTTGTGCTTTCTCTTTAGATTGATCATATACCCCTGGTTTGCCCAGGACAGTCCCGGTTTAATTCTATTGATCTGGTAAAATTATCGGTAGTGGGTTGAATAGTGGTCCTCCTGAAACAGATATGTCTCCTGGGAGCCCTCATAATGTGACCTTATTTGGAATAAGGGTACTTGCAGATGTAGTTAAGGTAAGGTTTTCAGGATGAGATCAACCTGGATAGGGTGGGGAGGGCTCTAAATTCAATGATGGGTGTCCTTATAGGAGACAGAAAGGGAGAAGACACAGAAACACAGAGAAGAAGGCCTTGTCAAGAGTAAGGCAGAAATTGGACTGGTGCAGCTACACCCTGAGGAACACGGAGGATTACTGGGAGTCACCAGAAGCCAGGAAGAGGCAAGGAAGGATCCTCCCCTAAGATCCCACTGAGCCTTCTAGCCTCCGAATTGTAAGAGAATAAATTTATGTTGTTTCAAGCCACCAAGTTTGTGGTAATTTGTTATGGCATCCTTGGGAAACTAACATGTTATTAATAGTGCCCCTTTCAGTCTCAAAGTTGTCCCAATTCAGGTGATAAATTATACAGTCACCCTTCCTCTTTAGGAGTCCTCATTCTGTAAATTTCCTAGGAATTTTCCTCAGGCATCAAATGCCTACAAATGCTACAAATCCACCAAAAATAACAATGGTATATTGACACTTAAATACTTATCCATGAGGTAATTTTTGTTGTTCTTTACAGGGTGTCCCTCTTAGATCAGTCCACATTTTCTGTGGCTATTTGGTTCTTCGAGCCCAAGTTGCCTGGGCACAATTTCTCATAAACTTATATAGTAGATGCTCTATCTAGCTTTCAAAGGACACCTGTCGGTACTCTCTTGGATCTTGAATTCCTGTGGAGAAGTAATTTTATTTACTCTCTGAGACTGCTTCTCTTCCCTGCAGATGTCTTGATATTTTCCCAGTCTCCTTTCTCAGAGTAGAACCTACTCAAAGTAGAGCCTTTCTCCATTTCTTGGGCCAAAGTTCTCTGATTAACTTAACCTACTCAGAAATTTCTCTCGCTCTGCTTCTGCTCCTATGTGTCTCCAAAGACCAAAGCATTTTGTGCGCGAGCTTTCTTTAACGTGTTTTAGCTCATTGCATTTGTGATGTGTCTTTCAAACTTTCCTCCATTTCAGTCCAAATGAAAGTTATATTTTCAATAGGTTAATAGATTACAGGCCATTTTTTGGACTGGCTCATTTTATAACATTCCTCATCTTTGACCAGTTGAAGCCACAGTCTGCGGCTCCAAAATATTAAAAAAGCTAACATGAAGCCATGTGATAGTAGTTGACTATAGGAACCTGGGGGAAAAGACACACAGCCCCCCATTGTCTCCTATGTTCTATATGCAACCTAAAACAAGGTGGAAAGGAATTTGGGGCAGCCAATCTAAAGGTGCCTAGGTATGCCTGGTCTAACAATTCTAAGGTTAAATAAGCTTCTGGTTTATAACTCTGGCTGTGATCAACACAAATAGGACATAATCATTTCACCTACTCAAAAATCTATAAACGCATGCTCTGCCCTTTGTGATGTAAGTTTCACCTTAGACTAAAAAACTCCTTGTTTTCTGCCGGAAATATTAAGGTTGATCAGTCCTTAGGTCTTTTTTTCTCTTTCTGTATGTACTTTCTCCTTATTCCTTTAGTAATCTCATTCAGTCTCCTGACTTGATGGCCCATCGATAAACTGTTGACCCCCCAATTTATGTTTCCTTCTCCAGTCTTTCTCTTGAACTCTAGAGTCATGTGCTCAACTACAGTCAACACCTCAATTTAGATCTCTAACAAGCTTCTCAAACCTAACACATTTAAAACTAAACTTCTTATCTTCCTCCCCAAACCTACTCCACCTCATTAAATGGCAAGTCTACTCTTCTAGTTTTCCAGGCCAAAAACCTTAGAGTCATCCTTAACTCTTTTCTTTCTTCCTTACCTATATCCTAGTAGTCAGGAAATCCTGTTGATGTTCATTTAAGACATCCCCAAATTGACCACACTTTACTATCTCCATTTTGATGACCTTGGTCCAAGTTATCATCATCTCTCATCTGTAATAAATGCAGCAGGCTCTATTATAGAAGCAAGCATCCTTGCCCCTATATTCTATTCTTATACAGCAGACACAAAGATTTTTTATGAACATAATTCAGATTATGAAACCCTTGGGTTACTTCCCGTCTCACTCAAGCAAATCTGTACAACTGTAACAAGTCCCTACATTATTTTATTTTTCCCCCTTCATACCTCCCTGTCTCCAATATTATTCTCTCTGCTCACTCTGTTCCAGCCTCACCAGCCTCCTTGCCATCTGCTCCTACTTTTTTTTTAAGCTGTTCCCTATGCCCGGAATGCTCTTCACCCTCCTTCCCTTATAGTTGCATGGCTCAATCCATCACGTCTTTCAAGTCTTTGCTCTAATATAATCTTTTCAATGTGGCTTAGTCTGACCAAGTCATCTTACATTGGAAACCTTCCTCCAACCCCTGAATTCCTAGTTCCCCTTATCTTCCTTTTTCTTTGTTCACTCGTATATTAGTGTAGTGTCTGGCACTTAGTAGGTCCTTATGAAATATTTGTGCATTTGAATGAATGAAGGTTGATATAATCCTTACTAAAGCCAATCTATGCCCATAAAAACAGTTCAGGATAATTTGCAGAGGCTCCCACAGCACATGCCTACTGAAAAAATAGCTGTGTAATCACCACAGAAGCTGCTACAAATTACCAAGATCAAAAATCAGAGAGGCTTGAGTTTATGAAACACTGAAACTTAAAGTTAATCTTCCTGCCCCGATTGAACCAATAACCTTTGTGTCTCCATAGACTTGACTCGGCAGATTGCTTCAGTCTCTGAACATCAGTGCTTACAGCTATCTAGCAAGGTTCCCAGCTGACTCACTAATTGAGAGTTTTATGAAACAATAAATAACATTCTTCTCTTGCCTTTCTGAGTTCAGAAATAAGGAACAGATAAATGAATTAATTAGATGGACGTCAAAATACCAACTTTATTTATGGTAGAGGAGAAAGTCACTCAGGTCTATGACTACAGTCAGGTTTCCTCATATAGCCATCATTTCTTTTTATCTGTTCGTTAATAAAATCCTCCACAGCTCTGTGGGGCAGTTTAAGACTTTAAAGCACTGAGTCTTGGGGAAAGAGTCTTTATGTTCTGTGCAAGGAGGGAGAGTGGTTGAAAGTAAAGGTACACTGTATCTATTGTTAGCTTTCACTATGGGGATAATCTTAAGTAAAGAATGAGTCGTCAGAATGAAAGTTTCCACGGTTTCCTAGGCTGACATAAACCAGGATATTCCATCAAATGAGAGAATGTTGTAAACTCTCTACGATCTTGATTTCTTTATTTTTCTACTTTTATATTGTCTCCAAAAGGGAGAAGAAGAAAGGAAACATAAAACTCCTGTCAGTTCCACTAGCTGATTATTTTCTCCTTCCCCTCTTCTTGTCCTTCTTTCTGCCCTTCATCTCCTCCACCTTTTTTATTCCTCTTTCTGATTGCAGCTTTCTTCTTTTACAACCTAAGAAAAAGGAGGCTGTAACTTTTGGCTACTTGAATTTCTCTCCTCTCCTCTCCTCTCCTCTTCTCTTTCTTTCCCTTCCTTTCCATTCCCTTTTTCTCCCTCTCCTTTCCTCCCCTCTTTTCCTCTCCCCTCCCCACTACCTCGCTCTCTGTTTGGACTTTGGGTAGCTTTCATTTATTCCACACCCCTAAGACCAGATGTTTTAAAGTCAGTTGCAAAGGATTGTATTTTCTTGTTTCCCTAGGATGATAAATCCTAAAATTTAGAGCCAACAAATCACTAACTTACGTTAAAAAAAGAATAGGAAAAGCACACCATGACTGAGGCATTTTAATAGCTACGGTCAAACCAGCAGCAAATGCTTTCTATCACCTTCTCTATAGCTGACTGCTACTTCAGATGCGACTGGTCAAGAAATCATTTAAGATTCAGTTCCAAAGCACGAGCACAGTCGATGTTTCTAGGCATGTCTCTGCTATAAAAACATTGAGTTTTTCATTTTAACATTTGTGAAAGATCCCAAACATGTCAGTGTTTTTAGGGTAGCAGTGGTGATATTTACAATGTTGCCAATGGTCACAGATTGAGGAAATATTTGTTATAAAATGTAAAGCACACTACAGAACACCCGTATGGCTAAGCATCTGAGAGTAAGAGAAATGACTCTCACCCCTCCTTCCACCTGACCCTCAGCCTACATTTAAATCCCACTCCCACCATAGACTTAAAATTATGCATTGACCCATCCCTTTATCACTGACCCTTCTAAAGCTGTGGAACAGGACTGACAAATTCAAATACCAATAGAAGTTAGGGAGGTAGTGTAAATGAGAGAGATGTTCGGACATAACAAAATCAGTAGAGCAAAGTTGATGAGAAACCGTGAGTTAGCTGCAGAGTCAGATATACAACAGGGAGTGGTAGAGACTGTGCTATATTGAAACACCTATGCCCTGTCTAAAGGGAATAGATACTCTGCTCATTGCTGCCTGGTGAGAACACAGCCATACATTGCCAGGTCTTCCAAATTTTCTGAAGAAGCGGGAATTTGGATATTAATATGGAATCTTCTATTACCCCAAATGCTAACAACTTACTCAAATTTTTTTAATAGCAATCTGTGGAGCAAAGACCATCTGAAGAGTACAATTGGTTCAAATCAGCTACAGCTTTGTTATGGAACAATTGAAGCCCAATATTGCTGACAATTCTATTGCTTTTCCATAGATTCCAAAGTCATCAATTAGCTAAAGAAGGAGTAAAAAATGAAGGAAAAAAGATTTAATGGGAACCTACTACGGTCCAGGCAGAGAACTTCAATACCATTTAACAAATATTGGTTGAATACCTACTTCATGTCAGACACCAGGTAAAATGCTTGGCATATACCAGTGAACAAAACAGACAAAATCTCTAACCCCATGGATTTATTCTATCTACAGTTCTCTTATGGAATATCAACTACAACCCTGAAGTGAAGAAGTATTATTGACATCAGCTTTTAGATGAGCCAAAAAATCATGGAAAATATGTTTGAACCCAAGTCTGTGGGACTTGGAATCCTCATCTGTTCCCACTGTGCCGTATTCCATGCTAGTTCCCAGGAGAAGTGGAACGAGGAGTTGGAGAGATGGGCTTCACAGTTTAGTCCTTGTATGGGTTTTAAACAAATGGATCTGATCGAGTCACAAATTACATCTCACAATTGTAATATCAGTAGCAACATCCGCACACATTTGTCAAGTTTCTTCTTGGCTAGGCACTGTGCTAAGTTCTCTTCATATATTAAATCTTACTGCAGTGGTATTGTTAGGTAACAGCTATTGTTCTTGTTTAGAGATAAGGTAACTGAGGCTTAAAAAGGATGAAAAATTTACTCAAGGTCACACAGATAATCAATGGTAGACATCCCTTTCAAGCTCAGATCTACCCTGAACCAAAGTTTGTGCTCTAAAGCTCGACCCTACACTGAGTCCCATAATTCAGTCCTTTTGAGATCAGTGGAGGCAGAGGGTAGAAAGCTAGCCATTAGATGGCATGGTTGATACCCTTGTTCTGTCATTACCTCTCAGCAGGAAGACCATGGCAAAGATCTTTTCCGAAGGAGTGGGCTCAGGGATTTGAACTCAGTGCTGCTCAGATGTGAGAAGCACAACAGCAGGAAAATCAAGTCCTTCTTCCCTTCTTCCCAGTCCTCAGCTCAGGGCTGCCTCAGCAGATTTATCTGTTGCCCATCGGTTTGCATTCTCTCACTAATAGAGCCAACTGTCTCAGCAACTTCAGTAGGCCATACAGAAACCAAAATAAGAAATCCACTCAGCCAATTATGTGTGAGAGAAGTCAAGATGTAGACTAGTCTCATTAGAGTCATCTGTTCTTGGTATAATATACACAGAGCTAATAATTATTAACACATAATTTACCTCTCTAATTTGAGGGAAGATAGGAAAATATTTGGGCTATTTGTAAATAAATGTCTTCTCTTCTTTAAATATTTATGAACAAGTATTGAGTTCTATAGATTATATAGTGAACTCTTAATCATCTCTCACAAATCTGTTCTGGTTTTCTGTTTTTTCCCTTGGTTAATTCACCTAGCCACCCAATCTAGAAATTTGAATTGTTTGAACTTTTCCCTCTACTTTAGTCCTTAAATTAATCATCAAGGCCTATCAATTGCAGCTCTCAAATTTCTCAGAATGCCTCATTCTTCTTCATTTCTGTTGCCTTTGCCATAAATTAGTCTTGTAACCAACTGCTTGGACAATATGTTAGCCTTCTCACTGGTTTCCCTGCTTCTGTTTTTTTCGACATTGTTGGTTTTAAGACATCTTAGAATGTGATTATGTTCTATCAAGACCCTCAAGAGCCTTATGGTCTACAGAATAAAATTCAAACTCCTTTGGCATGCATCATTTTTAAGGCCATTTATTCATTCGAACTTTCATTAAGCTTTTACTGTTTACTCCCTGGGGGAAAATAATAAACAAGGACCATTTCCTGCCACTGAAGGAAACTACCTAAAGTCTAGTGGAGGACTTGTATATGTAAACACAAATATAATAAGTATAATAGGTGTCAGTTAGAAGTTTTTCTGAGGTGGTATAAGGTTCAAGGAGGGAGTGGTTAATTAATTCCTATAGGGTACCTCTGTTGGTCGACTTCCTAGCATATGCTGTTTACTTTCCTATAATCCAAGATTATGCTACTCTTGGTTTTAGGCATGAAAGAGATGATGTAGGCTAAGCCAATTAGTGTTTTCCTTGCCCATGGTATTGGTCAATGGTTCAGGGATGGCCTTGTAAACTAGGCTGATCGAACAAAAATGAGTGTTGGGACTTTTGCATGGATCTGAGTCAGAGATGCTCTCAGTTTCTTTCTGGATAAGGAAGCATGATAACTCAGGAGTGGCTAACAGCCGTTTGGGAAATAAAAGGGAAGCCAAGTTCAGGATAAAGCCAACGCTATGGAAAGCAGAGCAAGATGATGACAGGAAACGTATCTTTGACGATACTGTTGAGCTGAGGGATCAAGTATTCCTTAAATTATTCCCTAATTGTGATCTTTTTAGTTAGATAAGCCAATGCATTGTCTTTATTGTTTAAGAAGATAATATATGGTTTTGGTCCCAGTCTTTAATTTCTCTTCTCTTAGAAACTGCTGAGAACCTTACTTCTGCGTGTTAAAGAAAGATCTCTCATCTGGTCTATATTCTTCTCTCTGAGGCCTACATTACTCTTGTTAACTCTATTCTTACATATTGAAGTGTCTGCTTTTTGCTTCCGGGCTTTCATTAATAAGTCTCTTTCTCTCTTTTCTTTGTTTGCTTAAGCACATGCTCTTTCAGATGGACTGTGTGTTTGTACTTCCCCCACATCAATTCCTCACAGTTTATCCTTGGGGAACCACCCCTCTCCTATTCTCAGTCCATGTGGTATAGACGTCTCTGTAGCCCATGTCTCTAGGAGAGAGCACAAGGCCCCTGCTTGGCTAACTGGTTCACTGTGTTTCTCTGGTTACAAATATTAGGTTATCAGTGGATCTGTGGCCTACCTCGGTCGATCTGAATAAATAAGAACCATTTTCAGTATATCAGTCAAAGTCCAATCAGGAAACAGTTATACACGGTAATTTGAACAGGAAGATTTCTGTAAAGGATTATTAATGATTTACAGGGAGATAACAAAAAAAGGATAAAAGAGAAATCTAAGGAATATCTTAGGGGTGAGGGAGAGTACCCAAGGAAGGAACAAACTTAGTAGGTGGGAAATTCTCCTTAAGGGCAGGATTCAGACTCCACTGGAGAGAACATGACTGTAGCCACTGGGTGGTAGAGAGTTTCCTTAAGCTGCTCAAATCAGAGCTGGTCCAAAGTTGTTTGGAGGTGGCCAGCAGGCAGAGAACCACCTGTTGGTATACCCATGAAATTCACCAGAAAGCTGCCTATAGGATTTGCTGTGGAACTTGCTGGGAATCAAGCTGGAGTAGAGTGGGGATGGCATTTTGGAATCCAATGGGCACACTAGGGAGCTGTCATCAAGAAGCAAATAGGAAGTGAGCCCTGGCACCTGTGGAACTCACTCTGAGGAAACCTATTGTGTCACTCCCAGAGCTTGCCTAGAAGCTGCCCACGGGAGTTTGTTCTGTGGATCTTACTGTTGGGAAGCCACCTGAGTGAGTGAGCTCCACTGAATGTCCCACATGCCAGACCAGCACAATAGGAGCCAAAAAAAACCCCAAGTGTGCGCTGGAACTAGGAAGAGAAGGCCTTTGCTTCTCCAGGGTCCCTCTAGCACCTTCTACTGAGAAACCTTAACATCATTCCAGCTGGCAAGGGAAAAATGTTTCAATATCACAATGAAGGCTAGATTTGTAGCTGAGAGGTAATAAACTGCTAACTGGGACATCTGGGATTTTTTATTTTAATACTAGGAAAGAGATGTTCTTTTGTTTCTACTGGTGAACACTCAGAGCAAGATGGTGGCCATTTTACCACGAGGTGAGAAAAGACTACCTTAGTGTAAAGCCAGCACAGAAAAAAGCAGAGCTGAGAAGTGGAGAGGCAATTTGCTGACAATGTTGTTTGGGTGCCTGGGTCCAGCCATACCTTCAATCAACATACACTTGGATATTTTAGTTAAAAGAACCAATAAATTCTTTTCTTTGCCTGACTAAACCAGTTTAAGCTGGATTTAAGTGTCTTACAGTCTGAAGAATGTTGATAAAAGTTTTAAAAACCTGTAAGTGTTAAGCTCAGGTCAGTGTTGTCTCTAATCTACACATACTGTTTCTCATTCTTTGACTCTGGTTCCTTGACATGTCATCCCAGATGCTGTAGTGATCTAGGATCTGAAAGCACCATTAGTGCAGGGAGTTTTCTTGAATTTAAATGGATGCCACATTTGCACAGTATCATAAAACTTCCTTTGTAACATCCTTAGGCTTCCTGCATAATGCCCTTTGCAGGTGTGTCTCAGACTGTTATGGTTTGATTATTTTACTGGCAGCATCATATTAATTACAATGGAACAAATGAAATTGAGAGGGGGTGAGTGGCAGCGATAGACGTGGAGTTCTCAATGAGAGAATCCAGGTTTGGGAGTCTTAGCATTTGTTTCTCAGATTTGCGATAATTCCTGGCTGGATGAAGTCTTTAGAGTGAGCCAGGATACTAAACAAAACTCAAGGTATTACCTGCCCTTTTTTGAACTGAATGACTTCAATGTGAAAGGCGAATGAATAGCTGTAATATGGTCCCATAAACTTAAATGGTGGCAATTTAAGAAATTGAATTGGTTTTGATGGGTACTTTTTCCTACTGCTGTTGAAAGGTAATTTGCCTGAAAGTCAAAGACAAGGGGAGAGAATTTTGTTGAACACACGGAGGAATGGTTTCCAGGTGAACCATTAGCTCTGCTCCATGATCTCAGTGCCCTCACCCGAGGCCGAGTTGTATCAATAGCAGTCACTCACGTAAGCTGACAGGGGAGGGATTGCCTGATGGAGAACATTTCCAAACATGTGATAGCCCAGAAACTGCTCTCAAACAACCTGGCACTGTTCCCAGAGATGACAGCTTCTATTATATATATCTTTGTAAGGAAAGATTTCTTCATTTCCCGAATTCCCACAAATTTAGTCCAAGTTAGAAGGTTTGCAGCAGAATAGAACTTGATGTTAGAAAAGGAAATAGAATTGAAATACCGACCTCATTGATCTTGACAATTTTCAACTGTCTTCAGCTTATTCTACCTGAAACTTTGGCCTGAAGTAGGGTTTGAGTGTGACAAAGGAGTATGAAAAGGAGAAAAGGGAAGGTGTGTGGCAGAAATGAGGAGGAGATATTAGAGGATCTTTAATCAAAGTTGGGAACTTTGGCGCAATTAAAGATGATTAGAGAATCTCCTCTTCCCTGAAATCCTTCTACTTTTACAGAGAGACTCAGGGTGTGACTCTAAGGTGAGTATTCACCTTGAGAATTCTGACACATCAAGGTAGATTACCGGGAATCTTCCTTCATGATGAACCATAGACTTAGGACAAACAATGCATATCCAAGATTTGGGCCCAAAGCTCTCTAATAGGAGATAAGTGGTTTCCCCAACCTGTGGGAAGAGAAAGTTCATATTTTCTCAGAGGGCTGAAAATTTTTCCTGAGGAAAGAGTAGTCTAAAAGATGTGCAACTAACACAGCTGAATGTTGTGTTAGCTGATGTTTCAGGTAAGCACAGGCCCTTGGGCAGTTTATTTTAAGTTCTTGGAAAAGGGAGATCTTCTTTAAAAGAATCAATTGGCCCTTGGAAGACCTCAGAGAACCATAATCATTGACAAACCTACCTATCCAAGATAGATTAAAAGAACTCTGCTCACTTTGTAATATCCAAAAACTAGGAAGAGAGCCCAACTGTCTATTATTAGATGAATGGATTAAAAAAATTTGATATATCCATCTAATGGCATACTATTCAGCAAGAAAAACAAATGAGATAGTGATACATGTAACTATATGGATGAACCTCCAAATAATTATGCTGAATGGAAGAAGGCAGATAAAAAGAGAGTATTGATTCATTCCACTTATATAAAACTCTAGGAATGCAAATAAATCTGCACGACAAAAAGCAGATCAATAGTTGATTGAGTATTCGGGGAGGGCAGGGAAGGAGGAATTACAAAGGGGCACAAGGACGTTTTGGAGGATGATGCATATGTTCACTGTCTTGATTTTGGTGATTGCTGTACAGGTATAGACACATGTCAAACATATCAAAACGTACACTTTAAATATTGTATGCCAATTATGCCTCAGTAAAGCTATTAAAGAAACATACAAACAATTCTGCTCACTTAATGGACAGAACAATTAAGTTTGACTCTGAGACCTTCTGGAGAAGAAAACTGCCTCCAAGCTTCAGGAATAAGATGTGTTTCCTGGAGATGGTGAGAATATCAGAGTGGTGCAGCAGCTGTGGAACAGCTGTGAGAAAGCTACAATAACTTCTAAGGTGATCAGAGGTACTGGATTCAGAATCTTAATAATGAGACCAAGTGAGAGTTTGGAGCTAAATCAACTAATTTTGCTATTGGACATCCAAGTCCTTGGTTACAGTAAGACTTGAATTGTAGGCAGGGGTAGGAAAAGATTACATGATGAATACTACAAAGGGTAAATGTGGACTTGACATTTATCATCATGAAACTGGGATGCTAGAGAGAGGCTGGAAGGCAGGAAGGTCAGCCTCATTTTCCTGGACTAATAGCTAAGTTCCATACCATACCAAGTGTAGAATAAACAAGATTTCTTTGTGGCTCCAGAGGACTGAGCTTAGAGTCAATAGGTTGACGTTATTGGGTGGTAGCACTTGATTTAATATGAAGAAGTCATTAATAATAGCGGGTAATATTTTAAAAATGAACTGTGGGCTGTTTTGTGAGACAGCAATCCCCTTGTCAGCAAGAGCAATGGAGCAGAAGTTAATTACAGATATTGTTTCTACAGTTTGTGCTCCCTTAAGCTAAATTATGTGTAATTTAGTTGATTAATTCAGGAACACAATCTGTATTATGCAGACAACTGTTAGTTATAACATGATAACTAACTGTGTGTGAATAGGGAAAAAATTGCTGCAGGAAGCATAGGAATTCACAGATGTTTTAAGTGCCTGCTTGCTTAGTTTGCATTGCATTCCTTTGTTCAGTATCAGCAACTGTGAACTGTGTTGCAATTTTGTGCATTTTTACAATCTAATTTGACTTATGTTAATTTTTTAAACAGTACGTAATATTGGTGCTATGGAGGTATGTATGAAACTGTGGCTTGCTCAGTCAAATTAATTTCCTTTATGACTCACTTTTTAATAAAGTGAGATTTCTTATGATTACAACTCTGACAACTATAGTGTCACAGCCCTTATAAAAGGGCTGATCATGCCGTGCAATCTTAGACAAGATCTTCTGAGGTTATTGTCAGTTCTTCAGTTGTCTGATTCTAATAATCTTAGAAAGGTTAATTGATAGGAATGGAGTTCCTTCTACTGGAAACATTCCCTGAATCCCATCCCAAACCTCATTTTTGCCTGGATTCCTCCTTCTTGTTATTCAGGTCTCAACTCAAGAGTCCCTGGGAGTAAATTTTGGAGGAAAATGATCAACAGTTTGGTTTTAGCCATGTTACAGTTTTAGACGCTCCTTTATCACCCAAAGAAAATAGAGTTAGAATTTGAGTTCATGAGTCTGGAGTGTAGGGAAGAGAGAGCATAGTATGGATGGTACCTATTTCCATGAGATTAGATAAGACTACCCAGAGAAGATGTGGATAGAGAAGGGAAGAGAGCAGAGGGAGCACTCTGGACTTCTCTGACATTTAGAGATCGAATAGAGAAGACAGAGATGGAACAGCCAGTGAAGGAGGAGGAAATTCAGGTGAGCATCACGTCCCAAAAATCTGGGGAATAAAATATTTCCAGAAGCAGGAAAGGCTACAACATTATTTCTGTCCTCTGTGCTCTTTTTACCAAAAAAACACTTGAATCTAATCATGGGGAAACATCAGACAAACTCAAATAGAGGGAAAATCTACAAGATAGTAAATGGCTTGGAGTCTTCAAATATATCAGGACGTGCATGATAAGAAAGAGTGAGAAACTGTTCCAGAACACAAAGACAAAAGAGATGTGACAAAGAAATGCAATGTGTGATCTTCGATTGGACTCTGATACAGAAATACTTTTTTTCTTTTGCTGTAAAAAACATTATTGGGATAACTGGTGAAATTTGAGTAAGGTCTGTAGATTTGGTAATATTATTATACTAATGTTAAATTTCCTGATTTTGATAACTCTACTGCAGTTGTGTAAGAGAATGTCTTTTGTTGTTAAGAAATTCACATGGAAGTATTTAAAGGCAAAAGGGCCTAATATCTGCAGTGTGTTTTCAAATAGTTCAGAAAAAATATCTATCTATCTATCTATCTATCTATCTAAAGATAAAGCAAATGTAAAATTTTAATTTGGAGCAATATAAGTGAAGAGTATATGAAAATTATTTGTACTATTTTTACAACTTTTCTTCATCTGAAATTATATGAAAATAAGAAATTCTTAAAAATTTTGAAAAACAGAGGAGAAAATGAAAATATAGGCACATAACTCTGCCAATCATCATTATATGGATTGAAAAATGTGGTCCTTCTTGGCTCCTAAAGGCCACCATATGTTGTACATATGTCTTTTACGCTCACACCTGACTTTTAATATTCTTTCTGCTTCAGAAATTTAGAACAAGTTCTCCAGACTCAAGGTGCTTTAGACCATTTTTCCCATGGAAGGATTTCCAACGATGTGGGATAGAATTAAGCCCTGATGAAAGAGTAGTTCAGTATGGTTTATGGGCCTATTCTGCTTGACATATAAGTCTATTAAAATGACTTTTCTCATGAAAGGATTCTTTGATATATTAGAACAACAATGATATTATTGTCACCCAACCATTTCATTCCAAAAGCCAGAGCTATATATAAGTCATAAGAATGCATTCATAAGAGTCGGAAAACACAGCTTTGTGAGACTGACAAGAAGACATTTTAGTATCAGAACAAGTGAGCTTTCTGAAGAGCATTTCCTTGGGGTCAAGAAAATGACAGCTGGGTCTGTAGGATATTTACATCAGCACTTTTCCCCTTTAACATTTGCAGTGCTACAGAGGCCAAAAATTATATCTTTGTTTCCCTCCAATTTTCTTGGCCCCTCAGACATCTGAGTTATTCCTTAGTTGTCACTCACCAACAAAGACTTAACATTTACCAGAGGACTTGAGAGCAGATTCCTTAGACCTTCAAACCATGGATGATTAGAAAAGTCAGTGTTTAGTGATTAAGCCATGAAATGAATGTGAACCGCGAAATGTTTGGAAGCTTATCACAGAATCCATCCAGCAGCTGTCAAGCATGAAGGACTTCTCTTCCAAGAGAAGCCCTTCAGTCTTCAAGGTGTCCGGGGGACCCCTCTAGCTATGTTGCAGCTTTTCCCTAGCTGGAGATTTTCTAATACTGCTTAATAGCTAATATAAATCACAAAATTTCATAATGGTAGACAGGCATCCTAGGGTTGGCTTAATATGTATCATCTAGCAATTTGCAGTACAACTTACTGGGTAGCACTGCATAAGTTATTTTGATCAGTTTATGCAGCATAATGATGATGGCTTTTGTAAATTGCTTGTTTTTCCTTTTGTGTGATAGATTTACCGCTCAGGATTCTGAGGTGCATCTGAGATCCATAACTTTGGAGAAATATTAAGCCTTCACCCCTCTGTGTTAAAACATGAAAATTCTCATGAATCAAGAAAATGCACTTAATATTTCCAGAGCTTACACAGTCACAGAACACCCATCAAAGTATCTGTCTGCTGAGAATATTTACTGGTATTTGCCTCCTTAGTAGTGTTTCCTAACAGGGGCCCCATGTTGAATGATAATTATTATTTTATTCATGAGGAATAATTTTTTTTCAGTTGGATTAATGATCAGGCTTTTTCTAGATTGGTGCTCTTCTGTCAACTCGGAAAACATGTATCAAAATTAAAAGAATGAAAAATAACAGTACGGTGGGTCCTCAGTTAACCTTACCCAAGGCAAAGGAATGAGAAATATTCTACTTTTACTCAACTTTCCTCAAAAGTATCAATAAATATTCATCAAATAGTCCCTGGGTACCACCATGTGCACTCTGCTGAGGCTAGTCAAAAGCATATGATGTGCTTAACACATTTTGCTAAGTCTGCTACCCAAACACATCTTTCTCTGTTCTTGGTAAAGAAGAGGGGATGGTTGGCTGGTGGAGTGGATGTAACTGTTAACACCCACATCAAAATTCCCGTCTTCATAGTCACAAATTTCAGTGACTTTTCCTTAAAGGTACAACTTTGGCAGACAATTACCCCTAAATAGGGATCTTGGCCTGGTGACCAGGAAATAACAAGGCGAAATTAAATAAAAAATGGAGAGCTCTCACTGACATGATATCTCTTCACGAGCTTAGACTCTTGAAGTTGAAAGGAGCTTTAAAAATTGCCTCATGAAAATTGTTTCTTCCTCAATCAATAATTGTCTTGACTTTGGGTCGTTTGGGTTGCTATGACTTGGGATTGGCAACTCACTACCTCCTGAGAAATCTCTGTCAAAAAGCATTTTCTTATTAAAAAAATAAAACTATTTTTTTTTTCAAAGATTTTATTTTTTTCCTTTTTCTCCCCAAAGCACCCCGGTACATAGTTGTATATTCTTCGGTGTGAGTCCTTCTAGTTGTGGTATGTGGGATGCTGCCTCACCGTGGTTTGATGAGCAGTGCCATGTCCGCGCTCAGGATTTGAACCAACGAAACACTGGGCCACCTGCAGCTGAGCGTGCGAACTTAACCACTCAGCCACGGGGCCAGACTCCAAACTATTTCTTACATCAAGATATAATTTTATTATTGGTTTCCTTCTGTGCACTATGCACTGTTGCACTTCGCTTGCACACGTTGGCTCAATTCCTAGATTTTGGTGCCATAGAAAACAAGTCTAATTCCTCTTTACATGATACACTTTCAAGTATCTTAGGATGGCAATGACGTTCCTTCATGCATCTCAACTTCTTCAGGCTAAATATCTTCCATTTTCAACTGGCCCTCATAGTTTGAAGTTTTCTCCTCATCATTTTACCAGTTAACAAGTGTATCTGTAACCCAAATCTGGATACAGAACAGTATATGTTCCTTGTTTTATATGCTGTATTTCCAGGTGTGTTCTCAAAGATGTAATTAGCTCCCGTTTTTGGCAGTTACACTGTATCACTTACATTGATTTATTTTAATTAACATTTATCAAGAAACAACTATTTACCGAGTACTGTTATATGTTAAAGGTAAAATAAAAATAAGACTTGGTCCTTGACATGGAGTCTCTATTTGCATAAGGTCAACAGATGTGACAGATACATGACCAGGTACAGTACAATGTGCTTCACATTCTATCGGAAGTGTGGAATGCTCTGGGATCGTGGGAGACGGCTTGATTTTTACTCCATGGTTGTGCTACTGCCAGTGGTAAAATCAGAAGGCTTATCTAAGAGCAATAGTTGAACTGGGTTGTTAAATGTGACTAGGGTATTTTCAAGCAAATAAGACAGCAGATGAGTTGGAATCTTAGCATATTCTAGGAAGATTCAAAATAGAGAAAAAACAGAGATGTGGCGATATGAGGTATGTTTCCACAATGGCTAATGGAGTAAGAATCAGGGGCCAAGGACTGAGAGGAAGGGCAGATGGTAGAAACGGAAGGGTAGGTTGGGGCCAAACATGAATTCTGGAGAAAGGTATTTGGAATTTATAATATAGGTCCTCACCACTCAGTCAGCAGTATCATCGCCACCTGGGAGCTTATTAGAAACCCAGAAGCTCAGAACTGCCGAACTAGAAACTGTGTCTCAACAAGGTTGCCAGGTGGTTTGGTGAACACTGAACTTTGAGAATCACTGCTTTAGAGACTTTATGTGGAGTTTGGGGCAAGAAGAGAGGTAAAAAGGACAGGTATATCTTTTGGGCGCCAGTGTTTTCTCATCTAATTCTCACAATGAACTTATATTACCTTCTTTACAGAGAGGAAAGCTGACACTCGAGTAGGTTAATTATATTACCCAAAGTCATGATTCAATAAATGGCAAAGCAAGAATTTGGACTCTGGTGTCTGAGCTTCAAAGAATGTCCGGCTCCATTTGGTGACTGAGTGATTTCATCAGTGTTGAGTTTTAGAAGGCTAAACATAAGAGTCAGTGAAGGGGGTTGCGACTGCTTATTGTCATTTGGAAACTACCCCTCATACTTTTGTGAGGACCAAATGAGATGGTCTAGGGAACAGGTGTGATATATGGCAGGAGGTGCTTGGGAAACGATGTCTGTTATTATTAGTAGCTGAACCCTAGCAGCTTTGTTGACTCCTCTCTCCAGACTATGCTTGAGGAACCAAGTGTCTCTATGGTCTCCTTTGCCTTTAATACCCAAATATCAACTATCTGAGTTGTCGTTCTGAGTGACTGTGGAAAGACTGGTCTTTTAGTTTATCCTTTCTCCAAGCATATCTGGGAATGCCAGGGGATTGTTTACATGTTTGACGACTCCCACAAGGTTTTCACTTGTCAATTTTACCAGCCACGTGTTTCACATCTTCTTTCTCACTACTGTTTCACCCTAACAATTGGGACAGGCATCTCTATTAATTCCCCAAAAGGACAGTTAAGGTCAAGGTTTGACAGAGCAGGAAACTACAATTCAGAAAATATAACTGGATCCTGAACAACATTTTAGAGTCTCTGACACATGGATCTTCTCTTTACTTAGCTTCGGTTTGCCTCCATGTTTCAGGGGCCAACCTAACTTCTCCCCACATGGATGTTTTGGTTGTTTTCACTCTGCCTTGAAGCTAGGCTCCCAGCTTTCTCTTGGGCTCAGCAAGAGGGGAGAAGAGTTCTTCTCCCCCTCAATTCGAGACTTGTCTTTATTTTCCCCTAGGATTTGTGAAAATCGGAACGTTCATAGCTTTTAGAGGAAACATCCATCTCTATCCTAAGGATGTACATTGGCCTCCATGTCTAAATTAGCAATTGCGGTACTCAACGTTTCATTTCCTAACTGGCTAAGTCAAGCTAAAATTACACCACGGGGGGCCACCGAACTATGAAGATAGTTCCCCCTAACTCTCCAGCACTTCGTTCCTCCTGATATGGCTGTTTCTTCTAATCAGTAAGAAGCTATTATTCAAAACACACAAACACATTAAGAACAGAGTTTTCTTGCAAATGGAAGTCTAAAGTCTAAACAACACAGTATCTTGGGCTGAATTAGGCCTTCCCAAGGATAATGAATAGATATTTGAAGTATATCTGCATAGCTCAATCCATGGCTTAATAAGCCCATCCTACCCTACCACTATGGCTGACACATGGCATCACTCATAGAACAAGTGTTTTTATGAGTGTGTATATATGTGTGTATATGTGTGAAGAAGGAACCACAAGGTTATAGAAAAAAGAAACCCATCCAAGTGCTATATTCTTTGACACCATGTTGACACAATAAATCACAGGTACTGGCAGTATCCAAACACTGATTCATAGCTCCTGCTTGACTTAAAGGTCTTTTAATTAGAAGCACTCTATATGAAGAGTTGGGGGAGTGGTCTCCGAAGAGGGTGCCCATACCCCAAAGACAAATTTTACATTTTCCTTGAAAACAAAAGCTTTCTGCAATCCATCAAATGTCATTATACACTTCAACAATTTTAATATGGTTTTTCCCCTGGGCTACCCTATTACCCATGCCCTGTTGTTTGCCTTGGATACAAGATGAAGACTTTGCATTTATCCCTCTAACATTATTCAGGTCATGCTTAGCCACAGAATAAGTTTTGCTGCCTCCACTGGATGGAGTCTATTTTGTAAATTTGGGTTTGAATGAGTAAGAAGAAGGAAAGAGATGATACTTTATTAAATCTTATGCTTTTGAAGGCACACGCGCTCATAGACCTAGTAGCTATGGGCCTTAGGCCCTAAAAAGTCCACTCAGAGATAACATTGAGAATGGAATTCATGGATCTGATGTATTCTTTCAAACCTTTCATGGACGCCCCCCCCCCCCCCCCCCCCGCCCCGGAAGCCTCTTGGCTTAATATTATTTTAGAGCAATAGGGGTAGACAATATCTTGGTATCTTTCAATAGAAAAAACATGTTAATATCTTTAAGAAAGAGGAAGATTTTATAACCTGTAATCTCAGCATCATCTTCTTGCTCCAGTCTGAGGTAAAAGATGGACTTCATTTATTACCATGATGGTTTTCCTGAGGCCAAGCAAGTTGTTGACCAGATTGATCCCTGCAGTAGGTAATACTGGATGCCTGCGGCTTGAATGGCTTTTGAAAGTGGGTAGGAGGCATAAATCAATGGTTGGATATTGCCAGTTTCTGTGGTTTATTCTTCAAAATGGGGCCAAAAAATGCAGTAATTTAGAGGATTTAGTTTCTTAGTGGCCAGGTATTTCTTTTTTCACACATACACTTACTGAGCGATGGTGTGTGACAATCACTCCTGCTCCTTGAACACTTGCAAAGTGTTCTATCACTATAACTGATGGGGGTTCTTTAATGGAGCTTTCCTCACGACTTATCTTTCCTTCTGGCAGAGGGACCATTTGTAGAGGTTTTCTAAAACTAAGAGAGAGAAAGGAAGAAAGAATATCACAAATGTGAGTCAAACTAGGATTGCTGATTTGTGGAGAGTAGGAGATTCTGTGCTCCTCAGAGGAAGAGAGGGAGGGCAGGAGGCCAGGGCAGGATTAACATCATTTATATTCTCGATACACAGGCAAAACAATGTTAGATCTTAGTGCTTAAATAGCTTAGATTTCAGAAGGTGCTTCTCTGAGGTAGGTTTTTTGGAAGCAAAATTTTGAGAAGAACCTCGAAGTGTATTTAACTCTTGATTAAATGTCACCTCATTTCAAAGCTTGAGGACTCTGGTATTACTTTATCTCTGATATAGAAGTACCAGTCTATAAATTATTCAAGCAAAATCTCAAATGTTTGTGTCAATACAAAATAATCATTTTAGTTATGAAAAACTTGAAAACCTGACTATTCTAGTCCAAGTCACCAGCATATCTAATCAGGACTGTAGCAGTCATCTCCCAGCTGGGTCTTCCTTTTTCTACCCTTGTCCCTCTTCATTCCTTCCCTACAAAGCAGTTGGGACAACGTTGGAAGAAAATGTGACTCACATCAAGCTTAAGACTTTCCACGGCTTTGCATTACACTTGGGATAAAATCCAATCTCTTGCTTGTGGCCCGGATGGCTCTTCTTGGTCCAGGCCCTACTTCTCTGGGAATCTCATTTTGTACCAGCATGCTCACTTGCTCACAATGCCCCAGCCCCACTGACTGCTTGCTTTCCCTGAACAAGCCAAGTTCATATTTCTTTGCACTTGCTATTTCCTTTTTTGGGACTGCTTGTCCTCTACAACTTTAAACGGCTGGCTCCATCTTCTCCTGGAGGCCTCTGCTCAAAGTCATCACCTCAGAGAGACCTTTCCTGGAACATTCAATCTACAGCAGCCTCCACCCTCACTCTGCATCTTATCATCCTGCTTTATTTTCTTTATAACATTTATCGCTATTTAAAAATACAGAACAGATTTATTTTGTTTACATGCTCATTTTTTACTCCTTCAGTGGGATCTAAGGGCAAGGACTTTATCTTATCCAGAGTCCTTAATCTCTAACATAGTGCTTATCACAGAAATAAGTACTCAAAGAAAGCTGGGTGGACCACTGAAGGAATGAAAGAACTAGTTTTCAATGAAATTTCACATGCTGGATCTCATTATGGAATATGGAATGTTGACGGAAGAAAAAAATGCATATTTCTCTGACTCACTGGGCCTCCCTTAGGCATAATCTCAAATCTTGCCCTTTTGTGAGCAGAAGAAGAGAGATCTCATGGAAGACACAGTCTGTGATGTTTGGGAACTTCTCTAACCACTGAGAGGAGGGCAGGAAGGAGCTTCACATGCCAGTGATAAACGTGGAGAGAGAGAACACTGGAACACAGGAGCACATCTCTCTGGACATGGCACTTAATTGAATCACTTTAATTGCTCTGCTCCTTGTGCACAGAGAAGGGCTTTCGGCTCAGAATCACATATGAACTCAAGTCCTGTTCTTGCTATACATAAGTCCCTGGAAACCTGGGCAAGGCATAGATTCTGGACCCTGTCTTCTCATCTGTGAAGCTGGAATGCTAATAAAACGATCCAAAAATTTTATTGAGCCCTTCCTGTATTCCAAGCCCTATGTAACCATTTTCATGCATTATTTTTTTTTAGTTCTTACAACCATCTCTATAACATGTGTTCTTGCTACACTTGTCCCCAACCCCATGTCACAGACGAAGATACTGAAGATCAAGAGGGATTTGTAAAAATGGAAAGGCACACATGTAGCCAGGGGCAGAGCTGGGATTGAGGCCTCATGTCAGTTTAAACTTGAAACTCAGGGTCTAAATGGACATACTATGTGGTTTCGTCCTTCAATATGGTTAGAAGAACAAAACGGATAACTATGTAGGTCTAATTGAATTCAGCACACTCTATTGCGATTGTCATGAACACAGATTGCCTCCACCATTAGACTGGGAGAATCTGCGCTCACAAGCATTAGACTGGGAGAGCCCGTGCTTGTAAGTTAAGCTTACGAAGATGCCTCTTATTCACCTTTGCGTCTCCAGGTTCCACCACAGAGCGTGGCTCATGAAAGATTTTTTTAAGTACCTCCTCTCCTTCCTCACTCCCTTGCTTGCTTTCTTTCTCCTCCAATGACAGAAATTACATTTGCCATAACCCACAGGATCATAACAAAGACATTCCTGAGGAAGGAGTGAGAAGCAGAGCGTGTCCTGGGCACGCTCCCCAGCTGTCCCTCTTTCAACCTGCTGATAATTCACTGTTGCTCTACCTCCCACAGCTCCAGCTTTGCCAAGTACTTGATGCGACTCCCAGGCAGGTTAGGGGGAGCGCTATGTTTAGAACACAACTGCAAGTAGGCAGGAGTTTGAAAGTTCTAGGAAGTGTCATTAGCTCTGTCTGAAGCACAGGGCTTGGCCTCCATTAACGTCGCAAGGCACAGGAACAAGACTCCCGGCGACACATTTTATTCAGATTCAATGGTGTCAATTTCACATACAGCATAAAGGGCCCTGTGATCCAGGACCAGGAGGTGGGAATTCAACAAATACCATAGGATACACAAAGTTTAGAAAACAGATATTTTCAGTGCCACCTACTGTTGAAGTTTTGGGGAAATCATTTGGTTCTTATTTATTTGCTTGGTTCTATATCATGGCCCCAAAGGAGAATGCAAACAGCTGCTCTCAGCTGTTTGCACTTTTTGTTTATTAATGTTTTAAGTTTATGTGCAATATGTAATTTCTCTTTGGATCCTTTTATTTATACAGACAGTAAACAATAATGCGGGAAGCAGCACACCAGGGTGAATTATTCGTTTTTAGTGGGTAGAAAGCTTCTACTCATTTTGCAGATAGAAGGGAATAAAATTTCAAGAATATTAAATGACACGCCTTGGACCAGTGGACCGGACAGTCATGAGCAAGACTGAGGAACAATGGCCAAATCTCAAAATTCCCTCATTAACTCAGTAATCAGAATTAGATTATGTGGAAGCACACTGGAAAGAAAACAAGAAAGTAGGTTGATACTTCACACTAAAAATAAGCTTGGGGAGTTTTGAATTGTTTACCTTGGCTGTCCCCTGCCCTTTAAATGACCTTGCCTGGATATCCAGTTGGGATCCTCAAGGCTGATCTATTCTCTAAGCAAATAAGACTTTCACTGTAGTTAGAGGAAGCTGGGTATTAAGAAGGGCAAGGATGTGCCAAACCATCTGCTTTCTTGCTAATTTCACTTCTTGATCTGTAAATGGCCGTTACTTGGGAAATGAAAATAGAGTCACTCTATTATAGAAAGGCACAAACTGTAGGAAGAAGTAAATGGATTCACTTCTTTATGTTCAGATTTGCTTGTGTGATTTAAAATTCGTAAAATTCCACAAGTAAATATTGAGCAAGCCTACCCGTTCATAGCACTCTGCACAGAATCACAGGGTTGATAAAGCACTGAGATTACCCACGATGAAGCTCTAATGTAACAGGAGAGGAAACAGTAGCACAACTGTGACTTGAACCCAGTTCACTTAATTCTTAGTACTCTTCTCAAGTTCCATCCACCATTTCCCACTACCACCATCATTGACTTTCAATTCCTCACATAAAGTCATTCAACTAGCATACTGCAAAACACAGATTTTTGGATTAGTCTTTCTACTTTCTGTCATCATATTTTGTATTGGACTTTTTTTTTAACAATAAACAAGAAAATATGGGAAGTAAAATTACGCCATTGCTCCTTCTTGCCTCTAGACGCTGTTCTACAAAATGGCATCCTACTTTCTGGTCTTAGAGAGAAAATATTACATAGAAATAATGGGTTGCAATGTGAACCACAGAAAGAGTCCCAAGGCTTTCTGCTGATGAAATAGATTTTTCAGAGTTGTCTCTTTTACTCTGAAAGGAAATAACTTGGTAACAGTATCATTGGAAATGAGGGCCATGTTAATTATTTATTACAAGTTATAACCATTTACACAGAGAAATAGCAAAAGTAGGTTTGGACACGTTTACTAATTACCCCAAAGCTATTTTTCAGTACTTGACTTTCTATTATCCTTCAGTCACTGTAGGAAATCAGAGGAAAACTGCTTCCCTTCACAACACTGAGAATGTGTCGTTTTAAAATATCTTCCAATTCTGAAAGATAACAACAGTGTTTTATTTTAAAATTACATCTAGATCTCTGTGACATTTTTTTCTTAATTTTTCTTTAGTGGCAACAACTAGAATCTTGTATAAAAGAAAGTACAGGGAGATTCCTGGGGGAAAAGAAACAGGAAGTTGATTCTAAAAATGGAACTTCTTTTCTATTGCAAGGGAGGAAACAGTTGGCAGTGCCAAAATTTTCCTTATAGTTCTGAGGAACTGACTGCACTCCAGAAAGTAACCACCACTCTGCAAGGGCCATGGGGTCATTACCATGCAGGGAAGAATTGGTTGGAACGTCTGTGAGATCAAGAGGTGCCCCAGTGCTGAGTTGAAGTGGTGATATGAGGGCATAATAATGGAATTTGTTGATACTTATGTGTTTCCTATTTTCAAAAGGAATGCGAAGTGACCTATAATTCAAGACACAGATACAGTAAGGGGGTCATTTGAGGATAGAAAGTTAAACCTCCTGCGGAGGTTCCTCATGAACAGGCTGCCTGGCTGCCAGTTCTTGAGGCAGCCTCTCCCATCTGGTTCCTCTGATAACTCTGAAGAGAGTTTCTGATTCTTTCTCTCAGTGAATGACACCTATTGCTCATGCCAGAACATGACAGTCTTCTTTCCTTTCCTCCCTCCAACTTCTTTTTAACTCAAAGTACAATTTATATACAGTGAAATGTACAGGTCATAAGTGTAGAATTGGATGAGTTTTGACAAATGTATGCATCTATTTGACTCACACTCCAATTAAAACAGAACATTTCTAGAAAATTCTCTTGTGCCTGCTACCTCCTAATACATAAATTGTGATCCTAAAAAATAATTTATTTGCTTTCCTTGGTCACCTGGCAACATTCTTGGTTCTCTTTTGGCAGATACTGGGAGTCAAGAATCTGTGAAACCATGGTGCTTTCTGTGGCCTTGGCTGATTGAATGTTTAATGAATTTCTAGATGGTAATTATCACTTACGATATTAAATAAGCTCTGAAAATAAGATGACATGGTCAGAATGCCTAGGTCCTCAATATAACACCTTCGTTTTGCTTTCTGTAGGAGCACCGTGTTGATATATGTTAAACAGAATGAACCCTAATGCCACGGGTGTTCCCTGGCTGTAGGGCAGGAAATATTGGGAGCTGCCTTTTTATGACTCTCTTGCTGGTTAAGCAAATTCCCATCTCTCTCAGAGGAGCACTGGGAAAATAAAGTTTCACATGGGTAACCAGGCAGAATTTTGTGTATTTTTATAGCTGGCTCTTGAAAAGTCTTTGAGCTGGGGATATCATTTACACCACGGAGTAGCCTGGTCACGTGACAGGCATGCTGAAAGTTGCTCAACCAAGGTTTTGTTGAGAGGCTCCCAAATGCTGATCTCTGTTAGAGCCTATGTTGACTTTACGGCAAGTAGTTACTTAATATGCCTAGTCTTTGGGGACCAAAGCAATAAGTAGACACTACCTAGAGAATTCCACTCCCAACACTAGGCCTATGAAAAGACTTGTTAGGGAAGACAGAAATAGAGATTTATCTTGCTTTTTAAAATTAAAGATGCCTTTCCTATACCAGGGCCTCCTGAGAAACATGAACTTTCTTTAACTGCTGTTAGTGCCAGCAGCAAAAGTACCAGCAGGGGAGTTGTTAGCTGAAACTAGGCTGAGGTGCTATAGTTTATTTTAGATTAGAGGGCTTCTCTGGTTTCATTCCCAAAGTCCCCACCAATGGATGTGGACATTTCTCCAGTCCTGTAACCATTATCCCTGCCTTGAGTTTCTAGCATGATCCTGTCTACAGATGTAATTCATTTATCTGGGGCATATGGGTTGGTTTTTTGAGGGGATAAAAGATGAAGGATGAAAAGACGATAACTTCCTGTTGGGAGACTGGTATGACTAAATATCGTTGGTATATTCGAGAAACTCCTTGCATAACTTTAAGAACACATTCATACTCAAGTCACTGCAGCTAAAAAGTACTTAACCCTGGTGAAGGAGTTTTAGAAGGATGTAGGTATGAAGCTTTGAGAATATGTTGGCATTATTCACGAGGCACCATGGTATCGGAATACATACTGGACCGAGGGCCTGGAGCCCAGTGCTCTATTCTCAACTTCACCACTAAATTGATGAGTCACTTGCAAAGTAGGGGGACTAGGATGAGATATATTCTAAAGTCTTTTCCAGCTGTAAATTTCTATGTAGACAGCATCAAATCAGATTGAATTTTATGGGGATGAAGTAAAAATTTCAGGATTAGCAACAATGATGAACTAAAACTCACATAAAAATTTCCATCAGCAAATCTTTAATAGAATGTGACTTCTGCTTTTTGCAAGGATGGAGTAGTTGATCAAGGCCAATCATTCTGCTTAGACACCTATAAAAGCTGGGTCAAATACAAGCAAAACTCCCAGCTGTTTAAAGGTCTTGGAGAAAGAAGAACCATGATTCTGAAGAAAAATGCAGTATGGTGAGCCCAATATTCCCAGCCACGTTTCCCCTTGAGATATTTACTAATTTGTAAGAGGTGTGTGGCTAAAAAGACAAGCAGAAAAGTGACAGCCCAAGGCTTCTGCAGTCTCACTAGCTCGAGGAGACAAAAATTGGGTGTTCAGATTTATTAAGCTGGCCGGAACTTGAGAATGTAATGTTTCAGAGAAAAGGGAACACTAGACAAGTTATTCTAAAATTCTGTACAGGATTACCCTCAAAGCATTTGCAAAATTGTAAACTGCACAGAGTGACAGCATATAAGAATAGCAGGGAGCAGCAGCCGGAAACTAAAATGTTTGTTAAGCACAACTTTTTAGCAAGCTCATGATGTTGGAGAGACAGAATTCGAATTTCAGGGGACTTCAAAGGAAGTTCCTGGTAAACATGCCAGGATCTCATTTGAGAGAGCTGGGAGGCTATATCCTAGGAATAAGGCAAAAATTAGAAATAGAGTAGCCTTCACAAAGAAGAAACTCAAGCTTGAATTATCTCAATTCTCTATTGGACCAAGGAGATTTGCACCAACCTACATGCCTATCAGAAGAAAATGAAATTTTCTCTAAGAAAATGACATCACACAGAGTCTCTGCAATATTTCATTCACAGTGCCCAGCATTCACTTAAAATTACCAGATATGTCAGGAGACAGGGCAAGATAAATGTAAATTAAGAAAGAAAAACACACAGTCAAGTGAAATAAGCCCATAGGTGATCCATGTATAAAATTATTACTCATAGGATTTAAAATAAATGCAATTTCTTTTTGAAGTGATGAAAATGTTCTAAAATTGATTGTAGTGATCACTGTACAAGTATGTGAATATACTTAAATCCATTGTATTTTACATTTTAAATGGGTGAATGGTACTATATGTAAATCATATCCTAACTAAAGCTGTCCAAAAAACCCCTAAAAAACTCTACCACCAGAAAAATATAACAATACTAAATTTGTATGATACAAAAAGAAAGTGTGGAAATATATAAGGCAAAAATTAATAAAATTTTTAAAAAGAAATAGACAAATTCACAATCATAATGGCAGACTATGATGTAATTCTCTCAGTAGCTAATAAAGCAAACAGATAAACGAAGAGTAAAAATAAAAAAGTTGACTTATTCATTGACCTAATTGGAACATATACATCACTGCATCCAATAAATGTAATATCCACATTCAGGTACACTGAGATTATTTAGCAAAATTGATCATACGCTGAGCCATAGAGCAAGTCTCAACAAATTTGAGGGACTGAAATCTGGCCAGTTATATTGGGCTGGTCGGTGGCATAGTGGTTAAGTTTGCACACTCCACTTCAGGGCCCAGGGTTTGTGGGTTCAGATCCTGAGCGTGGATCTAGCACCATTCATCAAGCCATGCTGTGGTGGCATCCCACATAAAATAGAGGAAGATTGGCACAGGTGTTAGCTCAGAGACAATTTTCCTCAAGCAAAAAGAAGAAGATTGGCAACAGATGTTAACTCAGGGCCCATCTTCTTCACACACACACATAAAAAATCCGGCTGGTTATATTCCCTGCCCAGGATAGAATTAAGCTAGAAAAAATCTATTGAGAAGAAGTAGAAATCCTCAGGTGGTGGAGAACTTAAAAACACACTTTTAAATAACCAATGGGTCAAAGAAAAACTCATCATGCAAATTAGAAAATATTTTAAGCTCAAAGAAAAAGAAAATATATTACATGAAACCTTTTAGAATATAAGTTAAAGCTTTGCTTAGAGGAGAATTTAAAGCCGTGATTGTCTGTATAAGAAATCAGGAAAAGCTGAAAGTTAGCAATATAAGTATCTACTTCAAATAATTAGAAAAAAGCAGCAAATTAGACCTTAAGAAAGTAGAAACAAGAAAATAATAAACAGTAAAGAATTGATAAAATTAATGAAGTAGGAAACAAAGACATATTAGGCAGGATCAACTGTCAAAAGTTGGTTATTTGGAAACATTATTAAAAGTGATAAAATTCTGTTTGACAGACCACAAAAAAAGTAGTGAGAAGTAAAAATCACCAGTATAATGAGTGAAAGAGCGACGTTATTATAGATCCTAGGCGTTAAAAAGACACTGAAAGAATTTTAACATACAGGATTTTAACATTAAGGATTTTAATTATTCCATACATTTTAAACCTTAGACTGAATGAGCAATTTTCTTTGCGAAAAACAAACTACCAAAAGTGACAAGGGATAGATAATTTGAATACAATACTATTTATTAAAGTAATAAAATTCATAATGAAAAAAAAATCCAACAAAGGAAACTTCAGGCCCAAATGGCTTTGCTGCTAATTTTTTCCAAACATCAAAGGAGAAAAATATCAGCCTTATACAAACTGTGGAAAACAAGGAGCACTTTCCAATTCATTTCAAAAGGCCAGCAAAACTCTGGTAGCAATTCCTGACAATGACATTACAAGAAAAGGCCATTATAAGTCAGGTTTTCTCATGACCATTGGTGGAAAAACCTCAGACAAAACATTTGCAAGTAAAATCAAATAAAATAAATATCAAATGCAATATAAATTGCAAATAAAATTTATGTCAGTATATAAAATATATAGCATCAGAACCACATTTGGCCTATATCAGAAAAGTATGGTTGATTAATATTTTAAAAATAAATCAATGCAAATTCACACATTAACAAAACAAAGGAGAAAACTAATTATCTCAATAGCTGCAGAGAAAGCATTGATCAAATTCAAATACATTCATGATTAAAAAAACAACTTTCTAGCAATTTCGAGAAAAGAACTTTCTCAATCCAAAGAAGGGTTAAATATACAGATATATAACAAAGAGTACACTTAATGGTGAAATATTGAAAGTGTTACTATTAAGATTAGGAAGGAGGCAAGGAAGCTCATTATCACCGCTTCTGTGGTGGGCAACATCCAAGATGGCTCCCAGTGATTCCTCTATCCCAGTATTCATGCTCTTGTGCAATCCTCTTCTTTCGAGTGAAGGCTGGACTTACTGATTCACTTCTAACAAATTAAATATGGCAGAAGTAATGAGATGCTATTCTGATATTAGGTCATAAAAGGACTGTCACTTCCATCTTGGCTCTCACTCTCTCTCATTCTCTTAAATCTCTCTCATTCTCTTAAATCGCTCTCATGGGAGAAGCCAGATGTCGTGTCTTGACACAGACTTGTGAAGATGCCCAAGTAACAAGGAAGCTGGGCCTGCCAAAAGACATGTGCATGAGTGAGCTTGGAAATGAATCACCGCCTCCACACTCCTCTACTCGAAGCTTCATTTAAACCACAGCCTCAGCTGACTGGTTTGACCACAATCTCAGGAAACTCTTAAGCCAGAAACACCCAGATAAGCTTCACCCACATACTTGGCCTGTGAAATAATGAATGTTTGTTGTTTCAAGCTACTAAATGTAGAGGTAATTTGTCATGCAGTAATAGATAACTAACATAACTTTTATTTAGCATTGTCGTGTCAGTCAGAGTATTCAAGAAGACATGAAAAGATGTTATCATTGAGTCTATAGAAAATAAGTACATTTATTACAGTTATAGGTTACAAAGTCCATATACAAAGAACGACTGCATTATATTCATATTGATATAGGGTAAATATATATAGCAATAAACAATTTAAAAATAAAATTGAAAACAGATGAAAAAAGCACTGATAATAAATGAAGAGGTTGATAAATTGAACCTCATGAAATTAAGAATTTCTATTTATCAAAAGACATCATTAAAAGAGTGAAAGTCATGCCACAGATTGGGAGAATATATTTTAGGATATATATTGAATAAAGGAAATTTATTTAGAATACATAAAGAGCACATACCAATCAAAAACAGAAAGAGAATACATGCATTTCAAAACAGACAACAGTCTTGAATAGGCACTTCACAAGAAAAGAGTATTCAAACAGCCAATAAACATATGAAACTTTCTCAACATTATTAGTCATCAGAGAATTGCAAATCAAAATTCCAGTGAGATACCATTACATACCAAAAGGAATGGCTAAAATTAAAAAAAAAATTCAATTGCAATACCAAATTATGGTGACAGTATGGAAAAATGGGACTCTCATATGTTGCTAGGGAAAGTGTAAATTGATACAATCACTTCAGGAAACTGTTGGCAGTAGCTATCGAAGCTATATTTATGCCTACCCTCTCATGTAGCAATCCTACTTCTAAGTGTATACCCAAAAAAGAATCTTACATATGTATATCAAAAGATGTGTAAAAGAATGTTCAAAGCAGCATTATGAATAAGTATTGCAAACTGGAAACAAACAGCAGTAGAATGGATAAATTGTGATCTGCTCACACAATGGAATACTATACAGTAATGAAAAAGAGTAATTACTGCTACAAGAAATAACATGAATGAATTTCAAAATCATTATATTGCTTGAAAAAAAGCTAGACACAAAAGGGTACATAATGTTACCCCATTTTTAAAAGTGTAAAACCATCCCAAATGAATCTACAGTGTTAGAAGTAATGGTAGTTGTATTCTTTGGTTGGTGATGATGGGGGGGTGGGTATGAAGGAAGCTTTTGGGTGGCTGTAGCATTCTGTTTCCTGCCCTGGGTGGTGGTTACACAGTGAGTTCATTTTGTGAAAATTCAGTGAGCCCTACTGATTTACACACTTTTCTCAGTGTATTTTATACTTAAGTAAAATGTGAACTAAAAGTTCCCTCTTAAATGTCACAGTTTTTCTTGTCAGAGCAAATACATTAAGCCAAAAGACAATCAGTAAGCTCAGAATGCACAGTGCTAAGCAGGTAAAATGAGGGAAACAAGTTGGCAGGAACTTTGGCAAAGTTGAGCCCTCCTGCCCCACCTAAACGGGGCAGTCACTACAGCTCAGCCCACGGTGGCCTTTTGGGAATGCAGGCCAACCTTGACATACCGTCTGGTTTTTCAATGAAAGTCAGAAATTCATATTTGTATGTGAAATCTCCTGACTTTCAAAACACTGCAGAGTAAACAAAGACAACCGTGAACTAGATTTAGTCAGTTCACGTATTCTGATCTATAGCATAGAAACCTGGAACTGTAGAATTGGAAACCAAATATTACCGTCTCCAACATCAAGCTGTATCAGATAATTGCTCCCTCTAGTCCCTGATCTGACTCATTGCTTTTGGAAAATTTCATGCAAGTTCACATTGGCTAACTTTTCAAGCAGTTTCCACATTAGAAGTGTCCTACCTCCCTCTCTGATTGTCACAATTATCCATGAAGGTCTTGCCTAAATGTCACCCTTTATGCTACTTTTCTTGTTGCCTTACTTTCATGGAGAATGAATTTCTCCATAATCTGTACTTTCATGTCTATCTTTCCACTATAGACTTTGTATATCATGTTGTAGTTGTTTTTCCATTTCTCCTTGCTTGTTTTGTGAACTCCTTGAGAGCAGTTAAAATTAGTTTTCTTTTAAATTTGTATGATGCAAAGTAAGTCACTCAGTACAAAACAGAGGCATAACAAATATTTGATGGCAATGATGTCCTGTTAAGCATAGGATTTTAGAACCAATAGTTCACCTCTATCAGCAGAACTCTTGGCAACGAGGGAAGGTCAAGCTAACTATCTCATCCTTACCACAGATACACCATAAAGAGATTCCTCGGAAATCTTTATAAAACAAAATCTTTAACTAGCAAGACAGGACTACAGATTCCATGCATTCACTTGGCATAGATGTGGAGGATGCAGCAGTAAGTAAATAAGATAGGCAAACATTCTGCCCTTGTGGAGCTTAGATATTGTTAAGGAGAGACAGAAAATAAACAATGAAACAAATAAATACCATCATTTCAGACTCCGGAAAGTACAAAGGAGGAAGTAAACAGTGTGATATGATTGAGAGTAACTGGAGATAAGGGGAAGAGACACTTTACCCTGGGAGGCTGTGGAAAACTTCTCTGAGAAGACTTCTCTGAGATGGGAATGATGGAGCAGCGGGTCCACAGTAAACGGAAGAAAGCTTGGTGTGTTCCAGGAAAAGGAGTGAGGTCAGTGTATGGGGCCCAGGGAACAAGCAGAGAGTGGTATGGGATGAGCTTGTATAAGCAGCAAAAGCCAAGTCTCATCTGCCCTCATAGCTTGGATTGTGTTCTGAGTGCAATGGGAGGCCATTGGAGGGAACAACATAATCTGACTTGTGTTTTTACAAGACCACTGATTGCTGGATAGAGAACAGGTGGCAGGCAGGGCAAAGATGGAAGTTCCAAGATCATTAAGAGGCTATTGCAGAGTTATGTGTGGAATGCTGACTAGACTTGGTGAAGAGAAGTGAGGGGATTCGAGGTGTATTTTGAAGGTTGAGTGGATAGATTGAGCTGATAGATTGTGGAAACGGGGGATGAGAGAGAGGGAGGCATTTTCTACATCTGGGGCTTGAGCAATTGAGTAGTGGGAGGGTTGTGTCATTACATGAGATGGAGAAAACTAGGTGAGGAATAGGTAGGGAGCAGAAGCCCAGAAAGACAATATGTTACAAAGAAGGAGAGAAAAATGAAAGCACAGTCTTGTATCAGTGACTACTTTATGAGATAGAAAATGGAGCCCCTCTAGGCCTTTAACAGTCATTCTATGTAACACTCTGGGCCCTGGACTCTTCTTCAAACATATGACAAACTACTCTTTCCTCCTTTATGACATTACAGTCACGCTGGCCTTTTTCCAGAGTCTCAAGCCAACGAAGCCAGTTCTCATCACTAGGGCTTTGCTCTCCCCATTTCTTGTCTGAAAAACTTCCCTCCCAGCTCCTCACTTGGTTAGCTCCTTCTCATTTTGCAAGTCTCAACTTAAGTAGCACCTCCTCGCAGAGACCTTCCTGATCGCGTTCCTAAAGCAGACCCCCCTCCAGGCTATCACCTGGATTTGTTTAATTCTTCCTCAGCACTTATTATCTGAAATTACATTTTTCACTTGTTTGTTTAGTCAGGTAGTTTCTTTCACTCGATGAGAACATAGCTCCGTGAAGGCAGCGACATTTTTGATCTCATCCAATGCAGATCCTAGCATCTACTAAAGTGTCTGTGTTGGCTAAAGGAGTAAATAGACTAGAGAAAGAAAGTTCATTGAATTTGAAATAGTAAACTTGATGGCAATATTAGAAAACAGTGGTATGCTCTTACTGGTAAGGCCCACTTTATTAGTCTGCTGGGGCTACCGTAACAAAATGCCACAGGCTGTGGGGCTTAAACAACAGAAACTCATTTTCTCACAGTCTGGAGGCTGGAAGTTCAGGATCAAGGTTTTGGCAGATTTGGTTTCTCCTGAGCCTCCCTCCCTGCCTGGCAGATAGTCGTCTTCTCACTGTGTCCTTGCATGGCCTCTGTGCATGTGCATCCCTAATGTCTCTCTCTCTTCTTAGATTGACCAGCGGTCCTTATAACCACCCACTCTTATGACCTCATTTAACCTTAATTACCTCCTTAAAGGCCCTATCGCCAAATACAGTCAAATTGTGGGGTTAGGGCTTCAATATATGAATTTGAAGGGGGGCACAATTCAGTCTGTAACACTTGCATTTATCTCTGGCATGTTCATTCTCTCATTGTGTGAGTCTGTGAGTCAATTCCATAGCAAGATAGAGTGCCATTTGTGTTCTACTTGGATTGGCAGCACTGGGGAGCTCAAAAGGAGGTTGGTAGAGTGCTTATTTAGTTAGATAGAAATGGCTTTGCAGAGAATCTATGCTGACTTTAGAGGACAGAAATAGGTAGTATGTTCTTTTCTTTTAAAAAAAATGACATCAGGAAACCCTTGGATATCCACTCCAGAACATTGGCTTCCTTTCCTCCAAAGCTGTGAAAATTCAAGCACGAAATTCTTTTATTAAAGACCTCATTGTTCCTCTTCAAATAGCACATAAGACCTGGAAATACAGTTTAATTATTCAAAGGGACCCTGTTATAAGGAATGATTGACTAGTACATTGCTGAGTTAGAAAAGGAAACCACGCTGGTGCATTTCATTTGGTTGAGTAGTGAGCAGTGACTTCTTTTTGATTAATGGTTTCACACCAAGCACTTTTCATTTTTGTCTCTGAAACAATAAAGATTAGGTACAATTAGAATAACCTTCACCTCTCAACTGGGAGAACTCTCTTGCCCTTCTTGTATCTTTATTATTTAACTGGGAAACTGCATCAAACAAAGGCATGACATTGAAAAACCAAGACATTGCAGTTTTGCCAGGGTTTCTTGGATAAAAACCAAAATGATGCTTTTTCTTTCTGGCACCATGCGATGACTGATCATTAAACAGACATTCTTGGGAATGCCGGAAGCTTTTTGTTACAATATAATGCACCAGCCTTATGGGAGACCCAACAGAGTACTGAGTACAACAACCTTCGAGTGTCCACACTAGCTCTGGGGTAGAGATTTTAAGCTGTATTGGACTAGGGCCTCTCAGTGTGCTGTCCAGAGAGTGTGTTAGAACAAGTGTCAGACTCACTATGAAAAACTTTTTTAAAAATATGTGTTGAATTGATTCTTGCAGACGTTTTCTTCTTATCAGACTGTTGAATGAGAACCCTCTGATTCTAGCAAGTAATAAAGGTATAGTTGCTTCAGTCCCGTATGACACGCCAATATCCTTCCAGTTGGGGGATCCTGAATCTTCCTTGTGAGATAAGTTTCATCTGGTGCTGTTGAGCTTTCCTGTGTGAACTTAGTCACCTAAAAACTTAGACGTAAAAAGGCAATTTATTAAGAAGGCAGAATAGATTTTTGCTCCTTTAGTGTTGGTTTTCAGGTTCTCCTGCCACACAGCTGTGGTCTGAATAGCTAGTTTTTTACAGGAAAGTGGGAATTTCTTCACAAACAGGAGAGTCAGGAAGACCAGGTGGTAGAAAAAGTCCATCACGTGTAACTTCAACCCACACATCCACAGAATCCTCCTTGACTCTTCAATTCTTGGATATACGTGAACTGAGTCTGTTACTTTCAGGTCCGCCATGACTTGAAGCTCTAGTTTTCAACTCTTTTTATAGATACCCCACTCACAAACACTGGGGAGTCTAAAGAGGACTTTAGAGGTTTTCTTCTCACCTCTTCCCTTATCCCTCCCAGAAGCAACATAAATTCCTTTTCTTGGCCATTATGCCCTTGCCATCTCATTATGAACTAAATGTACTATCAAACATAGATGGGCTTATCAAAGAATTTCTTCCAAATTAATACAGTGCTCTCTCTTTCCAAGAATACTTCTGATAAATAGAATTTTGACTGATCCTAGCACAAATATTTATTCCCTCTGAGTCATCTCAAACTTTAGGATAGTGGAAAAATCATGTGCTTTAGATTTATACATATCTGGATTCGAATTCTAGATTCCTAGCTTGTAAAACTTAGTTACCCTGTATACCTCAGTTTAACCAACAGTAAACGGAACGTCATAACGTAAGAGAGAAAGTTCCCATAGAGAGGCTGGCAGTTTCTTCTTCTCCATTCCTTCTTGATACTCTGTGCAGTACCTAGCAGAGCTCCTGGAGCCTGGGACATGTTGGTATGTCTGATGAATTGAAAGTGGTTTGAAATGAACTTTGGAAGAGTGACTTCTTCATCTTGGAAGGTCTTTAGAGGCCAGAAAGACCAGTCTCTTAGGAAAAGAGAGTTAATTTAGGTGGATATTTTAGTGTTTTTTAGAGATTAGATTCTGCTATTTTATGCACAGCTACGATTATATACAACTTTGCTGCTTCTGAACATATGGCAGTAGCCTAAGCATCGCCAGGCTGCGGAGAGTGAAATATTTTGAAAAACCGTCTGAGAAGAGTTACGAAACTGAAAGAGAGTGGGAGGGAGACGGGGAACTGTCGTGGTGTTGGGGAGACCTATTGGGGTAATGCTGAAAGAATCACATTAAGCTCATTATCTTGGGGTCTGAAGAAAATAAAATATCTGTCTAACCTCAGTCTTCGGCTGTAACTATGTTCTTCTTTCTAGAGAAGCATGGGTCCCCCAAAGTCCAATCCCATCCTAGGGTAATTTCAATAGTTAGCTCCTTCCCACTTTAATGTTTAAAAGCTTAGAGTGCTCCCTATTGTAAGATCCAATAAAAACAACGGGGTTGTTTTCCATCTAGGCTGTTTTCCTAACTAAATTTCTCCCAATGAGTTTAATGAGTGTTGATTCAACTTATAGACATTACTATTTCTTCAGTAGCCCCCAAGCCTATGAAACCATGAGAGGCAAATACTCTTATTCCAGGTGGTAAAATGTAAATGCATCTCTCCATCCCACCTGTTTTCATTTAACCTTGGATTGTTTGCCTCATTTGGTTCCTCCCATGTGACATGGAGATGCCTGGTGCTGCTGGGAGAAGCCAACCAAATTGTAACATTTCAACTTTTAAATCTCTCCTGAGTCAGTTCGGAAATCAATTCAAACTTATTTTTTTCCTGTTTGGAATTAGATCCATCCCCCACTCCACACACACATGCATGCTCCACTTTGGCGTATGCCAGATATGTTTTGCATCTTGAATTTTGAAGTTTCTGACCTCTTCTTTGGCTAAGAAAAGGCAACATAGACTATTATTTACATGATAATTTTTCTTTCCCTAAGCTTTTCAAACTCTAACCTAAAGATCGCCATTATTTTTTTCCTGGTGCCAAGAGTTTCAATGCTAAGGAGGAAATAATGAGAGAAAGGAAGTTGGTGGTGAGAATTTGGAAACAGAATTCGCAAAGCATCCTGAAGACTCTGGGGTTTTCTAGCCCTGTCAGTCTAGTCCACTTTTTATTGAGCAGACATGCCCTTTCAAAGACGTGAGCCAGACTTCCACGTCCTGAAGACATTTCTGATTTAACCCAGAATTGATGGGATGTGGATCCAATAGGAGGAGGAAAGGGACAAGAACAATAAGTGAGAGCAAAGTAAGAAGGGAAAGTGGACAGTAGGAGGGCAGCTACACAACAATTTTTCTCTCCCCAATTCTTTTTTACAGCAGGTACGCTGGGAAGTCCTTTTACACCATCTCCTGTGAGATAGTTTTAATTATTCTCATTTAACACTATTCCCATTATATGATGAAGTGGGAGTTAAGAAACGTTGAGTAATTTGTCCCAAATCACATGCTCAGTAGGAGCTAGATGGATTTCAACCCAAGTCTGATGTATCCATGGCAATCTCCCCTTTCTTAGGTAGGACTAAGAATAGATGAAAAGGCAAAGGAGAAAAAAGACCCTGAAAAAATAAAATTCCATCAGATAATTATTGTATTTGAGATATGTAATACTTTAAAAATTTTGTATGTATGTATGTATAGGATCAAAAAATTGGAAAATTCAGTAAAGGTATAAAAGAGGAAATAGAAATCATCTATAATCTCAGTATCCAAAAATAATCACTTTTAATTTTTGGTACATTTTCTTCCCAGGTTTAAATTTTTTTTTAGTGTTCAGCTATGTGTTTACATATCCATATACTTACAAAATCAAAGTCATCTATTTGTAATCTGCTTTTTTTCACTTAATGTATCATGAAAATCTTTTGTCTATACATACTCTTCTATAATATAATTTTAAATAATTTTAAATAATAATTTAAATAAATAGTTAATTCAGTCAAAAAAGCTTTATTGAATACCTCCTATATCCCAGGCACCATACTAGAAAATCGGGATACACAATTAAAAAAAACAAGCAAATGATGTCCTAGCCCTCAGGAAGTTTACATTCAATGGGAGGAGGCAGATAATAAACAATGAACAAGTAAACAAGACGAATACAGAATCTGGTCTCCAAAGCATTGAAGGAAACACAGATGTGGATATAATAGAAAATAGCTCTATTTTAGTTAGGAAAGCCAAGAGAGAGCTTTTCTGAGGATGTGACATTGGAGTTGAGAATTAAAGAATAAGAAGAAAGTTAAAAGAAAAAACCAAACTAAGAAATTACATTCTGAGCAAAGGAAAAGCAGTCCAAAGGGCTCAGCAGGTAAAGACATTCGACAGGCAAGCTCTTGCTCTGTTTAAGGAGAAAAAAGGCGTGTGCTGCTGGAATATTGTGGACAGAAGAGAGAGTGATGAGGAGCTGAGAGAGGTAGGCAGGGAGGAGCTCATACTGGGTCCTGTGGGCCACGAGTTTGGATTTCATTCTAACTACAGCCGGGAAGCTATCAAGGGTTGCCAAGCAAGGATAGACCTGATTTGATTAAGGTATAATAGGCATGAATTTCTCAGTCACAGACTCAGGCATGCGGAAATAGAATTTATTTCTTAACCCAATTTAATTTCTGACTTTTAGCCTCAAGCTTGCCCAGCAGCAGACAATCAAATCCATCCAGTTGCAAGTTTCTCTCAGTTCAATTCAGTGATTTTTCAGTAAATCTAGAAGTATAATTCAATCATGTTCTGCCTTTACCTCTTTTTTCGGGAAGAAGGGGCTTATGAGCTTGATGTTGAGTGTGTGTGTGCGCCATGTTGTATGTGATAAGAGTGGTGTAGTTAGATTCTTGCTTCTTCCCCGGCCTTCACTTCTAATATGATGGGGCCAGTCCTCAAGCACATTCCATACCCATGTTGATGATTGTGAATTGTCCAGTTGTCTTGTGCTGGATGCTGGTCATCAATTTTGACCCCACTGACATGGCTCTGGTCTCACCAGACGGCCAGTCACAAGGATCATGCAAGTTGCCTCTCCCAGCAGTCAGGTATAGTCCCCTCAGTTGGGCTCCCTTGGACCTTCTATGGCCTTCTATTTGGTATAGGAAATGGTCAATGGTTCTCCTGTGCCTTTGTGAGGCCTGGGGGATGTGGAGCTGGCCTCAGACACTCACAGGTTCCCTAACACTTCTCAGTCTCATTTCCAGGCTTCTAGTGACCTGCTGGTCTAACAAGCAGGGGTATAATTTCACTCTATTCTTGGATTCCCAAATCTAAAGAAAGATTTCCACTGGACATAGGCCACAAGACAGAATGAGTAGAGTTTAGAGAAGTCCTCCCACTAGTCCATCACACAGACCACCACGTCTATTTCTTGTTTCGTCTTTCCAAAAGATTTTCTCTCCCTTGCTAAAGAACTTTGTCTGCTCTAGATTGCGGGGATGTGTCAGTGTGATGGGGGGAACTGAAGTCAGAAACCATGAGTGTGTGAGCATCTTTGACTTCACTGTGCACCATCATATAGCAGTGAGAACCCATTCTATGCAGCGAGGGAAAAAGGTCAGCAGGCACAGGCCATGCACATTTCTGCAAGTTTTTCAAGTCTGCCCCACAGTTCTTACTCTAAGCTCAGGGAAGTTACTGGGTTTTCTTAAGTGTACCTTCAATTACTCCTTAGCTGGCTCTGGCTTTCCTTGCTGGGAAATGAGAATTTTGTTGCCCTTCCTGTAATCTATTCTCATATACTCTTGAAGTTTTGAGCATATGGTTGTACATTTTCCTTGTTTCTAGCATTGATATATTTCTATTACTTTTAAACTATTTATTCTATTCTTATATGTTTTTGGTCATTTCAGTTGGAATTCATAACAGAAGGGTTTAACTATCTACTCCTTAACCACTTTCTTATCTTTAGGCTTTGTTTTAAAATATTTACCTATTTAATATATCTGGAATCCATTCTGATGTATGAGGTAGTCATCAAATTTTGATTTCTTTTCCCCCAAATAGTTAACCAATGGTCCAATTAATACTTATTGGTGTAAAATGTCACCTTTGAAAGTCTTCTTTTACATAAAAAGTACTTTTTTCCTGGAATTTAAATTACTTTCATTTGATATGCTTATTTCCACTTTATTGTCACGGCTTTAATTATTGTCTCTTGCGTATTTTCATATATGATTGAGAAGTTCCTTTTTAATACTTCTTGTTTATTCAAAATATTGTTGGCAAGCATCATCCCTATATTTTTCAAAATGAACTTTTATCATTTTCCAGATTAAAAAAAAGCAAACACCTTGAGCTTTTTTATGAACATAGTATTAATTTTTAAATTTACTTGGTGAGAATTTATTTCATTCTAGAATATTATGCGTATCAACTTCTTTTATTTCTCTTATAAAATTCTTTTGCACATTTTTTTTTGTTGAGCATGTTCCTAGGTATTAAAAACTTTGTTTTCTGTTGTAAAAGTAATCATTTTTTCACAGTACTTATTGATTTTTACATACTTACTTTTTCTCTGAGCATTTTACCAGTTGTATAAGATTTTCCTGCTGATTCGCTTCATTTTTCTGGTTAAATGATAACAACTATAATAATTGTATCTCCTCCTTTCCAACTGTTAAACATCTTCCCCTTTTTGTTTGATGCTATTGACTGAATCTTTCAAAACAAAGTTTAAGAAAAGGTAGTGGCAAGAGTTCAAATCTTTGTCTCTTTCCTTATTTTAGTGAGACTATTTCTGGTATTTTATTCTTATATGCTAAGCTAGCCTGAGATTTATTTATTTATTTATTTTTTTTGCTGAGGAAGATTCACCCTGAGCTAACATTTGTTGTCAAGCCTCCTCCTTTTTTTGATTGAGGAAGATTAGCCCTGAGCTAATATCTGTGCCAATATTCCTCTATTTTGTATGTGGGACACCACCACAGCATGACTGGTGAGTGGAGTAGGTCCACGCCCACAATCTGAACCCATGAACCTGGGCTGCTGAAGCTGAGTGCATGGAACTTTAACCACTTGGGCACAGGGCCAGGCTCCTGAGATTTTTCTACCATGTTCTACATCTAGTTCAAAATTTTGTGTGTACTGTTTTATGACTTTTTAACTTATTACACCATTTTTCATTTGATGTGATATATTATGTTTTCACTAAGAAATCCCAGTGCCAGGGTGAGACTTTTAGACTGTGTCCTCCTTGCTCTTGATGCATCACTTTGTAACAAACTACTGAATTCAGCCCAGTATTATTTAGGAGCTTAGAATTTATATCGATAAGTGAGATTTATATTTTTACATTTTATTTCTATTTAAAATGTTTATATTTTGTTGAAGTATATATAGCATTTACACAGAAAAGTTCACATATCATAAATGTATTCTGAAAAAAATCACATGAAATTTATTTTATTTTATCTTTTACCTCATTTTAACATTTTATGTTTTGGTCTTCTCTGTTTGATTTCAGTCTCAAGATCAGGCTCGTTACACAAAATGAGCTGTGAAGCTTTCCATCATTTTCAGTGATGGAAAATGTTTGCATAATATGAAACTTTTCTGTCCCTTGATACTTTGAAATAACTATAAAACCATATCTGAGCCTAGATCTTTTTTATGAACCTTATTCTTTGGGAACATTTTCCAGCTCTCTTACAGCTATTTGTTTAATATTTTATCTGTGTACAATTTTGTTCTACTTTGTGTAAGAATTGTTAATGTATGTTATTTTCTTATACTTTGAAAGCAATATCCATTTCTCTGGTTATATCATATTTTTAAACTTAATTTTGTGAATTTATGTTCTCCAATTTCTTTTTGAGATTGCATTTGCCAGAAAGCTTCATTGTTTTCCTCAAGAACTTGTTCTTTGATTTACGTAGTCTATTTCTTTTAATTATTTATTTTCTGCTTAACTTTATTAATTTCCTCCATTTCATTAGGTTTGTTTTATTGGTCTTCTTATATCTTCTTGAATTGAATTCTTTACTCATTTATGTTAGCTTTCTTGTTTAATAATGAAAGCATTTATAACAATGAAATAACTCTAAGAATATGCTGCGTGTTCATCTGAGTTTTCTAATTTTTTACCTTTCTAAAAATCCTGCTACTGCTCTTGATACTCTCTCTGCCTCAAGAGTTCAGAGAGACTTAAAGCGTCTGAGTTGGGTCTTAGTTGTCTTTAAACTCAAAAAAGATAAAAAAGGTGGAAGCTCATTTCCACTCCATGTAATAGAAGTTCTAAGATGATCCATAGCCAGTAAGGTGGTTCCTGCTATGATTGTCCAAGGTCCCAGGATTCTTCTAAGGTTTTGCACCAACATCCCTTGGACATTGCCTTTCTCCACATAACTGCTACATAAGTAGTGATGTGTCTTTCTCAGGGCATCAAATCTGGAGGCACATGATGTCCATCTGCCATTAATTGTGATCATCTGGTCCAAGTATTGTCCAATTTCTCCAGTGTACATTTAGGATTTTCTCTTACAACTAAGTCATATATGGGAAGACACTTCAAGAGCATGCAAATATCTCACTCTACATCAGAAACTTCCCTCTAGATTTAGTATCCATTGATGATTCTTGCCTGAGAACCAATCTTTACTACAATTGTTGCCAATTGGCTGTTTTTTAACCTGTGCATTAAAGAGAGCATGTGGGCCAACTGCCTAGTTCTCGACGTTTCTTTCCTTCTGCTTCCAAAAGAATCCTATAACCTGACCCTTTGCATCCCTTTGCTCCAACCCAACATAACACAAATTCTTTTTTCTTTATAGTCTTTCCTTTTAATTATTAATTTAAAATTTTAATAGGATTTTATTTCAAACAGTCTCAAAATTAGAGAGGATAGTACAATAAACTCCCATTTACCAGTCACCTGACTTCAACAGTTATTGAGATGTTGCCATATTTGCCTCATTTATTCTTATCTTTTATTTATTTATTTATTTATTTATTTTACATGGCTGAAGTATTTTAATGCAAATTCTAGACCTCTTGTTACTTTCCTTCTACATACTTTAGTATATATTATTTTAAAATATGGACATTTTCTTAAGTGAGAAAAACAAAAACTGCCCTGATGGAAAAAACCAGCAAAGTCCCTTGGTTTCCTTGTGAAAACCTGCCTTCCTTCTTTCACAGAGTTCCTTTGCCAGGCTCATCAAACTGAGTCTGGATGATACACACGGCATCTTCCTCAAGGAAGGTACTTGACCAAATAGCAATTCCCCTCACCTTGTCTTTCGCTCAGACTGGCTGTATTTTAAATATATGTTCTGCTTAGCAGAGAGATAGGGACAGAGAAACACTTTAGAAATATGGCCCCAAAGATCATCTAAATTGCTATTATTGTTTATAGTAGAACACTTTGCATGGCGAATTTGTTTTAATTCATTCTTGTGCACTCTTGCGCAGACACCTATCAACAGATAATTCAGGAATTACAAGAATCGTCATTAGAACATGAATTCTCATTAATCTCTCAGAAGAGTCCATTGCCAAACTATTTAGCTGCTTAAAAATTTTGCACATTTCGGGTATGAACCAGAGGCTTCAGTGCTGAACTGTATGAGATTTGAAGCCTGTCAAAAACCTTGCAAGGAGACAAGAGCTCTTCAAGAGAGATCCCTGAAGTCCTATTCCCCTGATGTCAGTTCTCGGAATAGAGTGGGACCAGCGTGGAGTTTTCACCAGCCTACAGAGGTCAACCTGGAGGAAAATAAGCACCATACTGATCAGTTTTTATAAACTAATATGTAGTCATTTGGAAGGGGGATTCGAATGTCCTTCTTTTTTAAACTAGTGGCACTAATAAGTGGTGTCTGTTGGTAGGTCGACTTAAAGTCTTCACTCAGTAAAATCAAAAATTTGCGAATCTTACACCATGTCACCCATTTTTTGACTGTTAATTTTACCTCTCTTAAATTCCTAAAGTCTAGTAGCCTTAGTGCAAGGGATGTGATAGTTTTCAATTTCTAAATTCTGTCAACTCTAGCTCTGTGACATCAATCCACAAATGTTTCTTGCATGTCACTCTGTTAATTTTTTCCCTCTGAGGACATCTCTTCAAAGAAATAATAACTGGCTCCTAGTTTTATCAAGGGTCATATGCAAATGAAAGTACAGACTCCTCCCTCCACCCTTGAGCTTGTTCTGGATTGGAGCGGCAGGGACCATCATACTGCTCCCCTTTTATGTGCAGAGACTGCTCCCTGAAAAACTGACATTGGATAAGCAGTTGCATTGGTGACAAGAGGACAGAAAGAAGGGAAGACACTTAGGATACAAAGGTGAAAATATAAGGCAATTGAAATATCTGACAAAATATCTGAGAAAATCGTTTTCTCTGGATGTAAAAATATATGTCTCTTCATTAGAAAATAAGATTACGCTAACTCTCTCCCATTTTGTTATAGCTGCAACATTTTGGGCTTACGTACAGTGATCATAGTCAGCATAGGTTTTCTGCTCTTCATGTCACAGTGCCCATGATGTTATCCTTATCCTGAGATTTTATTTGATTTATAACTTTTGCAATAATAAGCCATATCAGTGCTTTTAAATTAATGGTTTTAAAAATATTTTATAACCAAGTCCTGGTTTCTGGACAATATTGAATAGGCATCTTTTACTCCTGTTCTTGTTTTCCTTTTTATACCTCTTTATATTTACTTTCTTCCTAAAGGAAAGAAAACATTTTATACTGTAAGGAGTAAATTCACTTGTATTTTGCACTATAAAATACATGATACTAAAATATATGCAATAAAATATGTGATACTCTAAAGTCGTCTAAACATAGTGCAGACTAAATATAGTCTAAATATAATATAGTCCTATAAAATATATGATACTAAATTGTGGGTTATCACACTTACTAATCTCAAAGTATTTCAAGTGGTGGAATGATGAGCACCAAACTGGCACCTTAGGGGGTGTATGTGTGTGTGCGTGTGTGTGTGTGTGCGCGTGTGTTTGTGCATATGAAAGAAACAGAGAGAGAAAGAGAATTTCGAAAGATGTTTTTTTAGTCTTTTTCCAGGGTTTTTTTTGGTCCAAGAAAGAGAAACTAAATGATTATGTCTCTTCTTTAGTTTGTATGTGTGCACATATGCACAGAGGGCGTGCTTTGCTTATATATGAGGCTTGTTTCATGCAGGAGCGCACTGACAAGGTGTTCTTCGTAGACAGGGTATGCTTTGTGACATGGAGGGAGGTGACGGGGGAGTCACAGAAAAGGACTTGGAGGCACCTGCTCTCACCATCCCCATGTGGTACAGACAGCATTGGCACTGTGGCCAGGGAGCGTACGTGCCTATAAAGGGAATTCCTGTGTAAACATCCTGAGGTCCTATGAAAGGCAGGGTAGTAAATTCTGTTTAGAGTAAATGACCACTCTTGCTTCCTGTGGTCTAGAAGTGGAATGAACTAATCTATTACAGGAGTCCTTATCCCTTCTGGGAAACAATGTTCTGGTCTGACCAAGAGATGAACAGATTTGAAGACAGAAGCCTGGAGAAGATGGGTAGATTCATTCTTCGGATGGAATTTCTGGCAGAGACTGCTAATTACTGCTCAAAGCCATTCTTCTCTTTGTGGTAGATCGTATCATTGCTCTAAATATTTTCTGTCCTTCTGTCTTAGTTTGGATTCCCAGAAAGAATCCCTGAAGCAAGAATTCGAGTGCAAGTAGTTTATTTGGAAAGTGATCACAGGAAATACTAATATGGGAATGAAAAGCAAGACAGAAACAGGACAGAAGCCAACAAAGGGGCATGTTATAAAGCCAGTTACTACCAAGGGCAACCGGAGATTAATCCTACCCCAGTGTAGGTCAGGAACTTGAGAGTCACCCTGTCTGAGGGAAAAGGGAGCTGGAATGTTTACTGGTTGAGGACTGCCCGTGGGAGCATTGAGAGATGGCTTTAATTCCTTGGCATTATGGGTCTGTCCTAAGTATGGACGAGGAAGGCTCCATGCTGGCAGCTGGATATGAGGCTGATGTGTACTGAAAAGCAAAGACCAGAGGGATATTTACAGTGGGCTCAGTGCGTCTGCTTTACCCTCCATGTGAAAGGTTTGTCCATCCTGCCCCATTGACTTTAAGCTTGGATGTGTAACGCATCGTCTTCTTCCCTATGGGAGGATTATGCTTCTCAACTCCATTGACAAGAGGATCTGGCCAATGAAACATAAGCAGAAATGGCGTGTTCAACTTCCTAGCAGAAGCTTTAAAAACCCTTACGTTTTCTTTTTATCTTCTACCTTGCACCCAACAACATCCTGGATAGAAACTATTTATTTAGTCTTGGTCCTGAGATGAAGAAAATGTGTAGCTCTCCTTCCGCATGGCTCGACTGAGAAAGAAATAAAACGTGTGACTGTGAGCCTCAGAGTCTTTGGGGCTGTTTATCCCAGCAGCATGGCTAGCCCATCCTGACAAATACCTGTACCTACAAGTAAGTTGCTGAGTGGAACAAACAAACAAACAATATATGTGGTATTGACTCTGTGTCTGGGCAGACAATGGCAAGAAAACTGTTACTGAGCCCACAAAGATGGCATCCAATTTATGCAGTAGTGAAACATTTGATAAAGCTGTCAGCAATAATCTGGAAGGCAGATAAGAAGTTAAATGAGCTTGTGGCCTTAGGTGAAGAAGTTGGCAAACAGAATATTAGTAGACTGACGTGGTGCTATTGGCTCAATTTCATGATAAAGAAGGGAGCTCAGAGAAATAATTGGCTGGTTTGTAAGTAGGAATGAAAAGGAAAGGAGAAAGTTCAGAAATTTCAGGCCTTTCAGTGCTGAAAAGCCTTATTTATAGTGACAGAAAGATGGAAGAACCCTGGTCATCTAATAATTCCCTGAAGCTACAATAGCTGCCCAGACTATCTAATTCAGAGTTATTTTACACGGAAAAGAAAAGTAAACTTTGATCTTTTTAAAACCACTGGAATTTCTGGTCTCTATTACTAATATCTGAGTGTGAATTTGAACTGATATGATACAATCAGAAGACTCAGAGGAGTGTTTGCTCCAGGAAACTTTAACTGATGACTCTGGTGAGAATGTCTGGATTTCATCAACGTGTATTTACCTGGGGGTGCCTCGAGTTAGGAGACTGCAGTGGGTTGAGAGAAAGCATGCGGCTCCAAGCCAGTGGCTGCTATACAATGGTTTGTGGATGGGCTGTGGGAAGAGCAGGAACAGTAAGCAGCCAGCTGAGCTACCAATGGCCTGAAACGTCTGCCATTAGCTGTCTTTAGGCTTACAAGAATGTCACATAGTAAGGCCGTTTGCCAAACTGGCAGAGGAAGTTTATGTTGTCTGCCAATTAGTATGGGAGATCCTTCAGGACTAAAGGGTCATTTTTCTCATTATTTGCACAGCAATCCTCCTTGCAGCTTTTTGTGGCAAAGTGTGAGATAACTGTTGAGTTCACTTTTGTCATCTCCCACCCCTTCCTTCTGGTCTTCCCCCATACGGATGGAGTCATCTTGAGTGCATTCTACAGAATCCTGATGAAAAGCATGGCACTCGGTGACGTGGAGAACTTGGTGACCATTAGCTTCAAGTTCTTGACAAACAAAAGCGTGCTTGTTCAGCCCACAGATGGGACTGACTGAGGGTGGGTATGGACTCCGTTATCGATGTTGGAATTCACCTTTCCATTCGTGAGCACATCCTGCAGCTGCTGGGCTGACGGCACTGCAAAAGCATTCACACAATTGTCCAAACCTAAAATAAGCCTTCCTTCCCAGGGTCCATTGATCTTTGCAAAGAATGACCATGTTTGGTTAGTAAAGAAAAACTCAATAAATTCCAAAAAGCTGAAACGATATAATCAATCTTTTCCGACGATTCAGCAGTCAGACTTCAAAACGTTTTAATTCAGTTTTCGCAACAAGTAAATGTCATGGGGAAAAAAAGGTTAGCAGGCTGCTTCTCTAGATTAAAAAGACTTAAGCAACTTAATACCAACTATAAAGTATTGACCTTGTTTGAATTCTGATTCAAACAATTCAATTGTAAAAATATATTTTTGAGACAGTTTGGTCTAATTAAGTAGGGACTGAGAATTAGATGACACCAAGGAATTATGGCCGATTTTGTTAGGGTGATAATGTCACTGATTCTTCCTTCCATAACTTAAATGTTTCTAATAAAAGAGAGCTCATCAAATGGGAGGCAGAGGATGCGGCTGCTGTCGACAACCCATCACAGCCTGGGACTGCCGTGTCTCCATCATCATCTCTCACCATCATGACAGTCTATGTTCCAGCCAGCCTGCTGTACTTGAAACTCCTCAAACACACTTACCCCTTTCAGAATTCAGTGCCTTTGCAAAAGCTGATCCCAGAAGTTTGCCTGCAACCCTCCAACCTTTTACCTGGCAAAACTATCCTATAAGACTCAGCTCAAGAATTACCTTCCTGTATTCTTTCCCGAGCAAATGTGGCACACAAGTCCTTGTGTTATCACATTTTTATAACGCTTGGTCCATTAGACTGCATTTATTTCTTGGAAGATCTGTCTTTTCCCACGGCACCCTGTATATCCCACCAGCTGTCACCTTAGTCTGTCCATTTCCTTCAAAAGAAAGTGTCTCCATTTACCATCTCCATTTTCTTACCTTCCTTTAGTCCATAATATATTTTTAATATTGCTTCCCCACCTATCTTTCCTCTGAATGATTAACTGTTGTCTCCAAATCTCCTAATCTTGCTTGACCTCTATGTAGTATTTTAAAGTGTTGTTCACCAACACTTCCTTAATTATTTTTGAGTTCATTTTTTATTGATTGTCTCACTTTGACATGTTTTAACACAGCCTCTTCCTAAAAGCGGATGATGAAACAATGGTTGGTATGCCAGGAATTCATTTTAGGAAGTGATTCCCAGGAATATTGAGTTGGGGAGTTGGAAGAATGAAACTGGGAAGGAGAAGAAGCTGATCCAAGGGTGCAAGCTTGATCAAGGAAATCACACCGTGGGCCATGCGACTCCATCTTTCTAAGAACTGCCTAAGAAACTGTGAAAATGCAATTGAGAATGTCCCTCCTGCTGCTCAGGAAAGGGGAGTATTTACCCACCATTTCCCATCTCCCACTGGTCAAGTGTTGCCCCATGGGCTGTAAACAACTTTGCGCTTCTACGTTTGCACAAGTGGAAGAATAGCCAAGTGGATCCCTATAGGTATTCTTCTTGCTGATGGCCACAAATCCGCACAGCAAAACTCCCCAGAGTTACTTAGTATAGCTGAGGGAAGACACTTTCAGATTATATTTGAGCTCAGCTGGTTGAACCGAAAATGACAAGATTAGGAAAGTGGGCCTGTAGGATATGAAGTAGAACAAAAGAGATGTTCAATACTCCACTTTTTGTTGTGGATCCTTTTCTTCTGCCAGGCACTTGAGATTCATCAATAAACAACAGATAAATATCTCTGTCCTTATTGGCTCAACTAATGTGTCATATAAGTTAACTAGTGTATTAGAAATGTTACAGAGAAAAATTAAAAAGAGATGAGAGAAATCAGGAGTTCTGGGAACAGGGGTGGGTTTGCGAAGGTAGGCTACATTAAGGAGGTGATATTTGCACCAAGTCTTAAAGGAGGTTCGTGCATCAGCAATACAGAAATCTAGAGGAAGAACTCTCCTGACAGAGGAAGGAGCTGGTTTAAAGGTCCTGAGGCAGCAATATGACTAGCATGTTTGAAGAATTGTGCAGAAGCAGTGTGGGGGGAGCAGACTGAGCAATGGAGAGAGTAGTAGGAGACAAGATCAGAGATGTAACAGCAGCTGGATTATGTAGAACACGGAAAGCCATTGTAAGGACTTTGGCTTTTCTTAGAGTGAGATGGGAGCCATTGCAGGGTTTTTAAGAAGGAGTGACAAGGTCTGACTTACAAAGAATCACTCTGGCTGCTGTGTTGAAAATAGACAGGGACCAAATGTGGCCACAGGTTAACTGGAGAGGAGGCTGCGGTAGGCAACCTTCTAAGACAGCCCCCAATAATTCCTGTGTCCTACAATTCACATTTTTTGTGGAATCCCCTCTGCTTGAAAATGGGCTGGACCTAATGAATAGACTATGGCAAAATAATGCATGTCATTACCCAGATTAGGTTATAAAAGGTGGTGACTTCTGTTTGCTCACACATTCTCTCTGGGTCTTCTCACTTGCTCTGATGAAGCAAGCTGGCATATAGTGAGCCTCCCGTTAGAGGTTCATGCGAGAAGGAACTAAGGGTGGTCCCTGCTCAATAGCCAGTGAGGAGCTGAGGCCCTCAGTCATGTAACCACAGAAAATAGATCCCGCCAGCAACCTCATAAATGAGCTTGGAAGTGGAATCTTCCATAGTTGCGTCACGATATGCAGCCCTACTCGACACCTTGAAACCTGTGAGAGACTCAGAGTAGACATGCCTGTTGAGCCATACCTCGATATCTGACCTACAGGAACTGTGAGACAATAATGTTGCAGTTTCAAGCCACTAAGGTTTGGGGGGCATTTGTTATATAGCAATAGATAACTAATACAGTCATTATTGCTATAGTCCAAGCAAGAAGTGATTATGCCTTGGACCATGGTGGTAGCAGGGGAGGTGATGAAAAGTGGTCAACCACAGCTTTGAAAGAAGGATCAGGAGAATATGAGCGATGGGAAAAAGAAAGGGTCAAGGATGATGTGCAAGGGCTCAAGTGGCATCAGTGACAGAAGGGCCTTAGGTGTACAGGTTCCCTGCTCCTAGGTTGCCTGTGAAGGGATGTGCTCAGGCCAGACAGCGGCTGGATTATCTCTAAGAGGAGGACCTTACTCTCTTCTCACTTTCCCTTTTACAAGGCAAGAGCGAGAACACTCTTGTTACTGAGGATAAACAGATCCCTTAGGCATCAGGCAGTCTGAGCCTAGGTCATAGATGTTTACAAAACTTTGCCAGGAAGGCCAACTGCTAACTCCTGACAACCTTAAGGGAAGTTAAGTTTTGGTGCAATCCCTCTTACTCTAAGAAAGTGGATCAAAAGAAGCTATTTTTAAGATGTAAGAAATAACAACAGGCTTTTATGCCAATAGCAATGATCCAGTAGGGGAGGCAGGAAATCTGATGAGAAAAGGAAGAATTGCTTGCAACAAAGTCCGTGCGTAGGGAACGGGGACGGCATCTGGTATATGAGCTTGGTTTTAGATAGGCACACACAATGTCTCATCATTCTGTCTACATGTTCTTTCCCAATAAGGCAGGAGCAATAATATCAAACTAAATGCCTCCATTAGACTGTGGCATGTAGGAGAGCACTCACCTTGTCCAAAAGAGTCACTTTTTAGAAGACCAAGCTCTAGCCAATTGTTGACTGCTCAGGAATGTGGACCCGGCATCGCCAGGTCTTCTAATTTTCAAAAGAAGTCTGCATCCCTGATTTTATGTGGGAGCTTCCAATTTTTAAATGTTCACAACTAATGCAGAATTAAATAAAAAAAGTACTCCGCAGGTCAGAGCACATTAGTGGGTTGAATCAAATTATGGTCTCTGCCCTAGGTAATCACATCCAGGTTCACTATTTTAATTAACATTCTCATTCTCCACACAGTAGCTGGAGTGAATTTTTAAAATACAAATCGGATTGTATCACTACCCTGCTAAAAATCCTTCAGTGGCTTTCTCTTGCACCCTAGAGAAAGTTTAAACTCCGTGAAATAGCTTTTCCATAATCATGGCTGAGCTAACTTTCGAGGCTCAGCTCTTGCCATTCTCCTCTTAGACTTGGCACCCCAGCCAATGGAACTTCTCAAGGTTCCTCAAGAGTGTCGTGCTCACTCTTGCTTCCTAGTCATTGTGCATGCGCCTTCCTCTGCTTAGGATGTTCTTCTCTTCATCTTTCCTACTAACTTTTCAATTTCTACTAAGTCTTCAGGTCTCATCTTCATTTCCCTTTTTTCTAGGCTGCCTGTCCCCCTACCTCCCCACCCTTCACGCTATCTCAAGACTAGGTCTTTATTATGAACCCTCTTTATGCTCTTATCACACCTCACATTTCCTCTAAGGGCGCTGAGTATCCTCCACTATATTTGCCTTCTTTGAAAATCCCATAGACTCTAATACCTTTGGGGCTAGGGGCATTTTCCATCTTGTCCACTGAGTCTAGCTTAGTGACTATTATGTGACAGGCATCACGTAAATAACTGATAAAATTGGATGCTATACAAATCTTAACACCAGCTGTCTCTCTTAAGCTCTTTATGGGTCTTCTCGCAATTATCTCTGAATATCTGGATGTCTACTTGCCTCTCAAATTCAACATTCCTCTCTTATTATTTTCCTTCTCATTTAATGACACCAAAATCCACTCAGTTACATGGGCCAGAGAACTGAAGTCAATCTCACCCTCACATCAGACATCACCAAATTATATTTAATGTTTCTTGACCATCTCTTAAATTAAGTTGTTTTCTTTCCCACTACTACTGTCTTAGATAAGACCCTCTTTATTTCTCATCTGTACTATTTCTATATACTCAAAAACGTCTTCTAATATCTATCATTCACTCATCTCTACCTGCTAATCTACACTCAATACTGCTGGCAAGTCCAGTCATGTTTTCCTTTGCTTCGAATGGGCATTTAGGTCTTGTTCAAATGCTGTAAGAGATTCCTATCATTCAGTTCCTACCCATGTACGATCTACCCTGGTTTACATTTCTTATGGCCTCCCACCACACTGCCACATCTTACACATTATGTTCTGAAAATATCAAGCCTCTCATAGTATCCTACACATAGTTTCTATCCCATGTTCTAAATGTATTCATACATATGTTATTTCTGCCAGAATTCTGTTTCATCTCTCCAGAGGGACTGTTACTCATCTTCTGAATTCAGCTGAAATACCCCCTTATCCAGGAATCACTTCTTCAATATTTCCCTCTGAGAATTACTCATTTCCTATGAGCTACCTTTGATCCTTGTTTATATTTCTATTGTACTGACTTATACATCTCTTTCTTCCTCTAGACTCTGACGTCTTTAAGAACAGAGACGTGGCTTTAACTCATCTCTGTTGTCCCCCTGACGAACACAGCATCTCATGCCCAGTGGTGGTTTATAGACATTGTTGGAATGAACGAATAGTGGCCATTCTTAATCACGCGCAGCTCGAATATACCATTGATTCTGAGAGCACTACATACTCTCATTTGTATTTAAAGCATTTACCAAAGCATTTAGTTTTTAACTTACAAGGACATAATTAAACAGAAAGGATCCTGTTGTCCTGATCTTGAAATCAATAAGCATTTATCTGCTCACGTCTGCTGCAGAGTAGCCAGGAAAGTCTAAGTAAAATTGTGAAGAAGTTGAAGTTGCCTTTGGTACCTTCCCAGCTTCCCTTTCACAGGTCATTTCTTCCCTTCTGAAATGTTTTGTGATCTAGTCTTCCCCCTTTACCCTCAACATTCTTACTCTATTTCCTATTCCCAAGGCACTTCATTTTATGCTCTCTAACAGAATCTTAGGAACTTCAAACAACAATAATCCTTAAAGCAAACAGATTTTTTTCGAACTCTTAGTCTAAAAGGACTGAATATACTGATGAGAACAAAGGCATAGAATGTATGAAATTGAGTCTGTTCCAGAAAATGTATCATATATGTTCCATATAACCAGAGACATCTTTGCTTCACACTTTTTTTAAGATAAGAAAGGCAGAGGGCTGGCCTGGTTGCACAGCGGTTAAGTTCTCATGTTCGGCTTCTTGGCGGCCTGGGGTTTGACGGTTGGGATCCCGGGTGTGGACATGGCACTGCTTGGCATGCCATGCTGTGGTAGGCGTCCCACATAAGAAGTAGAGGAAGATGGGCATGGATGTTAGCTCAGGGCCAGTATTCCTCAGTGAAAAGAGGAGGATTGGCAGTAGTTAGCTCAGGGCTAATCTTCCTCAAAAAAATAGGCAAAGCCCTCAGACGCTGCCCAAGGCTCCACCATTGAGCAGTTCCGGAGCAATCTTCCATGCCATCGCTCACAAATTCCCACAAGATGTTAGACAGGTAAGAGCAAATAGTTTTTGCAGCACATTTCCAGTGGGACCTCTTGACATTGGAATACCGTGCAAGATTTATAAGAATGAATTTCTAACGGCAAAATTCTGAACACAAGGTGAGGGAAAAGTACATGATGTTTAATTACAGACATGTTATTGAATCACAAATGCTCTATGGAATGTAGAAAAAAGAAATTCAGGCTGACTTCCCATAATTTTTCTGTTCTGAATCTCAAAGGACTAAAAGAACAAGCACGCAAAACCAGTTCTTGTTTTCACGTGGCTCAACTTGTGATGGCACATTAGAGGAAATACCTGTTGTCAGTAGGATAGATCTGAGAGGTTTCCTTCTTTCCTTGAGATGAAGAATAAATACTGTGGGTACCCTTTGGAGGAGATAACAAGGGCATGGTCTTACACAGCTGATGCCTGAGACACTGCAAAGGAAGATAAAAAGGGCCGACAAGAATTTGGCGCCATGGATCATCAACAGGCCTGGCCTTGCTAATTGTACTGAGCATCAACCTGCAAATTTTGCTGATTGCAGTCTCTGCCTGGGAACTGCACACTCGGTCTCATAATTAGCAGTAACAGCATCAATAATCTTCTGACAAACACCTTCCCCGGCTCCCTGTTTCCTTTTTAATTTCTATGGCTGTTCTTCCCATGTTTTCTCTCTGGAATTAGCGTTAGGAAACCAAATGATAAACATAGAATACTAATCAGATTCTAGGCACTGTGAAACACATTATTTCATTTCATTATTAAACAAGCTATAACAAAGGCCACATGCTCATCTACAGATATGGAGACTGAGGCAAAGATAGTTAGAAGAATTTGCCAGAGTTCATAACAACTAGTAAGCACGTTCCAACGAACCACATCTTTAACAAGCATTTTTTTTTTAATTTGGAGATATAGATGTGTAGTGGGTAGAAACTATTTCATAAACTCAAGAAACATAACTTGAGTCTTCCATATAGAACACAATTTCCAACTATAAACCCTCTATCTGACCAATTGGTGAAAACTTTAGCTCAATCGATTCTGAATTTCGACCCCTTGCCCTTTCCTTGGAGTGGTAGAAATTAATTTTGCTCAAGTCCTTCTCCCTTGCCCATTTCGTGGAGTGGTATCTAAGTTCTCATGGGCTTCTAAAACAGTTTCAAGGCCCCAAGGGAAGCATGCAGTCTGGGCCATCAGCTACTCATGCTGGCACCCACCGAGATGCCCTTATTCCTGCCTGTCTTTAAGTGCTGATTCAAGCAGGTCCTTCTGGAGTTGGTCCCAATAACCAGGCTCCAACCCAATAGCCGGGTTCCTTTGGGTCCAGCTCTTTCTCACTTAACTCTCAGGCCCCTCTTGAGATTTGGACTCATTCTCCAAATCTGGGCCACACAGTGATTAGGATCCTGGTTTGACCACCTATGGCCCCCCCTTTCTCATTTCCATGCTACACTTCTACCGCTCCTATGCTACACTGGGGCAGTGGACAACTGTGAGTCTGTCTAAACACCATGTGTCTGGACATATGCCACAGTCATTTCTATTTGGACATCTTGCCATTTTCCTGGGGTCTATCTGTGAAAGGAAGCGTAGGTGTCCCCTGCACTGGAATCTCCAAAATTATCTCGGATTCCTGTCATCTCTCTGTACTCCAAACTGATGCCAGAGAGGAGCAGATTCCAGCCCAAACCACATCTCAGGAGTCTACACTGCCTCTCCTCACCTTGTTCACTCTTTCAATCCTCTCTTCCACCTTCTCTGGGTGGTTTTGGTTTAGCGAGGGGAGCCTATCCTGAGTTTTATTCTCATAAAATCCATCTTTTCTCCTAATTCTACTGTATATTTTATGCATGTAGTTAATTTCTTCCTCTTGAAAAATCTAGATTTTTGAAATAAAAAAATGCAATATATTCCTTTATTTTATCTCTTTCGGCATTTCCATCCCTTCCTTGAGGCAATGACCACAGAGCTCTCTAAACATCTGCCCGAAGAGGAGAAGAGTCATGCAATAACAGGAAATACATGAGATGGACAGTACATTGGTTAATTTTTTAAAAAGATTATTCCACCACATTCCCACATAAAGGAATTAGCCATAAGGAGTTAAGATTGAACTGTGATGGGAATGGCAGGGAGCAACAGGCATCATAACATAAAGGAAATGAGAATAAATTCTAGAGAATGATCAACAGCACAATGTAAACCTAGAGAAGTGGTGGCAGGGGATGGGGAACATGGTCCACAAAGACGACGAAGCCCAGTGGTGTCCCACTGCTATCACCTGATCACCACTTTGGGTCAGACTCAGTGCTAGGCGCCTTCAAAAAAATACCTTTTATTCTCTTCACAAATCTGTTGGTCAGTGTTTATTATCTCCATTTTGCAGAGAAAAAAAATTGAAATCTAGAGAGATAAAAAATGACTTATTCAAAGTCACCTTGCATATGTTCCCAAGCCAGAAAAGTTTAGAAGAGCAAACGCTTGTCATATACAAATTCTTCCAAAAGTAAGGATAAAACAGAAATTGCCCCTTTCCTGTTCTTTGAGGAAGACTAGCCCTGAGCTAACTTCTGCCACCAATCTTCCTCTTTTTGCTGAGGAAGACGGGCCCTGAGCTAACATCCATGCGTATCTTCCTCATTTTATCTGTGGGATGCCTGCCACAGCATGGCCCACCAAGCGGTGCATAGATCCACACCCTGGATCCGGGCCAGCGAACCCCAGGCCACTGAAGCAGAACATGTGAACTTAACCACTGCACCACTGGGCCAGCCCCTATCCCTTTCCTTTTAAGAATTCCAAAGCTGGATGAAGACTCCAAAAGAAAGAAAATTATCAGCTCACTTGACTTATGATAATAGATGCAAAAATTTTAAATAAAATATTAACTTACTGAATCAAATAGAGTATTAAAAATGCATCAAGATCAATTTGGACTTGTTCAAGGAGCAGGAAGATGGTTTAACATTAGAAGATCTATCTATATTAATCAGCCCTGGGGTCGGGACGAGGGTGAGGAGAGTGAGGCGTCTAGGGTGGAATAGTTGAGGAGGCATGAGCTCTCAGAGCTGAGTCCCTCCTTACATTTTGTGCCCTAACCGCCTCACTTGCCTTGCCTTAGTCCTGGCTCTGATGACCACATTAGGAATTGAAGAAAAGAATGTACATGAATATCTCGTCTGCTATATAAACAGCGGTAAACTTCAACACCTATTTATGTGAGAGACTCAGAAAATGAGTCTTTACATCGAAAACTTAGACAAACATCAAACATAATAGAGAAAGTTTGATGTATTTTCTTTTAGAATCCAGAAAAAGACAAAGAACCCTTTTATCACCACTGCTGAGCACATGGTTTTGGAGACCCCATCCAATTAAAGTACTAAATGTTACAAGCAAAGGAAAAAGAAAGACAAAGATATTATTTTCAGATGACTTAATTATCTATATAGAACCCTCCAAATTCAAGAAATTACTAGAATTAGTAAGAGAGTTAGCAAGGCTGCAGAAGATAAGATAAACAGAAACTTTTCCTGAACTAACTTCACAGTCACAATCGACAAGGAATTATAAGTGAAAATAAGATACCATTCTCAATACTAGCAAAAGCACTATAATAGTTAGGAATAACTTAAAGACAATAAAAGAACCACAGGGAGGAAATTTGTAAGCTCTATTGTGTTGAGAATTTGAATAAATGGAGAGCTAGACATTGTTTATATTTGCAATGACCTAATACTGTAAAGATGTCAATTGTCTCAAAGTTGGTCTACAAATTCAATAAAATTCCAGCAAGATTTTTTTTTAAAGAGAATGGCAAGCTTATTTAAATTTCATATGGAAGAATTGAGGCCTAGTCGATTTGAAAAATAAAAACAAAGAATAAGGGCTTGTCTGATCAAGGTCTTTGTGACAGTGTGGTGGGAAAGGATGTTATAAACAAGTACCACTCCCCTACCACAAATCATAAGGGAAAAATTAATGAACTTGACTACATCAAAAGTAAGAGTTTATGTTCAATGAGGGACACAATAAAGAAAGTTGAAAGACAGACAGATGACATACAGGGGATGATATTTGCAAAAACTGACAGTAGCCAGAATATAGTAAGAATATTTCTAATCAACAAGAGGGAGAAGCTCTAGTAGAGATGCGAGCAAAGGGTTAGAATCGGCAATGACCCTAAGGGTCGTTAAGGATACAGTATTGGAAGAAAGCATTGCGTTCCGAGCAAGAGCCAAGGATAATAGGATCTGGAACCATAAATGTAATTTGTCTTGAAACTCTGGCATGTAGTTGGCGTGTAGATGTTTTAATGATTAATGTTTGCAGCTGTTTCCCTGTGGCATGTGCTGCTGCGACAGAATTTGGAAGCCACCTTGACCACGACAAGAGCATCTAATTTGGAATGCAAAGATTGGGCAGGGCCACACTCAGCTCTCCCTCCCACCACAAGGGTCCACTTATATTTTACTGACATTTGTGTTTCCCGTTTGGATGAGGGGTTTCATTAAGGGTGGGAACTACCATTTACTCTTATAATTCTCCTAAGAACCTAGCACAGTATTTGACACATCGTGTTTGTGTGTGTAATAGCCATTCGAAAAACAACAAAATTCAGTATAGGCTAAAAATGAAGAAAGGAGCCTTTAGAATGGCTTTTGATTCTGTAATTATTATACACCACTTATTAACAAAAGAAATATTTTTGCAATTTGCCCTTACGTAGGAACATTCTTTATCCAAGTGCTTCTTTGAATTGACGTATACCAGGTTAAAATCTACATGAAATAGGCATGTAACACGTTTTCTGAAATAGTCTAACAGTACCACCTGCCTTATATTTATTTAGTTTCCAAAGCTGTGTAGACTGTGTTTGTACTATCATGGACTATTTTAAATAAAAATCTAAGCAAGATACATATGCATTTAAAATAGTTTTATAGTCTTTATTTCATCAAGTTTACTTATAGATTGGAAATCACCTTAAAAGAGAGAGAATATCACATAAATATGTATATGTACATATATTTAAACATATTATATATTATTAAATTATAATAATTGTTATATATAATAGTATAGATTACTAAGTATTAAAATATATATAAATATATATTTTTTTTCTTTTTTCCTTCAGCTCCTGATGTAATGAACTTGGAAGGTGAATGTATTGATTAATTTCCCCCAGAGGGAAACACTAACCAAACAGCAGCTCCTTTTAGGTTCTAAGTCTTCTATTTTTATTTTTTAAGATTAAGTGCCTTGATGTTCTCTGCCCATGAAACTGTAGAATGTCTAGAGTAAAAGGTAAAGCCACACTCATAATAAATATTTTTGTGTTCAAGTCTAAGCCAATTCAGGTAGTAAACAATGTGAGGAGAACATAATTAACATTCTTGGTTTAGTATCAAGGCCTGAGTCATTGCCCTGGGAAGGAAGATGGTGTATGTGGCAAGATCTTTATGAAAGTACATATGAAAAGTTGAAAAGACTAAGAAGTAAAACCAAAAGGAGGGAAAAAGCAGTAGTTCAGAGTGTGCAGGGTTTGAAAATAAATTTTCATTCAGCACAGTCCACGTGGCTTGCTGAATACCGAACATATAGAGAATGATATTGATATATATCCCACTTTCCAGTACATATTAACCAAATAGCCTAACAGATGCAAAGTTATGCGAAATAGTTAAAGCCATAATAACGTGTGAAGCAAACAAGTGTCCCATTTTAAAAGACCTTGTGATTTTGAGAGTTGATCAAGGCCTTGTTGTAGCCCCACAATCTGAAAGGGCTGGGACCTCCACCAGATATGGCTCTCTTCCTTCTATATTAAAGAAAACAAAAACTTAAGAAATAATTTTAAATAAATAGACCATCTTTTCTTCTCATATGTAATTTATCAACCACATTTCATTATATTTACAAATGGTTTCACTTTTCTCCAAAGACAAGATGCATTTAATGTCAGTTTGGGGCATTAAGAACAAAGCAAGAAGAATTTCCTAGCTATTTATTTGTTCTCCAAATAACTTTTTTCTTATTTCTTCATTTGTCAAAAAGAGAGTGTTTTCAGATAAAAAGGGTGTAAACCTGGATGCTCTGATTGAAGTCATTTTAAGACTTCTGTCTGGAAATTACACCGAGGCTAAGCATGTGGAAAGCTTGCTGTACTCCAAACCAAAACAGCAGGGTCCTGGCTCCACAAATCCGTTCCACCAGTCAACATTCGTCGCTTGTTATCCAGATATTATTTTAAAGCATGTCCCTTTGTGGTCATTGAATTGTCTAAGATAAGGTGATTGGCTTATTTGCTGTGTCTTTATAATGAGTATCTTTGCCAGAATAATCATAAGAAATCCAATACCGGGTAATGTTTTTCTATTTGTAGCACAGGATTTCAAACCAATTTCCAAAAAGTAAATTCCTCAGCAAATAATGCAGATAGGTCTTCTACTTTTTCACTCATTGTAGTCTTAAGCAGAAAAGCAATTTGATTGGTAGCCCAAATATCAGTGCTACAAAATGAAGCTTTCCTCATGGGAGAAAAGAAGAGCAATTTGGATAATTGGACTTGAAATTTTACTCTGGCTTGACCCCTTCTGGGCTACGTGAACTTGACCAACACAGTTCATCTCTATGAGCCTCAGCTTCCTTCTCTGTACAATGCCCACCTCACAGGGCATTTGTCAGGAGAGAATAAAATTATGCCTGTGGAAGGCTCAAACTAGCAATGTGTGAGCTGGCTCCTGCCCATGGATGTGTTTTGCTTGGCTTATACAAAGTTTCGAACTTTTAAATTTCATTGACAACATTTAAAAATTAGACAATTCATATTTCTGACTTTTTGTTTTTAAATCTAAACGCTGCAAATCTTAAAACTGGCTGGAACTAAGTATTGGCTCAGACACATTCCTACCATCGCCGTTTGTCTTCATCCATCCTGCCCAGTCGATGTTTGCACTTGCAATCCCCACTATAAAAAAATGTTTGATTACCCTGGTAATATCCTGTTCAAGAAAATTCTCTTAGACAAAGTGATCTTAAGCACAAATCAAAATTCAGTGCTCAGTAACAGGGGACTAGTAAACAGTCAAAAAAAGGAGAGGAAACAGGTGTGTATCTAGATGATAGAGCGTTTATACAAGTAACTGGACAGTTAAACACAGACACTGGTTTATTTCACAGAGCTGTAAAACCAACTTTTTTACAATTGACATGGATTGATATTTTGGACATGTGTGAGTTGGAGCCATCCATAGATACGAACGAATCATTCATCAGAAAAAGTAAGTAATCTATGTGAAACATAATGATCAGTAAATTGTCTGTGGCTAGTAATTAGTAATAGCAAGCAACAAGGATTTATCCCTGACACTGTGAGCGTGTAGGCGCCAAGTGGTATTAAATAAAGCTCAGCTGACAATAGCACAGGGCCCTGATTCTTCTCAAATTCTATCACATTTTTCTCCAGTAGCCAATTAAAGATGCTGAGCACAGTTTGATTAATTCTCAGTTTAAATTCAAATGTATTTTTTCAATACCTCCTATCACCCCAGAAATCTATCTATATTTCTATTTTTAAAATATTTTTATTAAAGTATACTATTATATAGAAAAGTGCACAAATAAGTGTACAATTCTTGAACTCACCCATGTAACCAGTGCCCAGGTTATTGTACTCCGAAGTCTTGCTCCCTCTCTGTTCCCCGCCAGACACTACCCACCCACCCATCCTCCTCAAGGGTACCAGCTTGTGTGACTTTTTAAGAATTTTGATTGCTTTTGCCTGTTTTTGAACTTCACATAAATAGAATCATATGTGCTTTTAATGTCTAGTTTCCCTCACGTATCATTCTTTATAAGATTCAACCATATTTTCGAGTGTAGTTGTAAGTCTTCGGTTCACATTGCTAAACAGTATTTCATTGCCTAAAAATGCCACAATTTACGTATGCATGCTACTGTTAACGGACACTTGGGTGTTTTCCAGTATAGGGCTATTATAAACAATGTTTCTATAAATATTCTTGTCTCTGTTTTTGGTGCACAGATGTATACTTATCTGTTGAGTTTTCTGTATTCCTAGGGCCCACTCTAAGAGATTTCCCATATGCTTCGTGTTATGTTGACCTCCAGGATCCTATCATAGGGGCTGCCCTCATAGTCCTGTTTGAGGCAGAGGTTGCCTTGGGCCTCAAGGGTCCTTCCCTCTAATTGTGCTCCTGCTCTTCAGACCCTCCACCTGCCCAGACCCTCTTTACTGTCTCGATCTCTGCCCTCGGACCACTCTCTCTCATCTGACTGCTTGCTGGCTCTGATGCACTGATGATTTTTCTTGGGTCCAGATCACTCCTGCTCTTGCTTTGCCTTCCTTGTCTCCTCTGTCTTGTTTGCCAGCTTTTCCTAAAGCACTCTTAGGCAGTCAATGGTCCCAACTCAATTCTTTAGTCTTGTGTGTGTCAGAAGAACTTGCCCATTAAACTAACTTCTATGTCGTGTCACACCCACATGGGAGATTGCAGAGCAGAGTCTAAGAGCACAGGCTCTGAAGCCAAACTTCTTGGGTGCAAATTCTGCTTGCCATTTACCAGCTGTGTAATAGTGGGCGAGGTTTCTCTGTGCCTTACTTTTCCTGTTGGTACAATTTAAGAACTTCTATCCAGTAAAGCTTATAATAAACTTCTCTTTTCTCTAACCTTCTTTTATTCTTCTTGGCCCTATCTTGTGTTTTTGGTGGTTGTATGCTAATGAGTCTTCCTCTGTTTTGCTTACCTGGTGCTATGTTCACCTCATTTCTCTCTACAGGCATACCTCAATTAGCACTATCCTGCGTAACAATGATTCCATCTAAGGCTTGTTCACCAGAACAGCATCTGTCTTATGAACAATAACACACCATACTACGTACTTCTCAATTTAAGGCACATTGACTAGATATGTTTCCTGTTGCTGCTGTAAAAAACTGCCATAGATGTAATGGCTTAAAACTACATAAACTTATTATGTTTTGTTCTGGAGGTAAGAAATCCAAAACAGGTCTTATGGCCCTAAAATCCAGGTGTCAGCAGAGGTGCATTCCTTCTGGGACCTCTTGGGAAGAATCTGTTTCCTTGTCTCTTCCAGCTTCTAGAGGCATCCTGCATTCCTCGGCTTATGGCTCCTTCCTTCATCTTCAAAGCTCCAACCTCTACTTCTGTCATTATACCTCTTGTCTCTGACCTTGAGTCTCTTGACTCCTTCTTATAAGGACCCTTGTGATTACATTAGGCCCACTTGGATAATCCAAGCTAATCTCATATTTTAAGATCTGTAACTTAATCACATCAGCAAAGTCCTTTTTACCACATAGGGTAATATATTCAAAGGGTTTGGAGACTAGAATTTGGACATCTTTTGGGGACCATTATTCAGTCTACCACACTGGTCAAACTATTTGCTTTATTTACCTAAGGTGATCTTTATGTTACATCCTTTCCCTCATGACAGTCTTATATTCACAGCAAATGATTTCCTTTCCAAAAGATAAAATACCCAAAACCATGATATTATTCCAATGACCAAAGTCCTTACTAGACATTAAAATTTAACTACTGCTACCCTCTGACAGGTAAATATCAGGAGAATGTGGGCTATGCTCTAGGCCTGGCTGTGCCTCCCTCTCAAGAAATACCGACAAATGATCAGATGACGAAGATATCAACCAACAGACACCCAATGATGTTTGTTATAAATTCAGCCTGTAGGAGTGCATCTTATATAAGAATTATGTCCTAATGGCTCTTAGAGTCTTTGCTCAGTTATCCCCAAACAAACTCCCAGGGCTAAATGAGACGGGCTTCTGCTTTTTTGTTTCAATATTTTTACTGTATAAAGTCATAACATTTAGGAACATTTTTCAGGAAACTTGACTTCCCTAGGAGACCCGGAATGAGATACTCTCCTGACATTTTCCCATTTGTGGTATCTGCTCCTTTTTATATTTTAGAACATCTTTTGGTTTAGGCACCAAAACTGAAAAATATTAATTCTTCCCTAAATTCATCTCTGCTTCATCTAAGACTAGGCTTCTGCTTAGTTCCTACTATTCAATAAAGTTCCAGAAGATCCATTAGGTCACTGATCTGACCCAGGTACCGAATGCATATCTAGTGGCCTCCAGAGAATGTAGTATCATAGAATCTAACAAATTAAATTATCATAATATGACGCAGAGTAACCTCTTGCTTAGTTTTTCTCTTTGAGACCTATTTGTTGCCTAAGCATAAAACTTTTCTCTGAATTTATAGAGACACAATTTTTTTCGGGTTCTTACCCCAGAGAAGCCAATTGCCTGGAATATAGTGCTAGGTTATGGATAATAACTTGGTTCTGAGAATGGGGTTTGAAACATGCAATTGAGATATACGGAGAATAGCAAGAAATGGCACTTACTGAGAAAGGTGCGGACCTTGTTCATGACAGGGACTGCCATTCTGATCCATGACTTAGCTGTGAAATCAGTCCAAGGAAGTCATAGCAACATGTTATTTTGTAAAAAATGACTTTAACTAACTAAGGAAGTCAGGGAAGCAACAAAACACCTCTTTCTGCCATACGCCAGTCCCTTAGCTTATCTACACGCACAAGAGTGAAACAGAAAGACTTCAGCAATTAATAGCATAATTCAGTTGTAAAACTTGATGATCAAAATGTGATTTTTAAAAAACCTGAGCTCATAGATATAGAGATCAGATTGGTGGTTTCCAGAGGTGGGGAGTGGGAGGTGGGTAACATGGGTGAGGGTGTCAAAAGGTACAGACTTCCAGTTATAAAATAAATAAGTCACAGGATGTAATGCCCAGCATGGTGACTACAGTTAATAAAACTGTAGGATGTATTTGAAACTTTCTAAGAAAGTAGAGCTTAAAAGTTATCACCACAAGAAAAAAATTTGCAAGTATTCATGGTGATGGTTGTTAACTAGATTTATTGTGGTGACCATTTCACAATATATACAAGTAAGGAATCAGTATGTTGCACACCTGAAACTAATATAATGTTATATGCTAATTTTATCTCAATTAAAAAGATGTGATTTTTAGATTTTTTTCATAATCTTTTCTATTCAGAATCATTGTCTTCAAGTTTGAGGTCTGGGCAGCACCATAATAAGAATGATATGGAAGTACTTGTTACAAATGCAGATTCCTGGCTCATGACACCTATACAGGGCAGGTACTAGAAATTTTAGGTTGTCCTGATGCAAACTGAGGTTTGGGACTCACTGGTTTAGGCAAAGGTATATGGTTGTGAAGGTAGACAACTGAGTTAGAGTACTTTGTTAAATGATGATTTCCTCATTTATAGTTTCAATGAAATATTTGTGAAACCCCTACCAGAAAGATAGCTGTTAAGTAATGGTATTGTCTCCACTTCAGATAAAATCTTTAATGGTCACAATTTGTGTCACCAGCGCAGATTATTTTCCCAGTTTGAAATGACCCCACTCATTCTCTATGAACATATCAAATCAATCTACTTGTCTCTACTGAAGATGCACCCTGTAGAATGTATGTGATAATGGCAATTACAAAAAAAAAGATAAATTTGAGTACTTTATTATAATTCATTATTGCTTATACAGTACTACTATAATAATAATAATAACATTAATAATGATAGCTATTTGCCTATAGGCTGACCATCTTCTAGCTTTATCTTGTTTAGTTCTTAGAAACTCAGGAGGTATATACTATCAGTATCAACATTTTATGAAAAAAATAAATCCAAAGGATTGTAACTAAACTTGTAAATGTCACATAACTGGTAATTCATGGAACTGATATTTAAATCCAGGTATGTGTGACTCTAGAGTCTGCCATCTTAACCAGTGCATTGTACTGTTTCCAGATAAATTTCCACTTTCAGGGTCTGCATAACATAACACGTATTAAGGCTCTACCCTTGGTGAGGGCAGTGTTAAGAGCAGGAGTTTTAGGAACAGGACTCAGCCTGAGGCCACGTGGTTTGGAAGTGAGAATCATAAATTTGATAATGATAAAGCCAAATCTACAGTTATGATGACATTATAACATATCACGTTGAAAGCTTGAGGTAAGGACAAAAATAGGAGCAAAAAACAAGATCAGAAGCCAGAAGGATAAAAATAAAAGTTAGGGTGGCAGTAAGATGTGAGGAATGGATTGGAGCTCAGGAGTCAGATCAAGGCTGCGATCTGTGAGAAACGAGAAGGGAGTGTAAACGAGTGGCACTGGGCTAGACCATGTGGGCCCAGATAACGGGTGAAAGATCTGGAGCTTCAGAGTGATAACAGAAAGAGGATGTTTCTATCTGGGCCGTTACTGGTTCTCACTCTACTTGCTGGGGTGATAAGAGAAGAGAGGTCTTTTTTGAAAACTCCAATTATTATTTTTACAGTCTAATTGTATCTTTCATTCTCATTTTAAACTTTTCTTCTTTTATAATGATCCACAGAGCATTAATGTCCTGCAGTTTGGAGGGCTATCTCTGTACAACTTGAATTAGAAACAAGCCAGTTTAAAGCATTTTATTAAGCAGGGCAAAGAGTTAGAGAATCCAGTTTTCTGCATGGAAGTGATGGGACTGTGTGGGAAAACAAAACCCAATTCAATAAGGCAGCATTTGAAAAGTGAAGGTAATTAGCAAACTGCCATTGTTCACATTACTAACAAATGTGTTAGTAGATCATCCAGACATGAAAACTAAAACAGCTCTGTGGCTATTTTGCTGCAAGTGAGTATTAAGTTGTTGGAAGTGATGGACAACTAAGACTGTTTAAGGCATGGGATCTGCATGGGATCTGCTTCAGGAGGCTCGGTTAAGGCCACATCTTAGATCATGAGCGAGTGCCAGGTTGATCTCCAGCAAAAAAATATCACTGGAAATAAAGAAGGGTAAAATGAAGTTTTCCTGGGTTGTATAAGAAGTGCAAAACAAGCAAAAAGGACATAATATTGAAATAGCACATATCCACAAACAGACTCTCTAAGCGTGGATAGGTTCTTTCCTCACTTATAATCCCTCTAATTACGTATTTACGGGGTTCTGTCAGTGAGTTTGGGTCTGTCTGTTCACTAACACGTCCTTCAACACTCAATACAGGACCAGCTCCGTTTATATCTGACGAATATGGGAATGAAACCAGATCACTTCTCTCTTTTATCAACTGAAGAAAATGAGATAAGGAGTCAGGTCCTTTATCTGAAGACAGTAGGAAGGACTGTGAGAAGAGATAAAGGAATGTAGTGCGTATTTTTAGAAAAGAGTAAAAGGAAAACAACTAAAAAGAAAAGCTATTGGTGCTATTAGCTTTTTAAAACTCCATTTGCTCAACCGCATCCTCTGCCTCCAATTGCTGCTACACGTGTTACCCTGGTTCTAGGATACAATCTCGAGAGGCTCCAGCTTTCTTCAGCCTGCAGGACTGAGAGAGAAAACTTTCCACAGCTCCCTGGTTTTGCTGAAGCCTGGGGGCCGCCTCTTCTGGGCACGGAGCAGCCTCTCTATCGTCCAACGTTGCTATTTTCCTCTCCTGGAACTCTGGGGAGTACAAATGTGCTCTAGATCTCAGGCAGGTCAGTTTGAAAATTATGTTTAAATATAACCACACTAACGTCTAAAAATAACATTCATCTAAAGCTGGACAATAGTGGAATGAGTGAAAAGAACTGGAAACATGAGAACCAAGAGCAAATAATGGCTTGGGACAACAACTTATAGAATTGATACCTGGGCTTAGGCTTTCCTGGTCAGCTGTGTGACTTGATCTAGGTATTTACATTTATATTTATGTGGCTTTGAAACCATTACAGCTTTTTTCTCTCTCTCGATTTTAAAATTTACCTCCTATGAATTGAATTACTAGAGGAGTTGGTGTTGAATTAGAAAAAAGTAAGTTGATAACTTTGTGGTAGTTTGTAAAATGTCCACAAAGTTTTTGACTCTCCTTTCATGAAGAATTAGGATCCATGCTTCCTCTCCATAAATCAGGCAGGCTATGGCTACCCCCACCAATGGAGCAGCATTTCGCCACCTCAGCACTATCGACATTTGGGGCCGCAAAGTCTTTGCTGTGGGGGGCTATCCTGTGCACCGTAGAATATTTAGCAGCATCCCTGGGCTCCAGCCCTTAGATGCCAGTAGCCTCTCCCTCTGAGGTGTGCAAACCAAAAATGTACTCGGACATTGCCAAACATTCTGTGGGGGGCAAAATTGCCCCTGGTTGAGACCACTGTAACACATGGTGGAAGTGAGGTTGCGGGACTTCTGAAGTTAGGTCATAAAGGCCACTCTGAATTCTCCTGGTTTTCTTGGGGCACTCATTCTGGGAGAAACCAATTGCTATGGAAATTCAACTACCCTGAAACTGTCTGACTGGAAAGGCGAAGTGTATTTTGAGTGACAATCTCAGTTAAGCCCAAGTGTCAGCCCCAGCTGAGTCTTACCCACATTCTTGGCCCACAAAATCTGTGAGATAATAAAATTGCTGCTGTTTTACCCAACCAAGTTGGGGTGGCATATTAATATAGCAACGATAATTGAAACAGAATCGCTGGAAAATGGACAGAACATAGTTTATTTAAGAAACCAGTTTTACTTGAATTATATGTGTAGCTTATCAAAGGAGTAGCAGATACACAAGTGCCTACAAGCATGAATTCTCCACACTCAGTTATTTGGGTGTGTCTTCATGGTATGCTGAGAAAATAAGAATTGGCATCCTAAACTTGTTCTAATCCTTTTTTTTTTTTCCTCAAGAGAAAATATTTTAAAGATGTAAGAGTTAAAGAAAACATCTGGTTTATGGGAAAATTATAAGAACATGCTTTTCCCTCCCCCACTTCCTACCACTCCCACAGTGGAGCATTAGCAGATTCTCAGACCTTAGCAACAAAATCAATAACAACAGGCTAACATAATTACTCTGCAGAGAGGGAAGATTGCGTCGGATATTACTTTATTAAGAAAGAACAACATGTGTGAAAGGACAGCATCCTGCAAGGACGGAAGAATTGGGAGAATGCAGGAAAGAGAGCAAGGCAGTTCATATAGACTCTGAACTGGAGGAATTAGGATCACACCCCGAAATGGCAGGAAAATGAGTGTTTGCTTTTTCTGCCTTATTATTTGCTTAGTGATACTTCAGCATTTCTAAAAGAGAAATGCCTTGGCTGTCGTTCTCTCAGTCTCTCTGCTTTATGTAATTTTACAAAGAGGCGTGCTCAGATGTTAAAATATTTGCTCTCTTTTCACTTGGGATTTATTTCATTTTCTACTCAAAGTGGGATGACCCTCCAAGGTAAGAGTTGAAGCACAGAAATTACTCTCTGTTCATCTGGCACTGGTTCTGTGATAAGTTCTTGGCATATTTTGATTATTTTACAAAACATCCCTGGGAGGTGTTTGGAAAAGAAATGATTCATCTGCATTCACCTTGCTCAAGAAGGTCAAGATAAAATATTTACAACCTCAACCCTTCCACCCAGCCCATTTTTCCTTCACTTTCCCACAGCTGAAGGTGAAGAAGCATCTCATGTTGGGAGCGGGCTCGTCATCTGCCTGTTTGTCCCCAGATCCATTTCCTGGCCTTCCTCTGCTTTCCCCAGCACTGCAGGGGCTGATCCTGCCAAACTGCCTTCCCCAGGCTCCTCTGCCACCTGCTTCCTGCTATGTTCAGCCAACAGGAGGCACTGGAGCGATTGAAGGGTGGGAAGGGAGAAGCAGCCAGACAATCTTTCCCCATAGCTTTTCCTGCACGGTCCCAGGTCTCATCAGGCAACTCTAGTCAATGGATAAAGTTTCAGTGTAGCTTTGCCACCTCCTTCTCTTCCTCTTGTCCTTCCAGCTCTAGGGCTAGTAGCAGCTAATATTTCCAGTATTAAATTTCATCTAACGAACAACATGACATAGGTTCTGTTTTTCTCCCTGGAGTCCAACTGATACGGGGAAAATCTAGTTCCAAAGGAAGGCCAGCTGAAGACCTAGATATATTATATGTTGTGTTTTGATGGGACACGAAAAAGCAGGAAAACCTTTGTATTATTTATTTAGAGTTTGTTGACTGACTTTACATTTTAGGTCGGAAAGCTTTTAGAGTAATATAACATAAAATTCTAGGAAAAGCAAAACTAATATCTAGTGACAGAAAGCAGATCAATGGTTGTCTTGGGCCAGGGGTGTGAGAGAGTATCTGCATAGGGGCCTGCAGGAACTTTATCATCTGATAGAAATATTTCAGATCACGACTTTTGTGATGGCAACATAGGTGTATATATTTGTCAAAAGTCATGAACTGTATACACAAAAAGGAGCATTTTATTGTATGCAAATTATACTAGACCTAATAGCAGCTGATATTTCCAAGATCCTGTCTGCATCATTTATTCCTATGGTGTTTCCCTAATGATGATTCTTTCCTTCTGCATTTATTAATTTGAATGCTGCTGTGAGAAAAAAAACTATCTTTTCTCCCATATTTATTTATTTATTCCATCATTTATCTACACCGGTATGGACTTGTGGATGTTTATTCATGGGTTAAAATGCAATTTTGCTGCTTGACATTTTTCCAATTTTGGCCGTTAAGAGCTCCTTCAGGTGGGCTCCTGTGTTCTTTTATTAAGACTGCCCCCCATCTTTTTGAGCATTTTCTTACTTTCTGGCACCATACGATGTTCCTGACTCACTTTATGTTTACAATGCTCCAGCCCTGGACTGACTCGCTTCTCCAAGGAGCTCTGGTTCCTTTATTTGAATATAGTATTTAGAGACCAGTATCTAGGGGTTAGGTATTCTCATTGTCACTGGGGGATCAATGCTGTGACCCTCCAAGCAGACAAAGCTGGTTATTTTACGTATGTATGCTAACCCACACATATACACATATCTATCTCTTTGTATCTGCATGGACATCTATTAACAACCATGAGTTAACACTGCTGTCTCTAATTATAATCCAACGCCCTGGGGTTCTTTTAGGCTTCCCTTTTTCCTTATTTATATATTTTTCTAACACTGAGAAACCCTGACTCTCATTAGCTGCAATCTATTCACTTTTTTGTCCCAGTTCAATAGAAACATAAAGTCGCTTCAGAATTGCTAGACCTTACCCCTGTCTAAAAGCATAAACAAAAATCGTTACTAACTAGATGGCAATTTTTACGTACAGTTATTTTTGTCTTTAGCCTTGTGGTATCCAGTCAAGGTACAATTCCCCAAAGTTACTTTGGATGGTTCTTTTCTTCCTATACCCTTCAGCATGGTTGCATGAATTGTTTGTAATAGTTAGGTTCATTTGCTAGTGTTTGTATTCCATTTTGAGTTACCTCATGTCCTGGCTGCTTATAAGTCCTTGTTTAATTTGGGATATGCGAAGGATATATGAAACATTACTTTGGTTCTAAGAGTCAGAGTTATATCAAAAGTTATATTCAAGCAAGTATCCCTCCTCCTTCATTCCTGCTACCCTATTCTTTTATCTCCTGTTCCCAACCCTTTCCTACGAGCCCCTGTAGGTAGCCAATCTCTTTATTTTCTATTGATCTTTGGTGAATTCTTTCTTCAGGAATGAAGAAAATAGAGAATCATTATTAGACAAATGAGCAGATACTAGTGTATTACCTTATATTGGTTTCTTACATAAAGAATTTTTGTGGGCTTTGCATTTTTTCACTTAAGCCTACATCCTGGAAATCACTCCATATGAGTTCAAAGAGATCTTCCTCATCTTTGAAGTTTTTCACAACCGCATAGTGCTCCATCACATTATGCCTGGTAATTTTTTATCGATTTTCAGCCACTATAAAATTGACCTTGTTGGAGCTGAATATTTTTGTATTCCTACAAATATTCTTAAGCTTTGTACTGGAATGCAATTAAGTTACCTGAAAATCATTTGATCCTTTAGAGTCTTGCTTTCAGGTTTTGTTGGGTGGGAAGGCTCATTGGGCATCTACCCAGTGCCCCAGGAATCATGAGGTTTTCCACTCTGGAGGGTGGGGACTGGTACAATTCCTAGATCTCTGTGAGTTCTGGGAACTCTCTAAATCTTTCTGTGGTTCTTTCCTGGGTTCTGGTAGTTTCCTCATATGCATGCACTGAGCAGTATTCTGCTATATACCCAAGGCACATCTTCTGCAGGAATCCCATATCCTTTCTCTGTGCATGTATCTCCTCTCCAGTATGCTGTCCTGCAAATTCTGTCTGCTTTGGTTTTCCTAGACTTTTAGCTCCATCTCAACTGAGGGAGTCCACCGGGCTTTTTGCCTGGGCTCCCCTCCCTTCACCACAGCCTGGAAAAGCGCTTGTGGCAGCAAGATGAAGCAATTGTAGGGCTCACTTCATTTGTTTTCCATCTTTCAGGAATCATTGTCTTTCTTTATCTGATGTCTAATATCTTGAAAACTTTTGTTTCATATATTTTGTCCTTTTGTTTTTCATTGTTTCAGGCAGAAGGGTAAATCAGGTCCCTGTTATTTGACTTAGCTGAAAGTGGACTTTTTGCCATTGTAAATAGAATTGTTTTATTTTTCAATTTCAATTTCCGGTTGTTCATTGCTAATATATATAAATACAATAGACTTTGTGAATTGACTCTTTATTTTGCAAAATTGCTAAACTCACTTATTAGTTGAAGTAGCTTTTTTTCTTGTAGACTTTTTTAGAGCTTTTTATACAGACTGTCATGTTGTCTGTAAATAAAGACAGTTTTACTTCTTCCTTTCATTTATTTTTCTTGCCTTATCTATGATCTCTAGTACAATGATACAATGATGAATAGAAATGGTGACAGTGGATATCCTTGCCTTGTTCTTGATCTCAGGGAGAAAGCATTCAGCATTTCACCTTCATATATGATGCTATCTGTAATTTCTTTTCTTAGATTTTCCTTATCAGGTTGAGCTTCTAATTGTAGTTTTCTGTGAGTTTTGTATCATGAATGGGAGATGAATTTTGTTAAATACTTCTTATTCATCTTTTAAGATAATCACATGAGTGTTCTTTCCTTTTTTGTTAATTTGGTGATTCACACTAATTGAAATTTTTGTAACAGCTTCATTGAGATATAATTCACATACCATTAAAGTTCATCATTTTCAAGTACATAATTCAGTGGTTTTTGGTATATTCATTAGCTAGTGCAACCATTACCAATGCTTAATTCCAGAACGTTTTGTGCTAATTGATTTTTGAATGTTAATCCAACTTTGCATTTCTGAGAAAAATTCAGTTGGTCACGATGCATTATTATTCTACTTATACATTGATGTAATTTGTTAATATTTTCGTAAGGATATTTGGATTTATGTTCATGAGGGATATTATTCTGTGGTTTTCTTTTCTTTTAATGTCTTTCCTGGATATGGTATCTGAGTTATGTTGGCCTTGCAAAATGAGCTAGGAAGTGTTTTTTTCCTCCTCTATTTTCTGAGTTTGTGTGGAATTGGTATAATATTTTCTATTCTTTTAGAATTTTGATAGAATTCACCAGTGAAGTAAGTCATCGGAGCCTGGAATTTCTTTGTGGGAACACTTTAATTACAAATTTAATTTCTTTATAGATATCAAGCTATTCACACATTATATTTCTTCTTGTGTCAGTTGTGATTATTTGTGTCTTTGGAGGAATTTATAGTTTTAAATTTAGGTTGTCAAAGTAATTGTCATAAAATAATTCCTAATAGCGTTAGTCATCTAATATTGTGTTTTAAAAAATTACCTCAAAACATAATGGCTTACAACAGCAATACTATATTATCTATACCTCTAATGGTTTCTGTAGTTCAGGAATTCAGGAGAAGCTTGGCTGGCTCTGGCTTAGGGTTTGTCATCAGGTTGTGACTGGTGTCGCTGGTGCTGCAGTTATCTGATGTGGTTGGAAGATCTGTTTCCAACATAGCTCACCCATGTGGCTGGCAAGTTAGTGCTGACTTTTGGTGGGAGGCCTCAGTTACTTTCTATCTTGGCCTTTTCACAGGGCTGCTTGAGAGTTTCCCCAACATGGCAGTTGGCTTCTCTTAGAGAGAGAAGTTCAAGAGACTATGGTGGAAGCTCCAATGTTTTTTTTGATCTAGCCTCAGGGGTCAAACACTGTCACTTCCACAGTCTGCTATTTGTCACATAGGTAAGCTATGGTTTAAGACTTTATTGACTTTTTTAAGGAGTGTTGACTATATTCTCAAAGGCAGTTAAGTTACTTTAGAATCTGCTTGGTCCTTTTGAAACTTGTTCTTAAGCTTTCTTTTTTTTTTTTTTTTTTTAAAGATTTTATTTTTTCCTTTTTCTCCCCAAAGCCCCCCAGTACATAGTTGTATATTTCTCGTTGTGGGTTCTTCTAGTTGTGGTATGTGGGACGCCGCCTCAGCGTGGTCTGACGAGCAGTGCCATGTCCGCGCCCAGGATTCGAACCAACGAAACACTGGGACGCCTGCAGCGGAGCGCGCGAACTTAACCACTCGGCCACGGGGCCAGCCCCTGTTCTTAAGCTTTCTAATGTTGCTATGGTGGGTCTACAGCTGTGGCTAACATGCAGCTGTTAGCCACATGTAGCTATTTAAATTTGTTAGTTAATATTAAATACTATTAAAAATTAATTTCTTCAGTCACACCAGCCACCTTTGAGTACTCAAAACCACGTGTGGCTTGTGGCTACTGCATTGTCCAAAACAAAGGCAAAACATTTCCATAATTGCAGCAGTTTCTACTTGACGTTTGATAGAGCTGGTCTAAAGGAGCCTTTACTGGAAGTTCAGTTTAATCCTGTTACTAAACCTCCACCCTCCTGGGTCTCTACTGAATGCCCCGGAATTCAGCCAGGACTCGCACCACTGGCTCACCAGACCTCAAACCTCTCCCAGCTCTGTGAGGTCTCTGGAAATTGGTCAGTTCATAGATCTCCAAACTTTTTTTGCCCAGCCGCATGGATTTTCATTCCATGTACATGTGGTTTAGAATTCAGCAACAGATTTGAGACCCTAACGTAAATCTCTGGAGCTATTTCTCTGCATAGCTTCCTCCTTTCCTGAATTCTGCTCCACAAATTCCAGTTGCCTCAGCCTCCCTGAGCTCTAATCTCTGTTTCCTTATCTCAGTCTAAAACCATGATATTCTTGGGCTTCCCTCCCTACTCTGTGGTCTGGAATGTGCTTCTAGGCAGAAAGCTGGAGCAATTCTAGGGTTTCCTTCATTGGTTTCCTTATCTCAAGGATCATGACCTGCTTTTTCCAGTTGTCCAGAGTTTCAAAGATGTTTCACGTATTGTTTTCAAGTTTTCAAGTTTTTATGGTGGGCGGACTAGTCCAGTCCCGCATACCGTATCATGGCTGACAGCAAGTTTGCTCCCTTCGTTGTGACGATCATGGTAAAATAAGATATATATTTTATTTACTTTATTTCTAGACTTTTGTCATGTTGACATAAGTGCGCTTAGTTTACTTCTTGACTCATTATTGTTACTATATAGAATGAAATACTGCTTTATAATCATTGTTTTGGTTTTATTGGAGTAGAGTTACTTTCATTTTGAGGACTTTTTAGTATGATTTTTTTTGTTGTTTAAGTTTTTAAATTTGTGACATGTTAACCTGTGTCAAACCCAAGAAATGTAAAAAGGAATTCAGCCAAATCTTTCTCCCTTGTCTCCTCTCCATTCACCCAGTTACCAACCCGCAAAGAGTTAACCATTGATATTAGTTACTTGTATCTCTCTCTAGAGATGATTTATGTTTATTCAAGGCAATAAAAATATAGAGTCCTATTTTTCCTACCTTTTAAAATAGAATATCTTAAAGATCTTTCTGTATCAGACAATAATATGGAATGATAGGCAGAAGCATTAAAATGTTTCTAGGAAAAATGTTTTCCAGTAATTTTTCTCCTAGGTTACTAAAGTAATTCCTAAAAGGAGAAAAGGTGGAATTTTAAAACTTGAAAGATTATGATAAATTTAGGAAATAATTAAATTCAAAAGACCATGATATATTTGACAAATAGAATATGGCTTCTCCATTCCTCATCTGTGCATTCTGATCAAAATGGTGGTGCATCTGAGTCATAAGAACATTCAGTAACCAAACCAAGCTATTGAGGGAACTCACCTTTTAGTAACTGCATACTCTGCTTTGTTTCAGACATTATTTCACGTAGCTACATCACACGATTCTGGAAGTTAAAAATAGGGCAAAAGAAGAGAAAGAAAAGAAAATTAGGGTTAAATGTAGGCAGGGATGAGATGAAAAATACACCCACAGAGGGGCCAGCCCCATGGCGAAATCATTAAAGTTCTGTGGGCTCTGCTTCAGGGGCCTGGGTTCATGGGTTCAGATCTTGGGCACAGACCTACACCACTTGTCAAGCAATGCTGTGGTGGTGACTCACATACAAAACAGAGGAAGTTAGCTCAGGGTTAATCTTCCTCAAGCAAAAAAAGAGGAAGATTAGCAATGCATGTTAGCTCAGGGCTAATCTTCCTCACCAAAAACCAAAAAAAACCACCCTCAGAAGTCATCTGCATTGGTCACAAACCTAGTTTTGAGTGTTCTGAAAACCATATTTTAACATTTTTCAGCTTCTTAAGATAATAACAACTAATTGCTCAGGAGAAGTATAGCTGATTTTGTAATAACAAAGCTCAGATGAGGACTTCTTCTCAGGATGCTTCATAAAGAGGACACTATGAGGTAATAACTAACTTCTTTGTGAACAGATATCACAAATCTCCTGTGGCCTTGGTAGGCATAGCTGGTTAATGACCATCCAGTGTTTGATCACAGGCCTGTTGAGACAGACAATTTTTGCCTTCTGCTGAGTGCTGACGAGGCAAAAAGCCATCTAACAAAAGCTGATCTGTAGATGGTAGCATCATGAAAAGACAGCACACATGCAAGATTAGTGATAAGCCACTCAACAAGAGCAGGAGGTCTCTAAAAGAGAGGACAGAGGAGAATACATGACATTTGGAAACCACAATAGGACTCCTTTTCAGGTGGGGACATATTCAGATCAATCTGAACTACTTTGGCATGGGAAGAGACTTCTGAGAAGTGTGGGATAAGGTGATGAAGAGAGGTTACTGTGTTTAGGGAAAATGATTGGTAAGCTACCTTATGTAGGATAGTTAAAATACAGATGCACACACACCTCACTTTCATGAATTCAGCCTAAGCACTGACGCATAATTGAAAAATCAGAGTCAAGAGGCTTGCTCTTTGATTGAAGTAATCTGGGGACCGGAAGATGAGTAAAATGAGGACACCTGGTCTTCATGTAGTGAGTTTGAAGGAGGAGTTGTATATGCTTTGTATTAAGGTGCAGCAGAAAATTTCATTAAGAGTAGAATAGATAAATCAATGGTGGTATACAATGGCATACTATACAGCCACATACCACAATATGGGCGAATCTCAGAAACATCATGTTGAGTGAAAGAAAGATGCCAGACAGGAAAGAATACAGATTTTTAAATTCCGTTTACATGAAGTTCAAAACTAAGTAAAATTTAACAAGAGTATTAGAAGTTAGGATTATGGTTAACTTTGGGGAGAAGGGTGAGTGTTTTGACCGTTAAAAGATATAAGCGGTATTTCTGGAGGTGTGGGTAATATTCTCTTTCTAGATCTGTGTGGTGGTAAATGGGTGTTTGCTTTGAGAAAATCATGTGTGATTCATTGAACTGCACAATTAAGTTTAGTCTGCTTTTATCTATGTATGTTTTATTCAAAAACTAGCAAGGAAACTTGATTTTAAAATCAAATGGTCAAAAATATTTCAAAACTCAGTTTTTTAAATAAAATTTTTTTTAAATTAAGAATGATGTATCCAATTATACTACAGACACTGGGAAGGAATGTTAATGATTCAACTAGAACTTAGGAGAATGTTCTACAAACACCCTGTTTTCTTAAGAAAGATGTTACAAACAGAATGCCAGCTACAAATAGTTTCTGGCTATTAACTGAATAATTTCAGGTTAATTGTGTAATTTTACTATGTTTTTAGTGTTCTAATGGGAAACCAGATACAATTCTCAGAGTTATACACTAAGAGATTTATTTAGGACACTTCGTAAATGAAGGGGTTTTAGTTTTGTTTACAGATGTGTCTCCAGTGCTTAGAGCAATGTCTAGTACATAACAGGTGCTACGTAAATATCTGTGGATGACTGGCTGGGAGAAAGAGTAAATGCGTATTTGAAGGTGTGGCTCTGAGGAGAGAAGGTGGTGATCTTACTAGGGTGTGGCCAGCACTCTTACTTCATGTCTATTAAATGCAGTGCTGCAATTGTAAATAAGTCTTGGCCTACTGGGTATTTCGTCATTCTAGCTGCCTTGGGAACTGAGATGAGGCAGAGAAAAACAACACCCGCAAAGGCGAGGGTGTGGGAGAGCCTGGGTATGTGTAGGGAAGAGTGAGTGAGGAGTTCCTTTTGGCTGAAGGATGAGGGGAGGAGGGAGTTAATGATGGACAATAGCAGAAATCATAGAGTTGAGATAAGATGAATGGGTAATATTGAACATCAAACTGTGACTCTACAGCTTTCATTTGAACTCACCCGTGCTTGCATTTCATAGTTCCACTTCCCAATGCCACAGTGAAGGCCAATGAAATGACCTAGCCCCATGGTAGTGTCTGTACTATTTTCCCCAAACCTGCAAAGCTTTCCCTAAAATGTATCTGAGTATCTGGAGAACATCAAGATATCTAAAAAAAAGTACCTGATTGCTGTCATATGGTTCTAAATGCTTGAAAGTGTGACTCAGGATTCCATTCATTCAAAATGGATCTGCTTTTCAGTGGGTAAATGTCTGAAGGTTGTAGGGACCTTGCAGACTCAGCCTCAGCCTGGTCATCGCTCCAAATTTCAAGGCTTTTGAGTCAGTGAGACCGTGCTCTGGCTGGTTTGGCACAGTCTTCTCCATGAGCCTTAATAACTATCAAAAGCAATGTAAAACCATAGGTGCCTCCATTGGAATGCCTTGATTTTATGCATCGTAATGAAATGAATCATATACACTTAATCAAAGGGTTTTAAAAATGTAAAGCAAGCAGTACAAGCCCAAATAGTCCCTCTTCCATTGAGCGGTGCTGAATATGCAATTACATTTTGAACAATACGTATTCATAAATCAGGCAGAATGCTCATGAGAAAACAATCCTCTAATTAAATAAAAGGAGAATCAGTGTTTCTTGTTGCAAGGATTGTTCGTGGGATTAAAGGATTGTTCTCCAGCCCAGCACACATAATGAGAGACTTGGCTGCCTGCCTTAGAGTTCTGCAGCCCCCACCTACTGAGACTACCTACCCTTGAGACCGACTCAGCTTCACAGAGCAGGAGGAAACAGACCTGAAGGGGCTGGCCAGGTGGTGTAGTGGCCTGAGGTTCACAGGTTCGGGTCCCGAGCACAGACTTACACACCACTCATGAAGCCATGCTGTGGCAGCATCTAACATATAAAGTAGAAGAAGACTGACACAGCTTTTAGCTCAGGGACAATCTTCCTCGAGCAAAAGGAGGAAGATTGGCAGAGATGCTAGCCCGAGGACAATCTTCCTTACCAAAAAAAGCTCACACCTTGACCATCGCTCCCCTTTTGGTGTAGCAGTCACCCTCAGAATCAGCACGTGGCCCTGTGCGATTTGAGCACTATACAAAGGTGCTGGGCTGCGAGGGTCAGTGGTGGCAGGAATCCAGTCCACAGGCTGGTGCCAAGCCGTGCCCCGTGGTGCAGGGCTGTCTGTCAAAGGAGTGCCTTGTTCTAATTCACTTAAAGATGCTCTATGAACACACATGGGCCTGCCCGTCTTTTGTACCCAATGTCCTCTAGAGTTAGGACCCTCCTGCTCTACCTCATGCCCAATATCACAGCTTCGAGTACCCAGTGCCAGGACCCTCTAAAGTGGTAATCTACTCCCTCAAGGCATGAGCCCGGCACTCATCACTGATTATCTCCTGCCTGAACACCTCCTTTCTCCTACTTTTGGAACCTGTTACACTGTGAAGGCTCTGCCTGCTCTCAACGTCCCCCTGGACACATTCCCTTTCAGGTGATTCCCTGTTCTGACCCTGATGAAGCTGGATGTTGGGTTTCCTATAGGTGCAGTGGAGTATCATAATTTAATCATTTTGCACAAAAATCCAACTATTAGAGATCAGCAAAAAAAAAGGAAAATGAAGAAAACAGCTTATTTTTCACTTCCCGTTTCACTGAATAAGGGTAAGACCCAGGGTGAGCACACTTTCCATAGTGTGGACATCTTGTTATACTAATTATGATTCTGGTTTTAAAAATAATATATATATTTATATATAACATGGCCCTTAAATGCAAGGCAATTATCTCTTCTGGCACTCAACTAAAGACAGTATGCCTTGATTTCTTCCAGTGCTGGGAAAAAGGGTTGGATTTATACCATACTGGAAGCTATGGGAATTTGGGAGTATTTTTTAACGTTATTTTGATTGCATATGACTTTTGTCTTACAGTTTAGAGTCTATCCCTTGATATAAAATATGAATCTGTTATAAATATTTTTAGGTTTTCATTTACCCATTCTCCCTAAAGGTTTCCACAAAGGCCTCACCCCTAACACTCCTAGGCCCAGGAGATATTTTCCCCATTCTCCTCAGGATCCTCCTTGTTTCCACTAGTTTGTGTGATAGAAGCTCCACTCAGCAGAGTGTGGAATGTGTGTAGATTCCTTGTAAAACACCAGGTGATGTTTTCCTCAAAATGCTCTCTTTGGTCTTGTCTGAAGTATTGCCTTTGGGATGGGTCAGAGGGCTGGGGAGCTGGGACTGCAGTAAACCACAGAGGGGCAAGTCAGTCAGAGAAACAGAAAAGAATAGAGTTGAGTCCCATTGGCATGCACAGTGGCCAACGAAAGAACAATCTAGCAGCCTAATTATTCTGGACACAAATAAATGACAAATCATAGAACATTAAAGCTGGATAACGTCAATACATTAAATTAGCAATAAATTAAATTTAATAGTTATGTGCCTGCTATATACCAGGAAATTTTCTAGCTTTTTAGAAATTCATAGACAAATAGGCTCATCCTGCCTTGTCATTTTAGAAATAAGGACACTAAAGCCCAGCGTGGCCAAAACATATCAAATTACACGTAAGATACCAATGCACAATTGAAGGAAAGACTTTGTTTTGCAGAAAGATTTTTTTTTTTGCTTCTGTGTGGGAACATCTTTTTGTGTCTCTTCAATTCAATATCATCAAGTGTTCTCCCTTACCATCATTCTTTTCAAAGACTTTTTTTTCAGAGGAGTTTTAATTTCACTGCAAATAGAAAGGAAGGTACAGAGATTTCCCCTATAGCCCTGCCCCCACACATACACAGCCTCCCCCACATCCCTCACCAGAGTGGTACATTTGTTATAATTGATGAACCTACATTGACACATCATTGTCACCGAAAATCCATAGTTTGCACAAGGATTTGCTCTTGCTGTTGTGCAGTCTGTGGGCTTGGACAAGTGTATAATGACATCTATCCACCATTATATATCACACAGATTTTTTTTCACGACCTTAAAAATCCTCTGTGCTCTGCTTCTTCCTCCCTTTCTCCTTCCTAACCCCTGGCAACCACTGATCCTTTTTTCATCCCCATAGTTTTGTCTTTTCTAGAATGTCATGACTGTATGTTTTAAAAATTCTTAAATAATAGGATAAAATCTTCTGTATTTTGAAACATATTCAAAGGACACAATTCTTATTCTAGTTTACCCAGAAGTACAGCTTTCCTGCACCTTTGGAGCAGAGCTGCGTAAATTAAAGATTCACGTTTAATCGTCCAAAATAGTGGAAAGTAATCAAAAAGCATTTATGTGTGTTCTACTACACCATGTTGTCTCCTATAGAACGACTTTAAAAAATACTTTTCTTTAGGAATCACTACTGAGAATATTTCATCATATATACAGACTGTCATCAAGTAAGTGTTTCAGAGAGACCTAGACTCCCCATGCCTAGTCAACCCTATCAGACAGGAAGAACCTGCTCGTAAATCACAGAAATAAATCAAGCTCCAGCTTCATATCCCAAGGTCCTCTAAGACTCCCAAGGAAAATCCACTTTTAGACCCATCAAGAAAACGCTTAGTTCTCCCGAAGTAAGTCAGCTGCGCAGAGGCAGACTGGCTGCCTCCATCGCTGTATAGTGCAGAGGAGGCATCTGGGGCTCTGGGAGCCTGGGCGGAACCCTCTCTTGAAAAAAGCAGGCCCTGCCCATGCTTGGCTCGGGGACACGTACACTGGGAGAGGCTTGCACAACTCCAGAAGCTCATGCTCTCCAGCTGCCATGAAAGGTCAGGCTTGCCTTGGGAAGTGGAGCCAAGAATAGTTAGATGCTGTTCCACTGGGAGCCCAGCTCTCCAGAGAGGGCTATTCTGGGAGGGAATGCATAGTTTACAGCATCCAGACAATCGGGGCTGGAGTGTTGGTTGATGCTATCCCGAGCACCAAGGCAGGAAATGTGTCCTATTTCTGTAAGTACCCTCAGCATCTCACCTACACCTAGTACATAACAGGCTCTTAGTGGATGTTTTTTGAGTGAACAAACAAACAGAACTTAGTTAATCCCCAAATAAAAGATATACTCTAAATGCTCAAAATCTTTCTTTGTACAGAGTTCTTAATATAGCCAGTCAAAGTGACTGCTTCTTTGTTCTAGCTGTCAGCAAAATTGGGCCTATTATTAGCGTGGCCGTATATCGTTTCAGCTGGCACAGAGCTGGCACACTCTGGACCTTTAGCTCATCTCAGTGATAACCACAGGAAACAGTGTGCCTGCTAGTGCCCACAGAAGGACGTGCTCAGGCCTCTGGTTTCCCTGGGTGTGCACGTTCTTTTTTTTCCAAGTAGGATTTTTCAATTCAAAACATGTGACTTGAATTAGAAACTTAATAAACAAATAACATTGTCTCTCTTTCTTGCCTTGTTGTATATAAGGATAATGCTCTGAGATGATTTTCTTCTGGGAATAGCGTTACTATATTGCTATTGGGGTTAAAACCATTAAAGTTATTTTGTCTTTTTGTAGGTGATTCCGTAAACAGATCATGGAACATTAACTATGGAAGGCTCTTCGGATTGCACATAAGAGTGCAATTCCATTCACGATTATGAGGGCATAAGTAGGTTTGTGTAAATCGCAGTGGCTTTTAACATAATTTTTGAGCAATTATAGCCCAGTTGCATTTTGCTGAGAATGTTTCATTCTGCCTCCTGATTCAGATACACTGAATGGGCTTCCTTAGACCAGAGATTGACAAACCTTTTCTGTAAAGAGCCTGATAGTAAATATTTTCTGCTTTGCACACTATGCAGTCTCTGTTGCAATTACTCAACTCTGTTGCATGAGAGCAGGCATAGACAATACGTGGATGAATGAACTTGGCTGTGTTCCAATAAAACTTTATTTATGGATAATGATATTTGAATTTCATATAATCCACATGTCATGAAATATTATTCTTCCTTCAATTTTTTTCAACCATTTAAAAACGTAAAAAAGCATTTTTAGCTCATAGGCTGTAGAAAAACAGGTGGCGGGCCAGATTGGGCCTGCGGGCTGCAGGTAGTTGACCCCTACCTTGGACTCTCATTGCCTTGTTTTTCCTCAGTGGCTGACTGGTTCCATTCAGACCAGTCCCTGGCAATTCCACCACCTGGGGCCAAGCACCTGCTTGCACTACCCTTGGCTGCTACGGTATAGCTAGTCCTACCAGTCACATACCTGGAATTTCTGCCTCTTCCCGTTTTTAGAATAAGGTAAAAAAAAAAAAAATGCACTTTAGGTCATGAAGCTGGCATCATAGCGGCCATCAAAGGGCCAGAAGTCTGAAGCACTGAGAGGTTAACTTCCCATGGGACAAACTTGGACCAATGGGAACCAGCAGATGGGAGAAAGCCAATCCCTCTCTTCCTCCTGTCCATGGTAACACAGTTTCTGATACAAACTGTTCTGAGACTTCCCACCCAGCTGAGTATTTGCACTTGCTAAGTGGAGTACTGTGCCCAGGACATCACACATCTCCCAGCAATTGCTTCGTCATGTTTCCTGTCTCACTTTCCTCTTTCTGTACTCTTGTTGCCCTAGGTTCACCTTAGGTTTGCATCTCCCAAATAAAAGCATCAGCACTTAATCCTTGCCTCAGGCTCTATTCTCTAGGAAACCCAGCTAAGACACTCTTGAGCGTATAAACAAACATTCACTAAAAATTTCCCAGTCAAAAAAAAAAAAAAAGGTCTACCACTCAACGTGCTCAAAATATATGGCAGAGATTCCAAATTCAGCCAAAGCCAGATCACTAACATAAATGAATGAGACAATAAGGAGTGGTGGCAAACTGGAGACCCAGGTTTTGTCTAAAGAGGGAAGGCAAAATTCACCTTCAGTGATGATAATGCCATGCAGGAAAGTGGGCTCATTAGTCCCAGATCTTTCTATTTTTTAACAGTAGTTATCAATCTGGAATTTTTTGTGAATTTTCTTTATTTTTAAATGTTGAAAACTAATTTTTAAAACTTTAAATTCTATGTAGGGTTAAACATATCTGCCTATGGGCTGGAACTGATTCATGTAACCTCTGGCTTATAATCAAGGGAGGGAGAGCATCCATTGGAAAGATTATGAAATGTCTGAGAAGCAACCAAGGAGGACTAGGGAGGTGTCACTGACTAATGTAATGTGATGTCGGTGTGTCTCAGGTATGGCTATTTGTCTCTTGCCAGTTCCCCAGGGAAATGAACAAAGCACACCAGTATTCACATTTTAGGGCTATGTTCTGTTTCTTAAACTACAAGGACTTGGCTTGTGATTTTTGGAAAAAGCATGTGTTACCAGTCCTGGGATGGTGTTTATAATATGGATCGAGACAGGAAACAACAATTGACATCATCTTTTTCCAGTCACACACCCAGTGTTTGCCTCTTCTCTGTGACATTCCAGCAAGGAGGAGTCTTACCTGCTTGAAGACCTCTGCTGAAAACCACTCAGAGTATTTGATTTCATGTTTATGTCCGTGTGGATGTGAATATTACCTTCAGCTTACATTTATTTCCTCTACCTTTAGCTCTTTGACTTTATATTTATCCCCAGGTAACACATTTCAAATTTGCTCTATTTTCTTCGGAGTCCTTTATATTGAAAACAGTTATTCGGTCTCATGTAATCTTCCTTCTTTTAGCTTAAACCATCTCAGATCATTCAGTCATTCTTCCCAAGGCATTATTTCAAGTCTTTTCACTATTTTGCTAGTCTTGACTAAATATGTTCTTGATTGTCTAAATCTTTTAGAACCTGGAACCATAAATTGAATAAATATTATGAGAAAGACCTGATTAGTGTAGAATAAAATTAAATTATCAGTTTCCACATACAGGATACTAAATATTGATTAATTTAATCTAATACTGCATTAGTTTTTCAGGTCCCCACGTCACACCGCTGATGCATATTTGACTCAACTGCACAGGAATTGATTGTATGCATTCTTTTGAATTTGTACATTTTTATGAGTTTTCTTTATACCTGCTTTGTTTTATATTTCCAGCTATATTTTTCCATTGCTCCACTTACATCATCCACTTATTTTATTTTAGTGTACATATTTTACAAGTTACCTCGAATGCTTTTGGAAATAAAATGGAGTATAAAGACATAATATATAAAAAGCTATAAACAATCATTTTTATTTCTCAAAGCTACAGAGAGCAATGTTATTTTCTCTGAACCAGACTAGATTAAAGATTCGTATTTCAGTATTTTTTTGGCAGCCTATCAATTCATACTTGTTTACAGAAAGGAGTCCCATAAAGATGTCTGCTAGGTAACATGTTGTTTGTCTAACTTTCTATATGTATACATACATCGTCGTATATGTGTATATAAATATATGTGTCTATACATATAAAATGAACATACATTCCTTGAAACATTATCAAATTCAGAATCCTCCAGGTTTCCAACTGTCATTCTCATTGCTTTAGAATGGGTGTTTATTGCCATCTGCTCCTGTCCCATTCTTCAATTCTACAATTATATTTTCATGACAATTTTATTAGAAATCTCAAGAGCTTCATCTTGGCTATATCAAATCATCTTGTGAATAACTAGGTCAACTCCAGCACCAAGAAGATAGGCAGATTCTTTTCTGGAATTTAGATAGTATCAGGCAAGATTCGACCAGAGAAACAGAACCACTAGGAATGATATAGAACAAACTATTGTTTATGGAGATTTGACCTTTTTTAGTCACAGGAGTTATGTATGGCTGTCATTTCTAACTCTGGCATTGGAGTTTGAAGTCAGCAGAGCAGGCAGTCAAGAAGGAAAGACGTGAAATGGGAGAGAAAAACAGCAGACAAATCCAAGACTGTGGGCTGGAACCTGCAAGGACAAACTGGAAGCCCCATCAGCGTCTGTTTTGAAGCCTCCAACATCACTGATGCAAGTGACCTGCAGGAGAAATTAGCATGCTTCATCATATTGCTAAGCATGCACCTGACTTGGGAGCTGGGAACCTGAGGGAGGCGGTCTTCCTGGGAGCTGAAGGAGCTGTGCGCCTGGCTTCTGGCTGTGTCCACGAGGTGAGTCCAAGAGCAGCAATCACTTGCGTGAGCTGCAGCAGTGGCTGGTGCCCTGTGCTTGTGCAGGTACTGACCTTCAGAGCCTTCAAAAGACCTTTAGAAGAATATGGTTATTCTTAACTTCCAAATCCTGCCATATATGTTTCTTGTAGCCCATGCTAACTTGGAATTATGCAGAGGAAAAAAATCCTGATAAACATACTTCCTGCTTAGCTAAATTGACACAGCACCAGTCTGTCACACAGATTATCCACTCAAACTCCTTTTTCCCTAGAGACAATTTGAATTAAGAGTTTTATAGTTTTTCTTCCTGTCCTAAATCCTTGTCAGGTTCCTCCGGTCCACTTCCCAGTTCTGTCTTGGGGAAGGCAGGCCTGATGGCTTATTCCTTGGCTTTGCAGTCTCAGGGTCAGCAACAGCTCATGCTGTGGAGGATGGGAGAAGAACGCCATGTCGGAATCACAGGCTTTCCCAGATTTGGCTGTTTCTCCCCATCCCTCCTTGGGCTGGGGCTGCGGCATGGTTCTCATGGTAGTTCCCAAGTAAACAGCCCTCACTTCCTGGCTTTCTCTAATCAAGGTGGCAGGGGGGATGTGTCCACCTCTGCAGCAGCCTTCCTGTGTTGACAACACTGTTTGTTCTTCCCATCTCCCTAGGGAGAAGTCGCCTTATCTTTTCTGTGCAACATATTTGGGAAAAACACATTTTTCTCTCTTAAAGGAATTGATTATTGTGCTTCTTGAGACTAAAAAGAAAAGCCTTTCTGGACCCAAACACTGACTCAAAGAAAAAAAAAAATAGTCTAAATTCCTCTCACATAGCAGGAGAGAGGGCTATTTTGGTGGTGATTGCTGGTACATTTCAGATCATTCTGTGCACTCAAAATATAACGTGTGTGAGTGTGAGTGTGAGAGAGAATTTGAAATATTTTCCAAGCACCTGACCTAAATTTCTTGTTTTAAATAGCCTCAGAATTTATAGGTATCGCTTGAGATGCTCAGGGTTTTGATGGTAAACTTTAATGGGCACTTAAATGCAATTTAATTAAAAATTATCTCTGCACAGAAGTTATTTGTGTGAGGAGGTCCTAGGCTTAGGCCCATATACTCAGGTTTATGACAACGACCTTCGTGAGAAAGAAGTTTTAAAACATATATATATATATGCAATTGCAAGGAAATTTGTCAGTAACTCTGTGTTTCAACTGTCTTTTTTTTAACAGGCAACAAAGAAATTTCCTCTACAGAAATTTCCTCTCAATAATACAATTCTATGTGCAGAACTATTGGTCTCTTGTCCTTCCTTATCTTTTCTGTGAGGTTAATTATGGCTACAAAATTGAAGACAGGGTGGGTCTGGGTCTTTCACTGATTAGAATAATGTATGTTTCCCTCCAAAAATTGCATTTACAGTGAAGCTATTTGTACATTTTCATTTTTGAGAAAAAGTTGGTGAATCACAATCAGTTGTGTGCACCTGTGTGTGTGTTCAGTCTTATTGTCCGTGAAAATATTTTCTGGTCTCAATGTTAATTAAATAGGCATTAATAGAATTATTTGCTGTGTTGAAAGCATTAGGCTCTATTTGGAATCAGAGATGAGTCCTCAAGAATTTCCTAAATTAGCTGGTGAGAGAGTCATGCAATTAACCACAGTATAAGCAGAAAGTACTAAGTGCCGCAAGAAGGGTAAACACAATGTGTTTTGGGAACTTAGAGAAAGGAGGAATTAATTCTCTGATTTGGGGGATTGGAGCTTTATTAGGTTGAGTCAAGTTGAGTTCAGCTTTGAAGGAGAAGAGATGGATAAACTGGTTTCAAGGAACACATATTAACATTGGCTGGACCAACAGCTCTTGTTTCATTTTTTATAGACATTTCTTCATCATCTTTTTCCTGTATTGGAATATATTGGAGCACTGCTTGGGGGTGTTTTGTAAGCCAAGCTGTAGATCATAGGATAATAGCCATGTCCAAGATGTAATACGCAGAGCTAACAAATATTGAGCACCTACTCTCTGCCTAGCACTTTGCAAGGATTTTCTCATTTTACTGTCACAACCATTCTGCAAGGGAGATACTGTTAATACGTCCATTTGAGAGACATATTCAAGGGACCAGGTAACTTGCGAAAGACATCATCAGTAGGTGATATAATGAGGATTCAAATCCTGGAAGTCTAAATTTGGAGACTGAACTCTTAACTATGCTACTATACTGCCTTAACAGAGCACTTGATGGCCCATTATTCTAATGCAGGTAGATCTGCAATTTGCTCTGGCCCAAGCTATGACTGCTCATTTGTCATCTAGGACACTTATGTTTCTTGGATGTGGCTGTGGACTAGAGTGAGTCACTTTATCCTCTCTCCTCCCCTCTATGCTCTTCATTATCACTGGAGCGCCTTTCTCCCCTCTTGTTTCTATGCTATGGGAACTTAATTCTTGGCTCAGCTCCTCCCCTCAAAACCTTCTGTTTTTTTCTGATTCATCTTAGGAATCACCTGAGATTAACATTCTAGTGATTTTTATTTCAAGTTTTGTTTTCCAACTAACAGAAACATACAACTTCAACAACCCACAAAACGTGATGAACATGCTTTATGTTGTGCCTGAGAATGATGTCTCAGAGTACATCATAATCACAGACAGATCTTCTAAGATGCTGTTTCAAAGGAACATAACCTACTTTTATAAAACTGCGTTTTCTACAAGATTCATTGAAATTGCCCAAGGCCTCAATTATTAATTTCCTAGGACACAGCATTCACTCATTTCATTTTGTGTCCTGGATCCTGAGAACATTAAGCAAAGATTAGCATCAAGCATTCCATGTTAAAATCCTGACTTTGCTGCTCATCAGTGGGCTAAGATCTTCAAAATATGATCAGAATGTGGGTCAGTCTTACTCCAAAGCCTGTGTTCCTTCCACTACACTGTAAAAATCTTACTTTGAAAGGACCATACACTGTATTCTTTACGAGTTCCAAGCAGAAACAGGGGTTTCTCTTTCCCTTGAGAAAAATCTTTGTTAATGAGCTCAGGATGATCCAACTCTGTCTAAACATAATGGACTGAAGCTTGAATACTTCTCTGTACAAAATAGCATTGGCTACACGGCCTAGGCACCTGGCCATATATTTCACTTCCTTTGGTATAAGCTGTCCATCTTTCTGGCAGGTGGAAAATTACTAATATTAATACAGCCTTGGACCAGCTAATGAGGTGCATTTGAGCCCTCCCAGTGGAGCTGGTCCTAAATGCATTTGCAAACAGCCACCTGCAGGCATAAGTTGTCAGTTCAACGTGAGTGGAGGGGGATAGCAAAGCTTCGAATACTGTTCAATTGTCCCTGTGGACGTTCAAGTTGGTTCAGAACATTGAATATGTATAGGGGTGTGTGTGAGCACTTGATTTGTTTGTACGAGATAGGGAATGTGGAAGAGAAGCAAAGAAAGGCAGAGAAAGGCAATCATTCTTACTTTAGCCTACCCCAAAGATTCAAACCCTTTGAAAATACACCTTTAAAACCATTACAAATGTGTGTTCCCTCTCTAATATCCTAGTTATAATCTCTTCCTTAGAGAAGTTTAGAACCAAGTTATATACCTAACGATTGCCACCAGCTCACACAGAACTGGACATGCCAGGACTGGTCTAAGCTGTGTGCTTATCTGTTTAATTTCTTGGGAAGTCATTCAAAATTAAGCTAATTTCATAAATATGAAGTGAGACTAAATAAAGGAAATGGTGAGATCGTTCCTCTATTTTGATATTTTCCTGTGCCCCACTTTGAAAAAAAAAGTGAACCTCCCTTGATTTTATCTTTATGAACTGAATTGTAATACCAGCTAGAGATTTTAAGAGTATTTTTTGGTGAAACATCTTGGGAAAGAAGAAAGCTGGAATCATAATTGAGCAGGGTAAAATAATGGTGACCCACTTAGCTGAAGATGTTAAAAGTGATCTATAACCCTAAGAATGGAAACTCATCTCTTATCAGAATTGACTTACTTCTAAATAATCATAAGAAAAATTCTCTAGCAATTCCAAATTGTCAGGAGAGGTTATTTATTACAATGCAGTGAAAAAAGAGAGAGAGACTCTCTTTCATCATTCTAGTTTGGGTTTGACAGCGATTAAATTCTTCTGAGCCACCATGGAAGGGAATACATTTGATGAGGGTCCGTCACAGGAAATCAATACCATTCTTTTCTACTTTTGCCCTTTACTTCATCTCTTGGTCTGCTTTTTAACAACCTTCCCCTATCCAACAGTTTCCTCCTTGTGCTTTTGGCAATATAGAAGTCACGTAGAACACTGATGATGGTACCAGGAAACCAGCTGCGCCTGCAGTTCCAGCTGAAAACTCTGGAGTTTAACAAAGGCACCTGGAGCTGATGACCAGCACTGCTGCCTGCTAGGCTGTGACATTGGGCAAAACACGCAACCTCTCTGGCATCAATCATCACTAATAAAATGGGGATAACAATCGTTCCAACTTCGTAAAGTTGTCATAAAGTTGTTGAGAGAATTCAGTGATTCAAATTATGTAAGGCAATTAGCTAGCATAGTGCCTGGCACATTGAAACTGCTTGTTAAGGGACAGGAATTATTGTTATTACTTTCAAGAGACCAAATGAACACTTTTTCCTTAATAAAATTGTAAACTCTAAGCTATCCAGAGGTTTTACTTTAGGGAACAGGTATGTGTTATATTGTTTGTAATTTTTTTATTGAGATATAATTACATACAATTAAGTGTACTTAAGAGTTCCATGTGATTATATTATATATGCATATGTGCGTGTGCATATATATATGTGTATATATATATGCACACACACATACATTGCTATGGTCTGAATGTTTGTGTCCCCAAAAATTCATATGTTGAAATCCTAACCCCCAAACGTGATGGTATTGTTAGGTGAGGCCTTTGGGAGGTGATTAAGTCAAAACATGGAGCCCTCATGAATGGGATTAGTGCTAAAGAGACCCCACAGAGCTCAACCCCTTCCACCATCAAGGATACAAGAAGTGTGCAACTTGAAAGAGGATCCTCGCCCAATCAAGCTGGCTTTCTGATCTCACACTTCTAGCCTTCAGAACCATGAGCAATAAATTTCTGTTGTTTATAAGCCACCCAGTCAGTCTGTGGTATTTTGTGATAGCAACCTGAACAGACTAAGACATACACTTATATGCAGATTAGATAGATAGATAGATAGATAGATAGATAGATAGATATGCATGTAACCAACACCTCAATCAAGATAGAGAGCATTGCCATCACCCTGCAAAGTCCCCCTGTATTTCTTTCCAGTCTATCCCCTCCAGAGTCAACCACTACTCTGATTTTTATCTCCATGGACTAATTCACCTATTCTTGAACTTCCACATAGATGGAATCATATAGTTAAGTACTCTATTTTTTTGGTCTGACTTTTTAAGTTCTATATAGTGTTTTTGGGATTCATCCATGTTGTTGCAGGTATCGGTCATCTATTTCTTTTCATTCCTGGGGTATTCTATTATGCAAATATACCATATTTTTATCTATTCTTTTATTGATGGGCATTTGAGTTATTTCCATTGTTGTTTGGACTTTACTTAAAGCGCTTCAACAGAGATGGTATAGTATATATACTTTTGTATTAGTGGGCTTTATTCTACACCTTAGAATATGTGGTGCTTTATAGGCATTCCTAATCTTATATGAATAGGGTACAAGAATCTAATAAACTTAGATTGTATACTTCGGAATGGAAATTTAGATTCTAAACAATAGATCAATAAATAGATAGATAGATAGATAGATAGATAGATAGATAGATTCCAAAATGGCCCATGTATAGCCATAGATTCCTAAGATTCTTTGTTGTCTGGCTCCTTCCAGTGAAACATCGTTGCATTTGTCCTTAGTGGACCTGTCCTTGGGTGTGCTGTGAGGGCACTTAAAAGAACAGAGGGCAGGCACTTCTTGAGTTTACTCACTAGTTTATAAACTGCTGTTATACTTGTTTGGCAATAAATGTTTGTTTGTGTGAAAGAACTTTTTTTTTTTGAGGAAGATTAGCCCTGAGCTAACGTCTGCTGCTGATCTTCCTCTTTTTGTTAAGGAAGATGGGCCCTGAGCTAACACCCATGCTCGTCTTCCTCCACTTTATATGTGAGACGCCTGCCACAGCATGACTTGACAATCGGTGCGTAGGTCTGCACCTGGGATCCGAACCAGCAAACCCCGGGCCACCGAAACAGAATGTGTGAACTTAACCCCTGTGCCACCGGGCCGGCCCCTGTTTGTGTGAAAGAATTTGGTTTTAGACTTGTTTTCATTGTAACTTGGTCATGATAGTAAGGAAAGAGGCCAATAGCCCTCTTGTACCTCCAAAAACTGCAAGTTACTGATATTTACCAAAAAAGTTATGATGATTGTGAAAGACACAATTGGCTTAATACAAAAACAATATATTTCAAGAACTTTAAGTGTAAAACAAAATCATTGTAAAGCAAACGCCATTTTTCCATTGACCTAATCATCTTCTAATGGCATCAGGCAAGAGTTTTCCTTTAGCAAGTGTTCATGGTTTATGCTAACAGATGCACATTAAAATTTAACTTTCCATTTCCAACTCAAAGGAATCCAGTTGAGTCACAGTCAGTATGTATCTAGAGAGGCTCACATCTTGTTGATGCTCTTATAGACCTGTTCTTATAGGTCTCAGGCCTCTTACCTGCTTCCATGTACTCCTTTCTTCATTCCCAGCCCAAAGAATGTCTTGAGGATTGTTTTGATCCTGCTACGTGTTTAGAACCATGCTCTTACATGGTTTTTTGTTTTGTTTTGTTTGTTGGATATTCTGCTTGCTTATTTTTATTGTTTCATTTTTTGAACCTATAAGAACTAGTGGGATTGTTGGTTAAATTATATGGGGCTGCATTCACCCATCGCATCACTGCCTTTCCTTCAAATGAAAGTCTGCCATTTATATGCTCATACTTTTTAATGATCTCATTCATACCAAAATTGGAACTTGGAATCTGAGGCCTGGATTTTTCTCTGACTCAGTTTCCTGTGTTCTGAAAAAAAATTCCTTTTCCTTATATTAATTGTCATTCTTCCTTTGTTAAGACTTAAGTGGTGTTAAGGTAAATTCTCATGTTATCCTCTAATGCCAACTTGAGCCTTTTAAAATATTGGAAGCACTCCCATCAATGAATTGTGTTCCCATAATTTCCTAGCATCATTCACTGCTCTCAATTCACAGATGCAAACACAAAAACACATCCTTTTGTACATAACGACCATAATACTTTCCCAAGGTCAGGAATATTTGTATCAGGAAACCCTTACCAAAGAACAGGATGTTCCGATAAACTCAATTTCTGAGAATTATCATCGGTACCTCTCAAGGTTCCCATTGTAAAACCCTCTACTCTTTACTGAGAATGAGGTCAATCCTTAGTCTGTCCTCAGTGACTTCTGAACCACCCCCACCCGAGGGATCCAAGTATGGCTCAATGATTTACAAATTGTGACAGACAAAGATTTATATTATCAGGAAAAAGAAGGAAGCTTGTATGATTGAGAATTGTTAAGATTGTTCCAATGTGTTAATCCTAGGGCTATTTTTGCTTTAACCTTAATTTTGTTTTCTTTTGTTTTTCCTTTGATTTTCATCTTGATATTTGTTCTGTCAGCTCTAGAATTTCTGGTTTTCGTTACTGGCTGGACTCCTGTGCTAGTCAGTTTGGGTTGGCCTTATTATTATTAATTTTTTTTCCGTGGGGAGCAGGGCATAACCCCTTGTCTCAGCCAAAAGCTGATCCTGACTCAAAACATTTCTCTCTAGATTCTATGTCACTTTATTAGCATATCTCATGGGTTTAGCTAAGAGCACTCTTGCTTTGTGAGAAGTTAATAGGTATTTTGTGACCAAAAAAGTACCTGTTTTTTCTACTACAATAATCTAAATACATATATATGAGAAAAATATTAATCACATGTATATAGTTCTTATTACTACATAATAATTTGCCTTTCAAAATGGTAAGAAAACAAGGAAGTTACAAGCAGTTGATGTGATTATGACATTTTTGCTCATTATGCCCAGGAGTGACCGCCTGACAAAGTGTGGATTTTCCACAACTCAGAATCTGGCTCGGATATCTGGTCTTGTCACCTCCCAAGAGGCACTTGTCAGTGACTCAGACCCAGAAGACTGTGGCATGCAAAGGTTGAGCCCCACAGGATTTGGAGTCATAATATCTTGGTCTAAGGTTTCTGTCCAGCTGAGATATCATGACTGCATTCCTTATATGCTTGAGATTGGTTATTTCCTTATAAATGAGGCTCCAAATATCTACCTCATAATGTATTTGTAAAGGCCTAGTAGTCTATCGTGTACACACACACGGAGCAGAGAAGATGGAGTAAAAATGGTAACTATGATTATCCCGAGAATGATTATAAAGCAGAATTTATAGAAAGAGATGTATTTGCTAAAAGGCTTAGATACTTACAGTTTGTAACTCATATAAACCACATTATTTGGAAACTTGGTTGTGCAAACATAGAAAAAGAGCAGAGGCAATCAAATCTAGCATGCAAATTTTAAATGCATCAGTTTATGATAAGCTACTATTCCGATCTCACAAGATGAATTTACCTGCCTCCAGGACCACACAGGTGGAGATGGTGAGAAGGGGTGTCCTTGATCTGAGGTAAGCATTGACGGTATTTCCTCCTAGATCTCTCAGCACCCATTCTCACTGACACATCTTTTAGTTATATTAAGACCTTCAGTCTGGGTCTAGGCATGTCCTGCTGGTCTTTGAATTACACTCTCTCATTAAGATAGTGGTATATTTTTTTCTAATCTATTTTGAGGGAAGAACACCTCTGTTCACACTTATGTGCTAATATAGTTGGGAGACTCCGGATGGCAATTAGATTTCTTATTACTCATGTACCAAAAAGTGCAATGGCTGAGGAGTGTGTAAGAAGGTCCTCAAATCATATCCGCTGAAGCAGGAAGGAGCGGCATGATTGATAAGGGATGAGTGGGTGAGGAGGTGGGCAGGGCTCAGGGTGGTGGCTGAGGGCCAAATGCTTGTTGATGCTGCTTTAGATCCTACACTGTAGCCTGGGCACTTAAAGTACAAAAAAAAAGAAATAGTACATATCTGATAAGTGTCTGCCTAAACCTTTTTCTTATGAAAGTAGAAGGCAGAGTATGCAATATCTTCTCCAGTTTTTCGGGTTTCCCTCTTAACTCATCCATTATCAGCTTTCTTTACACATTCAGGAGCAAACTGACTCCTAGAAGCCAATTCACTGACAGTCCATTTTGCCAAAGGCAAATGTTTTCAACGACAAATTCACCAAACTTCCATTTTCGAAAACAATTTAAAAAAAAAATTTTATTAGATAATTGAAGTTAGCATTTTTTTTTTCCTAAAGCTTGGCACCTGTGCTATCATCTGTTTACAATCTTTTTTTTCCCTTCTTCTTCTCCCTAAAGCCCCCCAGTACATAGTTGTATATTCTGGTTGTAAGTGCTCTGGTTGTGCTATGTGGGATGCTGCTTCAACATGACCTGATGAGCGGTGCCATGTCCGGGCCCAGGATCGGAACCAGCGAAACCCCAGGGCTGCCAAAGCAGAGCGAGTGAACTGAACCACTTGGCCATAGGGCTGGCCCTGGAGACAATTTTTGATGGACTACTTTTTATCTTTGCCTAACAGCATGCTAAGAAATCGTCAGTATGTTTCTACCCCTGCTTCCTGCTGCTACTAGCTGGAGAATGAGAGAATGGCAGGCAAAGACACAGGAGACTGGAACATTAGGAAAATATTTCATATGGGTAATTATTGAACATGAAAATGTCTATGAATATGCTATTATGCATGATGAGATTATGCTGATAAGAATTCTTCACATATTTCAATAAATATACATTCTGGAATATTTTCTTGAACATCAGGAACTATTAAAATTATCTGCTTGCAAGATTAATAATATAGTCTCAAAAAATATATTCATAAGAATGCTTCGTATTTGAGAATAGAGTCTTATAATTATATTCTTCCTATCCTCTGCAGTATCTCCCTTCTCTACCCCATGGCTTCCCTTTCTTAATTCTCATTTCTCTGCCTTCTCTTTCTTCGGCCTCCCTCTCGCTTTGCCCTTTAGCTCCAGCTGGAACAGTGGGGGGACTGTGACAGAAACTAATTAAACATTCCTTAAAATGCTGTAATGAGGAGAAAATCAAAACCCATGAACCACAACTAAATAGTTGAAAGGTCTAAGTAAATTTGATGACTCAGTCATTTGGTGAGTTGGCCTTTCCACTAATTGGCTTTAGGCAAATTGCCTACTCAGCAAATTGACTTCTGGTGAATTCACCTAGACCCTGTGTATTCTGGGAAAAGGTAGACTGGTGAAAACGTGGAGTTTGGAAGAGATTCGCTTTTTGTATATAAATTGCTTTGGGGACCTACAGTAAAATGTGGTTCTGTGCAAGCAGCAGCCATACTGAACCGTGAAGTGATCTTGAGAATTGGAGGTCACACATTAGGGTGGTAAGCAGAAAGATAGAGTACTCCCAGATTCCTGGCTGTAGTGGAACCTCCATTCATAGCCTAATTGCCTTCTTTGTATTTCTTTTCTGCGTTGCACAGGTAAAATAAGTTAATATACGTATAGAGTCTTGGTAGGCACTAAATAAGTGATTTTGTTAAAGATATGAGAGGCATGGTGCTGGCCCTCAAGGAACTCAAAATAGAGGATAGACAATAAAGTCAATAAAACTTTACAATAAACATTTATCTGGCATTCCAAGAATTATTTCTTGCTTTGGGCATACGCATATAAGTGTACATCTTCTGACCTACTAAAATTCATAAGAGTATAATGTTGTAGCTAATGCTAAACATGTTTACATCTAGGTAAGGCTCCTTCCTTGAATTAGTAACGAGATGTTGCCAGTGGCAATGATGCTTCTTGGTTAAATCTGTCTCTATTCAATTGTTTTAAGGTTTTTATGTAACATCTGCTACTTTAACAACATTCCAAAACCTTCAGATTTTGGAATCACCCACTCTAGATTGCTTCTGACCATTTAGGAGGAAATATATCTATTTTTTAAATTATTTTTGGCCGTAGAACAAAGAAGCACAGATTTTATTTGGTATACTTATCATCCAGTTGTTTATTTTGAGATGAAGGATAGAACCGAGAGAGAATCAAGGCTTGCATTATGGAAACACTAGGAAAGGGGTCTTGAAGGAACATTATATTAAGCTCATCCAACCATGTTATATTACAGACGAGAAAACTGATAGCCACAGATGAAAAAGGGCTTATTGTATCCACGGCAAGCTGCTTAAAAGGAACAGAGCCTGCAGTAGAACACACCATCTCTGCTTCCTAGAACAACGTGCTCTCCAGCGCACTAGTCTGTACATTCAGACATACATACACTAAAATGTGCATGCGCACATACATATAGTGGTCATGATTACTTTAAATGTAGGCAGTGAGTTACTTCCTAACAAAATGCTTTCACAAACATAATCACATGGGACTCTCTCAAGAATCCTGAGAAGTAGGCATTCTTTCCCCATTCTACAGATAAGGAAACTGAGACATAGAAACTGAAATCACTGCGAAAGGTTGTCAGACAACATGGCAGAGCTGGACTTGCAAGAGGCTATCCTCTGTTAAAGGAATGGAGCTGTAAGCACTCTGCAGCATGCAACGATGATTTCCAAAATTCTCAAGTTTCACTTTTTATATACAAATGTATCATCGTGCTGCCTAACTTTCTATCACTATGACTCAGATAAGGCAGTTACTAATGGAACTCTTAGAGATATATGCTGGGGTATGACAGAGAAGACAGGATCTGTTTACTTCACAAATTTTCAGAAATATTGGGTGAGGAGGCAGGTAAGTATTTCAGGGGCAAAAGTTCATAGTTTTAAAATATATATTCAAAATATGTGAAAAAATATGCAATGCCCAAGAAATGCTTTCATGATATAATATACAAAATATCTTCTTAACAAAGAGTCAGAGAAGGATACAGTGATTTTGAAACAAGAACATGGTCCCTTTGGGAAATCATACCAGAATACTTGAAGGAGGAGATCTGATTTTTTTTAAATTGGGGGGATAGATTAAGACAGTTGAAGTATTAATCAAGATTTTTTGTGGCTTCAAAAATGGAAAATTTTTTAAATGCCAAAGAACCAACATTTCATCTTTTCCCCCCAGGGAAACTCATATTGATGTTGGCAGTTTACAGACGGGGTATAAACATGCGGAGTTATACACACCTCCAGGGGGCGCCATGCACATCATAGTCTGGGTGAATGGGGCTTCCAGGAGTGGTACAGTACACAGCTGGCACTGTGTGGGTGGCATCCCCAGGCATTTCAGAGGACTCTTCATCACACAGATTGAGAATATAGAAAAGAAAGAAGGATGAAGTTTGTAGAGACATGAGTTTTCAATATGTGAGGCTTAGTTTCTTTCAGCTTTAAAATGAGGATATTAAACTTATCTCTCCAGGCTCCTCCAGGTTGTTCTACAAAAATTATGGTTTTAAAGAACAGCAAAATGCTTCCAATGGGCTTCTCCTACAGCTCCCTTCAGAGGATCACCCTCAGTCTTAGGGTGCCACTTTTCCACTTTGTATGGAGAGCTGGAGGCGCCATACCATCCAGGGAAGACCTTCGCCCCACGACTGACCCTTGCAGGAATGTGAAAGCCCAGTTCTCTTGCCCCAAGGCCAGCCAACTGTGAGGTGTAAGTTGGACTCCAGAGTTCCTGCAGAATCAGCTTGAGGCTAGGGCTTTGCCTGAAGTCCCACTTGCTGGACTCTTCCCTTCCCTGTCGTGTTCCCCTAGCCCTTACCAGTTTCTCCTGGGAGTTTCCTTAATAAAACACTTGTATAAGAGACCGTGTCTCAGAAGCTGCTTCTGGAGAACTGGATTGGACACAAACATCCACTAGGAGAGACATGTTTAGAATGGACTTGGGGTGACATGATAACTATGGAGTGATCTCACTAGCTAAGAATCCAGTGTTGGACATTGCTGGACAAACCAAAGGCAGTTTCAAAATAAAGGCCATTCTCTCACAAAATCTAGACGTTTCCACAAAATTCAGTTCACTATTTTAATAACTGACTTAGGGATTTCTATACAAAGTTACAGGCTAGGAAGAAAAGTTAATTGCTTGTGCAATCCAGATGTCACCAGGAGGCCCGCTGCACAGGGAAATTAGGTTAAACTTGGCTCCAACCCCAATTCCAAGGCCTGTGGAAGTGAAGGCCTGCCCCCGTCTCTGCATGCGTCAGGCTCCACTTCCACTCGCTTCTCTACTTTTCCTTCCGCCCTCATCATCAGCCTCTTCCTGCTGACAATTTCAACACTCTCAGTGGTTTTTGAACTATTGGAGAAGAAGGAGTCATAAACTTTGTGGAATACCTCAGAAATAAAGACACCCATTGCGAAGATCCTGCAGACTAAAAAACATCATTTTATTCTACATATAGCTTTGTTTTATTTACGAATATGTTTAAGTTGCAAGTTATTAAGTAGAAGGACATTTTTATGTAAAGATAGAAGATTCTAAGACCACATGCACGAGTGCATATTACAGATCATATATATGCATATATATGTATATACAGACATATATGAAGGAAATGTTCCTAAATGTAAAGGTGGCTCTGAGTTTTGGGGCGATGGGTGTCTTCAAGTGTTTTCCTTTTTATTGAGGTATAATGTACACACAGTCAAGTGTGTAAAGTGTATCACTTAATTCACTTTTTATACGTGTTCCCTAAGTCACCGTCATCCAGATCAAGATATAAAACATGTGGAACAACCCAGAAGATTCCATCGTGTCTCTTCTCCCTCAATACTGCCCCCTCCACCTCTCCACACCCCTGCTGAGGTAGCTTCTCTTCTGCCTCTTATCCTACAGGTGGTTTCTTACCTCTATATACTTTGGTTCACACATATTTTCAAATTTTCTACAGTGAAGATGGATTGTTTTTATAATTACTGAGTAAAGCAAAGTAGACTAAAGGATCACTTTATCTAACAGTCTGTCTCATATTAATGAGGAAAGTGATTTTCAGAAAGTCCAAAGCACAGGCTACTAGCAAGGAGGAACGTAGGACAGTAGGATATATTTGCCACGGAGGCAAAGACAGCAGAAGGGGATTCATAGATAGAGGGGTCCCTGTGTGGAATGGAGGCCTGAATCTCAGCTCCAGGACTTTCAACTGTGAAGAGGGGTCTCGGGGCCACAGCCGATGGTTTTGCTGCTCTTACAGTCCTTTCGCTTTCTAAGCAGTAAAATGGGATTACAGGTTTCGTCAAGAATCTGATTCTCGCTGATCTCTTTCAGGCCCACATATTTCAAGCCCATCATTATTCAATTGAGGAGTTTGATGTTCCTGAGGAGAGGGAAATTATTGCCTCCGAAGAGCTTTGCTGGCAGAAAGGAAAATATCACTGCGATGGTGGTGTACTAATTATTTTCAAGTCTGTGCGGGACTCTAAAGCAGGAAGACGGAGAGAACGTTTATTACATCTCTCAAGCCCTTCATTTGGGAAGGGGGGGCTGGTGATGGGGAGGTAACAAGCTTACCAGGACTGAAGAGAAATTGTTATTCTTCAAAGCGCCTTCTCACAAAGGTTTCAAAATTGTAGAGAATCTCTTAGATTCTGAGGTAAGACTTAAAAAGAACAACATTTTGCTGGCCTGCTAACATCTTCAAACTCTTCTGACAATTCTTCTTTTCTGAAGAAGAAGATTAGCCCTGGGCTAACATCCACCACCAATCCTCCTCTTTTTGCCGAGGAAGATTGGCCCTGAGCTAACATCCGTGCCCGCCTTCTTCTACTTTATATGTGGGACATCTGCCATAGCATGGCTTGATAATCTGTGTGTAGGTCCACGCCTGGGATCCAAACTTGCTAACCCCAGGCACCAAAGGGGAGCACAAAAACTTAACCCCTTTGCCACCAGGCTGGCCCCTTGACGAGTCTTAAATAGGAGTTTTTGTGCTGATTCCTGGCTGCATTAAGATTGTTCACTTGTCCACAAATTTTAGAAGCAGAAGAGGAAAATTGCGGTTTTTGGTATAATAAAACAGTAAACTATTTACTCAGCTCCACATTAGCACCTTGGCCTTGGAAATTACATATCCTAGCTTCAAATTTAGCCGTACCCTTTTTAATATGCTGTGAAACAATATTTAATAGTGAGAATAAGCAAGAGATTTGGATTCAAGCAGAACCCAGTTCAAACCACACAGAAAATTCTTTTGAACAAATCATGTTTAGTCAATGCTTAAGCCTCACAGGTTTTTTTTTTCACCTGTAAATTAGGAATAATATCATTTTCTTACAAGATTTCTTTTGGGATTAAATTTTAAAAACAAAAGAAGCTAATGTATCAAATGGACACTCTAGAAATGTTGCCTTCATCTCTCTCTAACTTAATGAGATATCCTAAGGAAAGAATATCAAGGAAAGTAGGAGAGTGATGAAGTTAGGGACACACATTATGGAATCAGGCACAAGTACATTCAAATCATGGATCTTCCACATCTTTGCTGTTCAACCCTAGATGAGTTACTTAACATCGGTGATCCATGGTATCCTCATTTTAAAAATTGGGATTAATTACTCACTCATTGATTGTTATAAGAAGGAAAAGGTATAAGTATCTGTCAAGTTTCTATCACAATGCCTCACACTTAGAAAACAACCAATAAAAGGGAGTTTTTATCGTTTAGATTAGACCTTAGCTGCTACCATATTATCCACAAAAGTTGAGAGGTGGTACTCATATTTTCATGTTACATTAAATGAAACCTCTTATATAGAAATGTGATGATTTCTCTAAATCTGAGAATATTGGTTAGGGCTGGTGTAGTGTTCAAAATCTCTGCCCAATGATTACCCTGTTGACTCCTTAGACTTACATTTTTCTTAATTTCAGTGTTGTCTTTTTAAGAACCTATTATTGGGATAAGGACATGGAATTCTTAAGATTATCTAGACTAAATAATAGATATTTCTATATAGAACCAAACTCCTTAGAATTATTTCTAAATTTGTAAGTCTATAATTGGTTCAGTCTCTAGGAGAGGAAACCCTTACATTGCCAAATGATAGAGGGCAGTTAAAGATCCAGCAATGAAGACAATGGTGACAATGTCCACTTCCAACATCATGGCAAATGCTGTGGCCTTTACTTTCTTGAAATGTCTTTATTAAAAAGAGGATTCATTCATATATCCATTTTTACTCATTAGAGTCAGTTTGTCTTTTGGTGAACCACGTAATGCATTACTTTCTACAATTGATAAAAGCATCTTATTCTCTCCTCCGGCACAAATCAATTCATGATTTGAGAGAATGAATATTTCAATAATATCTCTACCCTTACAATTTTGTTTTCTTTTCTTCTTTGTTTTGAATAGACTTTATTTTTTAGAGCAGCTTTAGGGGCACAGCAACATTGAGCGGAAAGTATAGAGATTTCCCATATAGCCCTTGTTCCCCCACACACAGCCTCCCCCATTATCGACATCCTACTCCACAGTGGTACATTTGTTACAATCTATAAACTTACATTGACAGTCGTTATTACCAAGAGTCCATAGTTTACATTAGAATTCACTCTTGATGTTATATATTCTATAGGTTTTGACAAATGTGTAATGACATGTATCCATTATTGCAGTATCATACAGGATAGTTTCACCACTCTAAAAATCTTCTTTGTTCTGCCTATTCATCCCTCCCTCCCCTCTAACCCTTGGCAACCACTCATCTTTTTACTGACACCATAGTTTACCTTTTACAGAATGTCATATAGTTGGAATCATACAGTAAGTAACCTTTTCAGATTGGCTTCTTCCAATTAGTAATATGTATTTCAGTTTCCTCCACGCCTTTCCATGGCTTGACAGCTCCTTTCTTTTTAGCGCTGAATAACATTCCATTGTCTGGATGTACAACAGTTTATTTATCAGCTTACCTGCTGAAGGACATCCCAATTGCTTCCAAGTTTTGGCAATTATGAATAAATCTTTTTTGTTTTTTCCTGAGGAAAATTCACCCTGAGCTAACATCTGTGCCAATCTTCCTCTGTTTTATATGTGGTCCCCTGCCACAGCAGGGTGTGTAGGTCCACACCGGGGAGCTAAACCTGGGCTGCCAAAGTGGAGTGTGCTGATCTTAATTGCTATGCCACTGGGCCAGCCCTGAATAAAGCTTTTATAAACATCCAGGTGCAGCTTTTTGTGTGGACCGAAGTTCTCAACTCATTTGGGCAAATACCAAGGAGTGAAATTACTGGAACTTATGATAAGGGTACTTTTCATTTTGTAAGAAACTGTCAAACTGTCTTCCAAGTGGCTGTACCATTCTGCGTGCTCACCGGCAGTTAATGAGAGTTCCCGTTGCTCCACATCCCTGCCAGCATTTGGTGTCGTCAATTCTTGTCTAGAACATGTTTTCATGTCAGTTGTTTACATTGGTTTTCCTTTTGATTTGCTTATTTAGTTTTCCATTCACTTCAGGAATATATTCTATTATGACATCGATGACACTTTCCCTTTCACTTTTTGGATTTTCTTCTTTAAGAACATCTATCTTTTTAGTGGACACTTTTGTCAATTATGACATCTATTTTCTACTATTATATTAATATATTATATTTTCCCCTCTGCATCCTATATTCCATATTTAGCTTTTCCTCCTTGTCAGCAATTTGGTTGCCAACCATGCTTAGTCATTTATGTGCTTGTTTGTTTAAAAATATTTTAATTTATTTGTAATTGTGAAGTTTTTGTCTTCAATTTATTTCTTTAACATTGAAATCTCCATTTTCATCTCATTTTGTTTATTCTTCCTCTGGATTTTTATTTTATCCCTGAGCCCTTGTTTCTTAAAGTCATGGTCTTATTTGGTTTATTTATACCTTGAAGCACTTCTGGGAGCTTTTTCTTTTTTCATGAAAGCTTATATTTTCTTCCAGAATAGATTCGTCATCTGTTTTTGCCATACTGGTGGTCTTTTCTTCATTATTTTACTGCACATGCTTGGAGAGATGCATTATACTGCTCCCTCTCTTTTTTCCTCTCTGTTTTATACTGGATGCACTTAGCTCAGCAGTGGTGTCCGGATTTAAAACAGAGTGGGTGAATTCTCATTGACTTCCTTCCCAGTCTGGTTGAGAACTGTTTTTCTTTTTATATAATTTAAAACTTAAAGGTATTTCTTACGTAGCCTGAGGGATAAAATAGAGTGGGAAGGATTCAGGTGCTAAAGCCTGCTCACACCAGCTCACGAGAGCAGGTTGTTAAATTTATAGCATTTTTGTGAGTCAGGTAAAAAAATATGGCCATTATTAAAGATCTAATTACATTAATTTACAAATATATTAGATTAAAAATAAAGGTTACACATCCTCAAAACTTATCTTTCTTGACGACTTATGCTATTTCACTATTGCCCATGCTATTAAGGCTATTTAGGCCAGTTTTTGTGCACTGGGTGACATCCCATTCATTGCTTGAAATTGGCCATGATGAGAGATTTTCATCATGGAAACTGACAGATGCTACAAATCAGGCCTTATCTTAGTGTTTTCTTGATGATCTAGATTCGATGAAGTGATGGAGAGAATGTTAATAATGCAGGGTAAACTTAAACATGTTGTGCTTTTTGCCATTACATTGTGATTAGGACAGATAATTGAGAAAATATGTTTTCAGAACCTGGAAACTACTATCCAATTCAGAAAGAAGTTATTCACTTTATTTCCAAATGGCAAACACCTTTGTGGTTCACTTTATTCTTATTTGATAAAATAAAGAGAAATGTCAATGAACATCCATGTTGGAACTACACTTGTTTGTCAACTGTAACTATAGTTGTCCATGGGTACAAGAGTTCAGCAAAAATACAAACATATATACTATAAGAATCAATGGAATGTATTGCATATTTTATTATTGCTTGTAAATAATATTTCTAAATTGATTATTTTAAATTTGTGTGTTATACATCCTTCACATCAGAAAAAATTTTATAAATACATATATATATGCATACATTTTTCCCCCCAGAGAGCTGGCTATTAAACATTTACTAGGATCCCACTGGTGGGAAGGATTGGATGGGGTTAGACGCCCCTTTAAGAGTGAACCTAAGTGCTGTTCTCCTGTCTCATGGCCAAGTTTATTCCCCTGTGTTGGATTGTACCCCAAAATATTTAACAACCTGAAAGACAGGCCCCCACTAATCAAAACAGAACCACTGCATATTAGCCATAATATCTTGCTCCCTTAAAAAAGTACTTTTAGGACTGAAATAATTTTTCCAATTTACCATGAGGCACTGGAACTTTCCATTCAGTTAGTGCGTCAGCCAGGTTATTCTTTTATCTCATTTTCAATCCTTTGTCCTCAGAAATCATACCACTTTCTCCCCTGGCACTGCTTCCCCTATGATATAAGCGTCTCTTCCCCCACTGCCTGCTCCTCTGAAGATCTTATCTTCTTTTTTATTACTATTATTATTTTTGCCTAAATCCGTACATATTGCTGGAGACAATTAGATTGGGAAGTTTCCTCCTTTTCTCTAAAGTTAAGAACTCCGAGGATTTTCCTTGGTTCTGCTGGGACTCAGAGGCGGTCAGGGTAGAGATTTGTGGAAGTTGTTACTTCTCCTTCTGGAAATGACTACAGTAACTGTCCAAGTTGGACATGTATTGTAAGAGTTTTGTGTGTTTGTGTGGGTGTGTCGGGGGCTGGGGGGCAGTGTTTCCTGTCCTCTCCCCTTACATTGCTTCTGTGGAAGGCAGGGTTTGGAACTGCTTGGATGCTTGTCAAGTCCGGGATATCGATTTTCTATCACCAGGTAACAAATCACTACAAACTTAGTGCCTCCAACCAACATACACCTTTGTTATCTTACAGCGTCCGGGGGTCAGGAGGCCGGGAGTGGCTGTGCTGGCTCCTCCTTTCACTGCTGGTGAGCTTGGAAAAGTTGTTCACTTTATGGGTAAATGGGCAGATTTAATTTCCTCGTGGTTGTACAACCGAGCTCCCCATTTTATTTCTAGCTCCCAGCCAGGGACCAGTCTTAGCAACTAGAGGCCACCCTCAGGTCCTTACCTTCTAAGCTCCACAGGCAGTTTACAACATGGCTGTTTGCTTTCCTTATGCCAGCAGGGCTCTCTTCTCTGACACTTCACTTTCTTCCACTTGATTAAATCAGGTCCATCCAGGATAATCTTCCTTTTGATTAATTCTAAGTCAACTGGTTAGTAACCTAATCACAAGTGTGATATTCCATCATACTTACAGGTTCTACTCACTCTGAGCCAAGGAGATTATATAAGGCATGCATGTACACGATAGGGCGGAATTTGGGGCGGCTTTTAGAATTCTACCTACCACACTCATGCTGACTAACTTTCAGTATTTTCAGTCTTTCTTACTGGCAACCGATGCTTTCTATATTTTTAGGATTGCTGCTAGTCTATTTTAGCTGTTTTTTTGTTGTTGTTTCTGTGCTTTTCCTCTTGGGTTATAAGAAAAGGATTTTGAGGTTTGGCTTTACTCTGCTATGTTAATCTTGAATCAATAACTGTTTCCATTTATTATTTGCTGTATTTTAATGTGCTAAATACTTTTTGAGTATAATGGGTAATATTTGTGCAATCCCTCCCGAGGCATATTTGGTAATCTCTTTTATTTCCTTCTCCTGCAGCTCTTTCCAAATTTATTCCTAAGTCATGAATACTATCATGCCGAGAAAAGGAAAGACGGTTAACTCTAGAAGAAAGAATTCCAAGGAGGGTATGATGTAGGGACAGTTCCCACCAGAGGGGAAAGGCAAGTGCGAGAAGAGGAAAGGGACTTGGCAGAATCAATACTGAAGTAAAGATAAAGCCTGAGACTCTCAGCATCCCAATGCTCCCTCCTGTGGGCTCCAGATGCACTGAGAGGGAAACCAAGGACAAGATGGGTGGTGGCTGAGAGTGAATGGTGAAGAGTGAGGTGACTGCTGAGTCCCTGACAATCGGTGCAATAAGAAAGAGCTGAATTGGTACCAAGACAGCAATGTGGGAACACCAAGTCTTTACTGTGATAAGAAGACGGCCCTTGAGTTAGAGCATCTATGAACACTTCAGAAATGGATGCAAGGAGGGCAAAGCCCAGTGCCTAGAGAACAGGCAACATGAGCTCCATTTCACCTATGGATCAACGGAAGCTGTGAAGAAAGAGAACATGGAGACAGGAGACTCCCTGAGGCTATGTGAGCTCCGCTTTGTGTCCAGATGCCATCTTTGGAAGAAGATGAGAGAGGGAAAGCTCTTTCAGAAAGAAATGCAAACCTCGTTTTACCCCCAAAGGAGACTGTTTACAATAGGAGAGACTTTATTAGTTGTAATTAGAAAGTTTGAAATAGTTTCTGCCATCAGTGGAAATGAGTGGCAAAAAGTTTCTATTTGTTATAGAAATAGAGAAGCGAAATTCCATGCACACTTCAGGTTGTATTGCACTAAATTTTGATCCTATGCTTCATGCATTATTTCATTTAACCATTCCATAAACTCTATTATTATTCCCATTTTAGAGCAGACCATACTGAGATTAAAGGAATCTAGATAACTTAGGCAACATCACAAAGCTAGTAAGTCATAGATGTGAAATTCTGTTTGACCCGAAAGCTGCCTATTTTAATCATCTAGTTTACAATAGAGGATATATATTATTTCTGTGACAATTTAAGTGACACCAATAGACTTCAAATAGAGTCAGCATATGAATTTGTCATTGGATATTCACAGAATATGTTAATTTTTAAAGTTTAAAGGAGAATGTTGAACCAACAGGTGGTTTTCTTTTTATCTCTGTCCTCATCAGGACTCAGTTATTGATCCTGCCTACAGACAAAAAGTCAGGCTCCCATGAAAGTGTTTTCTTCAGAATCCTTCTAACCCCTCAGAATGGTATCACATGCCTGTTTGTAATTCTAGTGTTTGATTCCAACAGTACTCCTTATCTAGACCTACCACTGTGCAAGAATGCAAGTCTAAGGAGGCAGAGTTGGGTTAAATTCCGTCTACCCCCATTTATCAAGCTTTGGCATAGACAACATCCACCGTATGAGCCAGTGGTGGTCCTCACAGTATCTCTGTATTGGAAATGTCTGATTGCCCAAACTCCTCTAGACTCTAGGTCCTGAAGGACTGGAACTGTCTGGCCTCTGTTTAATCATTTCATCCTCTCCTGAAATTACCTCATTTCTAGGTGTTTTTCACACTCCGTTCTGTGTCACCCTTTTTGTTCTTTCTCTGAATGTTAGTTATTTTACCCATAGGCAAAGTGCTTGACTTACTAGGCTGAACCACGATAGGTGTATGCTAACTACTGTCTTTTAAATTTGGTAGGAGTGAATGAAAAAAAGACTTTGATATTTTTTGAACTGCATCCAAATACAAAATAGAAATCCAAAGTGTTCTTGGAAAATATATCTTTTCATGTCTTAAAACTTATCTCCCAACAGAATCTATTTGGGGAGGCGTCAATGTTCAACTCTGGCCTAGATATTTGCCTAAAATTTGGATCTTAAGCTTCAGTCTCAGCACTGGCCTTTGAGAGATTCATGCTGAAGATTCATGTGCAATTTCATACTTTTTCTGGTATCCTTATATGCGTGGTGGTCAGAATGAGGTGATGACATAGGTCACCATCATACCTAAACAGCATGACCAGCTCAGTAAAATGAGCAAGGTGTTTCATTCTGATTCATTGTTCACATAGGAATATTCATTTTCAAATACAAGTACACATTCTAGATGTACCTTGAAGTGAAAACTCTTCTTATGTGCTTTGCATATGATAAAACACTGGCAGTCATTTGAATAGAAATGTACATTTAGTATTCCAAGGATAAAATGCTATAAATATTGAGTGATTTTGGAAATTGTTAATGTAGTATACCAAATATTGTTAAGAGCTTTTAAATAATTAAAAGAAGGGAACGTGATTGGTGGAAAATACTAGGACTACAATAGAGGGTATTAGCTGGATAACTTAAGAAGAATCTTATATTCTTCTTGGATCAAACTATATTTATAAAAGTTAAATAATGCTACAAGGCATAAAAAGAAAGTTTCAATTACACCATACTTCTAATCCTTATGGGATTATTTGGTGTACTAGTATTTGCAACCTTAAATGGGATAACTTTTAAGAACTGCACTTAATTTTCACTTGGTTAATTATACTTAGGCCTTGAGTCTGTCAAGAAAAAGTTCTATTGAAGAATTGTTCCCATTTTGTAAGAATGAGTCAAAAGAAGAATGTCAACTTTCCTAACTTTTTATAGAATGGAAAAGCAGAACAATGTCATGCAGTTGTCATTGACAATGGAACAAACATGAAGGCTCTGAATGATGCAGGCATCACGAGGATTCAATTTTTTCACACTCTCAGCTGTGTGTCTGAAAAGTCATTACAGCCATGTGTAATATAACAGATTTGCTGCCTGTGAGCAGAAAGGTAGTAGACATTTCCCCTATTCTCTTTCAGCAGTAGAAAAGCTCCATGACATCCTAGAAATGTTGGAACTCCTTGTCTGTACTTTTACAAAATGTTCAAACAAGATGCAATAGTGAGTATGACACATTTAAAACAAAAAGAGCTTGAAATAAAGAAAGCCTTCATACTGAACTTTGCAAACAAGAAAGCCAAATTAACGACAGATGACTGCTTGAAGACAATATAGTTTATGAATTGGAATCTCCTGAAAAATAAAACTAATTCCTCTTTCTTGAGAGTGAAAGCATTTCTTATGTGTATCATTTAAGAATACAGAATAATCACTCCGTTATTCTGTTACAGGAAAGGTGCACAGATTGAAGACAACTTCAGGGAGAATCAGTGTAGTTAGTCCCAAGCAATGTGCCGAGCTGTATGCCATTATCTCCATGAAATTACAGCAGCTTCCCAGCGAGGCTTCATTCCTCTGTTCCCACAAAACCACCCCTGATGATCATGTGTGTATTGACCTGTCTAATTAGTTATTTAGCATAGGAACAAATGTATTCCTGACTGAGTATTTGTATGATTGAGTGACAAGATCCACTAATTATGTTAACTGATTAGGAAGGGATACCAGGAAGTTTTAAAGTAGACAACAGGGCTATTCGCATAAGCAAGTTACTACCATAAAAAATGTTTCCATAAGTGTTCAGAAATGCCACGTCTATTTCTTCACTGACACTTGCTTCAGAGAAGCTTTGCAAGAAAGCGACAGAGACCCCTAAGAAAAGTCAGTTACCTGAAGTTCTCCTTTTGAGTCAAATGAAAAGGAATTCTTCATCTTGAAAAAAAAAAGCCTGAGTTCTTGCAAATTTCAATTGGTTGCAATTGAACCCTTCCCTTTCAAAATAAGCAAGAATATAAAAGCAAGAAGAATGTCCATAGTAATATATGGTGAAATGTGTCAGATTTTGAATTATTAGACATTTGGCTTTGAAATCTTCTCTCTACCACTTCACAGCTGTGTGACCTTAAACCTTTCCAAACCTCAGTTTTCTCTTCTATAAAATGGGAATAGTAATAGAATCTACTGTGAAAGATTATTATGAGGATTAAACAAACTAATCTTTTAAAATATTTGCCATTTAGCTATCATTGCATGACAAACACCCCAATACTCATGAATTAAACTAAAAACCAGTTCTTATCTCTTCTGGGTCTATGGGTCATCTTGACATTGCTGCTGCCTGTCTCAGGTTTGGTTGACGTCACTTGGTTCATTCACATATCTACAGTCAGCTGGAGGTGACCGGTCTAGAATGGTCTCGCTCACAGGCCTGGAAATGTACCAGATGCTGGCTGGCTATTAAGGTGATTCAGGTAACCAGGCCACATATTTCTCATCTTCCAGGTGTTAGGCCCAGGCCTGTTTTCATAGCAGAGGCAGAGATCCAAGAGATAACGGGAATATAGTCAAGGTTTCTTGGAGCCTAGGCTTGGAGGTGGTACATCCTTACTCACACCATATCCTATTGGCCAAAGCAAATCATATAACCAAACCCAACACCAATGGAGCAGGAAATACATTCTGCCTCTGTGACAGGAACTGCGAAGTCACATGGCAAAGGTCATGGAAACCATGGAAACCTGGAGGTGTGAACAATTGTGACTATTTATACAACCTACTACAATGCACAGCACAATGGTTGGCACATGGTAAGCATTCAATAAGAGATGACATATTGTTATTGTGAAGTGGGTTGGAGGGGGTAGGGGGAGAGAGGGTAGTCTGGGTGAGGGGGATGCTGGCTTAGGAATGAGGGTGCAGTTGAAGAGCCATAACGGTGCTCTGGTCCACCAGCTACCTCTATATCTCTACCTGATCAAGGTAACCAAATAGGATGTTTGTATCATTCTTTTCAATGACAAGGCACTGTTCAAATATCAAGAAATCCTCAAATTCTTACTCTGTAGCTGAGTAGAAAATGAATAATCCCATATTCTCTGAGGAATCTTCTTTGTTACCATGGCATAGTGATTCATCCAACCAAGGTCACTGGTAAATTGAAATCTGAGCCAGGACTTTGAAGGAGTTACTATCACACGGCTAAGTGTTTTGACAAGGTGGGATGAGCCAGGTTAATAGAAAAAGCCACTTATAAAGGAGATATTTTTTATCCACACACTTTGCTGGAAACCTTAACGTGAAGATTGATGGCAAGTTGGAAAAATTGCAGGGAAAAAGAGAAAGACATTACTGAATCTAGGGATATGATTTGGTTTTAAAACACCTCATGGGCTAACAATGGGAGCTACTGAAAGGGCCAGAGGGCACTGGAGTGGAATTTAGCAAATGGAAGAGTTATTTCAGGAAGAAGGAAACAGGGTCCAAAGTTTGGGCTAGGAAAATTCATTACAAACATGTCACTCATTATAAATAAAGAGAAACCTTGCAATCCTCTACCAGCCAAGCCCAAAGCAGGCTTATCTCTCACCTCTGTTCACACGCACATAAGGTACATGCCCAGATTTTTTTTTTATGCCAAACAGACCTCCTCTTTTCATCATATCCCCTGAAGACTTATTTTATAGACCTTTATTTACTGCCCACAATTATATTGTATTTAAGGAGGCAGAGAAGAATCCAAGTTTTGAACGATGTACAACTGCCCCTCCTATAAGCTCCTCACCTCCATCTGAAAGGAGCCTCAGAAAACTAGATGAAGCCAGAAAGACCTCTACCCTTCCCACTTCTCTACCATTCACAGCCTCAGGAGACCACCAGAAACAATACAAATGTGCCGTCTGTACCAGTTTCCTTCAAGCAGCGTAAGATTCCCAGGACCCCCAGGCCAACTGTCAGGTTCAGGCCTAAATGCTAAAGGGCTCTGTGGGTAGGGAAGCATCTCAGCTCCCGGCCTCCAGCATTTTCTACCACCTTCCATGCCTCACTGTTTCCAAAGCACTTATCACCAACTGTCATACATAGTTTACTAAGTTTTATTTACTGAACTTTGTGTTTAATGTGTTTATTTTCTCTCCCTGTGAGAATATAAGCTCAATGAAGATTGGGATGTCCATTTTGGTTTTTGCTATATTCCTAGTGGCTCATAGGAGGCACTCAATACATATTTCTTGAACCAGCAAATATCAGTGTGCCCCTGTGTATATTTAGAGTCTGGGCGAAAAACACCTATGAGGCACACCGTAATATTAATATGGACATATTATACAACTATGAATGCTGGAAGATAGATAATGGGTATTGGAGTCAGAAGTGGGTTCCAATCCTGATAATAAAATGTGAGTGAAAATGATTTGTGTCACTCCTAGGTGAAGCACATTATAGATAGTAGGAGATGCTGCCATAGTCTTTCCAATTTATGGTGGTCAAAATGGATCCCCTGGCAGCTTGGGTCTCTGAGTGACTACAGAAGGCAGAGACCACTGCTGACCCACACTGAACATGTAACATGAACAAGAAATAAACAAATGTTGTGTTAAGTCATTGGGATGTGGGAGTTGTTTGTTACTGAAGCATAACCTAGCCTACTCTGACTGACTCATACACTGTGTGGCTTAGGAAGTTACTATGAAGATAACAATGCTATATGATAGAAATAATGAGGCTTCCTGCACAAAACTGTAATCAAATTAAATAATGTGTATAAAGCACTTAGTGTGACCCTTTAGTTCGTAGTATGTTTTCAATAAAATTTGAAATGGTAACAATTACATACAACAGAGATCAAATATCTGCCACCGAGTTTTTCAGACATCAGAGGTAAGGTGTGTCTTGCTGTGTCTACCAGAAATCTTGCGATAGTATTAAGCACATGGCAAGCATTCAGTAATTACTTGTTGCTTACTTATTTGTGTGCTACATTCTTTTTTTCACTGAAGTCAGGGGTTAGTAATTTTTTTTTCTATCAAGGGCCAGGAATTAAATATTGTTGACTTTGTGGCCTAACTGCTGTTGTGGTGTGAAAGTGGTCATAGACATTATGTAAACAAGGAGCATGACTATGTTTCAATAAAACTTTATTAAAAACATAAGCAGCTACTGGATTTGGTCCTCAGGTTGTAGTTTACTGACCCCTGATTTAAGTTATTCAATTGCCTTCATCTTACCAGAGAACATGTACGTTTAAGACATTTCCAGAGATATTTTCTTCAACTTTCCTGCATATTTCTTTATTCAACAACTTTATAGGCCATCTGCTATGCCCTACCTCTGTGTAACATTCTGACCTTATGAGACAAGTAATCAACAGTCTAGCCCTCTGGGATCTCAGTGCAGGGGGAGAATAGAGATGGAAACACCAATAGCAATACAATTTGGTGTGACAAGCTCTATAAAAAAATGCTCTTTCTCAAGACACAGAAACACGGGTATTGTCCTGGAGAGTTTGTGCTACTCTTCAAAGCTCTTGGCAAAACTGACACACATCAGGCTGCTGGTCTCACAAGGATATTCCCTCTGGCAGGAATTCTGGAAGCTATCATTTCTGTCTTAGGTAGAAACTGAGATTTTTTTTTTCTTTTAATTACTTTTAATTTCTTACCTTAGAAAAACAGGAAGTAAAAAGAATCAAGAAATATTTCCAAACAGAATTCCTTTCAATACTTAGAGGCTACATTTAAGTGACAAAACCTAGGGATGGAAGTATCTCTCAGAAATTATGGCTGTGATATGAGATTTAAGCAGACCAATGTCAGCCCTGAGTGATCCATGCAGCTATCACACTATTACCTTATTAGAGATTTTAACCTAAGCAATTTATAAACATGAAAGGCTTTTTATAGTACTCCCTCCTTTATTTCCCATTTGTAGAAACAATAGCAAGCACTTCAAAAGGGTGAAGAAAATGCATACTGTTCTTCATTCTTAGAGAGGTCCTAGGAAGATGTGGAATCAGCTGAGAAGGGAACAAGAACTGGAATCCTGCCAGCCCCTGGCATTGCTTCTTGATGACCCTACCAGATGTCGGAACGAACCTCAGCAGAAGGGCCAGGTGTTCTTTTAAATTTGAAATTACAAGCAGAAAATAAGACAGTTCTTCATCTTCTTTGAAGGCAAGGGAATTGAGAAGGAAGGCGTTTAGAGGACAAAGAAGTAGAGGTCATGGACAGACCTGACTCGGATTGAAACTTTTCAGCCAAATCCCCATTAGGAAGCCATTTCCTTTCCTACTCAGAGATAGTAATGGCCCCACAGTCTCAACCTCTGCCCTCTTTTCCTGACTGCAGAGAAGTCCTCAGCAGATCAAAGTGGACAAGCACTCCAAAGAGACAGCTTCGCCTCCCTGAGTAGAGGATGTTTGCACCTCACTGAGGGACTGTTTCTCTTGGGCTTTCTCTAGAGGCATGACAGCATCTTAAAAAACTGTCTGGACTTAAAAAGGCAAAAAGGCAACCTTCAGATTTGTGTTAAGGGAGGAAGAAGACAAGTTAACCAAAATTATAGCCACTAGACATGCAGTCAGTGGGCCAGCGTGCTCTCCATAAGCCAACAGACGTCAAGAACAAGATGTGATGGTGTCCACTGGCTGGATTAGAAACAGAGTCAGGGCAAAAGGATTTTCCAAAGACAAGTTTGAATGGGTCCACTCTCCTTCCAACAGATTGCTCTGTCTGTTAAACAAATTCTTCAGAGGATCAAGTGTTCTAAGTTTTCTATTATTTTAATGGGCCTTAGGCAGACAAATTCTTTTGGCCCCAGTGAATGTTCTATAGCTGAAATCCTGCAGGGATTGGCAAAAAGTCTGTAACACACACCTCCTGGAAGTGGCACTTCATCATCCACCTGCCTATAACAGTGATTCTGCTTGTGAGTAGAGAATTTCTGTAACCTTATTGCTTTCACCTTCAAGAAGAGATGAGCAGCAGGGAGCTGTACAGAAAGGCTGCCTAGTGACTTAGACCACAGACCTCAGGATGAAGTCACCAAAGAAGTTTGGATTAGTCTTGGCCGTGGATTCCTCTTTGTCCAAATCAGCACAGTGACCTTAACCACCCTCATCCTACCCACAGGCTGGACCTCAAACACTACACAAAAAAACCTTCTTCCCACGTGTCCCGTGGGCTGCCTCCAGCCCCCACCTGCCATTTCTTACTTGTCCTGTGCTGTCAGCCCTGGCTTTTGTCATAATTCTTGCTCTCTGTCCGTATGTTTAGACCTGACCTTTTGGAATCTCTCTTGCTTTCACTGTCCATCAACAGGGTTGTAAAAATTAGTTCCCCTTTCTCCACGCATGGTAGTTGGCTCTTTCTACTTGCTTGGCCAGATTGTGATACTGGCGGGAAAAACAGCCCAGCAAGTACAGAGATTCCCACTTGCTCTGCATAAGAGGTGGGGGGTCTATTTGCCACCTTGACAGTTCTGGAGAGTCTAAGGACTGAGTTTGTTGGGTTTGGGTGATTACGATTACAATAGCACAGAGCGGAGGGTGGGTCCTGAGGCCCAGGAGAAGAGGGTAGACTCCTATCCCAGGGGGTTCAATGCTTACATGGCTGAGAAAGCCATTTCAGTCAGAGACTCGAGAAAAATGAAAGAAAGCAGAGCCACAGGGAGATCGAGCAGAAATACCCAGCGCAGGCACACCCCCTAGGAGTATCCACACCTTTACCGGCAAGAGAAACATGGGGCAGTGGTACACAGGATTCCGCTGGGTTAAGAGTTGGAAAGTTTAATTTATGTCTACAGAGACAAAGAGCCAGGACAAACCCAGACTGCTCAAATTAGAGCCTGTTTCTATTTTCAGACATAAAATTAGCTGATTTGTCATTTATTTGCTTTTCTCCCAGCCATGTGATGGCCAATTATCACCCATTTTGCATGACTGGGTACTAATTTGAACATAGAGTTACAGAGGCCCAGGGAAAGGAGCTAATAGTATTCTAATTATCTGAGCCAACTTGATACCACGGTCCTGCCAACACCTGGATTTTAGACTTATAACCTCCAGAATGGTGAAAGGATAAATTTCTGTTGTTTTAAGTACTCAGTAATTTGTTACAACAGTCACAGGAAACTAATACACCATTTTAAGGGTCAGGACAAAGAATCTGGAAATAGAAACCAAAAGAATAGGTAATACAAATGGTAAACAAATCTCAATGGCCATTTATAATCCAAGAGGTTAGGTTAAAAAATTGTTAGGCACACCTAGAAAGAGGATGCTGGGGTGAGCCTGATTCTGGACAGAATGTGAAAGACCAGAGAAGGGGACATCTTCTATGTCCTGACAATGCAGGAGTGAGTGAATCTGAACCTTTCAGCATGTGAGAAATGAAAAAGGGAGCTGACTGTGGAAAGAGTTAGGATTCAGCAACTTACAGATGTGTCCTGATTGATGCCTTGAGACCCTTAGAAAAAGGGCTATGAAAACTGAGGGTTTATTACCCCATGGATGACTAAAACATTCCACTTGCAATGCCAAGCAGACTGATTACACAGAAAGAGTAAGGATGGTTGATAGAACTCTGAATATTCTGAAAAAATGATTTACCAGACCCATAAACATTTCTCCTAGTTACTACTTTTCTGGATGAGAAGAATCTCTTCAAAAAAAAATGGAGCTTCCCTCAGCTAGTGAAGGATGTGCCATGACTGGATAGCAAAGGGCAAGCGTCAACAGAGTGAGCACAGGACAAAGGGAAGTTGCACAAACACGGCCGGTGCAGGAGAGCTCTGATTCTAAGGATTTGCTAAACATTTGAAACATCCAGCTCTCTGTTAAAATATTTATTACCATCCCTGGTTGCTCTGAGGTCTTTAATAGGCCTGAATAAATCTGTGAGTACTGAAAATTTGTCAGCAAAGGTACTAGATGGTGGATAGCAAAAACTCAAGTTGTAGAGGTAAATCCATTTACTTTTTTGCAATCTCTTCCTAGCATCACCAGTTTAAATGAGTTTGCCTCTCCATTTAATTAATCAGGGGATCCCTTTTTAATTACATGATAAAATATGTTGCTAAGATGATCCTTCTGTCCACTGAGCAAAGTGCTGGAGAAAGTTTCCATTGCAACCTTTCTTCTTAATTCTTCATGTGTGTTTCATATCTTTAATTGCTTCAGATGGCAACTTGAAATTAAGATTACAGGTAGCATATTTGGATTTGTGAACCTTCTTACACCAATGAACACAAAATTAACCCTGCAAACAAGCAACATATATAATGCAGTGTGTCTCAGACATCATTCACTCATGTACCGCTTTCACAATTGTTGTCATATCTGAGTAGCATCTATATAACTTATTGCTTATTTTTTCTTTGAATCAACTTTTTTTTGCTTGAAACCATTTATCTAAGAAGGAAACTATATATTAGCAGCATAAATGGAAAGCCAGTGTCCTGGGCCACTAGCATATAGCAACTATAAACATAAATGCATAATTATTGAAATAAAAGTCTTAATCTGTAAAAAATCTCAAATCATTTGACATATTCCCAGTGGTAGAAGGGACATAATTTTCGAAACAGTGATCAGTTGTAAGTATCCCTAGATTAAAAGCAAAAGGGTTTCTTGCTAGTTACCTGAATGACAGGGGAGTGCCTTCCTACCTCTGGGCCACAGTTTCATCTAAAAAATGAAGGGACTGGGTTAGAATCGGTTATACCCGTTCATCTCTCTCCATTTCGCCTAGTGTCCACGGCAAGAAGGGCCGATTCACCAGAACAGTCTTTCCTGGATGAGAAACAAGGACACTTCTCCATGGTTCTCTCATGGCTCCCTCTCAACTTTGTCCTTTCATTCAATACTCTTCCCTGGGTAAGATTTTGCTCAACTTGCAGGAAAGATATTCTTCTTCAACTCCATATTGTCTTTCAGCTACTGTCCTGTTTCTCCTTTCCCATCACAAGCAAACTGAAGGAAGAGTTTTCTTGTCCGCACTGCGCTGCACTGCCACTGGTATCCTTCCTTCTTTAAACTATTCCAGTCCTGCTTCATCTCTCACCATTACATCTAAGCAGCACTGGCTTAGTTCACCAAGAACCTCCTTTTCTTAAAAATAATGAATATCTCTTAGTACTTACCTTACTTGACCTCTCAGCAGCATTTGAAATATGAACTCATCTGTCTTCTTGACATACTCTTTGCCCTTTGCTTGGAAGGCATTGTGGTTTTTGCTTATATCTCTCTAGCAGTGTGTGCTGGACATTTCCTGCTTGCCCCCAGACTCATTTTCCATCCATTTTCATCCTGATTTTGCTCTAGGAGTCTGACTTGTATGGGTTGTGATCTAATCCCTTCCTTTTTGTAGATGAAAGTATGGCCCAGAGGTGGGAAGTCCTTTGCCTGTCATTCAGGTAACTAGTGAGAAGCCTTTTTTCTTGAGTCGAGGGATACTTACAATTGGTCACTATTTCCAAAATTATGTCACTCCCACGGCATCAGTGTGTTTCCTTGCCAAGTGGCTTCCCACCGGTTTGTCCACTGTAAGGCATCTGCTCTCTTTCTCCAGGGTGTCAGTTGACAGTGGCTGTATTCTCTAACAAAGACTATAGCTCTTGTCCATCAGCGTTCTCCTGAAGCTCTAGTTACAGCCTTAGCTCTCTCCATGTTTTGATAAGCCCTCCCTTCCCTTGTCCTTTCAGCCCTAGGGGTGGTATAATTTCTCCCACTCTTATTATCATTATCCGTTTTTGTTTTCACTAAATTCTTCCTTTCATTAATCTCTCTAATTACTCCATTTGATTGCATCATCCATTTCCTCCTAAAAATATGATCATCTCTTCTCCGGTTAGATTCATGAACTTTGTAAATGAGAAGCTTTGAAATTCTTCCTTTCGTTATTCATAGAATTTTGAAGTGATGCATGCTTCATTTTGAAACTTGAAATGTGTTATTAAACTTACTCTCTGCTATTGTTTTAATCAATACAATCAAGTGTGTGTTTCCAATACATACAAACGCAAATCAATAATTTTGTCAAATTTAGGGTGGAATTCTTATTTTTAGAACAGCATATTGTGGTAGGCTAACAGATGTCTCCCTATCAGGTTCAAATCCTGGAAATCTGTAAATGTTACCTTGTGTGGAAAAAGGGTCTTTGCAGCTGGGATTGAGTTAAGCATCTTGAGATGAGGAGAGTATGCTGGATTATCCTGGACTCTAAATGTAATCACAAGTGTCCATGTAAGAGAGAGGGAGAAGGAAATTGTTACTACAGACAGAAAAGGAATAGACAATGTGACCTTGGAGACAGAGTTGTGGCCACAAGCCAAGGAAGGCTGGCAGCCACCAGAAACTGGAAGAGGCAAGAAATGAATTCCCCTCTAGAACTTCAGGAGGGAGTCCAGCCCTGTGCATACCTAGTATTTGGCCCAGTGATACTGATTTTGGACTTCTGGCCTCAGAAACTGTGAGAGAATAAATTTATGTTGCTTTAAGCCAGTAAGTTTGTGATAACTTGTTACAGTAACCATAGGAAACTAATACCTGTGCTATTTCTGTAACTATGACACAAATAAGGCTAGTCCAACTTTCTGTATCTGCACAAAGCATATTTGAGTGTTTTATACATTCAAGTGTCTTTTCCTCACTATAAAACACGAGTGTCAGTCTGCCTCAATTGGGGGTAAAGTGTGCCCATGAAGTAGAAGAAAATAAACATTGATTCTTGTGTAAGAAGAGATATTTTATTTCTAAAAAAAAAAAAACCTGATTATAAATAAAATGTATGGAAGATTATATTGGTAATATAAAATAAAGATGAAAACAAAAATAAGACATAATCTCATCTCCCAGAGATAATCTCCATTTTTTGGAATGACATATACCCTTTCAAACTTCTTTCTCTGGCTCCACACACACCCACATACACATATGCATGCATACCTACTCACATGCATATACTCACACTAAATTATGAAAATTAGATCATTGTATATATTTTATTCTTGTTTTTCCTACTTAATATTTTATGGAGTTCTTTTCTAGTTAGTAAATATGTATATAGCATCATTTTTAGTGGCTGTATACTATTCTCTTACATTGTTATATCCTAATTTTTTCAAATAATAACCATTTTCCTTGACATGTAGTTTCCAGATGCTTATTTTCATAAGCATCTTACACATATCTGAACTTATCTAAATATTTTTTCTGGTATAAATTACTAGAAGTAAAATTGCTGAGCCAAATATACAACATTTGTAATACTGATACACATTGACACCTTGGCATTTCAAAATTTGTACCACTTTATACTCCAAACAATATAGCCTTGCCAATAGAGATTTAAGAGTTAAGATTCTTTGGTTGCAAGCAACAGTAAAGAATGCTAACTATAGGAGATAAAGAATGTATTGAGATGATATGGAAGTAGCTCATAAATACAAAGAAAGGACTACATGGCCAAGGCAGGGGCTAGGGCCCTCATAAACTTTCTCTCTGGGGGTCTTCCAGAAGAAGATGCTGATCCATCTTCCTTCTCTTTGTGAGTTAAATTTCCAGAAAAAAAATTCTGAATTGGTAGAGCCCAGCACAAATGCCTACTCTCTAGACCAATCATTGCCCACAGAGCAATGCAGTGCTGTATTTTGATTGGCCATTTCTCATCATAGCCTAGAGCAAAGAGAAAACAGCAGGCCTCCATAATGTGCACATCATGCAGAGGCCATCCCATGGATACAGACTACTTTATGTTCAACCTTCCAGTGACCAAGTTAATAACAATAGCTAAATCTGCAGAAAGAGAGTTGTTAAAAATTTACTTCTCAGAATGCAAATCACCTGAGGAGATAAAAAAAGGACATCAAGATTCCTGAGAAAACCAGCCAATAATGTGGAAGCTGAAGAGTGAAGGCAGATGACCAACGTTTCTCTGAGTCACACCTGTTAGGAGTTTCCCAAACCACATTCTGTGTTCTACGTAGTCTCTTAACGTAATCATGCTTATGTTATATACTGGGCAAACCACATGGACTAGAGATTTCATCACTTAGACGAAAAAGGCACCTCAAATTTTACTGACCCCATCCTTTACAAACCCATCTTTCTATCTCAGTGGATACCAATGTCATCTACCAGGTAACCTAAGCCCAAGTTCTGATCCTTTTTTCACCTCCACATTCTATACATCTCTAGATTCTACTTATTAATAATGGCTAACACATTCACAGCATTTACCATACACTGACTACAGTTCTGTTTGTTACAAACGTTCTTTATTTTTCACTACCTCTCTAGGAAGTGCTATTATTATCTTCATTTTGCAGACAAGAGAACTGAGACACAGCATCCCAAGTCACAAAGCTAATAAGTGGTGGAGCTGAGACACAGCCTCGGGCAGGCTGACTCCAGAATTGAACTATTTAGAGTTTAGGTTCTAAATATTTATTGAATCTCTCCTTTTTCTCCATTTTTTTGTTCAAGTCCTTATCAAAACTCACTTGGATTTTATCTTGATTGTGGTGGTCATTACAAGAATCTCTATATTATATGATAAACTTGCATACAACTATAGATATGTAAAAGCTGATAACATTTTGAGTAAGGTCTATAATCTAGTAAATAGTATTGTGTTAGTGTCAGTTGCCTGATTTTGATAACCCGTTATAGTTATGTAAGTTGTTAGTATTAGAGGAAGCTGACTTAAGGATACATGAGATCTCTTTTTACTATTTTTGCTGTGCCTTTTGAACCTATAATTATTTCAAAATAAAAAGTTAAAAAAATTAATTAGGGTTATTACAGCAGCTCCATGGGAATCTTGTTTTTGATCTCCGTGTCCTGCTCTCCAGCTCCTTACCTCATTGTGGCAGAGAGATTTTTCTGATTTCATCCTGTCATCTATCTGTGGGGGCTTCCACATCCCGCACAGCCTCAAAGGATGAAGTTTACATTCCTTAGCATTTTTCAGGATCTGGTCCCAGGCTAGATCTCCAGTTCCACTCCTGGCCATGCCCTACATTTCATACTGCATTCCCATACTGCAGTATTCGGAGACATCCTTTTTTTCCTGAATGCACCATGAATTCATTGCTCTAGGACTTTGCTCCTGCTTCTCCTCATGCCTGGAGACCCTTCCCTGCACCCTCCATCTTCCCATGCTACTTCATCCTTCAAGATGAGGAGGAGTTCAGCATTACCTTCTCCGGTACTCTTCTCCTGACAACCTTTCCTCTTCACCTGAGTCGAGTTAGATCCCTCTAAGGTCCCCGTAGCATCTGATACAAGCTTCCGTCTTGGCATTTCCTAAACCGTGTCATATCCGTGTATTCAGTCATCTGTTTCCTGGCACACGCCTTGAGGATGGAAATAAATCTACATCGTATATAAAACCCTACCACATAGTGGGCCTTGAATAAATGTGCTTACTGAGTCACACCATAATGGATGGAGCCCTGGGAGGCCCACTTTCTATCTTGTCAAAGCTCTTCATTCACAGAACACTAACTCTAACCTCCTTTTCTTCATCATAAAACAATTAAATCACTTCTATGCTGCCACACTTTAGTTTTTATTTTTAAATATTTTTAAGTAATGTTTGAGAGAATTCATAAATGTACGGAAATAATTTAAAAGGCTATCAGTTTATGGGAAAATAAAACGTTTATGGCATTGCTTTGATTTTGAACCTTTCCACAGGGAAGTAAGTTGAATTCGTATTTATTCTATCATCCCAGGACTGAACACTTTACACTGTTCCATCTCTTACCAAGGCTGCCTTTTATGCCCAACAGAGCAGTGTTTTCAGTTCTCTCAATTCCAATGTAAACTCAAGGTTTTAAATATTTGGAATTTTCAGTTTATTTTGTCATGTTTAAATTTACAGAAATATAAGGCAGCTTCAACTTTCAGGACACTCTCCTTTTGCTCTTTCAAGGATCAGATGGCACAGAGTCTGTCCAGGAAAAGAGAACTCACCAATTTGTGGTTTGCCGTTTTCTTGATACATAAGGGACAGCTTTTTGCTGGTTGGATGTGACTAGAAATCACAGTAATTCATGATGGTCTGAAATTCTTGAATATACAGATGGAGTAATAATTAATGGTGAATAAATCCAGCCAGCCACTTTTCCCTCTCAGCGAGTGTGTCAAACAGCGCGAGACAGCGGCCTGTTCCAGAAGGTTCCAAGCCCTGGTAGAGCACCGCCTGCCTTCATTCTGAGCCCAGGTGCCATCCAGGGAGACCGGGGACACATGTTCCAGATGTTTTACACTGAAATAACTAACACTTTGGTTGAGAACGCTTCCTCCAAGACTAGGATCATTCTTGGGGTGAATTCTGAGATGATTTCATAGTATTTGTTTAAAATAGAAAGTACCGATTTCTTTAAAGAGTAAGGAAGAGAACTTGAGGCAAAGAATTTTGGGTTGAAACTTAGAACTTAGAGTTGGCAATTCAAAATTTGGAAATGCCTTGTGGTGTTGTTAAGAGGTTTGAAAAAGAAGTCTGATTTCTGCACCTGTGTGCCCTCAAAAATGCAAATCTAATGCCACATCTCTGAAAAGTCTCTGGGTAGAATTAGTCGTGAATTCATATGGACCCCTGTAGCATTGATAATAAGAACCAACCCTACTAGACACAGGTACTCTTCTAAGCACAATATATATATATAACATAATTTAATCATCAAAGCAACCCTTGAGGTAGATACAGTATTATCATCATCCTCATTTTTCAGGTGAGGAAACTAAGGCCCAGAGAGGATATGTAACTTGTTAATGGTCACACAGCTAGTAAGTGACAGAATAGGACTAAACCCAGGCAGCATGGCTCCAGAACACCTGTTCTTAACCACCATATTATGATGCTTCCCACTCCATATGTGCCTCTGTCAGAGTGCTGATCTTGCTGGAATAGTGTTTGAGTCTGTAGATGTGTTCTTTGCTGGCTGTAAAGCCTTCATCTTGTTCATTCCTATATTCTAAATGCCAACAAAGTACTGTCCATTATTGGCTGCATAAATAGTTGTTGAATTCAATCCTTTGAATTATTGGTAAGACTTATATATAGGTACAAGAAAAGAGATAAAGAAAAGATGAACTTGAGTAAAGCATTATTCTGTGCAATAGAGGACAGCGTATGCAAAGACCCTGTGGCAGGAAGGAGCAGGGTGAACAAGAAGAAGGAAGTGAAATAAAGATTCATATTATCCTGGAATTTCACTGGTTGTGGTCTCTCTGTCCCCAGTGTTCACAATTAATTTGGAATTGACTGCAATTGAAAGGTTTTGGGGTGAATATGTTCTTTGGAATAGATTACATTATATTCTCTTCATAATACTAAAATCATGTTCCAAATGATTTCCAGTTTCTCTCCTCAAAAGGAGACTACTCCACATAAGCAGGCAATAGAAGGAATTTGAAAAGTGAAATATCTTGTTTTTCTTTTTTAATTTTCAAAACATTCTGAATTTAACACTTTCAGAAAATTAAGGAATCTGGGAAATATAGTGACCTTACCGATAGTACTCGAGTCTAAGGTTTGACAGCTGTTGCCATCCCTGAGCTACCAAAAGAGAATATTTTTTGAGAGGTAAAGAATAATTATAGTCATTTCTCTTGTAAATTTAAAAAGCTGAACTTCTGTACCAGGAATCAAGAGAGCTCCTTTACGCTCCGCATGAAACCTCCGCACTGAGAGAATTCCCAGGGAATTACTTAGGAGGGCGAACAGAACTTGTTCTTTCTCTAGCTTTTAAAAATAGGTCAGGATAACAGAATTGCAGTACATGTTCATCACGGTGTCCCAATTTATCCTTTTCCATTTTATAGTCTTCCTGTTTGTGTGTGTCTCTCTCAGGGAATCGCAAATGTCTAGTGAGCAGTTTTTCCTCAGAAATAAAAACGTAAAGGTAAAACGTATTCCTCAGTAAACCAGTTGCCAGGGGAAATGGAGAAGGGGGACGACTTGCAAACAGATTTTTCCAGAAACCCAGATAAACTGTGAGGATAATTGGAATTGCCTCTTGAGGGAAGCCATAAAATGCCATGATGTTGAAATGAAGAAAGGATAAGAGCCTTTGCAGGGGGCACACCCACTTCCCCTGCACGTTTTTGTGGGAGGCCATGTTTACCATTGCACATGGCCCTGTTCTAAAGTGAGAGTTGTGAGCGCACGGAGGGACACAGGCTGTGCAGGCTGGTAGATTTCCCAGAGACAACTGAGATGATTAAAATGCCCAATAACTAGAAAAAAAGCACATTGATCATAAGTACGACACGGATGAGATTGCCATGTCACCACAAAGTGGGCTGCTTCTCTTTGGAAATGGTAAGCAAGGATATTTGATATTGGCTGGAATTGTGTTCAAAGCAAAATTTATTTGAAAGCTGTCATATTTTATTTTCTTTGTATTTCACCTTATTTTGCTGGTGGTGGTGACTTGGAAGACCAGTGTTGGATTTTGAAATCACTTTTTTTTTTCTCTCCAAAAGCCCTGGTGCATGGTTGTATATTCTATTTGTAGGTGCTTCTAGGGATTCTATGTGAGCCACTGCCACAGCATGGCTACTGACAGACAAGTTGTGTTGTTCCATGCCCAGGAACCAAACCCAGGTTGCTGAAGTGGAGCACACCAAACTTTAACCACTGCACCATCAGGGCTGGCTCAGAATTTAAAATTATTTAAATCTTAACCGGGGTTTACTACACTGAGATGAACGTGTTTTAAAGATGACTGAGCTTCAGTGTGGGGTGTTATTGAATGGATTCATATTGAGTACTTTATCTGTGAGTCTCATTAGTCACCCCCATTCCTCAAAATCACGCCACATAGTCACTGTCTTAAATGATCATGAGTCACCATTTAAAATCTTACCTGGCTTATTTTTTAAAACTGTTTTTATTTTAAAATAAGTTCAGACTAACAAAAAAACTTCAATAATAGTCCAAAGAATTACTATTCACTCTCTACTCAAGTTCCCCCAAATGTTAACCCTTATTAAGTTTACTATTTATTTTCCCTCTCTCACTGAATTACAAATACTCTCTGTTGATATCTCATACCACTTTAATATTAGCTTTTTAAGCTGCTTCTAAAAATCTTAGTTGCCATTTAATTTTTGTGGTTTAAGATATCATGCCAAGAATGAAGTAATTTATCAGTTTTCAGAGAACTAAATATAATTCAATCATCATTGGCTTATACAGCAAATGTAAATAAAAAGCCAGAGTAGACCAAAGAATTTCAGGAGCGGGTCTAATGAGAAACAGGGCTGGGAAAAAATGAACTTAATTCCAGTTGCTTTGTATTTGGGTTCTTAGACGTCTTATTTCAAAGGAGAACCTTGACCATATTTGTGGGATACAGATGTATATGTACTCTTAGCCCAGAGAAGTGAGAGGCAGGCAATTAAAGAGGCAGATTGTAAATTGGGTGTGGGTGAAATCAATACTGATGTAAAATAGAGTTTTGATTAATGTAATTATTTTTTGAAACCCATTTGCAAAATAACTGCTTGTGGAGTTAGGGCTGAAATATGAAGTACCAGCCCCGCATCCTACCACCTTTCTATTTTGTGTGCTCTGATACCTGCACACAAGCAGTGTGTGTGTGTGTGTCCCTGTGTATGTGTGTCTGTGAGATAAACTTCTTCATTTTATGGAAAATGAAGGTATGATAAAATATATTTTTAAATAAGAACAGTTGTAATATTTGCTGAAGTATGAAAAGTTAGGTGGACATTTCTATGTGTGTAGTCGATATCCCTTCCTGGATTGAGTATATTTTGCATTTTTTAAGACCAGTTGATGTTCAAGGCACTTCATGAATAGGGACAATTCGTTATATCTTTTCCTATTGTTGAAGATGAGCAGGGAGCTCCTATCCATTGAATTGTCATTATTATTTGGTCATAATTAAGTATTCAAGAAAATGTTACTTAATTATTTGAAATGTTGATATATTGCCACCAATTGTTGAAGTTGTGTAGGGCATGGCTTGATCTGTGTGGTTTTACTCAGATCAAGATAAGCATTCTTCCTTTTAAAAAGCCTTCTTATTAAATTTACCATAAAAAGACCCCCAAACTAGGAGCTGGCCCTGTGGCCGAGTGGTTAAGTTTGAGCTCTCCGCCCAGGTGTTCCCTGGTTTGGATCCTGGTTGTGGACATGACACCGCTCATCAGGCCATGCCGAGGCTGTGTCCCACATAGCACAACCAGAAGGACCTACAACTAGAATACACAAATAGGTAGTGGGGGGCTTTGGGGAGGAGGAGAAGGAGCAGAAGAAGAAAAGAAGAAGAAGAAGGAAAAAAGAAGATGGGCAACAGATGTTAGCTCAGGTGCCAATCTTAAAACAACAACAACAATGGCAAAAAACTCAAACTAACTAACCAATATAGCAGTAACTGTCATTTCCCAGGCAACTACTACATACCAAAGAGTGTGCTAGGCACAATCCACGTCTCATTTTATTTAATCCTTACAACAGGTTGCTAATGAAGACACTATTATTTCAATATTGTAGTGGAGGTCATCCAGACTCAGAGAGGAGAGTAAATAATCACAGAACCAGTGGGTGATAAATTCAGGATTTAAATGTAGCTCTCCCTTACGTCAAAGCCCATGTTTTTAATAATTTTGTTAAATTGCCTCTCAAGCTAATTAAAAGAGAATAAATGTGTAAAGAGAGTATCAAGGTACAATAGGGATCCTTCCCACTCAACTTTATCAATTTATTTCATGTCTTGCTAAAGCTGGAAGTAGAGCTACAGCTTACGGTGGGATGGTTTGTGCACTGCACAAAAGTGCCTGCCCAAGAGGGAAGAGCGAGAGCTGATAGATGGCCCTTGCTGTGGCCCTGTCTGCATCCTACCTGAGCATCTTGTCTGATCCTTCCTTGTCCACTCACAGGAAGCGCCTTTTTCTAATCTGGAGCAGTCAACTGGAATGAACATTGGCACTCACACAGTTTACCAATTCTTTCCCTTATTTTTCAGAGCTCTATTACAGTATGTCTTACCAACTCATTTTGATGTTTTAAACTGACAAATTATCTTTTCTACGTTTCAGGCTAACTGGTTGTTAGAAACTTAGAAGCAAGCCCCAGTGAGAACATTATTCTCTGTCTTCAGATAATCAGAAGTACTGTTGTAATTTACTGTTTGCTCAATCCATGCTTTTATTTTCCATCCTCATCTCAACAGGAAGCCCGAACATGCAGTCTATAGTCCCACGGGTGAATCTCCATGGTCATTTGTACCACTGCAAATAATTTTTCTGCTCTAACATAATTTTGCTTTTTTCCTCTGCATCTCAAAGCAGCACCCAGCATCTATCTGTCAGCTACTGTGTTATTTGAAATGTACATTGAATGACTCAGCATCTGTCAATGATGACTATGCACAGTTAACTTCTATGGCTTGTATGTTAAAAAAAAAAAAAATAGAACTTATTCTAAAAGATCTTATATCCCTATAGATTTCAACAAGATTTAACCAAATTTGAAAACCAATATTTAAAGTGGTTCCTCCATCATCACAAAAATGAGTGGCTTATTTCTTTCAGTTATAGAGCATTTAAATAAATACTTGATGGGGGATTAAAATCCACCTTTGGAGATAAGGATCAAGAGAAGACAGTAAGAGGAGATTCAGGAGCACATAATGTTGAGGCCTAGAGCTAGTAAGGAATTCAGAGTTAGAATGCTCTTTTGTCTCCTCTATTCCCCATCTCTGCTCCCCTTTTTATCCTTTCATTCATTTGGTAAATATTTATTGAGCACCTATTATGTTCTAAGCAGTGAGAATAAAGCAATGAACAAGAAAGACAGTACGAAAGCTCCTGAAATGTACAGACTACTAGGAGGAAACAACATCAAAGAAATAATTAGAAAAATAAATATTTAATTATGGGAATACCACTAATAAGGAAAGTATGGGCTGTGTGGTAGACAGGAAATTGTAGATTGAGGTCAGTTTTCACCACAGCAGAGTCTTCCTTCCTCTTATCTGCTCACAGGACTCTGGAACATCACCAGGCGTGATTCAGAAACGGTGTGAAAATGTCATTTGTGATTATGGAAGATTAAAAAGCTGAAATATGTTTGTATTCATCAGAATACACACACACATGCGCACACACTCTTCACCTCTGTAAACTATTTAAAATAATGACAGAAGGGCATTGGCTAAAAAGACTAAGATTAAATTGGACTAAGAGTGTGCCCAGAGGCATCACCGCTAACAGTGAGGAGCGCAGCGCTCAGAGCTGTAGGAAGACCTCGAAGATGGCAGGGACTGATAATTGCCCAGACAGAGTAGTTTCAAGGACTGCTTCCCTGCTGTGTCTTCACGAAGGGCACCTCACTCATCTGATTCACAGACTAGCCCAGGAAAGCTGTTGGATTTGTAGGCTCATCTGTGGTGACTCCACCCTGGGAGGCCTTGCCTTCTTCAATTCCTGTTTCCTTGACCTTGTCCTCTGGGGAACCAGGAAGGGAAAAAGAATACAAATAGCATTTAAGGAATCCAACTGTTCCTGCTCTTCTGCTCTTTATTCTTGATTCCCGCTAGCCTTGGGACAAAACTGTCCATTTCTAAGGGAACAATTATAGGCCCTAATTAGACTTTTAGAAATTTAAACCTAAAACACATAGCCCTTTGAAAATACTCACATGGTCTGGGAGGTCAGGATGAAATGCTGCTTAAGCAGAAATTTATGGGCTGGTGAGAGTTAGCCAGGTGAAGAGAGGATGGAGCGAGCCTTCCAAGCAGCAGGAGTAGATATAGGAATATATTTTGTGTTAAGTAGTGGGAAGCATGGCGCATTCATTAGAGGAACTGAAGGAGAACTTGGCTGGAGCATGGCAGCAATGGGGGAGAGAGACACAAGATGAGGCCAGGGAGTCAGGCAGAGGCTGGAATCTGCAGGTCCTTGAGGGCAATCTTAAGGAGTTTGGACTATATTCTACAGTAATGGGAAGCTCTTCAAAGGCTTAACTGAAAAGTAATAAGAAGAAAAGGGACTCAAGCCGATTGGAACACAATCAGCAATGCAAGGAAGGAGACTCATGCCTTCCATTTTCACATAAAAGAAATGTTGACATCTAAATGAATGTTCCAGCACCTTTAACACTTGAACGTCCTACACTCACAGTGCAGATCAAGGCTAGGTACCCTTCAGTGCTCACCCACAGTTCACAGCATTCACAGAGAGTTTTAACCCACTGACAAAAGGACAAGGAACAGTATCTCGTGTTTTAAGCCATGATTAATTGGGGAAGACACCAGTAATTTCAGCTGAAATAATGATGGGCTTATTTTTTATCGGACAAAATATAAAATTCAATTAGAATTTCAAAATCAGAGTCTATTTAGGGAAATGTCTTTAACAGCCATTACAAATCTGTTTTAGAAAGGTAAATGTAAATTGTCATTTGGATTTAAGTGCTTTTCCATCAAAATATGTAATGAGCTTGGCTAAGGTTATTTTAGAACATCAGTGTGAACATAATTAATACATGGAAATGTATGAAAACTGATCATGAGAAGAACAGAATTAAACTCCTAATGCAGGGTAGGTTGTAAGTGCTTAACATTCATAATATTCCTCATTTTCAAGGCAACAATACTATTGAACGTGAAAATGATTTAACATAACCTTGCAACTTTAAGCCAAAAATATTGATAAAATGTCACTCGTTTGCACCTTTTAGATAAAAGTGAACATTAACAGTCTGAATACCTATTCTCAGATATACTTATTTGTTCAGGACCTAGAACACTAGTGCAAGCGGTGCTAAATTTGAGTGCAGACTTCCAATGTGATGAAGCTGTAAATCTTTTCAATGATATAAGTTAACAAGTACTTTTGTTTTGGCGAGGAAGAGTGGCCCCAAGCTAACATCTGTTGCCAATCTTCCTCTTTTTGCTTGAGGAAGATTGTCACTGAGCTAACATCTATGCCAGTCTTCTTCTACTTTGTACTTGGGATGTGGTCTCAGCATGGCTTTACGGGCAGTGTGTAGGTCCGTGCTCAGGATCTGAACCTGCAAATCCTCGGCCACTGGAGCAGAGCACACAAACTTAACCACTACACCACCGGGCTGGCCCCAACAAGTACCTTTTAAACAAGTGCTGTTAACACAGGGCTATGCCCAACCCTTTGCTAGGAGTTCTGGGACTACAAAAGATGCAGAAAATACTGTCCTTGCTTTCCAGGAGCTTATAATCTACTTGAACACAGAGCCTGAGGAAAGTAGCCACAGTGAGGGAGTGAGGGGGACGGGGGAAGTTCTGAAATTATAAGTCCAGATAAGGAAAATTTAAAGATCAAAGTTATACTAATATTAGAAACTTGCATTTACCCAGCACTTTATTATCCTTTCATTTAGCAACTACTTATCAGCATTGACCATGCTCGGATTTATTACTTCATATCTCACTTACCATTGTGACTCAAATTCAATGCCAAACATCCAGGAAGCAGCAGAATGGAGTTAAAACTTGTTTCTACCCACCTTCAAAGTCCATGTTTTTTCCCGACCTAGAGAGTGGTCATTTGTTGTTTTACCTGGCCCCAAACAACAATTCTTTTCTTTTTGGGCTGTCGCTTCTCCTCCAGTGTTGTGATTCTGCAAGGGGTTTTCAATTCCAATGTCACAGACCCCAGGTCCCAAATGCAGGCACGTGACCCAGCCTGAACCAGTCATTGTAGCCATCTCCACGTATACTCTTATTGTTTCCGAAATGGAAAGGTAGCTGAACCAGAACAATAATAGCCCTTTCCTAAACAGTGTGAAAAGTTGACATAAGCAGAGCCATTTTAAAATAGAGCCGGAGCAGCCATTTCAGAGGAACTGCCTGTATGTCTTACCCCTAGTACCTCTGGACTGTTTGAACTGGGCCAGACCTTTGGACTGGGTCAAACCAACACGGTCTTCCAAACAACTGTTTGTAAGGCTAACAGGAAAGCAGACATCCTGACCACAAAGATGATGATTATGGACTTTCTTTCTGAAGACAGAATTTGTAACCAGCCATATATAGCTAAAGAATAAACTAGCTTATTAACACCTGTAGAAGACTTTTTTTCCCTCTTCCTCCTCTTTTCATATAATTACCTCTTTCCTTTCCCCATAAAAGTCCTCCTCTTTTACCCTGTAATTGGGACACTATTTGGGTTTCTACCTAAATCTGTGCTCCCTGAGTTGCAATTCTTTGATCTCAAATAAACACTTTGCCTCTTAAACTGGTTTCTGGTTTTGAAGGTTGACTACAGTTTATCTCAGGAGAAGGCAGGGAAGCCTTCCATTTCCCCTGTCATGTAGTTGTAAGATATGACACTGAAGCTGCCTGTGGCCATGGGTTCCAACTGTGGGAAATAGAGAGAGATGGAAGTGAGAGAGAAGAAGGGAGGGGGTGTGGAATGATGGAAGTAAAGAAGGCATGCAGGCAAGCCAACGGTGTATATATCCACTGGAACTAGTTATTTCTGGGACTGGTTCTTATGAGAATTAATATATTCCCCATTTTTGCTTAAACTAGTTTGAATTATACATCCTGGCTCATATATCACTTGGAATCAGTCTGTAAAATGGACCACCTTTGGATCCTCCAGATGGGCTTGGAATCTTGGCCGAGACGCCAACTAGCTGATTAAACTTGGGGAAGTTACTTAGCTTCTGAGAACTTCAGTTCTCTCATCTGCAAAATGGGGTTAATATGCTTCTGTCCTAAATTATCGAAAGGATTATATAATGTAATGCACATGATATATTTGATAAATGCCTCCCAATAAAAAAAGAGTTAAAGAAATGATTTTTTTATTTATTTATAACCCTTGGTATCTTTTTTCTGTGTCCCTCACAGCCTTCCATCCTCCTTTCCAGCTGGCATTCTTGAGAAATATCTGTTCAACTAGAACTTGCAGAGTGACTTTAAAAGTTCCGGTTTTGGGGTGACTGTGCAGCTTTTCTTAATTCGGACCACAAGCAGCAGGGGTCAGCTGTACACACAAAACCACACCGTGATATTTCCTCCACACCTTCTTTCCTGTTTGCCTCTGTTCTCTGATTACCTGTGAAAATTTTACAGGAAACTCAATCAGGAAAGCCAAGGAGTATAAAAAATATCTCTGACAATGTGAATTAACTACCATAGAACTACAAAGTGGGAAGAAACATTAGAGAAAATATTGCCAACCAAATTACTTTACAACTGTAGAAGGTAGGACAAGAAGGAAGGGAAAAAAATATTGAGCTGACCCTTCATATATATACTTCCTCGCTCAACTTATCACTACCCATGGAAGTAAATATTATTGCCCGATTTGGTAGGTGTGGAAACTGAGGGTCAGAGAGAGTAAGTCATCTGCCCATGAACACAGTGGTCGTAAGCCTTACTCCAGACCATACCTTCAACTAGACTGTTTGTCTTCCAGTAACAAAACAGCGGAAAAATAGGAGTAAACCAGCATCACTGCTAAGTCTTAGAAAATCAGTTTTTGTTCACAAAATCTTCCTGGGCAGTAAGGAGTTTTCAGATAAGAATAAAATCTGAAATTTCATTTGGGAGACATTTCTTAGTGAAAGAGTTGAATTCTATTTTGCCTTTATCACCGTTCCCCTCTGTTTTAGAGCCACAATTTAAAAAAATTTATGCCACTTAAGTTTAAGGAATACCATTCTCTTCCATATTGCTTTTAAAGCCTACAAAATGTGGCTGAATCGTTCAAAGGGACCAGGTGAAATGTTGCCACATGGAAAATGTAATGTCTCCTAGAAATGGAAAAGGTCTGTTCTAATTTCACTCTCTGAGCCATGAACTCACTTTCCACATTTGGGTTTTTCTTTTTCTTTTTTAATCACTGATGTCCTATTGTGACGCCAACTTCTATGAAAAAAAATTGATTGATGCTAGCAATCGGAGTGGGGGGATAGTGGAGACTCAAAGGCAAAGAACTGAAACCTTTTCTTTTAGTCTTTTCCTCCCTACTCTCTCTCGTCTCCTTTCACCAACCGCCCCCCCACACACACTTTTCTATAAACAATAACTTCAAACAAGCTTCATTATGCAAATTCTTTAACACATTGCAATATTTTCCTTGGGATCTGTTTTTCAACTTCTGACCTTTGGGGACAGTCAATTTTCCACATATAGACCTGAAACTGGAATGCTGTGCACATATCCCAAGCCAAAATTTCATCTTGCTCTGCAGATTGAAATGTGCTGTCCATTTATTTCATCTTGTTAACAGTAATCATAATCACCATCATTTAGATGCTTTTAGAATGCAGCATTTTATTTATGTATTTTGAAACTTTCTGTTTTGTTTTGTTTTGTACTGGCATCGTGCTTTAAAACCTTAGGCTCTGGAGTCAGATTGTCCTGGGTTTGGATTCTAGCTTTCCCCCTTCTGGCTGTGGGTCCTTGGGAGGATTGCTTCATTGTCTTAATCCTCAGTTTCCTCATCTGTTGTTCAGGAAAACAGTAACACCAGTCTCATAGGACTATTGGGAGAGTTAAATGAGGGTACGGATGGACAATACTTAGCAAATGGATGGGACATAGTACATGCTCCATAGAGTTGGCTATCTTCCGTCATTATCTTATGCTGCTTCATCATCATTTTAATGCAGGATATTGATAAAAGAGCTACATAAAATAAAAGAATGATATGTACAAATCATTTTAAGGAGAGTTTTCCAATACTGACTTTCAAGAAATCTAAAGCAGTCACAGGGATCTGTGCCGCTGCTACAGAAAGCTGCAAATATGGCTGCAAATTGGTACCCAGTACTTCTGAATCAACTAATGTTACAGTGAAAATGCTGTCCTTGACGGAGACATGGTTACCCGGGGGTACACCATGACTTTTGGAGACAGGTCATGTCAAACACCCTCACACGGCTGAGCAAAAGCACCCACTGGATATTTGAACAGGACACATCCCCACTCTATGTTCAAATTTGAGTCAGTCCTTTGGCTATTGCAGATGGAATAAAAATTCATAGAACTTCATCACATCAAATCATAGGTGCTGAAAGAGTGAGAAAGGACCGACACCTCCTGTATAGAGCACAATGGGTGTAAAAGTCCTGAGCAGGCCTGAGAAGCCACGATCTTGTCAAAGCTGTCGTGCAAACATCTCCTTAGTACCTGCTACGGCTACATTCCAGCACTCTGCCTGGTCCTGAGGGGGCAGTGGAGCGCAAGACAGTGTCCCAGCTCTCAAGAGACTTATAATCACGACTGGAATGGGAGGAGGAAGGCCTTTGAAAAAGGGGTATCAGTCAGCCTTTGCTGCAATAATGCCGAGCAGCACACCATCCAAAATCAGTGACTTAAAACAAGCTAACTAGGATGCTCATAGGACACAAAGGAGCGTGTAACCCAGGGTTTCTCAAACTGTTATCATTAATGCTCACTTAAGGAGCCTTTTTACATATTTTCTTCTAATCGCTACCCCCAAAATGAAATTGTCATACTACAGATAAATTGCATGTTTGTTTATGTACTTTATGTATATCTGTGCTTTATACATTAAAGAAGTAGGATTTTTTACCTTCCAAGAGCCAATTTTCACCCCATTGTGGCCAATATCCCCCATTAAGAATGAGGTAGTTCTAACCTACCTTGGAGGGTTCTCGAGCAGCTTCAAGAGTCTGCAATATTTGGGTTGCACCCTGGCGGTGGCAGGAGGTTCTCAAACAAAGAAGAGGAAAGAACATTCCAGCCAGTGGTACCAATGGGTGGTGAAAGAACCTTCTGTATTTTGGAAACTGCCAGAGTGGTTGGAATGTTGGGCTAAAGTCTGGGTGTAGTGTGAGAGAAAGCTGAAGAGGTAAGCATGCTATGATTCAGAGCCATGGGGAGCACCTCACCACAAAATCAACATTTCAGTTTCTTCTCAACCTCTCTTGCCTGCTTACACTCCAGTCATGGAATTTGTTTCCAAGGGTAACTGCCCCTCGCTTAAGCGTTTCAAATACTCCCACAATTGAAGGGGAGGGCTCTTTGCAGCAATGAGGCTAGCAACTGCAGCTTGAAACCTGCTGTTCCCCTTCTGAATGGGTCAGCTGGGAAATCACGGGAAATGAATCATTGAAAACAGCTGTGTGGGTTGACCATACTTTGGCAGTTGGCCATTGTTTGCCAGTAAAAGTAGCAGAAATCAACCTGCACCGAATGTTACTCACACATTTGGCTCAAGCTATGGTGAATTTCTTAAAAGCTGATTTAAAGATTCTTCCCAAATTTCACTATTAACATGAAAGCCTTCTGCCACAGAGATCCTATTGGATTGCCTCTTGATTTACAGTATTTATATCAGCTTTTCTCTTTTACCTTTGCAGCTTTAGCAATTAAAAAACGATGCTAGGAAGTAAAGTACATATTCTCTTTAGCCAAATTTTTCTATGTTTATATTTTCTAAACCAAAGATTTGGTCACCATGGTGTGACAAACATAAGCCTCCCTGGGGTGGCTGGAGCGGGGGGTGGGGGGGTGCTGTGCGGGATGAGACAGCAAATTTGAAACCAGGACTGTTCCCAAAAATTCTGGACATAAAGTCACCACAATTTAGACTAATGTGGGACTTAGTAAAAACAATCATGTTACAAAACACTGACATAATTATTCCCTGACTGCCACCTAATTACTCTACTTCAATTTCCACTGAGACATTTTAAACTCCTCAAATAGCAAAAGTCCCTCCACTGAGTATTTACAAAACTGAATTCTAAAGCCTAACTTTAGGCTTGGTTTCTATAATCTAACATTGATTAAATTTGTGACATGCTCTGAGTTATCTATATTTCTGTAACATATGGAAAAACAGGAAGCCCAGAACTGCTACGTGCAGGGCATCATGCAGATATAATGTAATTGTGCTCAGATGTGATATTTGTTCTTCTGGGTCTTATTAGGGGCACTCTAATTAATTAAAGAATGACAGATGTCATTGCTGAATTCTTTGCTCTTTATAGTTAAGGCTTTATTTTCAGAGCATAGTACCATCTGAGTGAAAACGATCCATTAATACCATGTCAAACAGAGACAAATGATAAAAATAAAAAACAGGAAGAACTGAGCCTACCCATGATTCAGAGGTGAAACTAAGTGCAATCTAATTTGCGATGCAGAAGTTTCTCTGTGTTGGAGGCCCCAGTGTGTGTGCGTGGGGGTGGGTGCTCCAGCTTTCCCATCACAGCCACCCCTCCTGAAGCCATCACTACTAGCATGACTTAGACATTAGCCCTGTAGCCAACTTCCCCTTCACCATCAATGCTCTTTTGACAGTGGGAACCTTCCTCCAGTTCAGGTTCAAGTGGATAGCATAGAGTCTCCATCATCCTTTCTGAGACATTGAATGCACTCAAGATATTGTTTTTTAAGTTTTTAATTTTTCCTTTTTCTCCCCGAAGCCCCCCAGTACATAGCTGTGCATTTTTAGTTGTGTGCCGAGATATTTTTTAAGAAGAATCATGGAATCATGGGAACTGGAGAAGACTGGAGGGATAGAATGATCCATATCCTTGCTCTTTCTCTCAGCAAAGATGAAGCCACACAGTGACTACACTTCTTAATCAAGAGTAACTTCAAAATTTATTGAATTCTGAAAATTAGATCTGCTCTGTATAGTACCATGCAGTTCATGTGGGATTTTTTTTCTACCTCAGCTTGTTCTTGTCAAGAACAGAGGTGGCTTTGTGAAGAAACTAATGAAGTTCAAACTTTAAGACTGGTTTTGGAAAAGCCTCATCTTCATAGTCATGTTTTTAAAATTTCAAAAGTACTCTATTTTAACTAAAGTTAGACCACTGTCTCTCTCCACTCTGACATCCATCCCCTCCATCATGCTGCCTCTTATATCAAGTGGCTACAGACATTTTGGGGTTCCAGCTAAAAGGAAGTTTAGTAAAACATATTCATGTAATTTATGACAGTTATATATTTATTGATATTTGTCCCATTGTAGGAATAGCTTCCAGAAATACATCTAATTCAACTCTGCCAACTTCCCCAGGGCTGGGACACACAGATGCACAGGTTCCAGAGGTTACATTATGAAATGAAGGTATCTCACAGCATCTGGCGCAAGAAACATGTGATTAGTAGATGAGAAACATGGCTTAAAATGTCCAGAGCCAAAAACTAGTCTATATAAAGAAAAGTTTTCCTAATCTTATAACTTACACAAGAAAGAAAGTTCATAGACATTTTCTCAAATTTGACATTCTAAAATGTTATGACATTGCCAATAAAAAGTTGTAAAGCTGAGAAAAAACTTTTCTAACCTATAAAAAATAAAAATAAACAAATTTTAATCAACCATGCTGGATGAAAGATATTATTTTTACATTCTATCTATAAAAAGATATGCTATCAAATTGCTGTCATCAGAAGAAATGATCGAAGACTCTACTGTCAAAAATGTAGGTAAGAGTATTACAGAGACAGGTAAGAGTATTAAGAGTATTGTGACAGACAGTTAATTAATAAAATTCACTTATTTTTCCAGATTTTGTCATGATTATAGTTGCCCATTTTATTAGATTTGTAGTTTGTGGTAATTTATTTTCTCATTCTAAATAAATACTTTTGTTCCTAATTTGTGTTTGTGATTTTGCATTCTTTTACTTTAAGAGGGCTCCAAATTGTACTATAAGCTTCAGCAGGTGTGGAGGTTTTGAACCATGAAAGAAGTTGGGTATGATTAACAGCATCCAAAATGGAGCCCAAATGGTTCCTAGACCCTGATATTCACGTCCCTTTGTAATTTCCTTCTCTGGAATGTGGGCTGGACTTGGTGACTCCCTTCTAACCAATAAGACAGGACAAAGGTGATGGGATGTCATTTCAGAAACGAGGTTATAAAATGGAAAAAAGACTCTACCTTCTCTACTGGGGCTCTCGCTCTCACTCTGAAGGAAGCAGCTGCCATGTTGTGATCTGCCAGATGGAGAGGCACACATGGCCAAGAACTGATGTTTGGACTCTAGGCAGTTTGGACCTGAGGCCTGCCAACAACCATGTGGGTATGCTTGGAATCGGATCCTCCGCCTCCTGTGAGCCTTGAGAGGCAGCCTGACTAACACCTTGGTCATCCAAGCCTCGTGGAAGACTTTGAGCCACAGGCATTCAGATTAGGCTTGCCCACATTCCTAACCCACAGAAACTGAGATAATAAATGCTTGTGGTTTGGAGTAGCTAAGTTTTAGAACAATTTGTTATGTGCCAATAGATGATTAATATATTGGGGAAAAGTAAAGATAATCTAATCAACTTGTTAAATCTTTCCTCTAGGATAACATAAAAGGCATATTGTCTTAATGAAATATCATTTCCAAATAATGTTGAACATTCATTTCTTTGTTTCTCTTTATGTTCCAATGTAGGATTCTGGCGATGCTCATGAATTAGCATAATTTTCACAACGGTTACCTTTAGTGATTGAAAACAGTTCATAATATTGAAGAATTTGCATTATTCTTAAATCTGTATGTATGTAGGTTTAGATGGAGCATATATGACATGTGATAAGCCTGTTTTCATTGAAAACTAGACAGATATTGAATGTTAGAATTATGAAGTTTTATTTTTCAAAAACTTTTTAAAAATATTTAGTTATATTTTCACTAAAATTTTTAAAATTCAGCTTCAAATAAATTTCAGTATAAAGTCCATATTCATGAATTATTTTTGTATTTTACTTTTTAAATTAGTATGTAATTTTGAATATTTTAGAATAAAATATCTTTTTGAAAACATATACATAATTTTATTTTTTAATCTTTTGTATTTATTTTGACTTACTTTTCTGATGAAATAATATTTAAATTTGTTTATTTGGAATACAATTACATTTTATTTTTGATCCTGTGGATGATTAGGACAAAATGATGTAAAAAATGTGATTATTTACATAGGGATTTTGCTGAAATAAAAACAGAATAAATTTCATGGAACAAACATATGAAATGTTATGAATTATATATTTGGTTATTCACATGAACATGGCTGGCCCATCAACACGACACCCAGAAATATACATTAATAGTTAAATTCAGTATGTTTGATGTCTTCTGTCATATAAAAGCCATAGCTTTGTACCAGGTTTTCAAGTTTGTCATTTTGAAGATATATTTCAAAGTAAGAGGATGGAATGTGTTTTAGTTTACAGTTTGTTATTTTGACTTATAACTTTAGAATATTTAGAATATAGTATGCAGGCCCCATTGGTATTCTTGCTCCAGGTCTTGCAAATATTAGGGACAGTTGTGCCTTTTCTGAGAACACTTTTAAAATCTCAACGTCATCCACACCCTCCCTACACGCTTCTTCCCTTTCCCAGATTTGCTTTTCTTTAAAGTCCTTATCAATATTTCACATGCTATACGTTTCGCTGTACATTGTACTTTGGGTTCATTTATTGCCTTTTTCTCTTTACTGGAATGAAAGCTCAACAAGAGCAGGGATCTTTGTTTGTTGTGTTCACTGCCGTATTCTCAGTGCCTAAAACAAGGTCTGGCACATACTTTGTGCTCAATAAATTCATTTATTCATTCATTCTTCAATCACAAATATATTTCTTGAGCATCCTTTATGTTCCAGACACTGTTGAATTCTGTTAATTGGCACTTGAAAGGTAAAGATAAAAAAGGAAATGAGGTCTACTATATTTTTAATGAGAGAAAGGAATTAATAAGGTCGTCTCATCCCAGGTCTATGCAGTTTTCTTAACAGGAAATGATAGAGTCTAAGCCATCAACAATCTTATGTCCCATTGGGGGATCCCATTCAACCACTGGTTTCCATTAAAAAATCACATTATTTTTTTGTCACCTGTTTTAGAATATAAGAAGTGACTCATCAATGCTTTAGTCTCTCCTGGCAGCAACGTTGTCACCGGGTCTACATAGTTAATTGTTGCCTGAGGAATCATCCCAGAGTAAAGATGGATGGAAACCCACGTTAAACGGCAAGTCTCACTGTTTCAGACTGCAAAGACTTTTATGTGGCTAAATTCCTTTTCCCTTCCAAAGGGAATTCACACACACACACTGCAGACATCAAAGGCTATTTGCAATTAAGCAAGGTCTTATTGTAAGGTTGCTATGTACTTTTGTCAAACAATAAAAACTGAACTTGGTTCTGAAGCTAAGCACAATATTGACATCATCACCTCTCTTTGTCGCAATACAAGTAGCGTTACTTTGAGAATAACAAACAGATGACAAACCTGAGTTTTATTTCTGCTCTGCTGCTATTAGCCATGTGACCTTGGGAAAGTGACTAGAAATTATATACACAATCCGGCTCTATAAATGGCAGAGAAGTTTCAAGAGCTCTCAAAATTGAAACATGTATTTATAATTTAATACATTTATAATTTATATTGAATATATTTATAATTTATATTCAATATATTAATTTTACATATATATTTGCTTTTGTGGAGTTTTTATGTGGAGAAAGGAAAGAGGGAGGATACCAAGAAAGCAAAGTCTGCTGAAAAAATGAGAAGCGATTGTTTCATTCACAGTGATTGATAGTAAATCAAATAGATGAGAGGAAACACCAATCTAATTCTGCACTTAATTGGCCATTCAGTTTAGTCAAATAGCATTTGACCCCACGTATGGATACGTAAAAGACCGTCTGCCATGAGGTCTGTTGGATTCCCTAATTGCCAGTAGTGCCAAGCAACAGCCCCTGCCTAAGGACGGAAATATGTGCAAAGAAGGGATCTGAGAGTCTGATCGTTAATCAAAGGCCCAGATGGATGTGCAAAGGTTTTTAACATAGATCGCTTATAATTGCAAGAAACAGGAAATAAAGTAAATACCTTAAAGAGAATTAGTTAAATACAATGTGATAATGAGATACATCCATATAGGGTAACTATTAAGAATGAAGTGGTAGAAATAAATTTGTTTACATGGAAGGATGCTTAACCACATAATAGATGAAAAATTAGAATTAGCAGGGGTATGGCTGACTTGATCCCATCTTCATAGTAAAAATCATGATCTATAAATGCATGCGGATATATTTTCTTTTTCTCTTCCTCTCTCTCTTTCTCCAGCCTCCTCTTTGCAGGCGTGTGCACATGCGCATATACAGAGATACGCCAAAATCATTTAGGTGGTGGAATTATGGGTGATTTTCACTTTCTCCCTTATGCCAATGCTTATTTTTCAATTTTTATATTATAAACATTATTATTTCTGTACTAATATTTAGTAGTAATTAAACAATAAAAGCAGTCAATTGCTCTGCCTTCAAGCCTTGAAACTTGAGAAATCTTTAGAGTTTTTCAGATCAAGACTTGCATTCCTAACAGAGAATAGATGACTCACCCTTTCCTGTCAATGGGGTGTGACCACTTAGAGATTCTCCTGGCAGTCCAGTTATTGGAGCTGTTCCATACTGGCTATATAGTAATTATCCCTTGGCTTGATATCTTGCTGAATAGTTCAAAACACTCATTCATGCCTCATTCCTTGAATCAGCTATTTGCTAAATATTTATTATCAAATATTATTAAACACCAAGCATGTATTTTATTTTTATCATTTTGTTATTATTTTGTATCACATATTAATGATATATTGTTTAATTATTATTTTATTATGTATTAAATACCAAGGACTTATTAAACACACGCCTGGCTCTGTGCTAGGCATTAGGGTTACAAGGGTTGAGTAAAAAGAAAAAAGAAGATAGTGAGACAAGGTCCTAATTAAGCTATAGCACAGAAAGTTTCGATGACTTGCTGCTAAGTTGCTGAGCGTCGACTAGATCACAGCTCTTCTACATCTGGTGCCAGGGCACTTTCTCGTATACCACACTTAAATAAAACAAACACAACCAAGATAAAACCCAAATAGTCAATTGTCTCCTACTGTAAATCAGAACAAAATTAGGAAAGAGAAAAAAGAATTCTCATCCAGAAGATCACCACCCTAAGCCAAATACTGTTAACAAGGTGGCGTGCCAGCAATTTTTCTAACTAGTGGGTTTTATCTTGGTTGTATTTGTTTTAAGTATGGTACACGAGAAAGTACCCTAGTTTCTTAAAGAAAAAAGATGTTTTGCCATGATGTTCTAAGATGTCTGTGAGCAGCACACACACATAGATCTGTGTCAACTTTCAGTTGACGGTCACTTACACCTTTAATACATAGGGGAAACTGGCTCAAATCCCCTCCATTTCCCTTGGTTAAGGAGGTCCAGGGTCCTCACTGCATCGCTGCTGTGGCTTCTAGGGTGGAGCTTATATTCTTAGGGCCACTACTGCCCCTGAGGTCCTTGGACCTCATTTGCTCTCTCTGTCTTCCTCCACATCCATCTTGACTTGAATCCCAGTTTATCTCCTTTTTTTTCATCTCAAAGAAAAAAATCATACACATCAAGCAATTCATGAGAATAATGGACTTTCCTGAACAGAGGAAGGAGAGCATAATTTAGAACACAAGAGTAAGGATTTGCTTTTTACCAATAAAAACAACTTTTCGAGGAACAAGCAGGCATCACTCCTCCACAGAGGAATTTTACTAGCCACACCCAGTCCCAGTCTCTCTTGTCTTTCCTTCTGCTTCTTTCAGCTTTGCTCTTCAATCTCTCCCTTCTGCATCGCTCAGGAGTTCAAACTGTGTCTGCTATACACTGAGCAACTCCAGCCCCATCCTCCCTCTGCGGTCTTGGTATCTGGCCACACCCACACCGACACCCAGTCTCCTCTTTCACTCAGGGTTATCAACGCATTTCCCAGATGAAGATAATTCTCTGCCGACAGCTTTCTGTTGCATGTTTATAAAAGAAAATTCTTTATCTCTTTGCATAGTTTTTTCCCTCCTTTATATTCTAAAATGCTCAACTCTCCCCATATTCTAGCATTCCTGAAATCCAGATGATTGGGGATATATATATATATATATATAGCAATAGTAATAGTGAACTATTTTGACAATCAAAGTGGGTCTGGGACTGGAAGGTGGTAATGATGAGCCAAATAATATTTTTCAAAAAGAAAAATAAATTGGCTTTTGTCTTCTCGGTCCTAAATGGCCGATATGCTTTGTAACAGAACCAGGCTGGTTTCCTCTATCCCAGCAAGGCAGTTACTTATTATTTTAGAGGATTGTTAATGGCAATTTTGTCAACTGCTGGGTCTTCAGTTCCAATGAGTCTTTTGTCGCCATCGCATCTGCACACAAGTGCTCAAACACTATGGCTTGATGAAAATATGGGACCACTTGGACTACAGGTTCAGAGTTCCAGCTGCCTAATAACACAGGTTTCGACACTCACCTGAATGTGTCAGTTTCAGAGAATAAAAGTCAATAGGTGAATGAACCTCAGGGCAGTGAAGCTTTGTAAAACAACCAGAAATTAATGGTGCAGAAACTCATTTTGAAAATGCCAAAGTAGAATGTGCAATCCTGTTGGAAGAGGTCGTTGAGAGGACGTTGGCCACGATAGACCCGAGAGCTGGACCTCAGCAGTCGGAAACTTCTCACCCCCTCCCCTGTCCTTAGCATATGTGTTCTGCCCACTGTTCTCACAGTGGGAGCTGGTTTCAAGGATGCAGACTTGAGAGAGTAATGTGTTGTTGAGACATCTGGACTGTATCCGTGACTGAACCTCCTTAAGGTCTCTATATAAACTTCTAAGATTTTGGTGGGCGGATATGAAGATATACTCATCTTGCAGCTGCCCCAAACAAGCTTTGTAAGTAAGTTCCCTTGCTTATTAAACCTGCCACTTACTGGTCTGGAGTAGTCTGCCTCTTTCTTCGATCTCTCTTGCCCTCAATGTAACAGGGGCCATTATGTGAACCAACAAATCCAAACATGTCTAGACCTGATGCAAAGAGATTTTGAATCTTTGTTGCCAGAAGTAGCTACCAGGCAACTAATGACACTGACTATAATACAGAAAACTAGCACTGATGTGACCATTTGGAGTAAGGAGATGGAAAAACGAGAGATGAATGCTGTAAGAAAAGTTTATAAATCGTGAGAAGAAAAATTGCTACATTCTATAAGCTGAAGGTGAATGGATTGACTATGGACCCATTGTGGCAAACACTATCAGCGCTCCAGCCGTATCCCTCAGTTTGCTCATGCCGAAGTCCATCAGCCAGTGTCTTCTGCGTCTTTGTGCTTGAGGGCTTATTTTCTCAAAACCACAGAAGACTGCTCTGTCCAGAATCATGAGTAGCAAGTGAAATGCCAGAAAATTAACAATCCCTGGGAGAAGTGCTGAACCAATAACTCTCTGGAGATGTACAAATACCCAGGCTCCCCACCTGTTCCTTGGGATAATTCCAAGGTTCTCCTCTGCTCCCCAAGGTTCTCCCCATGGAATTAAGCTCCAGCTACCCACATGACAGGTGTCTCAATAATTACCCCTTCCCTCTCTCACTTCCTCACTCACCTGCTATTGTTTCCTGCAGCTCACAGATAACTAATTCATCCTTGTCTCAGGTCTACTTCTGGGGAACAAACCTGTAGCACCCACCATTAGATTCGGAAATTTTTAGTTTCCGTACATATAATACCATTTTTTTAAACAAACAAATATTATCATCACTGAGATTCTTAACTGATGATCTTAGCTGATAAAAGTGATTTGTCATTCATCTTTGCAATACCCATGTGCAACCCCAGACGGCCATGTTATGAAGTGAAGTAGAAATTAGCTGATGATGGCATATTTTTTTTTGTCACTTTATTTGTACTTGGCATTTGGGTTGGTCTGTGAACATTGTTGAGAGACTTCAGAATTTAAAACATACTCATTTTTGTTTATTTCAGTGTTTGTGAATTTACAACTTTGGCAAGTGATTTGTGTTTATTTTTAATGGCAAATGTCCGTCTTCATGTAGAAGTTTTAAATTGTTGACACATCACATTGTGTGGAACATGATCATTAACTTGTAACTAAGGTATGATCTCATATTATTACTTCTCCCTTTTATTTAAAAAATACCTAAGTTTATTATTTTCCTCAAAGAACAAGGCAGATATTTGGTTGAGATAAAAAAATATATACGTAATAAAGTAATAATGAATTTTTTAAACTGAGAAGCTGTTAGTTCTGTGGTGCTCTTATAATCAATGAATGATGTCTTTTTTTTTTTTTAAGATCGGCCCTGAGCTAACATCTGTTGTCAATTTTTCTCTTCTTTTTCTTCTTCTGCTCTCCAAAGCTCCCCAGTACATAGTTGTATATGCTCGTTGTAGGTCCTTCTGGCTCTGCTATGTGGGACGCCGCCTCAGCATGGCCTGATGAGAGATGCTAGGTCCACGCCCAGGATCCGAACCAGTAAAACCCTGGGCCACCGAAGCTCAGCATGCAAACCTAACCACTAAGCCATGGGGCCAGCCCCCTGAACAGTGTCTTAAAATTGGAGAAATGCATGCATACATTATACTAGCAATGTGTGTTTATTATGAAGTTTCCTAAAAAAAAGTATATAAAAACAATCAAGCTTAATCACAACGCTCAAATATAAATACTATTAACATTTAAAAAATATATTTATACACATCTCTTTCTCTGTGTTTTTACCTACATATATTGGCATAAATAGGATAATATGATACATACTCTTTTATAGACTATTTTTACTTGATAATGCTTCATGAAATGTTTTCCACATTGCCTCCTCTTATTCAAAATGCCAGCATCTTCCTTGACTAGAACAGATGCTATGCAGAGGTTGAGTGTATAGTACTGATTGAAAGTATTTCTGCTTTGAAGTAGCATCTTCTGCCAACAACATCTGAAACATCCATCATAATATTAATTATTTTTAGTCACTACCTTTCTGGAAAAGGAGAATATCCAAGGATGTTTATGCAAATAGTCCCAAAAAGGTGTATCAAATTGACTCTCTAACACATCTACTCTGATAAACAGAGCAGGATTGTAGAAAGGTAAAAAAAAAAAAAAAACAAACAAACTTGTTCTGAACTTTGGGATTTGTCTAAGCACCACAGGCTCAGGCAGGTCCCCAAAAGTGGAGCAGCTAGAACAATTAGGGAGAATTAAAGAGACAAAGGTGGTACCATCCTTCCCCTAACTTCCTGTGCGAGCCTGGGCAAGTTTCTTAGGTTCTCTGTGCATGTTTCATTCACTGCCCTGAGAAGAGGTTGCATCTTCTTTCTGATCATTTTGCTTGGCAAGAGCTTATAATTTGACCAGTCTATGGGTTCTGGCACACCGTAATGGCCGTGCATGGTTTTTCACTGCCCAGCTTTCCTTCTCCTATTAACACAACTCATCTCTTCCCTTTGGGGAAACCATGTCTTCCCCATTGTCCACCACGCAGCCTGTGTGGGGCTGACCTCACCTCTGGCTCCAGGGCTGGGCATGTCAACAGACCTGGCCAATCAGAATACCAAATCCCTTTGATCACCATGATTGGTTTGGGGTTGACATGTGATTCAAATCAGCCAATGAGACCCCTGCCTGGGAGGAAATCTCTCTCCACTCAGGTTGCAAATCTGGTAGAAGATAAGCCTGGAGCTGCTAGCAGCCTGGCTATCTTTGTCATTGCTTAGGGAGAGTCAATGGAGAATAAAGTGAAAATAAGGTAAACATACAGGTAAGTAGAGCCCTGTACATTCAGGTCCCTTCTGTCTGTCCTTATTTCTGAAAATTTTTCAAGGGAAAAAGATCTAAGAGTTCCAAGAACAACAGTGACTCATGACCCACACCATGGCAGTTATACCAGGAGGTAAGCAGTCTTCAGGGAGGTAGGACTCCGGGCGTGAAGTTTCCAGCTTCAGCGGTGGTTCCCATATTTCAAGCCTGTCATGGAAGCAGAGATCCACACTGTGGGCTTGGACGACGAGGCTGTCAGTGCATTTGAGAAGCGGCTATTGGAAGTCCTGCTCCTGCTTTCCAGTCACCACATAAACCTCCTGGATTCTAGTGTGAGCCTGAGAGGAAGGGAAGGCTCTAAAATGACCGCGTTTACATTTCCTCCCAACCCAGCTCAGTGAACGCATGACGTTAGAATTCAATTAAAATTTTAAAACTACAAAAATACAGAAATGTGACTTTTTTGTGTACCTGAATCATTTCACTGAGAACCATGCCAACTGCAGTGCATACTCTTTTCTCTTTTTCCTGCATTGCTTTGTCAACTCCACATGGCCCGACACATTGTCCTACGTAAAGTAAGTATCAGAGTAGGTTGTGGGTTTTTTTTTAAGGAAACTAGACGAGCTTTGCTATTAGGAGCAAATTGCTAAGAGATTAGAGCAATGAGTGTGACAAAACCAGGTTTTCTGCCAGGGAGGAAAAGAGAGGTGATGCTTGATCTGTTTCTTAAAACATTTCTAGGACTCAACTCAGGCAAGGGGAGGTGGAAGAAGACACTGCAAGAGAAGAGTCACAACACTGAAAAGTCACAACGTTCTGGGGAATCGCGGTAGCCTCGTAAGCGAGTGTGAGGGGAACTGAGGAAGGAGTGACGGGAAATGGGTCCATTTTGAATGGTCTTGAAAGTTGGGCTAAGATTACGAACTTTCTTCAGCAGGTAACTGGGGGCCATGGAAGGTTCCTAAGAAGGGAGTCACAGGAATATCTTTGGTTTAAAATGACTCTGATCATACTATTTATGATAGTGTTCTTAAAGAGTGATCCTAGACCAGCAGCGTCAGCAGCACCTGCGAACTTGTCTGAAATATAAATTCCTGGCCACACCCCAGACCGACTAAATGAGAAACACAGCAATGTGTGTGCATAATAAGCCCTCTGGGTGAGTATGATGCTCACTCAAGAACCAGTGGAAGAGAAGGGGAAAGTGCCTTTCCTATGAGTCACCTGATGAAACTTGAATTTATGGCCTTCAGATGGTTTAAGCCAAAGGTAATTTGGCCAGCAGTGTGTTAACAGGTTGCCCACCCCGTAAACAGAGAAAGTAGAATTTATTCCTTCGTGCAAGGAACATATTAAAGTGCTGCTTTTTTTCCTTCTTTGCTGAATTCCACAAGAACTACAAAACATACCCTCAACCTCAACTATTTTCCAGAGAAATAAAGTAGGGGAAGGTGGCGTTGGGCTAAAATGAAACCACAGGCTCCTCCCATCCCTCAAACTGTTCTCATTTCTTACTGGTAAAAGACTTTCATTGTATGAGCTCCCGCCCCAGAGACAGGCAGGTACCTTTGCGATAGTGTTTTTCATGGGAATGTCACATACTGAGAGACATCAACTTTACTTTGGATTTCTTTGGGGCTGGTTTTGAAGCTATTTCTCAAAACATTCTTGATTTAATGCCCATGTGATATTGGCAAGGAGGTAGAGTGGTGTGTTCAGGAATGCTGGGGGCTCAGGTAGGCAGACAGGCAGGGTTAGCAGAAAACCCTTCTCTGAGTCCTGCCAAGCCTTAAACATGCTCGGTGGTGCACAGTGCTGCAGCTTTAGACACAGAAGCCCAGAAGTTTCCTGTACTAGGATAGCATCCTATGCTGGGAGGGCAGTACTGAGGAAGAGAGGGCCTCTATTCCCCCAGCAAGAGTGAACCAACACTCTGGTCTCAGTAAAAAGCAGTGCCTCTGACCACTGGTTTTCCAGCTCACTGGAACATGCACGTTTTGTTTCATAGACTTCTTGTGAGCGCAGTCAGATACTCCTGGAATTTGGAGGGGGCTCCCTAGGCCATGGAGAACTCCCCTCACTTTCTTCCCCGATAGATGCTCCTGTGGTCTCTAAACTCCCAGAGACGGGCCACGCTTTATTTTGAAGATTGTAAGCATCCGAGTGTGATTGTGTCAAATACTCCTATAGTCTAAGTATGGTGTTAGACCACCAAAGCAGGACTGCAAAGGGGTTACCTGCGAGCCAGTTTTGAGACTTTTAACAGATCACCCACCTCACCCTATCAGAGGGGTCAGAGATGGCAAGAATGAGGTTAGAATGATGGAGAGCATTTCTGTGGAGAGAATTGGTGTGCAGGGCTATGAGTCCCACCTCCCTCTGTGAAACAACATAAAACAGTGTCATTGTGGGTAGGGATTCTTCGCAGAGTCACTTATATACATCTAGGCCAAAGCTTCTGCACCTCAGCCCTAATGACATTTTGGGCTGCACAGTTCTTTGTTGTGGAGGCCTATGTGTGCATTGTAGGATGTCTAGCAGCATCCTTGGCCTCTACTGACTAGATACCAATAGCACGCTGCCCCCAGTTGTTACACTCAAAAACATCTCTGGACATTGTCCATGTCCCTTGGTGGGCAAAACGACCCTTGTTCGAGAACCATTGGTCTAGACTCTATTGTCTCTGAAAATTATTGTGTGCATATGTGCAAGTGCGTGTGTGTTTGTTACAATAGTTACCTGCTCACAGACCGGGAAAGTGAAGAGACCTATCTTGACCTCACATGATTGCAAGAACTTGAAAAACTAGTTGTTGGAATGGAATGTCAAAGGTCACTTTGCTTTGTCTTCTGTGATGCCCTCTTTGCCTCAAGCCCCACCCTCTACCCATGTGTTGTTCTAGCCTTAACTCAGATATTCAGAACCACTCTGTGGGGCGGAGGGTGGCTTTGTGATCTGTAGATTAGACTGGTGGGAGTGGGGGAGGGAAGGAGACAGATCATAGAGCCAAACTATTTCTGGTGGCAGGGACTAAAGTGAGGACTGAGATTCACATTACAGAAATTTTTGTTTGTTTTTGGTAAGGAAGATTGTCCCTGAGCCAACATCTGAGCCAATCTTCCTCCATTTTTCATATGTGGGATACCGCCACAGCCTGGCCTGACGAGCCATGTGTCAGTGAGCACTGGAAACTAGAACCCACGAACCCTGGGCAGCCGAAGCAGAGCATGTGAACCCAACTACTATGCCACCAGGCTGGCCCTATGGAACTTTTTAAAAGGAGACATTCCATGAGGACAGAGTTGAAGGTTGGGCCCCTATTCTAGGACCAGGTATAGTAACCGGGGCCCTGGTGAAGAATTTAATTTTACTTGTTGCTGAATTACCAGGACTGTCAAATTCAATGTAAATAGTAAATGTTCTCTATACTTTAATTTTTGCTGATTACTTCATTCTCTTAGCTCGATTACCCTTGTATGGCCGGTGCGGTGGTGCTGTGGGGAATTAAGCAATGGAGCAGAAAGGGGTATGCTGGTTAGTGAAGCCATCATCTCTCAGCTCCGTACCCTCCCATCCTCTGTGACCCTGGGGCTGGGACACCTTATTTCTGCTTTGCCAGCTAGTTCCTTGTTAGGCTCTGACATTGGAGAGTCATAGAGGGAGTTAGGGACTGCAAGCTTGGAGGAGGAAGGAAAGGCTTGTTTCTTCCTGCTTTGCTCCCATTCCTCTGTGTCACCTGGGCAGTGGTTGGCCATCGGTGACAGTTGGTTTAAGCAGCGGCAGTTGGTTCCAGTCCATAATTTTTTCCTTCTTCCTCAACCCAGCCTTATGGTGAAAACCCCCTACCCCAGCCGAGCCATCAGTACCAGCTGCTGGTGCTGCCCCCTTGGAGATCTGTGCTTTGATTCTGTAGGGGACCTCTTCCAAGTTCCTAAGGCATTGGTGGCATCTGGCAGTGCCCCTCTTCAGAGCTCTGAGTCCCAGCTCAGCCAGCCCCAAGCTTCTAATAACCCAGCTCCCTCTCTTTATCCCTCACAATCCTAGGGGTGGCAGCTGCTTCCTACAGTTACCATATCTGTATTACCTCAGTTTCCCTTTTGGCTTTTTAGTCCTTTAATATGTATGTAATCAACTCCCTATTTTACATTCTCTTTACTAAAATCACTGGTATAGTTTCTGTTTTGCTGGCTGGACCTCAACAGGAACCAGGAAATGGGTTTGTCTACAGCATCTCTCTGATGAGACCAGCATAGCGATAGGCGTTCTGCCTTGAGGCATTTGGTGACCCTGAGTGTTTCCAGCAAGACCAGCAGCAAAGCTAGCAAAGGACTTCTGAGAGGCTGCCACTGGCAAGAAGAAGCATGTGATGCCAAGAATCAACCGCCACGTGGACAAACTGGGAGCACCCATGAGAAAAACCCCCTTCCATGCCAAGTCTACGGATAATTATTCTTCTATTTTCTTCATAACAAAATACAATCTAACCAGGTAGAGAAGAAAATAGAGTAAATCGCATATAGTAAGGAAAGATATTGTCTTACAAAACTTGGTTCAGTTTTATACATGTGTTTGCACATGTATACTGGTATATAATATAAAATGCCTTTTTTACTGTGGGTCTGGAACAAAAGAAAAGAGACCAGGAGAAGGAAGGCTGAAATTTAGGATTCCTATAAAATCATGAGACTTCTGTGCTTTTCCTTAATTCCAAGAAGGTTAACCTGGGCCAATGGCTGTATAATCATTCTGTCTTAAGGGCTGTTCATTCACTGAGAGGGCTCTTAGTGGACTCCCCCAAACGTGGGAACTGGAGATCCCAGGGAGGCCGGAGGGCCCATGGCCAGGCCTTGGCCCCCTAGCCCTGCTTGCCATTTCTTGTGGGAGCTACTGGCTCTGTTGTTCTCTTCCCATCCTTGCTCTACACGTGAACCATCATGTGTTCCTGCTCATCATGGTGACCCCTCAGACACCAGCACCAGCCAGGCAGCACTCCCTCCCTCAGGAGTCTGGGTCTCATCTAAAATGACTGGCTACATTTGAGCAGGAAACTGAAAAGGAAGCCTCAGACCTGATTCAGAATGGTAGGACCTAGACACACCATAAAAACTGAGAGTGAACCATTCTTCTGGAGCTTGTTTTAAATGAATACTCCTGACAAAAAGACTAGTGGTAAATTTATCTACTTCTCAGGATCCAGGTTTCTGTTGATGTGTAATTTTTAACAACAACCTCCTCCCCCAGCCCACCTACTTCAGCTGACCAGCGTCTGACCCTGTGATTACACTGTGAATTCCTTGGAGTGCTTCAGCAACTCCTTCGCATTCAATCACACATACCTCATGTTGGGGCTGAGCTGGACTGCATTGTTGAGATTTTAGAAGCTCTTTCATGCTCGGGATAAGAAAGGAACAGTTACCTTAAGTGAAATTAATGAAGGGCGCAGAGGATTCCATTCGTGAAAGAATACAGGAGGAAAGATAGTATTGGGTTGTGAATTCACTTTGTTCCTCCAGATTCTATAAGCTTTACAAAGTTTTAAAATTCCAGCTCTGTACTGAAACTTGGATGACATGCACAAAGAATACCTGATCTAACATTGTTGGCAAGAAAAATAAGAACCAAGGAATTTAAATGACTTATCTGAGCTCATTTACCTGGTTATCAGCAAAGCTATTGGACATAGCATTGATTTCCAATAGATAATTTGTCTTAGGAACATCAAATATAATCCATTGTTAGGCAGCACACCATATGGTGGGAAGGCTGCAATTTCACAAGCACTTACTCGACACTGAACATTTAATTTAAAAGTTTGCATCAACTAGAAAGCTCTTAATGGGATATCTGGCTCCAGCTTTAGATGGTTTACCCCCACAATCCACCATGCTAAAGTAAAGGGACATTGTTACCCACCAGGTAGAGACATACAGCATCATTTCCTTATTCAGGTTGGTGTATGTGCAATTGTGGATACAGTTGTATTTGTATCAAAAATGGGATTTTCAAGGGGCTGGCCTGGTGGCATAGTGGTTAAGTTCCTGCACTCTACTTTGGCAGCCCAGAGTTCACAAATTCAGATCCCAGGCACAGACCTACATACCACTCATCAAGCCATGCTGTGGCAGCATCCCACAAACAAAATAGAGGAAGATTGCCACAGATGATAGTTCAGGGACAATCTTCCTCAAACAAAAATAGGAAGATTGGCAACAGATGTTAGCTTAGGACCAATCTTCCTCACCAAAAATAAATAAATAAATAAAAAGGATTTTCAAGAAGTGAAGGTGAAATTATAGACCTTTAAGCCTCTGGAATATCTTAAGAAGTAGCATGGTCTCAGCTGCCTTGTTGGTATTTAATAGATAATTTCAAATGCCATTGCATGTTAGCATATTATTTAGCTGGAGAAAAGAGATACTATACTTGTGAATCACTAGTAGAATGCTCATCAAACTTTAATGTTGATTGGAGATCTTGTTAAAAACTCAGGTTCAGGAGCTGGCCCATGGCTGAGTGGTAAAGTTTGCATACTCTGCTTCAGCGGCCCAGGTTTTCACCGGTTTGGATCCTGGGCATGTACCTTGCCCCACTCATTGAGCCATACTGAGGCAGTGTCCCACATCATAGAGCCAGAAGAACCTACAACTAGAATATACAACTATGTACTTGGGGGCTTTGCGGAGAAGAAGAGGAAGAAAAAAGGAAGATTGACAACAGATGCTAGCTCAGGGCCAATCTTAAAAAGAAAAAAAAAAAAAATGCTGGTTCAGATTCAGTAGGTCTGGGTGAGGACTGAGATTCTGCCTTTGTAACAAATACCCAGGAGATGGAGGTGCTGCTCCTCCACGGACCACACTTTGAGTAGCAAAGATGTAGTAGATGTGAATGTGAATATGAGTAGTGGGAAGATTACGGCCCTGTAGGCAGAACTGCGGGCACCTATGCCTTGTTTGACCACTCGCTAGATGAATAATCTTAGGAAAATCCTTCACCCATTTTGAGCAGTAGTTTCTAAAGAGTAAAATGAGGTAATAAGAATGATACTAGTTCTAAGCAAATGAGTAGATACATGGGCAAGTGTTTTTGAAAAGCCAGGCTGTATAAATAACTGCTAGCTATGGATATCATCGTACTATGTACCTAATCTGAACTCTTAAGTAAAAATACTTTATGGTTACTAGTTAGTGAAAAGTTCCCCAATAACATTCAGAGGGTGAATTTCTCTCTGTCTGCACATTATAATCAAATTTCCAATAGTTTGATGGAAAGAAAGTGTCCTGCCGGAGGTGGCTAATGTGTTGACAAACACAAGAACGTGTTTAGCTATCATGCTTTGTGTTTGGTCTTGTTGAAATTTAACTCGACTGGAGACATTCATAGGCTGCACCATAAAAACAGAGCGTGACAGTAATGACTCTGCACAGTGTTTACTTTATAGACTCAGGACTTTGGAAGGGTCTCCAGACAACAGTGGGTCTTGAAAAGATGCCACTGCGGGCTGTGCAAGGCCGCACTGTACCCAGGCGAACTTCTGTTTGGTTAATGGAAATCTCACAGCTGAGCAAACCAAAGAGCTCTGTCTGTCGGATCTTCCTTCCCTTTCGTGGCAAACCAAACGGGAAAGTAAATTCCTGTGGGGTAGCCCTCAAGATGTCTCTCTTAGGTAAATAGCAGATTTGTAAAAAGCTGTCTGTCCACTCTTTCCCTATTTACATCACAGATGGTTTTTCGGGAGCATGTTCAGCTGTCAATGAATGTTGATGTAAGGGATAGATTTATCTGTTAGACTATAGCCCCTTTGTCCCTGCTCTCCTTCCCCGCCCCACTCCGTACTCCTGATTAAAAACTGGGATACCATCTAAATAGAGTCAATAAGATCACTCCAACTAACAGTCTGTCCTATTTAAATGGAGCAGGAAAAGTTTCACAGTAACAGCCTTCAACAATTCATATAACTAATGGAATGGGGGCAGACTTTCTTCTGAGTATCCAGACAAAAATTTTTCACTCACAAGACAGTATCTCAGTGACGTGAGCTAATATTCAGTGTTTGTTTCGTAGAACTACGTGAAGACTAAAAGCAAGAATAGTAATCTCTCTTGAATTAATAAAGAGATATTACCTCTAGCGAGGGCTACAAATATCTGCTCTTACACTTCACTGGGGAAGACGGCAGCCGGAGTTAGCACTTTGTTCAAATCCTAGCTCCACCTCTTTCTAGTTGTGTGATCTTGGGCAACTAACTTATCATACCTCAGTCTCTTCATCTGTAAAAGGAGGGTGACTGTGGCACTCACGGAGTCATTTTGAGGCTTAAATAAGACGTTGCGCCTGTATAATGCTTAGCACAGGACTTGGTACATAGTAAATGCTCCAAAACTACTAATAATTCTTCCTATTATTGTCTCCATGCTAACCTACATATCACAGTTTTACCTACAGTCTACTAGCACACTTTCTGGGCCCAGGAGTTTATAAAAGTGATTTCTAGGGTCTTTTAGACACCTGGTTTAGTTGGTATTGATGTTCATAATCTTAGAAGCTACCATTAATTGGGCGAGAGAGACCTAAGTGTTTTACATGTGTGAATTCTCAGGGCAGCCCTCAGATGTATTATCTTCCTACACAAAGGAGGAAACCAGGGTTTAGAGACCTACCTGGTTGTAGAACTTGGATTTGAACCCCTGGATGTCTCATCTTTGTGCCCCATAATCTGAGCCTAGGTGGCTCATACCTGCTTAGACCTACTCACATCTAACAGCTGTACACTGCTAGAGTATTTGGGACTTTCTGGGAAAGGCACATTTTTCCTCTAGAAAACAATAGAATTGGGGGAGATTACAATATTTGCATATATGCAAATAATTCCTTCTTTCTAAAAGGGAGGCTTCTAATGGTCTCTCAGATATGCTTTGACTTGTAAGGAGAAAGGTCCACAGACAGGTTTCATTTTGACAGGGAAGACGTCTGTGTTATTCTCAAATATTTATCTGTGAATCTTAGCTTCCTGTATCAGGGAAAGTACCTGTGATCTCAGAAGTCTCCAGTCGCCACCCAGATCGTATCACCTGTACACGCTCACCAATCCCAGAGTCACTTCAAGGCAGTGCAAACCCATTCTGTTATTGTAGGTTATGTTAAACACAAATACCCCTGGGAAATGCAGCAAAATGACATGTCATAGAGGCAGCATTTGTGAAATGAAAAGAATCATAGCTTTTAAGTTCAATAGACCTGAATGTGCAATCTGGATCAGCATGGGCAAGTTTCTCTCAACTTCCCTAAGCCTCTTTAAAATGTCTAATAATAATTACTTTGTGGACCATTGCAAAGATCGAATGGAAAAAACATTTCTGAAGCACTTAACTCAGCACTTGGAATATAATAAAGGCAATAACAGTAGCTATTGTTATTGCTAGTTACTTCCCAGAGAGTAATTTGGAGTAAAGTATAAGGGCCCTGGATACCTGTGAGATGTATGGGATGCTCCGCAGGAGGAGAAGATGAGAAGTGGAGAGAAGGATAGTAATAGTAGAGGCAAGCTTTGCAAAATAGTTCGCTGCCTCCCAAGGCCACTCATGGTGAGCCCGGCTGTTTATGATCCTCGACGTTGATTGGGGGCGGTTTCTGAGTGTGCAGACCTGATCCCCCTTAAGCAGCTTCTCTAAATGACGGAGGAATATCAACCTGCTCCCTACTGAATTGACTTCAGTTAGGCTTTCATCTACAACCTTCCAGTCAATGAGCCCTTGAAAGGTCATCAATGATGTCCACATTGCTTAATCTCATGGCCCTTGATGGATTTTCAACTTAACAAACCAACAGCATTTGAAACCTTGATTCTATTGGCTTCCAATTGAATCTGTCCTGAATTACCTCCTTCCTCTCTGGCCATACATTCTTAGTATTTTTTGCTGATTCTTCCTCATCTCTTTCACACAAACGAATGCTTGCTTTAGGGCTTGTACTTGCTGCCTCTTCTGTCTAGAATTCTCTTTCCCTGGGTGTTCTCACTTCCTTCAGGTTTCTGCTCAAATATCACCTTATCAGAGAGGCCCTAACAACTCCATCGAATATACCCCCCATTAACTCTCTATCCTGTACACTGCTTTATTCTTCTGTATGGTACCTGCTGTATTCTATATTTATGTTTATTTGTTTGTTTGTTTCCTATCTCTCTCCGTTAGAGAGAAACTCTCCAAAGGCAGAGATTTTATCCAATTTGTTCACGACTATATTTCCAGTGCCTAAAACAGTGCCAGGCGTATGATTGAGTGAACGGATGAGTAAAATGAGAGCATGTGGCAGGAACTGGCTAGAGACCCACACAACCTATTTCTTATTTCTGGAGCTATGATTAATTTAACATTCACTAGTACCTTGAGTCTAAGTGCAAACCAGGATTAGTTCTTACCAATGTGGGGTGTACTTCACTGTTTAATTTTATTGAGATCATATTTTGAAAATGGCAAAGCCAGGAAACAAAGGAGCCATGTGTTTGAGCCACCATGTGGAAGGCAGCCTACTGAACCCCACTGGATGGGATATGAGCAAGAAAGATACAGCATGTTGTTTAAGCCACTAAGAAGAGAGGAGCACTTGTTATAGCAGTTGGCCTTTCCTAACCTTAAAAAACCCTATTAAAGCTAGAGTATTTAGATAAAAACAAATCTAATATGAAAATGCTGAGGCTCAGAAAGATTAAGTATATGATTTCTCTAAGGAAGGATTGCCAGATAAAATACAGGATACCCAGTTAAATTTTAATTTCAGATAAACAATGAATAGTTTTTAGTATAATATTGCATGGAAGCTATTTATACTAAAAAAGCATTTGCTGTTTGTCTGAAATTAAAAGTTAACTGGGCATCCTATATTTTCATTTGCTAAATGTGGCAACCTTAGTCCAAGGGGATTTTGTAACAGAGACTAGAACCTAATTTTAATTACCAATTCAACTTCCTTTCCACTACTCTACCCAGAAAATCGCTAGTTCAGACAAGTCAGGAGGCAAAAACTCTTAAATTTACATTTTCTATCTTCCATTTACAAAAATACCTAACAACATTCAGAAACCTTGAGAAGCCATTGTTCCAGCTCTGTTTCCCCAGAGAGGATTGTGGTTTGGACATAAGATACGGCCTATCACTATGTCTAATTCTGTGTTTCACATAGCTCAGCTTTAGTATTAATATCCAACAACTTTTCATTACCAGCAGAAGTAATTATAACTAGATAATTCCTCTGATAATATGATAGGGTCAGTTTAAAGGTTAGTTCTAAAATTTAAAAGTGCTATAAAAAATTCATATGTTCTTGATGCTCATTTCCCACCAGAAATCACAAACCTCAATGGAGCTTTGGTATTTATCTCCATGGCAACTAGTTACCACCTTCATCATGGAATGATGACTGAAATTCTCAAGAAAAGATCCAGTATTTAAACAAGGCTTGCTTTCCAATCCAAAAAAAAAAAAAAAAAAAATGAAAGAAATATTCACAAAATGGAAAAATATCTAAGTATAAATTTGAAACTGAATGGCTTTCAAAATATTTGGTATTTTTATGAGGCCATCATGACAAGAACTAATGGATTGCTTTATGAAATTCAAGGATCCTGAATTTTCTTTCACAGTAACCTGTACTCAATAATGGCAATTTTAATTCATTTAAAGTAAAACAGCTTAAAAAAATGATGCATAAATTAACTTATAGTCAGATGAGTAGAAGTTTGACATGACCAAATAGTTGCTAAAAAATGCATTATTTATTGTGGAACTTTTCATATACACATTTGAAATGTAAATATTTTACTTTAGATTTTAAAGGATTTTAAAAGTATTGGGCCGTGCTTTAGACCAGGGCTTGGCAAACTCCAGTCCAGAAGCCAAATCTTGCCTACTACCTATTTTTAAAAACAAAGTTTTTTGGAACACAACCACACCCATTCATTTCTGCATTTTCTCGAGCTGCTTTTGCTCCACAACAGCAGAGCTGAGTAATTGTTCGAGAAACCAGATGGCCTGCAAAGCCTAAAATATTTACTACCTGGCCCTGTACAGAAAAAGTTTGCCGACACTTGCTGTAGACCTTACAGGAGCTGTTGCAGGACACTCTCTTTTTAAAAGTATTTTCACTTCAACATTAAGCCTTGTATTTTTAAGTACATGTTAGAAGATGTGACAAAATGCCCAAAAAAGCTGTTCTGAATCTACAAAAGTTGCAGAAACTGATGACACAATCAAATCCTGTTATGAACTCCCGTGCTAAAATGAGGAAGGGACTTTTTGCACTAGAATTCTGAAAATAATAATTCTGAATAATAATAATTCTGAAATTCAAGATGTAGGACTCACCAAGGGAGGCTGGAAAGAGACAAGAGTGGCAAATGGGGAAACAGAACACAAAGGACTGCAGTGAACTCGGCTCATCTAGGCAATGGTTCACACTTGCATTGAATTGGCTAACATTTCATAGGCTAAAGCAAGTTTCATGGTTGAGCCTAAAGGGAGGTACTGGGAAGAAGTGCAAAGGCACATTGCAAAAGGCACGAATACTGGGAGGAGAGAAGAAATGAGGCTATTAACTCAGTCTACCAATCTAACACAACCAGTTTGCCGGTGAGTTCCATAGATATATTTCTTCCTCATCTCTCTCTTCCAAAACCTCTTAGAGCTGGAAAGGTCCACTCTTGCCCACCTACCTCTCCGTTTCCCCAATTGAGGATACAGTTTGTGAGAAATACTCTGCCTGGTCATTGGAAGATGAGTATTTCCACTTAACTTTCTTAATAGGATGGAGGTAACAACTCTATTATAAAATAAGAATTTATCAACTCAGTGCAAGCAAACGTGCAAAAGGAAAGTGTTAAAGTATTTTTGACTTATTATTTTTTAAGTCTGGAACTAAAAGCCTTATAAAGTTTTTAATTTATTCCACCTTTGTCAAAGCTTTGGGAATTCAAAAAGTATGTCACATGCCTCTCTCTTATAAGCACATTCCTTCATCCTTTTTAGAGTTGATGTGCTGGTGAAGGTTACTGTGGAAAACATTTCAGATTTGAAAATAGAGTCTATTCACACGGCCTGTTCTATGTATTTGTGAAAATGCCATGCCGCATGTGGGGGCCAGGAGAGGAGGGGAGAGGAAGAGAGGAAAGTAAAGGAAGACCTTCATTTAGCTGGGTGAAAATGCTAATTTTTACATGCCTCCCTGGCAGCGGCAGTCTTACAATCATGATTGATTGTGGGGCTCTGCTGGCCTGGCCTAGTGCCAAATGACTGCAAAATTATGTAGTTATCTTATCAATTTATCTCTACCTTGTACAGTCCCTTTCCATCAGCTGCCATGCTGCACTGATTGTCATTTGGAATCAAACCAAAGGCCATCATCTGTCTGTTGGGTTTGTCCAAGTTTTTGCCCTTTCTTGAGCTTAGAGCTTTGTGGTCTAAATTGTAAGTATTCTGTCTGCCCAGCCAGGAGGCATGACACGACCCACCAGGTTCCACACAGAACAAAGGGCAGGAAGACGCTTGAGTGACCTTGGCAAAGTGAATGTGAGGACTAAGAAGCCAGGCTACATGATTCCTTGATATTATTGGCCCTGTGGCTGGAATTTAATCAATTTAACTCGCTCTGTTCTTGAATGGTCTTTTGGCAAAAGCACTACTGTTCAACTGAGCACCAGGTGAGGACATTGCTGTATGCTAACATGAGACTTCCTTAAAGTTGAAACAGAATTAACTATTTTTTTCACCACCCCTGTTATCAGAATCTTTGTGATTCAACCATTGAGGCTGATAGATTACATACTAGAGGTGAATGAGGTTAGATTCACTTAGTTCTTTACTGATTCATTCAAAAACCCTCTCCTAGGTGTGGTGAGGGGTGAAATGAACCTAGTGCCCTGCCTCCAGGAAGCTCATATTCTCCGAAAGGATATTAAATGCACACACAGAAAGAGAACCACTATTCCAGAGGCTGTCCATGGTGAGAACAAATTAATACTCTGGGAAATAACTTTTGGAAAAGTTGATTGTGTCATATTTTTCACATACTTTTAATTCTGTAACCATGTTTTTCAAACGTAATCTTATAAAAAAGCACTACATATAATGTGGATAAAAGCAGTTCTCCTTGAAATATCTTCAACCTTGCCCTTCAAAGTGTGAATTATTGAGATGCTCCCCCTTCCAGGCTCCAGGACCACTTTGTTATGCTATTTTAGTTGGTTATCCGCAAGTGTCATCACTACATTATGAGCTCCAAGAAGACCAGTGTTTTCACTCATCCTGTACTCCTAGGGCAGAGATACAGCAAACACGAGGCAGATGAACTCCAACACCCTCCACCCCCGTCAGGGACAGACATTGCTTATTTATCACAGAACTCTTCTAGTCTGAGCCTAGATTTAGCTTGAAAATCCTCATCCCATTGTCCCAGGCAGCCATCACCAATTTATTGTGTTGACAAAGGAGAATAAATTGACTTGCCTTTCCTGTCCTATCATTTAACACAGGAAAATGGTAGGTAGTGCTGGAAGATGGGCTGCCCATCAAATGTTGGATGAAGCGATTTTTAAGTAATAGAACTTATTTTCATAGAATGGTAAGTAAAATATAGCCACAAATTTCCAAGAGATCTAAGATGGTAACATTCCTGTGTCTTGACAGTTACTCTGCCCTGAAATCTTCCATATCCTTCAAATGGTTTCCCCTAATGCTGGCAACTGAAATCCTCCAGCTGCATTGAAAGCAGCCTGCCCACGAATGGTTGTTCACATAAATGTTCCCAGCAGCTATTATGAGGCTGCCTCGCATAGCTGCAATTGTGAACAACCTTTTTTTTTTCAGTATTAAATCCAAAACCCTGTGAAAATAACAAAGCAGTGGGCTCCTATCTGCCTTGGATAACAAACAACACTTGAGCATTTGAATTACTCTTCAGTTTGTAAAAGCTAGCTAAGAACTCAGACCCAACCAATACCAATTTATTGAGCAAGTATTAAGTGCCAGGCACTTTGCAAGTTTTTACTGAATGAAGGAAAGAAAGAATAAATTATACCAAGCTGCATGATATCTCTTCCTCTTTTAAAAGAACTCATAATCAAATATGGAAAACAGATGATTAAACATCTAATGTCTATAAAGGACTTTTCCACCTCTTTTCCTTCATTCATGCCACTCTCTTGATCTTGTTTGCCTTTTCTCACCTCCCTGACCTACCTGGCATAATGCTTTTCATTCTTTGAAGCCTAGTTCAATGCTATCTTCTCTATGGAAACTTCCAAACCCATGTCCACTAGCAGAATTTAATGTCATCATATCTGTGTTTCTTTAGCATTTTGTTCATAGCTCAGTTACTGCAGAGGACATCTTTAATTATGGTTAATAATTTATGTTTCCTTTCCCCAATTAGATCCTTCTTGGTGGGAACTATATTTTTCTTCACGTTTTTATTCCTCTCCTTGGGAGTTGGCACATATATGTTGCAGTCTGAGTTTTCCCAGCAATCAAAGCCTATGGCAAAAACTTATGTGCATTTTTATTAGGAAGTAAAATTTCAAAGAGCATGAGGGAAAGGGATATTGGGATGTTGAAAGGAAAAAAGAATTTATTATGGAGCCGGTTACTGCCTGCTATCAAATGTGAATGATTCCTTGATCTCACAAGACAGTCTTTTGGGAGGTCGTCTGAATGATACTTTTTAGAACAGTCTATCCTTGAGGAAAAGGATAGAAAAATGCATTTACCGGTTTTTGTCTTCCTTTGGTGTATTTTGCCCCATTTGGCCTGAAGTGGCTCCCAGTTCTGGATTGTGCACGTGTGGAAGCTCTGTGAATTCCTACAGTATTTAATGCTGCAGCATCTATAAGGAAGACCCAGTGCAGGAGGAGAAAGTGGCAAAACGGGAAGTTAGGTGCTAGGGGTGTCACCTGCTGGTGTGTGTCTGAAGACGCAGAGCTGGTCTACACAGCAGCGACAAGACCAAGGGACAAGTGAGGCTTAGAGGATCTGAAATGCCTCATAAGCAACGTGTAATTCATATCATGTATGCAATAGTATTTACAATTGATTTGAATACAAGGTAGCCTATGGTGCTAACTGTAATAGAAGTGCATGTATACTGTGTCATGGGAACGATTAGCACTGGAGAAAGGGCCCATGGCACGGCATTTCAGGCAAAAGAAATTTCACAAGAAAAATAATTTGAAAAGCACATGGAGAGTTCCGGAAATGGAGAAAACCCCATCGAACTCAGATTATAAGAAGGAATGAAGTTAGAAAGTTTATAAAAGTCTCTGAATTAATGGATTCTACAAATACTTTACTGAGTACCTACTATGTTCTAGGCACTTTTCTAGTCACTGAAAAAACAGTACTGGACAGATCCTAGGCTAGAGGATTTGGATTTAATTCAGGAGAAAGTAGAGAGCCAGAGGAGGTTTTCCTTTCAAGCTAGGAAATTAAAACCTGTGTACTCTAGGGCACAAAGCAATGAAATGGTAACGCTCCTTCCTGTGCTTCACCTGAAGAAGGAACAGCTAATTATGTTACACAGGAAATGCTACGAAGGGGGAAATGTATTTTCAGATCAGATGCTAGACAGGATGCGCCTTTTCCTGCCAGGGAGCGTATATGACCCTTCCAACCTCTACTGCTTGGCAGAAAGTGATTTTTACTGCAGATAATGGAGACAAAAGGCAGAGCACTCCTCTTAGCAAGTGAGTTGCACAAAGGATAAGCAAACAACATTTGAAATAAGGCCAAACATTTAAAAAGCATCACTTGCCTTTGGCAAAAGATATTGAAGATGCAATCTTCCATATAAGATCGTTGATAAATAAAATGTTTATGTTTAAAATAAATTTTGAGCAGATACAAATGTAAGCACTGTTTCTCCAAACATTCAATAATGACCTTTAAGCCAAAAGCTAATGAATTCTAGACCAGATAGAATGATGAAAACAATGCAGACTACAGGAAAAGGAAAGTGGCACATTAAGACAGAAGAAGCTACCCTGGACCAGAATATATAAATAGCTCTTACAACTCAACAATTAAAAAGGACAAGTCACCCAGTTTAAAAGCAGGGAAAAGGTTTGGATACACATTTCCCCAAAGAAAATATATTAATGGCCAATAAATAAAGGGAAAGATAGTCAACATCATCAGTCACTAGGAAAATGCAAATCAAAATCACAATGAGACACCACTTCACACCCACTACGATGATTATAATAATAACAATAAAAGTGGAAAATAAGTGTTGGCAAGGATGTGAAGAAACTGGCACGCTCATACATTGCTCGTGAGAAAGTAAAGTAGTGTAGACACTTTGGAAAACAGTTTGACAGTCCCTCAACATGTTAAACACAGAGTTATCATATGCTTCCATATTTCCACTCTTAGATCTATACCTAGGAGAATTGAAATCACAGATCCACAGAAAAACTTGAACACAAATGTTCATAGCAGCATTAATCATAGCAGCCAAAAAATGGAAATCAAAACTACTGAAAAGTGGAAACTCTACACCAACTGATAAAGACAATCAAACATTATTCAAATATAGAAAGGAATGAAGTACTGATTCATGCTACAACATGGATGAACCTTGAACACTATGCTTTGTGAATGAAGCCAGATACCAAAGGGCACATACTGTGTGATCTCATATATATATGAAATATCCAGAATGGGCAAATTCAAAGAGACAGAAAATAGATCAGTGGTTGCTAGGAGCCGTGGGCCAGGGGTGGGGGAAAGGATGGGGAGTGATGGCTAATGAGTACGGGGTTATTTTGGGGTGCCATAAAATGTTCTGGAATTTCATAGTGGTGATGGATATACAACGCCTTGAATCTACTAAAAACCGGTGAATTGTACACTTTAAAAGGGTGAATTTTATGGTATGTAAGTTATATCTCAGTGAGACTGTTATTAAAATATATCATTCTTATTACAGAATGTAAGTTCATTCTTCATGAATCCTTTTATTATATTCACAAAATTTTGAATGAAAAATATTTCAAGTATTTGTTTTAAACCAGCTTTTACGAACTCATATGACTACAGGCCCCAGGCAGGTGATGTACGTGAGTGATGTGGGCTGAGTGTAAGGAAAATCTCGGGGTCTAGGAGAAAATGGGAGCAGTGAAGTCCATGGGCCACTTGTGACTGGATATCTGGTCTATAAAGGAAAGATGCTTCTTGGCACTGATTGTTGTTAAGATGGATCAGTTTTTGGCGGGTGTTTTTAGGAAGTCTAAAATTCAGAATTTTTAGTAAAGCTGCCTGGTTTTTAAAACTTAGGTCAATCTTTAAATTTGTGCCACTTAAAACATGTCCCATTCCTGGATTTGGTCAGTAGAAACCGGTTTATAATTTATTATTTTAAAAAGCGGTCCTCTACCTTTGTCGATAATAGGGTTGGACTAAATATAACTCTATGTTCCCACTGCTTTGATCTGCCATATGAAAGCATAAGAAAGAAGGACTTGGAATTATAGGTTTATGTTGCTGTACATTTTGATGCTTTTTTTCTAAGAATCCCTTTCATCAGTGTCCTGTAATCTAGAATATTTGAAAAGGAGGTAACATAATGGAGACTGAGAAAGCCAGAGACTACTCAACTTTTCCTTAATTTTTTCCATAGGTTTTCTTTCTTTTCAGAATTCATACCAATTTCTTTTTCCAGAATGCAAGAAGCTTACCATTTTCAGAATCAACAGTAGTTATATGTGCCCAAGGTTGATTCATAGAGAAATTCTTAATTGTGGCCTAGTTTACTTTTCAAACCCTCTCCTTTCTATTCATGAATCCACAGCTGAGGATCTTTCCCAGGATCAAGCCTGACTACTCAGTCCCCAGAGTTCCCCACCGTAATGCATACCTAGGCTATATTTAACCTCATTAACATGCCAGCACATGCTATTACCCATTAACCTTCTCAGGTTACAGAATCTTTGCATCACATCAAAATCCATTATCAGTGCTTTTTTCAAACTTAATTCACGTGTGGATCAATTTTAAAGAAAAAAAATATGCGTGTGTGTGTGTATATACATATACATATATATATATATATATATATATATATATACGTCTTCCTTTGCTTATTCCTCTTAAATAAAAACTTTACAAATTAAAGTCAAATACAAGTACATAAGTAGGACATAAATTAAAATTAGTATTAACTTTGTTCATATAATAGGTATGCTATTTTTTTGAAACCGCATTTCTCCCCTCTCTACATGGGCATGATACCGTTTTCTAAAGTAGATGGTTTTTTATGTTTGCATGCCCACATAGCTGTGTACATTACCTTGCATAGTCCAAGTCTCCCATCCAATTCTCTGTTTTAGTTACTCTAAAACAGTAGCGCTCAGTTCCAACGGCACAGTGGAATTACCTGGGGACTTCTAGAGTATATTCATGCTTAGGCCTCACCTCCATGGAGTCTGGTTTAATAGGTGTTGGATAGGACTGGCACTAGCATGTTTGAAAAGCTTCCTGGACTCTAATGTCTAATCAGAGTAGTAGAACAGTGCTTTGAAGCCTTTGTTCCTGAGGCCTGTGAAATCATTTTGTCTTCATTTGGCCTTTATTTGGCCCAAACTCATCATTGCTTTTGTTCTTTAGTTCTTAGCTGAGGAGTATTAAGGTGATACTTTTTGGTTCCTGTGCCCTTACAAGCATAAAATCAAATGTGGACACTAAAATCAAGTTGCTAATGATCAAGGCGATCATTCAAATGATCCAAACTATGATTTTTAGGGGTTTTTTTTATCCTCAAAATGCAAACACAGTATTAAGATAAAAATCCAATGGACATTTCAGGAACCCCAAAGAGACAGTGAACCCTAGTTTGAGAAACACTGTTACGTTTCGTGTCTAATTATGGTTCCCCAGTTACCACTGCCTTTAAAATCTGAATGCGTACTGTTTTGTCTTGCAACAACAGACTTTCGAAACAGAAAATTGATTCAGTAATTTTTTTCAAGGGTGTACAAGAAGCTCTCAGATAAAATGATTTTATAAATAAAGTTGACTTGAGGAATGGTAGCTATTCAGTGTGATCAATTTGCTAAACTTAAACTTTGGGTTTGGTGTGTCCCAGGGGGCAATGTTCTATCTGAACCCATCTACGCATCCATCATACAAACAAGCACCAAAAGGTGTTGTTTCATGGTATCTCACTAGAGACAACGAGCAATATTGGAGTGAAAGGGGTATGCAAAGCCAAAAGTTGTGAAGACAAACCAACTACCCAAGTCTGAGAGGAGAATCAGAAAAAGCTCCAAGTGCAGGGCTGACCAAAAGGAAGGAATGTAAGTGGAGGAATAGAGTAAAGAAATATTTGGAAACATGCATCCAAGACTAAGCAAAAACATGGGCTGGAGATAGGATACAGCATTGAGATCACAATGCCCACTGCATTGGAAGTTGGCTTAACAGGCTGACAGGGATGTGTTGTCCAACTGAGATGACTTTTATAGGTAAGAGTGTGGCCCATGTGTCCTACCTCTTGGAAATTTTGACTAACTACTAGATCTTTTTTGACTTTTATCATAGTCCCTGTCTTTTTAAAACCAAGTTGAGCAGTCTATCTCTCAATTCTGTTTTCTTCCATTCTCAAATTAGCATCTATGTGATTATGTGTGTATCATAGCAACAATAACGATGATAGATAATGATTATGTAATGCAAGACACTATAGTAGAAAGGTTAGAAACATCATCTCATTTCACATCCTTCTGAAACAAGCTAATATTCCAATATTACTCATGGGTGTATTTTATGATGACTAAACTGAGACAGAGAGAGTATGTGCTCCTCACCCAAAGTTACTCAGATGAAAGTGATGAAGCTAGGATCTAAATTGGATCTATTCGATGCGAGAAGACCAAGTTCTTTCTAGTTCTTTATGCTTCTCTCAGATATACAATTTATGTATCTTGTCTTGTCCTGGAAAGAATGAAGTGGCTTACTATGAACTAAAATAAGAGTGGAACCTAGTATCAGGACGACGTAAAATACAGTAAGGGCAGAAAGTCACGGCTAGGGAGGAAAATACTTCAAAAGTGCAGGTCCTATGACCTGGTATTATGTGTTTTAAGAAATACTGGTTTGAATAAAGAATCTCTTCTAAAATTTATGAATGACAACACCACGGACCAGGGCAAAAGTTCAGCTACTCTGCCTACCATGAGGATGTAGGCTTAGGAATTGTGTCGAGGGTCACATTGGACATATAAACAGATGGACTTAGGAAAGAGCCATTTAGAATTGAACTTCTTAGCAAATAGGGGATCTAATTTACTGCAGAAAAGAATTCCTTCAGCTCTTGTTGCGTGCTTCAGATGAACTAGGATGGGAACAGTAAACATTATTCCAGCGTAATCTGTTTTTGTAGTATTTACAATGAAAGAAAAATGAACATAGCCTCAAATTTCTTAATTTTCATTTGAAGACATATTATGAAGACGAGGCAGCAGATGCTTGAGTCCTCTATCTCTTTTGGGTCCATTTTCAGCATCTATCAGGAATATAATCAACTCTCAGTTATAATGGATTTTTTTTAAGGAGTTAATAATTGATGGGCTGATATTGTGGAGTGAGTTTTGGATTCATTGACAATATAAAGCTATTTCTAATGATGATGACTTTGTTCAGAGATGCCCAAATTAAGACTTGTTTATTTTAAATCGTGAAATAAATGGAGACAATTCCCAGAACTCCTTAAATATTAACAATGAGAATGCTTTGGTGGTTTTAAATTACTTTATACTTGACAACGACAAAGGCACTTTCTGAACATGATGTCAGATCACCCTGACCTCCAGGTCCATCCGTTTATACTAAAATTTTACAACTTAAATAAACTTGAAAGAGTGTTAAATTCAATTCACTTATTCTAATGAATTCCTGACTAAAACAAAATATTGCAAATCAATTAGGTGTAGCAATCACTAAAATGAATAGTGGTTAGTGGGGAAAGTCCTCTTGAATATTTTTCTTTCTGGTACTTTGATTCACTCATCAAATATTTGCTGAGTGCTTACTATGTGCCAGGCTCTGCTTTTGTTTGTTTGCTTTGTCTTTTTATTTAAAATTAATTGAGAAGGTGAAATGTTTGCCCCACCATCAAATTGCTTTATCTTCCTCTTTTTCATGAGACCAATATTCTGCTGTTTGTTCATGATGACTTTAATATACAAACACACTATTTTAGTCTGGTGAGATTTTTTGTTTTGTTTTGTTTTTGTTTTGGTACAAGCAACACCACCGATTGAATTAGAATACCAAATCAAAATCAAAATGAGATTTTTAAAATTCTAAAGGAATAAGTAAGAAACTTACTAAGGATTCCACCCATGGAGTTAATGAACACATCCACCACCTCACATATTCACTTTTTTATGTGTGCATGAGAACATTTAAGTTCTACACTCTTAGAAAATTTCAATCATACAATAGTGCTAATAAGTACAGTCACCATGTTATACACTAAATCTGTGGAGTTTGTTCATCTTATAACTGAGAGTCTGTACCCTTTTACCAACCTCTCCCCATTTCCTCCACCACCCAGCCCCTGACAATCACTACTCTACTCTCTGTTTCTATGAGTTTGACTTTTTTTTCCTAAAAGATTCCACATGTAAGAGATACCATGCAGTATTTTTCTTTCTCTGTCTGACTTATTTTACTTCACATAATGCTTTCTAGATTCATCTATGTTGTCTCAAATGACAAGATTTCCTTCTTTTTTAAGGCTGAATAACATTCCATTTATTTTCTTTATCCATTTATTTATCAACAGACTCTTAGGTTGTTTCCATACCTTGGCTATTGTGAATAATGTTGCTATGAATATGAGAGTACAGACATCCCTTTGAGATATGATTTTGTTTCCATTGGATATATGCTCAGAAGTGGGATTGCTGAAACATATGCTAGTTCTATTTTTAATTTCTTGAAGAACTTCCATACTATTTTCCAGAATGGCTATACCAGTTTATATTCCCAACAACAGTGTACAAGGGTTCCCTTTTCTTCACATCCTTCTCAGTGTTTGTTATGTCTTGTCTTTTTCATAATAGCCATTCTAACAAGTGTGAGGTGATTCTCACTGTGGTTTTGATTTGCATTTCCCTGATGACTGGTGCTGTTGAGCTTCTTTTCACATACCTGTTGGCCACTTACACATCTCTGGAAAAATGTCTATTTAGGTCGTTTGCCCATTTTTTAATTGAGTTATTTGTGGTTCTGCTATTGATATATTCCTTGTATATTTTGGATATTAACTCCTTATCAGATATACGGTTTGCAAATATTTTCTCCCATTGAGTAGCTTGCCTTTTCACTTTGTTGATGGCTCCCTTTGCTGTACAGAGCTTTTTAGTTCGATGTAGTCCCATTTGTTTATTTTTTCTTTTGTTGCTTTGCTTTTGTGTCAAATCCAAAAAATCATCGCCAAGACCAATGTCAAGGAGCTTGCCTCCTATGTTTTCTTCCAGGAGTTTTACAGTTTTAAGTCTTATATTCAAATCTTTAATCCATTTTGAGCTGATTTTTGTGACCAGTGTGAGATAGAGGTCCAGTTTCATTCTTTTGCCTGTAGTTCTCCAGTTATTCCCAACACCATTTATTGAAGAGACTATCCTTTCCCCATTGAGTACTCTTGGCTCCTTTGTGATAAATTAATTGACCATATATACATGGATTTATTTCTGGGCTCTTTATTCTGTTTATCTAAGAGTCTGTTTTTGTGTCAGTATCATACCATTTTAATACTGTAGTTTTGTAATATAGTTTGAAATCAGGAAGTGTGATGCCTCTAGCTTTATTCTTTTTTCTTAAGATTGCTTTGGCTATTTAAGGTCTTTTCTGGTTCCATACAAATTTTGGGATTGTTCCTTCTATTTCTGTAAAAAATGCCATTGGAAATTTGATAGGTATTGCATTGAATCTATAGATTGCTTTGGGTAGTGTTAACATTTTAATAATACTAATTCTTGCAAACCATGAAAATGGAATGTCTTTCCCTTTATTTGCATCTTCTTCTATTTCTTTTTTTAATCTCTTAATTCAGTATACAAATCTTTCTCTCCTCGGTTAAATTTATTCCTAAGTATTATATTCTTTTGATGCTATCATAAATGAGATTATTTTCTTAATTTCTCTTTCTGATAGTTCGTTGTTGGTGTATAGAAATGCAGCTGATTTTTGTACAATGATTTTGTATCCTGCAACTTTGTTGGAAACATTTATTAGTTCTAACCATTTTTTGGTGGTGTCTTTAGGGTTTTCTACATACAGTATCATGTCATCTGCCAATAGTGACAGCTTTAGTTCTTTGTTTCAGATTTGGGCACCTTTTATTTCCTTTTCTTGCCTATTTGCTCTGTCTAGGACTTCTAGTGCAACGTTGAATAAAAGTGCTGAGAGTGAGCATCTTTGTGTTTTTCCTGAACTTAGAGGAAAAGCTTTCAGCATTTCACCATTGAGTATGAAGTTGGTTGTGGGCCTGTCCTATATGGCCTTTATTATGTTGAAGTATGTCCCTTCTATACGCAGTTTATTGAGAGTTTTTATCATGAAAAGATGTTTAATTTTGTCAAACACTTTTTCTGCATCTATTGAGATGATCATATGATGTTTATCCTTCATTTGTTAATGTGGTGTATCACATTGATTAATTTGCATGTGCTGAACCATCCTTACATCCCTGGAATAAATCTCACCGCTCATAGTGTACGATCCTTTTAATGTGGTGCTGAATTCTATTTGCTAGTATTTTTTGAGGACTTTTGCATCTATGTTCATCAGAGATATTAGCTTATAATTTTCTTTCTTGCACTGTCCTTGTCTGGCTTTGGTATCAGAGAATGCTACCCTCATAAAATGAGTTTGGCAGCATTCTCTCCTCTTTTATTTTTTTGGAAGAGTTTGAGAAGGATTGATATTAGTTCTTTAAATGTTTGATAGAATCCAGCTCACATTTCCTTTCAACCATTTTGATAACTGTATCTCAGTATAATTGATTTCCTTTATCGCATGTATTCTATTTTTATTATTTAGAAATTATTTTATAGAAAGATTCATAGGCTTTATCAGATTGCTCAAGAGGTCCATGCAAAAAAATAAATAAATAACACACACTATACTAGAATGAGACAACACCCAAAAGCATACGATTACAAGTCTAAAAGAAACAGTCCACTTGGTTACCTTTGCCCCAAATGCCTGCCATATGAGACTTTCCAATGTGGCTAGCAAAGGGACTACACAGGAATCCCCTGGGGAATCTTGTTAAAATGCTGATTCTGAGTCAGCAGGTCTGAGGTGGTGCCCAGAAATTTGCATTTCTAAGCTCCCAGGTGAAGCTGATCTGCTGGTCCATAAATCATTTTGAGTAGTAAGGTTGTAAGACTTACCAGGGTTTAGCTTCTTCTCTTTTGGAATGTTTATCTATTTTCTTTCACTCATCTAGTACTAAGCCACAGATGGTATTTGTAAAAGCTGATATAAGTTTATGTCATCAAATTTTAGAGATAGTGTTTTCTGGCTGGCTAGCCAGATTACAAGCATTTTTCATCATCAGAAGAGTAAATACTTCTAAGAAGCTTCAAAGCAAAAAGCTGTGCCATTGGCCCAAATAATTAGCAGGAGGATTGTTAGCACCCTCTTCTTGTCAGGGTGGTGAGACAGATTTTCCTCGTGAGGAATTTCAACCAGAATATAAGGCTGGTGTTATTTAGCAGGAAAGGTTTTAAAATCAAATTGGATAACCACATGCCTCTCCCCCATCCCCTCCTGAGAAGGTCAGAGAATCACAACAGAGACTTTAAAAATGCTGTGTGCTTTGTTCCCAACTTTGCAAGTATGGGCTTGAGTAGGCAAATGGCCTTTACGTCTCCACATTTCCCATCATTGGAAACGTCTGTGGAGAGGAAAGATCGTTATCAAGGCAATGACCATTGTCACAGGTTAGTGGTCCCTGGTGGCTTTTTCCAAAGCTTTCTCTAGGGCTTTGCTTTCCCAAAGCAAGCTGGGAAACATCTGATCTATCCAACTAATCTCATACTGCCCTCACAATCACGCTTCACTTTTGGCCTCAGCTAATCACGAATTTGTTTTTGCAGCAGTCCTTAAAGAGAGAGTCCCATGGCACCTCTTTCTGCCCCATCTCTGGATGTCTCATCCCTCTTGTCATTCATTAATTCTTTCCAAACTCACACAACAGCCCAGTCTCAGGTGAAAGCAACTTGCCTCAACCACAAAATATGAGGCACATTCAGATTTGAAAACAAGATGGAATTAAATCCCAGAAATTTAAGGATGGGGCAAGGATGATGATTTTCAAGAATTAAAATGAGTCATCCATACCTCCTCCTCTCATCCAGTTACCAGTCCTTAGTAACTCAAATCTCTGTTACCACTCTCTCAGTCCAAGTGTCATGTCCTGCCACCCTCTATGTAAGCCCGAAGTCTTCTATACTATATTCTCTGATTGTGCCAGAACCTTGCTAAAATCTTTCATGGTCTTCCATGACCTGCAGTTAAACATCCTCCCTTAATGGAGCATCTAAGACCCTTGATAATCTGGCCTTTCTCATCATTTCTTGCACTCTCCAAATACAGTCAACTTGCACTGCTCACAGTTCCCCAGATGCCCTGTGTTCTTACAATCATTTCTACCTCTGCCTAGACCATTCCCTTTGCCTGGAATGCCACCTACCCCCTTATCTGCCTAAAAAAATCTGAATCTCTGAGTTAAGGGATTCTTGGTAAAAGTTTTTGTTCCTTTTGCAAAAGAAAATTGTTTTTTTCCTCATACCGACGTCTTGTTCATAACATCTCTGTAACTCTTATGGTGCTTCACAGGTTGTTCCCTGTCTATAGGACTACCCTGTTAAACTTTGAGCCATGGAGCATCTGGGTTGGATTTTCTTCTTCTTCTTCTCTTTTTTTTCCTGAGGAAGATCAGCCCTGAGCTAACATCTCCCAATCCTCCTCTTTTTGCTGAAGAAGACTGGCCCTGCGCTAACAGCTGTGCCCATCTTCCTCTACTTTATATGTGGGACACCTACGACAGCATGACTTGCCATGCGGTACCATGTCCGCACCCAGGATCCAAACCAGCGAACCCCTGGCCGCCAAAGTGGAACGTGCACACTTAACTGCTGCACCACCTGGCTGGCCCCTGGATTTTATTCTTCTTATTCCCAGATTCTAGCACAGTGCCTGGTACATAGGAGGCACCTCGTCAATTATTTGGCTTATTTTCTCTCTCTTCTAAACTAACTGAAAAAGATAGCTCAGAATATAATGAAACAATGTCAGCATGCTCATAGTTATGTGAAATAAAGATGTGAGTCATTGTTAACATAATGAAAAGTTGTAGAAATGTTTGTCTGTAAAAGGACATCTGAGCAGTGATTTTTCATTCTCTGCCTGACATTGCTAGATAGAAAAATTTCACTTGACTTTCAAACATTATTTATTTTTCCCAAAGATGCCTGGGCTTCTATGTAGATAGGCATGTAGAATTTTGGAGAAGGGAATATGATCAAATTATTATTACTTGGACGGTTTTGCTTATTACTTTTCTCTGTACTCAGGATAAGAGTCCCATAGAGGAGGGATGGACCGACTGAAGGCAAAGAAACTAAAGTACTTTTTCTGGATTGACGATGTCCTGCATTTGTTGCAAATTTGCTCTCCTGTAGAGACAGCTCACGGAATTTCCATATTTGAGGTCCCTCACTACTAGTTAAAGTCATTATTTATTTTGTCATTAATTTCTTCATTACTAAAGTCTCCAAGGGGCCTTGTGAAGAAGAAAACAAAATTGAATAAGGAGTGTCCCTTCCTATTGCATCTTTAGCTCTGAAGGAAAGCTCAAAAATTTTATAAGAAAGTGTTTTGATATGAAAACTTCACCCTATTTACTAATCTGCAGACATCTGGATTTCACGAGGTTACTTGACCCATATCAAACCCATCCCTACACATATGACCTTCTGGGCTTTGCCTGCATTGGCTATTTCTTTCCTTCTCTGCTCCTGTTCATATATTTCCATCAACCAATTCTCTATAGTATATCATAGATATAGTGATATAGTATATCACTTAACTGTCACAATCAAATTACTGCATGGCAGTAATAAAAAGCCACCTGTACAACAAGAGAAATATGTTACAAAGCCAACTATTCTAAGGAGTTTTCTCCGGGGGTGATTTTGCAAATACCCTAAAGATTTTGAACCTCTGTGGACCGAGCACTAACTGTGTTACTCAATAGATTTTTAAAGAATGGTACCTGCATACAAATTCCCACTATGTTTTCTCCTGAGGGTTGAAATATTGTCTGGTTGGAGGACAGGAGTGACTATTAAGTTATCACTTGATCATCTCCTCAGTAAGGTAACATTTGCTTTTGTTGGCATTGACTCATCCTCCGTGAGTCAGACCAACATAAAACTTAGCAATCGCTTATATTCAGAACAGAAATATTAGAGAGGGTACAGGAGAGAGGCAATGATGACTATGAAAGCACTAGAAAGTAGGACTTCAAAATGAAGATCAAGCTACAGGAGTGTCTTTATCTGATCAGGAGACATGGGAGAACAGGAAGACCTTTGAAAGAAGTAGCTAAATAGACTTCTTGGGAAATTAGAATTATGGGAGAAGAAAATAGTTAACAAATCTAGAATTCTTACCCTGAAGAAAAGCAGCGACTTGACAGATAATTTTTCATTTGCTTAACGGGTGATGCTAAGTTAGAGAGAAATGTAGATCGGCCAGGCTCCATTTTCACAAAGGATCAAATGAGGAGAACATCACCTTGTGCCGCAGTGTGACGGATTTAGGCCAACTCTTGGGATGTTTTCAGACCACAGAGGTTTTTAAGCATTGGATGAAGGAGGTGAATTAGAGTTTACTATTATTTGCAGAGAACTGTGCAGGAAAAGGATGAAAACACTCTCTGAAGTTTGAGGAAAAAGTAATGTTCTCTTTGTCTGAATTGATGGAATGTGTCCTGCTCAACGATCATAGGTGGGAAGAAAAGATATGATAGGTGTTCTTTCTTCTTGATCATTCTAGGTAGTTGGTGAAAGCAGAGGGTGGGAAGGGAGGCTTCCAAATGAAACCTAAGCTTTGTGCGTAATTGGGTTTCACATGTCTCTGGAAATATCTAGAAGTTTGGTTGGAAGGACCTCCAAAATTATATTTGCCTCTGGGAAATTAGGAGACACAGAGAGAGAGAGAGAAGTAGACAAATTTGGTTGATTAGCCAAAATTCGGTTAATGGAAATGAAGAAAAGATTCCATAAAAGGATGACAATTACCTCTTCTAACTGTTTCTAGGCCCAGGCCCCAAAGGACTTAAGTTTAGAAAAGTGAGATAACATGTATAGGGTTAGCGGGCACAGAAAGGCCAAAAATAAAGGCCTGAAAATTTATTTTCATTGAGATTCCTTTAAGAAGTTGGGCGTTTGGTAGGACTACCTTGAGATCCATATGCCTAACATGTCAGAAAATAGGGCAACACATGATCTCCATTTCTGCACAAAACAGTCCACAGCTTTAGCATCCTGAGGGATCTAGCACACACCACTTTGGCACATTGCCTGGCCCAGTGTCTTCAGATACCACAGGTATCTGGTGGAGGTAGGACCACCACTGAAGGTGGCAGTGCCAAGAGGGAGGTGACCACAGTGGGTAGCAGTAACAACCATGTCCAGGCTGCTCATCCAGCAGCTGACATCCTCACAGCTGATATTGAGGAAGGTCAGAACTCTTAAGGAAGCTCTTGTGAGACACTCTGGAAAATGTCCCAAATAATTGGAAAATTGCTGCCAATTTTATCAGGAGGTAGGATAAGAGTGAAATCAAAAGAGTTTAGATTACCCAATTTGTGCTCTGGGCTTTTGTGGCAGAAGAAACATTGGTTCATGTAAAGAAAAACAAATTCTACTAATGTCAACTGCATGGAATTTTAAGACAGAGATAATCCTGACCAGTTGCAATAGGGTCAGAGATACAATAGAGCCAGTATTCAAGGGGGAAGGAAATGGTTGGACTTGAGAAATAGTTTTTTGTTACAAATATTATCCACTATTTAACTATATTTATATATGTCAAACATTATGTTTTAATGCCTTCTCTTTTTTAACCCTCACAATAACATATAGCTAATTATTATTGTATCTTTCATGATCCTTTTAGCTATAATTATAGAAGACACAGCTAAAACGAGTGTAACAGTAAGGACAGTTGTTGTCTCTTATAACAGATGACTGAGAGATGGCAGATCACTGGAGGAAGGGAGGGGCCAAAGCTGGTGCACTGATTTACAAATATCATTAGGGATTCAGGGTCTTTTCATCTCTCCACTGTGTTGTCCTTTGTATATTTGCTTCTTTCTCAGCCTTGTCTGTCATAGTTACAAGATAGCTGCCGTCCTGGCATCACCACATAGGTACAATTACTGACAAAGAAAAGGAGAATTTCCTCCCTTGCATCTGAGCAGTCTCTAGGCAGGCTTTCCCTAAGATCCCACTGGATTTCACTGGATTGAATCGCATGTTCAGGTGTTAGGTGCAAAGAAAGTGGGAAAAGTTAATATTGGCATTTTCAATCTGTACTGTGGGAGCAAGGCTCTGCCAAAGACAGGAAATTGGAATGGCAATAAAATAGGCAGCAAAAAAACTTGCCCACTTCACAGAGCTTATAAGTGGCTAAGCGGGGTCTAAAGTCCATGCTCTTTACAACCATGCTATAATGTACTCATTACAGAGAGTGAGTCTGGGATCCAATCATCTCCTGGAATATCTTGGGAATATAAGATGACCAAAGTATGGCCTGAGGCTCAGTTATGCCTACTGGAGTTTCTTCCGTTACTTTCTGCCACTCCAGCCCGGCATCAGCCAGGCAGAGAAGTCAGAGAGTGAGTTTGCTGCCTGCTCTAATTTCTCCTCCCAGCTTCCCATTTGACATTGAAATATCTCATTTCCTTTGAGTCACTGGAAAAGTCCATCATTGCCATTCTAAGAACACATTTTATATGATAAGTTCCTATCAAACATCAAGGAAGCCTCTTTGATTTTAATACTACTTTAAGTCTCTCAAAGGCTACAAGAAGGACATTTTGCTAAAGCACTAAAAACTTCAAAAACTATCAGAAGAATTTTCTTTGTGGTTGCCATTTCAGATTCCTGAAATCCTCATCATTGCACTTGAAGCCTCCCTTCAGTTTCCAAATGCTTCTTTTGAGCACTGATGATTTGCCAAGACATATCTGAGAGCTGAAAGAAAAAGAGATGGAAAATATGGTATCAGTGATATGGTGCGTATCATGGAGTCCTGAAGCATATTCCAAAATCCAGTCTGCATGTAATTAGCAGCATTGTACTCACACCTCAACTTTCCCAACATTGCTATCATCACAGCGCTGAGCATACTGACACAGACTAATAACCAGGCGAATAAGGCTTCCAACTTAGTCTTTGGTGCCATAAACACCCTGGCCATGAAATAACATATTGATAATCGGTCAAAAGAATCAAATTTTTCTATTTTTTAACTGTCAGGCTGTATGTGCCATTTTAGCCCAGTCAAGAAAAGACACTCACATAGTAAAATGAGCATGTGAAGACTTTGGAGTCCAAAAGAAATTAGTTTCACTCACTGATAACTATATGATCTTGGACCTACCGCTTACCATCTCTGAGGATCAGTTTCCTCAGTTGATAACTGAAAACGCTTATGTACATTCACAGGATTTTGTAAGAATTTAAATAAAATAAATAAACAAGAAAATATGCTTTTACATTACAAGAACATAGTAAAATTTACTTCACTTTCCCCTTCCACTTTCCCCAGAACACTTTTCCTTCTCTAAAAATTCAACCATTCATTCATTCATTTATGATTCCTCATTCATTCATTCATTGGATATTTATTAAACACCTATTCTTGCCAGATTCAAGGCTAATCTATGGAAATGCCACTACAAATAACACATAGTCAGTGTATCAAAAGACATTTGGTATAGTCTGGGAACTGGATAAGTAAACCAGGGGTTGCAAATTAGCAATCAGGTTAATAGAGTTTTTTCTTTTTCCATAGACTCTGTTTTGTAACGTTTTAGATTTGAGTGCCTTTAGGAAGGCTATTTGACCTTCACTTAGCCATAAACCCACTCTTTTCTATGTTTTATACCCTGATTCATCTCCCATTTATTTTACTTTTCTGAACCCTAATGAGATTTGTGTGTGTAATCTGGATCTAGCCAATAATGATCATAGAGTGGAAAGAGTATTAATGGACACAGGTTCAACTTGTTAAAAGAATATCAAGATATTGTTGTCAGATTTAGAGTAAATAAAATAGTGGAAATAGTCCTAAATGTGTCTCATTGATGAGATCTGCTTTGGCGTCCTGACGTCTAGTCCTGATACTAATCGTACAGGAGAAGAAAGCAATCACCTTCTACCATCTCTATGAGAAACATCTACCTGTAGTATGAGCATACAAGAAAACTTGGCTTGAAATCCCATTTCAAGATGAATAATTCAGGTATAGAATTTTTTTGAATTATTTTAACAAGAAAATTCATTAACTGGAAAACAATTTTAAAATCAATTTAATAAAGGGCATTTCAACCATCCAATAGCTTTTGTTGGCATTTTAATTTCATTTTCTTTCTTCTGTCATATATTTTATTTGGGCAACATAGTGATTTTTTTTTAAGCCCTAAAACAGATCAGAATTGCCTGGGTGTGGGAAGAGATGGAATAGGAGTCCAAATGCAAGACCAAAATCCATCCCTATCCTGAGCACCAGTGAGTGTTGTCTGTTCTGGCTTAAATGTCAACGGCAACAGTTCTGGGTCTTGCAGCTGACTGGCACATCCAGGACAGTGACAGCAATGTCACAGATTCCCCATTTAGTAGTTCCCCATACTCAGCTGGAAGAATACTTGGGATGCAGGAATCCCCTGCATTTCCATACTTGCCAAACCATCTCTCTGCCTAGCTTTGCCTGCCTCCCCATGTCCACTTTTGCTCAGCCCCACATATGAGGATAGGTGCCACTTGGAGAAAGCAGGCCAGTCATCCATCATGTTCTATAAAAATTCTTGTCATTATGGGGTATTATCACTGGGTTTTGCTATATATATTTCATTTTCCTTTAAAAGTTAGGTAGGCCTTTGTATGCTTGTCTTCCTGACAAGACTACAAGGTTTCTGACATCAGGGACTCTGTCTTATGTCTCTTCTTCTCCAATGTATTAAATATAGCATTAAATATAATAGATAGTCAATGTTGGTTTATAAATCGATAAAGTTGATAAATGATAAACATAGAATTAACATGAGCAATCCTACATTTTAATTATAGCTTCATCCATGACTATCTTTATGAGCTGGGGAAGTCACTAAATGCCCAGATTCTTTGTTTAAAAAGTAGGGATCAAAAAACAGTAGGGGTCATAATGCCTACCCCATCTACCAGACAGGGCTGTTGAAAGATCAAATCAGACAGTTGATGTGAAAGCACAGTTACATTAATAACACTACAGAAATGTCATGTGGACTAATTATTCTAATAATTATTGACAAAAATGAATTTTTGTCAGACTTGGGGCAGAAAGTGAAGAGAGAATATCCTCTTTCACTGGGGCCATTCCATAGGCATGATGTTTATGCAATGGCTTCTGGGTGATTTGTACTTGTAGGGATAAATCATATAGATGGTCGCCACAGTGGGGTCAGCCCTTCAATATATGTTTTATTTTATTTTAAAATTTTAACGCTAAAATTATTCCTGGAGGGATTATCAATAGTAATACACAAATACCATCTGTGGCCCAGAGCCCAGATAGGCCAGGAGGGAAGAAAGCCTCATGGGACAGACAGAGGTGATGTGCCTGCAGGCAGGATTCCTCTGAGGATGAATGAGTGACTGTGAACATTTGCCCTGAAACTCCAACATGAGCCTCCTGCAGTTGTCTGCTCGTCTACTACTGAGCCTTGGTTCTCCTGAGTCTCTGAGGGTCCCACCTCCCACCAGCTCAAGAGGTTCCTTCCCCTCCCACTCACTCTCTATCACTCTTACTTGATCTCTTTCTCTCATATTCTTTCACTCTTTCCTGCCTTTGGGATCTAGGAGTAGAGAAGGTGTTGTTAGAGTATGGCACCTCGTGTCTTACTCTTTACTTTTGGATCCTTCTTAATAAGCTACCAGCTAAAACTTCTATACTAGGCGTATCAGTTTCCCAGGGCTGCCATGGCAAATTACCACAAACTGAGTAGCTTAAAACAACAGAGATTTATTCTCTTACAATTCTGGGAGCCAGAAGTCCAAAATCAAGGTGTCAGCAGGGCTGCACTCCCTCTGGGGCCCTGGTGGAGAATCTGTTCTTTGTCTCTGCTTCCGGTGGCTCCAGACATTCCTTGGCTTGTGGCTGCATAACTCCAAATTCTGCATCTGTCTTCAAAAGCCTTTTCTCTCTCTTTTTCTTCTTTACTTCTGGCTCTTAGGACACTTATTGGATTTAGAGGCCACTCAGTAATCCAAGAAGATTTCATCTTAAAATCTTTAACTTAATTATATCTGCAAAGACCCCTTTTCCAAATAAGGTCAGATTCATAGATTCCAGGGGTTAGGATGTAGACATATCTTCTGGGGGCCACCATTCAGCCCACTAGAATAGGCAAAGAACTTAAAAGTGGATTGGAATTTCTCAAAGCCAAGATAAGCCTGCTAATTCTGCTATTGCATGTAATAGATAAGGTGCTCTGAACATAAATATGGCAGAAAATTCCTAACTTTCTCTTAATGAGTATAGATAATCCTTTACCCAATCCCTTTGATGATCTTATTTAAGGGGTATTGTCAAAATCCAGACTATATTCCAAATACTTTCGGGACAATTAGAAGGATAGACCCTTGAGTCTTCATGATCCCCATTGACATTAATAAGCTATTTAAAGAAGACAGAAGATTCATTCACTAAAATGAATGCTATTACAGTGCAAGAAACAGGACTGTTTTTCTCTTTTCCAAAGTCCATTAAGTGGGCAGCATATTGCAGGCAGTAGGAAGGCTGAAAATCTTTATACTCAGGCTAACCGGAGCTCAGAGTCTTATGCTGCCAATTACTCAGTGTGGACCCCCAAGGCAAGTTATTAAACCTCCCTGAATCTCAATTTCCTTGACCATGAAAGTAACAATATTAATAGATAATATTTATAGAATGCACACTATGTGCCAGACACTATTTTAAATGTTTTCACATATGTTCATTCTAAATCTCCATAACAACATTACGAAGTAGTGGGGCAAACTCCTAGCTTCCCACCCAATATCTCTCCTTCATTCCTCCCCGGTAATAAAGTTTTAAATGGACTAATGGCCACCCAGACAGCGGCTATATTGCCTAGCCTCCTTTACAGAAATAGGTGGCCATGGGAATAAATTCCCTCCAAAGGAATTAAAGCTGAAGTGTTATGTGTAAACTCTGTCACTTCCCTAAGAGATAATCACTGGCTTTAGATTTTCACCAACATAGCAGTGACTCCACTTCCACAGTGTAGATAGGGACAATGCTCAGTGGGATGGCAGAAGACCAAAGTGGAAGGATCTTTTGTCCATGGATGAACATGAGGAGCACGATTAGTCAGGATTGACCACATCAAGAATGTTATGAGAGGCAAATTAATATACATTGTATTTAAGTCATATTTTAGAATACTTTTTATAGCAGTTTAGCCTATATCCTAATTAATACAGGTGGGTGTTATTATTCTCATTTTGCAGATGAGAAATCAGGAGCACAGAGTAGCGAGGTGACTTGTCCAATGCTGTACAGCTGACAAGTGCCTTCCAGCCCAGCCATATGTCAAACACAGTCGGTCTGGCTCTCAAGTCATGTTCCTAACTTATCTGAAGTACTTCTCTAACAATACTTTAAATGTCTGTTGTCAGGATTAGATAAAATAATATAAATAAACTATCTAGTTTGCTGTCTTCCTCACCTATACTTCATAAATGTATTCATTCATTCATCCATCTGTTCAAAATGTTTGTAAGCAAATCCCACGGACTGAGCACTAGGGATGACTAAAAAACAGTCCATATTCTCAAGGAAGTTTGTTGTAGGGATATTAGATATGTAACAAATAAATCACAAAATAACATGTTATATGGAACATGTATCAAGTACTCCTATAACATAGAGCATAGTTGGGGAAATAATTCTTAAAGGAAGTTTTTCAGATAGACATGAGTGAGAAAGGGGATTTTAAGCAGAAAAATATGACCAGCTCATGAAAATATGAAAGCATGAAACAGCCTGGGGAGATTATGAAGATATAGAAATAACCCAGTAGAGCATGATGCACAAACTGTGTGTGTTGGGGGTGTGTGTGCGTGTGTGTGTGTGTGTAGTAGGGAGGGTTAGGAGATGAAGCTGGAGATGTAGGGAGGCAAGATCACGAAGGGCTTTGTATGCCATCCTAAATGGTTTGCACATTACCTTGTAAGTGATAAAGACCCACTAAAGATTTCCAGGTAAAGGAGATATGTTATCAGTCTTAGGCTGTACAGTAAGTCCTCTGGGTACAATTCGGAAGATGGCTCAGAATACCATGAGACCAGAGACAAAGAGTTTGGTCCGTTGTGTAAAGAGGCCACAATTACCATATTTATTCTACTGCTGATGGGTATTTAGGTTGTTTCCTGATTGGGACTATTGCAAACAATGTTGCTATGAACACTCTTGTGCATAGAGTCTGTGGCTTGTGTGCATGATCACCAAATTTGCTAAATCCTGGAAATCCTTTTTCCAAAGTTGTTTGACCAATTTTCACTCCCACCTGCGGTATATGAAGACACCTATTATATAAGATGTTGCATGACTAAACACACATAAATTACAAGGGATTTTCATTGGATTGAATCAAATTTATAGACTACTTTTTGGATAATATCTTGTGGACAATCTCGGTTTTGTTTTATATTTATGTTAGAGGAAAAAAATATGTATATATGATAGGAGTACTTTTATTTCTATTGTTGAAATGAGCTTGAAAAAAGGAAGGAAAATAACCAGAAGTACTTAACCACGACAGGAAGAAAGCAGCAAGTTTTGATGAAGAAAGTGGAGAGGTTGAGACCGATGAAGCTATGAGTGCTGCTAATGCAGGAGAGAACAAAGGAAAGGGATCAAAGAACCCAAGACCAATCTGAAGACAAAAGTTCAAAGGGCACAGAGAGAGAGAAGAAGCAAGGATTCAAAATTGCTCCCCAAGCAAAGGGAGCATGAGAGAATGAAAATGGAACAAAATGGATGCGGAGGTCATGAGGTACAGATCTAGTGTTGAATGGAAGAGACATGAGTGTTACCCAGAAAGGTAGCCAGAGACAAGCACAGGAAATACAGGCAGAGAGAGCCATACATCATGAATGTGTGAAGGAGCATCAGAGCAGAAAATGCATCTTGACTGTTGATTCCACCACACACTGGCTGTTGCACAGCCCACTAAACCTTCTGCCCCGCCCTGTAGTTATTCATTTTCAGTATAAGGCTTAAACTTCATGACGATGACTGTGTCAACGAACAACTACTTGCTTTGTAGCTTTTACAAAATAACAACATTTTGGGTCCATTCAAAAAAAATGTTTAACAGCTTTGTGGAGATATACTTTGACATCATAAACTGCAGATATTTAACGTGTACAACTTGACAAATTTTGACACATGTTCACACCAATGAAACCATCAACACAATCAAGAAGAAGTGCAAGTTTCCCCGTTCTTCTTTGTAATCTTTCCCTTTCGGCCCTTCTTGCCTCCTCCCCAGCACAGGCAAGCACTGGTTTGCCTTCTGTTACTATAGAATAGTTGACATTTCCTAGAGTTTTATATAAATGGGATCCTACAGTATGTACTTTTTTGAGTCTGGCTATTTTCACTCAATATAGAGATTCATCCTTGTTAAGTATCACCATTCATTCCTTTTTATTGATTGGTTCTAGTATGTTATATAGATATGCCATAATTTGTTTATCCACTCACCTGTTGGTGAATATTTGGGGAATTTCCAGTTTGGAGCTATTGCAAATAAAGTTGCTATGAACATTTGTGTACAAATGTGGACATAGACTTTCATTTCTTATGGATAAATACCTAACAGTGGAAAGAGTGGGTTATTTGGTAGGTGTATGTTTAACTTTTTAAGAAACTTCCAAATTGTTTTCCAAAATGATTGTACCATTTTACATTCTTACCAACAATATATGAGAGTTCCAGTTGTTCCACATAGTCACTAACACTTAGTAGATCCATCTTTTTAATTTTAGACATTTTGATAGTTGTGTGATATCTAATATGGTCTTACTTGCATTTTCCTATTGAGAAATGGTGTTGAGCACATTTTTATATATTTATATATGTTTGTATATTGGTGAAGTGTCTATTCAAACTGTCCATTTTCTATTAGGCTGTTTGGTTTTTTAATTGGTAATTTTTGACAGATATTTATGTTCCGGATACAAACCCATTGCTAGATATGTGATTTGTCAATATACTTTCTCAGTATGCAGCTTTTCTTTCATTACTTAATAGAGTTTTTTTAGTAGAAATTCTTAATTTTGATGAAGTCCAATTTATCTTTTTAAATAGATCATGCTTTTGGTTTTGTGTCTAAGAAATCTTTGCCTAATCCAAGGTCACAACGTCTTTCTTCTCCTATGTTTTCTTCTGAAAGTTTTATAGTTTTAAGTTTTATTTCTATTCCTATAAGCCATTTTGAGTTAATTTCTGTATTTGGAGCAAGGTATCTATGATTCTGTGACCAATTACAATGTATAGGTGTTTTTCTACACACCACCAAGCACTTCTGACACCAGCTGAGAGTCCTACAATTCAACTGGATTTTGACACTATCTACCCAGAGATAGCAGGAGATGTAGAATTGAAATTTCCAACCCCTTAATCACATGGTTGGTCCACTAGCAACCAGCCGCCATCCTTAGGTAAGATCCAAAGGTCACCTCTTTAACATAACACAGGAAATCTGTGCCAGGAACAGGACAAAAACCAAATACATATTTCTTATTATAAATCACAATATCACAGTACCAAACAAGTTTGTTTGTTTGGTTTTTTGCTGATGGATATCCAGTTATTCCAGCACCATTTGTTGAAAATATTATGCTTTCTCCACTGACTTGCCTTTGCTACTGAAGTCAGCTACCTGAGGGTTACTGCAAATATTTAATAAGAACATGATTACCTTTTTACCTTATTCCCAACACAGACATAGATGAAAAGAAGTTAATCTTGTCAATTTACTGTTTTGTTCTTTAACCAGAGGGATGATTTGAGGGTCACAAGGATTACGAGCTTGTTTTGCAGAAGAAAAAGAATGCCTTCAAGGATTACCAGGTAACAAGCACCCAGCTGCCATTTACACCCAGAAGTCAGATTGCCCGGGGGCTTATCAGAAGTGAAAGAAGCATGGATTACCCTTTTTTTTCTCTGAAACTCCTCCTGCCAAGCTCCTTAGCTCTATAAAACCTTCTGCTTTCTTCTCTTGCTAAGGTGGATTTGAGAGAACCTATCCTCCCACCTCCTCATTTTGGCCAGTTCCAATAAGCCTTTCTCCATCTCCAAGCTGAGTGATTGGTTTACTGAGAATTGAGCAGACAAACTTGAGATTAAGAGGTTCAATATCATAACTTTGATGAAAATCAATTAATGATATATATGTAGGTCTATTTCTGGACTCCCATTCATTTGTTTGTCAGTGTGGACACAAATATGACACTGTATTGATTACTATAGCTATATATATAAAATAAGTCTTGAAGTCAGGTAGTATCAGTTCTCCAAATTTATTTTGTTCAAGGTTTTAATTATTATTATTATTATGCTATTCCAGATCCTTTATATTTTCACATGACTTTTAGAATCAGCTTGTAAATTTCTACAAAAAAGTGCTTATTATGATTTTGATTGGAAATGAGTTAGGTCTATAGATCAATTTGGAGAATTAACATCTTAAAGATAATGAGTCTTTTTATCCATGAACATGGTATATCTCTCTATTTATTTTAGTCTTCCTTAATTTCTCTTAACAATTTTTTTTATAGTTTTCGATGCACAGGTGTTGCATATTTTTATCAAATTTATTCCCAAGTATTTCGTATTTTGGTGTTATTGTAATGATAGTTTTTTATTCCAATATCCAATTGTTTGTTGTTAGTATACAGAAATGCAGCTGATTATTTACATTGATATTAAACTCTGCAATATCAAAAACTCATTTGTTAGTTTTTGTAGTGATTTTGTAGATTCCATTAAATTTTCTACATGGATGATCATGCTATCTTGCAAATAAGACAGTGTTACTTCTTTTTTCCAATCTGGGTGCCTTTTATTTTTCCTCCTCTTCCTTCTCCCTTTTGTCCACTGGCTAGAGATTCCAGTACAATGTTGAATAGAAGTGGTGACAGCAGGCATCTTTTCCTTGTTTCTGATTTTTAGAGAGAACACCTTCAGTCTTTTACTATTTAGAATGATGTTACCTATAGGGTTTTTTAAATATATCAGGTTGAGGAATGTCTCTTCTATTCCTAGTGTACTGTGGATTTTTTCAATAATGGATTTTGTCAAATACATTTTGTGTATCTAATGAGATGGTCATATGTTTTTCTTTTATATGGATAATATGGTGAATTACTTTCAAGTGTTAAATCAAGCTTACATTCCTGGGATCAATCACATTTAGTCGTTGTAAAATGGAGAACAGTCCACAGACCACCCTCAATTCTGACATCAATTGTAGATTTGGGGATCCTCCAGACCACCTTCAGTTTTAATAATTTGCTAGAACAACTGACAGAACTCACTGAAAGCTGTTATTCTCATGATTGTTGTTTATTAAGAGGAAAGGATGTAGATTAAAATCAGCCAAGGGAAGAGACACACAAGGCAGAGTGGAGGAAAGTTTCAAGGATGGACCTTCTACTCATCCTCTCCTAGTAGAGTCATAAAAAGCACTACTCTCTCAGCAATGATGTGTAACAATATTCTTGGAGTATTGCTAACTGGTGAAGCTCACTCAAGCCTTGATGTCCAGAGTCTTTATTGGGACTCTGTCACAAAGACATGGTCAACTGCCCACATGGTTAACCTTAGTTTCCAGCTTCTCCAGACATTGAACTAACACCACATAACCAAAAGCCTCCACCTCAGATCATGTTGTCAGATTGTTTTGCATGGCTTACAACCCTCAAGTAAACAAAGACACTTTATCAAGTAGTAAATTCCAAGGGCTTAGAGATTATCTCCTAGGAATCAAGGGTAAAACCCCAACCTCCCTTTGGGCAAGGATAAGTTCTTTCCTACAGAGTCATGATATATTACATCTTTTATATTGCTAAATTTGATTTGCAAAATTGTTGCTAACAATCACTGTATCTATGATAACTAGGGTTATTTGTCTATATTTTTCTTTTCTTGTAGTATCTTTGCCTAATTTAGATATCAGAGTAATATTGCTGCCTCACAAAGTTAGTTGGAAAGAATTCTCAACTCCCCAATTTTCTGGAGGAATTTGTGTACTATTAATACTATTCTTCCTTAAATGTTTGGAAAGATTCTCTGGTAAGGCCATCTGGGCCAGGGATTTTCTTTGTGGGAAGATTTTTAAATACAAATTCAATTCTATAATGGATATAGGGCTATTTAAATTATTTATTTCTTCTTAAGTGAGTTTTGGTAGTTTGCGTCTTTTGAGGAATTTGTTCATTTCATCTAAGTTGTTAAATGTCTTGTCATAAAGTTTCCCATAATATTCTTTTATTATCCTTTTTAATAGTTGTAGAATCTATAGAGTAATTTTACCCCTCTCATTTCTGATACTGGTAAGTTGTGTTTCTTTTCTTTTTTTCCTATAATCTGTTTGGCCAGAATTTTATCAATGTTTTCAGAGAACCTGCTTTTGGTTTCATTGATTTACTTTATTATTTTTCTGTTTTCTATTTCAGTACTATATTCCCTGCTCTTTATTATTTCCTTTCTTCTCCTGACTTTATTTTTTTACATTTAATTTATTTTATTAAAATAACATAACTGAGGAACCATTGGATAACTGTATTGTTGTCAGGCACAATAAAAACAAAATTAAAATCATCAAGAAAACCTGTATTCCTGGCTTTCTTGTATACACATGATGTGACCGTAGAAAGACAAGGCTAGCCTAGTGGCCCCACCCCATAGGGGCAGCTCCTGAAAGACTAATAAATTCAGCATGATGGAAGACTGCTCCCTGAGAGGGCGGAGACTGGGAGGGGCAGGTCGAGTGCCTCTTCTGGAAAACCATCTCAATGCATTGGAGACCTCCAAGAAAAGGAAGTGTCCCCAAAGTCAAGTTCCATAGTACCAAAGCAGGCTCCTTCAGGCGGCCACGATCTCGACAGTCCTGGGCTGTTTGGTGCATTATGTGCAAAACTACCTGTTTGGCGCCACACCACTATCTCTGAAGAAAAGTCCTTCCTGTGACAAGCATTCCTCATAGGAGCTGATTTCCTAAATCCACGTGTCCCATCGTCAGGGCTGGTTTACTTACTTCATTTCCCCTCCGAGTGCTTTCTCTTGCTCTAAAAATACTCATTTAACCAATAGCTGGGGCCCCAGATCATGTATTGCCATCAGCAGCCACTGGTGCATCTGGAGAAGGCTCGGCTCTTGAGCGTGGGGGATGCAGGGAGGGAGCAGGACAAACCAGCATTACAAATGGCTTCCTTCTCCCAGAGCCAGAAAGGGTAGAAAAGAAGGCAACATGAAGTTAAGGCCCTGTGAGTAGTCTAGAAGGTCCTTATCAGCAGCTTCTCTGAAACAAGATCTCTGTCCCCATAGAAAGGGAGCAGAAATGTGCCTGCTGACTTCCCTTCCTCCTCTGGTGGCCTGAGTGCAGGTGCGAAGTCAGCTAGAAGACAGGTAGTCTAGGGGACGTGGTCAACGTGCAGGCATTGATGTCCTTGGTGTGGGCCGCCCGATGCAGGGATGGCTCAGAAGCACTCCGGTTGATTTTCGGTAGAGAGTGTTGGAGCAACTCGATGGAAGATAAGATCTGGGGAAAAAGAGGCCTCTCCTCCTTAACTTTCTTCACGCAGTCAGCCACAAGCCTCTTCACTGCTTTGGGGCAGTTCTTGTATAGCTTACTAAGGTCTGGGGAGGCATACCCTCGGCCCACCATGAAGAGGATCTGATCTCGGTTGTTGATGTGGGAGTAAGGCAGTTCCCCTGTCATGAGCTCATACAGTACAATGCCATAGGAGTAGACATTGGACTGGAAGCTGAATGGGTTATTATCCTGCATTCGGATCACCTCTGGGGCCATCCACAGGACAGAGCCAGTGGGGTTGTTCAACCTGCTGAGAACCACTCCAGGGCGACTTGACTGTTGCCAAACCAAAGTCTCCAATTTTCACCGTCAGGCCTTCGTGGAGAAATATATTGTTGGACTTCATATCTCTGTGGATGATGTTTTTTGCATGCAAATAGTCCATTCCCTGAGCTGTCTGCTGGGCGATGTCAATCAACTGGAACATCTGGAACTTGGTCTCCTGGACATGCAAGTGTTTGTAGAGGCTGCTGCCCTCACACCACTGGGTCACAATTGCCAGGTTATCCTTTGTCATGTACCCCATGAAGAGCAGGACGTTCACGTGCCGTGTTTTACGCAGGACAGCCACCTTGTTCCTGAATGCCTGGAAGTGCTCTGATGTGGGGTCAACAACCTTTAAGATTTTCACTGCAACGTCTCCGTGCCATTTGCCCTTATACACAGTTCCAAAGAAGCCTGACCCAATCCGAGTGGAGAGTATCACTTCACTGGCTTCTATTTCCCAGTAACAGTTTGAATCTCTCTGTCCACGAGGTCTAATTTTGTTTTTCTCCTGGGTCCCAGATCCTGGTGCCCGCTCTCTCTGTGCTGGCACAGGGGTTTTAGGCTGTGACCAGCCCATTGGGCTTAGATTGTTGGGGCTACTGGACAAGGCTGAAGGTGAAGCTGATTCACTGTGACTTCGAATTGCATCCTCAATCATCCTGCTGTCCACATGCAGGGTGGTGCTGACCATGTGGACATTAGGTGTGGACGTTGACCTCTGCCTCTGGGAGAGGGAACCTTCAGAGGAGGGACTGGAGTTGTTGAGTGTGAAGGCGTGGGGTGTGGAGTATCTGTGCTGGGAACTAACAGGCATCCGGGAAACAGACTCTCGCATCCGACGCATTGTCAAGGAAGGCAGTGCTGGGATTCCACTATCACCAAAAGTGGAATTTGGAAACAATAAGAGTTGTCTGATATTACTCCAGTCCACACACATAGTAGGTACTTTGGTGCTACAGTGCTCATGAAATTTGTAGCCACAAGTCTGACATCGAAATCCATTTAGCAAGAACTTCTGACAGATGTCACAAGAGGCAAGCTTCAGAAAGGTCTTCCGAGCAAAGCTGTGTGTTGTGAGAGGAACATGATCCAGGAAATCTACTTGAAGTTCTTCTCCAATCAATGAGGCAGCATCAGTATTCCAATCTAAACGTACTTTTTTTTACCTTTGTGTTCGTGGAGAAGTCTGAACACTGCACAGCACTCCGGTTGCAGGCCCCTCACCTTGAGTGCTTTCATAAGGCAGTCATGCAAGCTCACTCCATTTCGCACACTGACCACCGTTCTTTGCTTATTTGGCAAGAAAACACAGATAGTGTTGCTTGTCTTAGAAGAGTCCGTAAGTTTGCCATCATCTGACGCCCGACGCTGATAGCCAAACTGCTGAACTATTGTAGGGCAGATACAGCTGGGGCCATCAAACACCGCGTCTTTGAATCCAAAACCACTGCTGATCGTCTTCCAGGCCCCCTGTATGTGCTCCATTGATGCAGCTTACAAATACTTAAACCTGAGGGAGCCGGGCCGCCTCCGTGTCCCGTCGTCCGGCTGCGGCGTCTAGGCCGCTCCTCTTCCCCGCGGCGGGTGAGGGAGTGGGAGGCGGTCACATTCGGCGCGTCCCCAGCCCAGGGGACGGGGCCCCGGGCAGCCCCCGCATCGCTGCACTCGCGCTCCGCGCCTCAGGGCACACGCCCTAAAGCCCGGCCAGCTGGCCCTCTTCGGGGCCCAAAGAGAGCGGCAGGGCGGCCTTCCAGTCCGCTCGCTCTCGTCTTACTCCCGCCATCTAAGATGGCGGCCCAGCGCCCGCGGTGAAGAGACTCTCAGGCGGCCAAGGCAGGCGAGCGCTCCACTCGGTGCTCCTCCTCCTTACTTTAAATCTAATCTGTTTTTATTTTTCCAGTTTCTTAAGGTAGAAGATGATGTGATTGATTTGAGATTTTCTTCTTTTCAAATATAGGCTTTTAGTGCCGTAAATTTCTTTCAGTTACTGCCTTCACTGCAGCCCACAAATTTTGAAATGCCTTATTTTCATTTTCGTTCAGTTCATTTATCTTATAAGTTCCTTTTTGATTCCCTATTTGACCTATGGGTTACTTAGAAATTTGTTATTTAGTTTCAAGATATTTGAGGATTTTCCAGAGATTATCCATAGTTAATTTTTAACTTAATTCTATTGTAGTCAAAAAGCATACTTGTATGTTTGGAAATCTTTGAAAGTTATTGAAACTCTTTTTTATGGTCCAGAATATGGTCTATCATGGTAAATATTTGATGTGCACTTCCAAAGAATATGTATTCTGTGGTTTTGAGGGGTGGAGTGGTCTGTAAATATCAAATAGGTCATGATACTTAGTTGATAGTTTTGTTAACATCTTCTATACTCTTCCTGATTTTCTGACTACTTGTTCAATCTCTTATTGAGAAAGTATATTTGAAGTCTCCAACTATAATTGTGGATTTATCTATTTCTCCTTGCAGTTTTATGAGTTGTTGTTTCATGTATTTTGAAGCTCTGTTATTAGTTGCATCAATATCTAAGGTTCTTATGTTCTCTTGATGAATTGATACCTTTATCATTATGAATTGACTCTCTTTATCCCTCATAACTTTCTTTGCTCTGATGTCTTCTTTGATTTTAATATAGCCACTCCAAGTTTCTTTTAATTAGTGTTAGCATGGTCTTTTTTCCATCTTTTTATTATACTATTGAGTCTTTTTATTTAAAGTGAATTTCTTCATGTTTCTTGTCCTTTGAGTTCATTGAGCTTCACAGATGTGTGGATTTATGATTTTTATCAAATTTAGAAAGTTTTCAGCTTCTGTATCTTTAAATATTTTTTCTATTCCCCCTCCCATTGTGAGCTCCAATTATATGTATTTTAGGCCATAAAGTGAAGTTTTGAAGTTGTCTCATAGTTCACTGATACTCTTCTCATTCTTTTTGTAGTATCTATTTCTCTCTTTATTTCTTTCTTCTTTTTTTTTTTGAGGAAGATTAGCCCTGAGCTAACATCTGCTGCCAATCCTCCTCTTTTTGCCAAGGAAGGCCGGCCCTGAGCTAACATCCGTGCCCATCTTCCTCTACTTTATACGTGGGATGCCTGCCACAGCATGGCCTGCCAAGCAGTGCCATGTCCACACCCGGGATCCAAACCAGTGAACCCCGGGCCACCGAAGCGGAATGTGCACACTTAACTGCTGCACCACCAGGCTGGCCCTCTTTGTTTCATTTTTGATAGTTTCTATTGCTAGGTTTTCACATTCACTAATCTTTTATTCTGCAATTTCTAATCTGCCCTTAATGTAATTTTTATCTTTAGGAGTTCGATTTAGATTTTTTTTTTTTAAAGATTGGCACCTGAGCTAACAACTGTTGCCAATCTTCCTTTTTTTTTTTCCTGGTTTATCTCCCCAAACCCCACCGTACATAGTTGTATATCTTAGTTGCAGGTCCTTCTAGTTGTGATATGTGGGATGCCACCACAATGTGGCCTGATGAGCGGTGCCATGTCCGTGCCCAGGATCCTAACCCTGGGCTGCCCAGCAGAGTGCACGAACTTAACCACTCGGCCACAGAGCCGGCCCTGGATCTTTTTAAGAATATATATCCTCATATCTCTACTTCACATCTTTTTTCTAGTTTCTTGAACATATGAACTATGGTTATAATAACTGCTTGAATGTTCTTTGATTAACTATCATCTCTGTCATTTTGAGTCAACTTTAATTGATTATGATTGTAATTATCCTATTTCTTCACACATGTGGTAGATTTTGGATGCAGACATTGTGAATTTTACCTTTTTGGCTGTTGGATATTTTTGTATTCCTATAAATATTCCAGAACTTTCTCTCGGATGTAGTTATTTAAAAATAGTTTGATCTATTCATGTCTTGTTTTTAAGCTTTGCTAGGTGAAATAAGTAAAACTCTTCTGAGTATTCTCCCTGATGCCTCAAGAATTATGACGTTCTACACTCATTTGTGGCAACAGGAAGTATTCCTGGCCCTTTATGAGCTCTGGGGATTGTTTCTTCTAATTCTTTTCGGTGTTGGTTTCTTCACAAAAATGTTCTGATCAATACTCAGCTGAAGACTCAAGGGGAACTCCCTGGAGGTCTGTGGAGATCTCTCTGTGCAGCTTTCTCTCAGTTGGTACTCTGTCCTGCAAACTCTAGACATATTGGCCTTCCTGTATTCTCAGCTCCATTTCCTCAACTCACAAGTACTCCTGGGTCTTACTTGGTTTCCTCTTCCCTGAGCCGCATCCTGGGCACTCTTTTCTTTCCTGTCTCTCAAGAGTTGTTGTCTGTTGCCTGATGTCAAAGCTCTTGAGAATCATTGTTTTGTCCATTTTTTCCATTTTATTTTTGTTTGTTTTTTTTTTTTTGGAGGAAGATTAGCCCTCAGCTAACTACTGCCAGTCCTCCTCTTTTTGCTGAGGAAGCCTGGCTCTGAGCTAACATCCGTGCCCATCTTCCTCTAGTTTATACGTGGGACACCTACCACAGCATGGCTGCCAAGCAGTGCCATGTCCGCACCCAGGATCCGAACCAGCGAACCCCGGGCCGCCGAGAAGCGGAACGTGCGAACTTAACCTCTGTGCCACTGGGCTGGCCCCCATCTTTTCCATTTTTTTAAGTCATTTCAGGTAGAATAAATCCAGCCTCTGTTACTCCATCTTGGCCAGAAGTTAAAGTCCCATTCAAAATTTTAACAACAATGGGAATGTAATATTGTTATGATAGGTTAATAGGACACCCTCTAAGACATATGATAATATGTCAATCTTTTGCTTATTTTGTTTACTTTTTTAAAAAGTATGTGTTATCTTTGGGTATGATAAAGGTGAAAGGTTCTGTTATAAACAGCTGCTAAATTTTAGCAAAATTCATTCAAATCTAGTTAAATTTTGTCACAAAATCTGAAGCAGATTTCTGCTAGTTATTGGGTCTAAGTATTTTTGTTTTCTCATGTCCTACAGGAGTGATTTTAACTCTATATTGTGTCAATTTCTACTATAATAAATGATATATCCTGATCTAGAATCTGAACTGTTAAAGAAATTGTGCTACTTCCTTAGAGGTGAACTGATATGGACACTTAGGGATCTGAGAAACAATTTTATCTCCTCTAATGCTAGATTTTCACCCATTTAAAACTTTCCCTTTTTCTTTGGTTCAGCTCAGCAACAAAGAAGCACCATGTTAGATCCTGGGGATTTAAAGGTACTTAAGTTATTGTCACTGCCTTTAGTAAGCTCATGTTCCAATGGCCTGATATACTATCAAGACTGAAATTTGAAATGTTCCACCCCAAGAAAACATGCAGAATCAGGTTGCTGTTCCACTTCCCTAATCATCAGACCTACTTGGAGGATCCAAGGGTATTGATCTCAGGCCATCCTGTCTGTAGACACTGTCAACACCCACAGCTTGAGAACTCTATAGAGGTGGAGGGACTAGACTATTGGAAAACAAATACATAATGAGGACCAATCATTTCAAGACAGAGAAAGATGGATTAAATTTTTTTCTAATTAAGAACTCTCATGGAAGGGAAATAGCTACCTTGTGAAGCAATGAACTTTCCATCACTGAAAGTATTTAAGTCAGACTTGAATGTGTGTATATATATATTTCTATAAAGTTTCTTGGATTGAATGTTCCATAGGACTAAGTAATCACTTTATTCCAGTTTTCCAACCAAGAATCTGTATCACTCAGAATTCATTCCAGGTATTTTACATAGGAAGAAATTTACTACAGAAAAACTTACACAATTACATTACAGCTGAATGGTAGCTCATCCATGGACCCATCCACCCATGCATCCAACCATTCAATGTTTACTCCTCCTACAAGCATGATATGAGAATTCAGTGGTTGTCAAGCCCTGGTGTACAGTCCACAGATAGTGAGTGCATAGGACAGTGCATTCAAACTTTTTCTAAAAAACAATACACATGACAATCAAGATGATGATGCAGATGATATCATCTGTTATGTCCAGTGAGTAGAGTACTGGTAGGGGCTAAAATTGTACCTATTACATGCTTTATGTTCCACCACCGATTTTGGTGTATCAGAGCATCACCACATTGCAAAGGAGTTCAGCTAGTATAGAGGACATAAAAATTCTTCCCTGCTCTCCAACTGTTTGTATACTTAGGATGCAGAAGAGACAGACCTTGAGAGAGATTACTATGGACACCATTCCTGGCTAATCTTTGCATTTCTTTTATTTAGCACAGTGATACATTCATGCTTAATCTTTAGTGAACATTTGTGGAACAGTGCATGTTAAGAATTCGAACTGTTACAAAGATCTATCAGGGTCTTTATATTAGGAAACTCATGGTCTATGTAAGAAAAACTAATATGCTAGTGGAGTTACAATATGATGAGCTTCATGCTCTAATACACATAAGCAATCAGGAAGCAGAGTACAAACACACTGGGAAGAGAAGCTCCCTGCCTGGAAACTTTAGAGAAGGCTCCTTAGGGGCAGTGATAATGGAAATGGACCTTGAAGGAAGAATAGGAATTTGCCCAGTGATGGGAGTGAAGGACTTGACAGGCTGGAGGCATTGACTGTAAACAGACAGAGATGCCCAAGTCAGCCAGTATGCAGCAAAAGGGAGCTGAATTTTTAGGGGAACTGGAAGTGTTGAGGCAGGAAATAAGGTTGGACAGGCAATTTGAGCCAAATTAAAAAGTTTTATCTGCCATGCTAAGAAGCTTGGATTTTGTCCCTGCTCAATGGTTTCAAGCAGGGAGATGATATGACTCAATTTGCATTTTAGATAGATAAAGCTGGTGACAGTGTAGAAAATGGATTTGAAGGGAAGGAGATTAGTTAGGAGGCAGTTACAGTGCAAGATGTCACTTGTGCTGAGGAGGGATAGTGGGGATGGAGAGGGAAAGGCAGATTCAGAAATATTTTGGAAAGGGTACAATTGGTGGAGGTTAAAGGAGATGGAAGATTATTGACAACCTTCAGCCTTCTGCTTTGGGCAGTGGAGTGAAGGGGGAATTAGATTGGAGATCCATCCACGTTTCCAATAAAAAGGTCCTTAAGACCACTTTGGAGGCATTAAGGCAGCATTCAACTGATCCAGTTTGATGCAATCTGCTTTCCTTTCCTCCCTAAAGCCTCCACTACTCATCACCATGTACCCTCCAAAGTGACCCGGAAGCAAAACTTAGTCTCTCAAGTTCTCTCTCTCCTTGCTGCTTTCAGGAGGGGAGAGTAAGCATTGTTTCTCTTTAAGGAATGTGCTGCTAATCACTAACTTTTTTTTAAATAAAAAATAGAGGTAAATTTCTTTAATTTTGGAAAACTATGAAGTTCTAAAAATTATTGTTCCTGGTAGATATTTCCTGACTTCTGTCCAAGATGGCACTCACAAGCCCTCCTGGACTCCTGCGATCTTCCTTTATCACCAAGGTTGGCACTCACTAAACTTTTTCCTTGATACACCTTGCTTGTGCTATGACGACCAGTTTCTCAACTAAGTTTCCATCCCCTTTGGATAGGCCTGAAGATGCAATCAGGATAGGAGAGCAGGTTGGGAATTTTCTCTGCATTAGCTTTCAGTTGATCAAGTGAGCAATCGGCATTTCAGGGAAACACAACCTGGGAGCCCTTTGTCTTAAGGGAACCCCGGCCCCTCCTTGGGCACAATAAACTAGGTGGAAAAAATAATGAATGACCTACTGAGAAGGATAAGGAAGGAGAAGAAAAGAAGTTGTTCTTTGTCAAGTTTTGATTCTGTAAGCATCATAACAGCTGGTGAAAGTTTTTGATAAGTAGCTAGAGAAAGAGGTTATTACTGAAATTCCTTCCTGAATGGTGTGAATTTACATAAGTAATACTGTGAGAAATGCCTTTGGTTCTCAATAGCATTCTATTAAAATTAGAGGATATTAAGATCTCTTAGAGTGTATTTTCCTAAAGAAAGTTATCCAGAAAGAACCTTGAATAAACATCTGAAGAAGTGAGTTCTAGTCCCGGCACCCACCCTCCTGAGCTCTGTGGCTATGGAATATATAATGTCCTAGCGTCTTGGTTTTTTTGTCTTTACAGCGAAGAGATTATGCTATTATTTTTTCGTTTTTCTCTAGTGCTTCACTAAAAGTGAATGAAAATCAGCAGTTACTGTATAGCTGTCCAGAATTAAGCTGCACCACCCATTTTCTATGAACACGTTTTTCCCTCTCAACTATAGGTGAGTGTAAGTTAAATCTGACCTTCATATAGCCTGCCCGCTTCTTTTTGAGTTTGAAGATAAGCTGTTTCTCTTATGAAAGTTTAGGACTCTGTGGTGATTATTAACACAGCAACCAACAGGTGGCGCTGCAGCTCTGTGCAACTCAACTCTACAGTCAACGACTTTTCTGCTTTTTTTACGGTAATAGAACATCTGCACCTCTGCATTTTTTCAATTCGAAATACAAAGGGTTCAGTGAAATAGCCTAATAGGTCTCCAATGGATATAAACCCCAAGGATCAGAAATATGTGTTAGCTGCTTTCAAATGAATCTGGTTGTGGTAGAGAAGACATTCCCCACTCTCCACTCCCATAAAAATGTGCTACCAGAAAAGTTTGACTCTTACATTGCTAGTGTATATTGAAAGGGGAAATCCATGTGCGTGAAAAGGCAGTATGCCAGCCCAGGAACATACAGCATGATTCCATCCACGTCATGCTGGAGACCAGGAAAGATCTTAATAAAGATTTAGTTCTCACTGTGAATAGCCAAATTTACAGAGCTACCATTTTTAATCAAAGAATCACAGTGTTCAGATCTGGCAATGTCCCTGGTAATAACTGAATAACTCATGTTACAGATGGAGTAGCAAAGAGCTAGAAATGCTGCGTGCCCTCCAGGAAACCATGACTATTAAATAGCAGATCCCAAATTATAATTGAGGTCTGGCTCAAGTTCACACTGTCTCTGGAGAACATTAGTTCATTCAGAGTAAATTCTGGACTCAAGCAAATCCCCAAGCCTCAGTTTCCCCGCTCATTGAAAGCAATCAATCTATCCATCATCTATCTATCATCTTTGTAATTTACTTGACTCTTGCATTTCATATTCTCTAGGATAGTTTACAAGTGTTAAAACAGCTTATTCTATGGTTGTCATGATAAGAAATCAGCTTGGTTTATAATTCAGTGAAACAATTTGGCAGACATCTTTTTATGACATATTTCTATACCTCCTGGACAAGTTGTACCAAATAAAGATCTTGTCTAGAGTTCTTTTATTCAAGATCAATAGACTAACAAAGAGTGCAGCTGTTCAAGCCTTTAATCTACAGAAGAGCAGAGGAGCTAGCGGTGCAGGAGGAGGGTGAGTAAACATCTGCTTTTCCTCTCCGTGTCATTAAGAATAGGGCCTCTTTAGGGAACTCCTGGGGTCTTACTTGCCCCAATGAATCTGTAGCCCAGACTTCCAAAAGAGACTGGTTCTGACCTCCCCTCCACCTCTGACTTTCAGCCTTGCCAACACCTTGGGCTCTGGAGAGAGGATAACAAAGATCATCTTCACTCTGATGAATCTGTCTGTTTTCTAAATCGCTCTTGGGCAAAATGGCTTCAACAGCTGCCCAGGAATGTTGAGGATCATGGACTGAAGATGGAGTAGTGGTTCAGTTTATTATCCTTCTCCTGTGTCATCACGAAAAAGTGACTCTGTGGGAAGTTCCTGTAAAATGTAATGCAGAAGGAGAGGATATTTATCTGCCAAGTGCTAATTAAATAATGCCAAGTGCAAATATTATATATCAGGTATATTTCTCCACTTCTTACCACAACCTTCATGACAGGTATTAGTAATTTCTCTTCCAGCTGAGAACACTGAGATTCAGAGAGACTGAACTACTTGCCCAAAGTTATAATCTTAATAAGTAACCAGTGTGCTAGCTGCAAGTGCCTCATATCACTGTAATGGCAGAACTAGGATTCAATTTCAAGTTTGTTTGACTCCACTGCTGATGTTCTTTGCTTGTGAGCTAACTCAAATATAAATACGTATAACACATAAATGTAATAATGAATCATATAAATAGAAAATATATATGCGTATATCTATATAGCCTGGAAGCATAATGATCTAGAAAAATATGAAATTTTTTAATGTTAGCCCATCTGTCCTAGGCTAAACCATAACTCTTTAAGATGCATTATTTCATTAACGTATTTATTTTTGGGTAAATCTGTTATACTCTTAATGAAGACATATGTAATAATTTAAATACATAAAAGAGATACAGCACCTAACTGCCTTGCTGCAATATAAAGTAGCTTTTCAAAATCACACATCTGGGTTTCTAAGACCTGCGTGGGGAGCCCAGCTTCAGCGCTTGGGGCGCTGGACACAGAGAAAAGTCAGACACTTGAAATTGGAATCCCAGCTTTTTCTTCTCTATGGAGAATCATTTTTCTGTATTTGTCCCTGAACTCACAAGTGGAAAACCAGAGCAGCTTTACTTTCCATCTTCCCTGTCTCGTGCACCTGGGGAAAGTGTCACGCAGATGCAGATTGTAAATGTTTATATTGCGAAAAGAAAAATGGTGATTATTTTTCAACTCAGATGTGAATTTCCATTTGGGTGATTTAGATTCAAGATTTTTCTCCGATTCCTTACCAGATGAGTTCTGTAACAGTCAAGAATGTTAATGGTTTCATGTAACTGAAAACTCCTATTAGCTTAAGGTACTGGGGCTTATTTTTGTCACACGGCAATAAGGTTAGATGTACGCAGTTGCTGGTATTGGTTCAGTGGCTTGAAGGTCTCAGTGTTGACATCTGTGACTCTCTCAGACTTACTTTCATATTTGGGCATAAGAAGGCTGCCCAAGTGTTAGACAAATGTCTGCATTTCAGCCAGGAAGAAGACGGAGGGGTAGCATGACTTAAGTCTGTCCTTTTTATTGTTAGAGTACTGAATTTTCAGAAACATGAGAGCAGACTCCACTTATCTCTCATTGGCTGTAACCAAGTTACATGGCCACCCCTGGGCAAGGTAGGCTGGGGAAGGGAGATTTTAGCTTTCATGACATCTAAGTAAAAGGTGGCAAGGAAGAAAGGGCCTTGTTAGAAAGTCTGCCGTAGTTTCCACCACGTGAGAGATGACCCAGGTGGTATGTGCCTGCAAATAAGAGCAGGGACATGTGTTCCTCAGGTCAGTGGTTCTTAAAGAATGGGCAAGTGATGCAGGTTAACATTCATGCATTTAATTCAATAAATACTTATCAAGCACTATGTTGTACACTGAAAACTAGAGATATAGTTTCGTGATAAAGAGGTTAAACTGTCCCACCAGTGATGTCCCTCCACCTAGGTGTTAATTGGTTGGCCAGCTGGTGTAATGATGTCAATAGCCTAGGGCTGGTCAAGTAGAGAGAGTACAAGAAGAATGTGTATGTGTCTTGATGCCAGCAGCATGCTCAGTACCCTTCTCTCTCATAGCTCTTCTTCTGCCTTTCTAATCAAATGCTTGAAACTCTGGTAGAGAGAAAAGAAATTTCAGCCCCTTCTCTAGGGGCTCACTGCTCACTTTTTTCCTACTTCCTTGCAATGGGAGAAGAATTACCAGTATAACTGTTCAGCGCTTAGAATGTTAAGGGATCACAACTTCGAGTGGGAAAAGAAAATATATCTTAATAGGTTCTGCAAATGGTGCATTTGGCTGTGTGGGGGATTTTCAGCCAGGTATTTGGTGTAGATATGGCCATATTGTTCTCTCCATATATTCCGTTTCCTTCCTCTGTGTGACCAAACAAATAGTACACAATCCCAGGATGTAGACTTAGAAAGAGGTAGAAGACCCTCAACCTAAATTGTATGTGCCAGTCCAGCTTTTAATGTGGAATTTTCCACTATAGGTATTAGATTCTTACACAGCTATTAATAAAGCAAGCTTCGTTCCCTTTCTTGTATTATGCATTACAGATATTCCTCCTTTGGGAGTCCCATGGAAGGGAAATTGATACACAGAGCAGGAGTAGGAATTCCTAGGTCTCTTGGAAAATATCATCAGATAGCCCCAAACCCACATCCTCACCAGAATTAAATTTGTACAGAGGACAAAAATAGGAGAATGTAGGGGTGAGAAACTTAGCAGTATCCTGTTCCCTTTTCATGCCCCTGCCTACCACTTTCTTAGCTCTTCCCCAGACCATGGGAGTAGTTAACCTGGCTGGTCAGAGTTTCAAGACATTGATTAGATCACAATTGCCAGAGGGCAGTCACTGTGCTCTAAACAAACAAACAAACAAACAAAAGGAACTCAGATTCGTGTGCTGCTTTTGCCTAATTTCCTCTTCAGGTGGAAAGACAAAAATGTCAGTGAGGGTTTCCAGCAGGGGTTTTGCAAACTCTAGTTCTCTCCTCTGATACTATGTACCTAAGTAGGTAAATAAACTTAATTTGTCTCACTATTTTCCATTTTTTCTTCTTTTCATAGAATGACCTAAGCTTCACCTCTAAATTAACTTTTAAACAGAGAGACCTGTATTGGTTCATCAAGTGCATAATCAGCTATTAATAAAATTGTGATTCACTTCATTATTGTTCTTTGTGTCCACAGGATTCAACCATCCCTGCATGCCTGATTACAGTACCATCAAAATCTCTGCATGCAATTTAGTGACACTATCAACTGCTATTTATTGAATGCTTGCTGTGTGCAAGATACTGTGTTAAGTGATTTACTTACTGCTTTTTTTTTTTAAAGATTTTATTTTTCCTTTTTCTCCCCAAAGCCCCTAGGTACATAGTTGTGTATTTTTAGTTGTGGGTCCTTCCAGTTGTGGCATGTGGGATGCCGCCTCAGCATGGCCTGAGGAGCAGTGCCATGTCCATGCCCAGGATCCAAACTGGCGAAACCCTGGGACACCACAGTGGAGCGCATGAACTTAACCACTGGGCCATGGGGCCGGTCCCTTTACCGCTTTTCTTAATTGGACCACCAGAGTCATCCCCAACCCTGTCCCTGCAACATGGCACTCTCTCACTGTGATCTGGGGTGTATTTGAAAGCATGCAAGTGATGGGATTCAGTGAGCTTAGAGGTTCTTGGGAAGTCCTAATGATAAATATGTAAATAGAGATATGGCATACAAAGCCCATCATAATCTGACTTTAAGCTACTCACTAAAACTAAAAAACCTACACTCTCATATATAGACCTTCTCATTTTTCTTCGCCAGTGTCGTCATTCACACGTCTGCTCATATTCTCTTTTCTTCCTAATTGTCTTCCTGCTTTTTTCTATTTTTCTATATCCTGTTCGTTTTTCAAGGCTTACTTGAAGACATCATCTCCTCTGAAAATCAGTCTCTGATATCCCATTACACAGAGATATCTCCTGGAATTTCTGAAGTGTTTGGGGAGTATAACTTGCAAAGTATGAGTCAGAGTTTGGGTCTAAGTAGGTGAGGTCTGAGAACTTCTATGTCAATACGACTTGCATAAGACTTTTGATCACCTATGTCAACATGACTTAGTGGTTTTTTCCAGGAAAACTTTGCCCAGGCAGCTAAAACTGTAAACTAATAAATAACTTCACTGTTTGCTTGAGGAAATTTCTACAGATCAATTTATCAGAGACAACAGTCTTTTCACCTCAGCAAACAGCTTGCTTAGCAAACAAAAATGTGTCTATCGACACATACTTCAAGAGTCTTGCCTGACTGACAACCAATGCTAAACTATTATAGCATGAATTGTGCCCAGTTCTAGTCAGTTACACACCTTGAAAGGCCCACCTCAGACTCCTTATGCCCAGACCTCAAAGTGCTATGACTATCCCACTTCCAACTTCCCCTCTGAGTTGCTTTTGAAATCCTACCAAAGTGGTCTTCTCTCCAACTACAGTAAGTTCCAGTGAGTTTAGTTTTACTTTATTAACGGATTTCTGATGATATTTTGAGGAACTCAACACTGGAATTGTACATATCTGAGTATATATGACAAACTGGGAAGGGCTGTATACTAGAAGCCCATGTGAATGAGAACCAAGGAGATTTTTCTTAGAATTTGTAGCAAAGGAAGAAGGAGCTTTGCATGACAAGTGTAACCTAGTGATGAAGCCTTCATCAGCAGGGGAGAACAATTCTAAGCCTCTGAGAATAATCCTTAAGCTTCTGACAGCCCACTCCGCAGACTTTGTCCCAGGAAAGAATGGTACTACCAGATAATATAGGGATTTGAGAGCAGAAGAGAGACTGGAAAACAGCACTATTGCGGAGATTCATACATATCCTCACATAGTTTGGAAATGGGGCATGAGAAATAGTTTCTTGACTCATCCCAGATGGATCTGAGACAGACCTAATGAGACCTACTGAGACAGCCAACCTCAGAAGAGAAAAAAGAGAGAAAAACAATGTTTTCCATGACACATGTCACTGATAGTGGCGGACCTGAAGAGGTCTAGAGGATGGTGCAAAGAGGACACAGAGTGAGCTGCGTGGGCTGACAGCTGGAGACCAGATGGGAAAACATGAATCTCAGCAGGTGTCAGCATACCAAAGACCAAACTCCTCCTTCTCAAGACTGTTACTGCTGTGTGCACATACACCCTATGGAAATTAAATGCAAGCCTAAGTAAAGCAAACAAACAAAAAAGGAGGTGAGGAGGTGATGGAACAGAACCTTTAACTGTGAATGCGTTGACTAAATTTAAGTTTCTTCTACTAGGTGAAATGTGAGCTCAATCAGACATTGATTTCAGTTGTAGAAGCTTACCGCTACAAAAAAAAAACTTTGTAAACTTAAATTTATGACCTCAGATTGAATACCTACAAGCTAAGAAGGGGGGAAACACAACTGGGAAAGCTATTTATTAGATTTCTTTTTTTATCTTTCTTTTTTTTTTTTTAAATATTGGCACCTGTGCTAATAACTGTTGCCAATCTTTTTTTTTTTTTTCTGCTTTATTTCCCCCAACCCCCCGCCCCCACCACCACCACCGTACACAGTTGTATATCTTAGTTGCAGGTCCTTCTAGTTGTGGGATATGGGACGCCGCCTCAACGTGGCCTGATGAGCGGTGCCCTGTCCGTGCCCAGAATCCTACCCTGGGCCGCCGCAGTGGAACACGCCAACTTAACCACTCGGCCACGGAACCGGCCCCTATTTATTAGATTTGTGTGAGCAGCTTAGTTTTAGAATCCCTCAAGCAGACTCTAATGCGTTCACATTCACAGTGGAGTTTCATCCAGTTTGGTCATCTTGGGATCTCCAGTGATTCAACTGTGCTGAGCAACTGCTCTATGGAACACTAGGAACATCTGATAGAATTGTAGAAGATGTTTAACAGAAATGGAAATGTTCATGAGCTCATTGAAGGCACCCTCTGAAGACACCCAGAAATGGATAGAGAAAGAGAGAGGTAAAGAGTTTGGAATCACTTTATGAGTCAGTAAAGATGAAAGCCAGATTCATCTGTGTAATTAACGTTAATGTGACTCCCCTCTATCCTAAAAATTTGAGACCTGGGAAATCTAGATTAATATTATATCTTTTCTGAAAAGGTAAGCAAATTGTAATATATCCATACAGTGGAATACTACCCAGGAATAGAAAAGGAAGAAGTTATTGACTCATGAAACAAGACAGCTGGATTTCAAAATCATTATGCTGAGTGAAAAGCCAGACTTCCTCCCCACAAAAAAACGAATAGATACTGTATCATTCCATCTATATAAAATCCTTAAAAATGCAAACTAATCTATACAAATTCCATAAAATGCAAATTAAGCAGGTTAATGACTGCCTAGGGAGCTGTGAAGGGAAGGATGGAAGGAAGAGGCACGAGGAAACCTTTAGGGGTGATAAAAATGCTAACCTTGAGTGTGGTATTTGTTCCACGAATGTAGACATATGTCAAAATACATGAAATTTTACACATTAAACGTGTAATTTGTTGTACATCAATTATAACCAATAAAGTTGTTTAAAAAATTAATATTTTTTGTACTTGAATTGTCCTCACAGTTTGGTCCCTTATTACCATTTTTGATTGTTTTATGGAGTCCCCTTACCTGTGGTTCCTGAGACAAAGATTGGTATAATACTTGATCCCTTAATATGTTTAAAACAGAATTATGGGTGTTGCTTTAGAAGGTCTTTGTTTGTTGATTCAATAAAAAATTGAAACTGTCTTTTAACTTTGATTCTGTCTAATGTAGAAAAAGAAATTAAGGATGTTAATTATAAGAACTAAACAATTCATTGAAGACTGGCCTTGAGAAAGCGGAAGGGTCATGATGCTCAGCAAGGTGAAAAGGTGAGATAGCCAAGTGCATAGAATGTTGGGAAAGCTTTGGTGAGGACTTATCCTCCGGGGAATTTTTAGAACAAAGTTACGCCGAAAGGGCAAACACCAAGGGAACACCTTTTAAAATAAATATTCCAAATCTTGGGTATTGTTGTCCTCTCTAAATAACCTTTACTTATCTATTTATAGCTTGGGTAACAGGAACCAAGCTCCTCATGTGTTAACACAGGCCAGTTAATTCTGAATGTCACTTGGAAATGAAATTTAATCAATTCAGTCCAGTTTCCTAGTTTACAAAGATATCAGAAAGTTTGACAGCATGATTTGCTTTCTTAGTTTTTTGTATTTTTAAATAGATCATTTAGATAAAAGTACATATAACATATGTATAATTTACAGAATAATAATAAAATGAACACTGTGAACCAATCATCCACTTTAAGAGAACATAGCCTTAAATCTCCCTGCGTATCTGTACCTGATTGGTTCCTCCTACTCTCTCCTTCTAGAGATAATTAATATCCTGAAAGTTGCCAATCATTCTTGTGTTTTTCTCGGAGTTTCCTATTGATGTAGTTACTTGTAAACAATATATGATTTCGTTTTACATGTTTTTAACATTTTAAAAAGTATTAAATCGTAGTGACTGTATTCTTCCTTGTCTTTTTTAATACAGTACTAAGTATTTGAGGTTCCTTTGTATTGTATGAATAGGTATAACTCCTTTATTTCCACTGCTCTATAATCAATGTATAAACAATGCATTTATTCATACTAAAGTCTAAAGAGATTTAAGTTGGTTTCATGGGGTTTTTTGTCACAAGCAATGCTATCATGCATATTTGTACATGTCTCTGTGTAAAGTGTGACAAAGTTATCTCTAGAAGGAGAATTGCTGGGGTTATAGGATCTGCAGATGCCCTAATTTACTAGATTAGGTTAAATTGTTTTCCAAAGTGATTTCTGCATTTACATTCCACCATCAGTGTACAATATTTCCCATTCACTCACTGTCTTGTCAACACTTGGTATCATCAGACTTTACCCTTTTTCAATCAAGTGGTTTAAATTGGTGTATTGTTTTGAGTTTAATTTTGCATTTTCTGATTACTAATAAAATTTAGCACCTTATTTTCGTTGGTCATTTGTGTTATCTTTTCTTTGAAATGTTTGTTCCTATCTTTGGCCCATTGTATAGTAAGATGTTTATCTTTTTCTTCTTGATTTTAGGGATTCTTAATGTATTTTTAATTATTAAGTTTTGTGAATTATACTTCTTGCAAATATCTTCTCCTATCTTGTGGCTTCTGTTTTTTTCCTAAGGTGTCAGTTTTAAGGTAATAGAATTAGTCAATTTTTCCCTTAAATTTTGCGCTTTGTGTATCCTTTTATGAAATCCTTTTCTACCCTGAGGTGATAAACTTTTTCATCTGTATTTGTCTATAAGTTTAAAGTTTGCCCTTCACTTTTAAGTAGTTAACCGATTTGAAATTAATTTTTGGGTATTAATTAATTAATTGTATGAGATATGAACCCAATTTCTTTTTTGTTTGTTTGTTTTGGATAACCCATTGTCCCAACATAATTAACATTTTATCCTTTCCCCAGTGATCCACAGCGTCGGTTATGCCATATATCCAGTTTACAGATAATATATCTGTTTGGGGGCTGTCTGTTTTGTTAGTCTGCTTGTCCATCCTTGCACCAATATCAAGTTGTCTCAATTTAGAATAATATTAAGTTTTCATTTCTGGCTGGGCTAGCATTCCCACATTTTTTCTCCTACCTTTTTATTCTTCATTCAGCCTGTTTCTACACTTCAAAATAATTCTTGCTTTACGAAACTTTATTTCTCGAGAAAGCTGTCACCAATTGCTATTGCTGTTTCCCAAGAAAAGGGATTATTTCTTAACTCTGAGAGATCATGGCCTTAGAAGAAATTATCTCACATTATTGTGAATTATTTCACTAGCACCAATAAATCTTAAGGACTATTTTCATCTATAAGATAGCGTTTTGCTCCCAACTGTAATTAACTCGTTGTATACCACATCTAAGATTCCATAAATCACAAACACTTGGCCTGGAGTCCCTTGATGAGTTTATATGACACATATTCTGCTTTATGGAGGACAGCCAACACAAAGAATGGTGCTTTTTCTCACAAAAACATATGGCTGATTATGAGGAGATTTGGCTGGTTCACAAACAGAACTAGGGTCTGGAAAATAATGTTCATAGCGCTGCATCCCAGGATGGTCTTTAAGGACATGTCAAAGTTACTTTGTTTTTCACTTTTTCATCCATACATAATGATTCATTAGACATGAAATTGTGTGAAGAAAAGGAGATAATTGAAGTTGAGATTTAAGTAGTTCAGTGAAGTTCATGTATCAGAGAGAGACTATTTCACTGCTAAGTACTGAAAGGGTAGGATTCCTTACAGTGATGAATTTACCACGCTTTAATTTCTGGCCCTTTTAGACTTAGAAGTCCAGTAAGTTCAGCTATAAACAGTAGATTTATCTCTGAGGAACTGACTCACATTTAACTTGTCCACAAAGACTGATGTATAATACTGAATGTCCATTTATTAATTGACAGTTGTTACAAGGTTTGTGATATTTGCCAAGCCAGATCTGGAGCTTCCTTCTGAGCATAGAAGATTATTCTATTTAATCTATTTAATCAATTCAATTCAATTCTATTAATTCAATCAATTATTAACTAAGTAATTATTGAAAGTCTATTGTGAACCAAGTATGATCACAAGAAGCTAACTTAGTTGTATAATTCAAAAGCTTAATGATGCCAGGTGTATCAGTCATCTACTACTAAGTAACAAAGCACCTCAAACTTAGTGGTTTAAAACATCAATGGTCATTATTTTGCCCACAAAACTGTAATTTGGGAAGGATTCAGCAGGCACTGCATGTCTGTGTTCTACATGGTATCAGCTGGAACAGCCTGAATGCTGGAGGGAATTCGACACCTGGGGGCTGGAATCATCTGTGGGTTCACTCATTCACATGTCTGACAGCTGATGCTGGCTGTCTATCATGACGGCAGCTGGGGCTTTTGGCTGGGGCACCTGGACGTGGTCCCTTCCCATGGCTACTTGGCTTTCTCATAGTGTGATGGCTCTGTTCCAAGAGAGAACATCCAAGAGTAAAAAGGCAGAAATGCATCGCATTTTTATGAAGTGAGCTAGGAAGTCACACACATCACTTACACTGTGCTCTATTGGATAAGGCAGTTGAGAAGTTCTTCCCAGGTTCAAGGGGAGGGGATGCAGACCTTATCTCTCTTTGGGAGCAGTGTTACAGTCACATTGTAAAAAGAATTTGTAGGATGGGATATCGATGGCAGTCATTTCTGGAAAATACAATCTGTTACATCAGGCTGTCAGAATCTAATGCCTCCATCTCTCCACATTGAGATATAACTGTCCTTGAGTAAACAGATGACATTCTTAGCCCTATTCGGGGAATAACCCAAAAGAGTCATTAATTTTTAAATGGCTAAACTTGACACTACTGAATTGGATCTTTGGCTGTGACTCACATTTGAAAAAATGTATAGACTAGTAGAAAGGGCAGTGGGTAAACCGTCAAGAGATGTGAGTATCAGTCCCAATTTAGTCGTTATCCGTGAGACTTCGGCCAATATCAACTTCTCTGAACTGCCGTTTGACAATGAGGTTTTTTTTACTCTAAAATCATGTGACTTATACATACATGTTGATGACTATCTTGTGCATTGAATAAATTTTCCTTTCTACTTTCTTTTAAGAAAATATTTATTTAGGGGAAGGTTGTCAAGAAAGATGTTGTCAAAACTGCTAGGAGATGTAAATTTTAAAATCTGCCATCCACTGCAAGTCTGAAAACCCTCTAAGGGTGTTGCAATGTCTCTGTACTGGTGTTGGGAGAAGAAACGAATCTCCTGTTAGCCAACTGAAGACTAGATTTGTAGAAATCTGATCACCCGCACCTTCACTAAATGTCCCTTCTCTTAGAGTGAAGGAGGATATGAAGATGATTCAAAAAATCGACAGCATCCTTTACCAATCAGTCTAAAAAGAGATGCACTAAGCTTCCTTTGACCTTTTGGGAGCTTTGAATTTCAGCTCAGTAGAGCTTACAGACAGAGTCCTGGCAAAAGGGGAAAGTCACCTTCTTTTAGGGCAAGTTTTCGAAACCTCAATTGGCAATTTGGCCTAGAAAACTCTTTGTTGTAGGAGGCTGTTGTGGGCGTTGTAGGCTGCTTAGCATCTCTGCCCTCTTCCCACTGGATGCCAGTAGCATCCCCTTCCCGTCTTGTGACAACTAAAAGTCTGCAGCAAAAGCATACCTGGTGGAAATGCTTTCGAATGTCATGCTGGGATTTGCAGATTTGTTCTGCTTATTCATCTCGATAAATACCCTAGTGTTTGAAAACACAGTGAGTCCTGTGCTCTGTGACTCTTTATAACCATAGAGCAGTGGATTTCAGAAGTCCTGGGCTCGGTCGCCAAGATTCTGACTTAACTGAGCTAGGAGGTCACCTAGGCAGGGTTTTATTGTTCTTTTGTTATTGTTGTTTCTTGACTTGTTTTTAGCTCCCAAGGTGATTCTAATATTCCACCCGGGATAAGAAACACTGCTTCAGAGAAAAGAGAACATGTCACTCTGAGTCTACCTAGGTGTGTGGGCATGTGATTGCCACCAAAGCACTGAGCAAAAGCTTTGACAGAGTTCCAGTCTTTTCATATCAGCAATAGTCACTCCTGGCCCATCTTAGGAGTCATCTGATCAATGTCCCTGACAGGGAAGGGTACAATTACAAAGACAGAATTATCTGTGGCTTCAGAGATCAATCCTGGATCTCTGAAGCAAAAATGGAAAGAGATCTTTATAATTAATCTGACAAAAAGAGCTAATGGAGGAATTGAAATGCACAACAAACAAATGACAAAGATAAATACTTATGATGATTGTCTTTCGTGTGAGAAGATGCTATTACTGACAGTGACGTTGACATCTATTGTTATGGTTAAAGTTAGAAAGGCAGAAATAATGTGTGCTTAGTAACAGGGATTACTTTCAGTGGTGCTATTAATAACGCTGTGCATTTGTATGCCCAGTATAATCAAGAAAGAAGACTAAGATGGATTTAATAAAAAGTGGAAACCTCATAGCTTTCCCAGTATTTAAACTTTCAAAACAAGCATTTTATTTGTCATAGATACTTGTAAGAATTTTTCAAGTGCAAATCAACAAACGGACATGTTTTTCACCATGATATAAGCTAGCACATGCCAGTTCTCCAACCAGGTGGAAATCTCTAAGAACTAGCTGGATTCTGGCCCCCACGAGTCACTAAGAATGGGAAACTTTTGACATTTAGAATTTCAGAAACTTTTGGTTGAGAATTAGAATGTTTAACACAGGTTTGGGAGATAAACAGCACAGTGGCAGGAGCAGCAGCATTTCAGGGGAAGAAAGGAGCAAAGGTTTCTTAAGAATAATACAGAAATAGCTTCATATTTGTGCTTAGGCTTCCTGAATTTCAAGGGCATAAGTCTGCCCTAAATAGGGAATTCCATGTTTTCCTCAATATCCTCCCCGTCCTCTCACTGCGTCAGTCCCTGCATGGTAATACCAACACTAGATATATTTCTTCAGAAAAGCTCGAAATTTATAAATTTCTCAAAGAAATAGAAGTTTATGTGAAAATGAAGCAAACAGAAATGCTTCATCCTGTTCCAGACCTCCCCAAAGGCAAAACCTGACTCACAAACCACCATCATCCCTGCCAAGAGCGAATTAGGGACTTTCGCATGTGCTTCAGTGGGAAGCCCATCAAGGTGAAAGAAGACAAACCCTGAAGTGAGGATTCTAAAAATTACTGCAATTATTGTAAATAGTATCATTTTCGTTATTATTAGGTAGTTATCAAAGATTTAAGGGCATGAAAGAATGAAGACCCAAGTTGTATTGAGTTCAAGTTTCTCCTCCAGAAATTACACGGTCACAAGTTTTGCATCAAAGTGAAGGAGTGCTCTATTGGTGAAAGAAATCCCACAGACCTGATGCTCTTGTCTCTGAGGAGGAGATTCTCTACTCTGTATCAACTTGTTTTTGCTATATTGCCCTTCTCGCTCCCCTGAGATGGAGAAAAGTGTGTGATCCTTCAACATTGTGGGCTGGAAAGCAGAAAACCCACAATCCTTGTCCTGCCTTGGCTCTGCTTGTCTGTGTGCTATTATCTAATTAGCTTCATCTCAATGCCCTTCAGTTACTAAACTGGGATTGGCAAGTCCCTTACAGATGTGTTGTCACTAAAGGTTCTGAGTTCCTAAGACTGAAAGGAGTATTTTGAAAATCCAAGGGCTGTGCATCCAGATTATAATGAGAATGTAAAATCCTGATGGCAGTAAATCTGTTCCAAGGAATTTTTGCTACAATATGTGTGATTCCACTATTCTAATCAGACTGTAGTGTCAAGAGATGCTTTAGATAGCAACCAGTGACATTTCTGATTGGGCATTTTAATAATAATTACTAATATCAGATGGTCATTTCTGTACACAAAGTACTGTTAGAGATATCTAATCCTTGCAGTCACATGGTGTGGGGTGGGCAGCAACAGATTTTATGGTGACATCTGTGGCTTTTGCCAGTTTGGGACCCCCTACCTAAGAATAAGGCCTCAGAGGGGAAAATTAGAGCCAAGAGATGAAGAGACTGACATGATTTGTTTACCCATATCCAGCTGTACCTGAAGATCTACTTACTTTGCTGCTCTTTAAATTAGATGAGACTAAAAAGTCCTTTTTTATTTAACCCAAATTAAATTGGAGTTCTGTGCCTTGCAACCCAAAGTATCATGACCAACCTGTTATTGTCCCTATCTAAAATAAAAAGAGGAAACTGGTCAGAAAGGTGAAGTAATTTCAACAGCGCCACCAAGAGGAAGAGACAAGACTTGAATCTACTGACTCTTGTCTTCCTTTTACATGTACCCAACTGAGCTAATAATATTTGATAATGTCCAACAAACATGTAACACATCTGTTCGGGAAGCTCTTCCAATAATAGCCTCCAAGCATTTCCTGAGCTTCCTTCCAGGATGATGATATAAGCATTTTTGCTAAATTCAAGTTACTCGCAAGTCACACAATCCAATTAGAGAACAAAGCCTATGCAAAAGAAGCCATTAGTTTGCAAAGGGATAAGGCAAATGATGAGGCCATATAAAAATTGAGAAGGTCTGTGGAAAGGGGCTAGTGGATGCCAGGACTCTTGTTTATGAGGAAGACTCAACCTTAATTAGTGTAAGGAAAAGAGTTTCTTTAGTTAAACTATTAGAAGGGTGGGAGTAAAGTTGGCCTCAAGAATGACTCTGTGTCTTATCTAGCTTCTCTCTTCTCTCTGCTTCTCAGTTCTATCCTCTTCTCCTGTAGTTGATTTTCTCTACAAAGCAGATTGACTTCCTTCAGTTAGTCTCTGGCAACTAGAATGGGCTCATCCACATAGCACGTGACCAGGAAGGAAAAGGTTCGTCACAGCAGCTCCAGTTCACAATTCTTAGGGAAGAGATTGGCCCGTTGGCTAATCACTGTGATGAGGAGTGTGCAGAAGTTCCATATGCTTCCAGCTTAATCGAGTATCATTCACTGTGGTCATGGAGATGGAATCTTATTAGATCGCTTTGGTAACAGCTGATGGGAGGCAGGAGGTGGGAAAAGAAGGAGTTCCCCAAAAAGGAGAAGAGAGCTGTTCCCATAAAAAGAGAAGAGTGGTGGGTATATAGAATAATAATTGTCTACCACAGCAAGAGAAGAGAGGGAGTGCCCCGGGGAGGACTGAGGTGGGCTTTAAAGATGCAGAACATTTGGACATGTACAAAAAAGAGACTATCTGGCAGTTCCACAATCCCATGTTCTGTGACTTAGAAGAATCAAAAATCAGAAGCAAAGGGATAGGAAGGATGGAACCTGGGGAGCCAGCCTTGAGGGGAGCAAGAGTTTCCTATAGAGAAGTGCCAGTTGTTTCTAGTTACTAATTCCTCCATATAAGAACAACCACATACACTCCCTGACAGAGGCCGGGGGCGGGGGGTGGGGGGGGGGGGAGGATTCAAACGAGCAGTGCTTTATTTCTTAGTCACACAGCAAATGATTAGATTTAAATGACACCTTCATTTTTGCAGCCAGAACGGTATAGAAACGTGTTCTTATTTGTGACTTTTTGTGTGAGATATTAAGTTACACTTGCCTAGGAAAGGCCTCTGCCTTACCCGATCTAAACTCAAGTCAAATCCACTTTTTAATGTCACAGCTACCAGGAGCACTATGGCCACCTAGATGGTGTTGATGAGGAGTGAGGGATGTATTCTTTGCAATTTCCTTTTGAGTTAGAAAATTTGGATTGATTTGTAACATTGCTTTTAATCTTACCTCCATCTCCCAAGAAGTAATCCTAGTGAGTAAGAAATTCACTTAGCAATCCATGTGAGAACTCTTGCTGACATTTGCTCACTGTAAGGGGAGGTGGTGGGGCAGAGGATGGAATATGTTGTGGATATAGTATGAGAACTGTTAATACCTTATAGGTTAATTGGCTTCTTGCAGCCTGGTTTTGGCATCTCAGCACCTTGTAAAATATTCCTTCTATGAGAAAATGCAATCTGAGTGGCCTATTGGCTGAACCACAATTCTATAAATAAAGGACTCTCTGAAGGAAGTTATTAGATTGCCCAGATGGGACTGTTTATGAAACAGCCTCTAGGCCAGGCAGAGGAGTTGATGCAGGAGGAAGACGGAGCCATTGGAAGTGTCCAGGGATGGAAGTGACAGAATGAAATCAGTTTTTTGGACCTCTCAGAAAGGTTGCATCATGAGGACAACTGGACAACGGAGAGGCTGGTATCAGAATCAGCAGTCCCCAAGCAGTGACTGTTAATCTGATGGCTTTTTTTTAGGAAGAGGGAAGATAAATGTACGGGAATTCCCTAGGATTCTTCACAGAAGCCATTAGAGGTCTCTGAGGAAACAAAGGCCTTTATTCTCTATGGCATGATAACATCACGTTCTTTCTAGCTTACAGATAGTAACTCTGTACTTGAAAACAGACAGTCTTCCCCTTGGAGTGGGGAAAACACAGGCATAAACAGCGGCATTCTGTTGGGGTCATGCTTCAGTCAAAAGCCTTAAAAGCTGAGTGGGCACTTGCTCATGCAGAAATGGAAGCAGTGGTGGTTTATGATGAAACCTGTCCCTTCAATACAGTCCAGCAGGAAATGGTTCTTAATAATTCTTGTGTCCCTTAAAATTGCTTTCTACCAGCTCCTGAAAAATAATGTACGCACCTGAAGAAAAAGTTCTTATTCCTTCAGAAATGTTTCTCTCATAATTAATAATAGGTGACAGTCTCCTTCCTATAACTTCTCAGGGACCCTGGATTTTGCGGTATGACACTAGATTTACTATTTGCCTCAGAGTTCCCGCAGTAGCCGTGCTTTATTCCTCTGAGATCAGCATGTCAACAATTTCGTCATGAATGTATACGTTTGTATTAGTTTCCTATTGCTGTTATAACAAATTACTAAAGTAATTACTTAAAACCACACCCATTTATTATCTTACAGCTCAGGAGGTCAGAATTCTGAAATGTGTCAGCAGGGCTGCATTCCTTCTGGGGGGATCCATTTCCTTGTCTTTTCTAGCTTCTAGAGGCTGTCTGTATTCCTTGGCTCATGGGACCTTCCTCTACTTTCAAAGCCAGCAGTGTAGCATCTTAAAATCTCCCTCTCTGACCTCGGCTTCTGTCGTCACACCACCTCCTCTGAGACTGGTCTCCTGTCTCCCTCTTCCCTTTATAAGGACCCTTGTCATTACATTGGGCCCAACTGGAGAACCCAGGAGAATCTCCCCATCTCAAGATCCTTCATTTAATAACATCTACAAAGTCCCTTTTGCCATATAGGTGAAATACTCACAGGTTCTGAGGGTTAGGATATGAACATCTTTGGGACTGGGGGGCATTATTCTGTCTACCACACCCATTTTTTAAGTGCCTCTTCTACTTATTCCAATGAAGGGATACTGGCAAAGAGTATCTAAAGTCTCATTGGTAAAACAATCCACATGATTAAAGAAAATGTACTGTGAAAGTCAAAGGGTGCAGTATTCCCATAAACAGTTCGTTTGGGGTCATGACGTTGAGGAGAGGGTGGAGCAGGAGGGGCCTGTCTCGAGGCCTTGATTCTATTTTGCTGGGTTTTCCCAGCTCAGAATGAATGGGGAAGGGACTCCTTTGTCTTCCTCCCACGTTGGAGGGCCCCTGACACCCCCTTGCCTTTCTCCATCCCCATGCAATAAAGTTGAACATTTAGAGCTATTTCTTTGCATATTTTCAATCAACTCCTAAAATTTGCTAGGGCAGGAATCAGTTGGGTTTCTGCTTTTATGACTGAAAGTATGTGCTGAATTTTTTAAGAGACACAAACTTGGCAGTTTCTAAGCCGGTACAATTCCACAGTGAAAGAAGGGAATGTATTAGCCAACAGAAGGGGGGAAAAATGCCCAAACCTCTGTGCACACTAGTGTCTGATCATCCATGGGAGACTGATTACTCGATGCTGGAAGTCCGCACTGCGTGGCTCCCCGCCTCAGGTTCTGCATAGTCAGGAGGTAAGTGTGTGATTGTTGTTTAATATTTCCTGCCTAAGGAACATTTAAAAGGCATAGTGTTCAGGCTAACAGGAGCTCAAATGCTGCCTCTATAGCAGTTTGACCTTGAGCAAGATACTGCAATTGTGCATCTGCTTTCCTGTTTGCAGAAAAGGGCAATGTGCACTGACAGTGCCGCTTGGGCCTTTTAATAACCTTCCACTTAAATTGCCAGTATTTTTGTTGCTATAAGAATAAATAGGATCATCTTGGAGTGCCAACATTCTGTGTTAGGTCTTATAGCAACAAATATCAATGAACAACTGACTTGCATAGTTAGTTTTCACCAGCATACATAGGATAGTTCTGTGGGGTTTTTTAATGTTTTGTTATTAGTTGGTGAAACCCAGTACCTCTGGAAGTGTGATGAAGACTACAAAGCTATCATTCAGCAGCTCTGGCAGAATTAAAATCTAATTGATGAGGACTTATAGGTAATTATGGCATACTGAGGTCAGATCAGAAACTCCCTCACCCAAAATTATCTAATGAAATGAAGAAAAATAAATTATTAGGAAAAGCAAAAATTCAACCATGGTCACAGGTCAGTAGTAAAAATATCAAAAAGTTTTGGGATGGAAAGTTCTTAAAGAAGATTCTGAAATGATTCAACATCGTTGCTAACCTCCACTTGAAACAGTGCTAGTGAGCCAGACAAACCTTCGAAGTATCACTAATGCCTAATGAAAAGGATATAAGGCAATATCCATATATTTTCTGTATTATATGAGAATTGACAGAAGAAGTGGCAATTCTACTGGATAAAAATGAAATAAAATTAGAAAACATATAACCACAGTGGACTCTGACATGAGTACAGACTCTAAGATTCCATGCTCAATTGGTAGAATAATCTGAATCTTAGGATAACTGTCAACTATGGAAATAAGAGAACTTTTACTTCCCTCACCACTACTACTAGGTAGAAAATTGATAACTTTTTATTAAAGGAGACTAGTTGCAGCTGATCTTACATTATTACCCCCATATCTTCAGAGTATGAAAAATGAATCAAACCTAAAACCCAACTCACAAACTGTAGATTAAAGGGAAGACAAACATGTCTTGGATAAGGTGAGAGTAAAGGAGGGCCAAAAAAATCTGAGCACACTATATACAAACGAGTAAAGCAGCTGGAGAGTAGGGCCTGCATTAAACAGGAGCAAGATGAAAAGTAGACTTATAGAAACTGTATAAGTATTTAGCAGAAAAATAGAAGAAAGAACAGGGGAAAAAAAGGAATAAATGGAGGAAGAAACCATTTTAGAAAAAAAAGAATCTATAAAAGAGAGGTAATTTCCCATGAATGTTTTATGGTTTAGAATAATAAGAACGTGAGCTCAACAAAAACCTGGATGACGAAACAATGGAATGAAATCAAAATGGAGCTTGGAGAATTGAGGCAAGAAATTGAGAAGAAAAATGATTCCATTATAGACACAATAAATTAATTGAACATAACAGGAAACACAATAACACGACTGAGAAGAGAATTACTTGCTTAAGGAAAGTCTTGAGATATTCGCAAAGGAAAACGACAGAATGCTCAAACCAATTCTGGAAAAAAAAATATTGTGGAAGATGGAGAAACTGATTCAACATAAGGAAAATTGCTACCCCTGAATGTTCCTGATAAGGTAAGGAAGATCATAAATGAAACGGAAAGGCATTCAAAGAGATGCCCTGAAAAGTGAGGACTTGATCTGCAAGTTGAAAAAACTCAATTTGTTTTAGAAGAAAAAATAGATTCACAGTGATTGACACTCGGACAAACCTGGCTAAGCTTTTAAAATTTACTGAAAAAAAGACATTCTTCAGGCATTCAGACAGCAAGAAAGGGAGATGTTAGTATGGCTTTAAACTTTCCACGTTGACATTCAAAGCTAGAATACAGGAGCAAATTCTATACAATTCGTAGAGAAAAAAAGTATGACCCATGAATACCATGCCCAATCAAGTTGTCTTCACGGAATAAAGTTCATATACACTCTTAAAGATGCAAGAACTATAGCCATACAGTACTCACACAGTCGTTATGGAATAAAAGTACCTTGTAAGTTCCCAATAACGAAGACATTGTTTTTAAATTAACTTGGAAGTGCAGAAGATGAAGAAAAAGACTGTTGGTGAACATTAAATTCGTAGAGAAATGGAATCAAGAAACAGTGGAAATTGTGGTCACAGAATAGAATATGTATGTTATTCTGACTGTGAGAATGTGTGCCTCCATGCACACAAATGCACATAATGAAAATTAAGTAATGAGAGGAGAAATTAGGAGGAATGATAAGAACCTAATCCCATCATCATTTATAGCAAGGAATCTAAAACAGAAACTTTTCAAAAATACAAAAATGACATCAAAATCTTAATTGTTTTCATAATCTTTTAAAAGAAAATTTAAGAAATTTCTGAGGAGATAATATGTGTTGAGTTTAAGAAATATTGCTCCTAAGCTTTAAATGAGTTTTATTGCATTTCAGCTTTTTTCTGCTACATTAAGTATAGTATAATTGCATCATTTAATTTATCGATTTATGGATGCTGCAGAACTTCACACCTTTGTGAAATCCCACTCCATTAGACCAGTGCCTGGGGCATAAGGGTGACAGTTATTCAATAGAACTTCAACACAAAATGCCAAATTGGGAAGACAGGTGGCCAATCTTTTCTGGTTTTTCAAAAAACAGAATGTTTGTGGCTCTGATTAAGATTTAGATTCTAATGCAGCAAATGTTTATGGAGCATCCACTATGAACAGCTATTAGGGTTCTACGCTAGATGGTGTCACTTACATTGTCTGGTTTAGTAATCAAAACAATAAATCAACTTATAAACTTATACAGACTGTATTAAAAAAGACAGAAATGCTCCTTGTGAGCAACTAGGAGCCCTTCCTAATTTTCCACCCTTTCTTTTACGTCTATTGAATGGTTTAGATGACTAGACATACACACACAGATTTTCCTTCTTTTCTTTCCTGTAGTCTAGCTTAGAGGGTCTCATGTATAATGTTCATAAGAATTAGTGAACAACATTTATACATGAAAACAAATATTCCCTACAGTATGGGTGATTTAAAAATCTTTAGGAAAAATAGTAACTTTATACATTGGTTTTACAATCAACTGCAAATTAAAATATTACATAACTAACAATTCAAGTTATTTACTTAAAAAGTCATTTATATACTATGAATTCATTTACATGGATTGAAATCTATTCACCCTGTTCACTGTCTATCAAGCTAGTGATTTATCCAAATGGTTGGAGAGATATGTGAAATGACCTTCACCTAAGGCTAAAATTGTTATTTCTGAGTGGTAGGAAGTTAGACGATTTTTGAAAATTTACTATCTTTTTCATACTTTGATATTTTGTTAGAATGCTCTGTAATGATCATGCATCATTATGGACTGAACTATGTCCTCCCAAAATTTGTATGTTGAAGCCTTCAACCCCCAGTGTGACTGCATTTGAAGATAGAGCCTTTGGAAAAGTAAGTAAGGTTAAATGGGGTCATGAGAATAGGACCCTAATCCTATAGGACTGGTGACCTATAAGAAAAGGAAGAGACACCATGAGTGTGTGCACACAGAGGACAGGCTGTGTGAGGACACAGAAAGAAGGCAGCCACCTGCTAGCCAACGAGAGAGGCCTCAGGAGAAACCAGCCCTACTGGCACCTTGGTCATGGAATTTCAGCCCCCAGAACTGCTGTTTAAGCCACCCAGTTTGTGGTATTTTGTTATGGCAGCCCAAGTCGACTAATACAAAAACTTCAGTTTACACAAGCTAGTTCTCTCTCTCTCTCTCCTTCTCTCCCACTCTCTCTCATTGTTGATAAAATGCCTGAAGGCCTTTTGAGAAAAAATGTTCCATAAATGTAGAGACATAATCACACTAAAGCCCTAAAGAGTGTGCAAGGGACCTGACTTTATCCACACTTACCAAGACTGCAAAATTGTTCTCAGAGTTTCTGAAGAACAGGCTCTCTCCTGAGAACATTCTGAACTGTCCATTTCCAGTCACGTCACAGATCACCAAAAGAGCTACTGCTTTTACAATAGGTTGGCACTTTAGCTCTGGGTCCTCTCAGGACCCAGAAAGTACAATGGTCTATTTCCTACTTTTCAAGCTTAAAAATGTCTTGGGCTATGTGAAGGTAATGGTTCAACTTCATATTTAACCATCTTTCCACAGAATCTTGAGAAAACAAACCGTAGGCTAGGCTCTTTCTCCATTTGGCCATTCTAGCATAGAGAAGAGACAAAATGGACCAAATTTACCTCTTTCATGAATCCAATATTTTCCAAAGTTTATTTCCACTGGATTCTCCACAAATACATGGTTTCAAAGTCAAATGCATTTGAAAAATATTGTTTATCAACTCTTTTCAAATGGATTTCTCAGGATACTTGGACATAATTTCAGAGCTCTGGGAGTCCTCTATAAGAATTTTTAAACTTTATGTTTTTATTTTAACAATCATCAAAAATTTATATTTTCTAGACTATGTATACCATCTCTTTATGATGCAACTGTCCCAAGATTTTGGTGTCGATGTTTCCATTTGTGTTTATTAATTCAGGCCTATGCCAAGATGGCATGATACTCTGGGATCGAAACAAAATAGTTTAGCAGCATTTCCAAAACAGAAAAATGATCAGAGAATTGAGATATTATAAGACACATGGTAGTGGATGATGCTAACCTCAGAAGAACCTGTGTTGTAGCAAGTGTGCAGTATTGACCCTGAGAGGGGAGTCAGTGGGGGCTTCTCATTTTAGTACTTTTGAAGAGGGGCTTCTCATTTCCCACCTTTGAACAGTTGATTAGCAGTATAAATATGGCTTTGTAAATATTAAATATGTCATGTAGTAATAGTGTTAAATATACCATGAAGAGCTTTCTGTTTCTGATTCCAGCAATAATTGGATTGGATACCCAGAAAAGAAATAAGTAACTAATGACTTACATTTTGAGAATTTCCGTGTCAATTTTCCCCTGTAAAATCATTTATTTTTTTAAGATATCTGTTATTTCTGCAGCTCCCAGATGTCCTCATTTTCTTTGGCAATCTTATTTTATTTTTTCTTTTCTGGGCCTTATAAACATTGAAAATGCAGAAATGTGATAAACCTGTAGCTATCTTCGAAACTTAAGGCCTTTGTGCTTCAGAAGAGAAAGATGAACTTTTAGAGAGGACACTATCTGGCAATTGTTTCATGCTTCTGTTTCTGGCAATTGCTTAGTTCTTTGCGTGCTATGAAGCTCAAAAGCTAATGTAATGAAATTATAAGGCAGGGAGACCGTTTGTACCCATCCAGGGTTTGCTTGGTTCCTCATCGATATCTCTTTCCATTGATAATTTCTTTTTCATCAGCATCTAGGGGAAATATGAATATCTTCTGCTGGGATAAATGCTCTGCCGCATTCCTTGGGATTCCAGGATCAATACATAGATTAACTAAAGGTGTGTTACCACTTTTGTTGTTGTTCCTAAGATCTTCTAAGACCTTCTTTCCCAAAACAGCTTCTTATCTTTGTGAAAGTCATCTCTTTCACTGAAAATGTGGGCTCCTATCTTCTGTTTATTTATTGCTGTATGTCCTTTTAGGCTAGAGGTTGGCAGACGTTTTCTTTAAATAGCCAGATAGTAAATATCTCCAACTTTGTAGGCCACATGGCCTCAGTCACAGCTACTTATCTCAGATATTGTAGCATAAAAACAGATACAGATAATATGTAAATGAACGGACATGACTGTATTTCAGTAAAACTTTGTTTACAAAGATGAGTGGAGGGAGATTTGGCCAAAGGGCTATAGTTTTAAATCCCTGTTCTAAACTTAAGAAAGTAATGAAGAAAATGTTAATAAGCAGACTAAACTTACAAGTATGCTGTGTCTTTAGCTGTTACATTATCAATAACACAAAAACTTAGTAAATATTCTTCCAGTATTTGAGAACTATAATCCAATGTGGCAAAGAGTTTACTCACATGATTGATGAATGAATGAAGTTCCCGTCATCTTTGTTGTTTCACTTCCATCTCAGTGGTTAACGGAAATAAAAATGTCAACTAGTATTCGGATCAAAACTACACTTGTTTGTCAATTACAACTGTAGGCTGTCTATGAATACAAAAGTTTGGCAAAAATCAAAGAAAGCAATCTATGGGAATCAATTGGCTATGTAGAATTTACTATAAAGAGTATTGTGTATTTATTATTTGAAAATTGTGTGCTACTCTTCTTTTTACCAATAAAATTTATAGTAAGTGTATATGTATATATATAGATTAAATATAGATATGCATATATTGTCCTTTTTTGAGGAGCCATAATAGTCATATGAGATCTACCTGTACTAGAAATCTATAGTAATCCAATGATTGACCTCATGTGACCATTATGCTCAGGATTTTGGTCTAGGCACTAGGAAAATCTTGGTAAAAATCAATCCTTACAGAATCCTCTGGGGGCCACATTGCAAGATGATTAAGCTCACGGTTCTAATGAAGAAAACTAATCTGAGTTCAAATCTTAGCTCCACCTCATAGCTGTATAATCTAGTATAATTAATTTTATCCATTTTTGTCTACATTTCCCCATTTATCAAATACAGAATAATGATAATATCTAACTCACAGGTTTTTGGAACGATTAAATGAAAAAATTTACATGAAGGATTTGGCACAGTTCTTGATAAATAAAGGCAGCCCAACAATATTATCTTTAAATTTATAACAATTATAATTATCTAAATGTTTTAGAGCGTGCTAGTTGTTCCCCAATATTCACTCCTTATTTCTTAATTAGTAATAAACTCTCCTATATTTAGTTGGGCACTTGACTTCTAGGAATAAAGACTATGTTTCCCAGCCTCTCCTAATAGGTAGGTATGTCCACATGTCAGAAGAAGTGGTTTGTGTAACTTTAAGGAAGAATCATTGGGCTGGCTCCGTGGCCAAGTGGTTAAGTTCCCGTGCTCCACTGCGGCGGCCCAGGGTTCAGACCCTGGGCACAGACATGGCACCGCTCGTCAGGCCACGTTGAGGCAGCGTCCCACATCCCATGACTAGAAGGACCTGCAACTAAGATATACAACTATGTATTGGGGGGGGTTTGGGAAATAAAGCAGGAAAAAAAAAAAAAAAAGAATCATTAAAGGACAAAGATGCTCCCCTTTTCATCTCTTCTTCCTTCCTCTTGACTGTACCATAGCTGTGATGACTGGAGTTTAAGCAGCCATCTTGGTCCAGAAGGTGGTGGAAACATTTTGAGGATGATAATACAATCGTGTAGAAGGGGTCTAAGTCCCTGATGATTACGGAGCTGCCCTACAAGTCCTGAACTACTGACTCCCCATCTTTGTTAATATGAAAGAGAAATAAACTTTTATTTAAGTCACTGTCTTTCTGCATTTTCTGTCACTCACGGTTGAACTTAATTCTGACTGACATACTGGGCACGTTCCATATTTCATCAGTCAAACTTACCATGTGGACTTTGACCATGAGGGCTTTTCAAAGTGTTCCTACTTGATCTCATCTCCAAATTGGGCTTTATTTCTTTGTTCTCTAGTTTCTCTCATGACTTTGCTCTGGCCACTGTACATACTAGGGTGATCAACTGTCCCAGTTTGCACAGGGCTGGAAGATTTCCTGGAACACAGGATATTTAGTGCTAGAACCAAGAAAGTTCTGGACAAACCAGGGTAAGTTGGTCATACCAGCACATACTGAGTAAGCCAGCCAATTCTCCTTTTTTCTCGGTAGTTTTATAAGCCTTGGATCCAGATTTTTCTCACAAATAGTGTTAGCCCATCTAAAATAACTAAGAGTATCTTCCTCTAGAACATGCTGGCAAAGTTTTTCTGTAAAGGATTAGGTAGTAAATATTGCAGGCTTGCAGACCATTTGGTCTCTGTAGCAGCTACTCAGCTCTGCTATTGAAGTGAGGAGGCAGCCAGAGACAATATGTAAACTAATGGGCACGCTTGTGTTCCAATAAAGCTTTATTTACAAAAATAGGCAGTGGGCCAGATTAGCCACAGGCCACACTTCACTGGTTTCCGCCCTAGAATCTTCCATGCAGTGATAATCGCTGTAGTTCTAGAATTAACTCTAGTTTCTGGCATGCAGCTTTGAAAAATTAAAACTGATTCATCATGTTAGACTAAAATCTGTCCATTAAAACTTCTCCTTCTGAAACTCAGCTTTTAGCCTCTGCAACAATACAGACATCTGTTGCCTCTTCACCCTTACATCTTTCCCATTTTTAGATATAGTTATCATAAAATCCTCAATTTCCTGGGTCTTCACACGATGTAGTTCCAGACTTCTCCATTTCTTAGTCTTTCTCTTTGTGAAGCATTTTTTGAACCAAATTAAATTCTTGATATTTGACCCTTTTGGAACTACAAAAAATGAAATTTCAGGTGAGTCAACTGAATATAAGTATCCTTAAAAAGTAGCAGTTAGAATTCAGCATGATATTTCACACATGATCTGACCCATCTCAGAGAGAAATATTTATTATTCAACCTTTAAAAAAATAAAATAGAGAGGGAAAGTAAGAGCTGTCACCTTTTTCTTTGTGTGGCTTTATTTTATTTCAAGACAGGAAAAAAATAGAAATTCATTCTCATTCTGAGAGAAGGAAACTGTTGGAAGAAAGAAATCCTAGGCACAGTGGAACCAAAGAAAGCACACGCTGGCATCAGAAGGACCAGAAGAGGAATAAACGGGGATGCTGTGGCTTCTGGGGAGCGACCAAAAGTCTCAGACTCTCTGGAGTTTTAGAGAAACAAAGCATTGTGGGTGTTCAGAGAGACCATTTTTACAAGTGTACCTGAAACCTTAGGAATTTTGAGAAAGGGACTCAGGGCCTTGTGGGAAAAGACTTCATAATGTCTGTGTAAAATGTACAAAGTCAGACAGAAATTAGAGAGAATGTTTCTAACAGGCAGATAATTCAAAAGAGGTATATGGGCTTTCATCAAGGAGTTTTCAAGGATATTAGGACATGGAATGAAGCAGCAGTCTGAGACGGAATGGCTTTCTCATCTTTATGGCGATCTTGAAGAGCTTTGGGTTGTGAGAACAACCCTCAAACTCAGCAGAGCCCCCCAACCCTGCCTCACTTCACCTTTTCCCAACACATAGCACTTTTTTGGCTTCATAAACAGTTCGGGAGCTATGGGAAAATACTGCTTATAAGAATGGATTGTTATATGTGAAAACTGTTAGATTGAACCACGTGAAATTTCCTTTTTTATAGGTCAAAACATTTTTAGTGGGAATTTGGCAATTTCACATCGTCTAACTTACTGTAAGCTAGGAATCATTTCTATTATTCAGAATCACATAAGTTTATAACTTGGACTATCTAAGATGGTAACAAGTGAGAGTGCTAGCTAATAAATGTTAGCTTTAATTTGGGGACTGAGCTAGTTCTTAAAGGAAAAAATATATGTATTTGCAATGTTAAGAGCCCAGAACTTTATGTTTACTCTCTCTTTGTCTTTAAGTAGCCACAGGGCAAAAATAACTGAGAAAGAAAAACTGAAGGAAACTCAAGTAAGATTTTTAAAGCTCAAAATCAGTACAATAGCAAAGAGTATTTTAGGGATAAAGACAATTCTCAAAAGTGATGTGAGATAAACAATAGATTGTGCAATACAAAATGTTGTTAAAATCTGGACACACTACTTCCACATGGACCCAGAGCCAAAAAAAAAAAAAAAAATTTCCTTCAAAATAACTGGCCTCCGCAAAGTGTATTGGTGGGAGTGTCTTAGTAAGTTCAGGCTGCTGTAGCAAGCACCATACATTGCATGGTGTAAACAATAGAAATTTTTTCTTGAAGTTCTGGAGGGTGGAAGTCTCAGATGGAAGCCGAGTACCTGAGGGTCACTCTAAATATTAAACCAGTTTGCTGTTTTTCCTGTTTAACTTGAGGGGTAACTCAGGGGTCTTGAGGATTTGTGAGCTTTTTTCCCAGAGGATTTGTGAGCTTGCTTTGCAGAAGACAGAGAATGCCTTCAGGAGATTGTGATCACCGCATGGCTGGCCCCCAGCAGCCCGTGAAGCCCAGAAGTCAGAGTGTCCAGGGGCTTATCAGGAGTGACCCCTTTGTTTCCCAGAAGCCCCTCCTGCCAATCCCTGTAGCTCTATAAAACCCCCTTGCTTTCTATTCTTGGGGAGGCAAAGTTAAGTGAACCCAGCATACTTGTTTTGGCCAATTCAAATAAACCTTTCTCCATTTCTAAGCACTGATGTCTCAGAATTGGCTTTCTGTGCATTGGGCACACGAATTTGAGATTAAGAGGTTTGATATCAAGATCAGGGTGTCAGGATGGTTGGGTTCTGGTGAGAGCCCACTCCCTGGTTTATAGAGGACCTGCTCTTTGCTGAATCCTCACATGGTGGAGGGGGAACGAACTCTGGTCCCTTCGTCCCCTTATTAGGGCATCAGTCTTGTCATGGTGGCTCCACCCTCATGACCTCATCTAAACCTAATCACTTCTCAAAGGCCCAACCTCTAAGTAACATCACACTGGGGAGTAGGGCTTCAACATACAGGTTTTGGGGGGAACACAAGCATTCATCCCATAGTGGTATCTTTGGTTTGATATACAGAGACTGAAGGCACAGAGTGAAATACTATCTTTATACATCAGATAAGGCCTCAATCAATCTCTGTAATATTCAAAGAGAATGGTGACTGTTGTACACAGTGAGGGGTGGATAGAAGTGGTGATACTTCCTAGAAAACAAAGATATCAAAGAAAGAAAGATCATCATCTTAGAATCAAACATTACCATCAATCCCTAGGGGTCAAAGGAGAAGTGTGTGAAGACATCTTAAAGGAGTAGAATAGCTTCCAGCCCTGGAGAACTCTGACAGAAGGTATTACATCCATCAGAAAAGAAAGACATGTGGTTAAAAAAGAGGTTTCTTTACCCCAGTGGCCAATAAAGGATGCATGGATACAGATGTTTGCAATGTCCACCCAAACATTGCCCAAGGCAGAGGATTCCCTGGCACAGCAACCTTATTTCCAGGCACAAGCCTGAAGCTATCAACCTTTCAAGTCCTTTAATCCTAGAGCCACTTTCCCTGCTCCGTTACTTACTCACTGGCCGCTTCCTGATTGCAATTTGGCACCCAGGGTGATGAAAGGGCAGGGAAAAGAAGTACTGAGCTTAATTATCTCATCCCCTCTGTGGTGAGACCCCAAATTTTAGTTTAATCTATTGATATTTTTTGTTCTAGATACTAAGTTAGGTTTTCTATATTCATCTTGGTTAATGTGAGTCTACCCCAAGTGAACTAACTTACACTCGATGTGCAGAAAAAAATTCTGGTTTCTGAAATTACAAAGTTTGGAGCTAGACTCTTGACTGATAGAAACATTAACGTGGCTTTACTCTCCGAGGTTTTCTAGAATGATTTCCAGACCTGGCTTTCCTAAGAAAGCAAATCTCTAAGCAAGCAAACAAGCAAAAAAGGAACAGACATAGGATTGCCTACTTTTATTTTTCTTGGTAAGAACATTAGGAACAAAATAAAACAAACAAAAACATCTACTCTATCACTATCACTATCATTGCACACATGTGAAGTGCATTTTAACATGAAAAAAGTAGGACATGATCTTGGAATAAAGGAGAATCTCTCTCACGGAAGATTGTTGATTACCTCACACCTCATATAAAAAACAGAAACAAAGATATGTTAATAAAAATGGAAGACAAAACAATTTCAACACAAAAGTTTATTTTATGATATGGCACTACAGAGAATCCTGTTTTAAAGCAAAGATGTCAATTTGTATGTTCATATTTGACAGTATAAAATACAGTTGAGTTTGACAACCAATTTATTCATGTAATTTATCTGTATTATAATCAGAACCAAAAATCCAGTCTCACAAATTGTAAATTGATAAAATTGAAAACAACACACCTGGCATGATTTCACTCAATTTAGCAAATTTTGGGTGAAGTGCAAGAAGATGAAAAACAGTAATCCCCTGGCCGCTAGCCCCCCACTCTAGCCCTCTCCTGAGCCATTTCCACAGCCTTGAACTGAGGCCACCCTTGGCCTCTTGCTAACAAGGTGGCTGTGCTGAAATCACATGGATGGAGTCAGGGGAAAGGGGGAGTTGCCAGAAAAATCTGAATGGTCAGCAGGCAAAACAATATGTGTCCCACAAAGAAAAATTATCCAAAGTTTGGAAATAAAACAAAAAGATTATTGTGACTTGTGATGTCATGCTGGGGCATCCAACTTGCCTAAGGATTGTCTGATTCTCCAGAGGAATGTAGCCTACTCCTACTATTAATTAGGACAGATACATATTCTAACTCTGTAAAGATGTTAACTTTTAAAAATGGAAGCAAATTATTTCTATCTCATAGATATGCAAAGAGTTTTCTTCCTGATGGCAATGCAAATGACTTTTGTCTATTAGAGAAGATAACCACAAAGGCTGTTTTATTGTTTTGTAGAACACAGCTCAGTTTCGTATTTAACATAGAAATATTACCTGAGCGTTTTTTAATTCAATGACTGTACATTTGTTTCCTCTTTTGAAACAGTGAATGAATATACATTCATTTCCTCTTATCTGCCTTTGAACTGGCTTTGTCATCCTGCTGGTTCCCTCATTAAAATTTTGCTCACTATCTATTTGAAAAATTGTGTGGGCTTTTAAAAAGTTTTGAAAATTACGCCTTTGAGAGTCCACAACAGGTGTGTACCTCTCTTGGTGACTACTCAACCCAGAGATGTGAAGGTTAGTGTTCTGAGTTCTTACCAAAGGAACATGACTTTGTCTGAACAAGATGATATAAATTAATAAAAAAGTCATCTTGGCATGGAATTTGGGGACCAGTTTTCCCAGAAGACTTCTTTCACCCGTATGAACCACTATTCATATTTTTAATTGTTACAGTCACCCAGACACCTTAGTTTGAGTTATTATCTCCCCCATCTCCCTATGATCGAGCAGTCAACAAGTCACTACAATCTGTCCTTTTAGGTTTAATTATTTTTCTCCCATCTATTTCTTTTCCATTATCCTCGCCATTTGCTTTCTGTTTAGACTTCCTTCTCCTTACGTCTTTCCAACTTCAAATTCTTTCAATAACTGCTTCCAGATCCATCTTTCTAAAGCCTAGCTGGAATTAAATCACTAATCTACAAAGAAAAATGTTTGATGACTCACCCACTAACTAAAATAAAGCATATCGGTCTCAGATAAATCACATGTATCTTCCCAGATTACCTTCTTCATCATTCTCATGGTCTGATGTTGTACTAAACTGAACGTCTTACATTCTTAAACATACGTGGACATCCATAACTCTGCATATGGGAGGTAAACTTGGCTGTGGGAAGAGCATGGACTTTGGCAGCAGACAGACTTTAGTCGGAACATTAGTTCCTCTGTTTGTAAGTGGACAGACCTTGAGAAATTTGCTTAACCTCTCTAGATATCAGTTTTCTAATCTATAAACTGTTGATAATATCTCACAGGGTTGTGGTGAGGATTAAATGGGGTCCCTGATAGATTCATGTATTTACTCATGCAGTTATTTATTAGCTAATTCAACAAATAGGAAATGGGTATCCACTGTGTGACACAGCACAAATCACTGGGGTTACAAAGTGCAATTAACTAAGATCCCTGTAGCCAGGTTTAGGGTTGGTATAATTTTCTTGAAAATAGTTTAGCATGGAAAGAATGATATTCTCTGAATGTTAGAAAAAGTTACCACCCAGGTACAGTCTGCATTCTCCTCAAAACTGGTTTCTCCAGCGTTGCTCAGTTAGCAGGCTCAACTAATAGCCAGTTCTCGGATCCCATTATTACAAATGTTTCTGTTATCTTTACCTCAACCAACATCAAAGGTTTCTAAATGAGCATGCTAACTATCAGGAGTTAGTTTTTATTTGTGAAACTAGTATTTCGATGCCATGGTGAATGTTAAGAACATGTTTGCATGGTGAAATAAAAAGATTCAGGATCTATGGACTGGCTGTTTTGAGCTATTTCCAAACTTTGCATGAACAGGGTATAGGAATACAGTGAGGTGTGTAGTCTTTAAACATTGATGCCAAGAGTTAACCTCTAAATGGTTCTGTGAAATTGGAGGATTCTAGTGGCCTGCTGAAAGGGTAACAGCACCCTGCATTTGACACACTGGCAGGGCTGCTTCAGTTGAATGTTCCCCATGCAAGGCGATGGTTAGAACACCTAAAAAGACTAAAAGTGAGATTCGATTGAGCCTTTGGAATGGTTTATGTGGATTGTTCTTGTGATTACTTATTTATCAATAGATGTCTCGTTAATAAAAATCTGCCTATTACAATCTTATGATAATCATAAAATCTTATGAGAAGAGGGGAAAGATGACGTAGCTGAATCTTACCCATTTCAGACTTTTAGATGTCTGCCTTTATTTACCAAAAAGCATCTATGAAATTGACTGGATCATTTTGCATCATCAGGATCCTCATAGTTAAGAGGAGGAGACAGCTGAGTAAGTCAATAATTACAGTGAAGTGTTACAGGTGTATATATCAGAAGACATGAAAGCATAGAGAAGGAATATTTGAATCAAAGAAGGAAGGATCTTGTTAAGAACCAATTCAAGCCTGCTTAGTTATTCACAATTATTAAGTTCTTTAGGGGAAATATTTGTAGGCTCTGATAGTCAGAGTAGGTGAAAGCTGTAGGTTTCTTTGCCTTTAATCTTACTCTCCAGTGGTGTGCTTAAAAGACAGCAAGTCTGAGATCTAATTCTGCCAAACGTTTGGACATTTATTAGAAAGGCAGCACCAAAAAGTGGTCATACAAGTGTTTTACAAGCTCTGTGATGTCCCTGGCCCTCTGACAAGCACCTTTGTATGAAGAAATTACTCAACGACATTCCAATAGTGGGATTCAGCTGACCTTAATCTATTCAGGCAACAGAATTCCCCCAAAATGGTGACATACACGACCATGCTTATAGGCCTAGCAGGGTATAATTTTCTAGATCCATGCGAAGTCAGAGTTGCTTGTGTAATATTTCTAATCAATCCACATATATAGAAAACCTATTCTTTCACTGATGAAAAATTATTTCTGACATTCATTAAGCAGATTAACAATCCCCAATCTCCATGATATTGATCCAAAGTAAATAGTTGATAACAGAAGTCCTTGAAAAACATGTTTCTGACTACAGCCTTTAAATACTAACCACCCACCCCTCAAGTCTGCTTTCCTGATGAGAGCACTTTAACTGACAAATAAGCAAAATTAATAGCAATATTTATTTGCTGATCAGATTAAGCTAACTAACAAATAAATACTGCACCAGTTATGATTAAGGATTTAAAATAAAATGTGAGCAATATAACAAAGCTAAAGGATAGAAAAGTGGGGATGGGACATTTTAAGAGGAGGCTTCACTTAAACTGAATTTTAAATGCCAAAAGATCACTCTGAAGTACTCCATGTGGTGCCTGGAACTTGGGGAGGGTGCTCAATAAATGTTGCTTTCCTTCCATTTCCTCTTTGCTCCTGAATGTTCTTTCAGTCCAAGACATCCTTCTCATGCCTACTGTTCCAAATCCTGTCCATCTCTGACAGCCCAGAACAAATACTATTCTTTCAGTTGAACCTCCCATAATCATCCATCAGAACAACTACCTAAACGCCCTACTTCTCTGTTCCTCTCTCCACACTCCGGATTCACCTCTCTTCCACTGTGGGCCCCCCTAGTGCACCATTCACTTCATGTTAGACTTGTTGTCCAGGGTCTTTTCAGATAAGGACCTTATGTTATATTTTCCAGGTGCCTCCCATGTAATGGGTGCTCCATAAACGTTTGTACAGAGAATAAATAGGTGCATTTATTGTTGTAACCCTGAAAGATTTTTCTCCTTCAACATTTTCCCCTATGTCTTTCAAACTTGCCAACAAAATCCTTTTAAAAGCAGTAAAGAGTGCAAAAGAAACTCAGAAGCGTACCCGAAAATAGCCTCCCACAAGCAAAGATGTTTTCTGCCGGTTCTTGTTACATCTGAAAAAGTCATGCGACTTTTGCATTCTATTTAATATTTTAAAATAAAAATCCCTAATGGTACCAAGTTAAACTACTTTAAAAGGGAAGAAAAATGGAGCGATGTTCCACGTTTATTCTGTGGCTGCTCCACCTGGGGAAACAAGAAGCTAGGTTTGTGAAACATGAATTAGGGAAGTCTTTGTTGATATATGTCGTAGTTCTCATGAGATCTTCTTTTAATATCAGCTGAGGAAACCTGTTTAAAATTAAACTTCCAGGCAGGGCCCTACCTTTGAAATTCTAACTCGGGATGTCTGGAGGGAGTGCCCCCAGTTAGCACTTTCAATACACAATTTAGGAGATTCTGATACAGGTTTATGTTTTTACATATGTCTCTCCACAAAGGGAGACTTTTAGTTGATTAACACTCAAATTACCTGACATACATAGAATGATACTTTTCTATGTGTCCCGCTCTTTGAGAACCAGAGCCCAAGGGTATAATTTGCAATGAGCTTCAAGTAATTTTGCACTGACTCAAGCCTTCTTGGAAACATACGGGTCTTAAAACTTTGATAAAATCAAACATGTACTCTGAGCTTGTGTAGATTACAAATCTTGTGGCTTGAATTTCTCTACAGATTCTAAATAATTGTCCATTTAAGTCACTTTCTTCTCTCTTTCGATGGTGAAAATAAATGACTCCCAGAAGTTGTGACATTTGCCCTGTGTTACAATGTGGGTCAGGGGGAGAGTGAGAATGGGTCAGAGAACTTATGATACTCATCCGGGAGTTCCCTCACTACCTTCTCACCAAAGGATTGTCATATATACCATTTCAATGACTCACTGACCTAGAAGCTACCCCTCTGTGGCCAGTCGATCTCCTTTATCCTTGCACTTCATTCAACCTTGGCTTTGACACTGCAAATCCCTTAGGATGGCACTGGGACTGTGGCAAGCCTTCTACTTAAAATCACCGAGACCACAAGCTCATTTCTCGACTGTCAGCAACTGACTGTCATCCTTCTCTACAGGTTTGAAACTAACTGCAAGTGAGCTGAAGTTGCACCTCCTGCTTATTACAAATCTCCTAAACCACTCAGCAGGCAAAGCCCTGGCAAGAAATCAAGCAGAGGCTTTTGTTCCATTTATAGAACAATATGGGCTTCCTCTAGGGCCAAAGTCACACCTGTGTATTCACTTAATGAAAATGGCTTATAACCAAAGAGTCAATTGTGCCCCAAAAAAAGGAATTGTAATTTCACATGTTTTCTTCATTATGTTGTAAAGTAAGTCAAGAGAGACATAATTAGCCTTATAAGATGATTAACAGATCAAGGCATAAAGAGATCAAGAGATTTGCAAAGGTCATATAGTATATTCCAAGGAAATGATTAGAGTGTAAATATTCTACCTCCCCATCCACTATTCTTTGCATTATTTATGATCTTTCTCCTTTCGTATCTCTGCCTATTTTCAGAAGATATTTGTGAATTTTACAACAAAAGCACAAAGAGAATTAAGGCAGATACACGTGAAGATTTAAAAAGAGTTTATAATTCTGCAGAGTGAGGAGAAAATGCAAGGAACCTGGAATATCATGGTTGTCTCAATACAATTGACTTTGAGCTTCCTGGTTACCAGCATGAAAAGGAATCAAGATGAATTATAGATTTCTAATTGTCTGATAAAATCAACTATACTGTTTTTTAGAAAACAGAGTATGAATGTTTGGTCTAAATTCTAAGAAGATTTTCTAGTGAGGATCCTCATAATAGGAGCACTAAGTAAAATAAAAAACAAATCCTCAACAGTGATAATGTAGAAAAAGCAAAAATGATCTTCATGTCACCATTTCTCCTTACCATCCATAAAGACATAGGGGCATTCTATTAAGCTGTAAATCAGTAAAGAGCCTTCTGTTAGCCTGGATTATTGTTCCAACACTTCATTTCCACATATAGTTCTTCCCACTAGAGGTGTTTCCTTTCCAACCCCTTGAATCTGGGCTAAGTCATATGACTTCCTTTTGCCAAAGGGATTTTAGCAGATGGAATGCAAGCAAATGCTTGAAATATTCTTCTGTGGTCGGACTTGCTTTGTTGTGTCTCTACAATCAGCACGAGAACATGCTCCAGCCATCCTGCAGGTGCAAGAAAGGTGAGAGACTTGTAGCTCAGACCCAGACCTGTAGATCTCCAGCAAGAAGAGCTGCCACAGCTCTGTCCAGCCAAGTCAACTGCCCACCATCACACTGCCAACCCACAGGGCCTTGACAACAAGTGGTATTTCTTTTTTTTTTGGATTTAATTTTTTATTGAGTTCATAATAGTTTACATCATTGTGAAATTTCAGCTGGACATTATTACTTATCTGTCACCATGTAAGTGCTCCCCTTCATCCCCTGTCCCCAATCCCCACCCCCTTCTCCTGGTAACCACTGAACTGTTTTCTTTGTCCATGTGTTTGTTTATATTCCACATATGAGTGAAATCATATGGTGTTTGTCTTTCTCAGTCTGGCTTATTTCGCTTAGCATAATTCCCTCCAGGTCCTTCCATGTTGTTGCAAATGGGATGAATTTGTCTCTTTTTATGGCTGAGTAGTATTCCATTGTGTATCTATATATTCACCACATCTTCTTTATCCAATCATTAGTCGATGGGCACTTAGATTGTTTCCATGTCTTGGCTATTGTGAATAGTGATGCAATGAACATACGGGTACATATGTTACTTTGGATTGTTAATTTCAAGTTGTTTGGGTAGATACCCAGTAGTGGGATAGCTGGGTCATATAGTATTTCTATTTTTAGGGTTTTTTTGGGGGTTTTTTTGAGGACGATTAGCCCTAAGCTAACTGCTGCCAATCCTCCTCTTTTTGCTGAGGAAGACCGGCCCTGAGCTAACATCCATGCTCATCTTCCTCTACTTTATATGTGGGACGCCTACCACAGCATGGCATGCCAAGCAGTGCCATGTCTGCACCTGGGATCTGAACTGGCAAACTCTGGGCCGCCGAAACGGAACATGTGCATTTAACCACTGCGCCACCTATTTTCAGTTTTTTAAAGGAATCTCCATCTGTTTCCCATAGTGGCTGCACCAGTTTGCATTCCCACCAGTAGTGTATGAGGGTTCCCTTTTTCTCCGCACTCTCTCCAACATTCGTTATTTTTAGTCTTAGTGATTACATGATTTAACAGGCGTAAGGTGGTGTCTTAGTGTAGTTTTGATTTGCATTTCCCTGATAATTAGTGATGTTGAACATCTTTTCATGAGTTTATTGGCCATCAGTATATCTTCTTTGGAAAACGTCTGTTCATATCCTCTGCCCATTTTTTGATCAGGCTGTTTGATTTTTTGTTGTTCAGTTGTGTGAGTTTCTTATATATTATGGTGATTAACCCCTTGTCGGATATATGATTTGCAAAAATTTTCTCCCAATTGGTGGGTTATCTTTTCGTTTTGATCCTAGTTTCTTTTGCCTTGCAGAAGCTCTTTAGTCTGATGGAGTCCCACTTGTTTATTTTTTGTTTCCCTTGTCTGAGAAGACATGGTATTCACAAAGATCCTTTAAGGTTCGATGTCAAAGAGTGTACTACCTATATTATCTTGCAGGAGTTTTATGGTTTCAGGACTTATCTTCAATTCTTTGACCCATTTTGTGTATGGCGTGAGATAATGGTCTACTTACATCCTTTTGCATGTGGCTGCCCAGTCCTCCCAACACCATTTATTGAAGAGACTACATTTTCTCCATTGTATGTTCTTGGCACCTTTGTAGAAGATTAGCTGTCCGTAGATGTGCCGTTCTATTTCTGGGCTTTCGGTTCTGTTCCACTGATCTGTGTGCCTGTTATTGTAATTAAGTGGTATTTTTAAGCCACTGAGTTTTGATGTGGTTTGTCATGTAGCACTTTTTAAATGGAGGTTTATTAAGATACGATTTCCAGGCAATACGATTCACCCTTTTTAGGTATACCATTTTATGAATTCTGAAAAATGCATACAGTCATGAAACTACCACCACAATCAAGACATAAAACATTCTCATCATGTCAAAAAGCTCCTTCATTCCCCATGACAGTCATTCCCCTCCACTGCTCCCAGCCCCTGTCAATCACTGATCTGTTCTGTCTCTATAGTTTTGCTTTTTCCAAATCGTCATAGAAATAGAGTCATAGCATATGTAGTATTTTACGTCTATCTCTACTTAGCATAAAGCATTTGAGATCAATCCGTGTTGTTACATCTATCAATAATTCGTCCTTATTACTAAGTAGAATTACAGTGCGTGGCTACACCTCAGTTTGTTTATCCATTCTACAGCTGGTAGATACTGGGGTGTTTCCAGTTTTGGTGATTATGAATAAAAGTGCTGCAATCATTCATGCAGAAGTTTTGTGATGGATGTATGTTTTCGCTTAACTTGGAGCAAATACCTGGGAGTGGCATCACTGGGTCATATGGAAGTATGTGTTTATAAGAAACTGCCAAACTGTTCCCCAAAGTGGCATTACCTCCAAGATTTTATGAGAGTTCTGGTTGCTCCACATCCCCACCAGGACTTGATATTGTCAGACTTTATTTTAACCATTTAAATAGATGCAATGGTATCTAATTGTAATTTTAGCAACATTTTTGTGGCAACGTTTAAGTGATACAAAAAAATTAAGCCAATATGATCCAGGTACCATGTTTCTGGGTGTTTCACAGTTACTACTGCTTTTAAATAAAAACGGCAAAAGTTAACCCATGCCCTAATTATCTCTGATTCAGTCGTTCAGAAAAATTTGAAAATCTGCTAGGGCTTCCAGAATGTCAGGTGGTACTTCCTGTAGCCTCCAATATTACAGGGACAATGCATCAGTCCTTTGAAATACAGTAACTGCTATAGGTTATTGTTCTTTCCCTTTTTTTTTCATTTTTAAAGCTGTAACTAAGGCCTATCTGTTTCACTGACTGTATTTTTTTTTTAAGACCAACTACAGTTGTTTCATTACTTCCGCTTTCCAAACAGGAATGAAATCCCAGCTAGAATCAAACCTGCAGGACCAGAGGCATGAAACCTGAGGTGGGGAGAAGAAACGGCTTCTTTCTTCTAGGGTTTAACTTCTCGCTCACAGTTCCAGGGAAATGAGGTTTCAAAAATGAGTTCTTTTCATTTAAAACTGTTGCAAAAGTAAGGTAGGTAGTGTTTCAATAGGCTCCCTGTGGCCTATGTTGTTTGCGATGAGAACTCTAATTACCAATGATACGGTACCATTTAGCATCATTGTCAGTTCTAAAGGAAATCAACCTATGAAAGAATAAAGTGGGATTTACGTATTACCAGTTAGTTTCTGATTTAGTAGTTGCAAAAGTCAGGTCACCAGTACCTGGTTCCGGGCCTATGATCATTTTTTTTTTCACTTAGTGATATGCTCTAATCAGCGTTGCCACATTTTATTACCGTATTGGTCTGACTTTAAGCAAACATTCTTCCCACCAACCCTGTTGACACTCAAGTATCCTAAAGTTTACCTCTCCATACTATTTTATGGAATGTTTCTGGTAGGGATGTTTGTCCTAAGGAAGAAAAGACTTATGAGAAAATAAAAACTGTGTTCAAATATTGTAATCCTCTCGTATGAATAAGAAAGAAATTTACAATTTTCCAGAGAGAAGGAATAGGAATGACGGGGGGACTTTGCTAAGTCAGATTTGCTTCAATATGAGGAATAGCTATCTTCATCGTTGCAGCTATTGATCGCTTCTGAAGAAAGGGCTTCCCTGTGCTCAGTAATGTTTAGGCAAAGTCTGAAATCATCATCTGAATGAAATCTGGAAGGTAATTCTCAGCTCTGGGACTCTGTGAGTCTGTGATTTGCATGCTTGGGCTATAGAAATAACCCTAGGATTATATCTCCTCAGGTATCTTTTTCAAATGACTCTCCACCTTCCCCATACCCCATGATCTCGATCTGTATTTCTATCTCTATCTCTATCTCTATCTCTGGCTCTATCTCTACCTCTATCTCGTTGGCACAAGTTGGAGAGGGGGAGGGCAGGAACAGAGGGAGCTGTATTTTTCAGTAAATGTTGGTCTTTTTCCAGTGAGTTTTGTTGTTGTTATGACAGAAACCCAATTTGAACTGATTATGCCCTTCTTCCTGTCCCAGAAAGGGGAGTGTCCTGATTCATGTAAACAGACTTCAGAAAGGGCAGGGTTATGGCTAGCTTAGAAACCAGTGAAAACAAGAAACGAAACACTGCCTAGGACTCTCCATCTCTTGTCTCTGCTTCCCTCTGTGCTGGATTCATCTCTCCTATTGATAATCAGCTTTTTCTACAGAGTAGGTCACATGGCTTCTGGAAGCATCTGGCTTTATAACTCCTAGCCTTACCCTTAAGAGAGAGACTGGCCATCTTTCCTTTGTAACTACTCAAAACATTCTAAGGAAGAACTTGGATTGGATAATGTATCTACTTCTGCGACCTGAGGTCCAGGGAAGTTCCCATGCTTGGCGGTACCACTGAACCATATGGGAAGGCAAACCAATTAATTTCCATTGCCAGTTTGAGTTTCTTTATATAAAAAATAGTTACAGCTCTTGTTACGTGATAGGTACTGTTGTAAGTGCTTTGCAAATGTCAATTCATTTAATCCTCATGTCAATCCTATGGTAACCTATTATTATTTTCATTTTAGAGGTGAGGAAACTGAGGCGCAGAGTATCTAAGGAATTCACAGAGAAGAACTGAACAGAACAGGCAGATGTTCATACAGCACAGCCTGCTCAGCATTCACAGTCTGAGAACATTCCACTCTGCGATTCTCTAAATCCTTTTCCCATCTCTCTCTTTTTCTTCGTGGATTTTTATCCTTTTACTGTGTACTTTCCCATATAACGTCCAGCACGGCAATCTTTTTGCCTGTTTCTTTGTCCTTCTCCCCCAATTGGCAGAGGAATAATCTCTATCTGGCTGAGATGTCAAGCGCTGAAAAATATTGGCATTCCTTAAAGAAGCAATTTGTTTTCTTTTCTCAAATGTATCACGTGCGGTTAAGTGGCACTGACTTGTGCCCCAGCTGACCAAATTTCACAGAGATGGCCTGTCTGAGGCTAGAGGATCTTTTGAGGAATGGGTATCTTCTCTATGGAAATATCCCAATTACCATTTCTTGCGGGAAACACAGCATCACCCCAGAGATCTGTGGCCATCAGGAAAAGTAACCAAGCTGAAGGGACATCCATCTCCATTTCCAGTGGGGACACCACCATCTTCTCTAACTTGTTCATCTTGAGTGATAGAAAACTTTAACTAAATAAATGAAAAAGGATGGCAGAAAATAATCCACAGTGACTTATGTATCTTTCTCCATCCATAAATAACTTTATATTTCACTTCTGGCAGCAGAGCTGAGCCAGAAGGTAATGAGCCATTGTGGAAAACCCATCTGTTGCTCATAAGGGGAAAGACCGGATTTATTGAGGAAGAATCTGGAGCGTAAGTCCTGTTATTGTTAATGGGAATTGCACATCTAATTGGTCATGCTGAAAATATGCCCTATTATATTCTTTCACTGGCCAGATGGATGTGCTCAGCTGCAATGCTGAGAAGAAAAATGTACCTAAAGAATTTGAGAGTGGGAGTGGACACCACAGTCAGTAGGGAACTGACAGTACTAATGAGGATGGACAGTACTTGCCAATGGGCCTGATTTAAAGATGTTTTCAAAAGAACCCAAAAGGCCCAATACAGGTATTTCTAAATGGGGTCATGTAGTCCAGTCCCCTGGAGTGGATAGTGTTGAATCATTTCAAATAGGCCCCACCAGCCCCTAATTTGAAATACCTCTACTTCTCATGCCTTTGTAAGTTGGCCCGTCGGTACTTAATAATTGCTTTGAGACTTCCTTAAAATGGTGTTGGATAACGGCAATTGAAAGCCATTCCTCCCAGTGTCCTCTTTACCACTGGGGTGGAAAGAAAGCTAGAGAACTCAAGGGCAGATAATGCCTCACATCCTGACTTTCCCCCTAATCGTGTCTGAATTAGATTTGGGGCTGTAGGCTCCTGAGGACCTATGTCTTCATATAATTTTTGGTACGTTGCAGGTGCTTAATACATGTTGAATGAAGGAGAATAAAATAAACTAACAATGATTAATAAAATCTTAGCACATTGTGGCTGAAAGTGATCTGAGAGATTTTACTAGTCAGGTACACTAACTGCTGTAATGAACAACCCTTAATTCTCAGCAATGTAATGAAGGTTTAGTGCTTTCATGTCACGGTCCAATGGAGTAGATGTGAAGAAGGGGTATATGATGGTGGGAAGAGCACGATGCTCTGTACAGTCGTTCTTCATCTTGTAATGCCACCGCCTTCCACACCTGGCCTCCAGAGTCACCACAAGAGGAGGAAAGTGAGGAGGATGGATTATGACCAAGTCTTGGTGTGAGATGCATTACTTACAACCCTTCCACTGGTCCAGTCTCAGTCATCTGGTCTGAAATTACAGAGCACAGGCTGTAAAATGTAGTCTTCCCATACGCCCAGAAGGAAAATGAGCTGGATTTGGTGAGCACAAGGCATTGTCACTGTCACTGAGACACTTTAATCCAATCCTTCATTGTACAGATGGGCAAATTGAAGGCCTAAGACTGTGTGATTCTCAGCAAGTCACAAGGCTTTGTGGTGACAGTAAGGACAAGGAACTCTGGTTTCCTGCTTTCTGACACCATTGTATGGGGGGAGAGGGAAGGAAAGAGAGGAGAGAAGATGGGGGAAGCCAGTGGGAAATCCTATAACGAGCCCAAAAGATGAGTCAGAATATCTGAATTCGTGCTCTCGGCTCTGTCATCAGCTTGGCTAGTCTCTCACACGCCTCAGTTCCCCCTTCTATAAAGTGAGATATTGAACAAGATGATTGCTGAAACCCTTTCAAGCTGTAATAATCTCTGCTTCTATTGAGACATTAGGAAGAAGAAATAAAACTTATAAGAAAAGAAAGGCTATCAAAGTCAAGGAAGTCAGCATGAGATGACGGGTGGCAATAAAGCAGAACAAAGACAGGTAGGTGCTGCCTGCCAGACATCACAGCTGGTGAGGACCACAGACAGGCTCGTCACCCTGCAGAGACCAGAGATCATGAGCATCTTCCTGGAGTCCATTTCTCCCTCCCATCGCCTCTCCCCACCCCTACCCAATCCAGGCCAATCGCCATCCCATCAGAGCCCACAGTGTGAGCACCCACTGCCTGATTGTCAGAGGTTTGAGAACACCCTGATTGAAGGCAGGCCAGGGGGCTTGACAGTGTGCAGCTGGGCAACTGCCCCTTTTCCCTCCTTCTTGGGAGCTTATCTCTCTCCCCTCTGCTTAAGTGTGCAAGCTCTAGGAGGAAAGAGATTAAGGTGACTCTACAGGAGCCTTCATTAACTGCTTGAGGCCAGCCAAGCCCAGGAGACTGTCCCCATGCAGGGGTGACAACAGGCCTCCACAACAAAGCCGACAGCAGCAGTCTTAAATCCCTTTTCAATTCTGCCCACTTTGGCTCACTCAAACGGTAAAGGGATCAATTTCTGAAATCAGCCTCTCGCTTAAATACAAGCAAGTGGCAGCCAAAGCGTAAACAGAGGTAATCCTTCAAGGAGTGGCGCTTCAGCTTCACCAAGCTCTTACATCTCAGCTTCTAAGGTCCATTTCAATCATTAATCACTTTCTTTCAGCCCCTGCTCTCAGAATCAGGCAGAAGCAATGTGGCGGCCGTGCAAGCAAAGGCAAGAGTAGGGCTCCAAAGGCACCAAGGGAGCACTCTTGCATTTCCATCTTCCACTAGGTTTCCAGAAATATCACCAAATAAAATATTGCTTGAAATAATAGATATCATATTGAAACAGCATTTTTTAAACCTGGAGAGGGAGCAATTATAAGCTAGGAAATCTAGAGTTACGGATTTCGCTCACCTAAACCCCACTGATGGTGGTGCTGTGGCTGGATCAATCGCTTAATATCTCTGAGGGTCTCTCTGTCTTCACCTTTGACCAGGTTAACATGGCAACGCGTCTAATCATTATGAAAGACCTGGATGCTATGACCTTAGACTGAAAACTCTCAGATGGGTTTATATTTGTGGAAGGTATAAATTTACAGCTACAAAATCAGGTGTGGTGGAAATAATCACAATTCCTTATTTTTTAATGATCAACCTAAATCAGACTCTGGCCTTTATCTCACCAGGCTGATAGAAAATTTGTTCTCAGCCCTTATGGATGCCGCCCCCTATCAGAGTTGAGGAATTCCCAGGGTCTTTTGCAGTGCTGAAGGGACCTGCCAGTCACTGTCCAGGGTCACTTGTTCTTGCCGATTCACAGTGAAATGCCCATTGGCAGAGCTTGCTTCGTTCCTCCTGGCCTGCTGACTAATGCTTGTGCTCATGGTAATATTGGCTGATTTTGGAAACCTCAGTTCCTCAGCTTCTCTATGTCCACCAAGCAGCCCCCTCTGAGGTCTCATTGTCTCCCCAGGGCTGCTCTCAGCAGAGCGAGTGTTACGTCCTCCCTGCTCATAAGATGCATGCTTTCTAACCCCTTCGTGGTATGGGAAAAATCTTTCTTCTTTCTTTTATTACCTTCAAAGTCATTTCACTATTTCCCTTCCTCCTTCACGTTATCTTTTGCTCAGGAAAAGTCTAAGGAAAAGAAATGTGTAAGCCTTGGCTCCTGGTTTGAAAAGGAGAAAGGAAAATTATAGAATGAATAGACTATCTTAAAACTTATTCTAATAAATCATCATCCTAGATGCTGTCACTAAGAAAACCAACACAGACCATCACCATCTCAAATTACAGAGGAAACGAGGCTCAGCCAAAAAAATGGCCAGAGCAGACTCATGAATAGGACCTATGAGTCTGTGTTGCATCTTCCCATCACTGCTGTTTGCTGTCAACAAGGTTAACGGATCCTGAGAGTTACTAAAAATTGCTTGTGGCTTAAACGTTTTCGAAGGAACTTTCTGAAAGACTGTGTGAATATTTTCTTGGTTCCATGATAGCTAAGGAATTAAGGGTCAAATAGTTCACCCGGCCATCCCTTTTCTGCATTACTTGGCCAACTTCCACCATGAGCCAGCACTTTCTCCTGAGGAAGCTCATTCCCTTAATGGTTTTTGGACCAAAGCTAAACTTCCTCTGGTCAATCACAATTCCATCCTCTAGTCCAGAGTCACAGAGGTTGTTGAGAAGGAAATTAACCTCTGCAAGGTTTCCATTATGAGCCAGACATTTTTAGCGCACTTTTTACATGGGCTTCATACAAATTCTGAAAGGTTGCAATTATTGTCTCCATCGTGGAGATGCAGAAAAAGATTTGAGGTGGTTATATGATTTGCCAAAAGTCAGTTATAAAAAGAAATGATAGTGCCCTGTCTCCAAAGCAATGCCCTTCCCACCACACCTTGCTGTCTGCTATTTTACACATAACCACCCACAAGAATGTTATTTCTAAGACTGCAGCTGTGTCCTCACTAAATTCTCCAGGTTAATCATTCTTTCACCATTACTGTCAACCGTAATAGCAGCCAACATTTATTGAGGGCTTTCTTATAGTCAAGACCTCTGGTCAGCACTTTACATGGATCATCTCTCTTAAATAGCTCAGGAACCCTACGAGACAGGTATGATTGTACTCCTACTGTATAGTGATGGAGTTCTTCAACTACAGGGCATTTGGTTTGGTGCTTATGAGCACTGGCCCTAGAGTCAGACTTAAGATTCAAAGCCAGTTCTACCACCTCTGTGATCTTTGACCTACTCAGTCTAAGTCTCAGTTTCTTGTGCATCAAAATACTGGCATAATAATAGTAATCATCTTGGGAGTAAATGGAAGGTTTAAATACCATCATCCATGAAGAAGATCTGGCATGCCATAAGTGCATAATAAATGTTAGTGACCATTATTGGGCATCTCTAGGCCTCTCACTATTGTGGTTAATTAGTCATGAAGTTACTCAATTTTGTTAGTAACTGTCTTACAGTGGGGCATCAACAATTAAATACAGTATACCAGGGGCATAAAAAGGAGCAATTCAATCCCCTCCTTGTCTTCCAACCTCCTTTAGTAAGCCAGCCAAAGAGCACTCTAGCTTTTCAGAACATCACATCATACTTTATATACGTACAGAGGCTACAGTTAGCTGGTATTTCCTTGCAAAGAGGAATTTGGGAATACAAAGAAACAATGAAATGTGGCCAGAGCCACCCAGCCCTGCTCTTCCCAGGCTGTAATTAAACTAAGGTCTTGCTTGCATCTCTCTGGCAGGTGATCGCCCACTTCTCCTGAGACAGTCCACTTCCTACAGGAACTGCCTTAGCAATTTCAATTGTCTGCACACCTTAAGACAGTTTATTTCTCCTGTAGAGGTAGGCTCAACCCAGCCTGTTGCTACTTTCTGAGCAAGGAAGATGAAGGTTTTCTGCAATTTTACCACACTGTGGCAGAATTTACTACTAAAATTCCTAAATTAAAATTATCTTTCTGCATCAACTTTTTTAAAGAGGCACTGACATGTTTAATATAGGAAGGAGCTTCCCCAGTCATCCTTGGCCCAAAATTCCCAGCCCTAACAGAGATGTGAACCTGAACTACGATAATGCAAGCAAATAAACATCACTGGAGGTACTTTGAGTTTAAACTCTAGCTTTTATATTTCTAATATGGAGTCATACACAGAGACCACATAACAGCATTAATCCTACTATCCGATGGGAATTGTTCAGCCTCAAATTAAGAACATCTGAGGACAAAGTCCTCTGAATGACTAATATGATCCTCTTCCTACGCCCTTGTCTAACTTCCGGAGGAAACACTAAGTGTAATGCAGTGCGTTTCAGAAAGTTGTTTTCTCTTTTTCTTCTAATAAAGGCTTTCCTCAGTTTCGAGCAGAATGTCAGGATGTCAGATGATAACTGGGAACCTCCTGTTTTTTGCCAGTGAAAGAAAAATTTAATAAATGACAGTTAAAATCAAACAATCAAAATAAACAACTACACTCAAGATAGATGAATCTCACTACAGCAATACAGAGAAAAGAAGGGAGCCCCAAAGGAGCACACACAGCATGGTTCCATCTATCTAGCGCTGAAAGCAGGAAATGCTAATCCATGGGGAGAAACCAGGATAGTAGTTACTATTGCGGAGATGGGGTTTGAAGTGAGCACAGGAGTTTCTAGGGTGCTGGTCATGATCTAATTATTCATATGGGTGTTGGTGACATTAACGTGAACAATTTGTAAAAAGTCATTGAGCTAAAATGATTCCCTGAATGTTATACTTTAACAAAAAGTTTCCTAAGAATTAAGAAATAAAAAAAACAAGAAAATTTATTCACACAAAGATATACACACAGAAGAGTTTCTTCAGCATTGTGGAAATTGCTATAAATATTGGGGATATAGGGGGGTCAGAATTTCAGTTAAAGAAAGCGGTACTTAACAAAGTGCTCACATTCAGATAAAGAGCCAGAGGACAATGACTTTTTTCTATTTCTCTTTCTCTATCTTCAAATTTTGGAAAATATACCTTCTTGAATTAAGCAGAAATTTACAGACTATCAATATGAAAGAGCATATTCTCTTCACTTACCAAAACAGCAGAAGTATCCCTCCCTATCTTAAGGATAGGCAGGTCATTAAATCGATTTTGCACAGGCTGAGACGTTGTTCTCTTGCAAAAGGAAGCCAATGGTGATCACACCTTTAATAGCCACCTACCAGGCCTTCATTTTTAGGCCAACATAATGCTATCCTAAAACCAGATGTCTCTGTAAAGATTTTCCCCCAAAAATGTTTGGCACGTTGGAAAGGTTACCAATTTTTAGCCACGGAGGCTAAAGCACTCACTTAATTGTTCTTCTGGAAAATCTTCTACCCTGAGGTCGTGGGTAGGAGGCTCTCCTTTGAGCTGCCAGAGTGCTCTATGCTAACTCTATCACTGGGTTTAGCATATTTCTGCTTGTCAGTATACACGTTTATCTTTCAACCTGTAATGTATGCAATTTGACCAGAGGTGAGGTAGATGTGGCATTGCTCTGGCCCTCTGCCCTCAGTCCTCCTCTGTGCTCATTTGTAGCTGCAAGGGACAGGAACTGTGCCCCATGATGGCTTCCCACTTTGAGTGCCTAAATCTCTGTCATTCTTGACCTGTGGGCTTTCTTCAAAGGCTGCAGGAACTGGCTTTGCAAAGCAGCCTGAATGTGTTGGGGATTTAATACTTCACAGCCAACAAGGGCTGGATATTGGTGGATAAATGCCCCAGTGTCTGGTTATCTACTGCTGCATAACTAGCCACTCCAAACTTAGAATCATACGACAACACTAATCTATCTGGGAGCCTACCAGTTTTGGCAATCAGGGATTTGGAAAGAGCACAGTGAGGGCAGATTGTCTCTGCTCCACGGTGTTTGGGCCTCATTTGAAAAGATGCAAAGACTCAGAGTGACTTGATGCTCAAAGGTGGGACTCATCAGAAGGCTTGTTCACTCACATTTCTGGCAGTCACTGCTGGCTGTAGCTGGGTGCTCAGCTAGGTCTGATGGCTCAATACCTGCATGTCACTCCCATGTCATTTCTCTGCCAGGGCTAGTTTGGGCTTCCTCATGACATGGATATTCGGCTTTAAGAGAACATCCTAAGAGAAACAAGAAGAAGTTGTATTGCCCTCTGTGTTCCAGTCTCTGAAGTCATATAGTACCACTTCCACCAACGTAGCAAGTCCACCCAGGGAATATAGACACAAGCTCTTGAATAAATGAGCCTCAGGGTCACATTGCAAGAAGAGCACGTGGGATGGGAGATGCTATTGTGGTCATATTTGGAAGGAAAATATGCCACACTCAGCTCCCTCATCCCTCACTAGGATAATTCTGAGGTATGTCCTACATTATTCTTTCAAGTGTCCCCAATAGGAGTGAGTCCCAACTCACCACAGCTATAACCCATTCATAAATATACACATGGCTGGCTTTGTTAACTTCCTTGTCTCGCTTTCCCCACTCCTCTACTTGTGCCTCCTGGGAACCCTTCCAAACTTTGCCTGCATCCAAGTCCTTTCCTAGTGCACTGCTTCCAGGAAAATTCAAATAAGAAGAATTGAATCTTTTTATTCTGTATAGCCAGAGTCTAACATGGTGGCTATGACATAGTTAGTGCTTAGTAAAAGCCAATTGGATGAATGGATATTCTCACTTCATGGATAAGATTAGTGATGCAAGGAAAACATTGACAGGGCGGCTGTTTTTAGAGCTAAATTTAAAGCTGATATTGACATTATTTCAATATTTTTCTTCTATCCATAAGCCCAGAACTAAGTTCTTTAGGGATTGTTGAAACATCCCTCAGATTTTCTGGAAAATAGGATCATAATTGGTCCATATAATTTGACACCTACTTTGTTATCAGCTGATTCCTATCAACCAACAGGTAATTGATGTGTACTTTTTACAGGTAGTATTTCTATATATGATCAGCCAATGAATTCCACAGCATGCCATAGGGGATACATGCCACTCTGATCAATTAGAGAAATTGAATATATTTTTCTCTTTATAGTTGTTTTGCAGGATTATTCTATCACTTTCTGTATTGTTAAGTTCTTCCTTCGAGTAGTCTTAAAGATGAGCTAATTTGGTTCCAAATTCACAATTTCAGCTGCTGTTTCTCTATATCTGCAAAGCAGCATGACCCAAAATTTTAAAGCAGAGAAAAACTTCGCCAATCTAAGCCAACCTCCTCTATATACTGAAGAACCCTGAGCAAAGTGTAGCTCAAAGAGGTGACTTGTTCGAAAATATAGCCAGTTAGTGGGAGAAGGTGGGACTAGAATTGTGCTCTCTCAAAACCAATTCAGGGTTCCTTTCAATAGATGGTGTTGAGTTTATGAAGTATTGTTAATTAGACCCTCAGTCTTAGCTAAGAGGATGAGATTGAACTGAGATGGAGAAGCTTAATGCCTGGTCAAATAATGAACATTCTGGCTGCAATCTCTGAGGTCATAGATAATCGTATTTTAAAGGAGAACTTATTTCAGAGACTATCTATTCTAGACTACAGTGTTAAAAGAGCTGACATTTAGAGAGACTAAGTGAATTCATTCATTCATTCATTTTATTCATTCAATATTTATTGAGCACCTGTATTTGATGCCAACCACTCTTCAGTGCGCTAATTGAGAGGTAAACAAAGCTCTCAGGGAGCTTATAAAATAGGATCTTATTCAACCTTTAACATTGCCGTCACTATACTTTGCCTCTCAAATATTTGAACTTTGAACATCTAATCACCGTAATGTGCACCTGGTTACAAAATACAGATGTCTCACATAGACTTTACTGGTGAAATGTATCATGTAATTTCCAATTGGCAAGCATGAGAGGCACTTCTGAGTATAGAAATCTGTGAGATGGTGTCAGCAAAGTACCCCGGATCTTGTTGTCCAACTTAGAGAAGTGAGAATAATAGGGTGAGTTACGGCAAGAGAAGATAGAGAAAGACCAAGAAGTTCAAAATGGTAACTTATTCATCTAAAAGAAAAGTGGCTGAGGGCCGGCCCAGTGGCGCTAGTGGTTAAGTGCGCACGTTCTGCTTTGGCGGCCTGGGGTTTGCTGGTTCAGATCCCGGGTGCAGGCATGGTACCGATTGGCACACCATGCTGTGGTAGACGTCCCACATATAAAAAAGTAGAGGAAGATGGGCATGGATGTTGGCTCAGGGCCAGCCTTCCTCAGCAAAAAAAAAAAAAAAAAGGAGGATTGGCAGCAGTTAGCTCAGGGCTAATCTTCCTAAAAAACAAAAAAAGAAAAGAAAAGTGGCTGCAAGATGGAGATCCCCATTGAGAATCATCTTACAGAATCTGGTTCCCTCCTCTGAAGGACAAGAAAGTCTTTTATTTTGGTTTTAAACAATCTCAAACCACAGAAAATTTGCGGAGACGTTATCAAGAATGTTTTGTTCTGAACCATTTGAGGTAAGTTGCCAACAGGAGTAAACTCTCTCCCTGCATCCCACCACCACTAAGTTGGTGTGTATTTCCTACAAACAAGGATCTCCTATGTAACCATAATGCAACTATCAAAATCAGGAAATTATCACTGATACCTTACTACCTTCCAGTCTTCAGGCCATGTTCAAGTTTTGTCAATTGTCCCAATAATGACTTTTATGGCAAAAGGATTCAGTCTAGAACACAGGCATTTAAGCATTTAGTTGCCATGTCACTTTATTCTCCTCCATTCAAGAATGGTTCTTCAGTCTTTGCTTGATGATTTTTGGTGATTACAGGCAAGCTATTTCATAGAATATCCCTCAATGTGGGTTTATCTGATGTTTCCTTATGATTAGATTCAGGATATGCCTCTTTGAGAAGAATATCACAGAAGTGTTGCTGTCTTCTTTTCATTGTATATTATCAGTTGGTACACAATTTCAATTTGTACCTTTATTGATGAGATTAACTGTGATCTTTTGATTAAGGTGATATCTGCCAGATTCCCTATTGTAAAGTTACTTTTTTTCTCTTTGAAATCAATAAGGATTTTGTGGGGAAGTGCATTGAGACCATATAAATATCCTGTTCTTCAGTAGACTCATAATTTATTTGCTTATTTACATCCTACGAACTCATGGTTTCCTTTTATTCCAAGGAAAGTTTTCTCAGATCTGGCCAGGGGAATCTCTTGCAATCTGGTTTCTAATGTCCTATTCACATAACGCATCATTCTTTGAGCATTTCCTTATGTTCTGGCACAAGATGTTCTAGGTTCTAGTATTTTCCCTGTCCCATCTCTGGAATCAGTCATTTATCCCATGATTCTTGTTTCATTTTATTTGAGAATGATATTAGGAAACAAAATCTGGGCACTAAGTGCCCTTATTATTTGGATATTGCTGCTCTTAGTGGACAGAGCTAGAGAATGTGTGTGTGTGTGTGTGTGTGTGTGTGTGTAGTGTATAGATGTATGTGTATGTGCAGACATCTATCACCTATCCATCAATCTATATATTACAAATCATTATGTACTCTAATATTTCCAATTCCAAGTCAACACCACAATGATCATTATAGTTTTCCCCCTTTCTATATTTGTAACTTTCTTCTCTGACAGTAATCAGCTTGGCTCTTATTAAGTCTTAATATATTTACTTATTTTATCAGTCCCCTGTACGTAACCAATCTCTCCTTACCACCACTGCCTCATCCCTTTCACAGTGTCCTCCTCACCTTTCTTGGGCTTCAAAATCCCTTGGTGGTCTCTGTCTCCATGAACACGCTCCTCACTCTAATCGGGCTGTGACACCATACACTAGTCCACTCAACCATGGGATGCAATCCTTACCCCAAGTGGCCTCTAACACTTCATGCTCTGGCCATATCTTCTCTCCCCCTGGCCACGTGGACTTCTTCCTAATTCTATGTGGGCTCTGACACCTCCACTGGGCCATGTTCCACCCCTTACCCTATGTAAATGTTCTCCTTATCATGCTTGGGCTCCAACATCCTGCTCTGGGCACTTATGGCTCCCCGCCCCCTCAAAGATGCCAACCTAGCTTGTTTGCTTCTAATTGCTTTTGGACTAAATAATTTAAGAAGTAATAAAACAGAAAGCAAAGGAAAGGAGACCCGAAAGGACAAACGGAAAAAGATCTTTTATTATTGGAAGTGATCAGACCTCAAGGAATTGACTCATGTGAAATAGGAGATAGAAGAACCAAGCTGGAGCCACAAACTGTTGATTTATTAACTTATAGTAAGAATTATAACTATCAGAGGGACCAGGAACATTTATTCTGGCATGATTGGCACATACTCTTTTGGTTGTCAACCTTCATGGGAAACCAAGTCATAATCAAATGTCACATTAGTAATTCATCATGGGAAATAGTCACAGGCCTGGAAATACTTAAAAGTCTTCTGTATCTGTTGATGTGGACAAGCCCCACACAGGAACCAAAAAAATGGTTGTTGGGCAACAGATTAGAACAAGAGTGCTTAGATCAGTGGGTCTCAACCCTGGCTGCCCTGGGAATATTTTATAAAATACCAATACCTTTATCCAAAGAATATGAAATGAACAATTCAAAGAGATTTATGCACCCCTAGGTTCATTGCAGTGTTATTCACAACAGGCAAGACATGGAAGCAACCTAAGTGCCCATCAATGGATGAATAGGTAAAGAAGATGTGGTATGTATCTACAATGGAATACTATTCAACCATAAAAATGACAAAATCATGCCATTTGCCACACATGGATGGACCTTGAGAGTATTATGCTAAGCGAAATAAGCCATACAGAGAAAGACCAACACTATATGATTTCACTCATATGTGGAAGATACACACACACATGGTAAGCAGAACAGATTAGCAGTCACGAGATGGGAAGGGAGTTGAGGGAGGGCAAAAGGGGTAAAGGGGCGCATATGTATGGTGATGGATAAAAACCAGACTATTGGTGGAAAACATAGTGCAGTCTATACTGAAACTGAAATATGATAACACCTGAAATTTACACAGTTATAAGCCAATATGACCTCAATAAAAAAATAAATTAAATAAAATACCAACACCCAGGCCTACCCTAGAGCAATCAGTTCAATATCTCTATCAGGTAGGGCCCAGGAATAAATATTTTTTAAAAATTTCACAGGTGATCATAATGAGCAGCCAAGGCTGAGAACTATTGAGTTAAATGTCTCAAATATTGAAATGTTAATTAGCATCAGTTTATGATACCTTAATGCATCCAACTCATTTTGGGGATCTGAAATACCTGAGTTTGGTTAAGGCCTCCTTTTTCCTTCCACCACCCAAAGAAATCCACTGCCAGTGTTTTTTTCTGATACTTTCATTCTTCTATGCTTCCATATCTGATCAACACCCTCCTACCTGACATAGCCTTTTTCTTAGGTATTGCTGATCCATTCAATCAGGTTATAGCGGTCCAGGCTTATTCAGAAAGACTTCACGTATCTGGCTCAGAGTCAATGGGTTGATTTTAACGATAATATCAACAGTTACCATGTGGATAACTTCCATGTTCCTAGCATCATAAGAAGCATTTTTAATATTTATCTCATTTAAAAATCACCATAGCCCTTATAAAGAAAACATGTTGCCATTTTACAGATGAGGCTGAAAGAGATTAAATTGTCCAAGATTATTGGACAACCAATTTTGACTCCAAATCTTGTTTTCTTCCAGTGTGTCACACTGCCTCTCATATTTTAACTTTCGAAGACTAATTACTTTTTTCCTCATTTTCATGTTTTCTTGGAGAAATTTCCCATAATTGTGGCATTCAACTGCTAATAACAATCACTGTAAAATAATTCACTAAAAACTGGAATGTAATATGAGTTGGGGCAATCTTGGATGCCTGCCAAAGGGATTTACTAGCAGTGATTGAAAAGCCAAAGGGAAGCATTCATAAACAAGATTCATGTGTGGACCCAGATGGACTCCTGAAAGAGTAAAGCACAATATGGTAAATTGGAAGGGAAAGCAGAGGCAATCTTCTAAATGTGGTTTCTTTGCACTAGAAATGTACATTCTTGAGCAGCTTGAGTACAAAGGCTGAAAAGAAAATCATTTCACCTAGGACTTAGCATTTGGATTTTCCCCAAATGCCATATTCAGGTATATGAAAGCAATAAATTTAAATATTATTTGAAAATGGCTACTTATCTAATCCTCAGGTAGTTCTCAAGTTAAGTGTTATTATTAATATCTTTCCAAGAGCCGTTGACTGATTTTTCTTTATTTCTTCTATTAACACAAGTCACCTATAACTTGAAATGTGTGGCAAAGAGGACGGAGAAGAGGGAAAGAAAGGGACATTAGAGACAGAGGAAGCAAGAAGGAAAACAAGAAACTGACCTTGGGCCTAGGAGGTTGAGTTGAAGCATTACTAATTACATAGAAAGATGTATCTCAGAAATGAGATGTACCTCAGCATGAATTTGCCTGTCTCAAGAGGATGCAACATTTATCAGATCATTAATGACCATGGTATTTGCATTTCATTGTTTACCCAGAAAAAAATAGTGCAATAAAAGGAATTTTAAATGGATAGCTATGACTCCCTTTATCAGTATAAGAAAGGATTATGCAAAATTCTGAATTTGCTTTGTTCTTTGTCTCTTGATACTTTTCTAAGCATTGATTTGTGAATCCAACTTGCTTTTGTTTTCCAGGATCAGATATTAAAGGAAAGTCATAAGTCACTTGAGGGTGACAGGTAAAAAAGTTTCCTGGATGACTCTATGAGTATTTTAACTACTTCATAGATGCAGTAATTAGTGATCATGACCTTGGGATAACAGACTAACCCTGAAGGTCACTCGAGAAGATTAGAATATTCTAAGCTTTGTTCTTTCCTCTTTTATTCCTCTCTCCAAGGACTTGCATGTTAGAGTTGCAATCTTCTAAGAAGTGGTCTCCAAAAATTTTTGGTCATGAATTTCTGTTGATTAAAAAAAGACAAGTTTGTTAATATCTCCCCAGTAGTAAGATATATCCACTACTGTCATGATATAATACATTATAAAATATATACATAATATTGAAATGGTAAAATGGTAAGAGTATGAGATAAAAAATAATAAATAAAAGTTCTATTTTAATTTTATACTCTACTTTGGGAGCCATTTCTTACACTTTACTATGTACACAAATCACCTGGGATGTTGTTTTTCGTTTGTTTGGTTGGTTGGTTGGGGTTTTTTTGAGGAAGATCAGCCCTGAGCTAACATCTGCTGCCAATCCTTCTCTTTTTGCTGATGAAGACTGGCCCTGAGCTAACATTCGTGCCAATCTTCCTCTACTTTATATGTAGGACACCTACCAAAGCATGGCGAACCCCGGGCCGTCAAAGTGGAACGTGCGTACTTAACCACTGCGCCACCAGGCCAGCCCCTGCGTTGTTGTTAAAATGCAGATTTTGATCCAGTAGGCCAGGAAAGTGGCCTGAGAACTTGCATTTTTAACAAGCAAACAGATGAGGCTAATGTGACTGATCCATAGACTACATTTTTAGTAGCAAAACTCAGAATCAAATATCACATTTTCTAAATTATTTCCTCATGTTTAACACATTTCAGAAAATTAAAGAGTACATTCTTGGCCCAAGGAAATCTACCAAACAATTCCTAGACATACCGCTGTGGTTAGGCTGGCTGGCTTTCAAAGAGGATATCCCGAAACTGATCTGTGCTTATTCCAATCCCTGGAAAGGAGTCTGGTCCCTCCAAAATCTGGGCTTCTAGACTGATGACTTGATGAATAAACTCTTTAGGCTCTTGATCTTCCTGCCCATAAGCTTCCTCCTGAATACAACGCCTTGAGCTTGTGTTTGGTAACAAATTCCTGTTGGCTTAGTACCAACAAAACTGGGATTAGGGTAAGGCATCATTTTGGGGCAAAAAAATTTAAGGAGGTACCAAAAAACTCAGTATTCAAGGTAGAAAATTTTACAATTATATATTTTAAAAAAATAAATTGGCAAACTATGGCTGGCCATCTGTTTTTGGAAATAAAGTTTTATTGGGCCCAATATTCCTCCGGCCTACCCTGTTGGGCATTGCACACTGCAGTACCTTTGGGCTATATCAGACACTTCCTAAATGTCCTCTTTTAGGTAATTGTTTAAAGCAGCCTTCAATAAACTAACAATTTTTTTAAAAAAAATCTTTAGGTCATGGTACATAGTATTTGGAGAAAAATCAAATATCTGGAAGATCAATACTCTGATTTCTTAAAAGCTGAGAAGAAATATTTAAACTTTTTTATGTCTTTTAATGGAGTTAGCCTGAAGGATTGAATAAATGACCCCATTGAGAAAGAACATTATCCCAGTTCCCAATCTTGAATGCTGCCGAAAATCTGTCCCACAATTTCTCTGCTCTAAGTGGAATGCAAGAGGTATCAAATTTGTTGGTATTTCTCTCTTGGGGATAGAAAAGTTACTTTAAAATATCTACAAAGGAAGAACGCATTTAAATTCACTACTCTGAGATGTCTCAACATATCAGTGAATGACCTTAAAATCCATTCAGTTATCCAAACTGGAAACTTCGATGCTGTCGTTAATTTTTCCTTTTTCTTCACTTGTCCACATTCAATTGGTTGCTAAGTTACTTCAGTTATATTCCTCAGAAGCTTTTGGATCTGTTTTTATCCGTTCTAATTCTTCTGCCCTAAACCTTCACCTTCTGCTGCCTGCCCTCCACTTCTAGAACTTAAGTTTCTCTAAATCCACTTCATTCTCCACATTGCTGCCGAAGTAATCCTTCTAAAACAAAGATCTAGTCAATTCATTTTATAGCTTTGAAACTTTAGAAAGCTTCCTGTTACGGGCTAAATGCAAGGCACTCAATCTGGCTCCATCAGATTACCTAGACTTATCTTCCATGATTTTCCCTACATATACCATAGCCACTTTGTACTATGTTTGCTGAAATCATTGAGAAAGATAAACTCTCTTTCTCTGGCAAATCATGGATCCCAAGGAATATATAGGCCTGGAGCCACTTGGGACTTTGTTTTTATATAAAGAGAACCTAACTGAGAATAAAGCCAAAGAAAACAGTAGAATCAAGAGATAAACATGGAGATGGTGATAGAGATAGGCAAGGGAGAGAGAGAGAATAGGAGAGGACTATCTGAGACTTGATACAGCCATATCTGAACCAGACCACCACTAGATATAGATGGATATATAGCTTTACACAAGACAATAAATTCCTTCTCTTTACATAGACTAGTTTGAGTTGGGTTTCTGAAGTTTTCAACTAAAAGACCCCTGACCAGTGCAATAAACCTAACAAAGTAGAATCCCTGTGTTGTTCATTATCATGCAATTAGTATCCGTGGGTTTCTGGTTTCTGGTTGAGTTTGGCCGAAATGAAGAGCAGACGACAAATTCTTGGGAACGGGAGATGGAGGGAAGAAGATAACTAAGGACAGGTAAATAGCATTTATTCCTATGAGGGTTTTTTGTTTTCCAATTTGCCCACACTTAAGAACTATCTAAAACCAGCTAGACTCCTATACTTACAAGTATATAGGGTTCAATACATATGCATTTTATGTACTCAACACAATTGAAAATGAAATGAAAGAATATGCATTTTTTAGAGCTGGTGATTTTTCTCACTCTACTGGTCCTAATACTATTTAGAGGGAGAATAAAAAGGACGGGAAAGAATTTATCTTCATCCTTGTTTTTCTACTTGTGTCATTGCTGAGTGGCTCAGTGACCTTCCTACTGCAGATGCTCACAAGCTGCCAGCCTCTCAACATCTGTTACTGTTGCCACTTTGAAAATTCGGAAACTTGATGTACAGCTGGACTTTGCATTTGTTATGGTTGCAAATGGAATCTCCAAAGCCAATGGGATTTATCATCTCAAATGTTTCCACTGAAAGAAGTGTATGCCCTTGGTCATTTACTCCAGCCTGAGCTATTAGGGAGTCTGTGATGATCTTTGACTTTTGACCCTCCAAATTCCCGGCCACAGAAATGCACTTGTGGAAATCAACAATAGCCATTTAAACAACACAGTTGTCTTTACCTTAATGACTTTACTCTTTTACGCATCATAATCAACTTCTTTAAAAAATTAATAATTAACTACCCTGAAAAACCTTTTCCAAATATAGCCTGCAAATTGACCACAGCTCACTTACCAACAAAGTCAGAGACCGTTTTGTACTCTTCAAATCTCCAAAAACTAAGCCTAAAGAGGATGTTCAACCACATGCTCTTGTTTAAGAACTTCATTGCATTTATAGACTTTCTATCACTGTTAGCATTTCATCAGGAAAGGAAATAAAGTGCTTTCATTTCAGACATGCGCAACTCAAACCAGAAATCCCTAAAAAGCAACGCATGGTTCCTTTCCAACAGAACATTCTTTCCTCATCAGAAAATGGGAAAAGTACACAATATGTTGGCTGTCTTGGTACTACTGGGGCACGGACTTTGGTGGCAGCTGTCAGCAAGCGAGCCTGTGGACCTGCTGAGAGTCACCCTCTTCATGTCTTCTTCTCTTAATTTCACCCCCACATCTCTCATTAAGAGGAGGTCTCACCTCCCCTACATGTGGCTTTCTCAGCAGCTTGCTGGCCTGTTCACTAGATGGGTTGATTTATGATTTAATTTTATGGATGATATCACACAATTATCTCCAGATGGAATAATCAGGATGAAGAGCTGCCAACCAACATTAGGAACGAAGTGAGTTCATCTAGCTCCAGCCATTTCTGCACTGTAATTATTTTTTGTTTTGACTTCATAAATTCATCCAGAGACACTGGGTGTTCCTCTCCAGCAGGGCCTCATTTGTCTAATTCAAATAAGATTATCTCACCCTGGTCCCCAGAGTTCCCCATATTTCTCTTATCATTCTGCATCCAACAGGGAGACTCATAAATGATGATTTGTGGAGCTAAAGATATACAAAACCTAATCTGCCCAATTTATGATGCACTCACAGAGTGATCTTGATGAACTGTGAATCTTAAAGTTTTGATTCAGGCAAGCACTTTGATGAGGGGAAGAAGCAGAAGACAAGCAGAGCTGGTGATCTGCAGATTTGCTCATCACTAAAATTGTCTCAATAAACCTTACCAAGTCAAAGTCAGAAAGAGGAGGCCAGCTGTAATTACTGTGTCTATTGCATTCACTGAGCCTTCCATTGTTTTGTGGTCCTGTGATCCTAGAGGATATACATTCTTTAATCTTACACTGCAGAATTCTGGGAGATCAACCCAGCCAGGTGTTCTCCATCTTTGTTTGCATGCTTCATTCTAGCCAAAAAACATCACAGTAAAAGCATCTTAATCACAATGGTCCCACAGTTGGGCGTTGATACTTGCAAAAATAATAACACAAAATTACAACTGAGAAACATAATCCTAAAGCTCTAGGTACTTGCTCATTTATTCATTTATTTATTCATTTTTTCAACGAATATTTATGCTCATGCCAGACTATTTTCAGGCTTATTGTCCATATTAAGTTGCTTTAGCCAAAGAATAATGGAAATCTATTATAGTGTCTAAAGTAGGGGTGGTGGAGGAGTGGGGAATGGCATAATTAGGCAGATCATGGAGAAAGGATTGAAGGAGGGAGTGGTTCTTAAGGGGGGGTCCTTAACCTAGCCCATCAGCATGCCTGGGAGCTTGTTAGAAATCAAATTCTGAGGCCGCATCCAGACTTATTGAATCAAAAACTCTGTGGGTGGGGCTGACATTCGTATTTAGACAAGCCCTCCAGGTGATTCTGACCAGCTAAAGTCGATGAAGTGTGACAAGAGTGTCTTTTTCAGATTTCAGATCAACATCCTTACTCACCAATATAATTCCCTTTGTTTTGGAGTTGAGAATACTGCAAAGCTTAAAAGTGAGCTCAGAAGGTTTCCTTTCAGTTTTCTTGAATGACAAATAATCTCAATAAAATGGTCCTTGTAGGGCAAAAGGAAGCCGAAAGAATTGTCCCCACCTGACACTGCTCTATTCCACTCAAATCAGGAAGATCTATTGTATTTAGCTGTAAGATTTTACTAGGTCTTTGGAAAAGTTTCTCAAGACAATAGTCAGGATTACTATAAGGCATTTTTACTTGACTTAATGCAAATTTTATTGATTTAATTTATTGCATTGAAATTTCTTCACTATATAGTACTTTAAGGACTACTTCAAATGCAGCATAATATATTACACATTCACAAGCTTTGAAGTCAAACAGACTGATTCACATTGCAAAGTTGCTTATTAGCTGTGCAACTTAGGGGAAATTACTTAACCACCCTATGCCTCCAATGATGAATGTGATGATTGCATTTTTGTGACGTATTTTTTGAGATTATGAAACAATAAGCACTTAGTGTATAATGATAGTTCAAGAAACATCTGTTCTCTCCCACTTATGTCATTTAAAAATGACCCTAAATCTCATGCCACTTAGTTTCTTTCCATGCATGGTTTCTGAATGCTGTGTTAGTGTGGTATACAGAAGCAGACATGAGGCAGACTTTGGGGTGCCAGATATTTACTAGGGGTCAACACCTATGAAAGGAAGGCGGCAGAGGCAGGATGGGCAAAAGGATGAAATTGAACTGGAATGACGGCCTGGTGAAGCCTTGGCAGACCAGGAAAGGAACTCAGAATAAATATTACCCACCAGAATTGTCCTGTGGTCAAAATGGCCAGGCTTTTATACCCCCATCTCAGTCCCTGCTAGGAATGTCTTGGGAATTGTGTGGTCTTGGGCAGGACAGCTCTCAGCAACAGAGGTAGACCCTGATGTTGATGTCAGCTGGAGGCCTCTGCTGGGTGCATTCTCCACAGCTGAAAGCAACTTCTTCCTTGAAGCGAGACACGGGCCATGCATCTCCGTGTCCACCACATGTGACTCCAAATCCTGCCTTAACTATTTGCTACTTGTGTAACTTGTGATAATAATCATCACCAATTTTTATCAAGACTTACTGTGTTCCAGCACTATTTCTGAGTGCTTCACATCCTTAGACTCAACAACCCTGTGAGGTAGGTACTATGAGTATCCTCACCTTACAAAAGAGGAAACTGAGGCACAGAGAAATTAAGCAACTTGCCAGAAGGTCACATAGAAAACAGCAGAGCCAGATTTCAAGTTCACCTAATTTTACTTTACAACTTGCAACATATTGTAGGTCTCTAAATCTAGTTGCCTTATCTGTAAAATAGAATTGATACTGAGGATTAAATTAGATAATCCATGTAAGGTGCCTGACAGACTGTCTCAATTATAGCTAGCTGTGATTACTAAAATGAAAGTTGTGAATTAGAGGTTCTAAGGCGTGCAGTCTCGACAGGAGAGATGTTGCCCCAGGGGAGAAGATAACTGGTTCTTGGGCACAAACATCTTATCTTGTTCTTGATATTAGGGAGAAAGCATTCAGTTTTTCATCATTATATTATGTCAGCTGTGGGTTTTTTAATTACTAACTCAGTCTCTGTATGTTTTGTGGTCATTCAGATATTCTATTTCTTCTTGAGTCAATTTTGTTAGTTTGCGGGGGTTTTGTTCTCTGAATATGTTCATTTTTCTAGGCTACTTAATTTGTTTGCATATAATCATTGTATTCCTCTGTAATTCTTTTAACTTCCATAAAAGCAGGATGTGTTTCATTCTTAATTTTAGTAGTTTGAGTATCTTTTTTTGTCAGTGTAGTTGATCTTCTCAAAAAAACAATTTTTGGTTTCATTGAATTTGCCCATTAATTTTCTATTCTCTATTTCATTAATTTTCATCAGAATCATTATTATTCCCTTCCTCCTGCTTCCTTGGGTTTACTTTGTTCTGTTTTTATAATTTAAAGCTTAGATTTCTAATTTGAGATCTTTCTTCTTTTTTAGTATAGACATTTCCACCTATAGTTTTCCCTCCAAGCACTGCTCTAGCTATATCCCATATGTTTTGATACACTGTGTTTAGTTTTTACTCACCTCAAAGTATTTTCTAATTTCCTTTGTAGTTTTTTTTGTACCCATTAGTTATTTAGGAGTATTATTTTAATTTCCACATATTGGCGAATTTCCCAAATTTCTTTCTGTTATTGATTTATAATTTCATTCTGTTATGATTGGAAAACAAGGGTATGATTCGAACTTTGTAAAGTTATTGAGATTTCTTTTACGACCTAACATATGGTCTATACAGGAGAATGTTCCATATGCATTGGAGAAGAAAGAGTGTTCTGCTGTTGTGAAGGCAGTGTTCTGCAGATGTCTATTGGCTTGTAGTGTTGTCAAATCTTCTATTTCCTTATTGATCTTCTTCCTAGTTATTCTATCCATTATTGAAAGTGAGGTAACTGACTCTTTATGAGTTATTGTTAAATTGTTTATTTCTCTCTTCACTTCTGTCAGGTTTTGCTTCATGTATTTTGGGGCTCTGCAATTAGATGCATATGTGTTTGCAGTTGTTGTGTCTTTCTAATAGAGTGATGCTTTAACATTATTAAGCATCCTTTGTGTCTAGTAACAATTTCTGCCTTAGAATCTATTTGTCTGATTTTATTACAGCCACTCCAACTCTCTTTTGGATATCATTTGTATGACATATCTTTTTTCATTCTTTTATTTTTAACTTATTTGTGTCTTTGAATCTAAAGTGTGTCTTTTGGAGATAGTGTATAGTTGGATCATGCTTTTTGTTGTTGCTTCATTTTGAAGCCATTCTCCCACTCCTTTAGATTGGAGTATTTAAGATTTACATTTGCCATTTTGCTGTTTATTGTCTACATGTTTTATAGCTATTTTGTTCCTCTATTTCTCCATTTCTGCTGATATTGTAGAATGTAACATTTTAACTCCCTTTTTGTCTCTTTTACTATATTTTTTCAATTATTTTCTTCATAATTACCTGCAGCTTACAATGAGCATCTTATAACAATTCAGTTTAAATTAAGACCAACTTAATTTCAATAGTATACCAAAATTTTGCTCAAATATATCTTCATTCCTTTACCTTCTTTGTGCTATTATTGCCATACAAATAGTACACTTTAGATTCCATCAACACAGTTTTATAATTAATACTTTACGTAGTTGTCATTAAATCAGATAGGAGAATCAAAAAGTTACAAACAAAAATGCATTTATGCTGTCTTTTATATTTGCCTATGTATTTACCTTTACTGGTACTATTTTTTTGTGTATGTGGATTCAAGTTACTGTCCAGTGGCCCTTCAGCTCAACCTGAGAGACTTCCCTTAGTATTTCTTGTAGGACAAGTCTGCTGGTGATAAATATTCTATTTTTATTGTTTTTAAAATGTGTTAATTTCTCCTTCATTTTTGAGGGATAGTTTTGCAAGGTATAGAATTCTCTCTTAATCTTTTTCTTTCAGTACTTTGAACACACATCTCACTGCATTCCTGGGTCCATGCTTTCTGATGAGAAATCAATTGTTAATCTTATTGTAGGTCTTTCATATGTGATAAGTCATTTCTCTCTTGCTACTTTTAAGATTCTCTCTTTATTCTTGGCTTATAATAGTTAATTATACTGTTTTTAGGTGCTTATCTCTTTGAATATATTCTACTGCACATTTGTTGAGCTTCTCAAATGTACAGATGAATGTTTTTCATTAAATTTGGGGATTTTCAGCCATTGTATCTCCAAATACTCTTTCGGTCCCTTTCTCTCTCTCCTCATCTTATAGGGCTCCTATTTTGCATATGTTGGTACACTTGATGGTATCCCGTATGTCTCTTAGGCTCTGTTTATTTTTCTTCATTCTTTTTTTCCTTATGTTCCCAAGTAAGATGTGAAGATTGTTCACCTCATAGATCCCTTTTTCTTGTTCAGTTCTCTGGAATCTTGCTTCATGCACACACATCTAGGTATTCAGCCAAAGATACAAGAAGACTCCCTATGCCAGCTTCTGGAGCTCTCTTTCTGTATAACTCACTCTCTTTTGCACTCTGTCTCACAAATTCTAACTACCTCACTTTCTGCTATTTCTGATCTCTGCCTCTTCAATTCAGTAAGACTTCCATGCTCTATTTGGGTTTACCTTCTCCTGCATCACTGTCCAGAAACTGTCTCCAGTCACAGAGCCAGGGTAATCATAGGCTTCACACTGTTTCTTTCCCTTTACTCAGGAATCATGGTCTGTATTGTCTGTTTTGCAATATCTGAAAATAGTTATTTACCATTTTCCACCCAGTTTTATAGTTACTCCTGGTGAGAGAACAAGTTTACTATCAGTTACTCCACTATGGCTAGAAGTGAAAATCTCTCTGGGTCTCTTGTGCAGTACAGTCAAGTGCTTGCTAAGTCATTATAGCTCACGGGTCCTTCTTTCCAACTTGTGGGAGGATATTCATCTTCTGTTGGAGTGGAATACTACAATAAAAAGTTCTAAGAACAATCAATAACAAGCAAATTGGCTGCAAAAGAATAGACTCTATGCAGATAAAGTCAAAAATTTCTCATTTTTGTGGAAAATAAAGGAGGTAGTAAAGAAATGTCTAGTAAAAGATTTTAAAGCTTCTGACTGACAGTTTACTATGTGGGTGGGTAACTAACTTTCCAGAAGAAATCTTAATCTCATTAAATTCTATCAGAAAATTGCTTAAATATTTTATCTGGAAGCCTAATTATTTCCCAGAAGAAGCTAGTAAATCATGTTAGTTCACCAAATTCTACCTACTTCAAGTTTAGAACATTTTTCTTTCTTAACTATACATTTAATCCTTACCTCCTTGAAACCCGTGTCATAACTGTGGGAAGGAAAATGGAGCCTGGGGCAAGCAGCTCTGACAGCCCTCATTTCCACTACTAAATCAAGTCAGTGGTCATCCCCAACCTTAAAAGTTTCAGGGTTTGCACTCTGTTCTGCTGAATTCCAGAGAGGGGATAGCAAAATGATTGCCATGTCCCCAGTTAAGACCCAATTTGGTAAATTGGAAGCAGATGAGACATGGCAATTTCAATGCTGGCTGGCTCTGGGCTGTCTTCTAGCTTCAATTAGAGAAAAAGCATATTTCCATCTGCTGGTTCCTTGCCTGTCTCAGTTGCAGAGGCCCAGCTTCACCTAAGGGGAAATGGAGCATCCTTGCATTAATTCAGCTTCTCAGGCTGAACGTCATTACCTTTCTAGCTCTTTCTTGGTAGCTAGATACAGAGGAGGGTAAAGGAGCAAGAGAAAAGGAAAATAACATCAGATGATACAAACGATAGAAATTAAGCTTCAAGTGACTGCATACTCAGTGTCTTAAAAGATCTGTCCTAACTCAGTTTTAATATTCCTTGTCACTAAATAAAGCATTTTTCAATTTGCTTCAATGATGAATTGATTTAGCAAATTCATGTCCAGTACATTGTGGGCAAAAAGAATGGGTCTGTTTGTCCTTTATCTTTAAAGGGAGATACATCTGACATATGGAATTAGTTTCTGCCGTCTGTGTTTTATGAGAACAGAAATAGCAAAAATGTTCTATTCTGCTAATTGTAAAGTGGAAAGTTCCCCAGTCCAGGATGTTCATCACAGGTAGGGCCAAATGGCCTGATGGAGATCATTAGTGAAAGCATCCTCTAGCTAACTGTTCAAAGTGTCTGGCACAAAATAATTAACTGTTGCAGAAATGACTTTGCAGACTCAACCAGCAAGAAAACTGTTGAAACTTCTCATTCCAAATCACAACTCTGTCAGCCAAGTTTATGCCATTACAGACAGGTTTCTCAACCTCAGCACTATTGACATCTTGGGCTGGATAAGGGGGACACTTCTGTGTACTGTAGGATGTTTGGTAGCATCCATAGCTTCTATCCACCATATGTCAGTACACTTCCCCCACCCCCCCAATAAATGTGACAATCAAAATGTCTCCAGACTTTGCCTGCCCAATGTCCCCTAGGGAGAACAAAATTGACTCTGAGAGCAACTTTTCTCCACCAAGAGGAGCATCAAACTTGTTTAAATTATACATTTCACTTTTCTCCTTGCATTAGTTGCTAGTGCTGCCGTAACAAAATACTGCTGAATGGGTGGCTTAAACAACAAATATTTACTTCTCATAGTTCTGGAGGCTAAAAGTCTCAGATCAAGGTGTTGGCAGGCTTAGTTTCTTCTGAAAGCTCTCTCCTTGGTTTGCAGATGGCCGAATTCTCTGTGTCCTCACCTGGCCTTTCTCTGTGCATAAGCATCTCTGGCGTTTCTGTCTGTAAATCCTAATCTCCTCTTCTTATAAAGACACCAGTCAGATTGGATTATGGCCCACCTTAACTACTTCCCTTTAATTTAATTATCTCTTTAAAAGCCTTATCTCCAAATACAGTCCTGTTCTGAGGTGAGAGGGAAGGTTAGAGTTTTAACACACAAATTTAAGATGGGGGACGAGGTGGGAGACACAATTCAGTTGAGATTAAGACTCCTCTACCCTGAACAATAAAGTATTGTGTGGGGATGCTGGCGGCAAGCCATTCAATTTCTGAAGAACAGGAAGTTAGTTTGAGAAAGCTAGTATCATAGGCTTTGCTTTCTCAGCCCACCTCCCCACCCTACTCTTCCACCCCTGTGGTATAGCCAACTGATGAACATCTCATTGTCTCAACTGATTTTAATTATGGACCAGATTTTTCACTTGATTGTCCAGAGATATTCACTCATGCTGGGTTCATCAGATATTTCCCCTTTTTTGCAGTTCATACTGGTGAGACAGGAACATTTGTTTTCACAAATATTTGCATCAATTTTGGAATATCAATCAAAAGATTAGGAGATTGGGTTTGGTTATGTTGAGATTCTCAAACTCTACTTTTTACAATTTTATGTTAAAAATCCCAGACCATCTCTCCTTTAGGCAACAGACTTTCTTATATATATTAATTTTTTAATATATCACACACTATCCATTGTATATGCTAATTTAAAATATATAATACTGTTTAGATCATTTAATATTTTTCTGTATCTTGTAGCACTTTGCTAAGCAAAGTTAATAAAGTGTTAGGTTAGGAATCTCATTACCATTTGGTTACTGTTGCTCTGACTTATATCTAGAGACTGCAGATGAATTGAAAATTGAAGTTTTTTCTAAGTGATATCTTGAAGTACAATGAAGAATGATAGGAAAGGGGTACCAAAATCATTTTTCCATCCTTAATAGAAATCCCCAAATGGCGAAGTCCTTAAAAACAACAAATAAATGTAAGATCCTTTCCTGACAAAGTTTTAGAAAAATTCTACAAGGAAAAATATATATTAAAATGTTTTCAGTATAATTAGAGATTTAGATTTTTTTCCTTCTTTATACTTTTCTCAGTTTACCATTTCTCAATAATAAGAATGTGTTGATTTTCCAATCAGGAAAAAAAATGTTCTTCATAGATGCTTGTGATGGCTATGGTGCACTAACTTTCAAGAAGAATTTTATTCTTCTTCTATACCCCAGGGTACTGTAGAGCCCGACTAGCCAATAATTACATTTCTCTGCTTCTTTATAGCTAAAGTTCTAAATCTTTAGTTTCAACAATCAGACTCACTTCCGTGAGATTTGAAACACAAAAGTGAGGCACAGATATAATTGGAATGATGTCAGATTTTTTTCTGTAGCTGTATTAAGATTCATTGTCTTTATGGATATCAAGATGCAAGGCCTGTGGGTATTCATTTCCTTCCCAGTAGATGTCTAGTAGGCATGACATGACTAGAGACATGACATGGCTTCCTGATCCCTGGAATCTGGTCAAATTGGGTTGATTTTGGAACTCACATGTTCACTAGTGGCTTTCTGAAGAAGGTTACAGCTCCCCTAGTGGACTGATTCCACGTGCTGTTCTGGGAGGTATTCAGGGCACAGCCCAAGACCCAAGCCCTTCTACTAAGTTTTGATTCAACCTAATTCTCTATATTAAATTACTTTTTGCTTAACACAGCTAGAGAGGCTTATGTTTTTGTGCAATTGAAGCCCAACATACCCAAAGCTATAGGATACCATTTAAAATAATCAATATATCATTTTTTGGGGGGTTGCTATATCATAAGTAAGCAATATTGAAAAGAGAAAAAAGACACATAAGTCTGTATTTTTTTTTTTTTTTTTGACCTCACAGAGCTAATAATCTGGCTGTCTTCTAAGCAGCTTAAATGCAAGGAATGATATATGTTTGTGGTTAGAATAAACCAAATTCTGACCACAGTTATCAAGAAGTCTACACCGGTGTAAATGGTATATAAGATCAGCCTTTAGGGACTTACTTGATTGGAAGTGGAGATAGGGGATGAGAATTAGAAAGGAAAATAGAATTTGGCTAACTGAACGCCTATAAGAGGCAGAATTAAAGGAGCAGTCAAAGGTGAACTGGAGTTTGCACTTGAGAGATGGGGAGACTATTGATGCCATGAAGAGAATGAGAAATATGGGCATGCAGTTGAGTTTGAGATGAAGATAATAAGCCCAAATTTAACATGCCAATTAAAGCCCATGTTCTGTTAAAGGGAATGGATGTTTCCACTAATGTGGTGAAAAGAGTTGAGCCAATTGGGAATGTTACCCATAAGATTTGTCATGGAACTGCCTGCCTAAAGAAAAGAGATGAGACCAATAACTAGGATTCTGAGAAAGGAGAGGAGGAAAAAAAGATGCAGATCAGCACATCACACAGAAGCATATGCTGAAGCATGGAGGAGATCAAAGTGAGTCCAAGCAAGCAAAAGGGGGGGTTATTGAAAAGCAAGTGTAGGAATATTAAGCTCAATCCAGCACATTTCCTTCACAAGGACCCTGGTGCTTTTGTTCAGGGTGAGGGCCTTAAGGATTTGGACCAGAAATGGACAAGGTGCCAGTAGAAATATTTTGGAGGAAAAACCAGCCAAGAATTGACAATACAGGGCTGGGTCATTAGAGAATGGTTAAGCTCACAGATGTAGACTTTAGGGCTATTCTCATTGAGATGCTAGTTGACGCTACTGTTGGTGAGGCACAGAGAGAAAAAGGTGCACCCTCAAATTAATGGCGTGGTATAGTGGAAAAATCAGTGAATGAGACTTAAATGGAGGATTCTGGGAGATAAAAAGACAAATAGGACAGTACTATTTACTGCATGAAGAGAGACAGAACTGCAAACAGCTTAGAGTGGTTGGCAGCACCAAAAACTGCTGTAAAGTTGAAGATGAGATTGTTAAAAGACCATTGGACATTGTTAACTGAAAGGCCATTTGTCACTAGTGACCTTCAAAGAGAAAATTTGACTAGCATGGCCTCAGTAAAAGAAAGAAGCAGCTAAGGGATTGAGGAGGTCACAGATGGTATTAAGAGAGTCTATTTTGGGCTTCCAGCTTAATCAGCAAGCAGAGATCAAAAGTCCAAGCTATTCTAGTTCGTATTTCTTGGCAACCGATGCTCTGGACTCCTGCTTTTTCCTGCAATACTTTTTTGTCTTGGAATAATTGACTTCACTTTTCTCTTGGATGAAAGGTAAAACCAATGCATTTAAAAATAACATCTGATCTACTGAAGCTGGACAGAAGGTAGAAGATGCAAGGAATACCATTCCTGCCAGGATGAGGAGGTAGCTTGAGTCTTTCAGTGCTTATAGGGCATATATCACAAGATGGACGGGCTCAAAAGGGGAGAAGGTGAGGGTATCTTCCAGGGATAACAGAGTTAAAAGCACGTTTAGCTTATCAGGCTGATTTTTCTCTTAAAGGCCTCTATTTTCCTATCCAATAATATAACTTTTCATGTTAGTAGGGAGCAGGAGAGGATGAAGTTGGCAAGAGAATGTAAACTTGGGGATCAGTGAGGATTTTATATTTTCTATATAACCTTGTCTAGAATGCCCATTTCGAGGCTGGCCAGGGACATCCGTTACTGCAACTCTCATAGGTTCCTCCTGGGTAACATAAAATCAGACAAATCTGAAGATAATATAAACCAGACTGGTCTATGTCTTATGTTAAATTACCATAGAAACAGAGTACCAGGGCAATGGGTACTGAAAAGGAAGTCCTTTAATAGGTAAGGCTGGGAACTGAAGGTCAAAATGAAAATTTCTATCTTTTTATCTATGTGTACGTACATATTTGTAGGTATATGTGTCTCTGTATATGTATATGGACATATTCTGTTTAGAACATTCTTCTTCCAGTTGTGTACAGGACTGACTCCTCATCACTCAGGTATCAGCCCAAATGTTATTTTCCCTGAGGGGCTTTTCCCAACAATCTCATCTAAAGTAGCTCCACCATCCTTGCCTGTCATTCCTCATGACATTCTTGATTATTTTTTTTTGAAGCAGTTATCATTTTCTGAAATTATCTTGCTCATTTTTTTTCATTTACAGTATCTTTCTCTCTGCATTTTCAGTGTCTACAACAGTGTCTGGAACATAGTAAGTGATCAATAACTAACTGTTAAATGAATAAATGAAAATGACTAATTAGTAACAGGACTATGGGATGAAACTGAAGAGAGTTAAGGAAATACTCTTTCTATTGTAGAAGAGAATGGAATATGTTAAAGACGAAAAACAGGACACTGACAATGAATGAAAAAGTAGGTGCTTGATGCAATGAGAACAAGAGCATCAGTTTAACATTAGAAGAAAGAGGGAAGTTTATTCAGCTAGAAGGACCAGTGAGAAAGAGGGTAGAAATAAGTAAAGATTAGATAAAGTTTGAAGTGGAGAGGACTGGAGAAGTGTTAGGAAAGAAGGAAGTTGAACATTTCAAAAAATATTTTATTCTCTAACATCTTGCCTTGACTTGTTTCTATTTTCTCCCTTTAGAAGAGAAGCTCTTCAGTCATCGGCACTGATTTTCACAAATAATACTAACACATGATCTTGGCTTCCCTCTGTCTTTTCCTCCCTCCCCTATCTGTAAGTAGCCTGGGTATCATGTTGCTCTCTTTGACCCAAGCTTTATAAAAGGGCTCCCACCAACCACACTCGTGGAATGGAATTAAGAAATGCCCTTTCTAATTGGTCTACTCCACAGCTCACTGCCTGTGCAAGGACTTGTTAAACACTACCAATAGCACCCGGATGGGATTTTTAAATAGCACCTAATGTGTAACCATTGTCCTGATTGGTAACTTACACTTGGTCCATGTTCAGCGGTTTCCCCGTCCTTCCCCAGGTGTGACAGTCCCATTCTTCTCCATTCATTCTTTACGTTATGCTATATACGCATCATTCCCCCCACACATATTTATCGTCTTCTAAATGTTAAGGTTCTTAGAAGCACACATGTGGTTTTAAAAATTTCATCAACCATCTATACTCCCTATACCCATAGGCCTAGGTAATGCTTTCCATATATTTTATTCTGAAGAAGTGTATCCATCTAATGAACTGCAAGTGTGTCAAGGGCTTTTGCTCAACCATGCTTTCCACTAGCTGGGATGCTAAACTGTAAGGGACTAGTTCAACATTGATCATGGGTGAGGCTATCCCTTCACACTACCATCACCTTTAAAGACTCCTAAACCCCTAATTGTATTAGTCAAAGGCATATACAGGGTAAAGAGAAGCTAGTAAGGAATCTTGCGGTTTCCCCAGGCCTAGTGACAGTGGGGAGCCATTATCCAAGGTACAAGGGAGAGGAGATCAGATCAGAGAGCATGGACTGTGCTACGGACTGACTGTTGTGCCTCCCTCCCCTCTACTTCGTATCGTGAAACCTAATCCCCAATGTGATGGTGTTTGGAGGTGGAGCCTTTGGGGGTGATTAGATTATGAGGGATCATGAATGGGATGAGTGCCCTTATAAAACAGGCCCTAGAGAGCTGTCTTACCACTTCTGCCATATGAGAACACTGGGGAAAGATGGCCATCTATGAGCCAGGAAGTGAGACCTCACCAGAAATTGAATCTGCTGGTGCCTTGATCTTGGACTTCAGCGCCTCCAGAACTGTGAGAAATAAATTTCTGCTGTTTGTAAACTACCTAGTCTATGGTATTTTGTTATAGCAGACTGAATGGACTAAGACAGGCTATCAACCAGAAGCTGTGACCTTCACTAGAAAGCCACAACAGCTTCACTGCAACACAGCAGAGGAGGAGTCAGAACACACACCTGACACTTCCCTCCCACTGTCCAATCCTCTGCTGGCGTCTGCACACCCAACCAGGAGACAGAAGTCAATAAATGAATGTGCCATTCAGTTCAGCCTCCTTGGGTAAGTGGCAGGATGGAGAAGGTTGAAGAGTCGATATGGAGGGGCAACTTGAAAACATCTAGCACACCACCCTTCACTGAGGGTTGCTTATGTGTGTCCTGGACTGGAAAGTAGGACTGGAAGGGAAAAGATAGAGACTGGCAGAATTGTTCCAGTTGGATGACTGACACCTGAGGCTTACTAGTGGTGATTGGCATCCTCACAGGAGGGCAATGAGGAGGACAACTCAGAGGGAATTTAGTTTCCACAGCTTCTTGGCAACAGTTAGTACTTGCTCTGGAGGTTTCTGAGTCTCATGTTCTCCTCTCCATGTGACCCCTCCCCTTCCTCTTCTTCTTGAGCCCGTCTTTTTTTTGGCTTGAGGAAGATTCACCCTGAGCTAACATCTGTGCCAATTTTCCTCTGTTTTGTACATGGGTCACCACCACAGTATGGCCACCACCGAGTATTGTAGGTCCGCACCCGAGAACTGAACCCAGGCCGCCAAAGCAGAACATGCCAAACTTAACCACTAGGCCAGAGGGCCAGCCTCCCAAGTCATTTTTTCACTAATCTCTAGGAGAAGGAAATTTTTCTAAGCAACCCTGCATCCAAATTCTCAAGTGTTTCACTTTGGCCAGTAGTTTGTGGCTCAATTGTTGAGTGTTTTTTTAGCCTTTGTCCTAATTTCACAGGGGGCAACCTAGGTATACTACAAGAGGGCCTTGGGATCCTTACAAGAAATTTGTAAATAAAAGAAATAATGAAATAATTTAATGTATTTAATAATAATAATAAAAAGAATTTGTGGAGTAGTGTTATGTGGTGAACAAAAATAAACTAAGACTTCAATGTCTTAACATCCACATACATTTTTATAGTAATAGTAACAAAAACATATTTGTGCTGTTGGATATAGAGGCCAGAGGAAAGCATCCAAGATGACTACATGTTTTATGACCAGGGTGATGCTCTTGAAATGTAATATTAAAAAATGATTCTTGTTCCTTGTGTTTACTAGCAACTATGCATGAAAACAAGGAGACAAGATTATTTTATTTTACCTTTGGAACTCCCAGTGTGATAACCTATGTTTAAAGTTAAGGCTAAAAATAAAATCTAAACCTTTAGAAAATGGAAATTTTCTTTCTGTTTATAAACGTGAAACATGGCTGTGAAAATGATTCTCCGATTAGTACACAATTAGTGTGGAAAGTAAGCAGTCACATGCCTTGGTGAGTGCCTGTATGCTCCATTCTGTCAACCCAGATCAACATCTGCTTTCTGTTATGCTTTCCTGCCTGAGTTTCCCCTCCAGCAAGTTTGAGCCGTGCTTGTTACACCGCCACTCTTTCCTCATCCCTTCTTCCATTCTTTAAAAATCTGCTCCTTCAAGGTTCAGTACAAATTTCTCCCACTTATTTTCACAATGTCGATGCTATGATTTTTGTTTGTGGTCAACCAAGGGAAAACGCTCTCCTATATCTTTATGTTGAAGGCACTGTTTGATGTAGCTCTCCTTGACAGCTAAAAATCCAAGCACACAATCTAGGGCAGAGCTTCTCAAGTTGTGGTCCAATGACCAGCATCTGCATCACTTGGGAGTTGGTTACAGAAGCAGATTCACAGGTCCTCCTTGAAGTAATTGTAGGAAAGATTTAAAGATGACTTACAGTGATTGGTTTTACATTCCACTTGTCTCTAGAGGACATTCTTAACCGAGAGACTTCTTTTTATTTTTTTCACTAGTTAAGATTTACTCTCAAAATTTACTGCCCAGCATGCAGTTGAATGAAGGGATTAATGGTTTCAATGCAGCTTGCCCCGGCCATGGATAAAATTAGTCTTGCTTCTTGTTGTTTTCCAATTTGATCAAAGCCATAGTGTATAAAGACAATACACATAGACCCATAGAATATTAGAGTTAGAAAGGCTAACAGAATTTCCATTTGAGAATTCTGAAACAGTCATGCAAGGGGATTTTGCAGAAGTTCTTGATGATACAAAAAAGTATCATCATATTTAACACGGTCCTCGTAACAACACTACTACATGAATATTATTAGTCTGTGCATTTTACCGATAAATACAGAGGGGCTAAGTAACTGATCCAAGACACACAATGAGTAAGTGGTTTAGGTGACATTCAAGCCTTGTCGGTCTGCTTTAAATTTTCCAGCATTAACCATTATGCTCTTCCAAAGAGGCAGGTTTCAGGTTTGTTTTCACTATTGCTCCTGCATTTTCTAAACACTCAAGTCAAAATAATTGATAATCTATACTCACTTAATGGAGTTACCACTTTATTTTAAGTTCTGCCCAATGCTGGGATAGACATGTCTGACCACATGGTGCAGACTTATGCGGCTAATTTGACTAAAGCCTCTATGCATACAGCTTTCAAGAGCAGAAGAATCAAGATGGGCAATCTGCTAGAGAGAGGGTTGGGAATACAATATGATGTTTCCATACGTGTTGAGCACAAAAAAGAGACAAGCAGCAGACAGAAGTCAAAGGTGATATTATCATGAGTGACTTGATGAAATTCTTGGATATAGCAGTATTTATGTGTTGATGTTTGATATTTAATTTGGTAGTTAATTGGTGAAGTTTGACACTATGTGAGGGCACAGTGGCATTCTCCCACTTCCACATGGATTATGACTTAGCCTTGGCATCTCACAGGTTTTCAAGATGTCATCCTTAGCAGTTTGGAGCTCTCTGAGATGGCAACTTTGTAGGGGCTCAAGGACATCCTAGTGGGCACTGGCAATCATGTAAGCAATGAGGTAATCTTAAGAGAAGAGCACCATGGCAGGTGTCATGTGGTAGAAAAGATTTTTTTATGGACTCAGTTGGGACACTCGATGGGGACTTGTGTATATATTTAGGATACTATTTTCAACATATTGAAAATATTTGTATCAGAGTTCCGTAAAGAAAACAAAATGACTATGTATTCTAGGCATAACAGATTTAATGTAGAATTAAGGATTTATGTGGCAGAAGAGTGAAAGTCACGAAAGCTACTATGGAAGGACAGGGGAGCTGCTACCAAAACTCAGAGGAATTGATACTGAAGATCTCAGCCTGAAGCACCGCATTTGGTGATTCTTCAACCTTTCCTGGAGGCTTCTAGAACTCTTGAGAAACACTGAGAAGTTCCTACCATTTGCTTTAGGGACAAAATGGGTCATATTCTGCAGCTCACCAGAAAGCTGCTATGAAACTCTCATCTCTCTACACATCTGGCCGTACCTGCCTCCAGAGAATAATGGCTTCCTCCTTCAAACCAGACACAAGTTTTTTTCATTGGCAAAGGCGTACCTGGAATCATATGTTGAAGAGAATTCCAGGAAATATAGTTTCCAGCCTTAGGGAGTAGTGTGATGGTACCAAATCGACAACAGATAATCTGGCTCATTGCAACAGAAGCAAGACCCAACAAAATTGTTAATTACTGTTAACATGATGCCAATTCCAGGACGTCTGGGAGAAACTAAAGCAGTGCATATATAGAAGAATAAAATAAAATAAAATAAAAAGACAAAACACTCTTGTTCTTATCTAGCACTGATAACAGTATAGGTGAGTAGAAGAAAAGGTTTATATGTAGGGAAAATTTACAGATAATTTTGAAATTAATCAGCATTTTAGAAAAAGAAATACCATGCAAATGCCAAAAAGAGCACGAAGGAGTAGGCATTAGGTTGATCATGCAAAATAAAAATAGAAATTTAACTTTAACTTTGAGAATATGCATGAAATCAAGGCACATATTTTGACTGGATAGATGCCAAGGAAAATCCCTAAATGCATCGACTGAACAATCATTTGAAACTGACCATGTGAGGAGAATAAATTACGTTTTCTCATAGTCTTTGGTGGATATTGAAAAGAACAGGTTATCTCAGGAAACAAATCCTTAGTTTAAAAATACAATTTCTCAGAACCAGGAAGAAAATATTTAATTTGAGGGCTAGATGTCTCACATTATAAGCTCTAGAAATTAATTCCAATATAAGCAGGAAAAAGTTCATATTTTGAAGCACGATTGTTGTCGGTATTGTTCTCATCCTAGTGCATAATTGCATTATCTATATTTAATCTTTTACTGACTTTGTGTCTCCACTCTGATTTCTGTTGCAAACCAATTCTACTCTTTGTACCAAGCTGAGATCTCAGATGGGTGTCTATTATCTTTTTCCAATAAGCCAAATATGTTATTTCATGGGGAAAATAGGATTGGAAACAGCTTTCTTTGGGAAAAAATACAAAAAACATGTAAGTATGCTACATCACCTCCCTGTATATGCAAGTGATCAAAATGTAGGGTTCGTATTTCTTTCAATCAATAGGCCTTTAACATATGAGTTTGGGAAACACGCTCCTAAAGAATAATGTAAGAAAATATTCAAAATTAAATATTAGAAAACAGCTAATACTTAAAGAGTTCTTACCATGTGTTGAGTACTGTTCTATAGGCTTCCATGTTGACTGACTTAATCCTTCTGTCTTCCCTTTGAGAGAGGGGCTGTTATTACTCCCATTCCCAGATTAGGAAACTGAAGGACAGAGGACTATGGAACATGCTCAGAGTCACAGACCTGTGAGTAGAAGAGGCATGAAGCAAACCCAAGTATTTGAACTCCATACCCTGCACTCTCACCCACGACATTATCCTGCTTCTCAAAAGAAATGAAGTCAAATAAAATGCTGTTAAGAGGCAAGGAAGTGACATACTTTAGTTACACAACATAAAATAGAGGAATAATTTTGATTTTCCCAACTACTTATAGTTTTACATTTTGGCTTTAAGCCCATGATTTTTTTTTTTTTTTTTTTTTTTTTTGGCCTGTGGATGTCTGATTGTTCCTGCACAATTTGTTGAAAAGGCTATACTTCCTCTAGTTAATTGCTCTTTCACTTTTGTTTCAAAATCAGTTGGACATTTTAGTTTGGGTCTATTTATGGACTCTCTATTCTGTTCTATTGATCTATGTTTCTATTTCTGCACCAATACCACACAGTCTTGATTACTGTAGCTGTACAGTAAGCCCTAATATCAAGTAGGGTGATTCCTCCCACTTTATTCTCTTTGTCAAGATGGTTTTCGCTATTCTAGGACCTGTGCTTTTCCATATAAATTTTACAATAATCTTAACTATCTCCAGAAAATATCTTTCTGGGATTTTGAGAAGAATTGCACTGAAGCTATAGATCAACTTGAGTACAACTGACATCTTTAATATGCTGAGTCTTCCAATCCATGAAAACAGTATGTTTTCTTCCTTGATTTAACAACATTTTGTAATTTTCAGTATACAGAACCTGGGCTTTTTTAAAGGCATACCTAGGTATTTCATTTTCTTTGGAAGGATAGTACATCATATTGTTTTTTAATTTCAGTTTCTGCATGCTCATTGTTAGTCTAAGGAAATGTGATTAATTTTTATTTGCTAATCTTGTTTTGGGCCACCTGGCTCAACTTGCTTATTAGTTCTAGGGTTTTTTGGGTTGTAGATTCCTTGAGATTTTCTATATGGGCAATCAAAGCTTCTGCAAAGAGGGACAGATTTCCTTCTTCCTTTCCATCTATATGCTGTTTAAAATTTTTTCTTTCTTTATTGGAGTAGAACCTACAGTACTACGTTGAATAATTAAATGGTGAGCGCAGACATCATTGCCTTGCTCTGGATCTTAGAGGAAAGCATTCTGTCTTTCCCTATTTAATATGATGTTAGCAATAGGGATTTTGTAGATGCTCTTTATCAAGTTGAGGTTAATTCCCTCCATTTCTAGCGTGTTGAGAGTTTTTCTCATGAATGAAAGCTAGATTTCGTCAAATGTTTTTTCTGTATCAATTGACATGATTATATGATTTTTCTTCTTAGCCTGTTGATATGATGGATTACATTGATTGATTTTCAAATGTTGAGCCAGTCTTGCATATGTGGAATAAATCCCACTTGGAAATAGTGTATAATTCTTTTCATTCCTTGTTGGATTCCGTTTGCTAATATATTTTTGAGGATTTTTTAATCTAGGCTCTTGAGAGATATTAGTCTGCAGTTTTCTCTTTTTGAACTCTCTGTGTCTGACTTAGGTATTAGCATAATAGTGGCCTCATAAAACACATTGAGAAGCATTCTTTTTTCTGGAGGAGATTGTGTAAAATTGTTTTTATTGGTGTAAAATTGATTCTTAAATCAATTTTTTGTAAAAAAAGATTGTGTAAAATTGTTTCTTCGTTAAATGTTTTGTGTAATTCTCTAGTGAAATCATCTGGACCTGGATATCTTTTGGAGGAGAATTATGTATTCATTTTTTTCCCAGTTTTGTTGAGATATAATTGACTACATATTGATTTTTAGTTTGGGGGTTCGATATAAATGTAGGCATGAATATGGAGTGTGTTACAAGAGTAGCAAACTTTCCCAATAGGTTGGCATAGCAGACACATCAGTGATCTACCCTTTCCTTTGGACCCCCCATCTCTGTACATGGCAGCCCATCTACCAATGGCCAGCACCTGCATCTTTGCTGGAGGGCAACCAGTCAAGAATTAATATCTCCCCTCCTCCAGAAATCCTTTATCAATGACTGACAGGTATAGGGATATAAATATCCCAGTATCCTCACTCTTCACCAGATAACACTGGCAATTGTATGTGCATCATTTCTGGAGTTTCTTCACAGAACTAAGCTCCAGCTATCCACATAGGAGCCAGCTTGATAATATACCCTTTATTGTCTGCTTTCCCTTCCTGTATCTCTTTGCCCCTCACCTACTCATGTTTCTTGCCCTTCCTAATAAACCTCTTGCACTCAAATCTTTGTCTTAGATTCTTTTTTGGAGGAAGCCCCTCATAAGATATCTAATATCATATATGAGTGTCTTATGCATATGGAACACGATGATTGCAAATTGACACTATAAATTGAGAATCAGAAAATGTTGTAAGGGGGAAATATGGAATTTACACTGAGATATAATATTTTGGCCCTAAATGCATTTGTGTGTGTGTAGATTATGCAAAAATGATCATTCTATGAGAGACATTAAAACTAAATTTAGTGGAAATGTGTGCTATTTCAAACTACATTTAAATGGAGTGGTAATCTAAGGCTCTAGGCATGTTCCTGGATGTCTGTGGGAACTTTTGTTCAGGTCCTAGAATGGAGTTTACTGAGCATAAGCTAAAATTTCTCCCTAGCTCTTTCCTTCCTTAAATAACACAGGAAAACCAAAACAACAACAAAGGTGTCTGTGAAGAACACTGGTGGAAAGGCAAATGGGACTACTATTTTAAAAGTATGAGACGATATTTTTGCAATAAAATTATATAAATTACAGACTGAAAATTTGGTGTGCAACTTGGTTATTTTCCATGATAGAAAGCAGAAAATTTTGTACTTGTAACTGAAAGCACGTGTGAAAATGAAAAATCTTTGAGTGCTTCCTGCCTGAGCACTTTCTATACAAGGAGACCACAAGGTACTTGCTGGAATAGTATGGATTATTGAAGATTGGGTCTGGGATGTAGGTGGAAGCTGCAATTTCTGGAACCAATGAGATAATTATTGGGAGATACCAATCAATAGAGTGGGTTAACATTGCAAATAGTTCTTCATCTGAAGAGTCATTGCTGGGAAGATAAAAAAAGGTATGAACGCAAATGAAAAGAGATCATGGAATCCAGGTGAGAAAGAGAGATAAAGAGCCTAAGGCAAGGACATACAGAACTTGAAGCAATACCAGAGCCTATGCTACAAGGAGCTGCGAAGGCTTTACCTAGAATACCCATAGGCTCAGTATTGGGCGGGCATGTAGTGGTGATGTGGGTGACCTTTAGGAACTTTGTCTGAAACGCATGCAAAGCTCCATAAATACAGACCCCTTTTCTCTTGCCACCCAGACCTAGAGTTGTTTAACAGCAAAGCTTCAACCATATCCTTTCATATCACCTCATCCCCTTGTAACCCAAATTCCCTCTCAAGAATCTCTTGGTCTTCTCATCTTGTTTTCTTACAGGGAGAAATTGAGGAGAAAATATAGGAAAAGGATTCTTGCACTTTTAAAATCTGGAGTGTGAAATCATTAGATACAACTTTTTTTTAATATAGTAACCTTGGGAAAAACTAATGAGATGAGGGTAGCGAATTTGGCTAGGGGTCTACTTGCATATGAAATTTCAAAAGATCTTTGCCTCTGATTGTCACACTAATTCCATCATAGTGGCTTCTTTAATTGCCATCTGAACCGTTTGGGGGCCTTTAATATAAATAGCATTTTTTATTTGTGTAGAACTTAGCGTTCACAAGTGATTGCACATGTATTAAGTAAATGATCCTCACAACAGCTCTATGAAGTAGGTCCAATGGGTTCTCATTACTACCGCATTACAGATTAAAGCGCGGTAGCTTATCAAGGGAGCTCATTTTAAAAGGCAAATGTCCCTGGGATTCAGTAGTTACATCCTACTTACTTCAGAAGGAAAATAATACTGGACAGATGCCTCCTTGAAATGCAGAGGAGAAGAGATTAGGGCATGGAGGTGCTGGAAAGCTGACTTTGTGAGCTTCACAATTTGCCGGGACCATCCCTGAGTGAAATCTAGTGGCTCAAGGCAGGACCACGCTCAAAAATCAAACATTTTCATTGGGAACTGCTCAAGAATTCCCCAAACAGCTCTTCAGATTCCGTGTTCATGCCGTCTGAAGTTCTAAAGAAGAGGGAAGAAAAAAAATTCTCCCCCTTGAAAGTCTGTAGCGTTTGGGTCAGGATGATTTGGCCTCGTGTTTAATTCAATTACTGTAGAAGGCTTGCTTTCGCCACCTAGTGGCCAGGAAAAAAAGATTTTCATCTCTACGGAGATGGAAAATGGCAGGAAAGAAAGGGCAGTAGAACTTGCAGAATAGCAGCAGGTATGATTTGTGGAGTATTTGTGAAGATACTATGCTAAGTGCCTTATATACACAATCCCCACACCTGGGAGACAGGAATTATCACCCCAATTTTACTGAAGCAAAGAGAAGTTAAGTCACACAGCGAAAACTATGTGACTTGCCCAAGTTCACACAGTTTGAATGTGGCATAGCCAGAATTTTAACCCAAGTGTGTGAATCCAAAGCCAGTGTTCTGCTTCATTAATAAACTTGCTTCCAGAACACATGGATGCTAAACATTCTGTGATCGTTTTGAAATCAAGTCTTACGGCATGTATCAATCACTGAGCTTAGAGATAAGACCAAATAGAGTGAGAAGAGGATCCAGGACAGAACATTGAGGATGTGTGTGTGTGTGTGTGTGTGTGTGTCTCCAATGGGGTTCTGGTTCTGCCTTTCAAAAGGACATTTGTCAATTTTCATTATCAAGCTGTTGTAGTATTGGTTACTCTTTTATTTGTCTCCCAAATGGAACACCTCAAAGGGGGGTATGTTTCAAATCAGTAAACCACACAACATGGTTCCAAAAGATTCCACAGGAAGCTCACCAAATAGGGAGGATGGGTGTACAGAAAGGAATTATAAAACATGACAGACTGTAGGGAATGAAAGAGACAGAGAGAACTTACAGCCAGACGGGGTGGCCAGTGTTCTCCACCTCCAAAGAAGCAAAGTTCAAAAAGTATATGTAATTTAAAAAATTGAGGGGAACTCAGAATGTTTAAGATTTCTCCAGCACTTGCATATACAAGACAAAAATGCATCAGCACATTTGGTGGTGGTTGCCTCAGATCCAGGAAAGGGTGATGAGATGGATTTCATTTGTTCCAATCATTGCCAAAAATCTGTATTTTTTCTTAAAGGGGCATTGGGCATATGATCCATTCTGTGAGTAGTCAGGGAGATAGAGAAAAGGAAAACAAATCTTTTCTCTATCCAGGTCACATTGTACTGTCTTGTTTGATAGCTCCTGAAACTAATGAACTAACTAATAAATAAATAGAATAGATAGATTATGAATAAATAAAAACATGACCTATAGTACATTAAAGCTGAAATCCTGAAATGCACTTACCTTCACCTCCCCCCCAAAGATTCTGGAATCATCTTTCTCATTTGGCCGGTGTTTGATACCGAGCAATGGGGTTTCTTGTGGCAAACATTCTCCTAAGCAAAGTTAGGCTCTCAGTAAAGTAGGCAGATCTGACTTTCTCATCTTAAAGCCAGGGAACCTCAAAGTTCAGGATTATCAGCGTCGGCATCATCTGGAACCTTGTTAAAAAGGCAAATTCTCAGGCTCTGCCCAAGATCTACTGAATCAGAAGCTGCAGAGTAGACTCTGCAATCTGTGTTTTAACAAGCCCTGCAGGTGAGTCTGATGTCCACTGAAGTTTATGAATCACTGCATTTTAGGCAGTAATGTCACATTCTGAAAGTGAGGGACAAAGTCTGTCAACCACAGGTGACATAAAGGAACACGTTACCCTCCCAATATTTTAAGATTATAGAAATTATCCACAAATCAGACACTACCCTGAATAGGCAGAAAGCACAAATTGACTATGATTGGCTTCCCACCATCATGTGCAGGGTGGAATTGGTCCTCAAAATAAAAAATAAATTGAGTTGGAGAAAAATAAAATATTGCTTCTTGCACACCTAATTTTTTGGATTGAGATTGTAGCTGTCACACTATATTGCTACTCCTATTTATTGATCATTAAGTCTGCTGAGCACTGTAAGTTGCTATTAAATTATTACAGATCCTTTCTTGCTACTGCAAAAAATGAAAACAAAAAACAAAAAAAACATTTTAAACAAAGAGAAAACATATGAATCTGATGGTGAGTAAGTAACCTGATCATTAGGAATGCATATTATGGTGACATAAATGCTGATATTCCATGAAGAACACATCCAGTCTTCAACTACAGATCTTTACTGGGCTCCTACTATGAATGTAACCACATGTCCCCTCTCTTTCTACTCCTAGATATTATTGACATTTTTGTTATTATGGAGAAGATATAATCATTTCCCTTTGTGATTTTACATGTCAATGCATTTAGAAAAAATTAAATACAATGAAATATTAAGATATTAATTTGATTACATGGACAGAAGTAACCTCCCTTCCCCAAAACCTCAACCACCCAACAGAAATAGCTTGGCCATGGGCACCGGCCCCGTGGCCATGTGGTTAAGTTTGAATGCTCTGCTGTGCTGGCCCAAGGTTTGGCTGTTCAAATCCCGGGCACAGACATGGCACCGCTCATCAGGCCATGCTGAGGAGGCGTCCCACATGCCACAACTAGAAGGACCCACAACTAAAAATGCACAACTATGTACTGGGGGGCTTTGGGGAGCAAAAGGAAAAATAAAATTTAAAAAAAAGAAATAACTTGGCCAAGTTTTTGAAAACCCTTCGGCCAACTCACTCATGGGAAGTGCTTCTCATCATAAAAATTGCAATAACAATTCACAAATTTATCTTGTGTTTTGCAGTACCTAGAGTTTCCCCGTATTTTTTCCCTCACTTAATCCACACTAAAGCACTGCTCACAAAGTATCATCATTCACATTTTACAAATGACAAATCTGTGATTAGGAGAATTTGTTAAAGTGTCTTCTCTAAGATTGGGAAGTTAATGTGGGCAGAGCCAAGCCCTCCTTAGAAAGAACTGGTTTCCATAGTTATGTCCCATTCTTTCCAGGTCGAGTACTTGGACCAACACTCTGAGTGTCCCAGTTACTTTCTCCTGCATAACAAATCACCCCAAACTTAGTGATGTAAAATAGCCACAAGTATTTATTAGTATTATTTCTCATGTTTCTGGAGGTTGCTTTGGCTCAGATAGGACATTCCTACCTAGAGTTTCTTGTTTGTCACACAATGACTGGTGCTAGAGTCACCTTGAAGACTTCTTCACTTACATATCCAGCACCTGAATGACAAGACATAAACAGATGGAGACTAGAACAGCTGGGGCTCCTCCAGCACCTCTCTCTGTCTCTGTATGGTGTCCCCACGTGGTCTCTCACACATGGTGTCTTCAGGATAGCCAGATTTCTTTCAGAGTGGTTCCACACTCCAAATATGCATGTCTCCGAGAGAAAGTCAGCTAGGTGAAATTAGAGTCGCCTTTTATAACCCAGCCTCTAAAGTCACCAAATGTCATTTCCATCTTACATTTGTTGCATGTCAATAATGCCAACCCTTATTGAAGGGGAGGAGAATTAGACTTCACCTCTTGATGAGAAAAGTGTCAAAGAATTTACAGACAAGTAAAACCACCACAATACATTACTGAGCCAAGTAAAGGGCAGCTACAAAGAAGCATCTTTCCATGAAAAAACAATGTTTTTGAGAGTGTATCTACTTGGATCCTGATCCAAAGTAAAAATACTCCTCAAATTTCTACATATGTTTTTGAGCTAAATTCTGATTATTCTCCTTATTTTTCTGTAGATATTGGGAATCTCCCTTCTTCTCATCTCCCCAGTACCAAAAACATAAAAATGGTATGCAATTATGAGAATTTGGACCAAGCTAGTTGCATGCATAAATCCAAAATAGACTAAATCATGGGTTAAGAATTTATATAAATCATTTATGCTCTTAGATTCTTTTCTGACCCCAATCACTCTCCTCCCCGAAAGGAGATACGAAATTTATTCTATGGAGCAGTTGATCTAAAGATGCCCTGGAGTTGGGACACATGGGAAAATGGAGGATGGATATTAAACATAAGACTAAAGACTAAAAACATGAAGATTAAGTGTCCTAAACCCGTATTACTAGCCGCCTGGAATACACCACCTCCCATCCCCACCCAGGCAGGAAACCAGAAAAGGCCCTGAGCAAGGACCTTCAGACTGACCTCTGAGTGTCTCTCAGCCAAAAGCTGGTCCACAGGCAGTCACCTTGTTTTGAAGCCCATCTCTGCACACAGTGCTTCCAAACAGCTTTTTAGCGCCTGGTTCTTAAGTAGGAAAGGTGAAGAAAGTCTTCAATACAGGAGAAAGAATCCAAAGTAAACAGAAACAGAGAACTATAAACAATCCGGAGCTCAGATCAGCTCTGTGCTAGGCAGTTTTGAAAGAGCATCAAAGACTGCCTATCTCTTATTTTTGCACTACCCTTGAAAGTAGCCATCAGACCATCCCCACCTAGCAATAAGGAGACGGAGGCACAGGATTTTCCATGACTTGCTCACAGTTTCCAGCCCGGAAGTGTGAAAGCCATTTCTGACACTTATAGTCCCCTCCTCTCACCCCACGCTCTGTCTCATGCCCACCTCTTCTCTAATTTTCTTGCAGTCATTATATTTTTGAAATAATTAACGCATTCTGTAGTGTCCTGTTACCTAATTGCCTGTGCATAACCATTTAGTAACTTGTCATGTCTGCACACAATCTTGGGGTGCAAGTAATGTATTTCCAGATGAATCAGCTATTCTGCTGCAATTAGATCTATCCCTTTACTTCTTTAACTAATCCAGGTTGTAAAAGATACCATTCTCTCAGCTTTCCAGGGAAATCTGGCTGTGAGGTTTTATTTAATTAACCTTGGTCATTATATGCAGATTAAACTCCCCACTTTTCTAAAAGAATAACATGAACAGTCCTCTTGGGGGTTACTGAAGATACATAAGGAGCTTTTATTGTCCCAGTGACATAGCAGGTGCCTTTTTTCTTTCCCTGGGAGAAAATAGACCTCATTCTTCACTGGTTGGAGGAAAAAAATTTAAAGAGAGAAAAAACTCTTTGTGGCTAGAAGTAGAATTTTAGTTTGGCAGCAAACAGATGTCTCTCTTCTGAATAATCTCAGGGACTAAGAAGAGAAGGACCCTGCAGGAAGTAATTACAACCTGGCAGGAGGGACATAAGCAAACTTTTAACACTCCAATCCAGAATTATAGGCCGAATCTCTTGGAAACAATTTGAGACAGAGTTTGAAATTTACTATAAGTTGAAGATAGTCAACGATATACTTTATTCTCTCTGGAATTATTGACAAAAGACGTATGTGTGTCTTGGAGAAATGTTGATCGCTTTATTTTATTGACTCTAAGGAAAAATCATTTCAGTTATGACTATTTTAAATCATATATGTAAGCTCATCCTATTCATCCCCTTAATTGTCAGGGAGAGAAAGGGCCTTCCAATTTAGAATTGTGTCACCATGGTACACTATTGTCTCATAATAACACCAAGACTGAAGTAAAACCTTAGGAGTCCAGCTCAGAAAAAATAATAATTTCTTATGTTTCTGTAGCACTTCATAATTTAGGGGCCAGCCCCATGGCGCAGCAGTTAAGTGCGCACATTCCGCTTCAGCAGCCCAGGGTTCGCTGGTTCAGATCCCGGGTGCGGACGTGGCACCGCTTGGCAAGCCATGCTGTGGCAGGCGTCCCACAGATAAAGTAGAGGAAGATAGGCATGGATGTTAGCTTAGGGACAGGCTTCCTCAGCAAAAAAAGATGAGGATTGGCAGCAGTTAGCTCAGGGCTAATCTTCCTCAAAAAAAAAATAAATAAAAACATAATTTACTAAATGTTTTACCACTATTACCATGATTGATCCTCAAAATAATCTTGTGAGCTTAATCTAGAACCACTGCAAATTAGGGCAGAATCAATGAAGAAAACTTTGAGCCGGTTGCAGCAGTGCCAATGCAATATAGGAAATGAAAATACAGAATACCCAGTCAAATTTGAATTAATAATTCAATAATAAGTTTTTATATAAGTATGTCCCATGTAATATTTACAACATATCTACAGTAAAAGTGTATTTGTATTCATTGCTGATCTGAAATTCAATCTTTTTATTTTTTTTGAGGAAGACTGGCCCTGAGCTAACATCTGTGCCCATCTTCTTCTACTTTATATGTGGTACGCCTACTACAGCATGGCTTGCCAAGCGGTCCCTGGGATCTTAAATGGCGAACCCTGGGCCACTGAAGTGGAACGTGAGAACTTAACCACTGTGCCACTGGGCCAGTCCTGAAATTCAATCTTAACTAGGCATCCTGTATTTACCTCGCAGCCCTAAGCTACTATCAATGGACAGATATGATGAATATAGCAAAAGAGAAAATACTTGTCCAGTGTCTATTTAGGGAATTGCCCCTTCTTGATTCCTAACTAGTATGATTAAGTTCAAAGGCTGGACACTGCCAAGAGGACCTCCTCATCCTGGCCAGAGTGATTACTCAGTGATAAGCATGTGACCCAGGGGGACGAAATGAAGAGATCCCTGGGACTTTCTAGTGAAACTTGAGGAGATGACTTTTCTCACTAGATTGCTGAATGTCAGGACAATGTGGCTCAGAACCATTTGGGGGGATTCTGAGACTAAAGTCAGCTCTGAGAAAAGCATATGTAGAAGAGAAACAGTGTTTCAGTAGAATTATTTGAGCCTCTGCTTCCAGCTAGACCTGAAGCCAGGTATGCCCCTAGATGGAATTTTGTCACTGGCAACCGCAAGATTTCTGATTCACATGAGATATCTCAAGCCATTCCTAACTTGCCCATTAAATCAGATCTTCCTGACACTCAGGCTTTTTAATTTTTTTGTGAGGAAGACTGGCCCTGGGCTAACATCTGCTGCCAATCCTCTTTTTGCTTGAAGAAGATTGTGACTGAGCTAAGGTCTCTGCCAATCTGTCTCTATTTTTTGTATGTGGGATGCAACTACAACATGGCTTGATGAGTGGTGTGTAGGTCTGTGCCCTGGATCTGGCCGAAGCAGGGCACAGGAACCACTATGCCACTGGTGGGCCCCAACCCAGTATTTTATGGACTGCATTTCCTGCCTTCTCCTGACCTTCACCTCTGCCCCTCACTTCTGCAGATAGGAACTCCCCAGAAGTATGAGTTTTTCTGAGGCAAAAATTTTGGATATTATGCAAATAAGCTCTTCTCAGACCAATATACCTACCTGGCCTCCTGTAGAGCCCCAAAATTATTCATCTAAGACAGGGATCAGTGAATTTTTTCTGTAAAGGGCCAGATAGTTAATATTTTCAGCTTTATAAGATGTACCATCTCTGTCTTGTTGAATCAGCATTGTCATTTCAGTGTGAAAGTAGTCATAGACAATAAATAAATGAATGGGCATGGCTGTGTTCCAGTGTGACCTCGTTTACCAAAACAGGCAGTGGGCTAGATGTGGCCTGCAAGCCAGTTTGCTGACCCCTGACTAAGAGATCCACCAAAGGACAGTGTCAAATATCAGATGGGTATTCTTGGATAATCAAGGAATTTCCATTGTAATAACGTATCTAACTCTGAGACAAGTGAGAGTCTTAGATTTTTAAGTTTACCTTCTAGGCCATGTGTAGATATAGGTACAACTCCAGATAGGTCAATTTATATGTCTTAGTTTTTGCTTTTGGAATGTGTGAACTCTTCCTTGAGTTTATATAAGAAATACATTTTATGTATATTTAAATGACAAAACACCTCAAGATTTTTTTTACTGTTTCCCAGCATGGACCTTTGGAGATGCTTCCTAGACATTGACCTTTCTAAGGCTTTCATATACTATTTTTATTTAATGTTTGTCTCAGATCGACTAGAGCATTCATAAAAATTGCTTATTATTTTGATTTATAACAATTTTCTGTCTATGTATTGCTGTGTAACAAACCACCCTAAAACTTAACTGCTTAGGGGCCAGCCCCGGGGCCGAGTGGTTAAGTTTGCGCGCTCCGCTTCAGCAGCCCAGGGTTTCGCCAGTTCGGATCCTTGGTGCAGACATGGTGCTGCTCATCAAGCCACACTGAGGTGGCATCCCACATGCCACAACTAGAAGGACCCACAACTAAAATATGCAACTATGTACCAGGGGGCTTTGGGGAGAAAAAGGAAAAATAAAATCTTTAAAAAAAACTTAACTGCTTAAAACGGTAACAATCATTTATTTTGCTCACAAATCTGTAACTTTGGGTGGGTCTGTGTGGAGAAGGATCATTGCCAGGCTATGTGGCATTAGCTGGGATGTATTGACTAGAAGCTGGGGAATCCATTCCCAGGATAGCTGACAAGTTGATGCTGGCTATCAGCTGGAAACAAGCAGAGCTGAGGGATGGGGTTTCAGTCCTTCTCTAAATTGGCCTCCCCATGTATCCTGGGCTTCCTCACAGTATGGTGGCTAAGTTCTAAATCCCACCCCAAGAGAATGGGCCAGATGGAAGCTGTATCACATTTTATAAGCTAGAATTACACATCATCACTTCTGCCTCATTCTGTTCATTGTAAGACATCACAAGGACTCACCTAATTTCAAAGGAAGGGAATAAAGATTCTAATCTCTTCTTGGTGAAATGGCAAAGTTATGGAAGTGTAGATAGGATCAGAAATATAGCAGAAATATTTTGTAAAGGGAAAACATTAATTTTATCAGAATTTGAACAAATATTGCACAAAGAAAACTCTTTAACAAAATAGTATGGTGGCATAACACAAATAAATGAGAGAACAGCCAAAAATGTGTAAAATAAATATAATAAGGTGGGGAAAATGTTAAATATCTCATGAGCCAGTGTGAAAACAAGGGGTCTAAAATTAAAAACTATGGACTTAGGGGCTGGCCCTGTAGCACAGCGGTTGAGTTTGCAGGTTCTGCTTCGGCGGCCCAGGGTTTCCCGGCCCAGGGTTAGCCAGTTCAGATCCCGGGTGTGGACCTACACACCACTTGTCAGGCCATGCTGTGGCAGGCGTCCCACATAAAGTAGAGGAAGACGGGAAGATGTTAGCTCAGGGCCAGTCTGTCTCAGCAAAAAGAGGAGGATTGGCGGCACATGTTAGCTCAGGGCTGATCTTCCTCAAAAAATAAAATAAAATAAAAAAATTAAAAACTATGGACTTAAAAATCCACAACTATAAAATAAAAATTTAATGCTTATGCTATCCTAACTACAGACATATTCTTTAGCAAAACTTTAGAAGTCAGAATTGTATTTTATAGTATTGAATATCTTATTTCTAGCTTTTCCACAGAAATAAAAACTGTTCATGCAAGTCAGTCTTACACTTGAAAAAGAAAGTTTAATCACTGAGAAGTAAATATTCTACCAATGTGCAGAAAATAAAATCTGTCACAAACAACAACAACCTCAAAAACCACCAGTACAGACACAAATAGTACTGGGGGTATAAACATCTTTAAATATATTATCCCAGAGACAAGGGAGATCATTTTATGGATGAAGAAATAACTCATTCAACAGCTGTTTATTGTATGACTGCTTTGTAATAAGTCCTAGAGATAGAAACACAGAAGACACAATGAGTGTTCAATGGGTGCAGTTTATGAGTAAAATAGAAAAGTAGAAAATAGTTACAGTACAGTGTGGAAAAAAATGCTACAACAACGTGTGATGTGAAAAATGCTTAGTCCAGACTAGAGGAATCAAGGAAGGTTTCCCACAGGAAGTAATGCCTAAACTGAGTCTGAGGAGGATAATAATTAGCCAGGGATAGATGGGAGAATGGCACACAGAGCATGTGCAAAGGCAGAGAGACAAATACAGAAGCAGTGTGATATAGCCATGCATATGTGCCTATAGTGTGGAACGCAAGCAAGGGTGTGGCAACTGGTACAGCCGACCATGTTCACATGGGCCCGACCATGAAGGAGCTCATTTGCCATGCTCAAGCGTTTAGTTGGAATCAACAAATCTATTGTTTTGGGGCAGCATCGTGGCCAAGTGGTTAAGTTCGCACGCTCCACTTCGGTGGTCCAGGGTTTCACCAGTTCCGATCCTGGGCATGGACATGGCACCACTCAACAGGCCATGCTGAGGTGGTATCCCACGTGGAACAACCAGAAGGACCCACAACTAGGATATACAAGTAGGTACTGCGGGGCTTTGGGGAGAAGAAGAAGGGGAAAAAAAGGAGATTGGCGACAGTTGTTAGCTTAGGTGCCAATCTTTAGGAAAAAAAAAAAATCTATCTTTTCGAACCGTCTTATAGTAAAACGACCAGATCTAAATTTTTAAGATGTCCCCTGTGGCAGCACTGGGCCAATGAGCAGCAATGACTAGAAATGAGAGCCTGCAATAAGGCAGTAACAGTGGTGGCAAATTCAGTGTAATATATGAGAAAGAAACGACCAATGCTGGTGAATGATTAGATGTGGAGAATGAAAAAGAGGATGACTAGGATTGCTAAATTTTAGACCCTTGTTCTACTCACCTAAATACATTGCCTCAAACAAAAGCAGGGCTGGAAGTTAAGTTACTTGTGAAAAAATGCTGCTGTATCTGAGATCATAAATGGAGTTTTAAAATACTCTATAGAATAACATAAAAGTTAGGATGTTTTAAGGTTGTTGCCTTTTTGTCACTTGGCTAAATGTAGCCAGTGTATCAGTTTCCCAGAGCTTCTCTAAGGAAGAACCACAAACTGCGTTTAAACAACAGAAATTTATTTTCTCACAGTTCTGGAGGCCAGAAGTCTGAAATGAACACAAGGCGTTGGGAGGGTTGGTTTCTTCTGGAGATTCTGAGGAAGAATCTGTTCCAGGCCTCTCTCCTAGCTTCTGGTGGTTGCCAGCAACCCTTGGTGGTCCTTGGCTTATAGACATATCACCCCAGTCTCTGCCTCTGTCTTCCCAGGGAATTCTCCCCTGTGTCTTCATATAACATTCTCCTTCTATGTGTCTCTCTGTCCAAATTTCCCTCTTATAAGGACAACAGTCACTGGATTAGGGCCCACCCTAATCTAATATGACATTATCCTAACTTGATTACATCTGCGAGGACTCTATTTCCAAACAAGGTCACAAGCACAGATTCCAGGTAGACATGAATTTTGGGGGAATACTATTCAACCCAGTCCAGGCAGGAAGAAGGGTTTTGATGCCATGCTCTCTTATCTTTTTAGGAGCTGTGCAAAGACCTCTTGTAACACATGTGTCTCTCTGTTGCTGACAAACTAAATCTTCGAAGTCCATCATTGTGGTAGAAGGCATTAATGGCTTCACTTATTCCCTCTGTGACTTTGTAGTTCTTCTCACTATAGAGATGAAGCGTATTTTTTTCTTCCCTAGACTTTGGATACGGCTAAACAGCATATTTGCTTTGGCCGAGAGAATATTGTGGAAGTGACAGCACGCCAGTTTTGAGTTTAGGATTTAAGAGTTCATATGCATTTCCACTTGTTCCCTGTTGTGTCTGCCATCCCTACGAGGAGAGCATGCCAAGGCCTACTATTACTCCTAGAAAGAGAGTTGGACACATGTGCTACAGAGCTGAGATGAGCCCACCGAAGCCCCACCTAGATTGCCCACTCTCAGCTGACCCCAAGATAATCCACAGATCTGTGAGGATAAATGACTGTTGTTTCTTAGCAATCGCTAGCTGGTACAACCACACAGCAATAATATTCCATAACACATGTTTACACAGCATATTTCTTCTATGAATACTGTCAATTTATATTTGAAGGAGGATACCTAGGAAGGTAGGAGGACCCAAAAGTACTGCCATAATAGTTAACATTTATTGAGCGCTTATCATATGTCAAGCACTTTGCTCAGCATTTTACATTAACCTTTACAGCCATCTTAGGAAGTAGGTTGAATAGAGACAAATACGGAGAACGCTGGATTACTGTTTCTACCTGCTTTCAACTTCTTATCAGGAGCTGGCTCGTCATAAAGAGCAGAGGTTGAGCTCTGCAGGTTCTTCCTTTCTACAAGACCAAGAGACTCCATGTGACACATGCCCCTTCTCTGTCCATAGGTGGAGGCAGAGTCATGGCAGTGGAGCACTCACCGTGGAGTACCCAACCCAGGGCCACCCTGCCTATGCACAGAGGGATTTGTGTAATAAATAGTGTGCTGTTAATTGTGTGTGTGTGTCCATGACTACTTTGCTGAACATAGGAAATGTTCCCATTTTATATATGACAAAACTGAGGCTCAGAGAATTTAATTCAACATCACATGGCTACCAAGCCTGGAATTTGAACCTAGGTCTCTCTAACTCTAAACCTTGTGCTCCCATCACTACTCCATCCTCCTTAATCCTGTGAATTGCTGTTGGCTTTGCTTTTTACATAGAGGTACATATTCTCCTATCTGCACCCCACCCACAAGCCCCTCAGCAATCTCCACAGCCCCCTCCATTACCAACTGAGTTCTGAGATTAATGATGGATGTTTCTGGTTATTCTTCCTTCCTTGGTTCTCACCTTCTTCATCTAAGGCCCTTTGCTTTTGGATATATCTCAGTCTAATTCATGTACCTCACTTTCTTTCCTTTTATTTTAGGAATTATTGATCTCCCCCTGAAGAGTTATCACCTCATTGTTAACAGAAGCCACATCTTTCTTATTTCTTTATCAGTTTGTTCATCTATTGGACAGACATTTACTGAGTAACACCTATGGGTCAGACTTTCTGATAGATGCTGAGAATTATGAATATGGCAAAGTCCCAGGCCTTAAGTGGCCTTACAGCTAAATTCTTCTTTAGTGCCTTTTGACATCTAGCATAGTGCTAGACAGATTTAAACTACTGTCATACTGTTCCTTGAAAGTGCAAGAGAGGAACAGAGAGGGTGAAATGTTCTCAATCAAAAGTAAGTAAATATATATATATATAAAACTTAAGGAACAGCCTTCTTCCAACTACTTAGAAACTTGATGGGGGCCGGCCCGGTGGCGCAGCGGTTAAGTTCGCACGTTCCACTTGTCGGCGGCCCGGGTTCATTGGTTCGGATCCCGGGTGCGGACGTGACACCGCCTGGCACACCATGATATGGTAGGCATCCCACATATAAAGTAGAGGAAGATGGGCTCGGATGTTAGCTCAGGGCCAGGCTTCCTCAGCAAAAAGAGGACTGGCAGTAGTTAGCTGAGGGCTAATTTTCCTCAAAAAAAAAAAAAAAAAAAGAAACTTGATGGTCTGCAACCCTATTTGACCTATTTGTTTTTAAACTAGGAGCCCACAACAAAGGAAGATGAAGAAAAGGAAAGAACTCGTGAAGAAGAGAAATAAAACAAATGTACAAAGATAGCGTTAATATTTAGCAAAATGTTATTCATGGAGGACAACCACATATGTTGAACAAGTGAAAGATTTCATCCTAAAGCAAGCAACTGATGAAATGCTAGAGCAAAAAATAGAGAAATGAGAGAGCTGATATCTTTTTATGGGGCAAATAAAATAAAAAACTTAAACAAAACATTTGTAAATCAGAGTCCAATAATCTCCCGTAGCAGATTGTATTTTCCAAAGACACCCACTAATATCTCCCATCCCACACATCCTCTATACGATGTGACCTTGACATTGCTCCCATCTAGTGGTTGGGTTTGTGTCCCTCTCCCCATAAAACTGGATGGATGTTTGTGGTGGCTTTGGTCAATAGAGTACATTATGTGACTTCTAAGGTTAACTCATAAAAATGCTATGCACCTCCTCTGGTCCTCTCAGGATGTTTGCTCTTGGAACCCAGCCCCCACACTTTGAGGAAGCTCAAGCACCCCATGTAGAGACTTATGTGGAAAGGAGCCAAATCCCCCAGCCTGTAACCCAACTGAGCACCCAGCCATTAGCCAAACCAATTTGCCAGACATGTAAGTGAGCCATCTTGAAAGTGAGTCTCCCAACCTCCACTCCAGCCATCCCAGCCAATACCAAATAGAACAGAAACATGTCATCCACACAGAGCTCTGCCAATATTTTGGGTTCATGATAAAAATAAATGAGTTTTACAGTTTTTAAGTCACTAAGATTTGGGGTAATTCTTTATGCAGCAATATAGCAAACAAAATTTCTCCTTTTCCTTGGTTATTTCAGCATGGCCCAAAACAACAAAAATTCCAGGGACAATATTGGCAATAAAACCATAGGCTTGGACATTGAAAAACTTGAATTTTGATTTCTCCAATTGCATTACTTGGCTTTTTATTTGCTTGTTTGATTGATTGATTGTTCACTTGGTTAATTGGGTTTGTTTTTTGGTTTTTGGTTTTGGGAAAGCTGGAACACAAAAATTGGTATTTTCCTGTACTTAGGGCATATTTTTCTGAGTTTTCAAAATCTACTCATTAAAATAAAAGTTATGCTTCTTGAAACTTAAAAAAAACTTCAATCATTACTGGCTGGAATGTCAAGAGCCCATGTACAGCAGATCCCCTTTCTTAGCAAACATTGGGAGTCATAATTACCTGAGTCAGTTGGCAGATTTCAGCTTTGAACCAGGTGAAGAAGCTAAGTAGGTTTTTCATCATTGAGACACGAAGAAGGTGTGATAGACTGAGCCGAGTGTATTTTGCAAGCTCTTGAAAAAGTCACATATTTTTGATTTAGCATAGTCTCAACTCCCTGTTGCATATCATTTCCTCGTTTAACTGAAAATATTCCCATAGCACTCATTTATAAAAGAAACAACACTGCACACTTTCATATTATAGTTTTGCTTTATTATTTAAAATTGAAAACGTGTGTCCAAAATTCTTCAAAAAGCAACATATGTGGAAACTAACATTTATTGATTAACTATTATGTAGCAGAAAATTTGCATACATCACTTCTTTTAATTCCTCCCTGAATCTTATAAGAATGTGATTGTAATCTTGCTTTACATAGAAGGTAGAGAAGGCTCTGAGGTATTATCTGTTCCAGCCTCACAAGAGAGAAAAGGATTCTTACTCAGGTGTTCCTGTTTTAGAAGCCACTGTCTTTCCTCGGGATTCCATGCGCTTCTATATTGCAATCAGCCCTGAATTTTCTTCGGTAAGAGGTAAGTAACTAAATAAATAAATATTCTTCATGCTTCTTTTCTCTGATTTATTATCCCCTTTTTAGGGCTATAAAAATGTTCAGATGTTAAAACTTCACTACCATAATTTGTGTCTTGTTCTGTGACAGAAATTCAGAGTTGGAAGGAATCCTAAAGGCTATCTTATTCAATTTTTTGAGGGAAGGAAAGATCTCTGCATCACTCATTATATGTGGTTGGTTCCCTCGTCTTTGAAAATCCCAAATACTATTTTCAAAGCACCTATTGCATTTGGAGGGCTGGTTAGGAAATGTTTCCTCATATTAGCTCAATACGCTTTTTCTATTTCCTCTTATGGTTCTTGCTTTCTGGGATTAGTAGAGATTTAGATCTACCTGATTTTTTTTAATATCGTGGAACAGAATTCCACGATATTAAAATCTCGAAACAGATTTCATTCATTTGGACTATAGTTATCTCTCTTTCTTGGTTCAATCACTATCTTGGTTTCTCCACTCTCCATGATCTAGTCAAAACCAATCTCCCAGGCTTGTCTCCTATTCATCTTATTATCTATACTAGAGGTTGTCCACTATTTCCCAACCATTGTTTGTATTCCTACCTTTCTCTTACCCCTTCTGGAAGTGTCCTTTCTGTTATTCCATACCCTGCCTGTCAGAATCATACCCACAGATCAAAGTCTTTTAAAACTCCTGTTTATCTACTAAAATTATCTGCATCACCATTGTGGGGACCTGGAATTGGCCATGCCAAGATATGTCTCTTTGGCATCAGGATTATTTGAGGCTGATTGCTTTTGATCAGGGACAGGGAAGGAGGCTCTGAGGAATGGAACTTGCCCTTCGTCAGGACACATTTACATTTATAAGGTAAATCTCTATCTGTAAAAGGTGCCTCCCTCTCTGTACCAGGAAGAAGAAAGGCGATGACCTACTCTCCAAAAACTCTTAATCAATACCAAAGACAAGGACTTAAAATCTGCATTTTATTGTGCTAGTCTGGTAACCTCCTGTAACTGACTTCCCTCCCCCTCCCAACTTTGGCATTCCTTAAGGATTAAGCATCTTTCCTTAGGCTAGGAACTGATTGCTGCTGCACTCACCTGTGACCGCCCAGCTCCAGACATAGACTTGCCTCCTGCTACGCCCACCGAGATAGCAGACCATTACCTGCTGTGTCCATCAAGCACTGTGCCAACAGGGCAATCTTGTGACTATTGTGGGAGGGACATTTCAATCACATGTGAAACACCCCGTTTGGGGGCTATATAACCACTCTATGCACCCCACTTCTTCGGTGCCCTTTCTTCCTTCAGGAAGAAAGGGCCCCGGGCCATGGTTCCTCATAAAGCTTTGTTTAATTTTCTCTTGCTATTCTGTCTCATGTGAATTTAATTCGTTCTCCAGCTAGACGAACCCACATTTGGGGAGAGGAAATGTCCTCCTCCCCTACACGATCAAGCTAATGCAATTTTTCCTCTCATTTAAACTTCTGTAGAATTACATTCATCTTGAGGAACATAAAAAAATCAACATTTTGTAAAAGTTGTGTCCTTCACTTTCCACTGACAATAGGGTCTTGAGCAATAGAGACACTATCTTGCAATACTTAGTACCAAGCCCTACATGTAAAAAAGTACTCACCAAATATGTAATGGATGGACGTTGCTGACTTAAATTCACTGGAACTGAAAAAGAAAAGGAAAAACTGCTTTAGACAAGAGAGAAAAGAACTGTAGCAGAATATTGCACTACAGTTAGATTTTTTGCCATTGAGTTAACTAATTTGCTGGTTACTTTCTAATTGTTCCCCTGCTGCCTAACCCAGGTCCATTCTCCATTCCTCTCTGACTTGCGTTGTTCATTGGATTGATGCCTCAAATTGGTGGCTGGCCTCTAGCTGATTTCATTAACGAGAGACAGTGGCAGGAGACAGGGTGGCAGAAGGAGACAGAGTTTCGGTGTTTGTTCTCCACTCCTTCGCTTCTCTCAGTAGTGTCTCTGGCAGCAGCTTCATTCCTTCATGACGGCAACCCACTAGACACATCCTCCATGGCTCCCACTATCACTGGGTTCTAGTAATACGGTCTTCTGTCCTTGTGCCTTTAATCCTAGTATGGTAACAACTTTTTGTAATGATAGTCTAATCATTGCTTTAGTTTTTATTTTTTAAAATCTCTGCCCACACTTTTATAAGTAGTGCTTTCATTCATGTTTCTCATTTGAACTATCTGGGGTGAATTCTGTTTCATGTCTGAACAATGATTGATATGTTAATTAGTAAATTAGCTTAAGGAAAAAGACATCTTTTCTCTCTATTACTGAGAAAGGTGCCAGAAAAATCACATATGTTAAAGCATGGAAACTCTTCTCCTGCAGGAGGATACCTATGCCTCTCAGAAGTTCTGAAGCTCCATAAAGATAAATATCCAGAAAAAGGTCCAGGACTTTTCCCAGGAAAGCCTTTTATGCTTAAGGGTCAGCAAAAGGAAAGTTGCAATGATTATGACCTCCCAACCTCCGTTTCAAGACAATCTATAAAGAAGATCTATAATATGTCAAAGAGGGATGCCTCAGTCAGTGGCAACCCAACTAAATTATTTGAGAAAGAGATGGTACTAGGTCTTGGGGGCTTAAAAACAAAAGGAGGAGTCTAGACGCTGAATAGAATGGAGGATGGGCAGAGAGAAGACAGCAGGAAGGGACAGAGTTGAGGTCTATAACAGAATAAAGTAGCTGAATCTTGAGCCCATCAGGTTGACATAGCCCTGGTTTTCCTAATGGTCCAGAAGTACCAGGGCCAGTGCACAGGGAAAAGCATATCTTACTGATGCGGGGTCGGTGAGCCGAGGAGTCAAAAGAAAGATTTCTTTAGACTCTTAAGATCTGGCAGTAGCGCTCTTTTATTTAGAGAATAGTATAGAATAGCATGGGGACAGGACCCATGGGCAGTCAGAGCTTCTGCTGCCGCCGCTTCTGCTGCCCCTGCTGGCATGGGGACAGAGCCCATGGGCAGGCAGAGCCACTGCTGCTGCCCCGCTGGCATGGGGACAGGACCCATGGGCAGGCAGAGCTGGTGCGTGGGGACAAGACCCACGGGCAGTCAGAGCTCCTGCTGCTGCCCCGAGTTGAGGGTTAGGGCTAAATTTAAGGCATAGGTATATGATTCATCTCTTTACAAGACAAAGGAAAGAACATGAAAAAAAGTTAAAATGGTATCAGTGCAGGTGGGGTCTGGTCATTGGGTGATCCCATGACTTTTAGACAAGAATCAAATCGGATTAAGTAAAGGTCAGAAGCCACCACTCAAATATTATCTTCAGCTAAAGACAAAGGAGGATTTTGGGGTGGGGGGTCAGTTACATGAGGTTGCCAGACAGTAAACGACTTAAGTTCTTGCCTTCCCCATTAAGAGTTTCCAGAGATAAGGCCATCCCCCCTTCCTCCTGGCGCAGAGAGGGAGGCATGGAGATTTCCTTCACAAATGCAATTGTCTCTGATCAAAGGGCAAGCAAATTCCACTCCTCGGAGCCTGATTCTCATCTGCAGTTTTAAAATTAACCAGCCTAAAAATCCTCATCATAAACTGTTTTAAAATTAAGCAGCCTAAAAATCCTCATCATTACCACTGCCCAAGCTGTTTCTGAGACCCTGAAATAGGGAAGCATCCACGTGGAGAGTGGTGCTGTTACAAAACCAAAAGTGGGTTCACCTCCTGGTGAGTTAAAATCAAGACTCTCGTCTGAAAGTAGTTGTCACAGAAATTACAACTTATTTGCAGCAAATAGGAGGTCACATTTAATCATTTCCAAAGTCATGGCTATTCCTGAGCACAGGACAGCGGGGTGGGGGTGGGGGGGGGGGCGCCTTTTATTTCTGATGGGAAATGAATATTCAAAAGGTAGACGTGGGTATTTGCTTGTGTAGGCTCAGTTGGAAAACATGCTTCCACTTACACTGCAGATTGTGGTAATAAGGCCTAAACTCCTCCCAGAGAGGAGATCTTAGCATTAAAAATGAGGAAAGGTCATAGGCGTTGCTCTTGGGGTGGGGCTCAGTCTGGCTCAGGGTGGTTGGTGATTGCATCTCTTAACATAACAAAAAGAGAAAACCAATTTGGAGAAACAGTTAAATTCTTCCCAAACCTCCCTTGAGTTCCTCTGGGCAATTAGTCAGTGACAGTGCCAAAAGTAGTGTAGGACTAAGGCCCCGTATCCTTGCACTAAGTTTGGGGATAATTCTTTATCCTTGCACTAAGTTTGGAGATAATTCTTTCATATCAGCTATCGCCCTTTCGTAGCCCTTAACCCTTGCAGATGCCCCATCTCAAAACCTATCCTGTATCCCAGAAAGAATGTACCTTAATCTCTCCCTTGTTCAGTTTTGTGTCCAATCAGATGACCACAGGAGGGCATTGTTTCAGACTTTATCTTATCATTATTTATGTACCTGTCCCTGGGGAAGGAGTATGGCACATTTGGGTCTATGACACTAGAGATAGAAGAGAGTAGCTACACTTGTTGCAGAAGGAAAGTAAAAACTAGAAATTGTTTATAAAGAAATTGTCATCAGAAGTAACTAAATCCAATCCCTTGCTGTGTCTACATGTAATATTTCCTAAACATCCATCACACTAGCATCAACTCTGGAGTGTCCCGGTACGTCTTACCCTCAGAGTCCTCCTCTTTTTTGAACTGATTTTCTTCAGTTCCTCACTCACCACCCTATAAACCCATAACTTCTTCCGAACAAAACTTCAGATATGCAAAGGAAGAGTGAACTTCTTTGAAATTACAAAATCATAACTTTCACCATCCCTCGTAGGTTTAAATTTTTATCTGATTAACCTGTCAGGTTATTATTGATGCGGGGTCGGTGAGCTGAGGAGTCGAAAGAAAGATTTCTTAGACTCTCAAGATCTGGCAGTAGTGCTCTTTTATTTAGAGAATAGTGTGGAATAGCATGGGGACAGGACCCACGGGCAGTCAGAACTTCTGCTGCCGCCGCTTCTGCTGCCCCCGCTGGCATGCGGACAGGGCCCATGGGCAGGCAGAGCAGCTGCTGCTGTCCCCGCTGGCATGGGGACAGGACCCATGGGCAGGCAGAGCTGGTACGTGGGACAGGACCCACGGGCGGTCAGAGCTCCTGCTGCTGCCCCGAGTTGAGGGTTAGGGCTAAATTTAAGGCATAGGTATGCGATTCATCTCTTTACAAGACAAAGGAAAGAACATGAAAAAAAGGTTAAAATGGTATCAGTGCAGGTGGGGTCTGGTCATTGGGTGATCCCATGACTTTTAGACAAGAATCTAATCGGATTAAGTAAAGGTTAGAAAGGTTAGATGCCACCACCCTAAACCAGTTACATGAGATTGCCAGACAGCAACCAACTTAAGTTCTTGCCTTCCCCATTAAGAGCTTCTAGGGACAAGGTCATCTCTCCTCTTCTTCCTGGTACAGAGAGGGAGGCACCTTTTACAGATAGAGACTTACCTTACAAATGTAAATGTGTCCCAACAAAGGGCAAGTTCCATTCCCCAGAGCGTCCTTCCCTGTCCCAGTTTATCAGAAGCAATCAGCCCCAAACAATCCCGATGTCAAAGAGACATATCCTGGGGTGGCCAATTTCAGGTCCCTACAAGGTCATCCCCACTTCCTTCACAAACGCAAATGTCTCAAAAGGGCAAGCAAAATTCCAGTCTTCGGAGCCTGCTTCTCATCTGCAGTTTTAAAAGTAACCAGCCTAAAAATCTTCATCATAAACCGTTTTAAAATTAAGCAGCCTAAAAGTCCTCATCAATTATTTTCCGTAATTTCTCCTAATAATCTTTGTGAATCTAAACCCCATCTAGACTTGGTAACATTTTTCTCTGGAAGATCTATGAGGGGAGAAAAATCCCTTAGGAGGGGCTTAAGACCTCGGGGAACACTAGATGAATTTTTTTTTCCTCATGAGAACAGTTAGGATTAAGACTTTTCTTCCTTATTCTCAATGTGAGTTATGCCATTGTCATTGTGCCATTTTTTTGAAATATAGGCTGCATATCTTTCCCAAAGGCGGTTGCAAAACATCAGCAAATCCCTGCTTAAAGTCTGTTTGCATAATACTCTTATTTGTTTGAGCTTTTTGATAAATTAGGGAAGAATATTTCAATAGACAAAAGGAAGTTGTAATTCTACTTCACTGAAGCTCCTATAATTTCTACTAGAAACAGGCCCTCCCTCTGCTGGGATGGATGACTATAGGAGTTCTGTAGTCTGCTCTGGGCACAGTCCCTTGGTATCTGTTCCTGATCACTGAGTGGGAAGTGTCAGCTCTGGGCTTTAGGACCACAGAGCGAATTGGAGAGCCCCCCCTGAAGCCAAGTGCTGGAGTCGGAACAACTAATATATGGATATTGCTTCTCATTTCGTTTAACAGCAAGGAAAAGCCATGGGAAAGCCTTGGACTGCCCTCTGCTCTTTGTTTTCCCACAATTTCCATTGTATTGTGATTAAAAGAAACAAAGCACAGTCTGAAAGCAGTCTATTTGGCAACTGCTAACTGCTCAATCTCTCAGGAGAGCATGGATGATACTTTGCATAGGAGAAACCATATCCTGTCTCTTCAGGTTAAAAATCCCGTTAGGATGTTAGCATTTAAAGTCGCTCCACATGGAGTTGACCCTTACTGACTTGTGGTCTGGTAGAGAAGCAAGAACATGCCTCATGTAGACAATAGGAATTATCTACATCCCATTAGGGGTGTTGAGGTATCACCATTAGCTAGTGGAAACCTCCTGGGTTGCTTTTAAATTCTCTTCCTCACTCTAACTCTGGTACTGACATTTTCAGCTTTTCCTCACTTTGGGTTGAACTTTCATGTTCTCTACTCTCACAGGGACTACAGCAGACTAAGAACTATTCATAGAAAGTGGGTTGAGAAAACAGACTTGTGCAGAAAGTTTCAGGCAACATCCAATCAGAGCATTTTCAATCTCTAAAAGAAGAGCATATCCTTAAGATGTAAATTGTGAACACATCCAAAGCTTCTCATTCCTAGGACCTATTTTAAGATTTGTGGTTAGCATTTACTCTTTGAGCATAAACAAACATAGCTCTATGTAAGTCAACATAAATTCACACACATAAGCTCTATCAGATCTCTTTTAAAGTCGGGTTTATAGATTTACTCAATGCAAAGTCTTGCATCCTGATGAAATTTAGAATTGAGAGACTGCATATTAAAACTCAGGAAAATATTCTTTCTAATAAAAAAGACTCTAGCCAGTTAATTTCAGACTTGGCAAGTTTGAGCTTGTCGAGTTCTTCTCAGATTCCTGTCTATTTTCATTAACTCTTGATATGGTATTACGTGAGCCAGGATTTTAGAGAAAAAGAGCAAGCATGAAGGTATAAAATGATCTTTCCAGAAGATTTCCAACTGCTCCATCTTCTCTGAGATAAAGTTTTAGGGAATCTAGGTTCAAGGTCAATTTTGCAAATTCACAGAGTAAGCAACAACCTATATGATATGATTTATGGAAGACCAAAAACTTTCCCTCTTCCCAGGACTTAAGCTATTTTCCTAATAATATTGCCATATTACTCCATTGGACATATCTTGTCATTTAAATATTATACCTAGGGAGTTCTTATATGCAAACATTGTCACTTGAGAAGAATGAGGGATTGTGAAGGGATTTAAAAAAATATATTGGAAAGAGAAGTAGAGAAAATTTGAGAAGCAGTCAGCAAGCAGCCTGAGGTCAAAGAATGACTTGGTCAGGGTTTAGGAGAAAGTGGAATCCAAAAATGAGTTGGAAGTGCTGAAAAAGTAACTTAGTCCCAATTCTGCTTAAGTTTTGTTCTCACTTGGGTTATTAAATTAGAACCATCAAGGGGAGAATGTTGCCATTTCTCTTAGGTCTATATTAACATTTAGGCAGTTCTGAGGCTCTGCCTAGGGGCACACAAAACTTGAAGATTCCTTATGGAATTGTTTCTCCAGTTCTTTCTGGGCCGGACTGAGCTGGGATACAAAAGACTGAAGCCTGAGGATTACTGTAGATATTCAATAAGAACATGATTGCCTTTTGACCTTGTTCCCAGCACAGACATAGATGAATCTTGTCAATTTGCTGTTTTCTTGTTTAACTTGAGGGGTAACTTGGTCTCGAGGATTTGTGAGTTTGTTTTGCAGAAGGGGAATGCTTTTGGGGGGGTTTGCGATCAGCAGATGGCCAGCCCCCAGCAGCTGTTGCAGATTGCCCAGGGGCTTATCCAGAGTGACCCCTTTGTTTCTCTGAAGCTTCTCCTGCCAAGCCCCTTAGCTCTATAATCCCGACTCCCCAGCTTTTTGCTCTGGGGAAGGCGGATTTGAGTGAACCCATGCTCCTGTCTTCTTGTCTTGGCCAACTCAAACGGGGCTTTTCTCCATCTCCAAGCACCAGATGTCAGTGTTTGGCTTGCTGTGCATCGGGCGCATGAACTTGCAATTAAGAGATTTGGTATCAATTTTGTTGAGCCAGCCAGGAGTCTTGTGCCTACGGCTGGACGCCCCGATGGGGATGTGAGCAGTGGGCGTCCTCAGCAGCTGCCTGGGCATCTTTGCAGGGGGACTTCCCCTGACACAGCCCCTATTCCCACCAGCATCAGCCACCCTGGGCGCAACACTCGCTGAGAGTAGAGAAACGCATTCGACTTCGGCCCTTGTAGGTGACTATGCGTTTACCTTGTATGTGAGTCTGTTGTCAGGTGAGTTTCCTGTCTCCCCATTTGCATTTTGCGTGATTGATTGGAAAGGAGGGCCCCTCATTTGGGAGAGATCCAGGGTATTGTTTGACTTCACCTTTTGTTTTTGTCCTGCAGGAGTCAGATTTTTATTTTTGTGTGGGTGTGATTCCCTTTTGTGTGTGTGTGTAAGTTTGTTGACTTGATTGAAATGGGCATGTCCTCAGTTATCAGTAGCTAGCAGTGGTGGTGTGGAGGGGAACGTAACACAGGGCACCCTAGTGCCCCCTGCCTGGTCATGGTGATGAGGATTATTTTAGGCTGGTTTCTTTCAAAACTGCAGATGAGAAGGGGGCTGGTTACCTTTAATAAAAGCAACTCTGAGGAGCAGGGTTTGTTTGCCCTTTGTTGGGAAACATTTACATTTGTAAGGGAAACCTCCATCTGTAAAGATGCCTCCTCTCTGTGCCAGGAAGAAGGGAGATGACCTTATCTCTAGAAACTCTTAATCAATGCCAAAGGCAAGAACTTAAGTTGTTTACTGTCTGGCAACCTCATGTAACTGACCTCCCCCCCCCAACATCCTCCTTTGTCTTTAGCTGAAGGTAATATTTAAGCGGTGGCTTCTGCCATTTACTTAATCTGGTTTGATTCTTATCTAAAAGTTATAGGACCACCCAATAACCAGACCCTACCGGCACTGATACCATTTTAACAACTCTTTTTACATACTCTTTCCTTTGTCTTGTAAAGAGATAACTCACATACCTATGCCTTAAATTTAGCCTTACTCTCCACCCATGTTTGCAGCAGCAGCAGCTCCCCAGGCCAGCAGCAGCTCTGACTGCCCATGGGTCCTGTCCCCATGCTATTCCATACTATTCTCTAAATAAAACAGCACTACTGCCAGACCTTGAGAGTCCAAGAAATCTTTCTTTCGACTCCTCGGCTCACCGACCCCGCATCAATGGCAGCAGCCGGGCTCAAGCTGCAGTAGTGATTGTGGTGAAGGGGCGGCCTGAGGGCAGGTAGGTCCCTGGTTCTCTGTGCTTGGGTCAGTTCGACCTGGCTAGGCCCAGGGAAGAAGCTCAGAACTTGGTCACTTCGCTGCAGGCTGGACATGGGGCTGGAGCCAGAAGAGATATGTCCCTAGGTCAGAAATTCATGGGCCTAGTGACAGGGCTGTGCCAGGGACTGACTCTGGGTGGAATCCCAATGACCCTGGTGAGGTTGGTGTGACATTTTTGGGGTCTGCTTTTGAAAGCCATGTAAATAGTAAGCCAGCCACCCATTAACTGGTCTAAATTAAGAAAGGTCCAACAAGGTCCTGAGGAAAACTCATCCACCTTTTTCTATGGGACTGCCTCAGGTGATATACCCTGAGGCCCAGGGCAGTACAGTGGTTCTTAATACCTATTTCATACCTGCTAAGCCCTTTAGCTCTATAAAACCCCTTGGTTTTGTGCTCTGTGGAAGGTGGATTTGAGTGAACCCAAGCTCCCACCTTCTTGTCTTGGCCAACTTGAATAGGGCCTTTCTCCATCTCCAAGCACTGATGTCTCAGTGTTTGGCTTGTTGCTCATTGGGTACATGAATTTGAGATTAAGAGGTTTGGTATTGAGACCACATACCAAATAATATAAGTGTATTATATAGGTCTCATTTAGTGGTGACTCATTTGGTGGCCACCCTGTGACAAAGACTCTCCTTGATTACACTTTAGTCAGATTCCTCTGAGCTCTCTTTTCAACTAGGCCTAGACCTTCACTCCTTTCCTGTCTTTGGCCTGTCCAGCACAGTCCCAGCAAAGAATCCTGTCTTCCTTCACTCTTGTTATCTGATCAAGTTCTTCCACCTCCGCTTTTGATGTCTAAGTCCTCAGCCTGTCTTTAGCAAGAATCCTGCTGGGTCAGTTTAGCAGGAATCCCCTACCCTTGATGTCTCCTCTTAGTAATTTTCCTTCCAACGACCCCCTTACCCTGTTTCTTGGCTCTAAATACCCAACTGTCTTTGATCTATTCAGAGTTGAACTTGTTTTCTCTCCTCTATTGCAGTACCCCTGTCACAACAATTTTGAATAAAGTCTCCTTTTCATTTTAACAATTGTCAGTGATTTTTCTTTACACTTGAATCAAATATCTCAGCAAACAAACAGAAATCAGCATGAAAAAGTAACCAACTGAATTTCGGGGCAATGGCATAGGGTAATCAGACTACCCTCCCTTTTCTATCAAACTCTGTGCCCTCTGTTGTCCCTTGAAAAGAGCACCATCTCCTTGGGATCTACCATTTGGAGGGTGCTTATCAATGCAGTTTTATAGTGTACTATTGCATTTTAAAAGTCAGCCAAAATTGACTATTAAAACATTGTATCACATTAAGATTATTGCTGCATTGCTATGGGAAAAACAAAGAAGAAGTAAAAGGAAAAAGAACATCATCTGGCAGTTGGCATAAAGTATATCAACTCAGTAACAGAAACCATGACAGAGCGTAAGTGAAATGTCTCTGCTTATATTAAGGGAGAACAGGTAAAAAGAGTGGTCTTCTAAAGCAAACACATCAAGAAACAGATGGCTCTGGTCCCATCAGAAAACATTCCACTAACTATTCACACTTAGAACTGAAATACCAAGAGATCTTTAGGGGGATGGAAGACACGAAGGAAAGATAAAAATAAGACAAACTGATAAAAGTTTCACCTGCTCATTCTGTTATTAGATCTTATTTTGGGGAAATCCTCAATAATCAGCTTTTGCTCCTGTAGTCCTTCATTCTGATTTGAATACTCTGAAAGTGACCCCATCTGTTAGACCCAAACCACTGCACAAAAACACCAACTCCTCTCACAAGTTTCTCCATTTTGATACCTGAAGATAACTACACCTTCTCCAGTCCACTCCCACAACCCTGCTGGCCACTGGTCATCTACTGGCCACTGAGGAGGGCTTCTGCCCTTTTTCTCATCTCATGATATATTTAGAGGGCCAAGGGGAGAAGAGTTTGCCTTGAGAGGAATCTTTTCCCAGCCTCAGGGAAATCCTAGGCTTGATTTCTTGTCCCAGGCAAGACTCTGATTTCATCAGGGACGAATCTATTTTTCAAGTGTGAGATAGTACTGTAGAAGGAATCTGAAGATCTGGTTCCTGACCCAAGATCTACTGTAACTAGCTATTCCACATTTAAAATGCCTGTCGACTTTGACATGCCAACTTTACGTCTTGGAATTTATGCCTGAAATATTCTCACATGTGTACAAAATGCCATTTGGACAAAGACACTAAATGCTACATTGGAGAAACAGCAAGAGTTTGGAAACAACACAAATTTTCAGCAATATGAGACTAGCTCAATCAATTTTGATGCACCCATATATTGAGATATTATGCAGATACTAAAATAAATGAACCCATTCTATACACAAGAAATATTGTTAAGTAGGAAAATGAAAGTGCCAAATAGTGGGCATGAGTCTTTTACGTTTATGTTTATACAATTATCTCTTGAAAATAAATAAAAACACAAGAAACCTGTAATAGTGGTCGCTCAGGGTGAAGAAAGGTGACTTTTGATGTTTCAAACTTGGTATGCTTTGATTATTCCATACTATGCATTATGTATTCAAAAACACAAAAAATATAAAAAAGTAAAATAATTACAATATTACTTAAGAATTATTGACTATAGAAAAAGATAACTCCCCTTTTAATTTTGTGAATCCTGGGTGATTTTAGTCCCCACATGCAGAAAAGAAATTATAGACCAATCACATATATAAATATATTAGATTTAACTATATGTAATTGCTGATATTTGACTATTTTTAAGTTACAAAAGTAACAATTTCATACAGCTCCACCTGAGACAAAAAAAATTCTAAATAAAATTTTAGCAAATAGAATTTATAAATATATAAATATATAATATACTCTAACAAAGTATTTTTTAACAGCAATGTAAAAATAATTCAATGCCAGGAAATCCATAAATTAAAGGAGAAAACCATAAAATCAAATAAAAATGTTAAAATATATTTAATAAAATTTAACAGTCAATCTTAAAAAGAAAAAGATAAAATAAGCTGGGAAGAAAACTGTACTCTATAAAGACTACTCAGGTAAAAGCAAAAATACAAAAACAATAAAATTATTTAAATTAAGATCAGGAACCAGATAGATATGTTCTTGCCTCCATTAATATTCATTATTGCCTTAGAAGGTCTAAGAAGACAAGAACATTAAGTAGCTAGTATTAACATTGAAAAAAAGTAAATTAGGGGGCCAGCCCCGTGGCCGAGTGGTTAAGCTCACACCCTGTGCTTTGGTGGACCAGGGTTTCACCCGTTCGAATCCTGGGCTTGGACACGGCACCGCTCATCGAGCCATGCTGAGGCAGCATCCCACATGCCACAACTAGAAAGACCCACAACTAAGAAATATACAGTTATGTACCAGGGAGCTTTGGGAGCAAAAGGAAAAAATAAAATCTTTAAAAAAAAAAGAAGTAAATTATATCCTTTTGTGGAAGATATGAATATACATTTAAGAGTCTCAAAAGAATCCAGTCAAATGAATTAGAATTAATAAGAGACCTGATATAAGATAAATATTCAAAACCAACTAACAAAAAATACCTAGAAATTAAAATGGGAAAATACATCATCAGGATGACAACAAAAGCAAAACATTTAGAAATAAATTTAATAAGAAGGGAATAGGATATATGTAATGAAAAATATAAAATATTATTAAAGGGCAGAGGTTCTGACCAAATGGAAATATATTTCAGATTTTTGAATGTCAAAACTTAATATCATAAAAATGTCAATCTTCCGTAATTAATATATAAATATAACACAATTGCAATTAGAATCCCAACAAGCAATTGTTAGTTAGACAAAATGCGTTTCAAATTTATATAGAATGAAGCCCAAGAATGGCTAAGGAAGGAGTTCAAAATAATTGTGATAGGAATTTTGCTGTGTCAACTATCAGAATGTACTACAAATCTACTGTAATCAAATTAACTTATTAACATAAAACTGAATAAATGCAAAAATATAAAATAATAGAAAGGATCAGAAAGGCATTTGAGTCCTTTAATACATACTAAAAGTGGTATTCCAAGTCATTGGGAACATAATGTTTAATAATCAGTGCTGACACAACTGGCAATACATCTAGGAGAATATTAGTTGGTCCTCTATTGTATATCATATACAAAAATAAATCTTAGATGAATTAAATATATAAATTGAATACATAAAACATCAAGTAGTCAATTCTTAGGAGAAAATCAAGGTGACGACAAACCCATGATGGAGATCATTTTAAACAAAGCAAGAAACCCAGAAGCACTTTTAAAGCATATATTAAATGTATCTAGGCATAAAATATTTAAAACTTTTCTGTGTCAAGAGAGATATTATTTTTAAAAATCTGTAAAGAAATACTAGATTTGGGGCAAACATGCCACAGAGAGAAACATAAAAATGACTCTTCAAGATGGACACAAGAGTCAAATGATCCAATATAAAAATGGGAACATCTATTGAATGTCAACTTATGATTTATTATATTTCTTAAAATAAGCAAAAGAAGACAACCGGCATTTTAATAAAATAGGTGTTTGTCCTTTACACCTTTAATGGGCCATTTGAAGCATGTGTAGCTGCTGTTGCTGGACGTCGTTGGCTTTGAGTGGTCATTCGCATGGAGATGCTCTGTGTACAATAACATTCCTTTGGAAGGGTAAATTATCAATTACCCAAGAGTTTTTGCAAGCGGTCTGCCACTTTTTTCTGCCTTTCAGAATGCTTTTCTGTCATTAATATCCAGAAAAGATTATATCAGACAAAAATGTTTGACTACATGGCTCCAAGTGGCCTTCATTGCGTGGAAAAGAATGGAATTTTATGGGCTCCTTGATCTGTATTATTCCAGCAAGTGGTGTTTTACGTCTAACAACTTTAGAAGTTTGCCTGAATGACCAAAACCAAACCTGTTCTTCCCAACAGGAGAAGAAAATAGCAGACAGGTAGTAAGAGATGGTCCCACTGACGGAGTTGCCCTAGTTTGGTGGGGAAGAATGGAGGACTTGAGAGTTAAGGAGATTTGTGTTTTAACCTGTCGTTTACCACTTACAAGTTGGGTGACCTTGACCAAGTTATTTTATAGCTCTAAACTTTGGTTTCCTCAATTGTATAAATGAGGAAAAGACTATTCCTTCATTGGATTATTGTGAGGATTACATGAGATAATGTATGTAAATCTCTTAGCAGGAAGATTAACTGAGCTCAAAGTAGCTGTTATTGTGATTAGTACTACCACTCCTATTGCGACCATTGCTGTAGTTGTTATGGTTGTCCATCTTGTTACTATCTAGAATATTTTAATAAATAATCCTTATTATGTCATATATAGTCATTTTTTCTTATATAAATCAGAATGTAATTTATAAATTTTATATATAAATTTATATATTCATATAATTACTAATGCTATTCATATTACTTCATAAATAAAATATTTTTATAAAACGGTAATATTTACTACAATGTAAAATATGTTATATACATACTGAATACATATAGCTCATATTTATGTGAAAGACAGAGAGACTGGCCTGCCATAGTATCCTTTTCTCTGCTAGTGTCATCTTCCCTGGCTCTCATAGCTACTCCTATCTATTTTCACACACACAATCAATAAGAAAGGAAAGAAGAAGAAAGGAGGGAGGGAAGGGGATAGAAGGGAGGGAAGGAGGAAGAGAAAGAAAGGCCAGCCAATGTCAACATATTTGGGCAGATAGTGATTTAAGCTGCTCTGAACTTCAGCTTCCAGGACCATGGATCCCTGACAAGGAAGGTGGGAGAAAAGAGAGGGGAATTCAGGGTGAGCCCTTACACCTTCATTGCACAAGGCAGTGCTGTTAATGCAGAGCTCTTACAGCAGATGGAGGAAAGCGGGGGACTATTGGTATATTGATGTCATTGTCTATCTCCTAAAGCCAGCTTGTCCTGTTCAGCCTTGACAAGCTGTTTACAGCTGGCAGGAGGAAGTGTGTGACAATGTGTGCACACTGACTGTTCCGCTATTCAAGTCAGCTGGAATCTGGGTTGGCCAGAGTGTTTAGGAGGCACAAGAACCAGTGGTTGGCGTGGTGGTCCTGGGCCTGGTTGAGGCAGGAGTGGGAGAAGGATAGGGGTGACATTTAGTTGACAATGACTGCTCTGAAAGGGCATATAGGGAGGCCCTGCAGGTTTGGCTCATTTTCCAATTTTGGAAAAAGAATTCCCTTAAATATTTTTTTTGGCTTGGGATTTAGTGAGGTAATCTTTGTAGAAATAAAATCAGTCTCTGAAAGTAAAATTATAAGAAGGATCCAGGATTTAATTTTTATTCTTGGTAACAAAATACTGTTCAAGATAATGATTATCTACAAGATCAATATATAGTGCTTCCCAGTTCAAAATCATTTTCATGCGTCATCATTGAACTTTGTGGGACTCAGCATCCTAATAATGGAAGATCAAGAGACAGTTTCTGCAGTAGCCATTTAACTGTTTGGTTCAACTGTTTGGTTGGGAAGCAAGCAGAGAGTGGGCTTAGCTTGTGTGGACCATGCAAGCAAAAACCATGATGCGCTGCAAGACAGACTATCAATACACAAACACCAGCAAGGGTAGAGTTCCGTATGCCCTCACCTAATTTCTGATAATATCTAAAACCCACTCCCTCCTGAATATTCTCCTCAAATGCTTTCAGTTACCCTTCAATCCCTCCCTAAATACATTGAATTGGCAAGACTGAGACTCCAAAATTGTCATCAAAGGGAGCATTAAGCAGATTTGAGCTTGGGGACAGAAACACAGCTTATGTTTGTGCCCTGAAGACTTATATCTGCCACATGAATATTTTTGATAATACTTAGGAGAAGTAGGGTAGACAAAGCTAGGCAGATGACATTTTGTCCTAGAGGTGATCATTTCTAATATTACATTGAAGCCATATTTTAACCAGTTTAGCCAATGATCAGGACCCTGAGGATGCAACCAGAAAACAATTGTTTCTGTTTTTTCACTACTTCCCCTTTCAAGTACCCTGTGAACTCACTTTTTCCCAGCTCTGTAATAGGGAGCTGGCTGAGTTCCATTAGCTATTCTAGCGATTCTCATATTAATTTCATTTTTAAGGCATTAAAAAACCCAGTATTTTCTCATGTCAAAGTTGAAATTTATTATTCAATTTAAAATTTCTCCACCCTCTAGTCCAGGTCTGGCTGGAGAGTGAGTCTCAACTTCCTAGCTTGCTCTTCTACTCTTCTCCTTCCCTTGTTGTGCCACTTGTGGCTCTTCAGTGGTTGGCAGGGCTGGTGGAAAAGGAGATAAATGACACATACATCTTACTTATGTTTTTTTTTTTTTGAGGAAGATTAGCCCTGAGCTAACATCTGCTGCCAATCCTCCTCTTTATACTGAGGAAGACTGGTCCTGAGCTAACATCCATGCCCATCTTCCTCTACTTTATATGTGGGACGCCTACCACAGCATGGCTTTTGCCAAGCGGTGCCATGTCCGCACCCGGGATCCAAACTGGCGAACCCTGGGCCGCTGAGAAGCGGAACATGCGAACTTAACTGCTGCACCACCAGGCTGGCCCCTTCCTCTACTTTGTGTGTGGGATGCCTACCACAGCATGTCTTGCCAGCTGGTACTATGTCCGCACCCGGGATCCGAACTGGTGATCCAGGTCACTGGAGCAGAAGGTGCAAACTTAACCGCTGTGCCACCGGGCCGGCCCCAGAAACATCTTACTTATGAGGTATATTTACAATCCAGTGCCTTCTGAGAGCAGCTAATGTCCAAAAGCAAACACTGACTTTTTTGCAGGGGACTTTTGTGGCTTAGAAGACCTCATAGCTTTCAGGATCCTGCATTTACAGTGGCCTTTTGTAGATGACTACTTAATACTGCCCCCAACCCTAACCAGTGACTTTCTGTGTCCCAATCCTCTACTAGGTCTCATTGGACAGAGTCATTTTTAAGACAACCCAAGTCTATCTGCCTTCTGCGCAATCCACATCTGGTGTGCAAGAAGCAGACGCATCCTTGACCCATCTAGAAGTGCAGGCCCTTCCCAGAGCACTCCTGCTTCTTTGTTCTGCAGCTCAGGAAGACACTCTATCCATCCTTTCAGATTGCGATGTTTTAGTCATAAGCTACCAGCCTTTTTATTCTACAATTTCTAGGGAATAAACGTCAGGTTATCTGAATGGTTCCTTCAAAGTCCCTGATCACTTGATTTGTGATAAGGGGGAACATCTCTCCTTCTCTCTCTCTGCAATAATAGTTTCTGTCTAAGGAAGTCTTCCATTTTTCTCAAATCCCTAATAAATTCTTAGTCTATTTCTTATATAATTGGGAGAACTATTATTGGCATAACTGGCTCTTTAAAAATACAACTTTATTAAGGTACATTTAACATACAATAAAATGTACCCCTTTGAAGGATATAGTAATCAACCTTGTAACCACCACCATTGTCAAGGTGTAGAATATTGTCACACTTCAAAAAGTTCCCTCATGCCCCTTGGCAATTAATCCCCAATCCATCTACCCCCATCCCTAGCCCTAGGCAACTATTGATCTGTTTTTTCCTCATCATTGATTAGTTTTTACCTATTCTAGAATTTCATATACATGAAATCATAGGGTCTATATTCTTTTCTGTCTGCCTTCTGTCCTCTAACATAATGTTTTTGTAAATCATGCATGTTTTGTTGCTTTTTTCAGTGTTTTGCTCATTTTTTATTACTAAGTAGTATTCCGTTTTACAGATATACCACAATTTGTTTATTCACTCACCTGTTGATGGATATTTGAATTGCTTTCAGTTTTTGGCTCTTCTGAATAAGGCTGCCGTGAACATTTGTGTACAAGAATTTGTATGGGCATATATTTTCATTTCTTTTGGATAATACCTAGAAGAGGAATTACTGGGTCATAGGGTAAATGTATGTTTAACTTTTTTACAAAATGACCAATTTTCCGAACACTAGCATAACTGGCTTCTGACTCTCTGCAGAGATGGTCTTGTACCTTACTTTATAATGTGGGGTTGCTTAGCCCCTATTTTTATTTTTTTATTACTATTTTTTTTAAAGATTTTATTTTTTTTTTCCTTTTTCTCCCCAAATCCCCCCAGTACATAGTTGTATATTCTTCGTTGTGGGTCCTCCTAGTTGTGGCATGTGCGATGCTGCCTCAGCGTGGTTTGATGAGCAGTGCCATGTCCGCGCCCAGGATTCAAACCAACGAAACACTGAGCCACCTGCAGCGGAGCACGCGAGCTTAACCACTCGGCCACGGGGCCAGCCCCTATTACTATTTTTTTTGAAGAAGAAGATTAGCCCTGAGCTGACATCCACCACCTATCCTCCTCTTTTTTTGCTGAAGAAGATTGGCCCTGAGCTAACATCTGTGCCAATCTTCCTCCACTTTATATGTAGGACGCCTGTCACAGCATGGCTTGATAAGTGATGCATAGGTCTGTGCCTGGGATCTGAACTAGCAAACCCCTGGCCACTGAAGTGGAGCATGCAAACTCAATTGCTGCACCACTGGGACAGCCCCTGCTTAGTCCCTAGTATTCTTCATTTGGGGCCCTTAGCTGTTACTCTGAAGCAACAAGAACATTCATATTCATCCAACATAAAAATCACTCCATTTGACTTTCTTTCCTTAAACCACTAGACTGAAGTCTTTGAGAGGGCTGGAACTACGTCTTATTTATTCTTTGTTCCTCCAGGTACAGCACCTGGCCATATGGTAGTGTTCAAAGAGAATTCCGATTGAACATAAATTTAGTACCTTTGAAAGCACTGCCTGCACACTACAAACGCAATTATCTTAGTTATTTATTAGTTATCTAAAATTTAGTAATTTTAATTGAAGTTAGCAAAATCCATAAGCGCCAGTGAAAAATGGCAATGCTACGTATTCACCGTTTCCTCTCTGGTTAGTTGTCAGAAATCTTTTCAGTTCCCAAGTAGAAAAAGATAATAAGGCAAAAGGGGAAAAGAAGAACAGTCATCAAAGGTGCATTTTTTTCCTTTCTGTCTTCTGGACCTCTGAGGCTGCACCTGGAGTTTGAGCACGTATTAGAATCGGCACGAAGCCATTTCCCTCCCAGGCTATAATTTCAGAAAGCCTCGCCTAGGAAGGAATGACCTTTCAGCCACTTCAAAAGCAGCTCCTCCTCTCACCCTGTGATGTCAGGGCTTACTGGGACATAGCAGGGCTCTCAATTAGAAAGGTGACTTCTAAATGGTGTCTCATCATGTCATCTCAGGCTTGTGTGGGTGACCTCTGTGGCTGGAGGGAGAATCGTGGCTATGCAGAAGTCAAAAGTTAAGAGTCACGATGCTGGAAACGAACAGAAAAATGAAAACGAGAATATCGCTACTTTTTAGTGGAGGATGTTTCTGAATAGTAAGCAGAGGCAGCTTGAATATCCTGGAGTGGTCCTGTTGGTCTCACGCCAGTGGCTGTAGGCTGATCTGGGTTCTGTTTCTCAAGCCTTGCCCTGCAATTCTCTGATCCAAACGGCACTTAAGCTTCTCCAAGATCAAAGATATCCTTAGGAATATGTCTTTATTTTTTCCTCAGCCTACCTTCCCTGGTTCCTTCTTCCCTGATTAGTTTCCATCCACCCCTCTAATGCATCCCCTGGGCTTTGGAATGGAGTTAAGAAAGTAGCTACCGGGGAGACAGGAAATCTTACCACAATTGGATGTGTCCAAAGAAGACATCCCTTCTCTCCTTTTTCACAGTTCTAGTCAAACACGGCTGTTTACTGTTCTATCATATGAAGCACTGACAGATAAAAAAGCAAAGGATGCTTTTATCTTACAAATGTGGGATGGAGGATCCTGACCAGTGATATAACTGCATAAAGTGCCCTAGCAGGAACACTGGATGATTATGTTACTCTATTTACTCTACTCAGATTTCTGATTTCCAGATGTGTGGCCAACATATGCCCATACAAAGACTTGTACAAAAATATTTTATTCAGGGAGTAGTGCAAGGAAAATTGCTTAATGTGTTAATTTTTTTAAAAACTTTAATTTTTACTTTGCATCCTCCTCTACATTCTAGAACTGTAAAAGGATTAGAGGTCAAAAAAGTTCAACTGTTTCAAAAAGAGTAAAATACGGGTGTGTATCTAACCTTAGGATAAGGAGGAGGAAGTAAAATTAAAAGCAACGGAAACAAGCACAAAGGAGAAGACAGATTATATACGACTACAAACCACTGTGAAACTCCTCTGTGTGAAAGACTAAGGAACTGTGGGAAGCTGTAAAGAAAGGATGTGGTAAATATGAATGTACTAAAATGTCAGAGTATCACATTTAATTTTAAAAAGCAATTTGTGGGGCCGGCCCGGTGGTGCAGCGGTTAAGTGTGCAGGTTCCACTTCTGCGGCCTGGGGTTTGCTGGTTCGGATCCTGGGTGTGGACACGGCACCACTTGGCAAGCCATGCTGTGGTAGGCATCCCACCACATATAAAGTAGAGGAAGATGGGCATGGATGTTAGCTCAGGGCCAGTCTTCCCAAGCAAAAAGAGGAGGATTGGCAGCAGATATTACCTCAGGGCTACTTTCCTCAAAAAAAAAAAAAAAAAAAGCAATTTGCATTTAGTATTATTGTGTTCTTTAAAAATTAGCTATGCATACATATGTGTGTGTGTGTATGTGTGTTATTGATGCTAGACACCATCTATATTCTGGACTTTTGTATGTTAATCCAATCACAGCAGTTGCAACTTTATCTAATTTATATATTTATATATAAGATTCTAGAATAAATTTAAATGGATAAAATGGTTCTAATCGATTTAACAAGTCTCTATATTTGGCCAACTTATTTCAAGATTTCATTATCATGATAAAGGCCTGAGAACATTCTCTTCACGCCTATCCTGAGCATTTCCGTAGGATAAATTTCTAGAAGTGGAATTGCTTGTCAGAAACCTATGTACGTTGTGAAAAGCTTGCTGTGTACTCCCCAGAACGATCTCCAGCAACACTGCACCACACAAAGGCGTAGCTGTAATGCCCCAAGTCTCCCCCACCGTCAATACGAGGTATTTCCTCACTTTACTATCAATTTTAATTTGCCTTTGTGAAGGCAGATGTGCCTGTTGATACACTTCACCCAGCTAACTTGGCCTTTCAAATTTGTTTCCTTTTCATCTGTGTATCTGTTAAGAATTATATTTGGCTTCATTTAAAAGGCTATCCGTCATACAGTGCCTTTAGTAATGAGGGCTTTTATTTTTCTCGTGGGAAAGTAGTTCACACCCAGGCTCCTTCTGTCTTTCCATTAGCCCATTCTTAGCTCATGGCTTTTAGTTGCATGCTTATTTCCTTATTGTGTCAAATGGCTGTGCCATCTCCAGAATCACAGATGTGCTCCAGGTAAGAGGAAGGGAAAGGACAAGAAACAAAAAGCTTCTGCCTGCTTGTGGTGGTATGATTTCAGAGTGGGTTTTTATGTCATCGGGTGCACCAAAAACTACTCAGAAAGAGATAATGCTACATAAGAGCAGGAACAACAACACAAAAATCCATTGAAGTGGATGTGCACCAATTCCATGATTAATACAATGCTGGAGGGTTTCCATTACGAAATCCCTGATAGCATTTAACCAATTTTCAAGTCAAAGAAAGGAAACCATGTTTAAGTTTTCCAGATGTTTGCAGATACCTAAGAGTCACCCAGTTTGAATTTTTGTTAGAGCTGTTAGCTCTCAGAACTGCACTCAGAATAGCTTCCTCCATGATTCCATCCCATTATTCGTCTTTAAATTCCTGTCATTCTTCTGTCATGTTGACCCTATCCGCCATTTTCCTCAGGATCCTCTCAGGGGCTGTGCTCTGCCTTGGGTGCCATGAGGCCGAGCAGGCTCAGCCTTACTACACTTCCTAGGCAGTCTGTCTTCCATGGTACCAAATGGCAGCTTCCCTGGCCTCCCCTGCCCGCTCCCCTGCTTGAAAGAGGCTGCTTCTTTCACATCTGAGGGCTCGAATGATGGGAAACACTGATTGAACCTATTTGGAGGACTCCGAGAACAGCCTTGAGGGGAGGTCAATGAGATGGAACACAGGCCTTCTGGCTTCATTTAACCTTCTCTCAAAAATCAGGGGCAAGTTTCTTCCTGGTAGAAGCAGTGTGATTGAGGTGACAGTTTTAGATATAAGTTTGTCTTTGAATGATAACACACCAAAAGATCATTGTTGGAGGCTTCCTAAAACAGGAAGTTTTATGTGGGTAAGAGAGGGGGATAATGAAAGAAATTCATTTTCTAGGAAAAGTTAAAGGACAAATATGACTAATAGTGTCTTCAAGAAGTTATTTAACTGCTTTCACCAATATTTCTAGCATTAAAAATCTGAAATTATCAGATTATTAGCACCTCATGGGAATGAGTTTTGCCTCAGGAAATTCAATTAATAAACAAGCCCTCTGGATATATTTAGAATTTATTAGAAACACACATACACAAATTAGGTGTCAAGTACAAAATTAAACAAGCTCTCAAATCTAATATATTATGAGAATGTGCACTACTTTGGGAAAAAAGGGATTAAAACACATCTATATAACGCATGCACAACACATACACACACAGAGCATGTTAGGGGCTTGAATCCACTGCCTTTCACTTGACATTAAGTCCTTGATGAATGTGCTTTTTTCTTTGTCACCTCCTCCAATCTGCTCCTTTTCCAGCATTTCTTATCTGGGAGGGAAACCATCCTGGGATGCAACCACCTTTTACCCCAACATACAATCCAGAAATTTAGGAATTGTTCTAGACTCCAAGCTGTCATTTCCTTCTCCACCCAGTCACCAATGCCTGCTCATTTTAGCTACTTAACAGTCCTCAAGTCCACGCATCCTGTCCTTCTCCCCTTTCTGACTTTATTCAGTCCTGTCACAGGCTTTGCTCGGAGGATCAGCAGATCCCTAACTGACCTCCTTGCTTTCAGTTTTGCTTCATCCAAGCTCAACATCATTTACACATGACAGCCAGTAACTTTTCTAAAACAAAATGTTGTCAAGTCTTTCCCCAGCTTTAAGCCCTTAAATAGCTTTTTTTTTTCTTCCAGGAAGATTAGCCCTGAGCTAACCCTGCTGCCAATCCTCCTCTTTTTGCTGGGGAAGACTGGCCCTGAGCACACATCCATGCCCATCTTCCTCTACTTTATATATGGGATGCCTACCACAGCATGGTGTGCCAAGCGATGCCATGTCCACACCCAGGATCCTAACCAGTGAAACCCAGGCCACCAAAGGGGAACGTGCGCATTTAACCGCTGTGCCACCAGCCGGCCCCTAAGCCCTTCAATAGCTTCTTGATGGCAAATAGAGATAAACTGGCTAGGATGGCACAACGTGAATTGGTCCCTCCTAGCTTTCTCATCTCAACTCTCATTACCACCCCCTTGTGCTATTTACTCACATTATACGCAATTGTTTTAAATTGTCTATGTATTTTATTCTCACCAGGATCTTACTTCTTTACTTGGGTAAGCCCTGCTCACACTGCCCACATGAAGTGATGTCTCCAACAAGAGTTCTTTTCAGACTTTGCCTCCAGACTGTGTTAGAAAACTTTCTTGGGTCCTTTTAAAGGACCACATGCTTATTTCTGTCATTGTAATTTTATTACTAGAACAGAAAAATCAATGCAATTTCATTGCTAGACTCAAGGGCAGGGTTGATGTTTTACTCCTCTTTAAACTTCTGGATCCAATGCCATGCCTGCCACATTGAAGGAAATTATTAACTTAGGGCTTTGCACTGGCTGTTCCTTCTGTCTTTAACACTTTGCCCAAATAGCTTCACAGCTAACTCCCTCACTTCCTTGAAATTTTTGTTCAAATGTTACCTTCTCAATGAGGCCAACTCTGACAGAGAGAAAGAGACAGACTGTAAATCTAGTAGCAATCTAACCCTAAAACTGACAAATATAGGCATAAAAGAAAACTACTATGTAATCTCACTTATGAATATAAATATAAATATGCTTAAAAGTACTAGTAAACACAATTCAACAACATAGAAGAATAATTCATTCTGAACTACAGAAATGCAAGGATATATTTATTTTAAAAACTAATAATATAATGTGTAACACCAAGAAGTAAAATTTTAAAAATGCAACTCAGTAGATGCTAGAAAAGGCAGCGGGTTAAATTTAACTCCAATTCCATATAAAAATAACTAATAAACTAAGAAGAGAAAGATGCTAACTAACTTGATGAAAATATTGGCAAATCAATATGCAACATTATACCTGAAGGTAAAAAACTAGAGATATTTCCATTAAAACTACAATCAAGGTAAAGATGTCTGATATTAATATTGTTAATGTTTTTCTGGCAATTGTAACCAAAACAATAAGGAATATGCTCAAAATAAGAATTATAACTATTGGAAAGTAGAGAAAAAATCATTATTGAGGATTATAATATGAAAAATACAGACAATCTAGTGAGTCAATTCAGGAGTGAAAACAAACATCAGAAAGATATAAAAATATAATAATACTATATTATATATTTGAAAGTTGCTCAGAGAACAGATCTTAAATGTTCTCACCACAAAATGAAATGGCAATTGTGTGATGGGATGGAGAAGTTACTTAATGCTACAGAGGTAATCATTTTGCAATATGTAAATGTGTCAAATCAACACATTGTGCAACTTAAACTTACATACTGTTTTATGTCAATTATATCTCAATAAAGCCGGAAAAATATTAACTGATATTTTCCTAAATACCAATAACAAATTATTAGAAAATGTAATAGAAAATATTCTCTTCAAAATATCAACAAGATAAAAATAGATGAGAGTAATTATAGTCAAGTGCATGCTAAATTTCTATTTAAAAAACTGTAGGTCAGGGGAAAGTGAATAGGGTAAAGGGAGATGTGTGTGGTGATGGATGGAAACTAGATTTTTGATGGTGGACATGGTGTAGTCTATACAGAAGTCAAAATATAATGATGTACACCTGAATTTATCCAATGTTATAAACAATGATACTTCAATAAAAAAAACTGTAAGACTTTACTAAGATACATAACAGAAGTGTTGAACAGGTGAAGAGACTACCGTATTCTTGAAAGGGCTGCATTAGTATTAAAATGGCAATTATTCATAAATTTATTTACGTTTGACATAATCGCAATTAGAAAGGCAACATGAAGTTTTGGAACTTGAAAATATAATTACTTTTTTCAAATATGGCCTTTGTTCTATTTAGGTAAGTTCCTTCTATACCTAATTTGTTGAGAGTTTTATCATGAAAAGGTGTTGAGTTTTGTCAAATGATTTTTCTGCATCTATTCAGATGATTGTGATTTTTGTACTTTATTCTATTAATGTGGCATATCACATTGATTGGTTTGAGCAGGTTTAACCATCCTTACGTTCCAGGAATAAATCCCACTTGGTCACAGTGTATGATCCTTATAAGGTGCTATTGAATTCAGTTTGCCAATATTTTGTTGAGGATATTTGCATTCATGTTCATCAGGGATATTGTCCTGTAGTTTTCCTTTCTTGTGTTGTCTTTGTCTGGCTTTGGTATCAAAGTGATGCTGGACTTATTAAATGAGTTTGGAACTGTTCTTCTTATATTTTTTGGAAGAATTTAAGAAGGATTGGTATTAATTCTTCTTTAAAATTTGGTAGAATTCACCTGTGAATCCATGTGAGCTTGGGCTTTTCTTTGTTAGGAGTCTTTTGATTCTGATTCAATCTCCTTTTTTGTTGTTGGTCTATTCAGACTTTCTATTTCTTCTTGACTCAGCATTGGTAGGTCGTATGTTTCTAGGACTTTATCCATTTCTTCTAGGTTGTCCAATTTACTGGCTTATAATTGTTCATGATAGTCCCTTATGATCTTTTTTATTTCTGTGGCATCTGTTGTAATGTCACCTCTTCCATTTCTGATTTTATTTAAGTCTTCTCTTTTTTTTCTTAGTCTAGCTAAGGGTTTTATCGCTTTTGTGTATCTTTTCAAAAAACCAACTCTTAGTTTTGTTGATATTGTCTATTGTAATTATAATTTTAAATTTCCTTTAAAAAAATAAACACAAATGAGTATGACTATGTTTAAAGAAAATACTAAGAATGAGTGTTAAGCAGGATTTGGCTACTGAAGTATACTATAAAGGGTTTTTTTTTATTACAAATTCTTTTAGAGCAGTTTCAAGTTCACAGCAAAATTGAGGGGAAGGTGCAGAGATTTTCCATATATCCCCTGACACCACACATGCATAACCTCCCCCATTATCAACATCCCCCACAGAGTGGTACGTTTTTTACAATTGATGAACTCACATTCACATATCATTATCATCCAAATTCCACAGTTTACATTAGGGTTCACTCTTGGTGTTGTATATTCCATGGGTTTGGACAAATGAATAATGAAGTGTATCTATCATTATGGTGTCATGCAGAGTGTTTTCACTGCCTTAAAAGTCCTCTGTGCTCTGCCTACTCATCCCTCACGCCACCTAATCCCTGGCAACCACTGATCTTTTTACTTCTCCATAGTTTCACCATAAAGTTTTAATAATGAGCGGACATCAGAGGGTAGAAGTGGATTTATGAAACAAAGTAATATCACTGAGCTACAGACTCTAATGCATATAAGAATTTAATACACATTAAAAGAGATATACAAATCAGTGGGAAAGAGAAGGATTGTTTAAGAAATATTGCTCAGAATACTGATTTGATGTTAGTAAAAAAAATAAAACAATAGAAATTGACAATAACCATAACAAGAAAATTTAGACCCTTACCTTACAACAAAATGAATTCCAAGGAAATAAAGAGTAAAGTGTTTAAATTCAACCATAAAAAGTATAATGTAAATGTGGCTGTTTAATAATGACCTCTATAAGAGAAAGGATATAATAAACTCAAAAACAATAGAAGAAATAAAAAAATGAAAATATATTTTGATTTGAATATTAAAAGGAAATAACTTCTGCTTATCTAAGTAAGCAAAGACAAAGTTAAAAAACAAACAATAAATATTTACAGCAAATATAGTGAAGAAATTATTAATATAATTAATATAGAAAGACCTATACCAAACATAAATACATGGCAAATTGAAATAAAAGCCATTTGCAAATGTGCTGTGTAACTGCCAGTAAAATATAGAAACTGTTAGTTTCAGTGGTAATCAAAGAAATCCACATTAAAATACAATTTTTGCTTATGAAATTACTAAAGATTAAAACATTCAAAAATTCAGCTTCAGTAGACCATCATTGAAATACATATCTTCATACATAACTGGGAGTGGAAAACTGTACACTCTTTTTGAAAAGCAATTAAGGGGCTGGCCCCATAACCGAGTGGTTAAAGTTCTGTGTGCTCTGCTTTGGCGACCCAGGGTTCACAGGTTCAGATCCCCAGTGCAGACCTACGACGCTGTGGCTGTGGAGGCATCCCACATACATGGTAGAGGAAGATTGGCACAGATGTTAGCTCAGGACTAACTTCCTCAAGCAGAAAAAGAGGAGAATTGGCAATGGATGTTAGCTCAAGGCGAATCTTTCTCACCAAAAAAACCCAAAAAAACAAAAAGAAAAAAGAAAAGCAATTCAAATATCCCTACCCTATGACTTAGTAATTCCTTTTTGGGAACTTGCCCTAGGGAAAGAATCTGAAATTTGGACAGAGATTTATTCATTGTTTCATGCATTTATTCACTGAAAATTTAGCAGTAACTTAATTGTTTAACCTTGAGGAGACAGCTAAGAAAACTATGGTACATCCATGTAATGTAATATTCTATACAGAGGTCACAAATTCAAAATGAGTAGAAGCCAGTCAGTTAATAAGAACAAGTAAAGTAGACAGATGAAAGAAAACTCTACTGACAAGTCAATACTCAGTCTAAATTAGATGCTGCCACTTGGCTCTAAGCATCAATTAGTTTCCTTTTGGGCATGTAGGCTCTTTTTTCTAGAATTTCCTGTTTTTCTAGAGCAACTGGAAATTTGGATTGTTTACTGTTACATTGCTCAACTTTTAAATTACCAGCAATTAATTTAGACAGGTGTCTATACACACAGCAACTCTGTGGGCTTAATGTAATGCGTGGAAAGTTGTTTGAAATCCTCTTCTCCATAGCCAAAATTAATTTTCATGGAAGTTTTATTTCGATAACAGGACAAAATGCCAATAATATAATATTAAGTGGGAGATCAAAAACTTGAAGAATGAAAACTGCCTGTAGACAAGAAAGAATAGTGTTTATTGTCAGCCCTGTCTGTCCAGTAGCTAGCACAGTGTCTGTACAGACTAGGCCGCTACTCAACAAAGATTCAGATGGTTGTTGTCAAATGAGAGCATGAAGTCAGCAGTAAACAAAAATGCATAAATTGAGTGATAGAAAATATATCAAAATGTCAACGCTGACTGCTTTTTATTTTCCTTATGTGGTTTTAGAATTAGTACAAGAAAGGGAGGGTATAGATTCATATTCCTCACTAACGTTTCATTTATTCAATGAATATTATTAAATAAGCATTATTTAATAGAATGAATAAGAATATTCAATATTGAATAAATAATAGTAAATGAATATTTATCGAGGGCTCAGGACTTGCCAAGGGCTATTTTAGATAATGGAGATATGGAAGTAAAAAAAAATCAACCAAAATAATTTCCTGCCTGATGGAACTTGCATTCTAGTTGGGAAAGACTTGTAACAAACAAAATAAATAAGTAAACTATATAAAATGTTATATGCTAAATAATAAGAAATAGAAATTCTAAAATTTGTATTTGAGATTTGCTTTAATCAGGTATGGTAAGACAGGCAGACAAGAAAATGATTGTCATGAAGGAATAAGTTTATACTCACAGATCCCTAGAGACAGGAGGCACGGCCTGCCATGCAGAGCCACATGGGGAAGGACCAAGGGCTGTCTAAGGCAGAAGGGACAAAGGGAAGGCATAGGCCACAGCCTTTATTGGTGTTTCTGTGGGAAAGGCAAGGTCGGGCATGATAAACAGTTTAAGATTGGCAAGTTTGAATAATTCCCATGGGTTTTGGGGCATAGAGGCTATCCCTGGTAGCCATGGGTTGATTTAGGGCAGAGGAAATATTAGCTTGATGTGTCAGAGTTTGATAAAAAAAAATGGTTGGAGGTGTAGGTTAGTTTGTTATTTGAAAGGCATCTTCTGGGTTAACACTGTATTCTCCTTAAGAATCTGCTAGATCCAGGAGGGTGGTCTCTCCCTAGTCAGCTATGTCACAAATGCCAGAGCATCAGGAATACAGAAAACAGGAAAACTTAGTTAATACAGTAAAATATAGCAAAGAAAGGAGATAGAGAATGTTTGGAGTACGTTGCAGTTTTCACAGGGAATGTCAGGGTAGGCCTCACTGAGAAGATGGAACATTGGCTAAAGACCTGAAGTTGATGAGGGAGTGAGGCATTTGTGTATCTGAAGGAAGATCTTTCCAGGCAGAAGGAACTGCAAATGCAAAGACACTGAGGTAGAAACGTGCCTGCTGGGTTCCAAGGAATAGCAAGGAAGCCGGAATGACTGGAATGATGTTAGTGCATGAGGACAGTAGAAGAAACTAAAGTCAGAGATATAATGGGTGAGGCACAGAGGAGAGAGGGATGAGCAAGTACCTTGTAAGCCATTTTAGGGAATGTGACTTTAAGCTAACAGAACCCAACATTATACTTACATATAATACATAATGGTCAGGTGTAGCTTATCCCAAGAATAGAAAGATGGGTTAAAATTAGAAAATACATTACTTAATTTACTACATTAATGGCCTAAAAGAAAAAATGTGATTATTCATCAAGTGTTTCTGGTTCTTCACCTTTCCAGGCACATGGTGAGATTGCACTTCTTTTCTCTTCCACCTTTGAAGATAAGTGTGGCCATGAGATTTGCTTAATTGAACGTGACTAAACAGTAAACATGAGATGCTTTACTTCTGATGAATGCTCTCTTCTTAATGTTGCAGTGTTAAGGGGAACAGCATCCCAAGATGGAATCTCTATCAACCTGAATCTTTGAGTGACTACCATGAGCATATCCCCTATGCTGAGACTTGGGTTGGATTTCTAGCACGAATGAGAAATAAGCTTTCATTGTATTAAGCCGCTGAAATTGTGAGATTGTTACTGCAGCATAAGCTGGCCTATCATAGCTAATGCAATATCCCCAGAATTTCTTCCGTAAGTACATAAGGGAATATGTATAAGGATCTTCTTTTTAGGGTTATTGGTAGTCATGGGGAGCTGGAAACAATCTGATCCTCCATCTTTGGGAGAATGGGAAAATGTGGGTACAAACCCTCAAGTACTAAATAACAATGAACAGCAATGGCTAACAGGTATGCATAGTAATATGAATGAATGGTATTAGAGAAGTACTAGCAAAAAGAAGAAATAAAATGAGGTCTATAACACAATACTATTTACATAATTTAAAAATATGTTAACAAAAAACTAGCAATACACAATTGGGAAGAACACATTCAAACATAAAGATATACATTTAAAGATTCAGAATCATTGCCAAAGGTGGAGAAGGGGAATAGAATGAGACTGGGTTATGACTAATAAAGGGAAAAAATTAAAAAAAATACAAAATAAGAAAGGGACTTGCATGGACTAATGATAGCGATGTGATCCAAACCAAGGACAATCATTAACCTGAACCCAAGATTTGAAAAAGGAAAGAATGTGTCAAGTCACATTCTTGCTGTCTTACTCCCCAAAAATACAATGAAGACATATCATAAAATCAGATGATCACTTGGTGTGACCGCTAATTTTAGGTGTTAAAGTGACTGGACTAAGGAACTCCCATATAGCTATTAAAACACTATTGCTAGGTGTGGCTGTGAGGGAGTTTCTGGAAGAGATTAACATTTAAATCAGCAGACTGAGTAGTGACAATCACCCTCACCAATTTAAGTGGGCATCATCCAATCTGTTGAGGGCCTTAACAGAACAAAAAGCCAAAGGAAGAGTAGATTTGCTCTCTGCTTGAGCTGGGGCATCCATCTTCTGCTCTTGGACATTAGAGCTCCTGGTTCTTGTGCCTTCAGACTCTGACCAGGAATACCATTGGCTCCCTCAGTTCTCAGGCCCTTGGATTTGGACTGGAACCATACCACTGGCTTTTCTGGACCTCCAGCTTGCAGACGGCAGATTGTGGAACTTCTCCTCTTTCATAATTGCATGAGCCAATCGTTTATAATAAATCTCTTGCTATATACCTATATATACATCCTGTTGGTTCTGTTTCCCTGGAAAATCCTGAATAATACACTTGTCTAACATGAAATTAATAATAGTAGACGAAGTAGAAGTTCAGTATAAAGGAAAATAAATTTTCAAAAGGAAAAAAAGCGATTGATTCCCTCTGGTGGCTAAAATATATATTTACCACTCTTAAAAGTCAGCCCCTTCTCACAATATTTTGTGCTTCTCTGCTAGAATCACCTGGGAGTACATTTTTAAATGCACTTTCTAAAAATATACTTTTAGCTGTGGACTCTATGGTAGATTGCATTGTTGTTCAGAACTATTTACTCCCCACTATGACAGTGATCTCCATGAGAAGAATACTCTTCCCTACCCTTTACTCTGAACTTGGCCATGTAACTTTTTTCAGTGAATGAGATGCATGACACAATCAAAACCTTCAAACTTGTTTACATGATTGGGCTTGTTTTCTCAGCACCTTTGTCATGAGAAGAGGTTCCCCTACGTGACTGCTGCCCCCTCACCTTGGGCCCCAAGATGAATACACATGGAGCAGACTGAGCCAAGCCCAGCTGCATTTTTAACTTGAAATATATCTGTAAGTCAACAAAGCCCTCATCAACCAGCAAATGCACGTGTTGTTTTTAAGTCATTGGTTAATTTGTTACATAGCAATAGCTAACTGATACAGAAACTGACATTTATTGGCCTTTAATAATGAGAATGTATTTCCTCTGAAATGAATTCAAGTTTCTCACACTTCAATCAGAGTGTGAGTTCCAAAATTAGATGACTCCCAGAAAGAAAATCAAGAGCATCTATACACATTTAAGAATCAACTCTCAAAATTAACTAATTTCTGACATAAATATCCTCAGAGTCTTCCACAAGGAAAAATTCCATAAGTACACATCCCTAATCATTAAAACAAACACCACCTATATTGTATCATTCTGTATACTCTCGTGGCATCAGGTAGTTTTTCTTTTTGCAGATTTAATGTTTTGCAATTATTTAGTTAGTTATACCATTTCTTTTTTTGTTTTCTTTCTCTCTGTAATTCAAAAGCCTAACACGTCTTAGAAAAGGTGCTCAATGAACAGATATTGACTCTGGGAAATGACTCACTAACATTGCTCACAGGCTTTTTGGGGTCAACCCCAAACCCAAGACAATATAAAACCTCCAGGTGTCCTCCCAAGAAATCTTACAGACGTCACAGTGTCATCTGACATACACCAAGCTTTATGCCACCTACTGAAAGATTAAATTACATGGTGATATATCAGAGAAGAGAGGGGCCTGAGAAACAGGAAGTCCAAGTTCAAGTCACAGTTCTCTCACTTAGGAGCTGTATGACCTTGAACAAATCACTGCCCCACTCTAAATCTGCCTTTTTCAAATGTAAATTGAAAATGGTAAAAGATTTAATGAGACTTCCCCAGGGATACTCCTTGTTTTGTCTGCCCCAAACACGCTTTCTTCTGAGAACGGCACGTGTCTTATTTGGTGAGCTGCTCCTCTATCTGCTATAATCATCTGATTCTCATAGGAATCAGGTTTTCTTAATCTGTTCTCCTCCCCTCCAACCATATCAAAGTCCTTACTTTGGATTTTTTTTTTTTTTTTGAAATTAGGAATTAAAGACACCATAAGTCAGCATAGCTCTGGTAATGACCTAAAAGGAGAAAGAATGAAATTGGAAGTCAAAGAAAAGCAGAAATGAGAGACAGAGGGAAAGTCTGTTGGTATTCAAGTTCCTGGTTCCAGATGTTTCTGAGCTCAGTTACACCTTTTACCTGCCTGCAGCTTGATTTTTAAACCAAATACATCCCTCTTTTTTGCTTACACCACATAAAATTGACTTTCATTCATTTGGAATCAAAAGAATACAGGTCTGAAACAAAGCTTCTTTAAGTTTTCTAGATTCTCCATGTAGGGGAGGAAGACATTTCCTCTATCTGCTCTAGGTTCTTCTGGCTGGAGAACGAATTGAATTCACATGAGACGAATAACAGGAGAAAATTAAACAAAGCTTTATAACATGTATACATGGGAGAGGCTCAGGCAACCTGAGCAACTTGCCAGAATGGCTGAAGCCACCACCTGAAATATCATCTTCAGCTAACGACAAAGGAGGATGTTGGGGGTAGGGGGAGTCAGTTACGGGAGGTTACCAGAAAAGCACAGTAAATATGAGTCAGGTTGTTATGCAGACTTGAGTCCTTGCCTTCCACATTGATAAGAGTCTCTAGAGATAAGGTCATCCCTCCTTCCTGGTACAGAGAGGGAGACATGTTTGCAGATGGAGATTTCCTTTACAATGTAAATGTGTCTTAACAAAGGGTAAGTAAATTCTACTTTTCAGAGTTTATTTCCTGTCTGCAGTTTTTTAAAAGTAACCAGTCCCAAATAAGCCTCATGCCAAAGAGACATATCTTGGGGTGGGCAATTCCAGTCCCCCACATCCACCTCTAAAAGTTTTAAGAAACCTAAGACTTGGAGAGCCCTAGATGGTTCTCAGCATACAGAAGCCACTTCAAAAAAACAAATATACCTATATGTGGAAAAACTGCTGTAAAAAATGGGGCTTTGGTCTCTGACTTTGGAATCAGCAGAGTATGGAAACACTTTCTAAACTCTAAAGCATTTTAGGCTTGTAAAGGATTATTCTTCTTTGGTTTACCTAGCAGCTATAGTCGATCACTGAAATGCAATTTTTTTCTAGTACTATTAAGTTGCTCCCTGTAATTGATAAGGTAGGCTGTGGTATAACCCATTTGGGCATAAGAAATGGAAAAGTCTCTCCCTAAAACAAAGTTCACAGTTTCTAGGAGGGAGGATTGGTGCTCATGTGGTCAGGCTGAGAGCTGAGACATAACGAAGATGCTGTAGAGAAAGTACCTAGGACTATTGCTTCAGAGCCCTGGCACTGTCTTTAGACTTTAAATAATAGTTTGAGAAATTTTTGGGAGGAATGCTTTGAAATCATGGGTGCAGTGTTTCATTCTCTTCCAAGTTCTTATCCATTCTTTTATCTACCAAAGGGCAGATTTTGTATGTCTTCCTGAGCCGCTAGAATATTTCTAGGGCAGACTGACTTGCAGTTCTGGAAATTGGCTCTTCTAGATACAAATTAGCTAACAAAGAAACATCATTCTCCTTAGTCTCAACTCATAAGACATCCTGAGGATCTAGCTTCAGGGTCCATTCTGAAAGTTCAAATATATCAATGTTTCTTAGTGTTGGTTGTACCTTCGAATTTAGAGAGCACCTTTTTCCAGTCCTACCAGTGAAATAGCTAAAATCTGCTACAGTAATGGCTTGAAGATTTTTCATGCTATTCATCATGTATACTACTTGCTGCCAATGATAATTATGCCTCGCAATTTCTTCCCCAGAATTTCAAAACTCAGTAGAAACATTCATCATCTAGCACTTAATAAGTTGATAGCACCTAATTAGTTTTCGTATCTTTAATGCTTTGGAAGAAAAGCAGCTTATTAGTAGGAATTTTTAAACATTTAGCAAGCCTTACTATACCTTTGTGAGTGCTGTAAACCTTTTAACGTTTTAGTACATAAAACTGAGAGATCCGGAGTTACTTACCACATGACTCGACAATAAGTTAGTAAAGCTGGGAGTGAATTCAAGACCTCTAATTCTCAGTCCATTGCTTTCAATGCAAAACTCCACAGACTTCCTTTTAGTGCTGGACAGAGTAACACGAAGCAACTCCTAGAATTGTGATGGGATCTGGTGCTTGACGCAATACCTTTTATCTTGTGAGCCTGTTGCAGCTCTTTTATCATTAGAATGAAAAATATTGACAGTCCAACGCAGAGATGCATTCAATCCAAAATGAAATGCATGCAGAAGGATCAAGACTGAATTAGAAATTCTGTTAATAAACCTCACTGGCAGAGTACCTCAGCTTAATTAGCAAGTCAAACTCCTACAACATTAAAGCAGGTGGAAATCTGGAAAAAGCTTTCAACATTTCCACACAAATCTGTAAGATTTGGGGTTACAGAAGGCTGAATTATTCTGAAGGTATTTCCCAGTTATAATGACAGACTGACATTTTCAAAGCTTATTTTTCTACTCAGGTACTTAATTGCTGTTTCATGTACTTTCAGGCATAAAGTTCCTTTGAGTCAAAATAAAATTGCTCAATAGCCACAGACCAAGCCAGGTGACTTATTCCCAAAATACCGCCTAAACACAGCACTTCCAGTCTCTAAGAGAAGTTTAAAGAGAAGGGAAAAAATCAAGTGCTTAGCCCTTTTCTTTCTGTTCTGTCAAATAACATCATTTTTATGATCCTTTTTCTGGAGAATCAATCAATGGGGACCCTACACACAATGAAAACAACCAATTTCTGCATACTCAAAAATCACACCAAATATGATCTCCTACAATATATTTGACTCCAGATTTTTCATGTATTATGAAATATTTCAGACAAAGAGGTACAGTTGGCCCTCTGTATTCAGGAATTCAACCAACCTTGGATCAGAAGGCCTACGATGGTTCCGTATGTGCTGAACATGTACAGGCTTTTTTTCCTTATCATTATTCCCTAAAGAATATAGTGTAACAACTATTTACACAACATTTGCATTGTATTAGGTATTATAAGTGATCTGGAGATGATTTAAAGTTTACAGGAGGATGTGCTCACATTATAAACAAATGCTATGCCATTTTATGTAAGGGACTAGAGTATCTGTGGATTTTGGTATCTGTGGGGGTCCTGGAACCAATCCTCCCCAGATATCAAGGAACTACTGTATAAGTAATATGACGTTGTCTGAAATAATATAATGTTATTAGGACGGTGACTATCCTAATTCAAAACAAAAAAGTGCTAATACAGTTGAAGTCCTCTGTATATTCTTACCCCATCACCTCCTTAAAAGTTTTCTCCCAGGAATAGTTGCTATACTGAAATTGGCATTTTTATCATTTCTTGATATTTGCTATATGAGATTCATCCATATAGATAGGTACTTCATTAATGTCACTGCAGTACTGCACAAATATACCATAATGTCTTTATCCATTGTCCTATTGACAAACGTTAGAACTACTCCTATAAGGAGTTATTAAGAACAAAGGTGCAAAAGGCATAAGCATACACATCTGTTCATACATATGAACAAGAGTTATTTTAGGGTATATAACTTCTAGTGAATTGTTACGCTGTAGGTTATGCATGTCTGCAACTTTATTAGAATATGATATACTCCCCCAAAAGATTGTACCAATTTAACTTTTCAATAAACTTAGCATCATCAAATTTTTTAATTTTGCCAATACTTATGAACTTTTCACATGTTTATTGGCAATTGTCTTCCTCTTTTGTGAATAGCCCTTTTGCATCTTCTTTTCCCATTTTTCTCTTGTTTTTTTTTCTTCTTTCTATTGGTTTTTAAGCATTATTTACATGTTTTGGATACTAAGAAATATAGTGCAAATTGGAGCCTGAATATAGAGGGCTTTAATAGGGAAAGCGCCCCAAAGATGTATTTGATTGAATGTCTAATGTGTTTTTACGTAGTGAAAAGAATATTTGGTTCTTTTGAGGAGAAAAAGATAAATTTGTGATAGATATATAGAAAATTAAGAAGAGCATAAAGAGAGGCAATTATTAAACTCCAGGAAAAGGAAAACTTTGAGCTAGAAAAGAAATATGAGGCTCAATTTTGAATAAGGTTTACAGGGTAATAATAATGTAAATACCATTATTAATTTAAATAAAAAGGATAGCATAATTTCATTGTCAAATAGAAGAGTTGTGTGGGGGTGTGAGATGTAACAGAACTGAATCTTCATTTTCCACACTACAAAGTCAGTCAATAACATCTATGCTTTAAAAATCAAGGAATAGCAGTTTAAGCATGTCATTTAGAAATATGGAGAAAAACTCGTGAATACCTCACTAAACTAGTTGAAAGCATTTACTTCTGAGAGGTGGCATTGAAAATTGAGAGGATGAGATAGGGAGCTGCTGTTTTTCACTATATATGTAGTATTAGCAAACAACTTACAAAATTTATATATGTATTACTTTGATAAAAATAAAAATTTAATTTAAAGAACTATATATAATTATAAACACACACATAAAAATAACATAGGAAGCCTGAGAACCAAGTATTTAACAGTGTTTGTATTAGGGTAATGAGATTGTAAATTGATGTTTATTTTCTATTTAATACTTTTCTGAGTTTTGCAAAATATCTAAAATACAAATATACGCATTTTTAGGAGAAAGTCGGTGCCGTTAATTTTTAAAATGAAAAAAATAATTACAAAGAACAAGATCATCCTTCAAAGGGTATGGGCAATGGACTGAGAAAGACAGGAGGGGAGACTAAAAGCAGAGAACAGCTAGAGGGCCATTGTAATTGTGCATGCCAGAAGCTGTGAGGGTCTGGGAGGGAGCGTCCACGGAAATGTTGAAGGGGCCAAATTAACATGGCTTGGTGAGAGACTAGATGTGGGGAGAAGTTTGGAGGATAAGTTTGAGAGACTTTAATGTTTCTGGTTTGGGCAAACTGGGGTCCCACTCACTGAGATGGGGAATTTGTTTTGTGGAATATGTTGAGTTTCATTGTGGAGACATGGAGCGCTTTATTACACTATAGTAATCAGGATGCTCTAACTGCTGTAACTAACAGCTCCATTTCTCAGTGGTCTAACACTACTCTATTCTTCCAGCAAAATGTGGTGTGAATGTTTCTGGTTGGTGGACCTTGTGCCACTACCATCCTCCAATGTTGTCAGGGAAGAGAAAGAGATTAGAAGATCATGCAGAGCATTATAAGGACCAGAAATAGAAGTATGTGTGTTGATTTTACCCATATTCCATTGGCCATAAGTCTATCACATGGCTCCACATAACTGCAGGGAAGACTGGCAAATGTGTGCCCAATAAAATACAAAAAAGAAAGCAACAGTTTTGGTAACCACATAGCATTGTCTCCACTCCAGACACCTAGGTAGGGAAATTCAGGAGATAGAAATGTGAGGCTGAATATCAGAAGTCTAAATCAGAGAAAAGACTAAAAATTTAGTATCATATAAATGAAGTCAGGATGAGGAGACTTAGGGGAGGTATAGATTGAGAAAGGAGAAATAAGAATGAAATCCAAGAGAATGTGTAAGGGTAGACAGAGGAAGAGAATAGAGGCGAGAGGAAATGGCCAGAGAGATGAAGTTAAACCAGATGAATCATGTGAGTGAAGAAAGCAAGTCTGTGATGTCGGATGTTACAGAAAGATAAGTTAGATATGAACACTAAGGCTTCTATCGACCTTGGCAATCAGAAACTCATTGGAAACTTTAACACAAGCAGTTGCAGTAAAAGTTGGAAGACAGAAAACAATAATTGGGGGTTGTGGAGGAAATGAGAAATGAGAAGCATGGATAACAAACGTCTCTTTCAATTCCTTAAAGGCTTTGAAGGGAAGGAGAGAGAGAAAGCAATAAGAAGAGAAGAGAAGCATGAGTGATGGAGAAATCCATGTATTTATTCAGTAACCACTTTATTTTGTTTTGTATTAGTCAGAAGTACTTAATTGCCAAATAGATTCTGATCAGTGCAATCACACTGGACCGATCTGATTCCAAAGCAAAAGGATAAACTGCTTTACTTGGACCGAATGTGCATATCAAGAGTTTTAAATTATTGATTACAAGTTGTCAATCTTCCTTACTATCTATGCTGAACTGAGGCCCCTAGTTTGAGAGCCCACGTTTCCCATTAAATTACTCAAACATGCAGCAGTCATGAATTCTCATAATTAAATTCTGTAGAGGCGGGAGTTAGACTTTGTAGATAGCATAAAATAGTCTAGGATTAGGCAGGACTAGAATAAGGAGAACGTGATATTGTGGGAAGGGGAAGGAAGCCACAAGAAAAGTTACGTTTGCTAACAAAATAATTCATGCTGTGTGGAATGTCTATTTAGTTATATATTTAAATGGCTTAGTAATTCCTTAGCTGCTGTATGAGAATAGAAACAATTACAATCACTATCCAGAGTCTTAGGGAAGGCCGGAAGGTCATTTAGGCCTCAGATGCCCACTCAGCCATAAAGCTATGTTATCTCTAGGAGACACTTGTCAGGTACTAGCTCATGTTATTATCCAAAGTGGTTGTGGAAACTATATTAAAACTGGGGAGTGGCTTAAACTGTGTAGAAGGATTTGATTTTTCCACTTGGAGGATTCCATAAGCCTGAAAGCCATCCCTTGGTAAGTCTAAGAAGTCAGAGCCTGGAAACTTGATGCCTTTGCTGCTCTTAATTGGGTCTCCCCAGCAGCACCATTACAGAAGTTCCTTGTCACAGGTTGGGAAACTCATTTAATACTCCTCAGCAGCGTAACAAGAGGAAACAGGGGGAGGGAAATCACATTTTCACATGAAAAATTATGATCAGCTGTGATCCCTGTCAGCCCACGAATTTGAAATGATGCTCCATTTTCAAATGCACTATTCAGTCTTAACCAGCCAGTAGAAAGCAGCCATGGGGGTTATATTTCGTGAGCACTTTGGCTTATTGAACACTGCAAGCGAGCTTTCAGCTCATAAAATTTGCCCCTCAGAGTACAGAAAGAATACAAGTAAATCTGTCTTTCCAGCCCCAGCATTTGTAGCAAACTAAGGGGCAGCTTGCAAACATTTGATTGTCAGAGACTCAGGGCAAAGCCTGGATTTTCAATATACGGTAAGCGGGAGTCATCTGTGCTGAACGAGGTAGGAATTTCTCAGTGCACTAACCTGGTTGGAAATGAATGGATACACATAGCTGCTAGAAGTAGAGAAACATCTGGAAAGACAGGGCCTTGCCTCCTTGTAGCTTCCACGGAAATGAGAACCTATGACAATTCCACGGAATCCATAAATTCCAAATACTTGTCCCAGATGAATCCCAAAGGGCAAAATTATAAGCGGAATTTTGTCATAGGGTTCCTGTAGCAAAAGCAGTTTCCATCACCCACTTTCCAAATAAATAACCCTGTGGAAGTACATATAGAAATAAATGACTAAGCCTTTGTTTTCTTTTTGTTTTTTAGTTTTATCCCATCTGGAGGGTAAAAATGTCAGAAGGGTATAGAGTCAAATTAGTGTCTTTACTATAAATCCTACCTTATTGAAAAATCAATAATGCTCACTTGTTAATCTTAAAAACCTGTCCTTGGCACAAAAATGCAAAACCTAAAAGTAGCGACTACTGTGTCTATGTACCCAGACCCACAAGCACGGATTATAGTCTGTGGTGCCCTCTGGTGGAAAGCAATCAATATCATGTCCCCTAATTCTTAAAACCAAGTGTCAATTTCCAAAGTCTACATTCAGTTCATTTACCCCTGTCCTGTGATTTGAAAGACTGCCAGGAGGTGGAAAGCCAGGAAACGGCCGGAAAGTCCCTTACTTTTGAATATTCTTTTCTTTTTCTCTATTGGCTTTTCTAGAATTTGAGACTTTTATAGATAAGTTTGTGAGATGTTCCCCTTCCCTTTTTTATTCCATGAAAAAGAATTCTCATAATCCAAAATACCATAGTTTGAAAAGTAATCTTTGAGGATTTAGCCTTATGATTTTTTTGGTGCTTTAAACAAATAATCTAAAATTTACTACCAATAAAAGAACTGCCTAATTAAATGGAACCATAAGAAATGATGATGTACAAGCAAAGAAAATAAAACAATGACAACAACAAAAGCAGGACCATGAATGTTTCCAACTTTGATTTGCAACGTTTGCCCATTTTCACAATAATTGTAGGTTTGTGCTTTATCAGTAAATAACTTTTTTTCGTGAGCAAAGACATGCTTTAGAAAAATAGAATACTCATTTCTTCATCAAAAGTCAGTCATTCCTCTTTACAGAAAGACACCTCTGAAAGAAACACAGTTGAAGAAAACATACTCCCTTATGCTTCCCAGTTTAAGAGAAAATTGTCTACTTTCCAAAATTTTTGAACTTGATCAGACGGGATTCAACAGAATATGACATCTTAAATTACCTTGTATGTCTTTGAGAATGTGACAATAATAAGCAGTTTGGCCAAACACACTTGGAAATATTTGATGTCATTAGTACAAAAAAGTGGTGCCTCCTAAAACAAAAGACTTAATAAGAAAATGCACTGGGTTAGAGAAAAATTGAGCTGTCTTAAGGGTGTGGAAAAATAACTAGAGTCTCAGAGAAGTAAAGTATGTTGCTCAAGGTCTCTCAGTGGAGGGATGCAGCACCCAGGTCTGATATTAAAGCTTGAGCACTCCCCACTCTGCCAGGATTTCTCTTAATAAGACCACAGGCTGAGTCATATGTGAGTAGGTAGGTGTGTATGAGCTCCTATCTGCAAGTGTGAATATGCGAGCTTGCAGACATGCCAGTCCATCTCTCCATTGTTCATTTCATGGTGTATGAGCGTGGAAAGACAATGATACATCCAACTAACATGAATGTGTTTTGAGATAGTACACCACCATATAGAGAAGGCTGACGTGGACTTACTAACTCAGCAGGCTATTGGTTTTACCTTGCTTACAAGCCCACCCTGCCAGGCTACCTTCATGCCAATGGCGGGGCTCTGGTCACACAAGGAGGTCTTATGCCAGTACACTTTCAAATTTTATAACTGATTCCACTTTTACATTCTATTCTCACCCAGGGCCACTTTAACCATAACACTGCACCCTGTTTTCTCCAGAAACAAAATAGTCTGATCACATGGTCATGAAAAGCCAGTCTCCGTAATGAATAATCAGTATAATCATTCAATAGATTAGCCTTCTGCTTTTGTGTCAATTTATTCATTCATTCGCACATTCAAAAATTATTTATTGGGAGACTTCCAGTTTCCCTTAGGATAATGCTGCCTGAATACAAATGTTTCTACTTTACTTCCAAAATCCATTCAGATCATCCAGAAAAGAAAAAAATTATAACTCATGCCTACAATGTCACAAGGAGATTAAAAATATACATATTACAGCTTTCAATTTACGTATAAGTCCCTTAGGAGCTCATGCCAACAGATATTACGAAGAAAAGAGGAGGATGCATTGGGAAATTAATGGTGTTGGAACAAGGTAACATCCTCCTCTCTCTTGGTCTCTGTCTCTTTCTCTGTCTTTCTGTCCCCCTGTCTCTCTCTTACTCTCAGATCACTCTAGGGAAGCCAACTGCCGCGCTGTGAGGACACTCAGTCAACCCAGAAAGAAGCCTACATAGAGGGGCCTCCAACTAACTTCCAGAGAGAAACAGAAGCCTCCTGCCAACAGCCACATTAATGAGCTTGGAAGAGGATCCTCCAGGGGCAGTCAAGCCTCCAAGTCACCGCAACCCTATCTGATGTGACTGCCACCTCCTGCGAGACCCTGGGCCAGAATAACCCAGTTAAGCCACTCTTGAATTCCTGACCAATGGGGACTATAATACAATAAATATTTATTGCTTTAAGCCATTAGGTTTTGAGTAATTTGTTATACAGAAATACGTAACTAATATATGGTGGATCAAAGGGAAAGGATTTGAGAGTACGTAAGATCAAAACTATCAGTCTTGGGGAAAGGGCTGCTTCCAGGAGAGGCTCCCTTGGAGGCTTGATGGTGGAAGGAAAGAAGCAAACAAGTTTACAAATTAAGGGTTGCACAGAAACAAAGGAGAATAACCAAATCTACCATTTGGTTTACAAAATTTAAATAATATTCTTTGGCTCCCACATGTACCCATTCAGCAATCAACACATTTATTCAACTTTCCCTTCCTTCTTTTTTAATTTGTTCTTTTTTTTCTACTTCATTAAGACAAATAACTTTTATGTACTATTCTTTTCATCCTTGTCTCCACTCTTGTTTTATTCTTAAAAAAATTTTATTGTGGTGAAATACACATAACATAAAATTTACCCTCTTCACCATTTTTAAGTGTATAGTTCAGTGATATTTGATACATTAACAATGTTGTGTAACCATTACCACCATCCATCTCTATAACTCTTTTCATACATAAAACTGAAATCTGTATCTATGAAACAATAACCCCACATTCCACCTCTCCTAGTCCCTGGAAATTGCAATTCTACCTCTGTCTCTATGATTTTGACTCCTCCGAGTACCTCATATGAGCAGAATCATACAGTATTTGTCTTTCTGTGACTGATTTACTTCACTTAGAATAATGTCCTCAAGATTCAACCGTGTTATAGCCTAGGGCAGAATTTCCTTCCTTTTTAAGGCTAAATAATATTCCATTGTATGCGTGTGTATATATATATATGTATGTATGTATGTATGTATGTATGTGTATACCACATTTTGCTTATCCATTTCTCTCATTCTGTGGCTTGTCTTTTTACTCTGTTGATAGTGTCTTTCAATGCACAAATTTTAAAAATTTTCATGAAGTCTTATTTGTCTATTTTTTTTCTTGTTGCCTATGTTATGGCAAAAGAGAGTAATAAAATCTCAATAAAAATGTTTTTTTAAGCAAACAATTATAAAGGACCCATGTACTATGTACAGAAGGAAATTGTGCTAAAGTCTACACACTCAAATAGGACAGAGCCTGTGATTGCTTTGGCTCTAAATAGGTTAAATGGAACATGTGTCAACCAAGGAATAAGTGATATGTTTTGAGAGGAGGGTGATAATTCTTAATGTGTGCTGCAAATACGTAGAAGAAGTTTAAATAGTTCATTAAGAGGAATCTTGAAGTTCAGTTTATCAGATTCCTCTTGCATCACTTCCACCACCATCCTTTCAACCTCACCTCTGATTCCAGCTGTGGCATTAGCATAGTTCCATATAAAATTCAACTCATCTTGCTCTGCTAGCGGTTTATCCCAAGTATATTTAGCACACATTTTACTTCCTGCCCCAGGACTTCTCTGCTTGGCATGTCTAGAAGTGCAGAGGAGTTAGCATACCCTAGGGCAAACTTCAACCAATAGGATACCAGAGCTCAGAAATGTTTCTTCTTGGCAGTCCTCTGGTGGAAAATTATGAAATTGTTTTAGATGTTCCTCAGAATGTCTGGTTGGCTGGAGTTGCCCATGGTGGTTGTCAACTCAAAAGCACAATCTTTCTTTCCTTCCTTTTATACTTTTAGCAATCCCTTGCTCCCACTTCCTGGAATCAATTCCAAATAAACTACCTACACACAAGACTTTGGTACAGGTTCTGGGGGTGTGGCGGGGAGGGGTAGACAAGGATAGTCATCTATCAGAAAGACCCCCTCCTCCTGGTAGGTGGTGGGGAAGAACTCCCTTTGCTTTGCTCTGGCAGTAGCTCTACCTAAAACTCCTTACATTAGTTTTTGCTTCATTCTTAATTATCTGCCTATAATAAGCAATCTTGTGTCACTGAGCCTCAACACATGAAATTCCCACTTTCTAGTAGTAACTCTTGCATAAGCATGCATAACAGAATTGTCTGTGGAGATTTATAAAAATTTATTATCCTGGATCTCATCCCAACGTATAGTGTTAGAATCTCCCATTGTCATTCAGATGCTCAGCCATGATTGATAGTCATTGGATGATCTACTTTTCTGTCCTTACCTTCCACCTTCCTTCATTTATCCATTCACCTTTAAATTGATGAACCTTGAACTATATACCAGACATTGCTAGAAATTGGAAATAAGACAATGAATGACCTAGGTCACTACTTGGTGGTCCTAAACTTATCTTGAATGTCATTGCCTCTACAAAACCCTTCCTGACTACTTCTACCACCATTTGTTTTAACATTGCATTTCCTTGCCCATAATTAAGAGTCATCCTTGATTCTCCTCCAATAACTTGGATTCACTTTGATACAGAATTTAATACACTGCACTAAAATGGCTTAGAATTCTGTTTCTTCTACTCTACTGCGAGCTCATTAAGCCCAGGAATTGTCTTCATTATCTTGATTTGTTCAATAATATTGAAAACTAGAGAGGGAAAGAGAGAGGGAGAGACGGAGCTGGAGGAGAAAGCAGATAGAACGTCCGGAATGTCCCAGAAATCATCCTTACCCTTGGTCCTCTACAGCATGCTTTAATTCAGATGGAAAGGAAAGGAAAACAAGCATTATATATTTATGAGTTGAGCACTCATATTTAATTGTCTCAACAGTCTTGACTTACACATATTATCATTTCCATTTTAAAGACAAATAACTAGTGGTTCAAAGAGGTATAGCCCAAGGTCACACTTATTTTTAGTAAGTAGAGGACCTGGGATCTAAACTCAAAGCTTTCAATGAGAAAAAGACCCAAAGTTTTCCTGAACTTGCACACATGGCTGCTGGAGTATGTGCATATACATGTGTATGTAGGCTTTCTACTCCACGGAAACTTCTCAAAGCCAGAAATAATATTTATTTCATCATTTCTAGTAGAAGAGTTAGTGTTTAACAAAGTTACCATCAGGAGAGAAATAAATTCTTCAAGGGACTGTTGATCTATTTCTTTTGAGTTTTGGCATTAAAGGTCTCTGTAGTCCTGCTAGAAATTTTCCATCAAGGTTATTCTCTAGGTTCTTGTGGATGACTTTGAAATTTAAATTTTCCCATCATCTTCCAGAACGAAGGCTGAGGTTAAAAAGGCAGATTTCATTTTTCTCCTTTTCCCCATGGTCTTCAGTGTCTCCTTTTTCTCACCATTATCCTTTCCCTAGCCTGTGATATATATGAAAAATGTTTTACTTGTATCTTCAGCTGGCTCTCTTCCTCCCATTTCTCAGTTCTTTATGTCTCTAAAGCTGCATCTTCCCTATGGAACTTATGCCAAATTTAATGGCCCTGCACTGTTTGGGAAAGGCTTAGATTTGTTTCATAGGTTATTTCTCTAGCCTTAATAAGTACAGACACTTATTAGCTGGCCACAATTTCACTCTCCCTGTTGTGGGTTGCAATTCATTGCTGGTTAATGTGTAAATCATAGATTTCTCTAATTACATATTGTTGCCTTTTCCTTTCCACTCAGAGCTTGAACATTAGTAAAGGGTTAGCACTCTGATAGAAATGTCTAGAATGGTTTCTTCACACACATATGGGAATGCTACTGGAACAGAGCAAATTTAACCTCAATATGGGTGTTCATGTGTGTGGTTGTGGATGGCTGCTCTGAATGTTCAGTTTGTCTCTGATGCTCGGAGTAAGAACATGTAGGCCAGTGTGTAAGGAAAAGGTATAGCTCAAGAACCCTAGCCTTGCAAACTCAAAACTGTAAATTCAAATGAATGATTCCAATATTCAGTAAACACTATAGTAATTTTGCCATTTCCCACTAATTTCACTTATCCCATGTCTCCTCATAATCGGTCTCAGATATTGCCAATCTTCATGTTTCTAGTAAAAAACTGGAGATGTTTTCTATTCGATCATAAACTTATTTTATTTGAATTGACTGATGATAATTATTTGTACCAGTTCGTGTGTGGAGAAACATTATATAAAGCTGATTGCAATTAGACTTATTTTTTAAATTCTTCTCATGAATGAGAACCCAAAATGCAGTTATGTCTTCCTGTCCTGACACCTCAAAGTGTAGTCCTGGGACCAGCAGCATTGACATCAGTCACAGGCCACCCCTGACCCACCCCCCCAATCTGGACCTACTGAATCATAATGTGCATATTTTGCATTTTATCAAGAGCTCCTGGTGATTCCAGGTTTTCAAATTCTCTCAGTCCAGGTGCTTCCTAGCTGAGGCCTCAGACAATGCGAAAGCTGAGATAAGCCAATCCTGCTGTGCTCACTAAAATCCTGACCCAAGTGATTCTGATCCATGAGCATAATAAAAAGATTGTTCTAGGCCACTAATTTTAAGGTAATTTGTTTCACAGCAAGAGTAACACAAACCACCTTCTCTCTTCTGTGTTTCTACCCATTTTCCCAGGGTCCAGAGTCCAGAGTTCTTCTATGATATATATGATGGCCCAAAACAATCACTGAAAATATGTATAAATTTGACTTTGAATAGGAGCTTAAATCATCTTGAATCCAGAGCTCCCCTAAATTAAGTGATTTCTTTGGAGCCATATTTGCATACCATCTATACCATTATTATTTTTTTCAACTCTCTTTACTACTTAGCTTTATCTTAAGTGACACTAGCCATGATAGCAGAATTTTGACGCTTAGTTAGATTTTTCCAATGTCATGAATATTTTTAAATATAAAAATAAAAACACACTTATCTGTGTATTAGCAAATAGCATGTTGTTTCCTACCAGTGTTACATGTATCCCTGTTTGGAAAATAGTGATCTGATAGAAACCTTTAATGGTACAAACAACTCTCTTTCATCATAGACTAATTGTTTTTGCTCTTCTCATTTCTGAGCTCAAAGGATGGAAATCATTCTACTGTTTTGCCAGCTTCTTCTTGTTTTGGCTGTCTCTCCAAAAGCACTTGTTGACTCTGACACTTTGTCCAAATTTCCACATATTACTCTTTTTATTCTACTAACTAAATTTCATAACTTGCTCCCCTTCAATTTAACAGAGTCCACCTCTGATCATAACTGCTCCCTCAACTCTGGTCTTTATCAAACTTGTCCCTGCCTAAACCCAGTAAGACAGAAATGACAAGTGGGACAAATTTCTGTATATATGAACAGTGGAGTAGGGTATATAAAATGTCAAAATGTCAAAAATGATGTTGTAGTCCAGGGCTACTCAAAGTGTAGTCTGGGGACATGTACCAGACATGATAAACTGTTGTTAACCATGTATCATGGGATAAGTACAAAAATTGAGAATCAGTACTCAAAAACTTTTATAGTAATTTGACAGAGTAACTTCATATCAGTTGAATCTAGTATTAATTGAAAATTGGGATTTGCATTTTGTATGTCTTTTTTAGTTTCTTTTACTGGTAATACGTCTTTATTGTGTTTCATAAAAGTACTGCTTTGCAACAGACTAGAAATTTTTAAAAAACCAAAAAAACTGGTTCTTTGCCACAGATACTTTGAGAAGCAGTTGTATAAAAAAACTAAATAAAATAGAAAATGTTCTTTTAAATAGAATTTGGAAAATTATAATGCAATATTTTAAAATGATATAATGCATGGATACTCTAAAAAATAAAAGTGGAAAGAAGGATATACACAGACATAGACCAATATGCTAGCGTTAGTTGTCATTGAGTAGTGGGTCATGACCAAAAAATGCATATCATAACCAGAAGGTTATTACAAAAGAAAGTGGAAATATTTCTTTCCCTATTCTTGACTTTCCTACTCTTTGTTCTCTGCTCCAAACTCTCTGTCAGAATTTTGGCACTTGTAAACGCAAACACTACAGTCTCTCAACAACTTTTATAAATTACTTCTGACGGAATTCATTTTATTAGAGAGCTTTTGATTAAATCCAGTGTTGTTGAAATATAATATTTTTAAACATTTAGGTAAACTATAATAAGACTTACAACAGAGCTTAGAAACACATTTTGCCATGCCTTGATACCAGACTACCTAAATTTCTACTTAACAGATGCAATAAAAAATAGTTCCTGCCAAGAAGCTCTTGTCTGCCTTCAATAAAATCCAAAGTGATTCTCATAGATCAAATGGGCTCATTAGGTACTCAGACATGGAAACACACTCACGCATAATTGATATTCCCCTTTGTCACCACTACCAATATGATGTAATGTAGCTAAAGGAATGACGGGATTTGATGCCAAACTTGAAATCTGAGTGTGAATGCCAATTCATCTCCTTCTTCTACCTCATGATTGTTTTCAGAATCAGATATTAGGTATGCAAGAGTCTGAAGACAGACTTTATTTTATATAGAGAATTTTAATGCAATCCATAAGATTTCATTTAAAAAATTATAAATGGACTTTAACAGAGGAAACTAATCTCCATTATATATGCTACTCTATTAATTAGAAAGCTAACCTCCATTAAATATGCTGTTCCATTGCATTAAGACTTGCTTGTGGTTGAGATACATGGATGTCTTTACCAGTTCACGGATACATGTCTGACAAAAGTAAGATTTTCCCCTCAAAGTCAATCCTCAGTCCCCTGCAATCTGGCTTCTGTACCCCACCCCAGCTGTACTCAATAATATTGTTCCATCTCTTCTTGAAACTTATTTCTCTCTTACTTTCTATAATACTGTGCTTCTCCATCTAGCTACAAACAATTTCTTCTTCGTCTCCTTTACTGTTTCCTTTTACTCTATCCAAATTTAAGTGTTCCAGTGACCACTGTTCTTTCTTTGGCCCAATAACATATTCATTACTGATTCTCTCACTGAGGCGTCTTATTCACTCTCATAGTATTAGCTACCATCTGTAATCTAATGACTTGACATTTTCTATCGTCAGGTTTGATATCTTCTCAAGCTTTGACCTATGTATGCAACTGTCTGCTAAATTTTCTCATCTAGATGTTCCAACTCGGAATGTCTTATACTGACCTCATTAACTTTAACCACAAAAGCTGTTTCTCTTCCACTAATCCTGGTCTCAGTTTTTGGAACCATTATACTCCCAGTTATTACAATCAGAACCTGGAGAATTCTGCCTAATTTTTATCCATTCAGTCACTGAATCCTTCTAACTTTATAAATCTTTTCATCACTGTATCGCACAACAAACAACCGGAAAATCTCAGTGGCCTCCGACAACAAGTGTTTACTCTCATTTCTACGGATCCACAGTGACTATAGTTCTGCTGATCTAGGCTGGACTTAGTGCGAAGGCTCTGCTTCAGATTGCAAGGCAGCGGGGCTTGGCTTCAGGCAGAGGGTGAGATTCAGGTGAGTTCTGCATGTCTCTCATCCTCCTGGAACCAGAGGCTACCTACAGTATGATTCATGGGCATGAAAGAAGCTCAAGAGGGTGAACTACACAATCACATTTCAAATCTCTGTTTATAACAAGTTCATTAATATCCTATTAGTAGGCTATTACGGAGAAAATTACGTGGCCAAGACCAACGTCAAGAATGGGAAATACAATCTGCCTCTAGTGTGAGGCACAATGTGACATGGGAAATTCTGTGGGTGTGTAATTCCAAAACAGAGAGAGCATGAAGAATTAGGAAACAATGATACTACCTATCTTAAATATTTGTCACCGCTATCTTTTGTCCCCATTCTAAAAGGAACATCCATATTTCATTACTAATCATGCCTGCTCAGACTTTGACATATTCTCCTCTCTGGTCTCCCACCAACTCAAACCCGACTCTACAACGTAGCCAGAATACTCAATAGAAAACACAAATCAAACCATGTAACTCCCCTCATTACAGTTCTTCAGAGGCTTCTCATTGCTACGGAATGAAATCCAAGTTCTTCTTGAATGCGTGCATAACCCTGCCCTCCTTTCCAGCCTCATCTCCCCACACCCTCCTCATGTCCTGCAGTTCCACAAGTTTCCACATTCTTCTGATATTGTTCACATCATTCCATCTCCTGAAACATTCTTTTCTCTCCTTATTCTTCTGGCAAATTCTTGTTTGTCCTTTAAGATCTAGCTCAGGCATCACTTGTGTGGTAAGATTTTGGATTCCCTCAGACTGGCTTAGTGCTTTTCATAGCCCTTACAGTGTTTTATTGAATGAGGTTATTCAAAGTTATTTTTTTCCCCACCAACAGGGATGCTCAACATACCATCCAAGAAGGTCTAAGGATGCTATTTTGGGAGTCTCTGAACTTGAGCGGCAAAAAATATATTTGTTTATTTTTACTAACATCCAACAGAAATTTAACATTTCCTTTAATTATAATTATAAGCAACAAAGTACCATACCATCAGGAGTACTGTGTCACCAATAGAAACTATCAATAATTTCATACCCCTACACTACAATGGTTGCAAACAATTCAAAATAGCAGAAGTCATCAGACATGTCATTAAATTTTACTTACAGCATTAATAAAGAAGCTCATACGTTACTATATCAAAATTTTTTTAATTTAATAATTTTTTCCAATATGGTATTGTTTTCTTAGGTATTTTACTTGCCTCTAAAAATACCTTCTGAGAGGGCATTATCACTCAGTAAGGCTTCCTTCTTGGCAGTTTGACCATTTCATTGCAAAGAGTACTGAGCACTTCAAAACTTAGATGCAAATCTTTGCCAAAAATATTCACCTCTTTCTTACTTTTAAACAGTTTTCCTAGTATGTATTTCATTTAGGTTTTTCTTAAGAGGTAACACACTCACAGAATAAATAAGCAAAAGATAGGAAGTGTGTATAACAAAAAATCTCCTTAGAAAATGAGTTTTCCCCTGTGGAATAAACCAGTGTGATGAGTCTATTATGAACACTTCCAGAGACCTTCCAAGCCTGTACAGGCAGACCATGTGTGTGGATGTGGGTTTGTGTAAATAGAAAAGGAAAATTATAAACATACATCAACACACACACAGATTTTCCTTTTTGCAACTCAGGCTGTGGCATACGACACATTGTTCTGCATCTTTCCTTATATTATTAAATAATAGCCATCTCTCAATAGTTCAAAATTACTGTTGGAGATCAAAAATAAAAACTTCTTAACATTTAACTTTACCTGTTTGTTCCACATTTAAATAAAATAAAGTTACAGTGGAAACAAAATTTAAAAGACTAAGTATAGTTCACCATACACCCTCTCAAGTATTATTATTTTTTTGAGCTTGAAATCTTCAACACGACTCTGAGTGCAATGGCCGATCAATGTAAGCAGCTTAAAGTAAATAACATGAGGCAGTCTTCTGGGTATTGCTAATGGAAGCTGACTTTTTTACTGAAGTAGTTTAAAGTTCAGCTCCTCAAAAGTAAATTGCCCATCATTGCTCGATATTATGGTTTATGGTATTTTCTTTTTTTATTAATTAAACCCAGAGGTAGATTATAGGATGTCTGTTCAAGGCAATTTAATTCAATGTTAAAATAATGCAATTGAAAATAAAATAGTGAGAGTGCTTTTAAGTAACTGAAAAAAATGATACAGAACTACATAGTATAATCCTAAATTTTTATTTTTTCAGTTGCAGATAGAAAATTAAAGAGCCAGAGAAATAAATTTCTCTGCTATGAAATTATGGTAGTATTTATTTTCTTTAAATCAGTTCACATTTTTCCAAATTCTCTATAATAATTACAAACAATCAGAATAATTAGAAAAAAGATTTAAATGAATCAACTAAAATCCAAATCGTGAGTGCCAAAGACATAGAGATAAAGAGGCAACAAAACAGACTAAAAGTAAATAGGGGCTTTATAGAACAACTAAATACAAGCAGAAGTAAAAGGAAGCTAATAGGAAACTCATTCAAAAAGCAGGCTTTGTCTAGCAGCCAAGACTGGATCCAACTCTCTAAATAAGATAGTGACAAGTATTAGAGAGGGTGTCCTACTTCAGCTGTACATCGCAGTAAGCAAGCATCACTCATGGACCAGTACATCCAATCCAGACACAGACTCCAGAGCCAGGTCTGAGGCGGACAGACAACAGGACTCAGGACTGCCCCAGACAGATTCTCAAGTGAGGAACATACATGTACGGTCAAGCTTTCAATAAAATAATACCCACTGCTTGCTGAGCACTTACCGTGCCAGTCACTCTTTTAAATGTTTTATGTGTATTAATTCCTTTAACCTTCATAAAATCCGTATGAAAGAGTGCTATTATTTTACTCATTCTCCAGATGAGAAAAACTAGGCTTTCAAAACTTAATAGTAGGGATCTGAGGTTCAAGTACAAGTTTTCTGACCTGAAAGCATACGCTTTTTTTTTAAGTATGTTTTTGTATTGTTTTGTTTTGTTTTTTTGGTGAGGAAAATTGACCCTGAGCTAACACCTGTTGCCAATCTTCCTCTTTTTTTTTTTGCCTCCCCAAAGCCCCAGTACATAGTTATTCTAGTACTTCTATGTGGGATGCTGTCACAGCATGGCCTGATGAGCGGTGCATAGGTCTGCACCCAGGATCCAAACCAGAGAACTCTGGGCCCCCGAAGCAGAGCATGTGAACTTAACCACTCAGCCATGGGGCCGGCCCCAAAAGCCTGCACTTTTCACTGCTGGCTCTACCTCTGCTGCCATGGTGGCAAGGGACAGAGGGGGAATTCTCACTCATGAGACACCTCATTTTTATTACCTTAACGTTTTTAGGTGCATTTCCTGTTTAGAAATGCAGTAGACATATTGTTCGTGAATGTAGATGGCTGTGTGTGAAGATAATTAAGTGGAAATTTATTTTAACTTGTCAAACTATGTAAGATAAATTTACTTTTGTAATAACTTAATTGAATATCAGAAAGGGAAATGACTAAAAATATCAAAAGTCTTAGAGGGAAAAATATCTTTGAAATTTTAGGTACAAGTCATTGAGTGAAGAGTAGAGAAGTGAGTAGGATGAGCCCCAATCACAATTGGAAGGAGCCTCCAGTAGTCAGTAGACTTCTGGTTTTTACTTTCCTTTCCTTGCCTTGATGACTCCCAACGCAGTAGGTAGTTGTAGCAAAAAAATCATCTCAAGAAGGGTCATTGCCCATCAGAATTGTTGGCACAGATCTTCCCAGACCGATGACTACACAAGACATTGGAGAGCTGAACAGCATGGAACTCTTTGACCTTTTCTGTCCCATCTTTCTTTCTGTTTTGGGGGCCTGGAAAGATGGGAAGACAGCAAAGAAACAGAGAAGTTGCCGCTTAGAGAAGATAAAAGTCTTCACATTTTGTTTGTTCTGAATTAGCCTTAGAGTATGATGTCACATTTAAAGAACTTTGTTTAAGGTTTTGAAATTAAAAACAAACATAATTGAGGACTCCAGTTTCAGCTCAGACACGTAGAGAACTAGAAAACTCCCACACACATAACATTGAAAATGTTGGACATGCTGAAAGTTAATGTTTCTTGAACCCATCAGAAAACTGAGATCACAGGACAACCCACTAAAGTAAAATCTGGGAGAACAAGTACTTTCTGGGGAAACTGGGGCTGGAGCATTTGCTTGCTTGGAGTAGATTCTGGATGTCATATGTATTTGTTTCTTGGGCTACTGTATCAAAGAATCATAAATTTAGTGGCTTAAAACAACAGAAATTTTATTGTCTCACAGTTCTGGAGGCTAGAAGTATGAAATCAAGGTGTTTTCAGGGCCATATTCCAGAAGAATCTGTTCCATGCCTCTCTCCCAGCTTCTGGTGCCTTCTGGTGGTCCTTGGCATCCCCTGGCTTGTAGCTTCATCTGTCCAATTGCTGCTTCCATCCTCACGTGACTGTCTTCCCTCTGTGTGTGTCTCTGTGTCTAAAAGCCCCCTTTCTTATAAAGACACAGTCATACTGGATTTAGAATCCACTCTAGTCCAGTATGATCTTATCTTAACTTGATTACATCAAAACCCTATTTCCAAATATGGTCACATTCACAGGTTCTGGGGAAGAGGACTTCAGCACATCTTTTTTGTGGGGAGGAAAGTGGCACAATTCAACCCAGTACACAGCATAAGCCTGAATAAGAATAAGAACTGAATAAGATTCAGTTCAACATTCTAAAAGAGTTGCTGAAGACCACGTGTAGGCTAGAGTGTGAGTGTGGAGCCCTGGGGCCACAAATATAACAGGACTTGCACTTTCTTGAATGCTTTTCCTCCCAGGAGGACCCCACCAGGGAAGACAGAGGAGAATCCTGAGAAGGTATCCTTTGTTCTTGGTGGTGCTGGCTGGAGGGGAGAAACAAAACACTTCTGTCAAAAACTCCACCCAGACCTATCTCCCCTATGGGGGAAAAATAATGAATAAAAAAAAATGGGGCCAACCCCGTGGCTGAATGGTTAAGTGCGTCCCCTCTGTTTCGGCAGCCCAGGGTTTTGCTGGTTCAGATCCTGGGCGTGGACATGGTACCGCTCATCGGGCCATATTGGGGTGATGTCCCATGTGCCACACTGGAAGGACCCAAAACTAAAATGTACAACTATGTACTGGGGGGATTTGGGGAGAAAAAGCAATTAAAAAAGAGAGACCTTTTTTTTTTTTTTGGCCTAGTGGATAAGGTGAGGGAGCAGGTCTGGGAATGAACCTTTTCTTTTAAGTTGCCTCAGCCTCCAAATAAGTACTATCTTGTTCCTATCCATGGAGAGCAAGAGGGGCATGCTGCCTAGTCCTATGTGCTGTTTCTGTTTTGATGCAAAGAGGCCAAGTTAGGAGACCTCTTTTGGTCTAGGAGATCCTCCCAGAGGAGCAACATAGGGCCTGCCTGCCTGCCTTTCTTTCTTTCTTTCCCTATTCTTGCCAGGATGCAGTTACTTGGCTGAAAGGAAAGGGTCAAAATGTCATCCTTTGGGCTTGAGCTGGATCATATTGCTGAACACCAAGCCTTTCAAGATGGCCCTCCTCAGCATCCTTAGCATCCTTTGTCTTTGGGGATGGTGCTTTTTTGGAACACAGGGTGCAAATGTTGAAGGTAGGATAACCTTCTATTGCCCTCCTGGCTGAAGCTCCTACCTTGCTGCTCATTGGGGAACTGCTAGAAGAAGCCACTGGCAAGGAGCAGAGGAAGCCATGTGTCCTAGGGCACCCCTGGCAGCACATGCTGGAGTTGTATCAGTGTTTGGTTGATGCACATGGGCACCCTGAAGAACTACACCATTGGGGCCATCATTGTGAGGGTGGTGAGGTCCCTGGCCAATATAGCAAGACCTCTCAGAAGCCCTTGACATATACAGATCCTGGACTTTACTCTGAAACCAATTAGTCAGAGCCACTGTGGTTTGCTGCCATCAACTCTACCCAGCTCACTTCTGCCTCTCCTACACTGTGGAGCCCTGGGTCCATAAAAGCCCAACCAACCACTTTTTCTCCTTAGGAAGAGGTTCCTCAGAGCCTTTCCTGGGGTTCAAAGCTTGGATAGAGATGGATATCACACAATGCATTCAGCAACGTCTCTGGTATCACAAGGGGAGCAAGGTTCTACAACTCTGCTTCATGTGTCAGCAGTAAAAACGTATTGAGGTTCTTCATCTTTGTTAGAATGGAACTTGATCCTTGACATTTCCTTATTGTTACTCTATTTCAATGGCACTCACAAAAGTGTTCAGAAAACCAAACTTTCTCCCAGAGTTTTGAGTTTATGGAAAGGGACTCTTCTCTTGCAGAAGGCCTGGCAAGCAGGCAGTATTGCATCTGAGGTTCCTGGCTCTTCCTGGGAACCTGATGGGCCAGTGTCCCCTCTATCCTTTCAAGTCAGCTTCCATCAGCTGGGTTGGGATCACTGGATCGCTGTTTCTCATCCCTATACCCCAAACTACTGTGAGGGAGCCTACTGTTGGGTACAATGCTATGGTCTCAATTCTCCCAATCATGCCAAAATCCAGAACCTTATCAATAAGCTGGTGGACCAGAGTGTCCCTCAGTCCTCTTGTCTCTTTTAAGAATGTTCCCGTTAGCCTCCTTCTGAATGAGGCAAATAGGGAGTATTTTGTATAAGGAGTATGAGGATATGACTGTCCAGTCCTGCATATGCAGATGACAACGCAGGTACAGCTTTCTCAAGAAATTGAAGTTTAAAATAAAGAAATAAATATCAATGTTAAAGCTTCAAGTGATCCTATACCCAATCCATGGGTTCCATTGCTTGCATTAAGTGTTGTTGCTTAAGTCTCTTCCCCCATTCATGTGCTCTTCACTTTACAAAAACAATTCTGATACTAAACATCAGTACGTTGGGACCACTAGTCAGAGCCTTTAATACTTAGGTAAGATGTTCCTTTGAAGATGCTCTCTCTGTTTTCTCGGAGGTTTTGTTGTGGCTTTGTCAAAAGTGACCAGTCCATGATGGTAGAACAGTTGTCTTTGAGGTCATAAGGAGTCCTCCGTGTCCAGTTCAAGGTGGTTGAGACCACCAACTCATTAACTGGGCCTCCACAAATGCTCAATAGGTGACCTTTTTGACATCAAAGGGCTGAAAACTCCACCCTCAGATCATGCTAACACCACCATTTTGTGAACACACATTCTGTGAAAAGTCATGAAGCTTGGCTACACTTGCACAAATCATCAATGACCTTACTTCTCCTTACCTCCAATCATCTATCTCTGTACTTCAGACTGCTCTGCCCTTCACCCCATAAATTTTGCCCCAAGCCTTGGACCAAGGAAACAGATCTGAGAGCATATGTCTCCCGTCTCCTTGTTGGTTGATCTCTCACTGAAGCTGTATTCTTTTCCCAAAAGCTGATGCCGTAATAATTGGCTTTTTGTTAATGTGCATTGGGTAGGAGAACCCCATCTTTGTGTGGCAACAATTTTGGTGACCTTGAAGGGATTAGGTCCTGTGACCACCCACGTGAGGCTCTGAAGCCTGTAGTGATTGGCTGTGGGGTGTCTTTGTTGACCCTAAGTGGCCACCTAGACAATTTTGTCTTGAGGCTTGGCTGATTGGATTCCTGTTTCCCACTGCATGCTCCAGGCCCCTTTGTGCTTGTTTTCTTTTGGGAGAAGAAACAGCTTCTGGATCAAGACATTTCTGGGCTCTGGGTGAGTAACTTTAAGAAAGCCACTGTCCTTTACCTCATTTCTCTGGTTTGATTCCCTGGAAATATAAATTCGCCTTGTATTCTGAGGAATCCTCACGGGCTTAATCCCGAACCTTGGGCCTGAATCACCCGAGGTAATTAGAGGCAGAATAAAAGATTCACTTATGAAATTGCTTCTGGTTCTGGGCAACTCCTAGCACTGGTTCTGAGTTGCTCCTGGCAAGCTGGTTCTGAGTAGCTCCTAACACTGAATGTGAGCTACTTCTGGCAAACTAGCTAGTATTCTGGTCAATGTTATATGCAGAATTGTATTGTGTGTTAATGTTTGTCTAAATTGAATTGGATGTTTGGAGACTGAGTTTCTTGGTGACTATAACAAACTCTCTTTATAAATTACTTTGTTTGCTGTGGTCACCTTGGGAAAAGTCTCCTAAAATAAGAATAACTGTAAACAGGTGGCAAGATAACCTTCAGTAATTTAAAATTAGTGGCTACTGTGGGCTCTTTTTGAGCCTTCAAACTGAGGAACAAGGAAAATCTTTAATTTTTAATGAGCCAAGCATGCCATCTTCATTCACAATCTAGAAGTTCCAGAAGCTGTAAATATTTACAAAGTACTGTAAAAATCTTCCTAAGGTTTTTTCATGTCCTGAGGGGTTGGCTTGATAATCACCAGGTTAGAGGCCCCAAAATACAGTTGGACAAAAATGTAGTTGCACCCTATTTTATTGTAAGAGATAGATGGTCAGACAGAAATGCAAGTTGTGCTCCCTTTTGCAGTTAAGGGTCAGACCAAACTGCTGCCAGTCTCAGGGGAATTACATTGACCCTTAGAAGAAAGTTCCAATTAAGTAAAGTCATTTAAAAGTTCACTTAAAAGCAAAGACTTTGGGGCCAGCCCGGTGGCGCAGCAGTTAAGTGCGCATGTTCTACTCTGGCGGCCCAGGGTTCACTGGTCTGGATCCTGGGTGTGGACATGGCACCTCTTGGCAAGCCATGCTGTGGTACACGTCCCACAAATAAAGTAGAGGAAGATGGGCATGGATGTTAGGTCAGGGCCAGTCTTCCTCAGCAAAAAGAGGAGGATTGGCAGCAGATGTTAGCTTAGGGCTAATCTTCCTCAAAAAAAAGCAAAGACTTCAAAATTCTGAAGTAGTCTTACTAAGTTTTGTTGCAAAAAGCTAATAAAAAATTAAGTTATAAAAGTACCTAAAAGAAAAGCCTATTAGGTCATGGCTTTACAGACACTCTCATAGTCCACCTTTGAAGGAGGGCCCAAAATGAGCCTTTCCCAGAGTTAATGAGACTTAGAGATTTTCTGGAAAACTGCTACATTAAAGCTTACTGGAATTGTTGAATACTGCCAGGGATAGTTATTGTTTATCTTGGCTGAAACCTGACAAGATATTGGAAAATATTTAGCAACTTACAATCAGAAATTTGGCCAAATTGGAAGCTGATATTCAGAGCCTGGTAGAAATTTTTGGGGGGCTTTCTTCCCTAAGTTTAAATAAAACTAAGCACCTAGAGGGAAGAAGCAGATTAGGGATGATGTAATTAGACAGGTAGATCAAACCATAATGTCATTGAAGTTACAACCGAATTTCTGAGCAATTAAGAACAACTGTTATTAAAAAATCCTTGCAAAACTGCCAATGCAGCTCTAGAGGCAGTTCAGATTCCACCCATTTTCTTCATCTCAAAAAGCTTGTAACCTCTCTGGGAACTATTATCTAGCCCATCATCAATTCCTAAGATGGAAGGGGAAAAAGGAAAAAACAAAACCAAAAAGACCAACCGATAGAGTGCCCTTGCCAAAAATCCGGCATCTTGGGTTTCTTCTCCACAAATATTAGTAGACAAAGCTTAAAACGAAATTTGGTTTCAATTATTCTTTCATAACTAATGAGCTTGTATTACTGTACTTGATTCATGGCAGTAATTTTTAAACAATAGCTGTGGAGTCCTGTGTATGTGTGTCTATATATCTTATTTATGTGTGATATTTTTACCTCTGGAAGGTATAATTTCTAAAAGAGCTCTATTTAATTGGCTTAAAGTAAGCACTTATATAGATGTAATGGAAACTAACTCAAATATCTTTCAAGTCAACATGATGTAAAACAATCTTTGGTAAGTGAAAGCTTACTCAAGTTTGTTGATTTGGTTAAAATAAACATGTTTTCAGAGTTATCACCATTTGATATGATACAGACATGTTATCTCTGCTACAAAATTGGTCAGCAACTAAAATAACTTAGAATAATAGCTGATTTTGCCTAATGTCTCATGACACTTTGTAGGCAATCTAAATAATTACAGGGAACAAGTAAACTAAACAGATGTGAAAAACATAAAAGTATTGGGTGAACTTTTTAACAATAATTATGTGTTACAGTGTGTGTACTTAACTTCAAAACCTTTTGGTAACTTGAAGCTTTAGAGTTTTGCTAAATTGAGCTAAATGATAAAATTTTTTAGTATCTAGGTAATTTCTATGTAAAATATATTAGATATTAATTACTAAACATAGACTGATCTACCTTTGGCTTCTTATTACAGAGAAACTGGAAAAAATATTTGGGTTTTATTGATAAATGTGTTTTGTGCCATGCTGAGAAATTTTCTATGAGAAAACATGTTTCTATGTAGTATTCATGGATCTGCCAGTCCATAGGATGTGAATACATAAAAAAATTAAGAAATGTAAGACGTATGATTTAGTAAAGAAGATTTAAGGAATGAAGATATTTTTGTTTGTTTGTTTGTTTTTTAAAGATTGGCACCTGAGCTAACAACCATTGCCAATCTTCTTTTTTTTTTCTGCTTTATCTCCCCAAATGCCCTCCCATACATAGTTGTATATCTTAGTTGCAGGTCCTTCTAGTTGTGGGATGTGGGATGCAACCTCAACGTGGCCTGACGAGTGGTGCCATGTCCGCGCCCAGGATCCGAACCCTGGGCCGCCGCAGCGGAATGTGCAAACTTAACCACTCGGCCACGGAGCTGGCCCCTGTTTGTTTTGTTAAAAAATATAAATTTGTCATAAAGTACTACAAGGGAAGAAAGAAAGCATAGGATAAATTCTGAATGAAAAAAGAAAGTTATAGAAGGTTTGTGGAAGAGGAACCCTGAAGAAAGGGTTTTGTGCAGGTCAAGTTTGCTAAGATCAAAATGAAATTAATTAAGTAAGTGGATTTTAATACCAAAAGTAAGCTGGTACAAAATTAAAATTTGGTTTTCTCTCTCTCAAAAGGATAATTTTCTTAAACGTTTCATGTGCTTTTGATAAAGAGATTATAAAAGGTTGTTCTTTATCTTTTGAGTAAGTCTACCTAAAAGACAGAAAATCTATGTTTGTCCAAACAATTTCCTATGTTCAAAGAACTGAGGTCTCTCTATTAAGAAAACTAAGGTTTTTCTTTTAACTGTTTAACTCTGTATGTTTGCCTTTAACGTCTCCTGCTGTCACCTTGGTTAAATAGATAACTAAGCATTGTTTCCTATCTGACCAAGTGTTTAAAAATCTTTTGAGATTTTTGATGAACTTCCCCCAAATTCAAACTTTGAGGGTTGCCAATGGGGCCCTGGGACTTCTCAAAGAATTTGTTCTCTCTTTCTGTACAGAGGGAGATATTAAATTAATTAGGCTTGTTTGGTATGTTAAATTACATGGGAAGCATTATCAAATAAATAACAATAAACCTTCTTAGGTTATATTGTGCGAGTGACTGTTATTAATATAAGTGTTTTAAAAAATTATATAACATTTCTAAAATTCTGATCTGTTCTGATTGTCAGTCACAATTCTAGTTTTTATTTTAAAGTGTTGTGTGTCACAGAAATCACAAATTTCTTTGTCAACTGCCATTTTAGAGTCTTTGTCATTTGCAGACACTTGGTGCTTTACTCTGATGTTTATGCAGATGTTTTTCATCTTCAGAGAGATTCATAAAAAGGACTCTGACACTGACTCTAGAATACAGGTTTCTGATAAACTTTCAGATTATAAAATTGAGCTGGGTAAGAAATTACAGAACTCTAACGGAGAAAATGATGGCTTTATAAAACTGCTAACAGGAGATCAAAATCAAGAATTTAATACATGAGATTGACTAAAATGATGAAGATTATTATAATTTTTATGACTTTTCCTTTGAGATATTGATGATTTTTTAATGTTTTGTTTATCCATATTTAAGCAAATATTTTTCTCTTTTCTCTCAAGCCAACTATGACTTATGGCAATTTTGTAAACAGAATTGAAACATTTATCATTTTCTCCCTACCTGATCCTTCCAGAATTTCAAAACTCTTGATTAGTGAGTATTCTTATTTTAATGGCAATATAGTTATTTGCCTAAATTCAGTAAAAATCTCTTCTTATAGCAGGGTACAATTGGAAACATTGGTTACATTATCAAGGCTTTGACTGGACTGTCATTTTTGAGAGAAACATGAATAGACCCAGATATGACCAAATAGCTTTAAGGAACAAGGATTGACTTTATGGAACAAATAAGGCCACTTGGAGTTGTTGGCCTGGTACCTTGCTTACAGCGTTCCCAATAACCTTAACGGGTGAGTAAAGAAGGTCACTCCCTGCAAGGTGCAAGAACCTCAGGATATTATGGGGAACCTCAAAAGAAGAGAGGGATTCACCCAAATCTATAAGTATTGCAGGTGGAGTCTGATGTCATGTCCTTGGCTTGGCTTTACTGGCCTCAAGAGGCCTTTAAAGTTCAATCTGAGATTCCTTATGAAAAATTCCAGCAAAGCAGATTTTAAAAAGCCTATATCATCAGTTGCTATTCTTGCTGTACTTACATAAATAATTTGGACAAGTTAATTGAAACTAGACTTATTTTTACCATCCAATGAGTCTTAATTTGGTTATCTTTGGTAAAAATAAGGGTGATTTTAGAGAGAAAAATTGTGTTTCAGTAGAAACTATAAAACACATTTGTGGATATTAGATTCTAGTTATGTTAATTGTCTTTGAGTGTTTTGTTTTCTATCTATAAATGGGACTGGATCCTGAATCCTTCTAGTCTCCTCAAATATCTGGCTACAAATCTGCAAACTAACATTTTCAATCACTTTTATTTGGAATCATTGAGAACTGAAACCATCCTTTTTCCTGAAGCCTTGCAAACTATAGCTGAATAATTTGATATAAATTTAAGAGAGATTCATGCTGGGTGCTGTGTAAGCCATTCAGAAAGATACTTGAACATTCAATGAAATCATCAAAATGCAAAAGATACTTCAACCCTTGACATCTAGAAATCTTCTTGACTGGCCGCCTCCTTGGCTCAGAAACTGGTTTATAATTTGCTCCAACCATTGACCTTGTTTTCCTTTTTGTTGCTCTAGAAATGCTTCTTATTAAACACCTGGTTATTTGCTTACACAATATAGACCTAACTTTGGGAGCCCACCTGCATCACCACCTTACTAAGAGACTGGTTCAATGAGATGGAACAATCTACACCTCTCATTAGCAGGAAGGAGCTAGAGAAGTTGGTTATTGCCCTATATCCCTCAAGATTGAGGAATAAACAAAAAAAAAGAAAAAGAAAAAGAGGAGATTTGTAACCACACACTGACTAGGACCAGTTCAACTGACCCCACCTTATCAACAGAATAATTAAGAGTTGTCTTTCAGGAACTGAGAGTCCTCCCTTGTCCAGTTCATGCTGGTTGAGACCATGAACCCATTAACTGGGCCTGCACTAATGCTCAATAAGTGACCTTTTTGACATTAAAAGGATGAAAACTCCAACCTCAGATCATGCTAACACCACCATTTTGTGAACATGTGTCTTATGAAGAGGCATGAAGCTTGACTACACTTGTGTAGAACATCAATGACCTCACTTCTCCTTACCTCCATTCATCTATCTCCACACTTCAGACCACCCTGCTCTTCATTCCATAAATTTTGCCCCAAGCCTTGGATCAGGGAGACAGATCTGAGAGCTTATGCCTTCTGTCTCCTTATAGATTGATCTCTCAATAAACCTGTATTCTTTTTCTAAAAGCTGATGCCATAATAATTGGCTTTTTAAAATGAACATTGGGTAAGAGAACCCCACCTTTGTGCAGTAACACTTCTGTGCTTAAATTGCCCACATCTAAAACTTACCTTTATCACACGGATTAGAAAACATTTTGGGAACAGTCTTCATAAAAATCCTATGAGGGGAACATAAGGAAGCTATTAGGGCTTCTCCTCTCAGCCTCTGAACCTGAGAAAAGTATCTGGGATTCTTTCTCATCCTAGGGTGAGGACAGTAGTTTTTAATAAGGCCAATAGGGAAATGAGCATGGTGCAATCTGAGATGGCAACCACTTCAAAACCACCAGCATCAATGGTGAAGAGAGGAAGTGCTGTCATTGCTGATTAGGATTATGTATGGGGGAGTCATTTTAAATTTACTATGGAACAATAGATTTCACAGAGTATTTTCTTGTTTTTATACAACAGTTAAACTCTTGTTAATTACCCCACAAAGAAAGCTCCCTGATGGCTCAGGGCCTAGGAGTTGGCCTGATTCGGGGTGGGGGGATAGAAAGCTGCAGTTAGGAAGCTTGAAGCACTGTGGGGGAAGGGAGAAACATTCTGAGGCCTGGGGCTGACTTCTTTCTAGGCTTGTCTGTTTGTGTGTTCAGTTTGGCTCTGGGCATGGGTCTCTGGGGGAGATGGGCTTGCCGTCTTGGGAGGCATAGAACTCTGCCTTGGATTAAATGATGCTTACAGTGTGAGTATTTTCTACTCCTATGCTGTATTGAAGTGATGGGGACTGGGCTGTGTTGCAAATAAATCATTTCTTTTATTGTCAAAAGACAAAACTAAACAGACCTTAACCTGTAGGGGGGAGAGCAAAATACAAACGGTTGCTTTACAGCATGGGTGGAAGCCCTTTTGCAGCCAGGGAAAGGGAACAGGGGAAAAATTATAAATAAAAAATAAAAACCTTTACCCCCGGGGAGAGGCAGCAGTCCATGCTTGGACCAGCACTCCAGCAGAAAGGAGGGGCAGGAACACTTGTGAGAGCCATATCCTTGAGACCCAGACTCGGGCTTAATCAGAATGCCCAACTCCTCTTGAAAAATATTTAAAGCACAATGCACATTTTAAGAGAAACTGCTGAGGGTTCGCCAAAGCAGTAGGTCTTATGTTAGATCCCCAAAGGCTTTGAGTCCCCCTTCTAGGACCGCAGTGGTAAAAGAATGCTGTGTATGGTAATCCCTCCACCCAAAATGCTGTACAAACCCCAAGGCACACACCTGGGAAGTATTGTAAAGAGGCCTGATTGATCTTCACTGGCATGAAAGATTCAGAGGCAGGAAGGAGGAAAGGAGATGAGAGCAAAGTCTCCAATGTAAGAAAGTCCCAAGCAATTTAAAATTACAATCAGAAGCCAAAGGAGTTGCCACTTCCGTTGGTGGGTGTGGGTTTAATATACTCCATATGATGTGCTCTTGCATAAACAATGGTGCATTGGCAACTCGTGGCTCTGGCAGTCTCTCACTAAGTTCTGGCATGGGCTGCCCCAAGTTGCCCATTGTCTGAATAAGCAGACAATGAGTGGTGTGCTATCAAACCACTTAAATTAAGCCGCTTAAATGAATCCTTAGAACCATCCTCTCCTGGGGACTCAGCTATTGCTTTAAGAATGTGCCTCCGCTCTCTCAAGTTAGGACGTCTGCTGTGTTTCTTAACTATAAAGGATGGTAAACACTGAAAGGGGCTGCAAAAAGAACTCGTGAAATCTCTGAAATTGAAGATGTTTAAAATTTGGATAATACAGACATGTATAGTTTTTAGAAGAACAATAGACATCTTGGGGTTTCAAACACAAGCAAAATTGTTGCTCCTCTCTTCATGTACAACACTTACATTCTCATAAAAACCAAGCCAATCTGCATTTATATAAAGTAAAAATCAGGCAAAATCATTCTAGGTTGTCAGAATTGAAAATAGTTACCTTTGCGGGGGGTTGTGGGGAGGTGGTTAACGTAATGACCAGAAGGGAGCATGGGAGGGAAGTGTCATTTGGGGAACTGATATTCTGTTTCATGATTACACCTGTGAATTCAATTGTATTGATCATTTATGATATATGCATGTTTCTTTATGATATTATTATATTTCAGTAAAAAGTAAAAAACAAAACAAACACGAAACAAATCAACCATGAGACAACAAGCTGGGAGGGAGGTGAGGAACCATGCGGCAGGCAAAAAGGCAGAGCTGTATATACTTTTTACAACCACTATCTCATCCTCATTAGACTTTTTCAGATCCTTTAAAGGCCAGATTTCATTCACTTTTTTCTAGTAGCAATCACTTGTCTTGAAAAATATTGGTGTTTGATACAACTTGCTTATCGGTGTGACTATTTTGATCCCATCTACTTGGGAAAAAATTACCTTATGGACTTGAGGTCTGCAGGAGATCCTACCCCAAGTTCTTCAAGCCTCTGCAGCTCACACATATAAGAGTCACATCTAATTACTAAGACCTGCCCCCCTCCATCTGTAGCTGCCTTTCGATTATATGCCACTATGTTGGAGGTTCTAAGAAGGCAGGGGAGTGTTTGTTGATTGGGTGATTTTAAAGGATTATCATCTGAAATTGGGGGAGGATTTAGGCCAACTAGCAGCTAAATTTCTGTGTTCTTTTGTTCTTGTGGCCTGGTAGCAAGAGGCTTTAAGACTGGCACTTACATCCTCCAGAATCTGGGCAACATTACAAAATCGCTAACTGTTACCTTGGCTCTACCACTGCCTGCTTGACTCCTTTCATCTTCTCAGATATTCATCTTGCCCTTAACTCTTGGGAGTGACTTTACCAAGAATATCCTGTGCTTTAAAGGGGGAACTTCAGAACTGAAAAGTTAAAATTATGTATAGCATTTGATCGCCTTTACAATTATTAGAGTATTTACTCATGATATATTTGCATTGCCCATTTTATTCTCATAACCACTCTGAGAAATAAAAGGTATGCATTTTGACAGATAAAGAAGCTGAAGTTTAGAGAGAGAGACAAAAAGTGTTTTGCAGATAGTATACCTAAAGTGAGAATCTGAGATTTTTTCACTGCTTGTTCAGTACTTTTTCCAATATTTTGTGATCTATCTCTAAGAATAAAATTATAATGGTAAATATCATATAATAGTAATTTTAGGTAAACTATGTGCCCCTTCAAGTCATGTCAGTGGATCTAGCACTACATAGGAGGAAGATTTTTGGCTTTGTATCTAGCTGATCATGAGTGCTGGTCCTCTCTGCATCAAGAAAATACGGCCAAGTCCTGCAACTTTTTAAAGCCCTAGTTCTCTCATGTTAAAATGTGGCCAGCACTTACCTTTCTTGATTGTGAAAAGATCAGTAGTAATAAATAATAGCTGGTACTAGAATTGTGACCAGCTCAGAATGGCAGATTCCACTCTCCTTGCTGTCAAAAGAGTTAAATGTTCCAGTTGATTTGGGAAAAGGGTGACAGTGAAATATCCAGCCACTCTGTTAAGGGGCTGAATTAGGGAAAAGGCAGCAGCGAGGGGGCTGGAAGACTCTCCATATGTGTGGATGGGAGAAGTCATGACTGCATTCAGACCAGGCAGTTTTCCCACCTACTTTGCATCAAGCCATGGAAGGGTTAAACATCTTGCTTACAAAATTCCTTGATCTTATTTCATACTAAAATGTTGTCATAAACGAGTGCTTACTAGAATGTGACACCCTTGTCAACAAGAACCATGTCTACTCCATCTTTGCATCGTTAAAATATTTATGAAGAGTCCATGTGCTAGGCGCTATTAAATGAATGAATCAATGAAAAGTTATGCCTATCTATTTGGTAGATAGATCCTTTCCTGCCAGAACAAATCACAGAGATGATTGAAACAGTAAGTTATCTCTGGGATGGAAAATGTGAATTGTGTTGGGTTTCTGTGACCAAAGAATTGTGTCGGGTTTCTGTGACCATTCATTGAATGAATGTCCAATGCTCTCCTACAGAAACCACAAACTCTCAGGCCAAGTGAGGTGAAGTGAGGTAAACTGAAAAAAACATTAAAAAAAAAAAAAAAGATGCCCTCCACACTGGCACTTCCCAAAGTCATTGCAGAAGAGGAAATCTTAGAACCCAAGGGTTGAGATTTTGCATATGTTTTTACAAGCACACTCTAGATGTAGGTCCATGGGTAGGTTGCCCAACTTTCCAAAACTCACCTGGAAAATGGAGACCATGAGTACCTATCTCAGAGCCCTCCTGTGAGGATTGTGTGAACCTGAGTATGTGGGGCACTTGGCACAATTCTTGGCACATAGTGAAGGCTCAGGTAATGGTGACCCTTGCTCTTATAGTCATACCTCGTATTACTGTTTCTGTTTAGGAATAATCTGGGATGTGGGTTTGGAATCCACTGGAGACTAATACAGCAGCGCCATCTGGTGACCACTTTATCATAATAGTAACCTGCAACTTCTTAAGGTCAGGAGAAAGATTCTGGGAGAGAAAGATCCTTCCTCTGTTTCTGAGGATTTAAATGAAAGGACAGCCTGTTGATATCTGAGAGTTTTTTTTAATCAATATTGTAAATGACACTCCTTTGCAGAAAAATCCAGAAACAGTCAAATCCTCTGAGATTAAGTCTGAGATTAAGTTTGAGCTATATTACTTTTCACTTTACCTACATTGAAAAGCAGCTAAGAGAGTTACCTTTGTCTGCATCCCTTTAAAAAAGTATTATTAAAAGTGAACTTTATTGGAACTATTGAGAGTTGACAAAGCATTTAGTTATTTTTGGAGAAAGTAAATTATAAAACAGTAAAAAAATAAATAGATATGAGGTCAAGGAATCATGGCTGTTTTATTTACAAGGACCACTATTGTAACTATAGCTCATTTCTTCATTCTCTAGTCTTCTTTGTCTTATCTTTATATCTTGAAACAAGGATTCTTCATCACAAGCCTATGGATACATTTCAGGAAGTTCCCAAATGCCCTGCAATTTGAAGCAAAAATTTTGTGCATATGAGTTTTGGTGGTATTATCTTCTTAAAAGTCTATAATTCCTGAAAAACAAACAAACAAACAACATAAGAGAACCATTGGTATAAAAAAAAAACTGATGAAATTTGGGTAAAATTAAATTCATGATCTTCATTCCAGTCTTATTTTCTTATACAGTTATCCTTCGATATCCTCAGGAGACTGGTTCCTGGACCCTCTGCAGATACCCAAATCCACCGATGCTGCAGTTCCTTATATAACATGACAATTTTTGCATATAACCTACGTACATCCTCCAGTGTACTTTAAATCGTCTCTAGATTACTTATAATACCGAATACAAAGTAAATGCTATGTAAATAGTTGTTATACTATATTATTTAGGGGATAAAGACAAGAAAAAAATCTGTACATGTTCAGTACAAATGCAACCACCATCGGCCTTTCCATCTAGAGCTGGTTGAATCTACAGACGTAGAACCATGAATTTGAAGGGCCAACTGTACTTTCCAATACTTCCATTCTTCCACCTTTCTCTCCCAACTTTCTCTTCAGCCAAGAAGTACAATGTGAACTGGTACTCATATAGGGAGAAGGGACATATGTACTATGCAACACACTCTTAGAACCTGGACACTGGCTGGTTAATTTTCACCACACCCTCTCTGAGGTACTTATATTCTAAAGCCTGAAGATATCAGGTGGGAAATTACCTTGATGCAGTGGTAGCCTCCAGGTACATTATCACTCAAGTTATACTAGAAGTCATGGAACAGAAAGGTTCACAGGTCAAATAAAGATGCTGAAAGTACAAGGCTTATTAAATCAATTAAAAACCCACAGAAAGAAGCAACGGGAAAACCATACGGTAGGTTAACTCATTCAAGGTAAGGTGCAAGAGGAGTGGAAGGACCACACTAGTTGAATGCTCTGCAATGTTTATATATCCTGCCTCTCGCTCTGCCACATCATCCTTCCCCACTGATGGTGTGTTACAAGGACCAGAGTTGAGGTTTGAGCAAGGCAGGCAACAGAAGGAAGCAGGAAGCATGCCTGTTCCCTTTGAGAGAAGCAAGGACAGTAATTGAAATTCACCAATTAGCCTCATGAGCTGCTATGGGTGCCAAAGGGTGATCAAATTAAGACCTCAAGAATATTGAGTGCCTCATATTTCTCATGTATATTTAGTGTATCATGAATACATGGTGCTTCATGTATATTCAGTGCATCATAAATATATAGTGTTTTCTTGGTTTTTCCATTTCTTTCTGTTTCTGCTCACACTTGCTCTACTTATTTTATCTGTCTTAAAGTTTACCTACTTTGCTGTGTTTACCACATCATATGAATTTCATTCATCTCACTTGTTTTCTTGTCTTCTATAGTAGAATTATATATTCTCGAACAATACAGCAAATGCATACTACAGCATGGAATATTTTTGGCCCTTGAACACAAGCTCCAAGTTAGCTTGAATGATTCTGGACCAGAGAAATGATTTCTGTTTATTTGCTTACCACAGTCATCCATAGCTTGAGGAATGGACGCTTCTGATTTCAGTTGACCTGGAGTTTAATCCTTGCAGGGGTATACACCACAGGTGTCAAAAGAAATTTCTTTATCATTATATATAACTCTCTATCTCCTGGCCTTCACACAAGATGCATCAAGTAGTTGGTTGATGTTGGGCATATTTGGAGATAGGTTCTGGACAGTCTCTGAATCCCTAAGCATAAAAAGTGGGAGGAGTGTGTGAGGTCCTAGGGAGACCTACATGGTCTACACCCCTTAGAGCCCTAGAACAGTGGCTTTCTCAGGCCCTCTTATATAAATAGAATGCTCCCTTCTCTCCCATTTTTTGTTACTGGGGAACGCCCCTTTTTTGAGGAATTCTGTAGGAAAGCAGCAGGATACCCAATTAAATACAGATATTGCTCCTTCTCATGAGCCTCTCCCTCAACCCATCTCTGGAAGAGTAAAGAAAAACACAACAGCCCTAGTTGGTTGATTTTATTTTCATTTTTTATTGAAAGCTTCATCAAAGAAAACAGAAGTTTAAACCTAACATCCACTGATCTACAGAAAGCCCAAGGAATGGGGGAAATGGTAGCTAATTCGACTGTGGTACAGATGAAAAAATTAAACATAAGACCAGAAACACCATAGAATTACAGAACTTTCATGACAGTCAGAGACAGCAGTACAAAATACTCTTAAATAAAATTCGAAATTGATGATGTTTCAGAAGTTCCATGAAGTCAAATATGGCCTGAAACAAGGGTTTTAAAAGAAGCTGTGTCCCATTTTTTTAAAATAAACTGAATATTTCATAGCAAGTACACTTTCACATGTATTTTTTAAAATTAAGAAGCCAATTATATTCTTCTTCTTCTGTTTAAATAAATGGAAGCATTAATTTCCAGAATGGAAAAAACTTTTCAAATGTCTCTTTGAAATAGTTTTTACAGTTCCTGAAAAGTATAGAATAACTCCTTTTTTATATAAGAGGAAATAACATATTTTGGGGAGGAGGACAGAGCATCTTTCACAATAATCTAAGACCAGAGGGTTTAAAATACAAAGTATAACAGTAAAGTTACACTTTGGACACTATTTAAATTTGAAATGATCATCAAAAAATCCACTGGCGTGTCAAGGTCATTCAGCCTTAATACAGTAACACAAACTCAAAAAACAGCAAAACAATGCATTTTTTTTTTTTTGTCAAAGATTTAAGATAGGGAGAAGAGTGTATATTTAACCAAGAGCTGCTATTATATTCTCATAACTCATTTTTGAGTTGACCTTTTCTACTGGTTTAAGTTTCAACAGTGAACAAAACCAAAACAGCTTTCTTTTAAGGGAAGCCAAATGCTTTGCTACAGTTTTTTCTTTATATTCTGCAAAACTACAGCCAACTCTCAATTATTTGTAGTGGATGAGAAAGGGACATTATGGATAAGAAAAATCCATGTTTTATAATGCACTGACATTAACTTTACCAATGATTTCAAACTCCTTCAAAAAATCAATACTTAACAAGAAACAAAATAGACTGATTTGAGTTTTATTTCCAAATGTTTCTTTTTCCACCCTCAGGGTGAAATGCTAATAAAAGGAAATAGAGTCCACTTCTTAATAGCTGAAAAGAGAAGACAAAACAAATGCACAAAGTAGATAATTAGCCCTTCAAAAATTGAGAGTGGTTGTATTTCTGCAAGACTCGGTGACGGGGCCAGTTACTAACTGGAGTGAATACAATGGAAGAAAGTGTGACTCAGCCGCCTAGTGGTTCCTTCTGCAGACTCCAAGATTAATCTCACCTTTGCTTCAGCTTTAAAGCTTCCTGAGCGGAAGAAGCTTTTCTTAAAACATCATTTTCCCTCCCAGAAATACAAAGAAATGAACATTGAAAAGTCACCCATCCTTTTTTAGTGACAGTGAGCATATGTATTGGAGTATAAAACCACAGATAAAAGACATCACCAACCTGGGGTGAGCTCTCCTGCCCTAAGTCAGGAAGGATCTTTGGGGCCACTCAGAGATTTTGTATTTAGCTTTTATACTTGCCTGAACTCTGTGCAGTACACAAAGGACAGTCATGACCAAGAGCACTTGGATTAAGGGACCGATTTCATATTTAAGAATATTTGGTAAGAAATGTTAAATTTGAGTTAGACTCAACTGTCTTCCAATGCCACAGTGGATGTCATTCGTAAAATGAATTGATTCATTAATGAAATCCCATTATCACTGCCACAGGAAGGGTGTAGTGTACAGAATCAAGAAGCCTGTTTGAATTCCATCAGTCCCTCATATTGGAGTGAGAGGCTGTCAGTCCCAGTGAGCTCAAAATTTTGAAGCATGCCAGCCACAATAACGTGAAAAACAACATCTCATCCTTTACTCCCTCCTGTGGACAAGATAATACGGATCAAGGTCTATGACATGTTTAAACTCTATTATGAAGTGTGATTCCTCAAATGAGCTGAATGTTGTTATCCATGTACATAAATATCCTTTCATTTGATATTGTAGCATATAAAAACTTTTATCCCTGAAACCCACTTAAGAATTTCTCCCTGCTTATCAGCTCATCTGCAGTGGCTCATACACTCAAATTAAGAATGAGACTGAATTGTCAAATATATTTTCAGTCTCCCGCTAACATTATAATCTGTCTAGACAGTCCATCGAAACATCTCCTCAATCATGAAGAAGTCTGCAAAGGTCCTATTTAAATCAAATCTCACTCTTCATTAATGGGGATTTTAGGCCACTGTATAAGATACGTAGATATATAATAGACATCTCAATTATTCAAATATATTTTTTGGGGGGGGAAAGTGCTTTTTGTCATACATGCATTGAAAATGATTTTAAAGCAGTTTTCCAAGGGGTCAATGCATTCTGCAGGTACGGTGGACTTCCTGCTCCATGCAGCCTCCTGCTCCCGGCCTTCCAGCTCTAACATGAACACCTTTACCGCCATTTTTAATATTTCCATCTCTACTATTACCACTTTTTCACTGGAAGGGGTGGAAGTGAGTCTTATATGCTGTCGAGTGTAGCAGATCTGTTAAGGTCACAGGAAGAACTGATTCAAGTGAAGCATGGAGACGACATCTGAATGATTGAAATCTACCAAGAAGACAGATCAACCCCGGCCAAACTGGAGTCAGGTAGGCCTTTTTTTAGAATATTATGTCACTTGCATATTCAAGACATGCCAGTGTTCAAGGACAGACACCAGCACTTGCTAGTGCTACCTTTAGCTTACCTAGGGTCCATGACATCTTTAAGCAGACCTGGCCATGCACTGAGGAGCTCCCAGTCACGATGCATACTCTGCCTCCGCTGACAACATCTTATCATTATTAAAAGGAAACCTACTCCTCCACTGACCACATAACGATAGTTTGGATGAGACAGCATTAATCCCATTTGGATTGTGGCTTTAGTTTGTTTCCTGATATTTAGACTAAGTCTTGGCAATTAAAATTGAAAGGAAAAATTGAAACATCTGAATAAATGCTTGAAAATCTGGTGAACCAGAATACTTTAAAGTAATTATGATAGTCCTAAGTGGTATGAAAATCATCATAATATATATTGTTGAGAAAATTAGGATTCCAATGTCTGCATATATTGAGTACACATTTTGATTTGTTTCATTTTTCATACAATGTAATGCTGCTTACTGTTGATGCCTTTTCCCCCCCAGACTTGACTCTTAAAAACAATTATTAAGTAAGATGACAGATGCAAATTTGAACATGTGCCATTTTTTCCTTCTTGTTTTTTTTTCCTTTTTGGTTTGAAATAAGATATTTTATAGAATGGTATGATATAAAAAATCCAAACACAAAACACACATGGATACATAAAATGATAGGTAATTTCCTTTTGCCTGAAGTGGCTTAAAAAAATTGAGATCATTGAAATTTCATAGTTGAAAAAAATGTTTCTGAATGTATAAATAAAGTAGTAGTTTTGAACAGAAACAGGAAGTTACCTAGGCACATTCATCAGCCACATGGTAGCTACCTCTTAGCCTCATTGTTGATTGTGTATATGAGACTTTCTTTGTATCACATTGGTTTTTTTTTTTTACAGAGAGCAAAGGAAAGCATGTTGGTTTCATATTCAAATGAATTATGCCCAGGATAATTCTTATTTATACAGAGTTCAGAGAGTGAAAAAGAGAAACAGAAGACACAATTCCCATCCATGTTTGCTTAGACCCCCTGTAACTTGGGGGTTCACATCTCAAAGATAAAACTTAAGTGCCACCCTTAAAATTTATGAAAAGCTGAAGGATGGAACAGAAGAAAGTACAAATCTAGGAATCTCTCTAAAGTGTGGAAAACCATAAAGATGGGTGTGACCAGTTGGAATTTCTCTGTAGCACATGCTACATTTTCTTGAATACACTTTTGACTCTACTTTGACCACAAAGATAGGGAGTCATTCTCTAGATCTAAGCTTGCAATTCTTGGGGTTGCCAATAAGAGAACCGGGTCTCTTTCAACACTAGGACTTTGTTTATAGGTCATAAATAGTGGAATATTGACAATTTCATATAAGTCAAACTCATTACTCATGTTGACCTAATGGGAATGTGATTAACCTTTTAAATTTTTTTTAGTTTTTAAAAGCCTACCCTGTTTTCTTTTACAGTGCACTTAATGCATTCCCCTCTTCCTTCTGGACTAGGATAGGTTCCTACGACTTAGTGAAAAAGAGTTTCATCTATTTGATTCTAACGATCCATCCAGAAAGAAATTCTAGTGCATGGCTCAATTAACAAAGTTCCATTGTCCTTAATTTCAGGTAAAACTGTACAGGTTGAACATAGATTTCATGAGTCAAATATGCAAAGATGTTTGTCAAGTCAATTTAATTCATTTTAGATAAAGCTTTGCATCATTCTCAATGCAAATATATCTCCTTTGGCTTTAATGGATTGATCAAACCTAATTCTTTTGGTTCTTATTTATATAAATCATACAATTTCTTGATTGTCAACTAGCATTTTAAAAGCTTACCTAAATTCCACTAATAGAATCCTCAATGTTATTGGTCCTACTTGCCTCAGAGAGTTAAACTGAAATAAAAAGGTCTATTTTGTCTTTCTTCTGACAACACCAAGATATGAAAATACAATGAACAGAGGCAAAAAGAAGGTGCCCCCACCCCAACTGCAGAATCAAGGTGGTTGGTTGTTCATGGTGGATGATGACAAAGACTGAGGTGAGAAGACAAAACCAAGAGGTGTTGGAATTTAGAAGGAAGACTATTGTTACAAATACAATGATACCTCTTCAGGAGACCACTTACCACTTAAAATATCACTAAGATTTTTGACAAGTGACCTTTCAGACCAGGTTCTAGGAAGTGTCTTTAGTTCAAAATTTGCATAAAGAAATTTCAACCTGTTAAACAAGTGTCTTAGCTTATTGGTGGCCATCAATACAGGTTTCACTATTCAAGAGAGCTAGCATGGAACCAAAAAAGCTCACGGAATTTAAACCCTTTGGATCTATCAGTTGGTATCCAGAACTCTTCATGCTGAAATTGCTGACCACAGCAGGCACAAGCTTCTACTATCAACAAATACACTTTAAAAAAAAAATTTTTTTTTCTTGCAGTATGTGAAACACCAGTGGAAGGTAGTTTAAACAAACAACAAAGTAAGAACTGGTCCGGCCATGTAGGTCAAATAAAATTTTAAAAAGAAAAGAGAAGAAAAGAAAACAACCTTTATCTTCTGGACTGCAATAGGGTGCCACTTCATCTTTGGTATAAAATAGGCCATCCATAGGCTGAATTTGATCACAACTAGGAAAGACTACAGAAATTGTCAACAATTTCTCTATCTATTGCTTTTTTTGTTTTTTTTTTTGCACTTTTTGACCATAAGCTCCTATCTACTTAAGTTTTTTTTAATGCTCTTAAGCTAGGTTTTGCAATGTGACAAGCAAAGCTGACTAAAAACTTTGTAAAGCTCATAAAAAAGACTGCAGATAAAAAGCACTAATGCTTTTGCTAGCGATCACGCTTTGTAAATAAAAAAAATCTGCATTCTGCCCCCCAAACACGCATTATTTCTAATGCAGTTGTTTTTAAACCAACGTTAATAACTTTACCGTAAAATGTTTCAGCTTTCTAGAATGATTCAACACTTAAGACAAAGTTCATGAAAAGTCCCAGCATTTTCCCAATTCTTGCAGTTGCCATGGTTTCTTTTATCAACAAATTTTCTTCAAATGAAGAAAAACATTTTCTTTTAAACTGTACAGTTTTTTTTCACCCTAAAAACTCATAGTCTTAAACTTCTGTACCAGTTAAAGCCGGCACAATATTTCAATTCTTTCTTGATTTTTTTAAACAAGACGTTGACAGCTTGCCTCGAGAGCCTTTGACGTCCTTAAAATTAAGGCAATTAAGATTCAAGATAAGCCTTACCTAAATATTTCTAAGAAAAAAATAAAATAAAAAACCAACCTGCTAGATTTAAACAAGAAGGGAAAAAGAAAGAGTAGCTTAATTACTGAGGAAGACAATTTGTTTCCATTTCTGCTTGCCCACCTCTTGGACATCAGATTTTCTGTGAAAAAAAAAAAATCTATCTACACCTTCAGATAAATTCTGAATTCCAATGTTCTTCCAGATAAAACGTCAACCTTCTATGTTTTGCTTTGTTGTTGTTGGTTTTTTTTTTCCTCTTCTGGGATATTTTTCTTTAATTAAAAAAAATTATGGCAAAAATAAACTGTCACGCCACGTGAAGGAACCATTTGCACAGCACATAAAAACACTGTTTTCATTGGGTAAAGTAGAAAATTAAAAAAAAGAAGCATTCCATTGACGCCTGTGCAAACTGGAAGCCAACTTCTTGTTCAATGAAGTTTCTTCATTCAAGGCAAAGTTTCAGAGGGACATTCTTCAGTCTCATTTACGGTCTGTGAAAACAATTGAATAATAGGGATCGTTACATCAAAGCAACTTTGAAATTACCTTTTGTGTTCTTTTCCAGGGAGGTCTCTTTAAGAGATCCAAAGTTCTTTCAATACAACAGTCATCAATGAAGTTGTAAAAGCATATTGGGTCTATGAAAGTGTCAAATTCTGCCACTTTCACACAAATATATATATTCGAGTGAGAAAGTTGGTTCATGTAAATATCAAGGCTAATAGATCAAGAATATCTTTCAATTCTAAAGTAATAAATATTATAACTATATCAGAGAAGCAATACTCCCTGTGTGCATGGAATCTATTTTCCATTGCCTGGCTTAAGTTGTAGCTCCCTGAGACATTTTTTGAGTAATTCTGTCCCTTCAGAACTCTCATGGAATTCATCACTAACTCAGTCAACAAATATGTGAGTTCTACTCTGCACCTAAGACACAGCAGCGGATTGTATGCTATCTTGTGGTTTTCACCAAGAAATTCACATAAGCCTTGTTGGTCCAGTAATTAAGCAAGACAGTCAAGAGGGTAACAAACTTTTGTTCATTTTCCATCTCTTCTTTGCTCATCCATCTCACCAAGATTTTAAATTCTTGAGAGCAGGGACTCATTTTGCTTCTACTTTTTACTTTCCATGAGTCTGCCAGAGTGGTAAGCACATAAAGGGGGTTTAGCTAGACAAATGCCATCTCTACTATATGCCACTTTGACGAGCCCAGCCCAAACAATGCCTTCTGCTGCTGCTCCATCTATATTGTAGGGTTGAGCTTCTAGCAGGTTAACCTTTACTCTTAGCTCTTCCACCCACAGATTATAATTTTGCTAAATAATTTTAGGGGTATGCTTTAAAAAGAAGAACCTTTAAACTATCTTAGGTCATAGTTAGATAAAGTCCTCTTCCCTCAGTGCTCTGCAGGTTCTTCTGATGCCCAGTTGCTTAATTTAGTAAAGAAACTTCAGGGTTGCGGGTACAGTTGTACAGGTTGTTCACTGTACAAGACGCATGCCTGAGGAAGTGCATGGAGGCTAACTTCCAGCTCAGTGTGCTGCCCAAGCTATGTACTCTGATGCAGGGCTGCATTTTCCCCGGGCAAGTGGGCCTAAATGAAAATTCACAAAAAACCCTCAACAATGTTTCGAACTGTATGACAGTTAGCCTGCAATGACCCACTGGGGTTCCTTTACCTAATCTTTCCTAGTCTTCATGTAAGTCAGCTATGGGACTTAGAAAACTGATTAACTTGTTCCTAGAATCATGTCAGGAAAGCAACCAGTTGATAGATTGAATATTTCCATTTTTAACCATTTTTTTCTGTGTTATGTGAGAAAGTGAGATTTCTTTTAAGAAGAAATGCAATTAAAATTTTCATAATAGCAGCAACGATAGTGGAAATTTTATTAGTAATAGTCATGGGAACCATAGTATATATTTGATCTTTATATCTTTGTAAAGTATAGACTTACTCCATTTATTTCTAAAAACTTATCTTGCTGTGGGAACAAAACTTGTTTTTTTCTTGATTTTGTGGTGTTTTTTTTTGCTCTATTCTTTGCTCCCCCTTCCATCTTCCACCCTGGTGTTACTGTGCATTGAGCAGAAAATGCCTAAAACACCATGAATCTCTGTAAGAGCTGCTCAGAATGGTGTCTTACTCAATGGACTGCACTGACATAGCACACCCTCACTGCTCGCGTACGTCACGTGCGCTGGTCTCGAAGCATCTTTCTTTATGAGCTACTTTCAAGTTTACAACCTTACACAAATGTTTCCAACAGCTCTCTCCCATCACTTGCACGATCCTTCAAGTGGTCTCATTGCTACTTGAAAACAAATGAGGAGAAATAAATGGTTGTACTTTACATTTTCATGGTCGCTAGCTGAAGTTTGAGGGGAAATGGTGTTGCTGTTTGATAGAACTGAATTCACTCCTGTCTACCTTCTCCGTCCTAGACGAAGTGTGAAAGTGTACATTTACATGATGCTTATGGATTGCACTGATATCCATAAAAAAAGAAGGCTCTAAATTTTCAAGGCTGTCATTAAATTTTCAAGGCTTATCATTAGTAATAAGAACATTTTAAGTTGGACAGTGACACTAGTTTAGAAATAAAACGGGTTGCAACTTAAAAAGAGGAATTCATGTGAATGACATAATGAGTATGAAAATCATTGGTCAACTGTAAAGCACTATGCAGATAGAATGTATTATTACTTACAAGCTTAAGGGACATGTAACGATAGTAACCAAGGATATAATTTGCACATCATTAATAGACTGACAATATATAGGGAATTGGTGGCCATGACAGTTCAGTTAGCCAGAGAAGACTTGAGAAATAAAAAGACTTTGCAATACTGGGCTTGAGATAAGCGCCTTCTGAGGTCAGTGTGAATGTTGGAAGACTAGGAGTTTGACTGAATTTAAGATCACAGAGTCATTTTGAACCCTCTCATCCTCCATCCTCCCACCAAAAAAAAGGAGTAAATAGATTAGGAAATGGTAAACCATAATCTTAGAATTTTTGAGCTGGAAGAAGTCTTCAAGATCATCTAATGATGCAGCAGTCCCCAACGTCCTTCCTGACACATTAGCGTCGTGTGATGCCATGTGAAAAGAGGGATTCTGCGTCCAGAGTTTGGGAAAAACTGCACACTATACACTCAATACTGGATTACCCACAGGTAAACCAAACACCTGGTTAGGGCACCCACAAAGGAGGGTATCAATATAAAAAAAATGCTTTCGATGGGGGCCGGCCCTGTGGCCGAGCGGTTAAGTCCTAGCTCTCTGCTGTGGCTGGGCGGCCAAGGGTTTCACCGGTTCAGATCCTGGGCGCAGACATGGCACCGCTCATCAGGTCATGTTGAGGCAGCGTCCCACATGACGCAACTAGAAGGATGTGCAACTAAGATATACAACTATATACCAGGGGGATTTGGGGAGATGAGTCAGGAAAAAAAAAAAAGATTGGCAACAGTTGTTAACTCAGGTGCTAATCTTTAAAAAAACATGCTTTCGAAAGAATATAATTTTTTTAATTAGCATCAAAATAATCATTATGCTGTCAATCAAAATTTTGTTAGCATTCTTTAATAATTTAATATGTTAAAGAAAAAATCTGTTAGAATTCCAAAGGAGGAGGGCAGCACACGCTCTAATCTTTCCGGAAGTAAAACATTTGAAGTATTTATCTAGCCCTCTGGGAGGTCATGGTCATTAGCATTTTAATGGCTTTGAAGAGAACTGCAATTAAGAAAGCAATTCACTTAGGTTAAAGCAATGTTTCAACACCCAACACTGCTGTTGACCACTCTACCCTACCCCAACTCCAGGGAATGGGAGTCGATTCTCCCCCAGCACCAGGGACCTAATTTACACTCTTTAGAGAACACTGAAGGGGAAAAGGAGGCCCCAAAAGGTTGAGTGACAACTAGAAACCGGCAAAGGTGGAATTTGAACCAAGGATCTCTGATTTTGCATATTAGAATTTAACTTTGCTAGAAGACTTACGCTTTTCAAATCCTAGCTATTTTTAAGATTTTCTAAATAGCACAAAGAAAAACTGATAACAATTTGTGCAGGAATTGGAATTTCCATAGAATTTCCAAAATAAACCACAGACGTCATTTCCTTCTTTTGGGAGAAAAGTCCAGAGTCTCTTTTGCATTAATAGCCTCTTTTAACAATGGGGATAAAAAGCATGAAAACAAAATAGGAAGACCTGTTTTTTGGCTTCGAAAGTCAAATTTGAAATATTAAATTATTTGCTGACATAGATCCCAAATATAACCTTTTTATTCATAAGCACAACATTTATATATCTCAAACTTTCATCCTACAACCTTCTATTGTTACATCTGTAATTTATTTTAAAAACCTTCGGTATAGACATTATAGTGTTAAATGTATGTGTAATGGGTTAAGCTGCTTTCCAGGGGCACTCAGCTACCCTAATCAGAATTTCACAGCCCACAGGAGGTCAGCTATCTTTCAATGAGAAAGGCCAGAGGTTTATACAAGTACTTTAAACTATCCACATCTCAATTAGCATAATGATTGTTAGAAATGGGTTGCCTGATGAAAGTAGTGGCATGGTAATTAGCATAATGATGTTGGAAATGAGCTGCCGTTTGTGAAATCTGGAGTATTTAAGATAACATGGATTGCCTAAAATATTTTAGAGTTGCTCTCCACTCTGCACGAACAAGAAAGATACAATAAGAATGTAGGGAAATTTATAACACATAACTTTAGAGATAATGCTTGTGGCTTGATTTCAAAACAAGACTGTCGCACAGTAGACTTCTGGTGGCCTCTATAAGGATAAGACAGTCCTACCTCTAGAAAATGCTCAGATCTACCCTGAGTGAATTTTTCATGTAAAGTGTGTTCAGATTACTTAAAAGAACAGAGCTGGGATTTTGCTAAGTGTACAGAGCAAGCTGTATAAGTCATTTTGTGCCTGCTTTCTAATTAATGCTTCTTTAATAAACATCTCTGTGGGTGCTTTTCCATCTCTCAAACTTTTTCCGGTGATAATTGTAAAGGAAAAAGAACCCAGGTGTTTACATGACCCAGATGCTTAGCTCAATTCCCAGTGTCATCCTTGAATGTTTCTGAAGAATCTCCTGTCTTACCGTGTGACACAGGTCAGCTTCCCTTGGCTGAAATTGATAAAAACTTGGAGATAGTCACATTAATTTCTTCCTTTTATAAAATTCCGGGAGTGATTGTCATCCACCAATTTATCTGACTTAGGGTGTTGTTTCTGTTTTCCTTCAATATTTTATTGTTCTTTTTGTTTCAAGTCACAAACTCTTAGCACTTTGCAGCATGTTCAAGAGAGGAAGTTGAGAATAGAGGCAAGACCTGTTAAAAATTTTCTCCAGGTTTAAAGAAATGTCTGTAAGGCAACATAAGTGGTTTTCACATGTCACACATTTGAAATGTTCCATGTTCCAGGGTGCTTTCATCTCTGGCATGTTGCAGCAATGAGCATGCCTTGTGGAACATCCTGCAACATACGTTCCTGCACGAGTGCAAAAGAAAATTCCTTCAAATGAGGAAATCCCTTACCATAATTGTTACCACTATGAAGACATGGGATGGAGGATTTCTGTCCTTGATATTTATTATCTGTGGAAAGCTCAGCATTATCAACCATAAGAATCTATTGCTCAAGGCATATAACTATGGCATAACCATAGTTTTAAACATATTTAAACAGTTAAAGTTTTATGTGGTCAGACTCAAACTTCCTCAAATATTTCAAGAAATAAAGCTCCTTTGAATTGACTCATTATAAGGATAATTAAATTCCTTGTCTGCCTCCACAAATCAGGCACTCCTGGGCTTTTATCTCATCTGCCTCTGTCAGTGCTATCAATACTTCCATCATTTTGCTTGGAATTTTAAAATCCTGTTTTCCTTTTTCCTCTTAGTTCACTCTCCCCTCTCCCCCTGATACACCATTACAGTTGCCACCATCTGACTTCAGATCTTTGTTCTCTTTTGTCTGAACCACTGCAACAATAGGACTGTCTGTTTCCATTGCTTCCAAATCCATTGTCTGTTTCAGCTGGAAGAGCATTCAAAGAACAAAGGAAATGCTGTCCAAGCACCTCAGTATGGTACCCGACATTAGCATCTGGGTTCAATCTGCCTTTTCACACTCTTCTACTTCTGCAACCACTTCTCAAAGAAACACTGGGCTTTCGACCCTGGACTTTGGTCAAGCTGTTAACAACCACCCGGGAACACTTTGCCTTCCTGTAAGACCCAGTTCCAGTTATCACAAACTCCATAAAAGCTTACTCAGACAAGAAAAATTAAATGTATTCTCCTATTGCTATAGTACTTTTTAAAAGAGCCTTGTTCATTTTTTTCCCCTGCAGTATACAGATCTTGTCTATGTGTAGATCTAAATCCCATACTAGATTGTAAACCCTTGAAAGCAGGACTCCCATCTCCTGGCATAGTCCCTGGATGATGCTGGGCACTGTAAGTGAAACTGCGCCTAGGTGTGGACATGAATTGGGAGACTCTCATTGGAATCCATGAGAGGCAGAGATGCTCCCTCTGGATCAGGCAGAGCACTCCCCTCCCCATCACATCATACAATGATCATGGAAAGGTAGGAACAACCCTGAGAAAGAAGAGAGCATCTCCTTGCGGGCGACAAGTAGGGGCAGCTGAAGCTGATTTAATCAGGCAGGGAGAAGAGGAGGTTCTGGACAATTCCAAGAAGGGGAAATTTCCCATCCTGAAAGCCATCCTTGAAACACATCCCTCTATAGAGCCTCCGTTGGTAATAGAGTCATTGAAATGTAAATAAAATCCTGTCATTCTTCTCTTAAAGCTCTCCAAAGGTTTTCTAGCTCATTTAGCATAAAACTGAGAATAATTACACAAAACCAAGTATCCAAGGTCCAAAGGCTCTATAAAAGTTAGCCTGTTTGACTTCGTCTCCTACAACTCGCCCCCTTAGTCCATCACACTCCAGCCTCTCACGCCCACTCTGGACCTTTGAATTTCTGTTTCCTCTGCCTAGAGTGCTTTTTTTTCCAAATCTCTCCAAGACAAGCTTCTAATTATCTTCCAGCTCCAGGCCTATATGAGAAGCCTTCCATGATACCAAATCTTAGGTATTTACCCAGTTACTTTCTTTCACAAGAATCTTTTTAAATAGTCTGCTTTGCAATTCTGTTTCTCTTTGATTGCTTGCTGATTGATCCATTGGTTGTGAGTCTACTAGAAGAAAATAAACTTGAGGTGAGTTGGGGAGGCATCTTCCTCTTTCAATGGTCTTTCCCTAGCATCTAGAATACTGCTTGTCACATAGTAGGCACTCAATCAGTAGTATTTTTTTTTTTTGGTGAGGAAGATTGGCCCTGAGCTAACATCTGTGCCAACGTTCCTCTATTTTGTATGTGGGACACTGCCACAGCACTGCTTGATGAATGGTGTGTAGGTCTGCACCCAGGATCCGAACCTGTAAACCCTGGGCCGCCAAGGCAGAGCATGTAAACTTAACCACTATGTCACCAGGCTGGCCCCTCAGTAATTGTTGATGGAATGAATCAAAGCATCTTTATCATTTATCCAGACATCATTAAACTGTTAGCAAGAAGAGTCTGGGATCATTCATTTCTTCATTATGCTTTGAAATAGCCAAACCAGTTTCACCTCCTCACTAAGCCTTGAAAATTGTTTTTGGCAAATGGTATCTCTCATCTCCCACTAGTGTCTCTCATGGTGCTTCCACATAGCCAATCTCTGCTCCTTTCTCACATATAATCTGCTCAGCAGCCTGAAAGAATTCCAGTAAGCTTGGAACAGAGTGACAGAGACTATCATATTGCTTGGTGTGTCTCAGCGTGTGTAAAAGTGATTCGCACAGGCTATAGGTGAATTAAAAAAAAAAAAAAACTGCTTTATTCACCGTGGGTCTTTCCTGAAAGTTATTATGTGATGGTAAGAATGATAACGATAATAATAAAATACCTTACATTTGTAGGGTTAAGTCATGTTCTGAGTACGTTTAATTTTCAGGACCAACTTCAGAAGCTAAAGCACCTATAGAAGATTCCATTATCGTGATTAATCTTTCAACAACAAATGCATCTCTAACTGTGTATCGAGGTTAAAGAGGAATGATGATCAAGAGATGGAGCAACACTATGCAGACTGGAAGGATCATTTGGGACTTCTCTCTTCACCAGGGCTTTGGTTGTTATCTACAAACTAGAATAGTTTGCATGACAAGACATCTGTCTACATAGTGAATTTTCGTTAATTCCTTTGGTTTCAATCACAACTTCTCAAATTTCAGTCTACATAATTACTCAACACAAAGCCAACCGTACTTTGGTTTATAAGTGATTTAAGGATTTTCAAGAGGAATTCTAACTACTTGATTTTTTCTTTGCCATTTATTCCTGAATAAAATCCTACTCTATGCTGTTTTATAGCTTGCAATACTCTTTTTAATAAATTATTTTACTGGGTGTTCAAGGCAACCATACAAGAAGAGCGCTGCTGTCTTCATCTAAGAATGAGGAAACTGAGACCAAAATGCAGGCTCAGCATCCAGCTTCAAGGGGGAATACTGTTTTCAAAAATATGTATAGTAGGTTTTTTTGTAAAAATGGCTGCAATGCCCCTCAGTACTCAAGCCTTCTGGTAGAGAACTTCAATATTAACTCTGGGGTTGGCCACATGACTTGCATTGGCCAATGTGACAGTAGCAAAATGAGTCACAAACGGAATTGAAAAAAGCTAGTCTTTTGGGATTCCTCCCTTATTGTTCTCCGAATTCTGAGACTTCCATGTGAATGAGCTGGCTGGAGGAACAGAAACACATGGCTCCATCACTTCCATCACTCAATCAGCAGCCAACCAACACGTAGAAGCAGACCTGCAAAAATGAGGAGCAGCTGTCCCCAGATGCTTGAGCAAGTCGAGTCAAGACCAGAAGAACTATCTACCTGAGGTCAACCCAAATTGCCAACCCACATAATCATGAACTAAATAAATGCTCATCACTAAATTTGAGATGGTCTGTACCGCAGCAAAAACTAACAGATACAACATGAGAGACAGTGATGTCAAGATGATTGATCTTGAGGGAAAGAGCTTAGTATAGCCCAAACTTACTTAGACTGTTGGTAAGAATATGCAGGTGCATGTTCACTGGACGTGTCCACTGCTATCTGTTGCTGCTGACCACTGGTGTCCTGGGATGAAGGTGCCACTGTCTGGGGAGAGGTATCAGCAACAACACCCTAAGGAGGCAATGAGAACACAAAAGCCTTATTGGCTTCAGCAAAGGGCCCTCTTCCGGATGGACTATAGAGAATACCTCTCTTCTATTTGGCTTGAGTAAAGTTTCACTCTGCTACATAAAGCCACAATAAGTACTCAAAGGAAAACTAAAGAGCACATTTGGACAAGAGTTGAAGAATTTTCCCCAATGGGCAACCAAGAAGCCTTGCCATCAGAAGTCCTTGGAGCAGTCAAGTGGTCAGAAAATCATTTTGCCCATACTTAGAACTTTCAAACCATAGTTGCATACAGCCACAGTAAGTAATAATTTATTAATAAAAATATCCATGCAGGATTCCTATAAAAACTTGTATATTCAACCGTCTTCCTGGCGTAGTGCACGGTACTATGTCTATATGATTTGCCAAAGCAAACTCTGACCTTAATAAAAATCTACATCTAAGTTTGGAATTCTTTTGCAAGGACACTGTTAAGCAGGTTTTCCTTTCAGGAATTTGATTTGTTCTATTTTGTTTTGTTTTCCACAACATGAACTCAAATTCATTTAGAAGTTTCAGGAAAAGAAACAAACATCCTTAATTTTGACTTGCTCCTCCCCTCACCCAAATCCACAAGAATGGATTTCTGGAGTTGGTCATAATTAAGGACATATGTGTGGTTCCAAAAGAGGCATAGATGGTTTTATTCGGTAGTTAGTAGGCCTAAGGAGGCATCTATCTGAATACATTTTCCAGGTTCTACATACAGCCTTGGACACCTGCAGTGATGTCAGGTTTCAAATGTTTTTTGGTCAACTTTCTAATTAAAGATCCCTGAAATTGTTCTTTAGAATCTGAAAATTCTCCTTATACTAATTCAGTATTTCCCCCCCATTTTACTGTTTGATATTGTGCATTTTTCTGAACCTCCCACCAGCATTTACTTGTGTGGATATTGATGAATTTTCAAGGAGTGTTTTTACATAGAAAATGAATCAGTGCTTTTCCTTATAAGCACAAATTCAAGGCAATATATTAGAGTGTACTTACATTTTTCTTAGTAAAAGAATTCTTTTTAAATCCCAGATTTAACTATAATTAGATTGTTTCAAATAAGCCACACTGTCAAATGTGCTCATTATTTTATAGTCATTAAAATTGCTCAAATTCTGCAGATAAGCACACACCTTTGGTGTAAAGATAGAGAAATGCAAATTTGTGGCAGAGATTTATGCTTCAAGTGCCTAGAAGGTCCAGATTCATAATACTCCAATGGTCTAGATGCTTTTTGATAGCTAAATATAGCAAAGAATATGTATTTTAATCACCTATTCTTGAAATTCTGAAAAGCCAACTAAAATCTGTTTCATGCTAACGTAGTCTTTTGGCCCACAGGTCTGGAACACACAGGAGATTTAAAAATCAGACCTCCTTGGTTTCCTAAATTATATGATAGTGTCCTCTTAAACTTCTGTGTTTAACCCAAACCTTCATACTAGCAAACATTTGTCACACACCAAAAATAAGCAAATAAACGTTTTAAAAGATCCGATTTAGTCTGTAGAGATCTCCCCCAGTCTCTTTAGCTCCAGAGGTTGGGAGAGTCATGGTGGACTTCCATGTGGAGTGGTGCCTACACACGAGCTGCTGGCCAACTCATGGAGAAGCAATGGCATGAACTCCAGAGGAGTACTAGCTGATGGGAAGTAATGCACTGTGACCGTAATAGCAAATGTCATCAGAAGAAGGGGAGGAGGGGAAAGAAATAATAATGGCTAGAAGCAGAGAGAAGTATACATATCTAAGTATTTTACCACCATCTGCATAGCTCTATGCCCCCTCCTTTTCTGTGCAGTTGCTGGCTCTGTCCAGCAAAATGATGTGTAGAGAAGATGGATTCAGCCCAATGGAAAGAGAGAAGGAAAGGGACAAAGCTTCTATTAAGGACAAGATGACTTCATCATTCATGGTGTCCACAACAATAAGAGTGGTACAACGTTTTCTTTCTTGTCTGCAGGATGCCACAAACCTGTCAAGGTACATTCACTAGGGCAGGGTTCTTAATCTGCTACACGTTAGAATCATCTGATATCTTTTAAAAATGTTGATGTCTAGTCCATGCTCCAGACTAAATCAGATAGGACTCAGGCATCACTATTTTTGGAAGCTCTTGAAATTATTTCAACGCGCAGAAAAGTTTGAGAATCAGTGCACAAGTCCAGTGCCTCTCAAATTTTAATATGCACCTAGCTCTCTGAGTTTAAAATGTTAAGATGCAAATTCTTATTCAGTAGGTCTGGGTGGTGTCTAACAGTTTGCATTTCTGACTGGCTCCAACAGGATGCTGATGATGCTGGTCCAGGGACCACTCTTTGAGTAACAAGGTACTAGAGAACTAGCTCATTCAAATAGTTGCAAACGATTTTCCCTCCCTATTTATGAGTGTTTGTGGTTAACATTGATGGGGTAGTGATTTTGTCTCTGATCTTTTCTCTAAATATGAAAATGGCACTTCCCTCATACCTCTATAGCAAATTAGCTTATTTCATGTGCAAAGCAAAACATAAGTATGTTCAAGTAAAGGTACAGACTTTCAAATATGTTAAAAGAGGTAAAGAGTAAAAATACTTTTTACCCTCTTTCTATCAGACAGAGACAGACTTACTTCAATAGAAACAGCTGTCGGAGGCACAGGCGTGTACTGGGGCATGTAGGTCCCTTGCATAGGAGCAGCAGCAGTCATATACTAGAGGGAATCAAAGAAAAATGCAGGTGAACTTGGATTTGCAACCAGCAAGAAAAGGAGATATCACAAGAGACTGCTTTAGGTACGTGGCCCATGGCCAGTGCATGATTAAACTCTATTTTGACCAAAAATAAGGCAGTTCCTATCGGCATGGAATGACCTTTGCTTACTGATTCAGTACCAACAGCAGCCCACCTCCACAATATCAGTACAAGCCAATTCACCCCCGTTACCTTACTTTGTCTTTTTAAACACTCTATATCAGATCTCAAACATTTCACTTTTTCATCTGAAACATAAACTCCATGAGGGCAGGGATGATGTCTGTTTTTTTCCTCCATTTTATTGCTAGCACCTGTCACACAGTAGGCTCTCAACCAATTATTTGTTGAATGAATGAATCATCATATTGTTAGTAATAGTTTCTTTTCTAACTAAAAAAAAAGAAAAATAGAGGAATAATGCAAGAAATATTATGTAGCAACATTCAGAATTGGCAAATGTTATTCACCTGACTTTTTTTATGTATAAAAGAAACACAGTGTTGCAGATAACGTTGAAGTCTCCTTTGTTCCCTTCCCTCATTCCATTCTCATGTCATTGTCTGTAGTTTCTTTTCAACTCCTTTAACTCTCCACATTTTTTCATCCAGATGAACAATGAAACAGTTAAATCATTTTTCACCAAGTTGTGGTATTCAGTAAAATAGATTTTGGTGATAACATGTATTTTTGCAATGAAGAAAGAAGCCCTAGGAAAAATACATGTTCACCTACGTAAGCATAAAGTATGACCCGTATTCCTATTTCTAATGCACATTCCCCCTGCAAATTCAAAGTTCTACTGTCCGAGAATGGAACTTGCTATGGAATCAACTATACTTCCGAGTTTCTAAACTTGAACACCATCACAGAATTTCAGAACCAGAATCATCTAATGAAGACAAGTTTTCTCAATTCATAAAGGTTTAGAGGAATGATTTTTATGGGAAAGCACAAGACTCTGATTCTCTATTCTTCTAAATTTGCTGAATTCAAATATAAAGGCCCTGCATAAATATGCAAAACCTAAATTACCATGTTTTGTGTATCTTGGTACTTTCAGTATCCAAGGGGCATGATGATTCTGGATCCAGAGGAAAATCTGAATGGATCTTAGCTCATCAGTTGTTGTTGTTGTTTAATATTCATGGAGAATTACAGCAATAAAGCAACTTTGGAATGAATGCATCTCCATCCTAAACTAAGCACTGTCCTACTGTATCCATTTGCTAAAAATAGAGATGGTCTTAGTGAAACAACCCTAAATCAAACAAACCAAACTGTTGTCTGTAATCCCTGCGTTGCTACTAATAACAACTGAGTGCAATTCATATGTATATAAAAACAACCTTGTATCTTGGACCAAGAGCAATTGTTTGAAGGGCCTGGGCATATTAACAATTTAGCTTTATAGTTGAAAATTATCCGAGATTTCTGTGCCCTGTCCTCTGTGCTCTCACCGCATTCATCACTCTTTTATTAAAATTGTTTGGACTATCATCTCCTTAAAGGCATCATGGGCCACGTTTTCCAAATCCCTGCATCTTCTAACATACCGTGCAATGCCTGATACTCAATAAGGAATTGTTCAATGGCTGAGTGAACGGATACAAGGAGAAAGTCTTCCATTTCCAATTATAAATCTTACATGCCTCTTAGCCGTTGATAATTCTGAGCTCATTATAGACATTAATTTCATCACCCCCCTAATGTGTTTGTATAACCTTTAAACAAATACTTTAGCCAACTCTGCTCCTCATAGGCCTCGTGTCCTTAAGAGGACAATTAAGTATTGAGGTATCCAGTAGAGTCAATTTTTCAAAAGGTACAAAACTCTGGAGTTTTCAGCAAGTATTATTTCACACCTAGACGTCTATGGCAGGTCTTGCCAACAAAATTGCTCCAGAAAGTATGTTGGGGATAACAGTTCCTTGGTCATTTCAGACAGGTGGTTTGCCCATATTATACCGATTTTAAAAATCCTTTAATTTAGCATTCCCTACAATGTATTATTTTTAGAATGCTAACTCAATTGAGAGAAAAGCTTTCTTGTGCTCCTATGCGTTTGAGCAATGCTGCATAAGGTATCTTTTTTGATGCTGACGTACAATAAAAAACTCTGAGAAAGCACCTTTTACAGAAGCCTATTTCAAGGTAATTAAACCAATATTTCTAAAAGTTTTTTTTGTATACCTATTAATTTTTCTTAGAACTAGCACTCTAAGGAACATACTTTGGAAAATATTTCTTTAATCGAATCTCAAGAATCCTAGTAGATTTGTAGCAAGGGGGAAGCTACTTTTGCCGACTGTGAATTTACACGACCACAGAGTTGATACTGCTGTGGCTCATGGTCTACACTTTGGTCATGGCTTTCCAAGATTTATATTATACTAGTAAAGAGTTAATCCTTGACTAATTTGGATATTTTCTATTCCAGAATTAGTAATTCCAAACTTTGCAACTGGGTCTAATAAGTGAGTGCGTATGTCCTTGCCAAAGAAGACAACGTCACTGGCACCCCTGTACAGGACACTACTTTGCTCTATCCTTGCTCTACTGTTCGCATCTTTAAGGAGCCATTTCTGTGGACTAGAGTTAGGGATACAGCCTGGGGCCATACAAAGCAATGTTCACCAGTTCACATGAGAATCCACCTCATTTTTAGACCTCTCTTGCCAAACGAGGGTTCCCAGGCAATACAGTTAACGCAAAGCATTTTGTATGATTCTTAGCTCAGCTTCTTCAAATGACTGAGTTATTCAAAACCTCATCTGTGTTTTGTTCAGTAAAACTGAATCAGTAAATCTTCACAACTCCTATGACATTCAATAAAGTCGTGAATGTGGGAAAACTGAACTGCTTATGGCATAAATTCATACTCATCTTCTCTTCAGAACAATGCTGTGAGTCAGGCAGGATGGTTCACCCATTTTACAGATTGAGAAACTGAGACCCACATATAATGGGAATAAATTCAAGTTCTTCTGACCCATAGTTCAGCAGTTTTCAGTTTACTTTATTACCTTTAAAATTAAGGAAATAGGGGGCCGGCCTGGTGGTGCAGTGGTTGAGTGTGCACGTTATGCTTTGGTGGCCCAGGGTTTGCTGGTTTGGATCCCAGGTGTGGGCATGGCACCACTTGGCACGCCATGTTGTGGCAGGCATCCCACATATAAAGTAGAGGAAGATGGGCATGGATGTTAACTCAGGGCCAGTTTTCCTCAGCAAAAAGAGGAGGATTGGCAGCGGTTAGCTCAGGGCTAATCTTCCTCAAAAAATAAATAAATAAATAAAAGAAATAAAGCCCAAGACCTTCCTTTTGACCATTTCCATGTAAAATAGATATCAACTTGTTTTTTTTTTTTTATTAATGGGCTTTAATAACTGGAGTTACAATTAAGAAATACAGAATAATATGTCTTTGATTAATTTTTATTGTCATTTAATTTCCATACATTTTTTATTTTACTTATACTCACAATACCTAATTTTCTTCTGGGAGGGCTATCTCATATGCTTAACTTGTCTTATAACTTAACATACTTTTATGCTGCTCTTCTGAATAGAACCAATAGAGATTTTATAATGTAAAAGAGATCAGCTCAGTTCAATGTGTGGTGTGCGTGTATCTTTTAATGAAAAAAATCTTTCTGCTTGCTTTTTTTTTGTCACGGAAAAACTAATAGAGCTTGAGAACGTTGTTTGAAAATTAGAGATAGGCTTATTTTAAACAAGTTAATGCTATGCAGTTTTATGCCTCATAAGACTATTATCTCTGGGTAAACTTTTGCAATAAAACTCTTCTGTGGTAGATATCCATTTTCCAGGGTAAAGCCTCAAGAATCGACAGCCTTGTAAAATGAAGAGCAAGTGCTTACAGGAAATGGCTACAGCTATGTGTAAGATCAACTCCCAGCTTTAGCTAATCGGTGAAAAATAACTCTGAACTTTCTCTGCAAGCACACAGTTTGATTTCCTTAAGAGCTCAGATAAACTACAGCCAGACTTAATAATCCAGGCTGCACAAAAAACTGTTTTGATCTGGGTGTCTCAGAGACTGCTTTCATTTTATCCAGCTAACAGATGACAAAAGACTAAGAGAAGGACCTGTGATATAAAAAATATGCCATTTCAACTTGATAAAGTGTGGATTACTTATTAAAACTATAACAAGAATGGATGTACATCTTTGCAGCTAATTTCTTTTACTGGTATTTCTCAAAAGCTAGAAAATATCTTCCATAATTCTTTCAGGAGTACAAATTATTTTGCATTTTTTTGATACAATGGCTGATAGGAACCACATTACGATGAGATGATAGAGACAAAAAGGATAAATTCATACAAGATTTCCCTGCTATTATGTAGCTTAAAGTTTTGACATTAAAGCATAAATTTTTACTTTTTGGTAAACAGCTTGATGATTTTTACACGATCTGAAAGTACCACATTTTCACAAGTAAGTATGCAGGAGACCTAAATAGCCATTTTCAAACCCACAGAATAAATTCCAGACTCCATCACTTGTTCCAAGAAGTCTAGACGCTGCATCACCAAGATAGTTACACAAAAAGAGAAAAAAAAGGTGAAGTTGGAGAGGAATTGTGTTTTTGCCTATTTAAGTTAGGACAAACTGTTTCTGTTACTGAGGAATCATTGATTATTTCTGAGGACACAAAGAAAGAAAGCTCCAAATTTTTAGTTCTGGATTTACTTTTTTTTCCCCTACCAAAGCAAAACAAATAAAAAGTGTTTTATATATTTCCTTCTAATTAAAGTTTTCATTTTAATTATTCGTACAGCAAAGGAGTGGCAAGGAAGCTCCCACATTTCAAATTGTGAAATTTCCTAAAATAACTTATCCAACTTGCTCATTTGGAGTCTGTATACTATTTAGATTTTAAATTGGTGCTTCTAGTCTTTGCTATAAAATTCATAAATCTGCTTAACAGATTTCAGCAGGGGAATGGTCCTGGTCCTATCAAGCCCAGAAAGTCAATGAGAAGGACACAGGAAAGTTGTAAAAATGCACCTCAGAAAGGAAGTTGCACAGAGAAGGCAGCAACTGTGGTCGATGATGCTAACAGCATGCATGTGAATTACTTTCATCCAGTACAAAGTTTCTTTCAATGAAGGAAGCTTGAGGATATAGGGAACGGCCTGAGTTATGATTCGTCACGTATGGGTGAGTGGCTAAGGGAGAGGCACAGTGTTACCTCAGGTGGGTAGAGGTATTCTGCAGTTTTGAGGGCCATATTTCTTGGATTTGTAAAATTCTATCATCTCAGAGTTGAGAAGCAATACCTGAGGCAAATTGGTATCATTTCATATGCTTGCTTCGACTAAGGAGTAACAGCTTCCTGGAGTGTAATTGTAACAATGCCTTCTAAGTCTCCATGTCACTCCATGGATGAGAGACCATCCATAGGGCGGAAGAGAGCTGGAGAGATTCTCCTCAAAAGGAAAGGTGCCCCTACTAGGGCCTGATAAGGCTGGACTCTTACCTGGACTTCCTATCAGGTCTTCCTATATTCTTTCTATTTCTGCCAATGAAATGTTGAAGAATAAAGTAGATCCCCAACCAGAATAGTTAGAGTGTATGCTTTCATAATGATTTATGTTAATGCTAATTTATAAAGTAGACTATTAACTTTTTTAAGGTAGTCATATAGAAATAACAAAGTAGATAGTTGTGAGTAATGAAATAACTATCCCTGAAGAACAGGTGGAGGTGAATACAGATAGCAACATGTACTTAACCTGCTAGGAATAAAAGCACGTGAAGAGAAAAGAAAAGCCAGTTAGTGGGCTGGATAGAAATGGGAGCCCAGATACTTAGGCTCTTACATACTTAGGAGTATGTAGCCTATATTATCCCATCCAGTTTCCCAGAATTCTACTAAACATAGCCCACAGACAGGTGTGCACTAAACTATTAAACAAAAAACACATATTGTTGTCACTGTATTCTGGGGTGGGGGCCATTTGTTGGTGGTCTACAACAAGGAGAGTAACAAGGAAGAATCTTGGAGGTTGTTCTCAGCTTGGGAATTTATAAAACCTCACCCACTGCACAACAGTGAGAAGTAGTCTTTCCCATGTGATCACTGGCCATGGAGGCCTTCAAGTTTGCAGAGAAAACAATATTCAGGAATATATGGGAAAAAAACCAAAGCCATTAGATTTGAGCAAGCACACAGATCATTGTGATAGAAAGAAAAATAAAGTGTTTTACTATGTAAATGTAGCTGATTAAGAAACTAAGTCTTAAAATTTGAACTTAAAAGAATTCTGTATAGACACCATGAATTCTCTCCTTCTCAAATTTTTTTGTGATAGGTAATACGAAATCTTGAGAAAGATGGGACAAAGGAGAAATCCAGTGGATCACAAAGACCACTCAGGAGATAAGGATAAGTAAGTCAGATAAAAACTGAGAACTAACTGTACATCAGATTACAGAATGGAGGCAACTATGAAAGCATATTTATAGTGGTGTAGTTGGAATGAAAGACTCATTAGGTTCAACGAAGAACGGGAAGTGAGTAAGTAGAAAAGATAAAAAGAGGATCTTATAAACAACCTTATGCCGATAAATTTGATAACTTAGATGAAGTAGAATAAATTCATTGAACAGCACAATTTAGCAAAACTGACACAAAAAGAAATAGAAAACTTGAAGCGTTCTCTATCTACTAAAGAAATTGAATTCATAATCTAAAACCTGCCCACAACAAAACATTCAGCTTCAATTGGCTTCTCTGGAGAATTTTCCAAACATTTATGGAATAAATAACATCAATCTTGCATAAATTTTCCAGAGAATACTAAAGAAGGGATACTTCCCAACTCATTTATGAGTTTACGTAGCAAATTTGACAGGGACATCACCAGAAGGGAAAACTACAACCCGATATCTCTCATGAACATGTATACAAACCTTCTAAATAAAATTTTAGCTGATGAATTAAGCAACATATGAAAAAACTATATACATCATGTCCAAGTGGGATTTATTTCAGGATTTCAAGATAGGCTTACCATCTGAAACTCAGTTAACATCACTCACCATATTGACAGAATAAAGAAGACAATTATATGATCTTTTCAAAAGATTCAGAAATAACTTTGATAAAATCTGACATCTGTATATGAAGAAATGTCTTGGCACACTAGGAATAGATGGAAATTAGGAATAGAAGTCTATATACAAAAAACTGTACAGCTAACATCACAGTTAATGGTGACATACTGAACGTGTTCTATTTAAATTTTGGCATGAGATAAAGATATCCAGTATCATCTCTTCTAATATTGTTTTGGAGTTTCTAGACAGTGCAATAAGACAAGAAGAAGAAATGGAAGGCATAAAGATGGAAGAAACTGTCATTATTCAAAGATGACATGACTGAGATATAGATATTTCAAAGAATATACTTTAAAAAACAATTTTTAGAATTAATAAGGAAATTTAGCAAGGTTGCAGGATTCAAGTTAATAAAAAATTTGAATTTCCATATATCAGCAATGATTAAAAAAGAAATTTTAAATAACACTATATAGATAGCATCAAAAGATATCAAATACCTAGAAATAACTCTGAGGAAAGGCCTGAAAACTTCTATACTGAAGATTAGAAAGCATTGATGAGAGAAATTAAATAAGGCCTAAATAAATGGAGAGTTATATCACATTCATGGATTAGAAGACTCAATTTGTTAAAATGTTAATTCTATAAAGAATCTATACATTCAATGCAATTCCAATTGAAATCCAAGCAGATTTCTTGGTAGAAATCAAGAAACTCACTTTAAAATTTATATGGAAATGCAAAGGACCTAGAATACTCAAGACAATTTTGGGGAGAAAACAAACTTGGAGAATGCGGACTACTAGATATCAAGGATTTACTAAAAAGTCATGGTAATCAGGATAGTGTGGTATTGTTACAAGGATAGAAAAATAAGACTAATGGAACATAACAGAGAAACTAGAAGCAAATAAATATACAGCCACCTAACTTATAAGACAGTCACTGTAATTCAATGTGGGAAAGAGTGATCTTTTCAATAAATGATGCTGGATCAGCGGGATATCTCTGGAGGAAAAATGATCCCTGGTCCTTACCTTACACCATACATAATATTAATTTGAGATAGATCATAGATATAAATATAAAGGTATAATATAGCTTTTTGGAGAAAATAGGAGAAAGGCTTCAAGATATTGGGAATAGCAAAGATTTCTTAAACTTGACTCAAAAAGAACTAATCATAAAAGAAAAGAGTGATAATCGGGCATCATTAAAATTAAGAATTTCTAATTCTCACAAGACCGAGGGAAGATATTTACAATACATGTATCTGACAACAAAGCTTATATATAGAATGTATATATTTTTTAAAATCCACAAATCAGTAAGAACACAGAAAACCCAATTTTAAAAAATGAGTTTGAATGACCTCTTAATTCATACAATAACTCAGATGAATCTCCAGGGAATTATTCTGAGTGAAAAAAAAATCCAAAAGATTATATACTATATCATTTCAGGTATATAACAATTTTTATATGACAAAATTTTAGAAATGGAGAACAGTTCAGCGGTTGCCAGGGATTAGGGATGTGGTAGGGGAGTAAGGGGGAGGCAGGTGTCGTTATAAAAGGGCAACAGGAAGGATCCTTGTGATACTGAAACTGTTCAGTGTCTTATCTGTGGTGTTGGATAAAAAAAAATCTATTTAGGTAAAAAATTATATAGAACTTAACACACACACATACACGCAAATGGGTACAAGTAAAACTGGTGACATCTGAATAAGATTTCTGAGTTGTATCAATGTCACTATCCTGGTTGTGATATTATACTACGGTTTTGCAAAATATTACTGTTGGGGGAAACTGAGGCAATTATACAAGGGATCTCTCTATATTATATTTCTTACAACTGCATGTCAACCTACAATTATCTCAATAAAAACCAAAACAACAAAAATCACATATATGTATATATGTATATGTATACATAGATCTATCTCTCTAGTCACTCAAACACTTTTGGAAAGAGAAGATCTAAACTCCAAATGGCCAATATGCTTATAGATACATGATGACCTCATTCATTGTCATCAGGAAAATGCAAGTTTAAGGTATTATTATATAATACTACACTCCTACCAGGATGGCAAAAATGAAAACGATTTATAATACCAAGTGTTGGTGAAGATGTAGACAGCAGGAACTCTCATACACTGCTGGTAGGAGTACAAATTGGTTTATTCACTCTATAAACGATTTGGCAGTGCCAAAGAAGCAGAACATTCAGAGAACCTATGACCAAGCAATCCCACTCCCAGGTATGTGCCCAACAGAAATTCTTTCAAATATACACCAAGAGATATGTGCAAAATTATGGAACAGCTTTATTTATAATGGTTCCAAGCTGGAAATAATCTAAATATCTATTGACAGTAGAATTAATCAATTGTAATATATTTATAATGTACGGTAACATAAAACAATGAAACAAAACTACAAATGGGGATAAATCTCACAGATATAACACTGCATTTTTAAAAGGCAGACATAAAAGGCTTCATAATGTATAATTCCATTTACTTGAAGTTCAGAAACAAATCTATAGTGATAGAAGTCATGACTGTGGGACTTTTGTGGGGATAATAAAAAGGCAGGGACACAAAAGAGACTTCTGTAATAACAAGACCTTTTATATCTCAGTATAGATGGTGGATGCATGAGTGTTTACACTTTGTAAAATTTATTGAGCTGTAAAATTATGAACTGTGCCTTCTTCTGTACATATGCTATACTTCAATAAAAGGGTTTACAGAAAAAGAGCAACAGAAAAGGGAAAGGGTGACCTTAGATGAGAGCAGGAACAACTTAGCCACTTAAACAGGATAAACTGAATGGATTCAGATGGGAGAAGGTTGAGAGATTTGTCAAGGGCCTACATTCTCTTTCTATTGTTTCTGTTTCTGAGGCAAGAGGTGAGGTGAAAATAAGAGATGATGGGTTTAGAAGTCTGAAAGAATGTATGAAATGATTGTCTTGGAGAGTGGAAGATTGAATGCATCAGGGTTATGTAATAAGATTTCTGGGCAGTGATGAGGGCCTATTTAAGTTGTGTGGTCACAAAATTAATGTGAAACTCATCAGCATGGTGGTATGTTTTACTCTAAGCACATCCAGCTGTTCAAAAAAATGAAGCAGACTGAGAATTGGATGTAAGCAGGATCGAAGCTGCACCAGGAGAGTATGATGGAGGAAGAGGGAGTCGAGGGAGGTGAGGGCACATCAAAGTAGGTGATTAGAATGTTCTCCTATAGAATCTAAGCTAGCCATGGACGTGAAGAAATGAAGGGGAAAACTGATACTAACAAAGCGGAAGAATAAATAGGTAGGCAGGCTTAATGGCGTCAGAGAACTGTTGCAGTAAGAGTAGTGAAAGAAGTGTGTAGAGGGAAGGAGATGGCAGTCAGAGAGTGGCATGATTGAAATTGAGTGGGTGATTTAAATTGAAATTTGGAGTGGGTGCAGTGGTTGTGAATGGCAGTTTCTAGGATACGGTAGAGAAAAAAATCATCAGAAGTAAGGAACTCAGGAAACTGAGAGGCCAAGGTGCTCCATTATTAAATTCCAGTAATGGATATATATCCTTGATTCACTTATTAGCAATATTTGATTAAATTTTATTGAGCTCCTAATATGTGCCAAGTATTAAGTAAGCATATACTATAGTGTTAAACATGGATTGGGCAATAGGACTTGATGGAGCCCAGAAGAAACAGATTTTGTTACTAAGCCACTGGGTGTCCTGGACAGTTCTCTTCTCCTTTCTGATCTTACATATATAAAGCTATTTAATTCTATGTATTACTCGTTATTGTCAGTTTTACATTCACCACAGTACCCAGGAACAGAGTAGGTAATTAAATCTTTGTAAATTGATATTTTGTATTATTACTACTTTCTTCTGCAGCTTTCCCATTTTGCGTTTGCATTTTCTGTTTATCCCTTCTTTGTTGTTTCTTAGCATTCTCTATTATTTTTGCATATTAGTATGGTTTATCAATGGTAAAGAATTAAAAGTCTCTGAAAAGTGGTGACCTCTTCAAAGGAGAGAGTCTGTTGAGGTCAAGTCAACATTTATTTAAATCAGTCTCTAAATCTGAAAGCATCAAGGAGAAATCACTAACAAAGGACCTGACTGACCTGTTATCTGGATAGTTCTTTCAGAAACTTACACAAACATACTCCTCAGCTTCTTTAGGCTCATTTAGTCTTTTCTTTAGGGGTGCAGGTTTGCTTCTTTATTTTGGAAATAAAAGAACTGAGGGACTTTGTCAAGAAGATAGATGGGTGAACTAAGAAGTCCTCAATGTGCCTGAAGCTTTGTTGTTTTCTACTGAAGTCTGTGACTAAAGCATTAAATCGGGTTAGGGAAAGACACTTTAGCCAAAGTAAAAGGGAACTCATCCAGGCTGCCACACACACAGCAAATTCCATTTCCACACAAAACATTTCCTCTCAACCATCCTGGGCCCACACACTGCGAACGCCAATCATCCCAGTGGACTAGAGTAGATGTTAGAACTCAACAAGAGGAAATGTGGAGGGTGCCCCTAAAATGTCCTTTGAAACAGTGTTCAGTCTATACAAGAATCAACAAACATACTCTTTTTTAATGTGTTTGTTTTTCAATCAAGAGACTTTCAGAGATGGAACTTGACCTATTCTACTGGTTGGAATATTTATATTAGGGATTAATCCAAGATGGGTGGGAGCAAATGAAGGCAAGTAGGAAGGAACCAGGGAGAAGAAAGAAGATAGATCAACATTCTAAATAAGGAGGAAAGAATAGAAAGCAACAATAAATTGGAAACTGCAAAAACACAGCATAAAGCTATTTGAGAAACGTACTTTCAGAATATTCAGGGAAAAAAACAGATTTAAATGGTATTACTCTAACCATGTGAGCATATATAACTTTGGCAATACAAAACCATAATGGAGGAGTTTCTGCCAGGCTACAGATATTATCATGCTTGCCTCCAAGGATATGAAGAATTCAAAGTAAAGAGCCAAGGGCAAAAAGATAGGAGGACTGGAAGGAAATAGACCTTCTGGTGCCAGAGTTCACATTCCATTCCCTGCCACAAGAAATGAAGAATAGTTTGTTTGACGACAGCCATCAAACAATGGAGAGACAAAGGATATTATTCTGGGGTAAATTTCAACCCACTTCCACTGAGTTCTTGGAATCACTGTGATCTATACCATCTCACTTATGTTTGGCTATAGCTAAATCTACCGCTCACAGTTAAGAGCACTCCCTTCGTAATATCCTTCCTCTGTCCCTTTCTTGTTTCCACTGTGTTCTAATCTCTTTCTATCCACCTGCAACACACATTCAAAACTTGTCTCTTAAACTGAGTCCAAATGCCAAATTCCTGTGTGAAGCCTTGCTTTTGCCCCCAATTTGGAAGTGATAACTCTCTTTTATGACATCCAACAACTCTTTATCTGCACCTCTGTTATAGCTCTTAGCAGTCAACCCATGGAAACCATGCCTGATTCATCATGACTGGCACTCAATATGCATTTTTTGAATGAATTAATGAATGAAAACATGAGTGAATAACTAAGCACTCTGGATGAAAAACTCAAGCTGTATAGCTCAAAGGAGCTATATAACTGTTCAGGGAAAAGCACAGAAATCCTAATCCCTTGTTTTCATCCTGATTTCTGTGATGGTTAATTTTATGTATCAACTTGATTGGCCTAAGGGATGCCAAGAGAGCTGGTCAAACACTATGTCTGAGTGTGTCTATGAGAGTGTCTCTGGAAGAGACTAGCATGTGGATTGGTAGGCTGAGTAAAGAAGATCGCCTTCACCAATGTGAGGGGGCATCATCCAATTCCCTTAGGACTTGAATAGAACAAAAAGTAGAGGAAGTGCAAATTCTCTCTCTCTCTCTTCTTGAGCTGGGACATCCTTTTTCTCCTGCCCTCAGACATCAGAGCTCCTGGTTCTTGGACCCTCAGACTCCAGAACTTAGACAAGTGGTCCTAAGGTTCTCAGGACTCGGACTGGAAGCTACATCATTGGCCGCCCTGGTTGTTAGGCTTTCAGACTCAGATTGAACTATATCACCTGGCTTTCTTGGTTCTTCAGCTTGAAGACAGCAGACTATGGGACTTCTCAGCCTCCATAATTGCATGAGCCAATTCCCATCGTAAACCTCCTCTTATATATCTATATATCCTACTGGTTCTGTTTCTCTGGAGAACCCTGACTAATACAATGCCTATGCCATAAATGTATATATCTAGAATTTGTGGACAAAATATGATTATAGTGTGTCTTCAGTGGTTTGGCATTTCTTCGGAAGCACATCATGGCATAAAATAAAGCTAATGAAAATTACTATAGAGGAAAGAGATAACACTTTCCTAAGACTTACCAAAATTCTTTGATAGAAAATGCCTAATGTATGGAGACTCTTGATTAGGGCCTTCAAATATTGGGAACCTTAAGTTAGTGAGAAAAGGTCATATCCTGGTCCATTTAGGAATCCAAACTGCAAGGACCACTTCAGGCCTGGGTGACAACATGTCACCTGCATTAACCAGGAATTTGGCATATGAATGGAAAACCATTGGATTTTGCAAGGAGAACACCAGAAACACAAGGCAAATAAGGTCAGCTAAGAAAGAAGGCTTCTTTTTTTAAAATTTTGTGATTAAGGGCTAGAATGAAGGAAACAAAACTAAAATTAAGAGAAAAGGGATTCAGAACCAGGAAACAATATTATCCTACGTCGACATGTAGGAGGCAGGACACCAAATGTAGAAGTCAAATCTTCCATCACAGGGAAAGAATATCACCTACACAGGGATGACAAACACTGGTAGAGGCTATGAGTGCTCTGTTGAGACTTACTCTGAAGGTGAGGCTGAGGCTGGGATCAGTGGTAGTAAAATAATATTGTTTTGAGGAGGTGGGAAGAGATGAGTACAGGCTAGAGAAGTAAGTCTAACATAGGAAGCTCACCTTTTCTTTCGTGATTAAAGAAAAGATGGTGAGGCTGAGTGCCAGAATCAATTAATTGGTAGGTCGGGGCTCAAGAAATTGAAGGAATTCACACCTGATATCCTTGCCACTGCCCAAGAATACTGGTGCAATATTATGAGCATAGAGGTGAATGTTGGAAATCTTTTCATTGGAATATGTTGAAAGGTGAATATTTGGAATTATTCCTTTGGAGAATTAGAGACAGATCTGACCCAGGATAAATGAAAGAATTTCAAGTCCCATTACTATTATTAACAGTGGTAGTGAGGGTGCTGGCAAGAGAACCATTAAAGTGATGCACAATGTGTTCTAGGCAGGAGAGGGAAAGAAATGGAGTAGGGGGAGGTGATAGATTCAGTGGAAAAGGAGAAATGCAAGAGTGAAATGCTGATAAAGCAAGTGTGAGCGTTTTAAGATTTCAGAGGGGGAGCCATTATGGTTAGGTCCAAAATGCAATCTTTGAGGTGAATGGCTGGAGTGGCTTAAGGTGAAGGTCGCTGGAATCAAGGAGATTAAGGAACACTGACACTATAGTACTAATAAGGCGGGAGCTGGAGGTAAGAGGAGACTAAAGAGAAAAGGCTATATTGAATGTGTGGTTTGGCAAGGAGATCAACAGATGGAAGCAAAAAGAAGGGAAAGAAGTTTGCATCCAGGGACAGTGTCATCATTAAAAGAGGAAGGAACTTACAAAAGGTCTAGAAGAGGCAACGGTGATATAGAAGACTGCCAATATGTCCTTCCAGCTCCATTGGTCAGAGAAAAAAGTGAAGTCTCCATTCTAGAGGGTGGTTGAGGAAGGACATATTCTTAGGGCAAACCACATCTCAGGTAAGCCATGAGAAAGAGAGCTTTTTCTGCAGCGCATGAAAACATAAAGGAATTTGTCTTTGGGTTTTAAAAAGTGTTTTTAGAGGAACACAGATGAAAAGATACCATGTGAGGTCAGTAGTAAATGGATGATCCACTGGGCAAGCAGTAGGGACTGTCCTGGGAATACAGACTGTACGGCGATAGAAACCCCAGCAATACTGAATTAGGATGGTGATTCAGGAGATGCAGGTGAGAGGCCTGTTAGCACTTGCTCATCTCCAAGTTCCAGCCAGGCTAGGTGAGACCTCAGATGGTTTCAGAAGCCAGATGTATAAAGGCTTGCAAGTAATGCTAAAAGTATTACTGGTTGGGTCTGTAAATATTCTCTCTTTTTTTTTTTCTAGCCACTCATTGCTAGAGGCTGATCACTTGAGAGTTGAAAGAAAGACTGTACATTTGAATTCGAGTCCAATCTACACCTAAGCAGATATTCCCTCTATGGAACTGTACCAAATGAACAAGTCTTGAAAATCTCACTAGAAACCACCTTTGGTATTATTATCCTTGACTCATTAGTGCTCTCACAAGTTCTTAATGGACAAGGAGTCTTAATAATAACTCTCCTTATTGTTGGTATTGATCAGGAAAGCTTCTCTGCAAGATATCCAAACCCTCCACCTATAAAATCAACTAGCAGCACAACTGAACTTGTTTTCCTCCAGTTTTGTTTCTTATTCTTTGTTTTTGCTGTTGTTATTATTTTTTAGTATATTGATTATTATGCTTTGGCGCATATTAACATGTTAACGTAGTGTTTTTGGTTCTCTCTAATTTAATACATAAATACCTTTGTTTTACGAATGCATTCTATTTATTTTCTGGCATCTAGATGCTTGACAATAAACTGATTTGGAGTCGACTAGTAGTCATAGTTTTAAGAACACAAAAAATAAATTGGTCTAATGTTATGCTTTGAACTTAGCAAATTAATGATGAAGATAATGATGTTCATGGTAAATATTCACGTATTCTGGAACATAAAGAAGATAAAAAATGTAAACCTGATTTTTTGGGAGGGTTATTGACACACATTGCAAGATTATCTCTCAATTTGAGCATTGCTATAAGATTACACAAGTATCAGTGCATTTCTTTTCCCAAAATAATCATCATCTACTTAACAATACATATTTTGAAGTAATTTTCCATTTACGATTTTCAAGGCAGTGCGACATAAAGTTAACGTCTCTGTAGAATAATAATATCAGTCAATAAAATTAGGAAAAAATAGACACTTTGAGTAGTTCAGCATGATGGTTAAGAAAGATCTGGGTTTTTAATCTATAAATCTCAGTTATCTTATTGTAAAACGAAGTCAAACATTCATACTTTAAAGTTTTTTGAGAAATATTAGTGAACTAATATATATAAAGTTCTTAGTATAGGGCTGGGTACATATTAAGAACCTAGTAGATGGGAACTGTCATTATTATTGGTTTTATTTTTATTCATATTATTATTATGACAAGACAAACTTTCATCATCTTAATGATGGTTAAAGTTTGGCAGGATCAGAAATCAGCTTAGGAAGGAAACACGTTTATTTTCTCTTGGAAATTACATTGATAAGACACTTGGGGCGGACAGTAGGACAATCAAGGCATGTGTGACAGACACAACCTACATGTAGAGATAGTTATAAAGAGGGGAAATGGCAGGATTTCTTGTGTTTCTGAGAAAGAGGGAGAGAGGGGAAACCTTGAGGAGCTAGAGGAAAGGGGGAGGAGAGAAGTTCCCCTAAGTGGTATGAACCTGAGCATATGCAAGGGAAGAGCTGGTGAAATCCCACTGTGGGGAAGCTGCCAAAGGGCATTTCAAACACAGGGATGCATCTTTATATTCAATTGAAATTGTTTAAATGTTCATTATGTTGCCATTACTGAACATGCCCCGAGTCTTCACTAATGTTACTCTGCGCAAGATTTTTACCTTAAATTGGACAGGGAGTGAATTTCACATCTGAATCAATACAAGGTAGAACAGAGAGACCAGAGAGAGGTGATGATAATGCCCTTGAAAAGTTAAATACATACTGCAGAGAGCTTTGGACTTCCAAAGGGTATGAAATTGGGGGTTCCAGCCAACCTTACCTGGTTTCAAAATATTAGGAGGCCCAGTGACATCTGGGTTACATTCTTAAACAAAGTAAGTAAAATTGGATACAATTGATTCAAAAAGCCTGAACAGTTACCCCAAATCTTAATATATTTCCTATCCACTGGAAAAATAAGAAATTAAGGGTTTGCTCATTGAAAGAAGCAGGTAAGAAGTAGTTCCAAGAGGAAATAAAACTAACTGATATAAAAAATGAATAAACAATAGGGCCAGACGTGTACTTTCCTGGGTGGTGCTGTAGGGGAAGTAAGGCAGCCAGTCAAAGAGAAATAAAAATCAATACAGATATTGCATCACTCTTAATTTTATCTCCTGAGCTTCCTTGGCCTGGTCCCACCTAGTCCATCTGTCCTTGACTTCTTTATCCTAGAAGACTTTAGCTTATGTTTAGGACCTGGGGCCACTCCTTCACTAACTCACAGGCTACTATAGGCACTGTTTTGCCAGAATGTTAACACAGATTTTTCTAGAGTTTTGCTCCTGTTTTCCTCTTTCTTTTGACAAAAGGAATTGTGTTTCCCATGTATCATCCAAAAATATTTATGAGAGCCAACTATGTTTAAGGTGCCTTAAGTCTTACAGTGGCAGATATAAACCAATCTCCTCCTTAATGAATTTCAAGCATACCGACAGAAAATAAAAATATGTGTTTGAATTCCTTTAAAACTACCCTTAATTCTTAACTAAAGGATATTTATAAAACAAGAAGAGAAATTTAAAAAGAGGGATCAAAGACTAAACTGTGATTCAAGGTCAAAAGCAAAAATTAATCAAAAGTTGTACTAAGTGTAGAATCTAGAGAGGAGGATATGAAGAATGATGACAAGAGGGCAAGTACAATGAACATTTTTTTCTTATTCACTCAGTGTCCATTTCCCCTTCTCAATGATAACTCTTATTTCCTTTGGGAATTCTTTTGTCTCCGTTCCCCAAACACATAGTTAGAATGTGATTGACTGCACAGTTACTATATCCTGATCCCTTGTCCAGAAATAGATGAAAATAACCCTAGCCCAGCCAATGATATTAGTGAAGATGTTTACCAGAACTTCTGAGAAGGAAAACATTTTCTCTTTTTTTGTGGAAACTTCTAGAAATGACCTTTTCTCCTCCCTTGTATGGTATATTGTGAGCATGTAAGGTCATCACTGGGACAGCCACTCTGCTATCATGCGGGGGAGGGGTTGGGTTTGCCAGATGTGAGGCTGTGGAATGTGAAGATGACATGCAGCTAAGTAGAAACAAAACAGGTCTTTAGTGACATCTTTTGTTTTTTTTCAGATTTTTAAATTTCTTTCCTTTTTTTCCCAAAGTCCCCCGGTACATAGTTGTGTATCTTTTAGTTGTGGGTCCTTCTACTTGTGGCATGTGGGATGCCACCTCAGCATGGCCTGACAAAGCGGTGCCATGTCCACACCCAGGATTCGAATCGTCGAAACCTTGGGCCACCGAAGCGGAGCACGTGAACTTAACCACTCAGCCACAGGGCTGGGCCCTAGTGGTATCTTTTGAACCAGCTCTTCCTATGGTTTTTTAGATACATGAATCAATAAATTTATTTTTAAATAAAACCATTTTGGGCTGAGCGTTTAATTATTCCTTGTGGTTGGGGAGGGCATGAGAATTAGAAAGGGGAAATAAGGCAAAAGAGAAAGTGAGTTAAAAAAATAGAAAACATCATCAGCTCTGATAGAACTGGCCCAAAACACAGCAGGCCAAGGGTAACAGGCCTTTGTGTCATCTTGCCTATTATGCATTTGATCCTCTCTTACCCTGTCAACAAAACTCAATTGCTGATGGAACCTTCTCTGACATCGATAGTTGGCTGTCCCTTTTAAACGTTTATCCAAATCCAGTTTGCTTAATTACTTTAAATATTTTTCATTACTATTTACAGCATCTCAAGAACTTTTCCTAATTAGGAAACTCTAATTAGCAGAATTTTTTGAGATCTCCTAGGAAGCTTATGTGGAGAATGACCATCATCATTCTCATCTGCCTTGCAACTAACATGAATGCCATCTGCCCCAGTACCTGAAATTCTACCACCAGGGTTAAAGGTCACATAATGAAAATTAGTATTTTACCATATAATTGGCCCTCAAGAAGGACTTGGGAGAATCCTGAAAAATGGGCTCAGGTTTGTTTTCATGAAAGAAAGAAGAAATTATAAAATTAGAGTTGATTGGATAGACCTCAGAGGTATAAAGTTCTGAGATAAAACCTTTAGAAAAGGCTAGGAGAAGAGAATATAAAATGGAGTATGCATGTAATAGAAAGAGGATATTGAATAGTCTCCAACTATCACTTTATTTTTGACTGACCATGCACATGCCATTAAATACTAGATCCAACAAATTGTGGCACTATTTCTGCTATCATGTCACTCCACTTCTTACTTGATTGGATTTTCCATACCTTTCCAGTGTTACTGAATGTTGGATGTCTACAAGTACTATTCTTCTAACTCATTTGTCCTGTTAATTTTAGGAGACTGACTCTCATAAACTAAGTCTCATATAGTGCTTGTGACCCAAGGATCCTATTTCTATCAGGCACCTTGCATAATTTCTGAAACTCCTATGCTAAACTCAACAAGTTATTTTAAATATCAAATGCTACATGACACTGAAGCAAATCCGGATACAACCAGGTCTTCAATAAACATTGCAAGAAAAGACTTTGCTGTGGATTCCTTTTATTCAGTATCTTCCAAATTACATTCCATGGAAGGAGTGTTCCAAGGAATTTTTTAGAGATGTTCCACATATAAAGTCATTTCAGAGTAAAGAAATTTGATAAATGATGGAACAAACCAAGCTAAGCAGATACTTCTGTTTTTCTTGGGGACAGGGGTTCTTTTCTTTTTCCTCCTTGCTTCTTTATAGCCACTATTTTTTTTCCCTTGCAGGACTTCTCAGTCTTCAATGTGCAAATATTTATTGCGAATCTGTGAGCATCTCTGAGAAGACAAATACAGTTTGCTACATTTCCCAAATGTGCTGGACATTAGAACGTTTTTTTTTTTTTTTAGTATACTGACATCTCCGGAGACTGAGGAGGATTCTCTAGGACGCTGGTTTTCAAACTTGGCTTCACATTGGAATCAATTTAACAAAAGAACAATGCCTGGGTCCCACCTACAGATAACCTGATTTAATCGGCCTGGAGTGTGGCCTGGGCATTGGGATATTTAATGCTTCTAATATGCTAAAAACATTTTTTTTATTGAGGTAACATAGGTTTATAACATTATATAAATTTCAGGTGTACATCTTTTTTTCTTTTTTTTAGGAAGATTAGCTCTGAGCTAATTACTGCCAATCCTCCTCTTTTTGCTGAGGAAGACTGGCCCTGAGCTAACATCCATCCCCATCTTCCTCCACTTTCGATGTGGGATGCCTAACACAGTATGGCTTTATGCCAAGTGGTGCCATGTCCGCACCTGGGATCCGAACCGGCAAACCCCGGGTGGCCAAGAAGCAGAATATGCGCACTTAACCGCTGCACCACCGGGCCGGCCCCTACATCATCATTATATTTTGATTTCTGTGTAGATTACATCATGTTCACCACCCAAAGACTAATTACCATCCATCACCATACACATGTGCCCAGTCACCCCCTTTGCCCTCCGCTCTACCCCCTTCCTTTTTGGTAACCACCAATCTAATCTCTGTATCTATGTGTTTGTTTATTGTTGTTGTTTTTATCTTCTATTTATGAGTAATATGCTGCCAAATTTTAGATCTGCTACCCTAGGGGTTGTTTGGGAAATGATGCTTAAATATGTTTCCCAAGGAAATCGATATTTCACATAAATGACCAAAAGATTAATCAAATTTAAGTGACAAATTCATGTTGAGTACTCTGAATTTCTATCATTCTTCCTTGAGTTTTATCTTGCATTAAGAACAAGGAAGTAAAACAGAAAAATATAGATATATATCTCCCCAAGGGATCTGAAAACTATCGTGAAAGGCATGGGAGATAATTAAACAAAAGCACAATAAAATTTCTTCCCAGTTCTACATAGGATTCTCTCTGTAGGCACTGGCAAAAAGGGGGTGGATCATGGAAAGGAGGAGAGAAAAGTACAAGCATCCTCATTCGCAATGAGTCACAGTGAGTCTGGGATAATAAAAGCCAACCTGGGTGTGAAATTGGGGACTCAGCTGAAAGCTTTGTTTCTAGTTTTACATATTGTAGAAATACAAACAGTGAATAATCAGGATTAGATACTGCCAGTTACGAAAAGAGTCTTAATATCCAAGTACAGCGTAATCCTCTTAGCTGTATTTGACACCAGTGGAAAATAAAAAGGGCCAATTTAGTTACTGTCCTAATTACTAGAGGCTCAAAGGGATGAGCTAGAGAGGCAGATGCTTGTTGACATGGTGTGATCACTTCAAACTATATCATGTAAGTCTTGCTCCATTTAAAAATAGAGCTTTAACTAGTGACATTAGTAAGATCGCCCTGAAGGAAAAAGACCAGAAGCACTTCACTCCTACAAATTACTGCAGTTATGTTTATAAACAATTGTGGTTCCCTCCTCTCCAGACCAAGAAAGAGGACTGAGCTCTCATTCTGATTTTGTGTCTCTATAATTCTAAAAGTATCTCTTGGTAACTAACCATGTCAATGTGCCCAATTATTTGATTTCATTTTCCTAGGACTTCCTAAATATGTCATTATAGGCCATGAATCCTGATAGTTTTGAATATACTGCATAAATTCAAATAGGGATTTATCTATTTCTCCCAAAGGGACCCACTATACTCATATTCCAACCTAAATCAAATTCTGTTGGTCTTTAAAAAAACATCATGCAGAAGGATGGAAATCATTTAAGACAACAACAACATATAATAGAATTCTGGAAGAAAAGAAAGAGTTTGAGTAATAGAAGATAATCAACATTCTACTTTTGTTTCACCATTATTTCATTTCCTCTATTGCCTTAATTAGTTTATCCTTCCGCTATTCACGTGCCTGCAATTGGCTGATTGGCTTTGAGCAGTGGTTCTCACACTTGAGTGTGCATCACAGTTAGCCGAATGGCTTGTTGAAGAGGATATTGCTGGGCCCACCCCCAGTTCTGCCTTCAGTATGTCTGGTGTGAGGCCTGAGAACTGCGTTTCTAATAAGTTACCAGAAGTTGCTGATGCTGCTCATCTAGGACTACATTTTGAGATCAACTGACAGAGAACTCAAAACGTTAAGTCGTAAACTTGGAATCCCAGAAAGCGAGTGGAATTAAGTATCTATTATGATTATTCTAATATCACATCTAACTCTCATAGTATATCTCTGTTAGGTATTACCATTCTCTTCATTTACAGATGAAAAGCAGCTCCAGAGAGGCCAGAGAGAGAGTACATGAAGAGCTGGGATTTAAATGCTGCTATTCCTCAAAGCTTGTGTTCATTCCTTTACTGCGTGCTGCCTGCCCAGCATTGGGAGGGATGAGGCACTGCTGTTGAGCTGTCAAGTTCTCATGCCTTTTCATCCTGGCTGGTCACAGAGTGGGTTATTGTGAGGAAGAGGTGATGAAGGGAACGCACTGCAGAAAAGAACACCAAAAGTACACTACCCCATGCTTTAAAAAGATTGCATTGGTTGTATTACTTGCTTTAATATTCATTTCTTATCACATGAATTAGCAATTATAGAAAAAGTTCTGTGAAGTTGATGCGCTTGGCTTTGGCTGAGTGGCTGCATTCCACTCTTGATGAGATTCCTAAGAAAAGGTATTTTAGGAACTAGGCCCTATACTCATGTATGCACTTCAGCATCACATGAAATTAGCTCTTCAAATGAACTTGAAGTCTGAACGGCTTGGGTGCTAAGTACAAATGCCAGTGGTATGAGTTTTAAAGCAAACAGACACCTTACCACACATAAGCTAATAGCAAAATAATTCAATTGAGCGTAGGGGATTAAAAAAACCTTCAAGTCTTGCCTGAACTAGCCAAGTTCAAGACCATCGATCAAACATAATTTCCTAAAGGGATGAAAATAACAGGGGGGTTTTATCTGCATGAATGCTAAAAGAATAATAATATTAAAAAAAACCCAAACAGAATGGCTGCTTATTTTACATTTATATCTAGTTTTATAACAAGAAAAATCAAGGGGAAAAACATCTCTTTGAGAGTAAAGAATTCAAGAAACTAAAATCCACAGACAGGAACAATCAAAGAAAAAGCTTTTCAAAAGACTAATTGATATTTCATCCATATGAATACTGTTAATCTGCTAGAGTTTTCAATGTCATTTAGAAAACATTAGTTAAGTTCCTTATGGACTGTCAGGATAAATTAGGACAAAACAAAATGAGAAAGAGAGAGAGGGAGAAAGCACAAACTTTGCTGCTTCATGAAAGGGTGCCTTGTTTGATCATGGTTGAAAATCCTATTTAAGGGAAGCTGGCCCTATGTCCACTGGTTGGCTGCCTTTCTTCAGTAAGCTCTCAATATAATAGTGTATCACTAATGGATTGGGTATGGTGCTTTTCCATTTCATTAACGAAAAAGAGCTAAAGGCCATTACTTGTCCTGATTATCATTCACAATGATGCTAGGGCACCTGGACGCATGTCTTCCAGAGAATCTGCAGAAGGCATGACACAGACCATTGAAGAATTGATTAAAGGAAAAAAAATGAGGCAAAGATGCTATGTCATTGGGACTAGTGTGTTTGCAGTGATATGCATGTGAGGGATCTGGGCAATGAAAAGGGTATAAAAGTACTTTCAGAAGGTGACCCTGGGGAATCAATTATAATGATGTTAGTGAGATAAATGAATATGATGACTATCTAGGGAAAACAATTAACAGAATGAAACCTTCCAGATAAGTGGCACTGCTGAAGGGCAGTCATAGTTAGACGCATTGTGGGTTTCCACCAATATTTTAAATTATTTCAAGAATTCTTTCCTAATAATTCGATTTTCTCCAAATCCTTTCACGTTTTCTTCCACTTTCTTGTTCATGAGATTTTTCTATCCCATTCAGAAATCTCTCTGCACTTAATTGTTCATTCAAATTTCTAAACTTCTTGGGAATTCTGAGTCTGTTTTCCTCTTGTTACTTTAATCTTTTGAAGTTAATGTGAGGATTATATAGAAGGTGTGTCTATCAAATCAACATTCTTACCTATAGGAATCATTTACTCAATCAACAAATATTTATTAAACACCTACCTAGATGCTGCTGGGTAACAGGGAAATAAGATAAATAGGAGTAGTCCCTGCTCTAAAGGAGTTTTTAGTTCTGACTCTATAGGGAAAGAAAGATAATTAAACAGGAAACGATGACTCAGTGTGCTAAATGTGATGATGAGGATACTGTCAGGGACCTAAGAGAATAAGAAGAAGTGGCAACTGTAAAACAAGACAGAAAGCTGAGGGATACTTCCGAGGAGAAGAAAGCATCTGAGACAATCTTTGTAAAGCCAGCCAGCATTAGTAAGTTGAGGAGTAGAGGAAAAAGTGCTCTGGACAGAGGCACTGCTCATAGTTATCATATTCTCACATATGCGAAGACCCTGAAGCTTGGCCCATCCTGGGAACTGAAAGCAGTTCGTTACGCCTGAAGCACAGAAGTAATAAGAGATGGTTCTGGAGAAGTGTGCATCAGAATCATGAAGGGGCTTGTAGCATAGGCTAAGCACTGAGGATGATGTTTTGAAGGCTGTGGAAAGATGTGGAGGAGGTCATGTATGTTTTAGAAAGATGGCTCTGGGGGCTGTAGAGAGAATGGATTGGGGTGGGGTAAGGCTTGAATGAGCAAGGCCAGCCAGATGGATGTCATGCTAATCCTACTAAGGGATGACGGTGTCCTAGAGTAACTTTTTGGGAGAAAAAAAAGTCCTAAATTTTAGGCCTGTTAGGGAAAATTCAGGGATTTGACTAGCTTAGTATTGCCTCCACATTTATTTGGTGTAAAAGTCAATGTTAAAGTCTTTAACTGAGGATGGGTCTTTACTCAGACTGTTTCATTTCCATGAAAAATTTGAGCTTTAGTACCACAGGGGATAATAGGAATAGCACAGTCCTCGACCTTCAAACCTCCAGGGACCTAGAATCTAAAGATGGAGGAGGGGTAGTGAGGAATGTACAAGTACCAGGTGGAGTACAAAGGTGCTAACAGAGGGGGCTGGCCCCGTGGCAGAGCAGTTAAGTTCTCGTGCTCTGCTTTGGAGGCTCGGGGTTTGCCAGTTGAGATCTGGGGCGCAGACCTGTGAACTGCTTATCAAGCCACGATGTGGCAGGCGTCCCACATATAAAGTAGAGGAAGATGGGCACAGTTGTTAGCTTAGGGTCAATCTTCCTCAGCAAAAAGCGGAGGATTGGTGGCAGATGTTAGCTCAGGGCTAATCTTCCTCAAAAAAAAAAAAAAAAAAAAAAACAGGTGCTGACAGAGGACTTTGAGAGTTTTCCAAATAAAGTGACATCATATAGAAGAGATAGACCATTAGATATAGGTAAGATTTGACCAGCAGAAACTGCAGGTGTGGCAGGGAAGGAATTCCAAGTAGAAAGTTAGCATGAGCAAAGGCAAGAAAGAAAGTGCTCACAGCCAAACAAACCCTGCAAGTACTTGTGACCAGTAAGAAAAGAGAGTTATGGAGGGAGAGGGTAAGAAAAGCAGTTGGAAGAGCAGCTTGAGAATTAGACTGTGGCAGGCCTCAAACACAAGGCTGCTGCATCCTTAATTCTTGCAGCCTTTGTGTTGTGACTCTCGACTGGGAAAATAATACATTAGGAGTCTCCATTTATAGAATTTATTTAATTACAGCTCACTTTGCTCCCAAAAAGGATTTAAGGCAGCTTCCAAAGTTGTATAAAATGTGGTAGTATCAAATAAGTGAGAAAAATGAGGCAAACGGAAAGAAAGTAAGATGAAGTCAGCAAGGCTAATAAAATAAATGCCATTCAAATTTATCAGAGTTAGTTAGCAATGAATTACACGATTCACTGTGTCCATTAGGTAAGAAAATAAGCATGATGTGTAGACAAATAATTCACAACATGGAGGCAAAAGAGATATTTCTCCCGTGGGTCTGAAGGGAGCAGACACTGCGTAGTCTAATGAACAACAGCTTTCAAGTAAGGAAATCAAGTTTCCAAGGGCTATTTATTATAGTGTCCTTCAGATATAAGTGAATGGCATTGTGCCAATGCATACTTCACGAAAAGCTATTTATCAGGGGTCACTGGGACACAGTCACCCAGGTAAGACAGCTTTCTCAGCTTAATCCAGGGATATAATTTAGAATAACCAAAGAGAATGGATATACTGCATATCCATTATCCAAATATTCTTCCAAAAATATTATTTGCTCTTAGCCAAGGTTCTGAAAGGTATGCGAGGCAGTGACTTTGGAATTTTTATGTTTCTTGACAAGGACTTGGAATGCAACTTTCTTTGCTGCTGGTTACACATAGGCCCCTATGTTTTAATCATTAGCTGAACGTGGCATTGGATAGATAGTGTCAAATCGAAGAAGCTAAGAAGAATTTAAGAGAAGCCACTCACTCCACCCAAAATAAACTCCCCTCTGTTTGGAGGTTAGCTGAAGGAAGGACAAGATTCTTCTTAGAAAAAGTTTAGATCTTTTCTCACACAGAGACCAGGGAGCAATTGTCATACTGTGGTTCTACAGGATGACATAGTCTTGACACCCACCTCATGGCAGAACAATCTCTGTGAGCCATCTACAGCTTTGAGCAATGTAACATTTCTGGTATTTACTGGCTACAAGTTTGAAGGTTGCTACTAGAAAAGATGACCGTACCTTCAGAAATCTAATCTGTGCCCTGTTTCTGGCAGTAGTCAGATAGTAGGGATAGTTAGTTACTAAGGTAAGTCCCAGTTGTTACATTAAGACAATATCCTTGCAGATAAAGTTTTTAAAAATGTTAATTTCAAAATTTATTAGGGCATTTGTGTGAAGGCTGAATACGCAGGGAAGGGCCAGGTGTTGACACTAGGAAAACAAGGCAATAATAAACGTAAAAAAGTAACAAAGTGCCAATCCCAACTGGGGTAATAGAATGGAAGAGGTAGGACAGATTCAAAGTACATTGTGGGAGTAGAATTTACATGAAAAAGGAAGTTTGCATGTGAGGTAGAGTGAGCCAAAATGTCTCTGAGATTTTAAGCACAATTGCGTGGAAGAAAAATGACTTGTCAATTTATAAGAGATTTTCTATCCTACTCCAAGCTCAGTTGAATATTAAATCATATGGTTCTCACCCAAAAAGAAGAGTTATACTCCAAGCCACTGTCAAAGACCATAACAATCCTAAACTCATGGATACACTTAACTTTGAAAATCTTGGCTTAGAGAATATTTATAGACGGTTGCTTGAATCCTAGGGAAGTCTATGGAAGAAACTGGATTGGGAAGAAAGATTATGAGCCTTAAATTGTGAATAAAAAGTTTGAAATTCCGTGGGGCCAGCCAAGATTGGTGGGAGTGGATGGGGGACATCTAGGAGGTAGCTGGAAACACTGGTATGGAACTCAAAACAGAGGATAGGATGAGCAATACAGATTTGGAGGCCATCTATGTGATAGTTAAACCTGTGGAAGCAAATGACTTCTCATCTGAGGAAGAGAATGAAGAAAAGCCAAGTGCCATAAGTCCAGCACCCTGAGAAACAAGATAGAAAGGATCCACATCTTTTTTTAAGCAGAGGCAAAGTCACCAACGGACAAGTATGTATTGAAGAAGGTATATGTGAGATAGAGAGTAATCAATGCTGTAAGATCAAAAAAGAGGTTAAAACAGATGAAATCAAGAACATAGAAGGAAGGGTTAACATTGACAAAGAGAAAGCCATGGCTTGACAAAATACAGGCATATAGGAAGAGAGGAGGAAAGAAGAAACAGACATTTGAAGTAAAGAGGAAACATTTGTGGGAGATCAGATCAAATATGATATCCATGTTCTCATAAAGGAGGAGGCAGCCATTTTCTGAGCATAAACAGCAGGACTTGTGTTTGGAACTTGAGAAGGTCCAAAAGTTTAAAACAGAGGAAGGGGCATAAATATGAGTGAGGGTCCAGCTGAGCTTATAAAGAATCAATTTGTAGAGGACACAGAAACTTCCGTACTGCATGGTGGTGACAACCAAATGTAGCAGATCACTCCACAGAAGGCACTTAGCATAGTGCCTTGAACACAGTGTGTTCTCTGTGCACCTACATTCGTCTTTGCATTCCCAGTACCTTCCATATCCACTCGATACATGTGATGAACACAACACATTTTGACCTATCTCATGTTTGTATTTACATTTTATCAAGGCCATTCGATGTTAGTGATATTTTTGTTAGGCAATGTTATAATGACCCTTTAGATAAGGAAAGAATTTATGGGACTCTTTCAAATTATCTTTAATTAGCTAGTAGCTATTAGCAAGGTCATAGTACTCCCAATTAAACAATTTTAAAAGATTATCAACAATTCTCAGACAAGAACACTCTATGACTGTGGTAGATAAAAGGCAGAGGCAAGGACACTGTGCAAACCTGAAAACAATTCAACATCTCCCTTTTTTATCTAAAGTGAGTGACTGCTGCATCTTTACCAATGACAACTCTAGCTCTGCTTTGTTCGTCTCACCTACTAGACAACACTTATTGACACCCAATCTATCAACCTCCCCCCAGTTCCTGATAATAACCAAGGCAGATAAACTGTCATTTCCTTGAGACCTTCCGAAAGTCACACTACACGAACTCAAATCCTACGATAAGCTCCTCCAAACTTCCTCTTCTGAGATGCTCCTTGGCTCACCTGCTCTAACTTCTCCCTTGTTTCTGCAAGCTAGTAAATGGAACTTTGTTTGACTATAGTTGGTCTCTGGTCTTCTTTGGCTAATAGGCTTTAACCTTCCAGAATAAGAATCTCAAAAATCTCAATGATTTTTCTTTTTTTTTACCAACTCTATATTTGATTTGCCAAAGTAGCTGCTCATGAATGAAATTTTTATTTCCTGACTCTAGAGTCCTGTGCTTTCCCAGATCTGAGTCTCTCAGGCAGATTTCTAGACTCAGAGCAGGTACATAAAATAATTAAATTTATGCCTTATAGGGGCCTGCAATCCATTACTCTGAATCCAACATGGTTTTGCTGCCAAATGAAATATACCCTTTGCATGCAAACTAAAGGGCATCATTAGTTTAAAATCTTTTCAACTTCTTGTTTTCCACTTTTAAGGAAACTTGATGGAAAGTGATTACAGTTCTGACATGTAGTATCCTGGTCAGGTAGCTGATGGCTCTTCAATCAATATTTTATCAAAGCTAATCACAGTGAGCCCCCCAAAGCACACGGTTCAGACAAGTGAAAAAAAAAGACTGGCCTGGTAAGAAATAATATACTGTTTGTGATCTATTCCACATTATCCAATGACTAAAACTTAGTGGTAGAAAAGAAGGAAGAATAAGCAATTCCTTAGGTAGCAAATGGAGTTTGAAATGATATCATCATGATTTTGGTAGAAATAAATATTTTGTGATCTACAGCTTGGAGAAACAAATTATCTCCAATGGCAGGAGATTTTATTTTACATACACATATATAAATATGAGTGTATATATATGTGTATGTACACATATATACATATATAATATATATTTATACATCTGTAAAACTTGTGGAAATTAGACTTAATATCAATATGTAATTAAAGTATATATGATCTTAATTTCAAATATGTTACATCAATTCCATAAACCACAAGAGACTGGACGTCTCACATTAAATAAACTGGAAAGATTTTAGGTTGTTCCAAGTGCTGCACACAAGGAACAGAAAATATCATTTGAAATGCCATTTCAATATGAAAAATGTAAAAAGCAGCAATCATTTGGTTGTGGAGATGCACCTTCCAGTACATAGATAATGAATTCACATAAAATTTAGCAGTGACTTTCCACTGCAGAATCACTCAAGAATTCTATGCCACTTCTATATAGAGAGATATTGATTTTAATTCTGCCTTAAATGCCACAGTGTTGAGATATAATGAATGGAAGTGAGGAAAATTTCAGAGGTCACCGTTACTACCACTACAACTAATATAGTCATCACAATCATCATTATCATCTTCACATTAATACATTCATGTTTTCCTGGTGTATAAATATCTCCCTCAAATTATGTATATTCAAAGACTGTGCTATTGAAATTTTAGCAAATTATACAAGTTACAAAGCAACATTTCAAAAAGTTTAGAAAAAAGAAATTAAAAACATGTGATAATCATTTTATGCATTCTCTTCTAGCATCATGTGAATGTTTTGGACTCAAAATCATAATGATTGTTCAGTTTTGTCAACTTTTGTTCACTTCACATTATGAATATTATCTTTCATGTTGTGAAAGCTTTAAAATTTATTTATTAAATTAATTCAACTATAATAGTAGTTCAGCCAATAGGGAAGATATGTGATGACCTTCCTTAACATTTCTTCTATTGTTAGATATCGGGTTTGGAAACTATTTTAAAATAACTCTGGTTTAGTCAATCTATCACAGCAAATGTAAGGTTAGTGATTCTTCAAAAAGTCTTTACATACTTTTCTAAATGTGGGGAAAGGAAGAGGATAAGGAAATCTCAATTATTTAATATCTACTATAACTCAGGCACTTCCTAGGTCTTTATATGTCATCTCAATTAATTCTCATATTAGTACACATATAAGGTGCCAATGCATTATTACCCATACCTAAGGAGAGGAAAAGTTTCAGAAAATTTAAGTAGCTGTCATTGTGAAATAATTATTAAATAGTTGGACCAGGAATCACACTCACCCTCTTGACTCTAAAAGTAATTTCCAATTATTATACCATACTTTTTCCTACTCAGAGCTGCATGTGTGTGAATGAATAAAAACAGTGCCTGCTGGTGAATTTTTAGAACAAATAAGCACATAATCACAATCATCTTTCATTTTATCTTTCCGCCGAGACTTTATAGCACACAAACTTCACGGCGCCCATTAGCATTTTTTTCATTTATTTTTTACCATAAGAATTAGAGCTCTTGTGCTTTCAAGTTGAATTTGTGAAGGGTTTAAAAAATTAGGCACTATATTAAAAAACACAATTAAAAACACCAGAAAATCACTGAAGAGTTGAGAGCAATAGAGAGAACATACTAGTAGGAACATCTGCAATGTACCACATCTGACTCCAACTGCCCTGAGAACCAAGCCAAAAGGGAAATAGATTAAGTTATGTATTTTACATTGTCAGTTCAAAAGAAGTATACCCATCCATCTGGAAAGAGATACTTGCCGAGGCACTGAACTCAAGGAGCAATTCCTCGTTTGCTCCTTTATATAAGGAACATTGGGTAAAATAATGGACAATTGCTTTTACTAAGGTGTCTGGGAAAACCCGGTAACATAGTTTAGGTGTTCGTGTCATATATCACCTGTCTAAGAAAGAAGAGGTTGAAACATTCAATTTTAACTCCGAGAAAGCATTTCTATAGGGACGTGCAATCATATGGTTCAGGTATTTTGCTTTCTGATAAACTAATTTAACATAGAGTCTAGAGGAGTGTTAACATGTCTGTCAGGTAGTATCTCTCTCCAGTATCTGATGCCTCAAGCATGCCTTTTGCTCGTGCTGAATCATAGTCCATGGCTGGATCCTCTGACAGGAACCTCAAGCGCCCACTTTGTGCTGTTGATTAAAAAGGGAACCGTGTACCGTCAGTCCCTGATGTGCTGATCCTGCATGTGCAGTTAGCTCCCTTTAAAATCTATTGCTGTCTTGAAAGTGCTCTCTTCCTCTGTTGCCACCATGTACCCACCGCCTTTTTATGATGATTGAGGTACTAAGTGACACCGTGTGCTGCTGCTCTGGTGTGCTCTAAGCCCATTGCTGCCAGTCACTGATGGATCCTACCACAAAAAGACAGCATTTTGGATGTCGCCTTTCCATCTGATGTGTGTGCTACATCACCAACTGGAATTTTGCTCTGACTTTGCCATAGAAGGGCACTCGTCTCCAGCCATCTTAGGCCTGCCTTATGCAGTGTTTGGTCTCTAGACAAAACCAGGGAAGCTTTCCTTCACCTGCAGAGTGCGAAGCAGAATAGTGTACTCAGAGAAGCAGTTACCTGGGGGAAATAGAATGACTAGTACTGATAAAAGAAGAATAACTTCAATGGACACTCATCAACCACAACAGCAACAACAATACCACCCAGTTGGTGTGACAAAGATGTAAAATACGTTTTCACAACAAATCCACTGGGATCATGTATCTCTTACTTTTTCCCTAAATTTCTAAAAGTGCAGAATTCTAAAGGCAGCCAAGAGGATATTAAACAGAATTTATATTTGATTTTCCTGGTTGATAATCCCCTGTTGCGGGTACATACAAGTAAGTCCCAGAAAATCAATATATGATGAACATGTGAAAAGATATGAAGGTATCTAAAGTGTTTTAATACTTCAGTACTACAATCAATTATGCTGTACAAACTAAAACACTAAGAAATGTCTCTTTCAATCTTCACCTCATGCTCTCCCGCCTCTGCCTTTCTGACATTTCATCTGCCTTTCATGAAATTAAAAAAACACAAAAATGCAAACTTTAAAGGAAAAGCACTTCATGCTTATTTCAAAAAATGTCAGTAATAGTGCTGAATTTGGAATACGAATTTATGAAAGTAAATCGATTAGAGCAGAGTGGGCAAACTATAGCCCACAGGCCAAATTCAGCTTGCTGCTTATTTTTATAAATAAAGCTTTATTGGACCATAGCCATGGCTCATCCATTTTCATACGGTCTGTGGCTGTGTTCAACCTATAAGGCAGAGTTGAGTAGTTGTGATATAGACCACATGGCTGGCAAAGTCTAAAATATATACTATCTGGACCTTTACAGAAAAAACTTGCTAGATTAGAAGATAAGGCAAAAGGTTTTGTATATTCTTATCCCAACTCCCCCCAAACTCTCCCACACCCCCCGAAAAAACTGGGCTAAATAACAGTGATGGTTCTATACCAGAACTGTCTATTTGTTTAAGCTGCCTTTAGTTATCAGTTACTTGAATAAAGCAATAAAAATTGTGGTCCCACAGGAAAAGTCTTTAAGACTTCATTTCTGTAATGTAGTGAACAATACAAATGCACCAGCAGGAACACAATAACAGCATGCACGTGCCTATTTGTCAAGTACTTGTACAAATTTCATGTACAAAGTCCTGTTCTGCGGACCGCTCTGATGATATCTGCCACACACTGTGTTTTGAGTCAGTTCTTTATAATCCTGTCCTCTGTCCTTAGATTCTACGTTCTTTGAAGGCAAGGAATGCATCTCCTATTTTATACCATCTAGACTTGATTCCTTGTAGCACTATAGGAACTCAGTAAATATTAATTGAATAAATGAATAATAAATAGAACAAAGTCTCTCTTATTAGAACTTATTGAAAAGAAAAATCAATTAATTAGTACATTTAAACAAATGCAGTTTTATAATCAAAGTAGATGCACAGTATTTGAGCAAAGAACTGAAACCAATTTCATGTGTGGCTTGTGGGAACACTTTTAACCCTGTGTCGGGTCTTCTACAGTAAATACAATTTAATGGCTAATTGTTGCTAATTGGAGGTACTAATGGACCTAATTTTTAATTAAGAGATGGAAATCATTTGTAATTAGCTCATGGTATCCATGAAAACAAGTGTTGCTTAGAGCTTGAAAAATGGCTTTGCTTTTTAAAGTACCTTAATCATCCCCCCACCCACCCAAATACAGTCTAGTTTATAAAGTAATTCCCACACAAGCAGAGGCAGTATAAAGACAGGCTTCAACCAAATCTTTGGTAGAGCAACATCAACTCCAAATTAATGAGGCTTTCCCATGCAAACTGATGTTATTGACTGGCAAAAACAACGTGGAAAAACTACATACTATTTCAACAGTGAATTTTGCCTTATTTCAGGCAAGTATCCCTGTGAAGGACTTCATTCTTAGAGCATAGCTCCCTGGCTAAAAATCTGACAGTTAACGATTTCATATTCAACCACACTGAGTGAAACTATATTGTGATTTATGTATTTTTTTTTTTCTGTGAAATCTCATCATGAAGTTGTCTTGATAACATTGACTATTTTCAAACTATTTCAGCTGGGGTGTAGAAAGGATATGGCAGAGAATGAATATAAGCTCTTCCAGAAGATCCACAGGTTCCTGTCAATGCATTTTTTGGGTCCTTTTTTCATTTCTTATTTTTTCCAGACACATATTCAAGTTCTGAACTCTAAGGTTTTCAGAAAAGGAAAATGAATGTTGGTTCTACTTCTGTTTTCTGTCAATAGTAGTCTTTTTCTTGATTTCATGACGATGTCTTTCAAGGAAATTAGGCTCAAAGTAACCGAGATAAAAATTTGACAGCAAATTATCTGTAGTTTTCATATGTGCCTCATAAAATCCAACTGTGAATAGAAAAATATGATGTTTTACTCTTCATTTTTCCCTCAGATTTGCTTAGAATAGAGGGACTTTTTAAAGTTATAACTGTTACAGAAAAGAGACACTAAAAAGAGGATAGACTCCTGATTTTGCGTGAAAATGTAGAGGGTAGTCCCAGCCTTCTGTCCTCTGTCCTTGAAACAAGCTGAACAAGGTGTAGGAGAGACTTTCACAAGGAGAGGTGATGCCAGGGAAATAAATCAGAGACTCCCGTTTCCCAAACTTAAGCCACTTTGTTTTGAACATCATCACTCTTACCTTAGCTCTATTCTTCCTGAATTACAATTTTTTAAAAAATGTATTCACTGTTGAACTATTTACCTTAGACTTTTTCTAAGCAAGGTATTTCTTAAGCCATGCGTTTGATGAATTTATTCCATGTTATTCAAATTCACGTTAAAGTACCTATACAGCTGCTGAAGTAAAACAAAAAGTTTGGGTCGCTGTGCTCTTAAAATCATTTTAAGTATCATGTTGATACACAAATCACACCCTGAAAAACACTGATCTGATACGCTTTTCTGTTTGATTTCCTTAACCTCTGTCACCTTCGCCTCAAGTACACTTTGGCCACCTGCTCCCATAACATTGAATTTGCCAAGAAATAGTTTATTATCAAAAATCTTTATTCCAAGTATTCTGACTACTTTATACATCTCAATGAGACCTCTAGTCTCAATCTTCCCTGCTTTTTTCCTCTCTCCCATCCCCTGCCGCCCTCTTATCTCTTTCTATTTGAAACCAGCAAACAATTAGCCATTGATGATTAAGTATCTAGGTACTAAAGTTTTTTTCCTTTTTGCAATTACTGATTATAGCTTTTAGCTGTTTAACCCACTCATTGTCAACTGTGCTGTTGAGGCAATATGCTGTCTGACTCCCACTAGGCTCCTACAGATAACATCTCCTTGGAGCCTGCGTCACCATGGTAATGGGTGTGTGAACTGTCTTTCAGGACTTAGAACTCCTTGTCCACTTCAGGACAATTGAGACCACCAACTCATCAACTGGGCCTGTGCAGATGCCTGATAAGGGACCTTTTGACATCAAGAGGCTAAAAACTCCACCCTCAGATCGTGCTAATGCCACCATTTTGTGAACAGTCCTATGAAGAGGCATGGAATCTGATTTCACTTGCACAAATTACCTCACCTCTCCTCCCCTCCAATCACCAACTCCACATTTCAGACTACCTTGCCCCTCTACCTCATAAATATCCCTGAGTCCCTATTTTTGGGGAAGTAGATTTGAGACTCTTACTCTCGCTTCCTCACATGGCCGCCTTGTGATTAAAACCCACTCTCTGCTGCAATCTCATTGTCTTGGTATTTGGCTTTCCAGGCAGCGGGCAAAAACAAACCTGGCGTGGTAACATATTCATCCTGGAGACTACAGTTCCTCGCTTAATCACTCTCTTGCCAATATTTGTCAGCACACATTGCCCTTTTTCTCACTCCATTCAGTGAAACCTTAGCCCTGGACTAATCTACCTGTCTGCCTTCTTGGCTACTAATCACTGCTGTGGAAAATCAAACATCCTCACAGATTGGTATCACAAAAATCCAGTCTATAGCTTCAAATGGATCCCCTGTACTGCCCCTCAAACTTTCTATGAATTGCCAGTTGGCTTTCTTTCTTTACAATTTTCCAAATCTTTGTTCTTCTTAAGTCCCTTACCACACCATCTACCTCTCACTCTCAGAAGATGTCACTTAATACTTCATATAAAAACAAAGAGCATTTATCATTTAGAAAATCTTTTGACTTCCTATTCCTACTTGTATAAGCTTACATGCACATACATCATCCCTTCCTCCTGTCCTCCCATATTCCTAGAAGAGATGCCTGGTGCTAAACCATTGTGACCTTGTTCTATCAGTCATTTCCTTTATAAATTACATCTTCAAACTTTAGAACTCTTTCCTGGCTTCTTCCTATCATGACCAAATATTTCCCATCTTAAAAAAAAATCAATAAATCAATCAGTTCCATTCTCCGTTTGTTTGTTTATTATCTTCTCTGCACTTCAAAGGCAAATTTGCTGAGTTTTTGGCACTTACTACATCCACTTCCTCACAGGACATTCACTATTTTTGTCCTTCCTTTAAAACTGCCCCATCAAATTCACTGGTGACCTCTGTGTAACTAAATCCAATGGCTTCTTTCCAGGACTCATCTTCCTGGACAGGCTTCTCATTGGAAATACTCTCTTTCTTTGGTTTGTTTTGAAATCTCATACTCTTACTTTCCTTCTATTTCTACATTACCTTCTCCAATCTTTATTTTAGGCTCTTTTTCCTGTTCATTCTATATTTTCAAAGATCTCCCTGCTTCTCTTCACTCTAAGCACATTCTCTGGGTGACATGACTTAATTCCATGATAACTCCAAAATCCATCTCTAGCTAAGAGTTGTCTTCTGAGCTCCAGACACACACACATCCAAATATCTATTGATTATCTCCATTTGGATGCCTCATAGACATCTCAAACTCAACATGTACAACACTGAACTTGGCTTCTTTGTGGCAAATTTGATCCTCCTTCCTCCGGTTCAGATTATAGCAAATGACACTTTAGGCCACTGAGTTGCTAGGAACTTAGGAGCTACCTTTAACTCTTCTCTTCCCTTCTATCCTGCCATCCAATCAGTTGCAAAGTCCTGTGTGTTCCACCTCCTTAATATGGCACAAATCTGTCAACTCTTCATTCTCATTTCCACAACTTGAGCACATGCCAGCTTGATTTTGTGCTTGGATTCTTGAATTCTGGTCTCCTTTTCCAGTTTTATCTTTCTCCAATGCATTCTCCACCCTGCATTCAGAGTGATCATGTCACTCTCCAATTTAAAACCTTTTAGTATACATCTATTGCCATTAGGATAGAGTTCAAGTTACCAAGCCTTGTGATATTGCTCCAGCTTATTTCTCCAGGCTGATTTTGTCTACTCCCCGTCTCTCTTTATGTATCCCTGCCCTACTGAACCACATGTAGTTCCCTGAATTTGCCATACTCTGCTACTCATAAGCCTTTGTACATGCTGCCCCCTTGGTCTGAAAGTCTTCCCCTCCAACTTGTTTTTTACTTGACTAATTTCCATTTGTCCTTATGTCTCTGTTTAAAAGTTTCTTCCACCTTCTCTGACTTCTCCTACTGTATGTTAATTGTTCTTTCTTTCTGCCACCATAGTACCTTATAACAAGAATGATTAGTATAGTTTTTGTTAATAACATTTGAATACTTATTTTATGCCAAGATCTGTTTTAAGCAGGTTCTATATTTTAACTCATCTAATGCTTACAACAATTTTATGAGGTAATTATTATTATTTCCTTGGATAAGTAATCTATGCTACAGAGAAGTTAAGTAATTTTCCCAGGGTTCCACAACTAGTAAACGACACAAGTAGATTCTGAAATCAGGCATCTTACTGAAGAGTTTACAAACTTAAATATCATATATTTCTCTATATGGAAGCACTTATGACACTGTATTGTAATCACCTGTTTGTACCCAACTTCCTAATTGGCCCCTAGGTTCTTAGAGGGAAGTTGTATCCCTAGCACCCAATACAGTGACTGCCACATAGTATGCTCCCAATAACTATTATTCCAATAAACAAAAGAGCAAGGTGACATGTGACTCAAAGAGTGAAGAGTCTTTGCTTAAGATTTATCCTGACCCAGCCTCAGTGTCTGCCATTGTGATATTTTGCCCCAAGAATGCCAGTGACTCTCTGTCACCTAATGTCCCCATGCTGTTTCTCTCTAAGAGTTTACATATCCTGTTCCATTCACCTCAGTTAACTTTTCTACTCTTGTTCAACCGGTCAACTCCTATTCACCCTTCCAAATCCAGCTCAGAATACACTTTATTCCTAAGGGTTTCTGATCTTCTTTTTAGTTAGAGTCTAGATTTTAGTTCCTTCAAACGTTATACATTTAAACATCACAAACGACGACAACAACATTAAATTAGACGGTGACATTTTTTTACCAATGATCTATTTTCTATTCATTTTCATATCGCCAGGACTTGAGAGTAGTGCCTAGCACTCAGAGGGTGTTCAACAAATGTTTGATATACTGATTGAATGAAATTAGCTTGGGTTACGTCTCTGTGGATTACCAAGCAGATATCTTGAACTCTGATACATTATGGCAGTTTAGTCAGCTCCTACAATGGCAAAGAACTGATTACTATTTAAGTTGTCCAATATTGGCACATTGGGAGATATGAGAAGGAGCTATTACAACACCTTTGCCTGTTTCACTTTTTTGATTGGACAAGGATTGGGCAAAAATTATGCCATTTTTCAAAAGTCACTCAACTCGTGCTCACCAGACAACTAACAAACATTTTAGGCAGGCAAGTCTATTTTCATTTAGAGGTAGACAAAGAGGCGAAAGAAGTCTGTGCAAGTTTATAAGATGTCAAACCACAAATCCAACTGTAAAATCCCTCAAAATGTTATTTTTCCTGTCACTTCTATATTAGTCCCTTCCTTTGTATGTCACTGCTGGGATGTTAGCACTTTTTTAGTCATATCTGGGCTTTCTGACTATTCTATGTGATTGCTGTTTCTTGTTCCTCAAGCACACACAAAACTATCAGATTGTTTCTTAAAGCACTACTTTGATCAAGTGCTTTCTCTGCTCAAGAACCTTTAGTAGTGCCTGTCTGCGGACTTAGGTGGGAATTCCAAGCCAAGATTTGCAGCCAGATGTTCTGCCTCAACTGATTTGTGTAGACCCTGACCCATGGCTGATATCTAGTAAGTGCTTTTGATGTTTTCATTGCTTTTCTTCATTGTGTTCTTGAAAGTGAAATCAGGAAACTTAGTTGAAGGAAAGTTCCAGTTTGTGTGTATCATTATTATTAATATTGGTGAATTATCAAGAGTAGATGCCTCTTGTTAAGCAAAGATGCCACATGTTAAACAAAATAAAGGCTGTAAACATTAAACAAAGTATCTTCCAGGGGTCCGATATCCTAAATGAAACAGGCATGTTAAGATGTGACAGGTAATACACTTTGGGGAAAGATAAGTGATATTTTAATTAATGACAAATTTGTGGAGATCTCCAAGAGGACCAAAGTAACTTCACAGTTGAAAGCTAACTCATTATTTCTCGATTGAACTTCTAAGGTAAGTATTCAGCCATGAGCATAATTAAACAAGTCCACAAGAAATGAGAAAAGGATTACCCTTCAGATGCTGGATCAAGCAAACCTAGTGGCCAAGAACACGATGTTCTCTGCTTGAAAACCACCATTCAGTTGCCAGATTCTATTGTCCCAAGGGCTCTTTTGTCCTATTTCTGGCCTTTGTCTCTTGCTCTATCTCTCCAATGGTTTGGATTTTATGTCCTCATCATCTGACACATCAAAGGATCAAAGAGTTCAAAGCTCTTCAGGCTGCCAGGATTTTATTTAGTTAAAAAAAAAATCAACAAAAATTAAAAATTGTGCCCATTTTCCTCTTTGCTAGAAACCAAAATTCAAAATTAAGATCAAAGCACAAGAACATCTATCTGTGCAGTTCAAAATAAGAACACACCTCTTCACGTACACATACCCTATTACAAAGTGCACCACTAAATTGTACGAAACAACGTAAACATGGCTAATCGAAATCCTCAAGACACTAATGTATTCTCAAATCCACCTCTGCCACTTTGTTGTACAAATGGAACATTCACAGATTCTTCTCTTTCAATATCCAAAATACCATTTTTGGAATAAATTTGAAATTTTGATTCATTCAACAAACAATTATATTGAGCACTTACTATGAGTCAGACACTATGCTGGGTGCTGATCAAGCAAAATGGGATGATTTTCTGCTTTCAGAAGAATTCTGGTCTCTAAAGCAGTGCTTCTCAAACTATTTTTATTAATTGGTGCCCTCTTTTGCTAAACATAAATATCCTTCTCCCACTTACCAGAAATTCTAATGAACCCTTCTAACACTGAAAAATCACTGATACACAGAACATAGATTCTATTTTCTGCGTATCCTTCACAGAACAAATGTCTTTGAGCTTTGACTTTTTATTTCAAAAGCAACATATTTTATTTTCCATACAAAAACTAGATTGGAATATTAAATACACTTTTTTGAACCACATATGTTACCCCCAACCCCGAAACTGAAATTCAAATTCCTTGCACCTGGCCCTGTTGAGAATCACTGCTTTAAAGAATTTTGGAGAAAACCAGTCAACCTCCATCTCTCCCCTCCAATCAAGTCTTAAAGGAATTAGAATTTTCCTACCTGACACAACAGCTGGTGGAGTATCATAATCCTGTCTTGGGACTGAATCTTTGAATGAAAAGAGCATGAGAAAGAATGCAATGAAGTACAAAAGAAAATAAAATAGAATCTTAGCTCTAAAACTTGGAAGTGCCCACTGTATGTCATATGGTCGCCTAAGCCCCCTGCCTTCATGCCCTCAAGGCACTATGACCCCTGGTTTATAGCTGATACAATGGTCCCCATTACCACCACACTGTACATGTTGTTAGGTCCCATCCAGACTGTTAGGACAGTACAGTCTGTCCCAGAACATTGTCATCTGTCTCAGTCTGTCATAATTTTGGCTCTTCCCTTGGGGAATCAATGCGAAATTTTTACCCTCTCTGGCTGACACATAAGTTCTACAGGGCAGCCCACCTGGAGGGGGCCCAGAGCACTACATGAAATAAAGTCCTGGAGAACAAAAGAAAGAACTAAAAATTTAAAAGAGATAAATAAAAAATTTACACATTCCCATATTCTATGGAGGCTGATGTATTTTGAAGCTAGAGTTTTGTTATTAATCACTCAGCCCAGCTCTGATCCCAGTGGTTGTCAGTCAGGGCCAAGGAGCCTTGTGTGTTGGAATTGTGAGAACAGAGATACATAGAATCTCTTCAACGGATGATTATTGTCTTTTTCCAAAGTGTCAAAACATTGGAGGTGGCAAATGGTAGGGAAAGCTTAATTAAACTACATGACATTTATTTCAACATTTCGGGTTCTGTGGGACCAAATACATCTGCTTTTTTGAAGATGAAAAAGAGGCTTTAGCTTAATACAATTCCTTTAGCCAAGGATCTTAAAGGAAAGTGGGACATAGCCTATGGTCTAAGGCCCCCCTTCTATAAAGTAAAATTCTAGTCTAGCTCCGACTCCCCTTGGAGGGGTAAACTGTGTAAAAGGGATCAGATATTGCTCACATTCAAATAAACTGTCCAAACATGGTTAAACAGATGCTCTTGTGTGACCCTTATTCATATGACCATTATTCTATTTAAAAAACTAAAACCTCAAACTTCATATTTCCAACTACTTAAGAACTTAATTTGGACTATCACGAAGCCCTCCATTTCCTTGCCAAAAAGGACAATGTTAATCACTCTCTCATGAGTAAATGGCATGTGAGAAGACAGATTAAAACTTGAACATTGCAAGGCAATTTGACCAGCAAAAGCAAACAATGATCAAAGATTCAAATGCAAATCAATCTTAGGCATGAGTTATTTTGTTTCTCTCAACAGGTATGTGAACTAGTGAGTTGACTATAATCCCCAAATCTAGAATAAGTAGAACCATTTTTAAAGGGTCCCCAAATACTTTATTAATAGTGGTAGTAATTCCTAGTATCTTTTTAAAAACTGCAATCACTCATTATTATTTCAAACCAAAAAAAAAGTTAATTTTAAGACCACGCCACCATTTTCCAAGAATATATTCATAACATTTCAAAATAAATAAAAGTAAATCATGCTGATTGTTGAATACTTGGAGAATGTAGAAAAGTGTAATGATTAACATAGAAATTATCCTTAATCCCATCACCCAGAAATAACCACACTTGTTTCGTATTTCTTACAGCCTTATCTCATAAGTAGCTTTCCATAGTTGGTACTATACTCTACACGTGCACATTCACGTCCTGCTCTTTTGATGTAAGGCTATAAATAATCCCTTTCCTAATTAATTTAAACCTGTATAACTTCATGCTGTGTTACAGTCTGGTTTATGGACGGATTGTGATTTATTTAATAAATCTTCCTTATTAGATATTATAAAGAATACTGGGCTGAACGTTTTTGAGGTATAAAGGCTTTTCCATTATTTTAGAATATTTTCATAGAGTAGCTTCTCAAAACTAGAACTGCTTGGTCAGCCAGTAGAGCTGTTTTGAAGTGTCATGTCTTCCCACCTTGCTATCCAAGTGACACTTGTACAAATTTAGAGTCCTATCATCACACTATCAGTGACTGGCAATGCTTATTTCCCTATGCCTTCATCAGCAATGTGTATTACTTTGATAACTTTATTTCATGGGTTCTGTGCATACGTCTGTGTATCTGATTAAATTACTATTTCTTTGATCACTATTTTTTCATATGCTTTTCAGCATTCCATTTCCTCTTTCATCAACTATCTGTTCACGTCCTTTGGCATTTTATCTATTGGAGCTTTTGCATTTTGTCACTAATTTATTTGAACTCAGAATCCATTTTTTAATTGGATTCTTTAAAAAGCTTATCATTTGCAAATACATTTTCATAATACTAGATTGTCACTTAATGCCTACTTGTTTATTGTTTATATCATAAGACTACCTTCAAAGTTCATTTATCGTACAGTAAGACTAAATAAGTTCTTAAAAACTATTCACTTTTATCTATATTTTTACTTTTATTTGACTTTTTAATTAATTGATACCAAGGAGATGTACTCATTACCACTCATGAATTTATGATACTATTTCCTAATCATGAGTCCATTTAACATTGCATGTTGCTTTTTATCATGCTTAGCCTTAATACTTATATTTATAGCTAATAATTGAAAAATGACAATCTTTAAGCAAAATGAGTAATTCAGGATTTTCACCTGATACTGTCGGGATTTTAGAGCAATGAAGAAAGAATGGTGTGACTGAAAAAGGTAAGAGAACTATGGTGAACAAATAGAGTACAATTACAAGATTATCTTTGTGAGTGGCTATGGTTACACCATGGGAATCCAATGATGTCACAAATCACCAGTGGTTTGGAGAACACAAACAGAACTGCAGATAAGGAGCCTGCAGAACAAAAACTCTTTATTTCTTTCAACAGATTCTGGTGACATAGTAAGCCACTGGTGCCCACCAACTGAACAAATGAGAAGGAGATAAGAAACTTGTAAAACAAGATTGTCATGCAATTTGGAGGCTCTCATAACACAGTAAAATCCCCAGTGGTTTCTGCTAAAGCTTACAATAGAGTGATCAGAAATTATGGATAACAGGGCGATGGTTCTATCCAGGGAATCCTGTGACAAAAAAGTAAACAAAAGCAGAAGAGCTAGAAAATTCTTCAAGGTCAGCAGAGCCCTGGAATAAAACAGTTATTCTTCTTGCATAAAATTCATTTCTTTTAAGGCTTGCATATTCTGTCCAGCTTAAAAATAGGTAGGGAATTGAACAATAAATTTTGAGGTGGCAAATGGTAGAGAAAAGTAGATTAAACTACATAGTATCCATTTCAAAATTTGAGGTTATGGAGGACCAAATATATCTAATTCTACGAAGAGGTAAAGGAGGCTTTGGCTCAATACACTTCCTTTACTCAGGGATCTTAGGAAGGAAAGTGGGACATGAATTATGGCCTAAGCTCCCCCTTCTAGAAACGAAAAGTTCTAATCTAGCTCCAACTTGCATCAGCTCTGATCTCTGCCTACTTTGGATTATTCACTGGATCTCTCTCTGTTCTACCCTCGGAACCTATCTGTTTCTGTAGTTGAGGTTCCTGTCTTAATCTTGGCTTGTTAGTGCTCAGACCTTGTTTTGCAGAATTTCAGTGGAGTCAAATGTTTGGGAGCCTCTGAAAAGTTACAAGCAGGAGGCATGGTCAGACAATTTTAGATTGACTGGTTGTGGCAACGTAGTGGATAATGGATTGCAACAAATTGAGACTGGAAGCAGTTAGGAGAATATTACAATTAATCAAATGAGGTCCAGGGCAGAAACTCTAGAAATGTAGGGGAAAGGATGTATTTGACAAATGTCTTTGTACAAAATTGGCAGGACTTGAAAAGTAATTGTATATGGTAGTGAGGGAGAAAGAAGAGTCTAGATTGAGTCTAGGTGTAGCGTTTGACTACCTGGGCAAATGATCATGGGATTAGCTTGAGAGGAAATAAGGAACAGGAACATATAAGAGGAAGGGGGTCAGGCGGAGGAAGCTCGGGGAAGCTCATGAGATTAGTTTGGATTGTGCTGATTTTGCTATGTCAGAGGAGATTTACATCGAGATATTTGGCAAGCAGTTGGATAAATGAGTCTAAAATTCTAAGATGTGGTTAGCATTGAAGACTCAGATTTAGGAGTCTTCAGCATAGAAGGCAGAGTTCATAAACCATGAAAGTGAATGAGCTTGCTTATGGAAATCATGTATAAATGAGAAGTAAGCTAAAAAATGAAGCCCTGGCTTAGCAGCCAGCGAAAGAAAAGCAGCAGCAATGGCCAGAGAGGTCAGAGGAGAACCAGGAAAACCTTGGGGCAGAGTCACAAACTGAGAGTTCTTAAGACAAACTGGGTCCAATATTCAAAAATATGGAAATTTCCCATTAAAGTCCAAATATTTAGCTTCTTGTGAAAAATTAAGGTGAGGCCACCCTGGCTCTGTATGCCCATGTAGCAATAGCTGTCTGAAGTTGAGTAATGGCTTCCCTCTTTAGATGAGGCATCAGTGTTCCAGGCTGCCAAAGGCATCACTTCTCCCTATTGTTCATCCAACAGTCGGGCAGAGATGTTATTATTGCATTAAAAAAAATCTCTAATTTAAAATATAATCTCTAATGTAAAATATACATGACACTTCACGTATATTTATATTACATGACTATGTTTGTGACATAGGTAAATATAGACCAAATTTGATTACATATTTCCAGGATTTTTTGCTTGAACTTAGTCAACTTTACTCATTAATGTGACTTGGCTTATCTCTATGGACTTTTGGATTTACAACCCTGAAAGAGTATGTTAGAAGCTAAGGAAGTAGAAACTTGAAAGAAATAAGTTATGTCAAATGAAATAGAGCAGGCCAGTGGGTTGTACTGGTTGTAATGTCCTATACCCCTTCTGGTGAGTTGGACTAGATTCCTACCAGTTGGAAGCTACCAGAGGTAGAGAGGTAAGGATGGTTCATTTGATTAGCATCTACCAGGTGTCACACACTGTATGAGGTATGTCACATATATCATTCCATTTAACACAGCAACCCTGGGATGAAAATATTGCTTTTCCCACTTTGTAAAAGAGGAAATAAAAGTTCAGAGAGGTTAAGTAACCTGCCTAAACATACATAGCTAATAAAGGGCTTTGAACTCAAATTTAATTCCAATGCCCACTGTTCTTTCCATGACACCAGGCCACCTTCCCAGACATGGGATAAAGTATGTTGAATAGATGCAATAAGATGGGGAAATTTGATTAAAGGAATCAAATCGATTACATAATAGCCACTCCAAATGCCAACCAAAAATGCAGATAAAGTGAATCTATGATGGCATATCAAAGTGTAAGAGTGACAGTTTAAGAAAGGGTATAACCATATTACGGACACTAAACTCACTCAGAGATATTTTGTTGAACAAATCAACAAAGTAATATTGTTTTTTCTCTGCCTTTCCAGAACCTTATGAAATTTCAAACCTTTGCAAAGCATCAATTTACACGAAGCTTATAACGCACGAAAGCATTATTTAGTACAAATGTGAAGGGGGAAAAAAAAAGCTAGAGGAAATTGGTGTTAAAAATAAGCCACATGCTTAAAATTCTTGCTTTCTAAGAAAGGGCAGGTGTATATATCATTATTGAATAATTTGGCTATTGTTAGCTGGGTAAAAATTGTGGCCTTGTATAAATGTCTTCTTGTTAAAAATGCTCAAATACTAACCATACTATATGTTATTAAATCAATAACTATTGTAATTCTGAATCTGTTGTATACATGTTAGCCTGTTTTTCAATTCCCTAAAGGATTCAGTCATATTTCAATTAATTTAGCTCTAGTATTTTTTTCTAATTTGCAAATTGAAACTTCAGCAAGTCAGCTGGCTTTCTGTTTTGATTCAAATGAGTAGGATTTATAAAGTGTTTCCTTCCATGCTTTGCATCATCACTCCCTCTTTTATCAGATTTCAGACTGTCATTCAATGAAATAAGATTGATTACGTCACTTATTCAGAATTTATGATCATTTAAGGAGAGGAAGGCCAATATGAAGGAAAAATCAATAGTGGGAACATGAAAAACTTCAGGCTTCCCGATATTGTTCTTGGGATCTGCTTGTTAGTAAATGAGCAAACTGACTACAAATAATCCTTACACATTGCTAAAAGCTACAGAACACTATCTTCACATTCTATCTCCCTGATGACAATTAGCCGTACCATGATGTATAGTTAAATATAGTCTTAGATGCAACCTTGACAAGTCTTAGTCAGAGGCCTAAGAAATCATTTGATCCAGCCCAAGCCTTCAGACATGTAAAGTATCACAAACTGGTTCTTATAGGTTCAGCAACTGAGGTCTTAGAGATAGGTACTTTGTTTATGTTAACAAAACTAAGTTTCTTTATCAAAACTATGTGACTCTTTCCACTAGGTATATGAACTTTCTATTTAGAGCAGATAATTGAGGTAGCAGTGAACATGTCAGAAACTTCTTACATTTCAAAAAGCCTGTGAGTCAACACATCTATGTGGCAAGGAAGCCACTGTTTTAAAGTAAAATTTCCGATCTGCAGCTAGTGTTCATAGTATATGTAGGTGTTTGGAGATGATGCGAGCATAATTGTGAAGAATAACAGAAGTGGTGACTATGAGACACACAGGCTTAAAGACCTAGAGGCGTACAGTCGAAGGGGTCCCATATATCATCATGTTCAATGCTTCAACTAGACGGAGAGAGAAACTGAGATTGGAAGATCTCTCCCAAGGACAGATAGAAACAACAGGGCTCAATCAAGATTCTAATCTAGGATTCCCGACTCCTGGTCCAGTGCTCTTTTCATAATGCATAAGCTGCCTCAGTCAGAAGAAAATATATTTTTCTTTCTATAGCTTTAAAAATGACAAAATTATCTGCATCAACCTTGATGAAAAATAAAAACTGTTACCAGTGGCGTCACATGAGAGGTTGGCTTTGATGTTTTGCATCGTTCTCTATCATGGGAATTGACAAAGTTGCAGTATTCCAGGTAGATATTTGCCCTCTTGACCATTTAGGGAATTGTCTTAGAACAAGATTTTTTAAAAAATAAACGCAGTTTTGCTAATGATTTCAAATGCCTTGTGATATAAAATCAAGGCTGTAATAGGTATTTTTCAATATACTTTTGGTCCCCACGGAAAAATAATGGGTAGTCAAAAATATCCCAACCTATATAAAAAATCAAGTATATTAGATCCCTTTCCTTTTTTCCAACATCATCTGTGTCAATACATTCAAAAGGAAGATTAAAAGAACTGGATTAAGTCTAGTTCTCAATTCCTTTTTATTGATTTAAACAATGAAAGTTAATAAAAAGCCCCGAATATTAGTCATAGTCAGGGTTGGCCCCTCACTTGTGAAGAATAACCTGGGAATGACATAGTAGCTGAGTGGTAAGCATCTGGGAAAAGAAAACCAGGCTCAAGTGTATTAAGTTACAAGGTGTAGATTCACAGGTGCATGCGTAAAGACATCTTTCCAAAAACAGACATTATACCTGGTGCATCATGTCCTAAAACAAGAAGAAACTCAGATTTAAATGCAACACAGTAGAACCTCCAGCCTTGTCAACGTGAGTAAGTGTGCCCCGCAACTGAATACACATGCAGAATGTGGCTTATTCATACTGGAACTTGAAAGGTGTTTTAGTCAATGGTACAGAACCAGTTTTGCTGATAATGCCAGTGAAAACAGAGAGTATTGCATCTTTTTGAAGAAGTCTAAGGCAACAAACCAAAACAAACTCTTCAACTCACCGTTCCTGTTGTGCCCAATGAAAGATGATTCATTTGTTGTGTCAGGGGGCCCATCATGTTGGCTGGCTGCATTGACATAGGATGGTCCATTGTCGGCGTAATCACAGCACCCTACAAGCACACACAATGTCCATCTGAAAACACGTTCCACAGGGAAGGAAACTTTTTGAAAAAATAAACACAGTAACTGCATTAACATCAAATGTATTTACTTTTCACTGAAAAAATCAAATTCAACCATGTATGATTTTTACATCCATTCATGTCATTTTGTGCTCATCTAAATATATGTAGCATTAGCGACTTTTCCTCTGATGTGATTTATCTGTGATGTGTCTAAAACACCTGTCATTTACAATTCCAATATTCAATATAGAATGCATCCCAAGATATCATATACATTCTCTCTCATTGCTCTAAACACAAACTTCTCTGACTGAAAGATATGAATACTATGGAAATTCTCTAGTTTTTCTTGATATTGAATAAGACTTGATTTATGCCATTTATCCATGATTTATATGGATTATACTTGATCATCTCAATACAATCGACCACCAAGAGGATAGTGCTGGTCCCAGATGGGTTTCTTGACTGGATCTTTTTGAAGGACATATTAAAATCTAATACAAATGTTATAAAAAGCCAAGTTACTATTTCCTATGTTTTTCCTCCTAATCTTTCGACTTACTTTCTTTCTATCTGTGCTTTTGACAGAAGAATACTGAACTCTGTTAAATGCTGGTCAAATGCAACACTGCTAAAATTTTTTAAAAACACGAAAATGTCAAGTGTTTCATCAGATGTTAGGAAATGCCTACTTCTAGAATATTCTTTTTGATTTATTATAACTGTGGGGAATGCAAGAAACAGTAGACATTTTAAAAAACTTCTATCCATATACATAGTGTTCTATGCCTAGTGAAGCACAAAGCCAGGTCACATTACCCTTTCCTTCCTTTTCCTCTATCCTACTATTCTGCCTTAGTTGACTAACTTAGAGAATGGAACAATACATATATATATTTTAATTGAAATGCTAGGGTTGGATGAAATCTTTGAGATTTTATAATTCCAATGCTTTACTTTAAAGATGATAATAAAGGCAGAAGCTCATGATATAACAAGTCATTTAAATACCCAGTAATAATAAAATGATTATGTATCTGAATGCTATTTTTATGTAAACATTATTTTTCTCACTATTTGACTCTTTTTTTCCATATAATTAAACATTTTGAAGACATAAAACTAAGACAGATTCATGTAGATGGCAGGATCTCAGCACCCAAATTAATTACCCACAAGCGAATGTTTCCTAAAACACTTTCAATCAGGATGATCAGTTCCTCTTGGTATTATCCAAACCCAACTTCCTGATAGTATCTGTTACAAGATCAGGCTATCACTCAGTATTTCTTAGGGGCTCCTCCCCATTAACATGGAGGGAGAACAGAAATTGAGCCGAATATCTGGAAATGCTTGACACACAGAGTCAGTTTTGCTCTTAAAAACCTTTGGACTTTTGAGCTAGAATCAACAAGAAAATATATGTTATTTTATAGGTCTGTAGCTTCTAAATATGCATAGTTGCACATTTGTATTGTTTGAATTTCTTGATGCTTCTGTGAAATGTCATTCATCAGGATGCTTCTTGAATGAGAGACACAATAACCTTTTACTTAATTATAATGCAGAGACACATCACTTTTTCTTCCTGCTGCCTGAATCACTTTAACAAAAGCATCTTTATTTTTTCCTTTAAAAAAAAAACTTACTGGCTTTCATTCAGGTATTTGTTGTGCCAGAGCAGCAGTAAATACTTTAAGAAGAACTGGGGTTCTTCTTTTTTTTTTTTTTTTTTTATTTTATTATTATTTTTTTTATTAATGTTATGATAGATTACAAGCTTGTGAGATTTCAGTTGTACATTTTTGTTAGTCATGTTGTGGGTACACCACTTCCCCCTTCGTACCCTCCCCCCACCCCCCCTTTTCCCTGGTAACCACCGATCAGATCTCCTTCTCAATATACTAATTTCCACCTATGAGTGGAGTCATATAGAGATCGTCTTTCTCTGACTGACTTATTTCGCTTAACATAATGCCCTCGAGGTCCATCCACGTTGTTGTGAATGGGCCAATTTCGTCTTTTTTTATGGCTGAGTAGTATTCCATTGTGTATATATACCACATCTTCTTTATCCAGTCATCAGTTTCTGGGCATGTAGGCTGGTTCCACGTCTTGGCTATTGTAAATAATGCTGCGATGAACATAGGGGTGCAACGGACTCTTGAGATATCTGTTATCAGGTTCTTAGGATAGATACCCAGTAATGGGATGGCTGGGTCATAGGGTATTTCTATTTTTAACTTTTTGAGAAATCTCCATACTGTTTTCCATAGTGGCTGTACCAGTTTGCATTCCCACCAACAGTGTATGAGGGTTCCTCTTTCTCCACAACCTCTCCAACATTTGTCGTTCTTGGTTTTGGATGTTTTTGCCAATCTAACGGGTGTAAGGTGATATCTTAGTGTAGTTTTGATTTGCATTTCACTGGGGTTCTTCTTAATGTCCCTTAGGGGTACACTATAGAATGACCTCAGTGTTAAGACGGAAGTCCTGAAACATTTTTTTCAACCAAAAAATGGCGCTTTCACAACATTCTAATCCTTAGCAGGTGCAAGACTTCAATACTTTTCTTGAACTTGAGACTTAGGCTATCTTAGAATGTTTGCCCCTAGAGATTCCGACCTACAGCTAAACTGTCACAATCCCGGAAACGACTCAATTCTAATCAGCCTGTTCTGGCCACATAAGGGATCATTGGTCATAAATCAGAGATAAAGATCACATTGCGTTCGGTAAGGCACTTTCTTCTTAATGCCCTAGGGGTGACCTTATTCCCCAGGGGTGGGAGAGGTAGACTTTAGTCCTTGTTTGGGAGGCAATATGCAAATGAGATATGTGAGCATGTGACAAATGAATCAAAATCCATGCAAGATAAGAGTAGAAGGATTGAATGCCTGCATTTGGAATTAATTTAGGAAGGATTGTCTGGTCTCTTTAGAGAATCCTTTCGCAGAAAGTGTTTGGGGACTCATTCGATTACAGATGCCACAGAGTGAGTGTTGCTTCTGTGTATAAACCAGAATCCTGACAATCAAAGAGAAGAGTGGGAAGGGATTTGTCATAATTTGGAATTGTAAATAGCAGCACTAGGCACAGAGTGGAAAACAATGTAAGGGAAACATTCCTTCCCTGACCAGACCAAATTCTTGAGGGCGGACATGTAAGAATATACATTCTTGTTCATATTCAGTAAAAATTTTCAATGAAAAAAAGATTCCCACGAATTATGAAGAAAATACATTCTTTAACAAGGGATGCAAGAAACTTACAATTTGTGAGTAAGTTAGAAGCAGTCAACGGGAATCCCTTGGAGAAACAAATTTTCCGGATGATACTTTATGGGGACAGACAACTTAGAGAGTTTGAAGTGTAGGTTATCTACAACAAAGAATGGTGTTTGCCAGCCACTTTCCTCATCAAAGATTACAGAATTTTCTGTATTGTTTAGGACATAAAAAAGGAGGAGAAAAAAGAACAAAAGAGGAAAAGAAAAACCTATGGCCATTAAGGCAAAACTAATGCCCTCAACCATAATTGTGCCTCATTAAATATACTGTCAAATCCATTCCTACCCAATGCATTTAAGCCATAGACAGAAGAGTGTTTTGTGACAGATGTTGCCAACACATTAAGGGTAATTTCATTTACTCAAAATGTATAGAATGTGCTGTCTGACGGAGTTCACTTGGCAAATGGTAAAGCAAGAGGAAACAGATTTTTCATTTTAGCATCTCCGGATGTCTGGGTTTGCTCAATGTTTAAGCTGCAAAGAAAAATATTGTAACATGCTCTAATTCTGCTGAAAAGCACAATGACCAAACAGCTAATGGGAATGTCTGGTGTATTGTAGCCACTGCCTCTGCAAAACAATGCTGCTCACACTCAAGAGACATAGGGTGGAGCTGGTCATCCTAGTTCTGAAATAATTACAATAGTGATTTGGATAAAGTTTCCAAAGATCATTGATGTGGAGTAAAATCTGACCTAAGGCCAGAAAAGCATCTGTGTTGTTAACCTTCCGCCAGTATTTGAAAGAAATTTTAAGTCTTGGGAGTTCATCAATATTTTAGTTTCCCAACTGAAATATAGGATCGCTGGCAAACTGGGGAAAACGTACATTCTCTTTCCCATCAAGGGCACACATAGTTGGCTTAAAACCTATATTAATGCCAGGACATAGACTACAATAAGAATTACCTGTTTGAATATTCCTGTGATTGCCAGTATTCTAGGCCAGTGCCACTCCAAGTATGATCTGTGGACCAGCAGTGGCAGCAGATCAAGAATTAAAATTAGAATTAGAATCTCTGGGCTTCGTGCCTTGGAATCTGTGTTTTAACAAGCTCTCCAGATGATTCTGAAGCATGCTAAAGTTTGAGAAGTGTGTTCTGTCTATAAACTGCGATTGTATAAGCCAATATTCAGTTCTTAGATATAAGTAATTGGTTTTATTTTATTTATATTGTTTCTCAACTATTTGTTTTAAACCAGTTTTGTGATAGGGCATGAGCCTTTATTTAATAATCACATTACATCGTGTTTAAAAATGCAAAGAGGCCAAGCCTGCATTTTTGATGAGCTGAAATGGGGTGATTGAATAATTCAAGCCTAAGCCTGATGCCCTGACTTGTTTCCATTTGATCAGTTTGGTTTGTATTGTGGCACATTTGAGAATCCTTCCTATTTGGACTCTTAGTAAGCCTTAAATCTGAAATCATAGGAATATAAAAGTAAAGGGTAAAAAAAAAATTTGGATAATGTATGTGAAAAAAAGAAACATCCCCTTTTCCTCTTCTGTCATATCTAAATGCTTCAGATCAAAATATTTGTGGCCTATCTTATTCTCTTTTCCTATAGCGACTTATGCAAAACTATAGGACTTTTTTTTTTTCTTTTTTTTATAGAGAATTTGTTTTTTTTTAAGATTTTATTTTTTTCCTTTTTCTCCCCAAAGCCCCCGGTACATAGTTGTATATTCTTCGTTGTGGGTTCTTCTAGTTGTGATATGTGGGACGCTGCCTCAGCGTGGTTTGATGAGCAGTGCCATGTCCGCGCCCAGGATTCAAACCAACGAAACACTGGACCACCTGCAGCGGAGCGCGCGAACTTAACCACTCGGCCACGGGGCCAGCCCCAAAACTATAGGACTTTTTAACAGTAATCATTCAACATGACTTAAAAAAATGTGGTTTAAGGCCATTTGTCTTCTTTCTCACTTGTCTGTTTTCCCACCTCTCTGACAGTCTTTAATATTTCTAGAATAAATATCTAGTTGAGTTTGTGTACACCAGAGTATTTTTCACACATGTACAGTAGAGTGCAGAGAACGATATGAGCTTACAAGTAGTTAGTGTAAATGATTTTCCAATAGAAACAATGATTTTGTAATATAAATGGCATACAGGTATTTCATTTAACTTGAGAATAGCTCTCCAAATGCAGTGTCCTGCAATGTCAGTGTGCAATATTCCTCGTAGTACAGGTAGAGATGCTTAATTTTTCTCATTTATTGATGTAGCCATGGGGTTTTTGTAGTTGTTGTTGTTTTGGTGGCAGCTGCTGGGCAAGGTTTAAGGAGGGTAGCTGTGAGGAGAGAAAAAAAAAGGAGCAGGAAAGGCCCCCATCCTTAGAAAAACTCATTAACCCTCAACTACCTTGATAAATTTCCAACCACCACCCAACTTGGTGTGGACAGTCTGACTTTAAAAAAATATGTTTGAAATCCAGAAAGCTGTGGCAAAGCTGGTAGACAGGACTTCAACTTTGGAATGATCTCTGCCAAATGCTGGAGGTGTGGCAGAATCACGGGTAACCATGGCAAGCTGGGAGGCACACTGCCCTTAGGACTCCATTTTAACACTAATTCCTTCCTTTCCTTTATCAATCTCTAATTGCTTCCTTCAGTGTTATACCTTCCAAGAGGGCAGGGGTTATGTTTACACACCTTTTATAATTCCTATAAATAGGAATTACATGCAGTAAGTACACAAAACAGTTTTTGTGAATTAATTTTATATACCAGCACCACTAATTGTTTGGTTAAATTAAGAAATAGCTAACATTTGCCAACATTTTTTATCTAGAGTGTTTAATCTAAAAGGGCTGAAGTCTTGTCTGCTTGCTCACCACTGTCTACTGACAGCGTCTTAGTGTTGTCTACAGCATGAGGCATGTAAGGTATGCTTCATAAATATTGGTTGGAAAAATGACGAAAGAACAAAACTCCAAATCAAAATGTACTTAGAAATGCTACTTTGAGATTACTAGTCAAAATGGAGCAATCCAAAGATTTTGAAAAAACTTGTTCTCACAAGGGGGAGTTCAGTTTTAAAACCATGACTAGGTGCCTGTTTAAGTGCATTTATTACCTTCAACCACCATATCCTTAAAGATGAGATCTGAAATTCACCTGACATAAAAAGTTCGACTAATGCCAAGATAGCATATTTATGAAAATTATTGAAATAAGAAATATTTGTGTATGTGCCTATACCAGTCGTTCTCCACCACAGGCGATTTTGCAATGTCTTGAAGAGACATTTGGCAATGTCCAGAGACGTTTTGGGTTGTCAAACTGGGCAAGGGGTGCTATTGACATCTAGTGGGTAAGAGCATTGATGCTGCTGAACATTCTACAAGACACAGGATAGTTCCCCACAACAAAGAATTATCTATCCAAAAACATCGTTAGTGCTGAGATTCAGGACCCCTGGTATATATATAAATATATTCATAAGCTCCATTTATACAAAATGAGAAAGATTTGAAACTGCAGTAATAAGAAAATGGTACGAAGTATCCATCCACTCTCTGCTCCATACAACTGAGAGCAAATCCTAGATTCCTCACTGAGATTATATTTATGATATAAACCAGGTTCTTAAAGACTTGCCATTTACAGCTATTGCCCAAATCTTATAGTTTATCAATGAAATGAAGCAATGGCTATATAATTGTGACTTTCAATGGCTATACTGATTATTTTTGAGTTCAAATTTATATTGTGATTTATTTTGGAAATATACCTAACTAGAGCTGGGTTTCTCTTTCTTGAGTTTAGACAGATTAGATTCAATTGGCATAATATTTGGACTGCTACTAGAGATCTGTAGCTGTGGGCTAGGAGTGTGATGTTTAGAAGTAGGGCATTTTCCATTGCTATATGGTAAATTTAGAAGAATCATGTACATAGTTTACCTAATGAGAGAATATCTATTAGCTGTAAAAGTAGAATTTTTTTCTTTTACTCTTAAAATTCTTAATTTTATGTTGTTTTTTGATTCAGTTACCATTAATTGGAAGTGTTTAAAAAAATACGTAATATTAAAAGACACTAAAAGCAAATTAGTTTTAACCATGGAGTCCCTTTTAAAAGAATCTAATTATATACCATGCGTATTCAACTGTGAATAATGGTTTCAATTATTGGTTAAGTACCTATTTATACAATAGTGTCATTTTGAACGAGAATATAAAGTAAATATGTCACAGTGAAGTATTTCTTACCAAAGCAGGTACATAGATAATTAGGATTCTCAACGTTGCTTTACTGAATCCTTTGGACTTTTGTGCTTAAAACTGAAGAAATTTGTTTATCAGTGACTTTTGATGTTTTCAACAAGCTTTTTTAGAATTTTAATACAGCAAAAGGCTTTTAAGTACGTTACTTTATTGAAGAAGAGATAAAAATTTGAAGACTTGGGGGCCCAATGGTCAAATGGTTTTGTTGACTGAATGTGCAATAGAACAATTAGTTCTTTTATCCTTAAATTTGTACATCTGGTTAAAATTAGAAGAAGAATTTCATTATGCAGATGGGTTACGATATTCTTTTCCTTTCATATTTCTACTTAAAGAGATCATAGTTGCTGAGCCAACAGAAATGTTAAGTGTGCACAGAATGATCCCAGGGCCTTTTCAGTGAGTTTCTTATGGATTCAGTCACAAAGGGTGAATTTGTGTTCATAGGCCTCCCATTCCAATCATGTAATCATTGTGTGGCTCTCAACTAGGGATCCTCTACCACACACAAACATGCGTGCCATAAAAATCCATGTGGTGTGGTATAGATGACGTGAGGAATCACAGCATTTGTGTGGAAAAACTAATGGTGCAACCTAAGCCCTTTGTCTTCATTTTGCAGGCCTCCTGTGGTATACGTCCTCCTCACACAGATGTATTGTACACTTCCAAAATCAGTTTAAAGAGATTTTAGAAAAAAATAAATAACAATTAGAAGCTCATAAGCTATGACACTTATCAAATGAATGAGCTAATCACAATATATTTCACCATCTTCCCTACTTTTAAGATACAAAGCAAACCCTTGCTATCTATCAACAAATAAATTACATAATAAAAAATGATATAGAAGATAAGGAGAACAGCTTCTAAACATTTTCCTACCTTCACAACAATAACCCCCAAATATGCATATCACTTTAAAGATGAGCATAAACAATTTTCCTTTTATTTTTTTGTTCCAAGAGGGGATATAAGCAAAACCATGTTAAACTGCTTTCTCTACCAAAGCACAGCCTGGATAGAATTTTTACAGCTGAGTTAGCATCTTGAAAATTATTATTTATAGTGGAAATGTCCTATGTTTAGGACATTGGCACTGTTAAGCCAATGGCTGCTGTAAGTTAATGTACTGGAGGAGTATAAGGGTAAACAGGACAACTCAATGATGGGATCAAAATATTTCTCATTCCTGCTTGTAGTATTCAGAAGCCACTTAGATTGAATGAGCAGTGGGGTCACCCATGAGAAAGTGCCTTCCTTCTATATTTCCACATGATTTCTGCCCAAAAGAAGGCTCCTACAGGTAGGTTCAGGATGGCCTTTTTAGCATAGTATCCATGCTCTATAAAGATCACATGGCTTCCAATTTACTCTTCCTTCTAATCCCCCGAGACGATCCACACGAAGCCCTCCTCCCACCACACTGAACTACTCTTCCTTCTCTGACCCATCTTGCTCTCTCACTTGTGGTGTCTTTGCCAGGAGCACTGGGCATCTACAGCAAGTTTGCATGTGGGCTCTCAGATTTTTATCAAATGCTACCCTCTGGGGAACATCTCCTGAGTCTCATCTAGGTTGTTGGTCATTTGCTCCTCTCTTCTCTCATAACATTTGGCACACACCTTGATCATGATCATACTTTACTTCTCCTCTGAATTCTAAGTTCACTGTGTCATTCACGATGCTTTATTTGTTTTCTAATGGGGCTAAAGCCTAGCACAGCGTCTATCATGAAACAAGTTGTAATGGTGCTGAGTGACTAATGAGTGAGTGGCACTTGCTCAGCAGCCAGGGCTTTCATGACTTTAAAAGGATGCAAAACATTCACAGAAACTCCATACTCAAACTGGACTAGAGAATTCACTTGAAATAACAGAAGCACTCTCTTGACTGGACAACAGGATGGTCTTAAAAATCCATCCATTCAACTACTCTGTTCTCCTTTGAAAGTGCCCCTGTCTGACCACTGCCAGCTTGACATTGTTGTAATTTAGTATGAGAATTCCTGGGCTTCTAAGAGCCATACTCTCCCCAGGGAACTGTAATGTTGGAGTTCACTACACGATTTCCATTCTACGGAAGAATTACTATAAATATACCCAATTAAATGCTGCAAAATTTCCTTTATATCACAGCCAAAGCGCACTGCCACAAATGCAGTGTAAGCTTTTTTATTGGGGCTTTCCTGTGTCACAAACTATTTTAATAGCCATATATCTGCCTAAGATTCTTGTCAAATCTTGCCACGTGATAGGAGAAGAAATGCTTTATTCACTTATACAGCAATCACTTTCTGTACCTCCAAGTAGATTTTCAACATACAGAAAGTTTAAAAAGGCACGTCAGAAGCAGGATTCCAGGCCAGTCTTCTTCCAAATGATAAGACAAACAGGGTTCCCAGCAGATTTGTGAATATTTATGGGCAGCATCGTTTGTCTGGCGAAATGTTTATCTTCCTTTAACTAGCACTCAGGATTGTGAGCTGTCATAAAGGTTCTCATTAAAAACTTCTTCTTACTGACAAATAGGCCAAAAAACCCGGCTGCAAATCATTTTCAGGGTCTTGCAGGATCCTATTGGTGAAGGAGCCTGGGAAATCATTTCTCAAACCACAGGGGTGATCAAGAAGAAAAGCTGCCTGTTATCCTACTTATGGCCATTGTTTATAGCGCAAATTGCTTAAATATGTCACAAGGCACCTTGATTCTGGCTATTACTAAGAAGGTAGTTATTCCTTGTCCTGCAATTTGCTACAAAATGCACTTTATTTTGTGGTCCCTCAGAGGACATTTCTGGGCTATTTGTTTTCTCCTATAAGACATTTCTAGGAATTTGCCTGGTTAGAGCTGGCAACTCCACTAGACCTAAGGATACAGGTTTGAAGTCATGATCTGATTAAAAACTAATTTACTCCCTTTAAAGTACACTTGCTGTTGGTACTATTGTCACTAACACATCTTAAGCTTAGTATACACTTTATTGATGAAATGTTTTGTAATCTAATGCCGAGGTAAAGCATGTCCTGGTGGAATGACCATATCCTAAGATAAAACTTTACATATTAGCATCCAACCAAGATATATTCTGAGGCCTGTAAGATGCCAATTAATACACACAAAATAGTTCAGTAGAGGAGATGAAAGTCAACGTTATGTTTATCTTCCTCAGTGTCCTATTTGTTGTAGAATTTGTTCCAGAATCTTAGTTACATTTTTTATTCCAGTTAGATTTTATTGCCTTTTCTCCTAAACAGTAATACTACGTCAGTAATTGTGGCTTTTTCTTAGTTTAATAGAATGATCTTAAACTCTCTAGTACTTTGTTCCTCAAAGTGGGTCCAGGACCCAATAGCATCATCTGGGTGCTTACTGCAGAATCTCAGGTCCAGCCCCAGCCCCACCGAATCAGAATCTGCAGTTCAATAAGATTCCCAGGTTAGTCATATTCAAGGTCAAGTCTGAGAAGCTTTGCTCTATTTATTATGTCTTGCCATGGGCTCAGTTGGAGTAAATTTTCTACTAGCATAGCTTCTAAAGAGATTCTTAGTTTGCTTCTTAATCATTTTGTTAATTCTTTTTTCAGCTCCTATTTGAGGGCCAAGCAGCCTCAAATAATCTTAGTAACATTAATGTGCCTCCCATAAATATGTTATAACCACACACAGCCAGTGATATTTAGTTCAGCTCCTTAACAGTCTCCATAGAGTTTCTGCCTTTATCCATAAAATTTCCTTTATGAAAAAATTTTCTTTCATTTCCTATGACATATTTTCATGGTAGCTCTCAAAATGAAACCTCCATTCTTTCCAAATAATATCTTCTGCTTCACCAATGAGTTTGAAATAGCTATTCTAGCCAATTGTTAGCAGAGATGCTAAATGCCTTATAAAGTAGTAAGAGTCAGTATTTATACATACGATAAAAATAAGACGTTAGTATGGTGTTAGAAGTAAAATTCCAAAATATTGCTACTACTTAAGGCCCTGATGGAATTAATGAAAAGTGCTGACATTAGTTTAACAATTAAAGTTTTTAAAAGTTCTTTGTTGTCTTGGCCTTTTTTCTGAACTCCTGACTCAAATTTCCAGCTGCTGATTAATTCTAGAATCAGGCACTTCGAAACAACCATGTCCCATTCTGAATATTTTCTGTCTCTTTCTATCCTCAGAGCATATTCTTTCTCTTCTGTTTGATTCTTGGAATTATATGGAAAATTCCTGGTCATCCTTGCCTTCTCTTTCTCCCTCACCATCCATAACAAACCTGTAGTCAAGTCTGGTCAAAGCTCCGTCATAAATGTCACCAAATCCTTTCAAGTGCTACTAGCTGCGTTGAACACTTTCCTGTCTCTCATTAATCCAGTTATTTCCTGTGATGTCCCTCTGTCAGTCACGGCTGTAGACGTTTACTTTTTAATACCCTCTCCACGTGTTATTAGTTCCCCACAAAGTGAATCCTGCCTTTTCAACATAGATTAGAAAAAACTCTACATTTCCTAGACTCCCTTGCTGTTAGATATTGATATGTGACTTCTGCTAATAAGAAGCATCTGCAAAGGTCTAAGATTTGGAAGACAGTTTAGAATAAGAATTGGGTGGGGCCGGTGGCATCTATTCTGCTGGCCAGGTGATGGCAGAAGTAGAATGATTCCACGGTTTGCAACAATGTGGTTTGGGGTTTAGCAGTGGCAGTAACACCGCTTTTGGTCATGTAACAGGAGATCTAGAGGTTTATTGCTTGCTAATATTCAGCTTTATTTGCCATCAGATTAAACCATTGTCAAGATTTCTCTTTCTATAGCAATTTTATTTATGAAATAAAAATGTATGCTGATTTCATTGTTTTTAATTTATTTTTGATGGTAGGTGGGGGGAGAAACTAAACTAGTATCATTCTCTTAAAAATAGTTCACTAAGATATTTTCATTATTTCCTACTGCTGCTTGAAGGGAGACAAATACGACCTTATGGCTACTAACTGGTATTCAGATTTTGAAGTGTTTATCATCATGTGGCCTTGATGATATAAAATTTTTATATTACTTTTTAAAACTTCTGTAAAAAATAACATGGGGCTGCAAATACTACATTAAAGCAAACTTATGACAGAAATGCTCTTTCTGAACTTTTAACCATCAACTGAAATTATATTATAGTATTAAAGTTATTCATATAACTTTAGAGAAAATATTGCGAGAAAAATAGAAGAGAAAAAAGGAGAAAAATATTCAGAATGCCTTTTTTCTCTTAGTTTTTTCCAATGTTTTCTTTTAGCACTCCTTCCCTATCTCAAAGATTGTATGTGCAATAGGTGGGGAAATGAATGTTCAGCAAAATCAGGCGATTTGACTTGAGTCAGAGGTTTTCAACATATACTTTTGTCTTTTTTTTCACGCAAGAGCAAGCCTGAAGCCATCTGCCCGCCAACAACTACATCCTTCATTCACATTATGGAGACAGAACCCCCCATCTCATCATTAAAAGGCAATCTTCAAAGGGACATTGTTTTTGCTTTTTCCCGTTGTGACAGATGTTTTATATCATCTACCTCCACATGCTAACTCATCTGTAAGGGACTGCCCACTCTCTGCAGCCAGCTGTGGAAATAGCTCCGGTGTCATCTGTGGCAACTCTCGTTCCATTCTTCTGACCTCAGCAAGACCACATCCAAGAACAGGAAAAACAAACAGCCTTGATAACTTCCTTGAAAACATTTCCAGGGCAGGAGATAGGCCAGCTTTAGACAAGAGCTCTTTACAAAGTATGTAACAAAAGAGAGGCAAGCTTATTTGAAACACTCAAATGTCACCAGGCTAGCCAATCGGGGTAATCCCTAGATTAAGGAATAATGAAGCAATCGCATCTGTGGGCATGATTCAGCTGAAAACATCTGGTTGAGTCAGAACCACTTCAATTAGCTGGAGCACACATCCATCAATCATTTCCTTTCTTTTGACTGTATAAAGTTCCCACGAGGAAATGTTTACACCAGCAACTCATTCAACTCTTTGAAATGTCGTGAAAAGACTGTAATATATTTTTTAAATGGATAGATAAATAACCTTCTTTGTTGCTCTGTGGTGGAATTATGTCTGATATTAGAATATATTCTAGGAATAAAAATTCATCTACTTTTTAAGAAGTCTATCTTGGCTTGTTTGAAATTGACAAAGAAAAACTTTTAGTAGCAGGAATTACATCACTGTTTGATATTGAGGGGACTGCTTAAACTACAGTATATATGCCAAATTGCTGCAATGTTAGAGCCTCAATAACTTTTTACAAGATATTTTGGTGCATTTTAGAGTTTAGGGTCACAGACATTAATTCATTCATTCACTCACTAATACTTACTGAAGGCCTATTATGTCTTGCCCTTAAAGACTTCAGAGGTTAGTAGTTAAATAACTTTAATGAAATATAAAAAAACACGTTTCAAAAATGTAACATGGACAAAGTGATCAAGTACATTAAAATTTCCCATAGAAACAAACATCATGGGCAACGCCACATCAATTTCTGTCTCCACTTAGTCTAAAATTTTGGCTGGCTGATTGCAAACACTCCACTCCTGGAGTCACTTCTGGAGGCCCACGACTTGTGTCTCCCCTGTAAGTTAAGGCATTATCTGGGTTGAGAAAGCCTGGATGTTTTGCTGCAGCAGGAGGTTGTGGGCCCCCAGGAAACAGCCTGAGATCATCAAGTACCAGGTTGAAGACTTGAATGTGAAAAGGAAATAGCTCTAAAAAATGAGAGAAATGTAGATTAGATACATATTAGATTGTGTCTATAAATGAGTCAATAGTTATCTTAGTTATCAGGATCAAAAATGCCTTTCTAAGCCAAGTCCTGAGGTCTCAAGGGATGGATGGCTCATCTTTAAAGAAGAGTTGGTAGTAATTATAGATGTGTTCATTTCTGTTGTCAATCACAGCTTACTGAAGGGCAGAGCCTCTGCTCTCCTTAGCTGTTCCCTTAATGCCAGCTGTCAATGCACTTGTTAATTGACTGGTAATATTTTACTGTGTCATTCCTCCTCAGACTTTTGCCTGCACCCCAGAAATAACCATTCAATTGATAGCTTTTAGTATTTGAACAGCAATGGGCTAGCAAACACAGCTAACCTACACATTCTATGTGGTGACCCAGTCTGAATATGGCGGGTATTTTGTAAGATTAAAAAACGAAAAAGTCTAATTATAATTCCATGGTTTCCTCACAGGAAAGACTTAACAAACATTAATAACCAGCGGTCTTGGCATAAGGCCTAACTTTTAAAAACTTACTTCTACAAAATTCAAACTTAAAAATAATGAAACTTCAATGGTTCATCATAATGTGTCTGTGGTTTTCAAAACTACCATTTCTTTTACATGCATTCATTGGGGGGCTTTTTATGAATCTGGAAATCAATTATCAAAGTTAAAAATAAAAATTGTATTCCAAGAACTTATCCATATAAGAAATGATGATTTTGCCCCATACTACTTGGTACAGCTATATTGTGGACTCAGATGGATAAAATGATCTTTTAAAGATATTTTGGGGTTGAAGGTAGTATGCAAGAAGGTAGAGTGCAAAAATTTGAGGAAAGAATTTCAGAAAAGGATAGAGAGCTGTTTTTGATTTACTATGGTTTTTGGAAACAAACAAACAAAAGCAGTGCTTAATTTGGCGTTCTTTTAACACTCAAATTGTGAAACAAATAATCATATTTATTAATTTACTCACACCACAAAATTTTCAAAAGCCAAAGTATGAATGAGTCTCCTCAGACACAGAGGTGTAAGAGATACGCTGTTTCATTTCAAACGCTAAAACTTATCAGCAAAAGTGAATGGCAGTCCAAATTTGTTTTTTTCTTTGTCTCATTTACCTATTTTCATATGGTTTGATTTTAACCTATGTGGCTAATTTTCAGCAAGTCAATGAGGATCTTGCATCTTATTACTGCCATGAATGTCTTAATTCATGAATCAGACCTCTAGAGGTGGTGGAACATTTTTTATTTAAGTACATTAAAAAAATTAGAGGGGTTGGCCCCATGGTGTAGTGGTTAAGCTTAGCGTGCTCTGCTTCAGCAGCCCAGGCCCATGGGTTGGGATCCCAGGGACAAACCTACACCACTCATCAGCCATGCTGAGGTGGCGACCCATATACAAACTGGAGGAAGATTGGCACAGATGTTAGCTCAGGGCTAATTTTCCTCAAGAAAAAAGAAAATTAGAGAGCTCAATAGTGGAACAGCTGGGCTTGCTAAGAAGTTTGGAGGCTAAAACTCTAAAATCATATCAAATCAAACAAATTGAGTCCATAATTTTTTCTTAGAATCTGGGAGTGGGGAGAAATGGGGAGATCACTAGGTGAAAGATGTGGGAACAAAGTTCCTGAAAGTACTGACAGAAAAGTTGGCAATCTACAGCATTTAAAGAAGCAGGTGCAGCTGTGACAGGCAATGGCTTTAGCACTATGCAGCCGGGGCCCTATGTCACAGGGAGATGAAGACTGCAGCTATCTAGAATTCCCGGCACCTGATTCTAGTTCTGGGAGGCATTCCCTAAGCATGCTGCATGGAGGCATCCAATTATATTAAAATAAAATTGCATCAAAAACCTGCATATTCTGGTTATAAATACTAAGAGACAGGGAATTACAATGAAAATGTAGAGAGACAGTTGAAAAAAATTATAACTGAGATTAGCAACTGCAGCAGTTATTGACCCTATCAACTGTGCATTAAGCAGATGTTACATTCACTGATGTATGAGGTAGCTGTGATAGTTTGCAGGAACTGAATCAGAGGTTGTACTGTTCCAACAGCTGCTTTTTCCCCCCATGAAAGCATCATTCCTTCTTCTTTCTTCTCTGAGAAACTCTTTCTCCAATCCTTTATTTTACCTACCTCTGATTTCTTGGAAGAGAGACTGCAATCCCCCATGCAAATCCAATATTGATTATGTCTCCCAGGAGAGGGCTGGTGCCCATCTTTATCTTTCACCTTTAGTGAGTCAAAAGAAGGTCAATGAAATCTACTAAATTTGTTTCTGTAATACTAAAATTTCTGCTTGGCAAATTATTCTGAATGCCACTGCATTAATGCAGGATTTTAAGCAAAACTGCCTAAGCAGTTTAAAAATTAATTAGGAAAAAACCCTTAAAAACCAAGTAGAAAATATTCCATTTTTATTAATAATTATTTTTTAAAAATACGAGCTTATATAAAAAGGAAAAAGGGTTATCTTTTTTTGGTTTTACTTTGTAATGAGTTTTTAAATTATTACTTTACAAAATAGACTAATAGAACAAAAATGACAAAATAGCATTACTTTAGAAGAAACTATTCAACTTGGGTTTAATTCAGAACTCTTTGATCTTTTTGAATTAAGATGTGGTGTTCTGAAAAAAGTTAAGAGTCTGGTCTTCAAAAAAAATTAAATAAAAATTATTATACAATGCTCAAATTTCTTACACGCTTTGGTAATAAACTAGCCCATGTGTAGAAAAATTGGAAAGGTTTTAGCATATAGTTTCAGATGGTACTTTAGTTAACATAGGCTTAAAGAAAATAAAATGACACATTTTTTGTATTGGGTTTTCATGAAATTTTTTTATTCAATCAATTTCAATTTTTTGAATCAATCAATTTTTTATTCAATCAATTATCAATTTCATAGATTTGTTATGTGCTTTATCTAATTCATCTGTTTTAAAATGCAAAAAGTGTCATTAAATTGATAAACTGAAATATCTTTACAGTACGTATGATATTAATGTGGGCCATTTCCAAAGATTATGCAGATTAAAAATAAGGTATATTGACCTCAGATATCTCATTCAGCATCATGTAATTTTGAGACAAAAAGAATTAAATTATGATACTATTTGGATGAATGTGCCTGTCAAAATCAAAGCTTTTAGCTAAGTCATATGAACTCCTTTCCACTTAAAATACAATGATAGGATTGCTAAAAGATTAAAAATACCTTACTTCTCATGCTAATCTAATCAGCTTTAATGGACATAGATAACTTACTAATATTTTGTACTCTGTGTACAGAAAGACCCAATCATAATTTTTTTTATTAATCTGTCAACTTGATTTACTCTGGGTTAAATTATATAACCTGAAATATAAAAATATAATGAAGAATCAAACCAGATATAATGACATAGAATTGGTGTTAACTGGATTGAAACACACCTGTCCCAGCTCTGTCACCAACTTGTGTCATATTAGAAAAGTCAATTAACCTCTCTGAGCCTCACTTCCCTCATCTATAAAAACATTATTTTATAATATTCAAGTTAATCTTTTGTGAGAGCATATACAATATTATCAAGAGTCTCATAAGAAGACAGAGCAAAGGACTGTGGAGGACTCTTAAATACCCAGAAATTAATACAATTTAAAACACATTTTCTTCCCCTAAGAAATCTCCTTAATTTTCAAATGCACATATATTTTTATGGAAATATAACCCACATGTTTCTGATTCATTTACATTTTTAGTGTTCTATCACAATTTTGGTTTGACTTATGCGGTAAAACCCTCCTTTAGTACAAACATGGGCTTATCCCGAACAAGCAATGAATAGGTTTTCTAATGAAAGCAATATAAGGAATATCCAACCACTTTCAGATAGGTTGAAAATCACAATTTTTGAAGAAGTTTAATAATTCAAAATGAAAGAAACAAGTATGTGCTCTCTAATTGACATTCACTGGAGTTTACTCAACTTAACAAAATCGAGAAAAGAAGATACACCTTAAACAAAAGTGAGGTGTGATTTACCAATTGTCGAACGAATTTAATCTGTACAAGACCAAAGGTGAATGGAGAGAGAAGGAAGGAGAGAAAGATCTATCAGAGAACAGAGGAATATAAGTGCAAGTATCTTTCCTTCTTGCATAATTTTGACTTTGCTGGGAAATCAATGCTGTAACAATTTATTTCATTTTCTAGGACAGTTGTAAGTAGAAGTTATGTCAGCCAGAACATTTCTCATCATATGTCTGGCCATGTGTAATAGAAATAGACATGATCAAATGTTTGGGCCATTCGGATTTACGTGGGACTGTCTCCATAACTTCACAAGCAAGGGTGACTGCTACTAACAGGGCAGTCTTGCTGAACCATGGCAAATCAGAATCATAAAATACTGGGAAGACATTCTAGTCCATCTCAAGAGAAAAGACTCAAGCTACACGCTCTTGCATTAGAAGTTTGTTCCAGGTGTAGAATTAAGTCTCTTGTTTGGTTGTTGTTGCTGTTGTTAGAATTACAAAATTAAAAAAAATTGACCAATTCTCAGATACTGGTTCAGATATCAGTGATTAGATGGTACAAATTAAAGGTTTATATTTGAAACATTTAATGCTGTTGTATTACAGATAATACTCCACTGAAGGGCCCTCCTGCTGATGGTCTGCCAATGAATCATCACTCGCGCCAATTTCAGACTGAACCTTACTTTTAGAGTAAGACATGAAGGAAAGTTACATCTTTGAGCCACAGTCCATTTGTAAACACTTGTCTAGAGAGATGGACATATTGTTAAGGATTCTTAAGAAATGTACTGTAAACTTTCTGCTCTTTAAAATGTCAAATAGTCAGGAGAGAAAACCCCAAGGAACAGCATGTGTAAAACTCTCAGGGCATGGAAAAAGCCCACAGGAAAATATGATGTTCTTCAATAATTTAGTTCTCACATTCCCCCAAGGAGACTTTTCAAGTTGGCCATTTGAAACATTGGAATTATTGAGTCACTCTGAGCTCACACTTTTATGATCAGTAAAAGCGGTTCTTATTACCAGCGTCAACAATAATGTTAGAGGGGCTGGCCTGGTGGAGTAGTTGTTAAGTTCACGTGCTCTGCTTTGGCAGCCGAGGGTTTGCAGGTTAGGATCCTGAATGCCGACCTAGCACCACTTGTTAAGCCATGCTGTGGCTGCATCCCACATAAAATAGAGGAAGACTGGCAACAGAGGTTAGCTCGGCCAATCTTCCTCACAGAAAACAGTAATGTTAGAGAAAAATACAGTTGAAAACCCCCAGTGCCAATGTTGGGATAATCCAGAAAAGCCTGAAATAACCTACTGTTGTCAATAAAGCAAAAGAAATGAAAAATCTTTGGGACATGAAGAGACCATCCTATTTGACAAGTGGTGGGAACCCTCCAGTGGTAATCATTTAGGGATTATGGAGTTCCTACATTCACACTGACTGAAAATGAGATAAATCTAAATTCACAGAGGCCTCTCAGAATGTTCCTATGGGCTTGACAAAGGAGCTGATTGCTTCCTTCGTTTGAACTAGGCAGGAGTTTGCTACTGTGTTTTCCAAATTTTGTTGCTCTTGCTCTCACTGAATTGATGGCTAGAGAGGAAAACAGATTTAATGAAAAAATATCTTCCCAAAATGTTACACAGGATTGGAATGAAATGGTTTTGCATGAACATACATGACAATTTCTGAAACCTTTATATCAACTCCTAAACTTCAATAGGTGTTGGATTAAACGGCCTCTAATATTTCTCCTAATTGAAAATAACTATTCCTATTTTCCAGTTTATCTCTGTAGTCAGTTCCCTAAGTGGAAACATCAGGTGCATATACTTTGCTTAATTCAAAAAGGCATATGTAATATAATGCACAATTAGTCTTAAAATTATAAGGGTAAGCAAAAGTATAACTAGGTTGCTAAATAACCTTGCTTGCAAGGGGTGTAAGCAAACACTTGATTTAGTGCATATAAGACGACTACACCTAATATAATGTCATCGTATACATATTACTTCATATTCCGAAGTCTGAAAGCTATTACATAGATCAAGCATGGTACTTATTAGTGAAAAATAAATGGATTCTAGAAATCCCATTTATTCTCTCCAATAGGCATGAAGGACTCCCAAGTCTATCACCACCATTTTTATATGCCAAAACTGTATTTCATGCTACATATTGAGAATCTTTATCTGGTTCCACAAACTCAACATACCCAAAAGCAACTCCATTTCCCTGATCTTGAACGTATTTCTTCTCTTAGACATCATCTTCTACCTCGCCATCTAAGCTAAAATCTGCTGGAGTCAGATTTGACCCATGCAGCCTCCATATCCTTTCTCTTCCTCTTCCTCAATTTTTCTATTTCATCTCCTTCACAGCTTTCATTCCTTCTCCTCTCATTCTAATTTATACTGTGAAGCTCACGAGTGTTCAGTCTTTTTTTTCGCATCATTTTAATGTGGCTTTGAACATCCTTGTGTAAACATATATTTGTATTATATGTATATGTCAGTGTTTTGGCTAAGTAATATCTGCAGTGGAGATAACAATATGTGAGCAGAAATGTGTACATTGTATCCGTCCATCCATAAATACATCTGTCCATGCCAGGTAAAATATAAATTATTTCCTTAAAATAAATTCCATATATGCATCTCAGAAAGTTATAGAGAAATAATTTTAGAGCATGACATTAGAATCTAAGGACTTATACATGTAGCATGGAACACAAACTTAGCATCATAATGATTTTTCAGCATTGATTGAAAATACTTGAGATACAAGACTGAAGAGATAAAAGGCTTTAAAGGAAAGTAAGAATTGATTTTTAATATACAACATTGTTATGCAGAAATGGCTCTAAAATATATTGATTAAAAATCTTTTAAGGATAACTCTTTGATAAAAGGTCTGTCTTCTGAGTAAAAGTTTTAAGATTACTGTTCAAAACTCAAGTTGATAATTAGGCTGATTTCCTTTGTGCTAAATGAGAATTAAAAGACCAAAAACACAATACTCTTTTTAACATGGATAAGGATTAATCTTCTTTTTTGAAATTTGCTTTCAATTTCTCCAGTTTGTTCCTAGCTTCCATTATGTGTAATGAAGTTATATTTATGTTAAGTGCTGTAAAAAGGGACAAGTAGCTTACTAATTTTTAAAAATATTACACATAAACAGTATGATGCCAACTGAACTATTTGCAAGACTTCCTGGCAAGGTCAGCAGGAAGGCAAGTTCTCTCTTCTTCGCTGATGGTATAGTTTCATGCCACTTCTCAAGCACAGCTTTCAGAGTCAGTTGAACTTATTGAGTAATTACTGTAAGATACAATGGCCTGGCATTTGCTATATCAAGAGCCAAATCATCAATTTATGCAGATATTCTTTAAAATTCTCATAGTCCATACTAAATAATTCTATTCTATTGGTTCATTTTACTACCAGTGAGTACATATTACATCTGATTTATCATGGCAACACGTTAGGCTCTAGTCATATTGCTAAAAATCATGAATACTCATGAGCCACTGAGTGATGATGCTCAGTTGGTCTCACACCTACCATCAATGTTTTAGGTGAAATTTGTCTCTCAAATACTCAAAGGCACAGAACTACAGGATCTCACTTGAGTACGTGTTCAGGCTCTTCTGAAAGGCATTCTTTAGAATTCTGGCACGAACTGCAGACAATCTTGCAGCTCCCTTCAAAGAGGAGGGAAAATAGCCTTTATCTGGATGATAAGTCAGATGGTATAATTTTCATAAAATCCTGCCTGAGACTAAGGCAATCTGAAAGAGCAAATAAGCTTAATGCTAACCAATTAGATTTACTAAGTGGCATTGTTATATCAACCTAGGTGATGAGAAACTTATATATCTGAAAAATATTAGTTTAACTGCTTTAGATATTTCATCACTAAATTGAAAGTTAAAATTTGCTTGGTTTTTATTGTGAGTTAACAAAAGAAATGACCATAAGAGAAATGTTTCTCTCTACATGTATAACTGCTATCTATGACATTAGGCTGGGAAATAACATTATACCATTATAATTTGTTTTTCTAGAATATAGTGGCAGGAAAAAAAACCCCTCTCTTGGCCATCTGATATGTTTCCTTGCATCAGAGAAAAATTAAACAATATAACCAATTTTTTCTTTTTAACCATTTTGGCTTTGGCTTCTGAAAACTCAAGACAAAATTTTAATGCTCCATTGTAGTAAACTACCCATAGCCTAAATTTTTAACAAATTTATTTCTTCTGCTATATGACTTTGGCTCCTTTTCCTTAATTCAGCTGTCTTTTTTAGTGTGTCTTTAATTTAATTTAATTAAAAAAAATTTTTTGGTGAGGAAGATTCACCCTGAGCTAACATCCATTGCCAATCTTCCTTTTTGTTTTTTAATTATTACTATTTTTTTCTCCCCAAAGTCCCTCAGTACATAGTTGTATTCTAGTTGTAGGTCCTTCTAGTTCTTCTATGTGGCACACTGCTTCAGCATGGCTTGATGAGTGGTTCTGGGTCCACACCCAGGATCCAAACTGGCGAACCCCTGGCCGAGGAAGCAGAGCAGGTGAACCCAACCACTCGGCCCTGGGGTCCACCCACCAATCTTCCTCTTTTTTTGCTTGAGGAAGATTAGCCTTGAGCTAACATCTGTGCCAATCTTCCTCTATTTTCTATGTGGGATGCCTCCACAGCATGGCTGAGGAGTGGAGTAGGTCCACGCTTGGGATCCTAACCCATAAACTGCGACTGCTATGGCAGAGCACATGGAATTTTAACCACTTGGCCATGGGGCCAGCCCCGTGGTGTGTCTTTAATTTTAAGTAACCTCAGCTCCTTTCTAAGAGCAGGGGAGGTAGAAATCCTTGTCACTTATGTTCTCTGGGTCTGAAGTGGGTGGATAGCTCTTTTTTATTCAAATGAATATCTATATCAAAAAAAAGAAGAGGTTTGTGGGTAGAAAATTAGGTCACACAGGAAGTAAAAGAACTAAACTTTTTCAGATGTCACACTGCACAATTTTTCCACGTTGCTTCTTTTATTCAATCTGAGAAGAGTATTTTCCTTCACTGTAGTGAAACAAGGGTTGCTGCTTGTCCTAATAAGTAGAGTTACTAACTTTTCAGATTTTTAGCAAGGAAAAGAAGGTGCTGAAAAGCAATTAGAATACATTATGAACAAAACAGAACTTTTCCTAAGTCGTTTTTAACAAACCTACTAATTGGCAATGACAAGATTTAACTCTCAAATTTATAAAGACAAATTTGATATCAGCACCAATTTCCCTTATATGTTGAGCTTAGGTTCAAAGAAGATGCACACCTTTGCCTTTCTCAGAAACCTATGTCAGTATCCTTGTCTAACAGCAACTGGAAGCTTGTAGTGTCTCAAAATTTGCCAATTCAGAAATAGCCTATCAAGTGTAGCATATCAACAAATATTTATTTAGTACCTACTCTGTGTAAGGAATAAAATGAAAAGGGAGAGATACTGTGAATTATATGTAATAAGTTCTCAAATAATAAAATTATCCTCTAGTTGAGGAAGAACTGGTCACATATCCCAGGATATCTACCCGTCCATCTCTCTGTCTATTCATCTATCTATCCATCCACCCATGCATGCACGCGTACATCATCCAGCCACCCGTTCATCCGTCTATCTATCTACGATGTGAATATAACCTGATTAACTCGTTTTTCTTATATGATTAATAAACTAACTCTGAAAATTATTCCCAAAGAGAAAATTTTAAAAATTTCCTATTCTAAGATGACATCATTGGAAAATGTCTCCCAAGGTGATTCCATTGCAGAAAACAAACAAACAAACAAAAAACCCAGACCTCATGTAGACATTTAAGTTCTGGTATTTTTTCTTAGTGTTAATCCTCTTACTTTATTGTTTGAAGAGTTTAACAATGAAGTATATGATAATAGTCAAATGGTGAGACACTAAGCATTCTCGGGGTTCTGAGGAGGGTAGGGACCCCACTTTCAGCTGGGGCACTCAGAGAACCGGACCTAAGTTAGCTCACTGCAGAGGCTGTAATGATTATTTCATGACACCCCAGTGAGATCACACACATGCCTGCACGCTATGCTCAATTCTGAGTGGAGAGTTTGTGAAGGGGCACTTTGGGTGTTAGTGAAGAAGCTTTGCCCAGAGATGTGGGCAGATCTCTAGGAGAAGATGTCATGTTGAATGGGATGGGGGAACATGAACCTTAATTCATGATTAAGTAACACTTTCTGAGACATAATGTTGAAGGGCACACAAATACCATGCTTATGCCTCAGTGTTAGAGGCACGTGGTAGCCTACGGAACTACTCTGCCCTCTCTCACATGTTCACCAGATGTAACATGTGGTGTATAAACCAAAGTCTTGGCTATAACCTACTGTTTGCTTGGCTTAGAACACCATTCCTGCCTGACATCCAATACTTGTCTGACTGAAAAACTCCTTTATTTTTCAAAACCAAGTTCAGGAGTCACCTCCTCTGTGAAGCCTGTCCTCATTCTTTTACTCTCTGGCACAATAATAACTCCCTCTACTACTTCTATACTTTGCACATACTTCAAGTGCTACCCATAGCTGAATATACTATAAGTATTTATTTTCCGATAGGGAGTCTGATCAAGAGGAAAACAAATTGTATTAAAACAGCGAGAAAATGTAAATTTAAGTTCTACCCTTGGTAAATATTCCTCTTAGGCAATAGAAAAGTTTGAAGGCACTTTACTGGTATTTATGCTAGCATTTTGAAAAATATTATTCTAAATTGTATAATTTCTTATATTAGTTACTGACACTAAAATAATATAAATCTTCTTTTAAAACATACTTTTAAAGCATACATACAGACACACACACACAAAACACATGCACATCCCCCTGCTCTGGTATATCCTAATTGGTTGCCCAACAAAACCCAAGCTAGTCAACACCATTAACCATGATACTGAATTGTAGACATAGCACTTACATAGGAATAACTAGGCTTTCCAGGACTAACTTAGCAAAGATTAATCTTTAAAGCAAAATAAAGTGTTCCAGTGACATTCTGAGAGGCAAGAAATAGAGAATAATTTTTTCTATATTTAGAAATACTCTCAATATTTGAACCATTCATGACTATTTGTTTAATGAATACCCACATACTTCACATATTTGTTAAGGTTTTAGATATGAATGGACATTTTATTCCAATGTACTATGAAAGAACAAATAGTTCCACAGACTAGCTGTTCCCTTATCTTCAATCCTTCAGTGATTTCTTAGTAGTTTCTGTTGCCCTGGCAACATTTATAAAATAAACGATTTACCCTATCTCTGTATGATTGTGTTACCCTGGTAACTTGCCATTTTCTAGAAAGTTTGACATGGATTTTATTTTAGCTGCATACTTGCTTTCTCTAGAGATAATCCATAGAAAATGAGGTTTTAATAGATTGGATACTTAGCATTGTGTTTCTATTTAATTATATTTAAAATGTTAAACAATTATTAAAAGTGTAATGTTATCAACATCTTTACAAAGGAAGTGGCAAATTCTGGTTTACTGGTGATGCAGTGACAAAGAAATTCTAAGTACTATCTAAGGACACATTGAGGGTCATGTATGATTGGAACTTCTTCTCTTAGCAGCTGGGTCAGTCTTGTGTTCAAAATGCTGTGCCTGTGGTTCTAAAAATGTAATGCATTATTCCTTGAGTAATTCTTTCTTTTTAAAGGTCCATAGTAAAATAATATAAAACCACATGCCAAAAGACAGGTCATATGCACACTTTTGGATTGCAAAAGATTCCAGAATCACCACCAGAATCATCACTAAGCCACTCTTGTGCTTAGGAGACAAGGATCTTAGACATCAAGAAATGTTCTCTCCCAGCTTTCAGATGCTCTACTTGAATGATGAACATTACTCCCTAAACTATTTCCATAGACATAAAATGATTATGTACAGAGGCTTGGCATAATAACATTTTCATGATGCAGTGAAATCTAAAATTTTTTTCCATTCATGATTGATTCATCCATTACTCCACTGGAAATTATGACTTTTTCACACTTATCAGTAACATAATTTAGCCTTTCTGTTTTACGTTTTCCAAAATAAACCTAAGTTCTAGACAATAGCATTGGAACCATCAAGCTAATAAAAATGTGTAGAAAAGTGTGCCAGATTTGACTAATAAAAGTTGTACTTTAATTGACCTTTCCAACCAAATCTTTCTTCTACTTCCTAACACAAACATTTCACTTAATGTAAGCTATTTGCCTCTTTGCCCCTTGAAATAACTTGACACCTCTCCATACATTTTGTGTCATTTTTACCTAAAGTGCACTCTTCCTTTTTCTTTAACCCATAAACAACATCCATTCTTTAAGCTTATGTTTATGTCTTTGTTCTTCCCACCCTTAAATATTCATGAATACCTTGTCATTTTCAATGTTATATAATTGCTAAACATTTAACATCTTTCAGCTGTAGATTTTAATCAAATCATCCTAAACTATAATAATTACCTTCACAACTAGATTATTTCTTTTTCCCTTCCCCCCATTTCCAACAACACCTAAAAGAATATTCTATATATATTTAATGCTCAAGAATATTTGTTTAATGCTAGTTGATTTTTTTTCATTGAACTCAAGGTCCTCAATTTCATAAAATGAAGAGTCAATGACTGGTATAGCTAAGGACCCAGGAAAAGAAAGACTTAATTAAGTGAAATTTCAGACAAGTATTTCTCAAATTTCACTACAATCAGGGTCATATAAAAACTCCATACATTATTAAACATTTCTCTCTTTGATGGTTTCATATTTGAATCCTTTTAAATCTTCAAAAATAGATACATGTAATGATATTTAAAAATGTTCCAGAATTTAAGAAAAGGAATCCTCCCAAATTATTTTTTTGAAGCCCTTATAATTCTGCTATTAAAATATGACAAAAATAGTACACACAAAAGAGGATAATGTTTAATAATTTTATTAATAAAGACTGATGTCATAATAATAAACAAAATATTAACAAATATAATCAAGAACTATAGTTTTAAGAAAGTTATATCATGACCAAAAGAAGTTCATTGTAGAATGGTTTCACCTTAAGAAATATATTAATGACATTAACTAAAATATAATTAATTACAAATATATTAATAAAATAAAATTGATAAAAGAAATAAAAAAATCTTAATATTTTCTCAAAAGAACTTTGATTACATTCAGCATTTACACCTGTTTTATAAAAACCAAACACTTCACAGTGGCATTTTAACTAAGATAAAGAATAAGTCAAAGAATACACTCCATTACAATTGGGCAAGAAAATGGATTGTGAAATATAAATATTTGAAATGAAGTGGAAAATGAGATTATTTTGATGGCCTGGGAAACTTGAGAATCAATTAAATAATATATTGGAAATAATAAGAGAATTGAGAAAGATAGTTGGTTATGAAATTATTTCATATATGGAATTGAAGAAGGATTATTAGCACCATGAAGACTCAACTTTAAATTTCTCAAAAGTGGGACACCCTACAAGAGAGCTAATCAAGAACACGAGGAAGAAAAGAAAGACTGTGCTAGATTAAAAGAGACTTAAAGGACACACTAACCAGATATAATATGTGGTCATTGATTGTTTCCTTATTTGGCTAAACCACCTGCAAAGAACACTTTTTGGACAGTTGAGAAAATTTGATTAGAGAAGATACAAAATTTATTGACATGGGAAAGTGGAGATCATTAGCTGAAAACAGTTTAAAACTGGCATGTACTGTGTGATCTCATTTTAGTGAAAGATAACACATGCATACACATATATGATATATATGTGTGTGCATGTGTAGATATAGATAGATAAAGATACAGATAAAGATCTGGAAAGATATACTATTAGACGTTAAATGGAGTAATCTTTGAATAAGAGGAAATTGATGTTTTTATCTTCTTTTTAATGATGAATATCTTTCAAACTTCAACAGTGATTTTGAATAATTAAAGGATGTTTTAAAATTTAAAATCAATAACATTAGTACACAAAATAGATTACTTTTCTATTTACCAAAGTGAACAAAAAGAAATATAATAAAAAATTCATAACTATAATAACAAAAATATTTAGAAGCCAAATAAAATATTTAAGAAATGTACAGTACATATATGGAGGAAATTTTAATACTCTACTAAGGGACTCAAAAGACATAAAAGAATTCTTGATTAAACAACATGCTACTGAACAAATCATGGGTCAAAGAAAAAGTCAAATGAGGAATCAAAAAATATGTTGAGACAAATGAAGATGGAAATACAACACACCAAAGCTTATGAGATGCAGCAAAAGCAGTTATAAGAGGGATGCTCATAGAGATAAATGCCTACATTAAGAAAAAAGAAAGCTTAAATAAACAATCTAACTTTTCACCTCAAGGAACTAGAAAAAGAAGAACAAACTAAGCCAGAAGTAAGCAGAAGGAAAGAAATAATAAAGATCAAAGCAGAAATAAATGAAGTAGAGACTAAAAAGACAATAGAAAACATCAATGAAACTAAGAGCTGGTTTTCTGAAAAGGTAAACCAAATAGACAAACTTTTAGCTAGACTTACCAAGAAAAAAATAAATAGGACTCAAATAAATAAAATTAGAAATGAAAGAGGAGCTATTACAACTGATACCACACAAATAGAAAGGATCCTAAGAGACCACTATGAACAATGATACACCAAAAACTTAACAATCTAGAAGAAATGGATAAATTCCTAGAAACAGTCAACCTACCAAAAGTGAATTATGAAGAAAAATAAATCTGAGCAAACCAATTATTTATAAGGAGATTGAATCAGTAATCAAAAACCTTCCAAAAAAGAAAAGTCCAAGACCAGATGGCTTCAATGGTGAAGTCTACCAAACATTCAAGAAGAATTACTACCAATCCTTCTCAAACTCTTCCAAAATATAGAAGACGAGGGATCATTTCCAAACTCATTTTACAAGGGCAGCATTATCTTGATATGAAAACCAGACAAGGACATTACAAGAAAAGAAAATTACAGGCCAATATCCCTGATGAACACAGATGAAAAAGTCTTCAACAAAATATTAGCAAACTCAACTAAACAATACATTAAAAGGATCATAAACCATGATCAAGTGTGATTTATTCCAAGGATGGAAGGATGGTTCAACATCTACAAATTAATCAATATGATACACAACATTAACAAAATAAAGATTCAAATCATAGGATCATCTCATTAGATGCAGAAAAAACCTTTGACAAAATTCAACATCCATTCATGATAAAAACTCTCGGCAAGCTAGGTATGGAGGGAACATACCTCAACATAACAAAAACCATTTATAATTAGCCCACAGCTAACATCATACTCAACAGTGGAAAGCTGAAAGCTTTTCCTCTAAGATCAGGAATAAGACAAGGATGCTTACTCTTGCAACTTTCATTCAACACAGTACTAGAAGTCCTAGCCAGAGAAATCAGGCAAGAAAAAGAAATAAAAGGCATCCAAGTTGGAAAGAAAGTAGTAAAACTATTTGCAGATGACATGACATATATAGGAAATCCCAAAGATTCCACCAAAAACAAACTGTAGAACTAATAAACAAATTCAGTAAAGTTGCAGGACACAAAATCAAGAAACAAACATCAGTTGGATTTCTATATATTAACAATAAACTGTCAGAAACATAAATTAAGAAAACAATTCCATTTACAATTTCCTCAAAATGACTGAAATACCTAGGAATAAATTTAACCAGGGGTGAAAGAAACTGAAGATAAAAATAAATGGAAAGATATTCTGTGATCTTGGATTGGAAGAATTAATATTGTTAATAGGTCCATACTACTCAAAGCAATCTACAGATTCAATGCAATTCCTACTAAAATTTCAGGGGCTGGCCCTGAGGCTGAGTGATTAAGTTCAGTCACTCTGCTTCGGTGGCCCAGGGTTTCGCCAGTTCGAATCCTGGGTGCAGACACGGCACCACTCATCAAGCCATGCTGAGGCGGCATCCCACATGCCACAACTAGAAGGACCCACAACTAAAAATACACAACTATGTACCAGAGGGGCTTTGGGAGAAAAAGGAAAAATAAAATCTTAAAAAGGAAATTTCATTTTTTACAGATACAGAAAAAACAATCTTAAAATTTGTAGGGAACCACAAAAGAGCCCAAATAGCCCAAGCAATCTTGAGAAAGAAGAACAAAGCTGGAGACATACTCTTCCTGATTTCAAACTATACTACAAAACTACAGTAATCAAAACAGTATGGTATTATAAAAACAGACACACAGATCAATGAAACAGAATAAAAAGCCCAGAAATAAACTCAAGTATATATGGTCAATTAATTTACAACACAGGAGGCAAGAATATAAAATGGAGAAAAGTCTGTAATAATGTTGGGAAAAGTGGATAGCCAAATGCAAGAGAATAAAACTGGATCCCTATCTTATACCATGCACAAAAATCAACTAAAAATGAATTAAAGACTTGAACATAAGACATGAAACCATAACATTCCAGAAGAAAACAGGGAGTGAGCTTCTTGACATGGTCTTGGCAACGATTTTTTGGATTTGACATCAAAAGTAAAGGCAACAAAAGCAAAAATAAACCAGTGAGACTACATCAAACTAATAAGCTTCTGCACAGGAAAGGAAATCATCCAAAAAATAAGAGGCAATTTATGGAATGGGAAGAAATATTTGAAAATCATATATCTGATATGGGATTAATATCTAAAATATATTAAGAACTCATACAACTCAATATCAAAGAAAAAACAAAGAATGATTTAAAAAAGGGACAGAAGAACTGAATAGACATTTTTCCAAAGGAGACATACAAATGGCCAACAGGTAGATGAAAAGATGCTCAACATCATTAATCAGCAATGTTGCTTTCTATGCACTAATGCACTAATCTATGGCTGCTTTCACACTACAACCACAGAATTGACTAGGTGTGACAGAGACCATATGGCTCACAAAACTGAAAATATTTGCTGTTTGGCTCTTTACAGAAAAAGTTTGCCCTATCAGGAAAAACTGATAAATACTAAATACATAACACTAAATACCAAAATTCTGTCTGATAAATGCCATAAAATTAAATTCAAGGTATGCAGAGAAAATATCTAGATTATTTACAACAATGTTAACTTACAAATTGTAATAATATCTTTGAAAAATAAGAAAAGATCAATACCCCAAAAGATAAACGAGCAAAGCAAATGAACTTGGAGTTCAAAGAAAAGGAAAATAAAATAGCCAATAAACATATGAAAAGCAACTCAACTTCTCTAGGGTTCAGAGAAATAAAAGTAAAACATCAATAGGATACCATTCACTATTTATCACATTAACCAAATATTTGAAACTTGACATCACCCAGTCTTAATTGAGACCATGGGGAAATAAACACTCTCACTTAAGCGCAATATGACAATAACACATATTAAATTTTAAAGCACATATACCTTTCAGACCAGCAATTTATCCTACAGATATTTTCTCACAAGTGATCAATATTACAGTATTGAGCTTATGTGCAAGTATTAAAAGCAACTTAAAGGACTATGGATAGGAACTAAGTTAAATACCTTTTGGTGCATTTATATAATCGTATACTGTGAAGTGTTAAAAAAAACCCTGACAGATCTATATGTGGGTCACATGTGGTGACATCCAGACATTTTACTATTGGGGAAAAATAAAGCAAATTGCAATACAATATTTGTAGAGTGATCTTGTATATATGTTAAAAATACACAGATTTACACACACACACATATATACTTTTGCATGCATGAAAAGTTGACTGGATAATAACATACAAATTTGTTTACAAGGCTTACTTCTGGAGAGTAGAAGCTATGAGCAAAGGGATCCTACGTGGCCAGTCTTTCATGCTCTATGTACTTGCGAATTATGAGCCTTGAATTTCACTTTTTAAAGTTTTTTTCCCTAAAGTCACGAGGTTATGTTTGAAAAATTACGGTAGAGTTTTGAAGCTACATTTAATAATGTCAAAGCCACCACTGCTTCTTACAGAAGTCAAGGTGTCTGAGAGACTTTCTGTGGAAATGATTTTGCTCATATGCACTTTACCCCCGAAGTGTATTTAAAAGGAGGTGACACTCAAAAGAAGATGCTCCTTCTAAGTTTATTTTCCCTCATTTGAATTCTCTCCCAATAGAAATAGTATATATGGGTTAGAGTTGATGTTGTTTTGTTTTGTCTATTTAGTTAAAAAAGGCTTTGGCCTGTAGATCTATATCTACAAGGTTAACTCCTTAGACAGCAAAAACATTTGATTTTGGTACTTTGATGATGAAACTACAAGGGTTAGGATTTTTGTTCAGCTCAGGAACAAAAGGATACTATCTGAAAACCTTGCTTCCTGAACAGAATTCTAATGATTTAAATATTCTTTCCAAACTTGGTAATCTGCTTTTACAGGAAACACATCTGCAAATTTGGAGAACACAACTTGTAAAATTAAGTCTTAAGCCTTACCTATTTACAGGTGAAGAATGACCGAATCAAATGTTCTGGAGGTTTTTGCAAAGCCTTGTTGTAGAAGGAAGTTTATATTAACTCTTTAGCTGTAAACTTAAGGTTTATTAATCATAAAAGTCATAATTTAGCCATGCACAGCAACAAATCTTCCAATGATTCAATAAAGGCATCTTCATTTCTTAGAATGTGGTAATTAGAGAACCAATTTGTAATTAAGTAAAAATGAAAGCTGACCTTTCTGTTTGAGATGAAATAATGCTAACCATATGAAGAATGGGAGATTTATGATTCAACTGAGCCTAAATAAAATTTGAAGGAACAGAACTATGCTTCATCTCGGGAACTATCATCTTTTCTCCTTGTCAGCACAGATTTAACAAACTATCTGACGTATTGCAATACAGGAATTTCAATTGTGCATTCATATGAGATTCCAATGTGGCATGTTGCTATGCAGAGTAGATATTTGGTGCAATCCATCTCCTATTAAAATTCTGTCAGTGTAATAGTGAGATTTCAGAGTAGAGTACAGAACCCTGCACGGAGAAGCAGCAACAAATATCCGATTGCTTTGACAAAGTCAGCATTTTCACTTCCTCAGAGCAGAAAGTGAATTTCTAATTCAGTTTAACAGTGCTCTCTCCCCAGTGTCTGTTCAGGTGAACAACAATAAAGTGCAAACAGAAACAATTTTGCTGCCCTAAGTGGGGTTTGACAACTTCCCAGGGGACCCAATAAAGTCCCAAAGTCTGATAAGTGATGGAGAGCTGTCTTCTTGCGCAAACACCAGTGTGATAGTTAGAACGTAGGCGAGGAGACTTTGATCCCCTCTTCCTCAAAAGTGACAAGCCTCTCAGAACCTTTTTCTAAATCTACAAAAAAGTACATTGTACACAATTTAGAGAATGAAATCTCCCAAGAAGCAAACTTAAGTGGCAAACTTCAGCTATATGCTTATGCTTTCTGTTCTTCTCTAGTCCCTTTACTACTGCCTTCCTTGCCTTCCATCATTTATTTCATTTCTCTCTCGCCGATTGATACCCCTCCAATCTAACCATTCATCCACCTGGTAAAGACCTGAGGCACTGTGCTCTACTTTAAGTACTGATTTCTCTTCAGATATAAACCTGGCTGAGATCTTAGAGTCCTTCGAGTCAAGCATGAAAAGAACCTGAAGGGCTTCTGGCTCCAGAATGAGAGTCAGTGTGCATTCATAGTGATGGGGGAGAAAAACATACCTCTACACTGAGAGCTTATACATAAGATGTTCTCAAATTGGTGGAAGAGAAAACGTGAGACAGGAGAACAGTTGTAAGCAAATAAGAATTATGGGCAACATATTTGAGATATCATATAGATATTGACAATTTGAATTTATTTAAAAGGTAGGTTCCAGTTACTGATATAAAGCAGGTACCCCATGGGCCATTTTTTTTTTTTACTACTAGGCGTTAAATGGTTTAGTAAATAAATGAAAAAAGTATCAATCTATGCAATTTGTCTTATTTATAGCCACAGAGGCTACCTCCACCAAATTCATTAGCAGAGTAAGTTAAATAAATAGTATGAATGGGGTAGAAATAGGTGATTATTGCTTATTCTCAATTTTCTTCTTGTACCAACACTCATTTTACATAATTGGGCTAATCTAAAGCATAATGTGCAGTCTACTCATATAACTAAATAATAATAATAATTTATTGAGTGCTTGCTATTTATTAGGCACTATTTTAAGAGTTTTAATACCTTATTTCATTTAATGAACAAAATGTATAATTATTCAGGTATTATCATGCCCATATTACAGATGAGGAAACCGTGGTGCAGAAAGTTTACTTACCCAAAGTTCCATAGCTAGGAAGGGTTTCTTAGCCCAAAGAGCCTACCCAAGAATTCATGCTATTAATCATCAAGTCATTCATTCATTCTTCTCAGATCCAGGTATTGTGTTTCTTCACCTTAGATTACTTAAGTATTTTTGTCTTTTAGTATCATAGAGGGATTAATTTAACCCCCACTTTGATGATGAAATTAAGACCAGCTGGATAAGGTTATTTATGCAGTATAGACAACCAGCAAGATTATTACAGGGCAAAGATTGATGGCACAAACTCTGTGTTTCCATGACACTGTTTAGCCAACTTTTCCATGTTAAAGACAACAAAGTGGTGGGTGGCCCAGCCATTCCTTTTTCCAGGAATCTGTCCCAGCCACAAACACTACATTTTAAACCAAGTGACCTAAGCTCAAACATGATGCACAGTCTAGTCATAGGAAGTGATAAGCTATCAGTGAGCAGTTGCCATAGCAAAGAAGATCCAAGGGGACAAATTAACACACACACACATACACACGCACACACACACGGCTATTGCTAGAGGAAGATGTAAGAGAAATCATACATCCAAAAATGGGACTGAAGCTGTGCTGCAGTGGAGGAGGTCAAGAAAAACTTTGCTAAGGTCCTGAGTGCCAGCTGAAATAAAGATGCATACAAACATTTTCCTTTCTCCTCACAGCTCTAGAAGTACTGTAGAATCTTACATACTTTGAGATCTGGAAAAGTATTCAGATTTTGCCAGATGTGAATTCCTTTTGGCCACAACAAGATGATGCTTAACCTCAATGAGAGGACTAAACTAGCAATAGTGCTCTTTAGGTGAACACATTTTGTTTTAGAAGGTAGTTGTTTCCTTCTAGAAAGTCTTCTGTATAGAAATTGGCAGGACTTCTTCCCTTTTCCTGTGTTGGCTCACTCTGTGCAATACATTGGTTTGGCAGCATAAATTAAATTCTACCTCATGACTTGGATAGAAAAGTGTAGCCTGGATTCATTGCATGTTAGTATGATTTATAGAACATAGACCAGATGAACTCAGGAAGCCCCCAAAGTGTGTAAGTAAGAGTAAATAGAGGGATTTGCAAAAAAATATAGTCTAAAGTTCTGCTGTAGTAAGCTACATATATTTTACTCTTTAAATAAAAAACAAACTATCAAAACATTAGGAGCAACATGGAATGTTCCTTAAAAAAAAAACGGACAAAGCTCAAATATGAAAACCAGGTGCTGTGATCCTTTGAGTCCAGGAAATGGATGCCTGTGTATTTAACTCCTTGGTCTTTGACATGTGCTACTTTCTTTATATTTAGCTTTTAAAACGGTCAAAATGTAGCTCTGCTTCTTCTTTGTACAACTAATACATTCAATAAAAAAGATAATGGTAATAATAATGCATAGCATGTCATACTTTGTTGTTTTCACATATGGTCTCTCACTTGATCCTCCCAAAAGCTCTAAGTATAGAGACAGAAAAAGAAACAAAGGCACAGAGGTGAGCATGCCCAGGAGAGTACACCAGAGACCTTGTCATACAACTTTCAGTCTAGGGCTCTTTCCCTTACCTCAAACTCTCATGATTGTATTGCTATTGAAAACTCTCTATCTTGTACCTCTCTACAGCTAGAAACCCTGGAAGACCTAGACAAAGATAAATGTAATCATGAGCCTTCAGTATAGATTCTAATGGAATATGTACTATTTTTCACTTGGGACTGATGTAATATTGTGCCACAAAATGGGAAATCTAGCAAGTAGAAAACAGAGCTTGAATATCTTTGGAAGAAATTTTCCGCTAAAGAAGAAGAGAATGACTCTAGTCAGTTAACATAAAAACTATCTACCAACCTTGCTCTCTATCTATATATCTCCATCTATCAGTAGACAACTACCTTCATATTTCAAAAATATTGCTTTGAGTCAACACTTGGCTATGATATTCAAAATCGCCCCTGAAGCACACCAAACTGCATCTGAAGAAAACGAAGCATAACAGAAGGAGAAGGAAAACAGGAGGACTTCCTCTCATAATGGATTTAACTGTCCAGAGTTCAGAGTTCTTGCATGGAGTTCCTGCATGAATTCCCCATTCGTAACAAATGGTAGACATCAGCTTGGAAGGTTGACTGCTATTTCCTCCAATAAATTTGTTCTCTCTCTCTCGTCTCTTTCTCTCTATCCCTATCTATCTATTGTACACGCTTTTGTAGAATTTCAGGAACAGCTTTTTATCTGGAAAATACGGCTGCCTGAAAGAGCTATGGAATATAACAAAAGCTTTACCCCAAAGCTTCTATGCATTACAAAAGCTTGCACTTGGATAATAGAAATATTTAGCCTCAGGTGACTGAGAACACTTACTGTTGGTTGCATAACGTATGGCGGATGAGGCATCCATGAAGTACTCTGGACCTATGCATCAAACAGCATTTATTAGCACAAAGCAATCACAGAGAGAACTTGGTTCTTGCGTTCAGTGGAGTCACACTAGGTCATAAGAAAGTGGAGTCCATCTGACTTTACGGCTAATTAGTGCTCAAAACTAAGGACAGAAAGGAAATTCTTGGACCTGATTAAATTGGTCCCTGAAAAATGGTGAAAAGTAAAGCAAATTCCTACTTTGTGGGAGCTGACTGCAGTGCTCACACAGACCAGGTTGGGCCTTGGAGCATATTTTGAGGTTGGTGTTGGAGATTAAAGTCTTGGGAGGCCTCGGGGACCTCCTATTTAGAGGTCAACTCCCAGGGATACACAGGCAAATAATGAAAGAGGCAAGAGTTGACTGCTAAGACTTCCTCTCTTTCTGTCATTGGTTCTAACTTCAAATTCTCAAGTGATCCCATCTTGGAAGTAAGTCCAAGTGGTAAAAGTCGGGGTAAGAATGAAGGAGATCAACCAGAAATTTTGAGGAATGCTTTGGGTTAAACCCAAGTTAAGCAAGTTTGTGATATTTCTTCTCGTGGTAACTGGTATGGCAAATAAAAATGAGTATTTGAGCCAGCCAACTGTTCTGAAACGTGCCTTGTCAGCCAAATAAGAAAATCAGCTTGTAAGAGCTGATTGTTACATAGAGAACCCTGAAAATTTTGTTTTCAGTATATTCACACCAATGAAATTGTCAATGCACTTTAGATTTAAAAAATAAAAAGAAGTGGTGAAAGATGAGAATCAACAACATAGGAAATTGCTGTAACTCTTTTTTTGAAAAAAGAGAGCTGGAGTTAAATTCCACTTATGAGCCCTCCCAAGTGAAATTACTTTTCTGTGGATATTTTATTCATGTCACCAAAGTGCTCTACATTGGGACTCAATGGGTGGTCTTGGCTGAAACAGGCCGAGGTTAGGAAAAAAAGATAAAAAAAACAAAAACACACATTACAATCAGGCAGGCCTGCAGGAAGAACAAAAACTGAACAGCACCTGCACGTAGCCTCATGGGTCCCAAGGAAAGGCAATTAAGAAATCAACCATTCTGAGACCCTTGAATGCAATTCACACAAAAGTCTATTCTGTTCACCCACCAACATGGATCAAGAATCTAAGTGTAGAAAAAGAATGAAAATGACGTGCTACAGGGGGAAGCAGTTAAGAAAAAAATGCATATAGTCTCAAGTTTGATGCTGTGACAGCTGGGACATTCTGAAATGAAGTATGTAGTGGCTGAATAAGGTGAAACTTCACTGAATTAGTAGCAGTCAGCAACATGATAGTTTTACCCGTTGTAAAACATCCACCCCCACCATCTGCAAAATATCGAGAAATCCATGCATGCACGCACTTGCACTCTCTCTCACACTTTCTCTTTCTCTCCAAAGTTTTAAAAAATGACACTAGATACTCTCCATATGTAGCATTTATAGGCACTTTCTAATTAGAATTAGAAGAACTGTCTGAAGAACAATATGAGGTAAAGAGAAGCAGGGAGTAATATCACATATTTGATAACTCGAAGAGATAAGATAAGCAGTATTTTTTGAGGGAGAAGTATGACTATTTCAATCCACCTGTGTACTTAGTATTAACCAGCTACAACATCTGGTTTAGGACACACATTGAGTCTCGGATTTTCTTGTGTTTCAACACATGGAACCCCTGAGGTCTCTTTTGGCCTCTTTGGAACTGAGAATGAAGTAAGAGCAGGAAGAAGGAATGACTTTTTATCACTTCAATAATCTTCCCTATTTCTTGGGAAAAAATGATTTAACATCCATCCATGTCGTTTTACATGGATACAGAGGACAACTGTGACAAAAGGAGATGACAACGATAAAATATCCTGGAGTGAGTGAAGGGAATGCTAGAAATGTGCTTTTAGGAAAGACACAACAGGGAAGGTGACAACCAAAATAACAGACAACAAACAAAATAATTTCTCAGTGAGAAAGCTGTACTAATCTTGGCTGGAAAGTAGCATAATCATGAAACTCAGCAGGAAGAATGAAAATCATGGTGGATTTTATTATTCAGTGAACCAGATGCAAACAAGCCCTTGAAAGTGTAGGCTAATTAATAACTTGAGTGTTATTACACTAAGATGTAACTACAGTGTATGAGGACAATTTAAAAAAAATTCTACTGTGTCCCTTTTGCCTTTATATAGTCTGTTACTGGCAAGAAAGATCTCTCCTGAGATGCGGCAGGTGAATCGGACATACCTGGTATGTGGAGACAGGGGAAGCAGCAATGAATGGCGTGATAGATGTCTGTGGAATCATGCGGTTGGTTGCAATACTGTACGGTGAAGAATAAAATCTGCAAACAGAAAACAAAAAAAGAAGATTCGTGAAGCTGCTGCATGCCTGGCCGCTAATCAAATGCCACCAAGCGCCACTGGGAAAGACAGAGTTCCACCCTTGTGTGTTTCCACCAACTGTTAACAGGAGCATCCAGGAGATTTATAGTATTTGATTCCATGAAGAGAAATAAATCCTTCTGAATAAAATGACAACTTTGACTCATCTTATAAAATTGGCCGCACAAAATCTCTGTTATGCCAGGTAAGTATAAAAGTATGTTTAACCAAGAGGGGGAGAAAAGCCATGGGCATTGTTTTTTTAAAAAGGCAATGCCATTCTAAAGCTCTTTGAAAGGAAGGCAAAACGACAGCACTAAGCATTATAAAGATGGCTAATGTTAAACACACACAAATTGCGTCTATCTCTTCATTTAGGAAATAGGATCAGCTCTTAGAGGGTTCTCGATAATTTGTGCCAGGCATGAGTCTATGCCCTCGTGCACAAATGAAGTTAAATGCTTTCTCCATGAAAAGGGAAGAAAGTGGACAATTTGTGTCTAGGTGGGAATAGGAACATTTTCTGGATTCAATCAAAGTATTGGTGAAGATTCTGGATCCATGTGATCTACTCCTATAGACGTGTAAAAATCACTGAATTTTCTAGTCCTCCAGGGCCCTTCATCGAACAATTATAGAAGAATACTGGGCAAAATCAGAGCTTCACAAATCAGAGGAGAGATGATCTTTCTAGAGGTCTAGAGAAGGGTAGCTTCTAGGTACTGAAATGAATGACACACCCATCTCTGCTCAGACATGCCTTAGGGTCCACAAGTTACCTAATGCTCAAATTCTTCAACAGAATTTTAAATCCTGTTACTTCCTTCCTGTCTCATGCGTAAGTGAAAGGCTGGAGTGGTCAGCCACAGAACAGACAAAACCACGTGGCCTGTAATGGAGTATTTCACTGAAGTGAGGACAGACTGGAAAAATGTGTATCAAGAATAATGGAGTCATTATTTCACATTGCCATACTCTTAGCAAAAGTCAACTACTACTTTTAATTTTTAAAAAGTAGTGTGACCAAGGTCAGAATGTTGGGGACAAAATCTTCATCACCCCTCAGTGTTCACTGGTACTTTGAATAGAGAATCGCACTGGTTACCTTTCTAAAGAAGCATTCCAGAAGACTCCCATTGAATGTAGGAGGGATGAATTTTAAGGTTACCACGATTCAAGGAGTAAATTCTTTAAAGCTATATTTTATAAAAGTCTTCAAGCAAGCATTGGGGAACTATCTTAATTTTTAAAAAGTCTTAAATTTAACCTAGCTCTCAGGAAAGATAATAATTTTGCTTAAAGATAATCTTTTGGTTAAAAAAAATATAGTTGAAAAAATTATTCCAATACACATTACATCCTTACTATCCACACTCAACAGATCTCTAAATTTATAGTTGTGACGTTTAAAAAAAGATACTGACTACACACCTATTTTAATGGCCAAAAAAAAAAAAAAGACAATACTAGTGGTGGGAAGGACTCATAGAAAGTGGAACTCTCATTCATCACTTGTGGAAATGCGGAATGGTACAGCTGTTTTGGAAAACAGCTTGGTAGTTTTTCATAAAGTTAACCATACACATACCATAAAGCCCAACAATCCTACTGGTAGATATTAACTGAAGATAAATGAAAACTTAAGTTTACACAAAAAACTTAATGCAAATGTTTATAGCAGCTTTATTGATACTTGCCAAAATCTAGAAACAAGCCAAATATTCTTCAGTTGAATGGATAAACAAACTGTCGTACATCCATACAATGGAATGCTACTAAGCAATAGAAAAGAAAGAACTACCGATACTTTTATGATGATGAATCTTAAGTGAATTATGCTAAATATAAGAAGTCAGCCTCCAAAGACTTTATATTTTGTAATTCCACTTATATCACAATATGGAAAATGTAAAACTATGAGGATAGAAAACAGATCAGTGAAGGCCAAAGGCTGGGTTGGGGGAAGGGGTTAACTACAAAGACATATGAGGGAATTTTGAGAAGTGATGAAACTGTGCTATAGCTTGATTGTTTGGTGGTTCCACGACCGTGTGCTTGTCAGAACTCATAATATTATACACTATAAAGAGTGAATGTATACTCTATGTAAATACCTAATAAACCTGACTTAAAAATCAATTACTATGTAAGAAAACATCCATCCTTCCACTTTAGGAACATTATTGAGCATTTACTATGTGTACCAAAGATAAGTCAGACTCTAAAACATTTTTTGGAGTTTCTCTATTTAGCCACTTAAATTGTATCTTATCTGTACATTGATCAGCCTAAAACCCTCCAATGGATTTCCATTGCAATGATAACAAAACTTGAATTTCCAGTTTTGGCTAGCACAATCAATCTACTGCCTATCTCTCTAATATTTTCCCCTACCCTTCTCCTCCTAGCCAACTAGGATCCAACCACACTGACTTTCTTCTGTCACATAATCCTCTCATTCTCACTCCCATCTTGGGCCACTGAATTTACAATTCTCTCTACCAAGAATGCTCATTTCCCCAAATCTCCCTAAGGCTACCTCTTTCTCATTATTGGTCTCCCTCAACTTTCCCTTCTTCAGAGAGGCCTGTAGCTAAAGTAGCAAGCACCATCTCTGCCTTAATTTTCTCTATTCCTTTCCTCTAAATTATTTTTTTCATTGCTCTTATCACTATGTGAAGTAGCAGTGTTCAAAAATTTCTTTATGTATGTTATGGACTGAATGTTTGTGTCTCTGCCAAATTCATATGTTGAAGTCCTAACTCCCACTCTGGCTGTAATTGGGGATGGAAGCTTTACAGGAAGAAATTAAGGTTAAATGAGTTCATCAGGGTGGGGCCCTGATCCAATAGGATTAGTGTTCCTATAAGAAGAGACGCTAGAGAACTTGCTCCCTGTCTCCACAGGCACATATGGAGGAAAGGCCATGGGAGGACATAATGAGAGGGCAGCAGTCTACAAGCCAGGAAGAGAGTCCTCACCAGGAACCAACTGACTAGACCTACATCTTAGACTTCCAGTCTCCAGAACTGTGAGAAAATAAATGGCTACTGTTTAAAGCCACCCAATCAATGGTTTTTTTGTTAGGGCAGCTCAGCTGACTAATACAATCATTTCATTGACTATTTCTCCCTGTAGAATGTCAGCTTCAAGAGAGCTGAAGACACATCAGCTTTGTTGCCTAGAACAGAGCCTGGGACATAGTCAATAATAACTATAGGTTGAATGAATGAATGCAGAACAACTTAGGGAAAGAAGTAGCAATTACACTATAGGATGGTCAATGTTGAGATGGTGGGAGCATAGAAGATGAGTCCCTAATCCTGTAGGAAGCCAAGGGGAGAGAACCCAGAGAAGATAGGCAAGCACTGCATATTTGTAAATGCTCAGTGGAGGCTTAACCAATACCTGCTTTCCAAACATGCAAAGGTATTAGTAACTAGGGAAAACAGTCTTTTTCTACAAAAATCATGGTTTGCATTTAAAAATCTTCTTTGGATCTTATCTTTGAAAGATCTTATTTATGACACAGTAAACAGAAAAGCTTATTTGGGGCTCATAATGACATGACAAGCAGCCATGACCGCTCCACAAACAGTCCTTCTCATTCACCACGCAGTGGTCTAACTTCTGTCATAAACCTAGTTTCAGCCTCTTATACCAACAGCACGAACCGTGCATCACATTCTAGTGTGGTTAGTTTATTTTGTAAAATGTACCAATTGGAGTATTAAACTTGAAAGCAATAAGGATTGGATTGACAGGCAGAGTTTACAGGAAATTCTATGGGGAAAATAGCAGAAACATAAAGAAACCAGTCAAGTAAACTGAGACTGACAAAGAGAACCCTTGGGGGAAAATTTAATACATTTTTGTTCTATCTCCTCTAATCCTATCCATCGAACAAGAATGATATTTCATACTTTCCACCAAGTTCCAGTACTGCCACTCAAGTCAGAGAGTCATTTAAAATGGAAAATGTACTGGGAAGAACAGACTCAGCACCCCATCTTGATCCCCTAATTCTGGTATTCTGAAATAAGTTCTTCCCAATCCAAACATAAACCAGATGAATTTACAGGAAACCTTTGCTTAAACCATGTCAAGAGAGGCTGCTGTTGCATCCGAGGCTTAGAGGTACCACATCTCAAGAAAATATACAGAGCCAGACTCCAAAGAGAGAACTGTAGAATGACTTTCCCAGTCTCTTTGCTTTTTCTCAGCCCCTGCCACGTATCCATCAAAGTTTGAAAGCACCTTCACATGGCCAGCACATCAAAGAAAAAAGAACATCCAAATAAATACTTCAAGCACAGGAGTCGTGTTATTGGGAAACAGGAAAGAGAAAATTGACAGAAGTTTTTAGCCATAATCACAAAAGTAAGGTAATTCTAAACATGTGACTTTATGTTTTTTTATCGGGTAATATAAGCATTATGCCTTGCAAATGCTATTATAGAAAACTGGGAATTAATTCTTTAACAAACTATTTTCCTAGGAAAAGTTTACTTTCTTAAGAGATATTTCTTTGCCAAAATTCACATAACAGTAAGTGTATGACAAGTGTTCCTTTTATACTTTGCCCAGTGGTTCTAAATTAGAAGAGATTTTGCTCCCCAGAGGACACTTGGCAGGATTTTGAGACATTTTTGGTTGTCACAACTGGGTGGGGGTGCTGCTACTCGGGTCTAGTGGTTAGAGTATCTGTGATGCTGCTAAACGTCCTACAATGCACAGGACAGCTCCCACACTAAAAAGTATCTGATCTAAAATGTCAGTAGTGTTGAGGTTGAGAAACCTTGCCTTAGGAAGACGAACTGGTTACCCCTAGAGAGGTTTCAAATGAACAAAATGCCAAATGCCGAGGTGGCTAAGAGAAGTTACCTAAGTATGGCCTATCTCTGGAACTCTGAGCTGGCCTTTGAAAAACTTAATATTTTTAAGAAATGCAGAGAGTTAGTTGATTCTCTGGCATTTAAAGCAAGTGGTCTCCAGAAGCCCAGAAAACGCAAGTTTAGGTCACTGATAGGACATTATTTTGCCTGCAGAAAAGTCATCTTCAGGGGATTTGGCAGTCAGTAACAATATGGTGGAATCCTATTTCACTGACAATAAAAATAACATGAATATATCAATAACCCCAGGGTAGAATGTTTTTTAATGTAGAAAACCACACAAAATCCTATTTGCACACTGAAATAAACAGCACTGGCTTGTCTTTCATGTCCACAGGCAATATTGTTAGAGTCAGAACCATGAATACTATCCTCAGGGTAACACTGTAGCACAAGATTAATAAGTTATTGGTCATTTTTATTGTAATACCAACACAGCCTTCACATTAGATTCCTTTCCTAGTGTAATAAGATAAGGTTTCTGTATCACTTAATATCAAATGCCCATATAAAACAGCTGGCAAACCAGTGCTATAGAAAACATTCTTTTTCACATCTCTCCCAAGAATACATTTTATTCAAATAAAACAATCCGAAAGGCTTTTTACACAGTGGTCCTTAGTGAAAAGGGCACAGGAAAGATGAGATTTTAAATATGGAGATGGATTATTTCTCACTTCCCACACTCATATTTGAAAGTGATGGAATTTCACATTGGCCGGCTAACAAAGCAATAGGGCAAAGCAATAACAAGTTATAGAGTTGTGCCAGAGAGCTCTGAAAGAAGAATGACGTTTTTATTCTCATAAGTTAGCCCAGAGTAAAAAGTAGTAAGGTTTTCACTTTTCCATTGTGACCCAGATACTTCTTCACTGTAACCTTCAAAGCCTTAGATAGAAGTGACATTGAACTAAATTCTTTTAAAGTGATAATTTGGATAGAGTCAAGCAGATGACAGAACAGACATTTTCTACTGCCTAAATGCAAACAGCACAGATTCACCACGGTCCACATTTACAAATGTTTGTTCTTCATTAGCTAAAAATCAAGCTAAATTTGGGAGTATTTATTTCAACTTCACGTTGCTGTATTGAAGTGGGGGTTATGGAACTGAGAACATTTAACTCTCTAAATAATTTGAGCTACTAGTTATGACCCAGCCACATATTTGCTTACGATACTTAGAAAACCCTATGGCTTAGTATACAGCCGTGGGATAGTACAGGATCATAAAATATGTCCTTTAGCTATGACAGGGGACATCTCCAAGAGGAAAAACTCATGTCAGAGCTCCATCAAGAGGCCTTCCCAATAATCCCTCATTAGAATGCAACCGCCTCTCCTCTGTGGTCCAATGGCATTTATTTTCTTTATTTTTCTTTTTGAAAGGAATATAAAAACACAAACACTGAAAAACAAGTTTCCCTCTCACTCCTATTTCCCAGTACTCAACTGGCCCTCCCCAAAGAAGCATTGTCACCATTTCTTGTGTATTTTCAGAAATCTTTTATAAATATATAAGCTAATCTATACATAAATCTCACAGTACTTCGTGCTTCTATCACAAAACTATTTGTATTACATCTCATACTAGAATTGCACACATGTCCATTGCCCCGATATGATGTGAAAATTTTCTTTTGCAAATTTGTATCACCAAAATGATTTTAAACAGTGCAACAGATGAATCAAAAGAAAAAACATTTGTTGAACTGAACTGAGTCAGAATTAAGTAACGTTGAACAAAGTTAACTGGATTAAAGTGAGTTGCAACTATGTCTTTGGACATCATTTGTTCTGTGTAAAACGGAACCAGATTGTTCCCTACAGTAATACCTATTTCTCCCTGTTAGGTTACTGTTCTCTGAGTTCGGTTTGACTGCTAGATTGAACACAACAATGAGAATAGGGAGTAACACACTTTATTCTGGACCTTCATGCCTAGATCCCTTAATATGCTGCCTAAGTTATCTAAATCGGCTTCTACGTCTCTAAGAACCACATGCTAACATCGATGCAGCAGATGGCAGTTGAGAAAATATTTGTGGTTATATTGACATCATACATGCATGGAAATGAGTGATCTACTAGTTCCCTACTATTCAAATGTTACCATATAAGGTAGTAAAGTCCAAGATGAGCAAAACATTTAAAAAATCATCTTTGTGAAGAAGCATCAAATCAATAAGATTAATTTAGCTAAAATCTTCCTTTTTTCTCTTTTATTATATAAAATTTCTATCTTCTTGTCACCAACAACACAATGGATAGTGCAAAGCCTCCAAAACTCCATTTTTAACCAAGCTAGGACATGAGAAACTCATGGGCAGTTTGGCTGCTTTGGGCAAAACTGGAGGTTGTATTTAAGGAGAAGCAGATTAAGGTGTTATGTGGGTACCGAGCGGGTTAATGCCAGGAAGGGTAATGGTTTCCCTGACTTGCTGGAAGCCAAGCAGATGTCATTGGTCACGTTTCCTATTTCTGATTTGGCATTCACAACACTGGGTTAAACAGTCTATAAAGATGAATAAGACATGGAACCTGCCTTCAATGAGTTAACAGACTAGTAGGGAAATATATATGGGTGTCAATGGCTGCATGATAAAAAGACTCAAACATATTATGGAAATATCAAATACAGTGCAATAATAATATCAATACTTACATTGATGATTACATTGTATCACACAGGTTTCCTTTAATCTTTACAAAGTCTTAGGAAGGTTATATTACTATCATCTCCTTCTCACAGTGGAGGAAGACAAATAACTTGTCTATGTCTGGTAAATGACAGAATTTGGATGCACATCTGTGGAGGATGGTTCTGGAATTGGCACTCTTAACCACAGCTTATACTGTTTCTCTTATAACTAGTTTGTAAGTAGCTCTGCTTGTTATAATTTGATGGTGTTCTTTAACTGAGAGAGGATAGAAAGAAAAGAAAGGAAGGAAGAAGGAAGGAAAAACAGAAAGGAATGAAGGGAGGAAGGGAGAGACAGAACGAGCGAGAGAGAGGGAGAGAGAAAGAAAGGAAGAAAGGAAGGCAGGAAGGCAGGCGGGAGGGAGGGGGAGAGAGAGAGAGACAGAGAGAGAGAGAGACAGAGAGAGACAGACAGACAGAGAAAGAGACAGAGAGACAGAGAGACAAAGAGAGAGAGACAGAGAGAGAGAGAGAGAGAGAAAGAAAGAAAGTAAGAAAGAAAGAAAGGGAAATAAGAGCTGAGAAATTCACCATGCCTCATCTCCAAGCAGAGAGAATTCAATGAACAACAAGATGCAGAGGTGTAAAGCAGAATGGGATATTCTGAGAATCACAGAAAGTCCAGTTCAGTTGCAGGAACCATATCATGTAGCTCTTTTTGTGCCAAACTTTGAAGTCTGAGTTTTGTTCTGTAGCTAGTAAAGTCCACCTAATGCTTTAAACTAGGCAGGTAGACAATTCCTGTGACTACATTTTGCTTTTAAAATTTATTCAAAAGGCAATGTGAAAATGGTTTGGAGGAGAGTTATATTAGAGGCAGGTAAAAGCTTAGTACTCGTAGGGAATGGTGACTGAATGAACTTAACCAGTGACGGAAGGGCTGGGTTGAAGATACAGTTCAAAGACAGACTGAATAAGCCTTCGTGACCATTTGATCATGAAGAATGTCGGAGAAGAGAGAGCCCAGAGAACTGGTGTTTCTAGCCTAGATGACCTTAGAGTAAATTTTTTTAAAAAAGGAACAAATAATTTGGTATTTGTTTTTCATTTGCATGTTTGGTTTGTATTATGAAGAGTTGATGGGGATAGTGACCTCAGTTTGGGCATACAAAGATATCCAGGAGCAATACCTAATGGACAATTAGAACACAAGTAATAGTGCTTGCAACAGGGTACAAACTTGAAGGATAAACTTGGGAGTCTTCAGTTCCTAAAAGCAAGAGGAGTGGATGAGATCAACCAAAGAGAAGACCGAGTGAAAAAAAAGACTAAACCCTGAGAAAGATTAGCAAAAGTGGGCAGCGGAGGAGGAATAAGAAGAAGATGTTGAGGGGCTGGCCCCATGGGTGAGTGGTTGGGTTCGCACACTCCTCTTCGGCAGCCCAGGGTTTCACCAGTTCTGATCCTTGGCACTGACATGGCACCACTCATCAGGCCATGCTGAGGTGGCGTCCCACATGCCACAACTACAAGGACCCACAACTAAAATATACAACTATGAACTGGAGGGATTTGGGGATACAAAGGGGTGGGGGAAGAAGATTGGCAACAGTTGTTAGCTCAGGCGCCAACATTTAAAAAAAAAAAAGATACCGAGTAGGCAGTAAGAGTGAAGAGCAAGGAAGATGAGCAAGGAATGGAATTGTGGGATCCAAGAGATAAGAAATTTTCAAGAAAAGGGGGCCAACCCCATGGCCAAGCAGTTAAGTTCACGCGCTCCGCTTTGGCAGCCCCGGGTTTCGCCAGTTCAGATCCTGAGTGCGGACATGACACTGGTCATCAGGCCACGTTGAGGTGATGTCCCACATGCCACAACTAGAAGGACCCACAACTAACAATATGCAACTATGTACTGGGAGGATTTGGGGAGAAAAAAGCAAAAAAAAAAAAAAAGAAGAAGATTGGCAACAGTTGTTAGCTCAGGTGCCAATCTTTAAAAAAAAAATTTTCAAGAAACTATAAATGGCAAAAGAAAAACAAAGCCAAATGAGGCAAGATTTCCACTAGTATAAGGACTGAAAAAGTTACAGTTACAGCAGGCAAATTTGAAGATCATTGGGGACATCAGTAAGGGAAATTCTAGTAAAGTTTGAGACCAGAAATCATACGTTAATAGGGTTTATTAGAGAAGAATACAGGAAGACAGCATTTATAGAAAACTGGAATTGTTTACCAATAGAGAAGGCTAAAATAGTGTGGTCATTAGAAGTGATCCCATTGGCAGGAAAGAATTACAGTGGTGCATCACTGAACAACAGGGATACAGTCTGAGAAATGTGCCATTAGGTGATTTTTATCATTGTGCAACATCATAGAGTGTACTTACAGAAACCTAGGTGGTATAGCCTACTATACACCTAGGCTATATGGTACTAATCTTATGGGACCACCATCATATATGCGGTCCACCATGGACCAAAATGTCATTATGTGGCACATGACTCTAATTTACTTCTACCCCTTTTATAGGTGGAAGAGACTTCAGTATATCCACAGGTTGAAAGGGATATTCAGTGTATGGGAAGGCGGTGAAGAGAGGGGCTGATTAATGGAATAAAGTTCTTTATCAGATGAGAGTAGACAAAATCAAGAAGATGGTTATCATCAGCATCTTAACTAAAATTTGTTTCATGAGGGAAATATTCATTGTTGTAAACATCTAAGTGGGCAGTGGAAGAGGGTGAACTGTTTCCACAATTGTTCGAATAGTTCAAAGGATACCATGTTACACTGTTAATAAAAACACAGATAAAGACATATCACATAGCGGGTGATTTAAGATGGCGAGATGTACTGCAGTCAACCTTGATATGGTATAGAGGTGGCGATCTGAAATGTGCAGTGAAGACCTGCAGGGGAAGGGAGAAATGTTCACTTTCTCCAGGCAGTCCTCATTGCCTCTAACGTGGCACCACCCCAAGTTCACCTCTGGCTGCCCAGATTGGGAGCTGATTCTTCAATTTTTTTCTCTTTAGGTTTGTAATGAATCAAGATGAATACTTGGAAAATTACGTCTTTACAGAAGAAACTCAGATTCTGAATTGTGCGTTGAACAGATGACTGGCTGAAGCAATACATACAAAAGCATCATTTTTACTCCAGTCCCAAATTTACAGTTCTCTGGATCGTTTTTGTCTTTGTGAGTCTCATGAATCAAGCATGTCTGAAACTGAGCACATCCTCTTTCCCCATTTTATTCCTTCTCTTTCAGCTAATGGTACCACCAGTTTTCCCAGGATTAATCTTTCTGGGATTAAAATTTCAGAGTCACATTGGTTTCTCTGTCTTTGCCATAATGTATAATGTCAGAGCTTATTTCAAGGCATCTCTTGTTCAGCGAAATCCCAGCTAGTCACCCAAGCAAGGCCAGACTCTTCATAACATCCTGTAATGCAGCACTGGGTTCTTATTGTGTATACGTAAATTTCTGCCACTGTCACTTAGCATATAGTGATTATTTTGTACCTTTGAGTTAACTATGTTATCTCCCCAACTATACAATACGATTCTAGAGGACTTTCTTTTCCATGTCTTTACTTCTTGCTGCACACCAGGTTTATAGTGCCTTGTTGGAAATAATTAAATACTTATTGGACAAATGAAAAGATATTTTTAATTTTCACTCCTAGAGAGAACTTTCAACCAACAAGGTACAAAGGAATAGATTCCTACCCTAGCCTACCATCCACATTTACTCTTTTATGGAAGGGTAGACTATGAGTTTCTTGAGGCGAAGTCCTTGTCTCATACATTGTCTTTTAAATCTAGAGAGATAGCACTGTGCCTGGCAGAATCAATGGATGTTTATTAAAAGACTGAATAAACTGTCTGCCTGAAGGAGTAAGTATAAGAATAAGAAGTAATTATATAAACACTTTCAACGCAGATTTTCATTAAAGGCAGCTGATCAAATAGAAAATGGAGTTGAATTCCTTCTGTCCTCTATATTGACCTTAAATGAGTCCTTCATTCACATTGACTCTTTGATGAGACTTAGGGACAACTGAAAGCCATAGAGAAATCCAAAATAAAAGGCTGCAAAAAGAAAAATAACCAACCAACCAACCAAAGAATAATTATTGTCGATTGCAGGAGAGCCAAAGCAAAGAAAATGGGTGGGAAAATGAGAATAAAATGTCAACCAAAGTTACTCAGAATTACAGAATTTTAGAGAGGTCAGATCGTATAGTTTAAGTCTTATTTTTCAGAGGAGGAATTCAAGGCTATGTGACTTTTTCTATGTAAGAGGCCACAAATTTCCAAATGCTTATTAAAATGAAGAATGAAAACACAATCATCAAGGTACTAACTTGACTTCTGTCCATTACCCTTCCCTTGACAGCCAGAAGGAAAGAGTAAAAGCTTATTAATGTCAAATGAACCTGGGCACACACTAAAATTATTCAAAGCTAAACTCTAGAGTTATTAGCAGAGGCAACACACTTATCCTGGAGACGCACAGATACTTCTCCCAGCCTAGTTCTATCTATACTCCCTCTTCACTTCCTATTCCTTACTCTTTCTCAGATGGAGAGAGAGAGAGAGGGAGAAAGGGAAAGAGAAAGAGGGAAGGGCTTAATGTGGGCAGAGGCATTGTGAGAACGCGTGACTTAGGAGATGCTATGAAATCAGAGTCAGTCATGAGAAGCAAAAAGGACAACGGTGAGAAATGTTGGGTTTAAAGTTTTTGTTTACAAATTTAAAACCTACACAGGTTTGAACATTTTTCTTTAGTACTTATTTCAGACCTCAAATATATCTTAGCAATTAAAATAGAGACAACATGCACTACTTACCCATTCTGTATGGCAGCTGTGGGGTCATAGGTCAGAGCCATGCCAGCCTGTATATAGGGGTGGAAGGGGAGAAAACAAATCTTAATATTTTTATTGCGGTGCCCAAAACATTCAGTACACACAAAGACTTTTTATTTTTACTTTCCATGATTTAAGTTTATTTTCTGCTATATATTTCTCCACCCTTACTGCCAAGACTAGTGTTTTTACTACCCACACACCAGAATCCACCAGTGAGTTAGGGAGTTTATATTATATATCCAGACAAACCAAGGAACAATGCAGCTTATAGGATTTCCATTTCTGCTTCATAAACCATCTGCTGTCTAATCTGGTAGCCTTATAATTTCTCACTATGGTCAAGAGCACCTATCGTACATCCCATGGCATGAAAAAAAGTAAGAATAAATCCTTCAGTTAGGATAAAAATAAAAATAAAAGCTACTTAAAATGCATTCTAACTTTTAGAGGAAAATGTTAAGAAATATTTATTTTAAAATAGATCATATGCCTCGGGGGTATGCAGGTCACAGAGTGCTTGTCCAATATATTGCTAGTACCTGTCTTACTGAGAATGGTAGAAAGGGAAGGCCATTTACACAAGATGGAAATTCTAGGCTTAGTAGCTCATAAGGAGGTGATTTTGTCCTGTTTCTAAGAATAAAACCACCTCTGAAAAACTACATTTCTGTAACTGGCAGTAGTTTCAGAAAAGAATATAAGTTCCATGATTGTTGATTCACAGCCTACCTACTTCCTTCATACACATCAGTACATTTGATCCTCACAACAACCCTACGAAGCAGGCAGGAGAAACACTTTCTCCATTTTCTAGATGAAGACACTGAAGCTTGGGAGAGGTCAAGTGACTTGCTCAAGGTCACACGTTTGGAGGTAGAACCAGATGTCTTCAGATGTGGGCTCTCTTCCACAGCTCTGCTATGACAATGACTGAGGATGTGAATGACAGCTGAGGATCATCTCCAGCCATGTGGGAGAACTTTCTCTATGGTGGTATGGGCATCCCACTCTTTGTTTTCCAAGACTGTCAACCTGGTTATTGCTTGTGAGCAGAAACGGAATGTAGAATGAAATTTAAAACTGACCAGGTTGGATTTTTTTTTGAAATTTAAATGAATTAGACCAATGTCAATTTCCTGGCTTTGACAGTGCACTATAATAATGTAAGATGTAACAACGGGGAGAAATGGGGTGAAGGGTACACAGGATCTTTCTGTACATTTCTTTTGTAATTTCCTATGAATGTGTAATTATGACAAAATGAAAAGTAAGAAAAAAAAGGTGAATTAGCTTTGAAGACTTTTGTAGAGGATAAGAAATTTCATAAAAACTTTAAAGAAAGGAAAAAAGAGCTTTCATGTTTGAATTTCTTCCAGTGTGGTTGAAGGTGGTTTTTCTGTTGGGCTCACTGAATTCCTCAGATTTAGCACATAAGAGAAATGAAAATTCTCAGGCTTCCAAACACAGGGCCTAAAGTCTAGTATGGCCTGCTACATTCAAATTTAGATTACATGCACTATTTTCCCTAAATAGTAATTTTAAAAGTATTATTGAGATTGGTATGAGGAATGAAAGTATACTGCCATATACAAATGGGATTAGCATACAGGGGAGCATAAATGCATTGAAACGGAGTTTGCAAACAAAGTTGAGATGACTGTCAGAAGTTAACAGAAGTGCACTGAGAACACACATTTAATGATAACTGCATCTCACTCATATTAACGAAACATGCAATTGATACTATGACAAGCCAGGGGACTGGAAAATCAGAAGAGAATAAAAGAGCAGAAGTGAAGACAGATGTTTGTTTTTCACCTTGAGAGAGGCAAAGACAGTAGTTTCAAAACACATAGTGATCCTAAGTCTAAATTCTTCCCAGGATGGGGCTTCTGCCTTCTGACTGGCAGAAAGCCGGCCCTATGCTCAAGACTCCCAAAATGGAGATGACAAGAGTAAGCTGAACCTCCACGGTCCTGGGTGCTGAAGGGGGCAGTTGTAAAATCTGCCCATTTGGGATGAAAATTCCCTCTTAGAAACACTAATTTTCTCTCCTCTAACTTATTCAAGATGCTACACCTGGGGCAGAAAGCAAAAAATGGGCTTTATACTCAATCCAGATATTGTTAGTTCATGAGAGATTTAGGATAATAATGACATCTTCAGCCTCCTAATCACCTCAAATTGTTTAAACCCTAGGGGACTTTACAGGAAGTCTTTCCTAGTCAACCCCACATTCACTTCTTTTCCTTCTGCTTACTTTCCAATAGTGCTCAGAGACCAATGCTGCCCAGCCTTTCTTGAATTATAAATTGTCTTGAACACTCTTTTCTTATGCCATCTTTATTTATTCTGGCAACTTTAGGTAAGGATTTTTTTTCTTTCACATTGTACTTGAATGTCTCATGGATTATAGTTAATCTATCAGTTCTAGCTATGAATACAGTAATTATCCATAAACTCTCTCTCTTTGTTGAATACATATTTGCTAATCAGAAAGCCTAAGTTGGCCTCTTTCTCCATCTTAAACCTCCAACCATCTTTCAGAAGATGGAAAAGAATTGAAAAGATGGCAATATGATTTTGTGGAAAGGATATATGTTTGGGACCTGGGTTCAAGTCCTAGGTCTGTTACTGTCTAGTAATGAGACCTTGGGCAAAGTAGTTGACCTTTGACCTATTTGAGCCTCAGTTTCTTCAACTGTTAAGTGGTTTGGTAACACCTACCTCACCAGATGGTTGTGAAATTTCAATGAGATTATGTTTGTAAAGCGCACAGCACAGTGCCTGGAGACAAGATACATACGTAAATATTATAATACAAAGCAACTTGTGGTAAGTGCCATATGAGTGGTACGGATGAGGTGTAGAGGAAAGAGGCTGGGGTGATCAGAGAAGGCACATGGAGGAGATAGAGTTGAGTGGAGCCTTGAAAGATGATTAGGATTTCCACAGATGGAGACCAGAGAGGATGGCCAGCTCAGGCAAAAGGAATAGTATGGAAAAAGGTGTGTAAATAAAAAGGGCAAGATGGGTGATCCACTTGCAGTAGAATATTGGAGGGCAGTAGTGGGAAATAAGACTTGAAAGGAAAGGAGGGAAATTCTTGATTGCCTGGCTCCTCTTGGGGAGTCACTGAACAAATTTTGAGTAGGGAAATTATACAATCAAAGAGGGATTGGAGAACAAGAAACAGCATGAGACCCTGGAAAACAGTGAGAAAATCCAGAGCAATGAGCAACTGGAGTAGGCACTTGAGGACAGGGAGGTGGAGAGAATCTAAGATGAGATTGTCATTGCAAAAGGGTAAGGAATGAACACAGGTTTCACCTACTTCACGATTTTGCCTAGGGACAGTCCTGCCTCTGAGTACCTTTGGCAAGAGGAGACAACAGGAGATAGTGTCAGGTCATATGCACTTGGAACATTGTGGGTGACATAACAAGGCATGGGTTAAACAAAGGGATTTTTGAACGTAACCCGTTGGCTGAATATCACAGCACAACAACTAACACTTGGCCATACCTGTTTTTTATTTCACGTGTAACAGATTGTTGAGTTATAATTCTAATATGGTCTTAATGCAGATTTTGCATTCAATTTCCTTTTGTTTCTTTCCACAAAGGTAAAAAAGAAAATCGATTTTGCTGCTCTGTCTAGCCACCTTTATACTAAGCTAGAACCACGAAATCATCATCATGTAATTACCAAATTTTATGGCATGTTTACAAACTCGAGTCACACAGAAAGCAAAATAACTTGGAACAAAATGAAAATGTCACACCACGTATGTAGAAAAGTGATGTTTAACCCTGTCACTCTCTTTTAAGAGAGCTTATTAGATTCACAAATATTTTACATTTGTCAAGTTCACATTATCCTTGTACTGGAGGTATTTATCATTTATTTATAACAAAAAGGGGCATTTTTGTCATTTTCCAGAAGCAGCTGAGTTTTGGCTTAGTATTTCAGTCATAATATGTATTTCTAGTCCTTCCAGACACAGCCTATACTCTAAGAGCTAAATATTTTAGAAGAAATTTCAAAATATGGCTTACTGGAGTAATTAGGGTCTAATCATAATTTTCAATAAATATAGGAGATTTACTGAGACACATTGGTTTGACTTAGGAGCTGGATATTTGATATTCATAACCTTAAATGATTAACAGGTTAAATGAAGAGGTAATAATTATGGAAATACTGCTCAAAATGTACACATTAGGGAGCAGGCGTTACCACTTCAGGAAGATTTATAAACTGCAATGCTTGGTCTTATCTAAGGAGCAGAGGATCACTGACTATAACAAGCCAACAAAAAAATAGTCTGATAGAATTATTTTATCACTTAAGAAACTATTTTTATACTTTAATGTGAATGGGGATCAAAAAGTTTGAAGTAGTAAGCTTTATATGGACAGATATTCACTAAAATTCCTGGAAAATTAAAACATTGATGTTCTAGCCTAACATTTCTTCTTTTTCTAATTTCTGCCTTGACACACGATGTATCATAATTGGATGAGTTACAAATAAATAATCACAAGGATTTCCAATTTTCTATGATCACATAAAGCAACACAAGTAAATATGTCGTAAATATTGCAATTTTCGTAAATATTGTGTACTGAATTAGCACAAGATGAATTCAGAAAGCCAAAGAAGAAAAAGATAATACAGTTTTCTAGATGTCATCTTTAAAGAGTTTATTTCTTGCAACCAATTTTAACAATATTTACAACTGTTAGCTGGCTATAGTTAAATCAATCAAGAAAATAAGATGACTTCAAAGATGTGTGTAAAAGGAGCTTGAAAATTATAAATGTTTAAGCACTGCTATTGTAATGAAACCTCACTTAACTTTGTTTATATTTATTTACCAGTATTTCTTGTTAGAAACATATCCTTTAGTGAGGAAGTCACAATACAAAATTATATATATGTACAATACGTGTTAAAAAATAAGATTTAAAAGAATTTAAAAATCTCTAGAAATAAAAGTTAATTTCAACAATGTTAAATATCAAAATATTAGGGTGGTATAAACTAGAAATGACTTTTTTCCTTTCATATATTTTTTTCTGACCCTTGTAAGTTGTACATAATGAGAACTGCTTTCATAATGGGGAAAAAACCCTTTCATTAAGAAAAGCGCATTATATCCTCTACGACTTGCTTTACAATTTTAAATTAAGGAGGGAAAATGTCTATCATTTGCAAAAGTAATAATCAGAGTGATTCAGAAGTAAGCTTGAAAATGTCAGGAGGCATTTAGCTTTGTGGGATCAGTTAAATACAGAAGAGCTTGGATGGTGTAGACATTGCTACAACCAGACAGATAAAGGTGAGTATGGGCAGGAGGTCAACAACACAGACTGAAACTTCAGGGTTAGTGATACAGCATTTCTAGTGGTGGATGCTAGTAAGAATGCATAAATCCAAATGGCCATGCTGGTTGAGAAATTGAGAGTATCATATATGATACCTTAAGTGTGGATATCTAAGATATTCAAAGAAACCAATAAAAATCACCAGAAAACCTAAATGATCAATACCAAGTAAAGCTTTTGGCCAAAGAAAGGGCTTCTAATCTCCTTCCCGCTAAGGGAGGACCTAATCCTAATATGCTCAGGGCATAATTTCGGGCGGGTTATTGGAGCACTTGCTGAAAAGGGACATGAGAGAATGAACTCCTGGCTTTTGTAAGAGGCAAGTGGTAGAGTTTTATGGAGAAACCACTCTGGCATGGTCAGGTGACTACTGAATGGATTGTGTTCTCCTGGCAGAGGCAGTCAACCACACAAGGCAGGTGTCTGCTCTCACTTGCTGAAAGGATGCTCTCTGGGCTATGTGCAGCTAGTCCCTCTCCTGAAGAGAAGATGAGGGACAAATGAGACATTAGACAAGGAAATTGCCAAAGTCTACAAAAGGGAGATTATACTCTGCGGTCCTGAGACAAGACAGAAACATCTTAGTTAATTGTCTTTTATAAAAGATGCCAATCAACCTGTGAAATGGCTCACACTATATTCCCTAATTTTCATAATTTCTCAATCCAAGGAAAACTTCTATTCCAAATCATATTTGATTAGTTTGTATCATTTGACCAGTGATTTTTTTCTTCTTTCAAAACTCCTTTCTCATGGCTTCTGTGAGCCTCTCCCCTAGTTTTTGTCTGACCTCTCAGAGAACAGTTTCTTCTCTGGTGTTACTTGCTCCATCTGCCTTTGAGGTGCCAGTGCTCAGGGACAGGGTTTGCCCTCCCCCTATCTGCTTCTGCATAGTGATGACATTCGGTTTCTGACCCAACTATTATTTGTGTCCCAGTGATTCCTGAATCTTGGTCTCAAACTCAAGCATCTATCCTGAATTGCAGCCATTTATTGCCAAGTTAAATTAGTAAGTTCAATGTATAGTCAGTGTCTTTTTTCAAGTTATCATTTCTTGTTTTGGTGTTTACTAATATCCTTTGGTAAAAATGCTCTCTCCTGCTTTTGCTTGCAACTTCCCTCTAATCCATCAGCTGTACTATTGTGCTGTGAGGACTGCTCTTGCGAGAGGCAAATCTGACCATATCATGATTCTTCCTTTCAGTGGGATCCTGTTACCTTTGAGATAAAACATGGCTCACAGAGCCCTTCATGATCAAGTCCAGATGGACTTACTACTTCCACAACCTTCCTACGCAGTTCTAGACTCCACCCTTCACCAAACTCAGTCACACATTCGCCCTGCCCTATACTGTCTCCTCTGGGCCTTTGCTGCTGTGGTTTTTGGCTGGAAACTCTCTGCATCACTGTCTGTGCGAAAATCAAAATTTTACTTTTTCAGCCTCAGACTAGATGTCACAGCCTCTTAAAGCCATCTCTCTATTTTGTGTTAACTACTGCCTTTGTTCTGCCCTTGTGACCCAGGATGGGACCTAACATGACAAAGCTTGTGTGTCTCTCAACTAGATTCTTGGCTGTATCCATCCTGGTATCTCTTCTTCCTAGCCCAGTGTTTGGAACATAATAGGGACTCAAGAAAAATTTGTTAAATGCATTAATAAATGAATAAATGACTTAAGGAAAATTTTGAATTTGGACTTCAGTTAACTTGGAATTGGAAAATGGAATTTGAGTGCTTTTAACGTTTCCTTACTTTATTAGTATAACTTCCTTTTAAAAACTTCAGCTGAATTCAATTGAATTTCTAAAGATAATGTTTCAGCTGTTGATTTGGTCAGTAGAGATAGAGGAAAGCAAGATGATTATTAAGATTGCTGAGAGACCTTTCCAATGTAGCAGGAAAGCCAGCACACCTGAACCAAAGTATAAGCAGGCGCCCAGGAAGAATCAGAGACAGCTGAAAAACCTGGAGGGCCCTCTTCTCCAAGTAACTGACCCAGAGTGAGGAAAAGAGAAGGTCTGTTGAAAGTCACCTTGACATCTTCAGGGGTTGGTCAGGAATCAAGCAAACGAGACGCAAGGGATTTATCACTTTAAAAAATAGCAAAAAATAGGCAGAGAACAAAAAAACTTCACCTCTTGATGTTTGGGAATAGCACATCAAGGGAGTCACGCTGTTGTTTATACACTATGTCATCACGATATTTCTCTTTTTTGGCCCTTACTAAAGCCTTCTTGTCAGATAGAGAATTTCTCCCTTATATAGCAATAGAGGAAAGATGCAGACGGAATTAAGACTGGGAGGCTGAGAAAGCCTATTGCTGCACAAAAAAGCATCCTTAAAAGGGAAGCAGAAGAAAAGGTGTAATATCATTGTATGATGTAGCTGGCTAACAGTCTCAAAGTCTTGGGGGAAAAAAAAAGTTCTAGTTTGAGTTTGTCATGAAAACTAAAGTTAAATTAAGTCTTGATTGATAATCATAAAAGAGACAACAGAACATTACCATACTTATGTAGGTACTTCTGTTTTTATCTCAATCTGAATGACTGAGTTTCATAAATTCCAAGACATAGTTTTCTTTTCACACATTTAATATCTGAGAAAGTGGGACTCATGATAATTGATAGCATTTGATAGGCTGGCAAGTTTCTCTTCTTTTTCGCTGATATTTAAAATAATATTTCATCTTTAACTGATGGTGTCTTAGAGCCAATGATGTAGTATATATACTCTTAAACCCCAACCACAGTAAGTAGGGTGAAAAATATAAAATGCTGAGGTTGCTACCAGGGCAAGCCTGCACAGCCAGATAGGTGAAAGTCTCAGATATCTGGCTAACTGATCCATATTCTTCCAGGTCCCAAGTGCAGTTTGATGTTACGTAGAAATTGTACACTGTGGCTTAAATATTGATGGGTATGATTCTGAGTCTTGTGGCAGGCTGGGACTACCAGGACAATGCCAACAACTCCAGAAATCTTCTAGTTGGTTGATGCCCTATTTAGTCGCCCTGATCCATGAAGACTGAGTCAAAGGGATACAGGTAACATGGAGATCAACCATCAGCCTTTCCCCTTGTAATTGCTTGCTGTAATCTTGCAAGCCTTAAGCCCCTCCTAAACCCCCACCCTCTACCCCCACTCCAAGAACATAAATATGTTACCCCATCCTCTTCCTTGTGAACGGAGACTAGGCAGAGCACTGAAGCTCATCATCAATATCCTTATATCCCAAATTACACTATTATAGGAATTTACAACATTTACTTTCAATGGTTAGTGATCATAGGTTAGCAAATATTGGGCCCAGCAGCTTTAAAACAGGAACAGTTGGTTGAGTAAGAAAGTTTTCATGCTAAGTAACTGCAAATTCAAGTTCTTGTGCCAATGGGAAGACTTCTTTTGAGATTAGAAGGGTCATTTTCCTCTCTAAATTCCAGGTAAAGCACACAAAATGAATAAAACTACATCTGGTGGGCTAGCTAACAAACTCAACTTGCAAGGGATGGCATGCATCATAATGGCCAACTGCTCTTTTCAAGATCATATATGTAAAGACTCTCCTTCAGTTTAAGGTTAAAAGGACTGTTTGCAGAACGTGGCAGTGTTGGTAGATACATCTTAATTTTTTTCAAGGTCTTATCAAAGAAAAGAGTTGGACAACTAATTGCCAAGCACTGTAATATACACACAGTAAATAGTAGTGAACTATATAGATGATGTGTCTACTTTCATGGAATATGGTCAAAGATATCCTGAATCTTCATGCGATTACTAAGTTTTTGAAATAGTTCTTTAGATATACTATTTCATATGAAATTGTGCTTCAGTTTCTCCTCAAAGTATTTTTATTTCTAGTGGCTCATTGGGACAGTACTTCAATTTCACATCTCTGAAACATAAATTTTCTAATGTTCAGTATTGTAAAATTAAATTGCAGCCAATATGGCTTCAAAGCTAATAGAAATGATGTATTTCTGTGCCTCGTTGTCAGGTTTCTCTCATATTTAATAAGAAGGATGTTGACTGGTGATTGATCAGATAGTTTATGAACTGCATGCAATATTCACAGTAGATCCAACTGAAGGCAAAGGGGCTACTTGAGTTGAGTTGCTTGTTGTCTTTCTCACTGCTAAGAATGTTTCAAAGCATGAGTTTTACATTATCATTGGTAATAGCTAGCGACAAACAAATGCCTTCAAAAAACACAACAAAATTTTCTGTTGATTTCACAAGAACACTGACTATGGAGATAGCCTCTTTCTCTCCAGATTTTACATAGCATATCTGTCATTTCTCCCACAGCCATCTGTGTGCCCTTTAACATCAACATTTCCCATATCAATGTGACCCATTTTGGTTCTTAAAGTAAAGGGCCAATAACCTTCTTATATGCAGATAAGCGGATAAATAAGAATATTATAAGGCCAGCCCGGTGGCACAGCAGTTAAGTACCCAAGTTCTGCTTCGGTGGCCCGGGGTTTGCTGGTTTGGATCCTGGGTGCGGACATGGCACTGTTTGGCACGCCATGCTGTGGTAGGCATCCCACATATAAAGTAGAGGAAGATGGGCATGGATGTTAGCTCAGGGTCAGTCTTCCTTAGCAAAACAAGGAGGGCTGGCAGCGGACATTAGCTCAGGGATAATTTTCCTCAAAAAAAAAAAAGAATATAATAAATGATAGTACAAATAAATTCAATGCATTAGGTTAAGGACTTTTTTCTTGCTAAAAAAGCTATTTGAATCTTTACATTGGGTCCAATATTTAATGATCCTTTTGAAATGATTGCAAGCCAACCGGTCACTCATAGATGCATTAAATTAATGAAAATAGGATTAGGGCTTTTTCCAAATTCCTTAGAAAGTTTTCAGTTTGTTGGCTGAGCAGAATAGTGACATAGTGACTTCTTTTATTGTGCTTTGCTTTATTGTGTTTCACAGATATTACGTTTTTTACAAATTGAAGGTTTGTGGCAACCCTGCATTGAGTGTCTATTGAACCTCATTTTTCCAACAGCATTTGCTTACTTTGTGTCTCTGCATCACATTTTGGTAATTCTTGCAATATTTAAAACATTTATTATTATTATTACTATTATTATTATTATCATTATTATTATAATATTTGTTATGGTGGTCTGTGATCAGTGATCTTTGATGTTACTATTGTAATTGTTTTGGGGCACCATGAACCATGCCAATATAGACAGAGAGCTTAATAAATAAATGTTTGGGTATTAGTAGATAAATGCTGTGGGTGTTTTGACTGCCCCACCCACCAGCCATTCCTCCATCTCTCTCCTCAGGTCTCCCTATCCCATGAGACACGACAATACTGAAATTAGGCCGGTTAATAACCCTACAGTGGCCTTTAAGTGTTCAAGTGAAAGGAAGATTTGTACATCTCTCACTTTAAATCAAAAGCTGGAAATGAATCAGCTTAGTGAGAAAGGCATGTTGAAAGTTGAGACAGGCTGAAAGCTAGGCCTTTGAATCAAAGAGTTAGCCAAGTTGTGAATGCAAAGGAAAAGTTCTTGAACGAAATTAAAAGTGCCACTCCAGTGAACACACGCAGAAAGCGAAACAGCCCTATTGCTGATGTGGAGAAAGTTTAAGTGGTCAAACCAGCCACAACATTCCCTTAAGTCAAAGCCTAATCCAGAGCAAAGCCCTAACTCTCTTCAGTTCTATGAAGGCTGAGAGAGGTACGGAAGCTGCAGAAGAAAAGTTGGAAGCTAGCAGAGGTTGGTTCATGAGGTTTAAGGAAAAAAGCTATCTCCATAACACAAAAGTGCAAGATGAAGCAGCCAGGGCTGACGCAGAAGCTACAGCAAGTTATCCAGAAGATCTAGCTAAGATCATTAAAGAAGGAGGCTACACTAAACAACAGATTTTCAGTACAGACAAAACAGCCTTACACTGTAAGAAGATGCCATCTAGGACTTTCAGAGCTGGAGAGAAGTCAATGCCCAGCTTCAAAGCTTCAAAGAACAGGCTCACTCTGTTAGAGCCTGATACAGCTGGTGACTTTCAGTTGAAGCCAATGCTCATTTACCATTCTGAAAATCCTAAGGCCCTTAAGAATCACGCTAAATTGACTCTGCCTTTGCTCTATAAATGGAACAACAAAGCCTGGATGACAGCACATCTGTTTACAACATGGTTTACTGAATATATTAAGCCCACTGTTAAGACCTACTGCTCAGAAAAAAAGATTCCTTTCAAAATATTACTGCTTATTGACAATGCATCTGGTCTCCCAAGAGCTCTGATGGAGATGTACAGAGACAAATGTTTTCATGCCTGCTAACAGAACATCCATTTTGTAGCCCATGGATCAAGGAGCAATTTAGACTTTCAAGTCTTATTATTTAAGAAATACATTTTGTAAGGCTTCAGCTGCCATAGACATTGATTCCTCTGATGGATCTCGGCAAAGTCAATTGAAAACCTTCTGGAAAGGATTCACCATCCTAGATGCCATTAAGAACATTCCTGATTCATGGGAGGACGTGAAAATACCCACATTAACACACGTTTGGAAGAAGTTGATTCCAGCTCTCATGGATGACTTTGAGGGGTTCAAGACTTCACTGGAGGAAGTTACTGCAGATGTGGTGGAAATAGCAAGAGAACTAGAATTAGAAGCGGAGCCTGAAGATGTGACTGAATTGCTGCAATCTCATGATCAAACTTTGATGAATGAGGAGTTGTTTCTTATGGATGAGCAAAGAAAGTGATTTCTTGAGATAGAATCTGCTCCTGGTAAAGATGCTCTGAAGACTGCTGAAATGACAGCAAAGAATTTAGAATATTACATAAACTTAGTTGATAAAGTAGTGGCATGGTTTGAGAGGATTGACTCTGATTTTGAAAGAAGTTCTAGTGTAGGTAAAATGCCATTAAATAGCATCGCATGCTACAGAGAAATTGCTCATGAAAGTAAGATTCAGTTGATATGGCAAATTTCATTGTTGTCTTATTTTAGGAAATTGCCACAGCCACCCCAACCTTCAGCAACCACCATCCTGATTAGTCAGCAGGCATCAACATGGAGGCAACACCCCCCACCAGCCAAAAGATCATGACTTCCTGAAGGCTCAGATGATGGTTAGCATTTTTTAGCAATAAAGCATTTTTTAATTAAGGTGTGTACACAGTTTTTTTAGACATAATGCTATTGCACACTTAGTAGACTACAGTATAGTATAAGCATGACTTTTATATGCACTGGGAAACCAAAAATTTTGTGTTTCTCACTTTACTGTGATATTTGCTTTATTGTGGTGGTCTGGAACTGAACCCACAATATCTCTGAGGTATGACTGCATTGTTCAATCTATAACAATTGATAATTGGCTGTAACACAACTTTAAATAAAGACAGTTGGCTCACGCATTGGTACAGTTACCTTGGATACCCATGCAATTTGTTCTTTGCATCAATGAGAGGGGCATAAACGTAACCAATAGACTGGATTCTACTCAGTAATAATCATAAAGCAAGATCCAGCTGATTATTGTTATTTGCAGTAATTATATCCTATAAAGTCACCATGAACACTGAATTAGTGAATACTGAATCATTGCTCCTAGAGGAAATGCAGAGTTGGGCTCCTGTGAGCCCTTGGTCACAAAATGTTTTTACCAACAGATCAATACCTAACTTGTTTTATGTGTGTTTCTGTCTAGAGACCCTCTATTTAATATACATCAATGATTCACTAACATTGAACTCACAGCCAACAGCCCTATTAGTCATGCCTGAACAAAGCTTATCTCTGTTTGTTCCCCATAAGATATAGCATGGATTTCTTGTGCTTAGGAACACTACACAGCACTTTAGCACTACACTTGGGGGCCATTTTAAATGGTGAACTCACCAACGAAAAGCACAAAAATGTGAAAAATATGGCCCTAAATAAACCAAGTAAAGGACACGTGTTTACAGCATGAGAGCCAAAACAAGAAGGCAGAGCATCAAGTTTTCAACTGCAGCAGAGAGCATGCGTGGGACGACTCAAACTTGTCACTGCTCTGCACATCTGCAAATGACTATGGAAGCACCATGAGTATTGATTTTGAAGTTACAAATAAATTTTAGTGAGTAGCTAAATGTGTAAACATGGAGCCTATGAACAATAAAGATTAACTGTATCTTTTTTCAAACTGATAATTTCATGAATCGGAGTCTTTCATCAAACAACGGAACAGTGCATAAACAGCATTAATACCTCTATTTGTAAGGTTTCCAAAAATTCCTTACACAGAATCTACCACCCTTGAAATAGATTAGGATCTGGAAGCTCAACGATTATTTATATTCACTACTATGGAGCCATAGTATATGCAAGAAAATTCCTCTTTCTCAATTCTTTGTTAAATCCAGTAAGTCACCAACGGTGGCCTTAGAATGCTGCTTCTGTCAAAGATAATTGCTTTGAAGGATACTAGAAAGTACTTGAGCATCAGGATTCCTTTTCATAGTCACAGACGTTGCATAAGCAGCTTTGGTATCCTAAATTAACTGCCATTATTTGCCAGAATTTTTAGGTTAATTATTCATTTTCTTTTCCTTTAAAAGCATCAGCCACGTAATTTATCAGTTCTCGATAGTAACTCAGTCTTTTCCTTGATAATCTAGCAGTAGTTCATGTTTTCCTTTTCCTTTTTTATTTTTTTCCTTTTCTTTCATCTTCTCTATCAAAGTTCCCCTGTCCTTGTCAGCTCTTGGCTTTTATGATTACATGACCTTCAAGAGAAAATTGGCTAGAAATTTGAAAAACACCTAACATGTCAGTGCTAAATAATGCATAAGATTTGGAATGTGATCTTACACAAACATTAAGAAAATGTGGGTTAAAGTTAAAATAAATTAATTTCTACTTGTTTTATATAATGAGTTAAAAATTCAGCTGGAAAATTATACTGGCAGCAAATTTTCTTTCAAATAAATGTTGCATCATTCAAAATCATTCCCATTTGGAAAATAAACTGATGTGGCATAACATTGGAAGCCAAGGAATTAAGCATTTCCAGTTGTGAGAAACACACAGCAAAACTGCCTTTTCGGTTAAAAAGCCTTGAGTTGTGTTGATGGTATGATGATAGTTATAGTAGCTGATACTTGAGCATTTATCGTTTGTCAGGCACTGTGCTTAGTGCTTTATCTTCACCACCTTATTTAATCCTTCCAATCACTAAATGCATGCTTTTAACTGTTCTCCTTCTACTGATGAGGAAACTGAAACCTAAAGACTGAAAAACTAGCCGACTGCTGTCACTCAGCTTGGAAGCTGTGGATTTATGATTTCAACTCTAGAGTAGTTTAAACTCTCTAGAGTGGTTAAACTCTTAACCACTAACGTAGAGTGCCTGGTAAATTACGAAGAAAAGCAAACAGTATTGAGCACATCACACACGTCGACACACACGATTCCTTAAAATTCAGAAAGAATTATTCTTCTCAATGAGTACATTTGAGAAGGACTCAAAGTTTATTAAATAACACACCAAAGCTCAAGTTGCTTCTCTAAACATGATTCTGTCTGTGCCGCTGAGCACCAAGAGCATGAGGCCTCTACCAGCCAAGTCACCAGGTGGAACGTCCCAACCTGGGGGAGAACCACAGGTTGTAAAAGCATATAAATCAATTTCTCAGTCACCTACCCTGAAAAACAAACACACACGCACATACAAACAAACAAGCAAACAACTAATGCTTAGTAACAAGACATATGTGAACTGATATTCTTGTGGCTGCTCCTGTTTTTGTTATTATTATTATTATTATTATTATTATTTTGGCTTTGATTTTCTTTCACTCTTGTATAAATATGGAGCCAGTTACATTCAGTAATTTTATGTCTACAACACTAAATTATATTCTATTCCACTTTTAACCTCCTGCTTTGCAGACAGTGAAGCTGTTTGCCATTTTAGGTTCCAAGAGGGCAGCATATCCGTCTGCAGGTTTATATCACGTCCATAGGATGCAGTCTCGTGCCTTGCACACAATAGATAATCAGTAAGAGCTTATTGACTGACTGAATGCTTTTTGTTAAAGCTGCATCTTCTTCAACACTGCCTTTGAAAAAATCTCTTTCAAACAGAATTCTTCTCTTAAAAAGAATATTTCTGCAAAAAGTAGTCAAACATTGAGAAAGTAAGACAGGAATTAGGAAACAAGGAGATGAGGAAAAAGGGCAGGGGTCATTCCTACACCTCATTGCATCTTCAGGACGCAGCATAAATTATTAGTCATGGAAGGAGCAAATGCTTTAGGATGATAAGATTACTGATGATGATTGTGATAAAGACACAGCTTAAATTGATCATTATGAGGCCAAATCTGTGTATATTTGCTTCATTAAAAAAAAAAATAAAAACAAAAACAGACAGACAAAAAAATTAGGACGTATCCCTCAAAGAAAAATTTTATTTATCTAGAATTGGATATAGGATGTAACTATTGTGTGATTGAGTACGGCTATCTGTCTACTCAGAAATCTGAAAAGACATCTTTGTCTCAATCATAAATGGATTCAGCCAGAATGAATAATTACTCCTAATACCTTGAGGCACAACAAGGAGGAGGCTCAATGTTTGGAATCAGGTTCATCAACTTTGTCTGCACTTGGCTATGGACTTCACAATAGCATGAGAAATCCCATTCTCCCACATGACCTTTGCAGGCCTTCATTCACTTACTGGCACTGAAGAGAATTTTTATTAATAGTGGCTCTGAATGGACAAGAGTTATAAAACTTTACAGCACAGGGGAAGTTTTCATCCATCACTGAAAACAAGTTGATTTCAGGTCTGAAAATAGACAACATATTATCTGGCTTATAGGTCATAACAAATCACTTAGCTTAAGTTGGCTATGATAAAACTGATAACCTTAGCTTTCAGTTCACTAGTAGAGGATTTTGTGAGTGCATTAACTAGGTCTACTAGTTTAAGGAAATTAAAGTACACTATGTCAGTTTACCCTATCTCTTAAACATTTTCAAACTAAGATGCCCAGGCAGGGCCATAGCATTGCACCATGCCAGTGGGTGCCATTTACATCTAGTTTATGTAAATGGACCCCGTGGTATCATGTGGTGTAAACACTGTACTCCTGTACCCAGAGGCCTGTGACTTGGACAAATAAAAATGCACTTAAGGGGCTCGCCTGGTGGTGCAGTGGTTAAGTTCGTGTGTTCCACTTCAGTGGCCCAAGGTTTGCAGGTTGGGATCCTGGGCATGGACATAGCACCACTAGTCAAGCCACACTGTGGCAGCATCCCACATAAAACAGTGGAAGATCAGCACAGATGTTAGCTCAGTGACAATCTTCCTCAAGCAAAAAGAGGAGGATTGGCAATATATGTTAGCTCAGGGCCAATCTTCCTTGCCAAAAAAAAAAAAAAAAGTTTAAATAAAAACTTAAATAAAGGCAAACAAAATGTCTTCCAGAAATAATATAACATCATGTCTCATCTAAAATTTACTCTTTAATTGGGAATAGGTAAGGAATTCAAAACTTTAGTATTCCTAGAATGTATCCCAAAACAACTTTCTTCATCTTCTCTCCAACATAACTTGTAAACTATTCCTGGGAACTCGAGCGTTGATTGGTAACAATATTATATTAGTTCCATTAGTTCATTTTCATATGTAGACTATGAAGATAATCTTACTAAATGTTTCTACCATAAGGAAAAATATCTTCAGAGCATCAAATATAAAATATTCATTATTGTTTATTGCTTTTAACTTGGCTGGAGCTGAGAACTGTAAATACGAGAAAGGCAAGAAACATCATTTTCTTGATTTTAGTTTTTATAATAAAACCTTGGCATTTTTTCACTAGACATATGAGCACTTTGTTGGGTTACTTCTTGTTCAATTGCCATGTCTCTTGTTTGTGTCCGTGGCCTAAATACAATTTCTTGGAAGTACAATTCCCAAAGCAATTGTTATCAATGACATTTACTGATTCAATTAGTATAGAGTTTGGGAAGATTTTATGAAAGTTAGATAAAAGTTTTGAAGCTGGTGAAAAATTGTTAGTTTATGATATTTGCACAATTTAAGGATAACAGCTCAGCATGTAGATTTGGTGAAACAGCATCATCTACTGTGATTTGAAATTTAGCATTTATGTATATTTGAAAATTCTGAAGGAAACCCAAAAGACCAGTCACAGCAAAGATCAACATAAAGCCATTCAAAATTTGAGAGACTCTCATCATCACAGTGAAACCATCCATCCTTTGATTTGATCCAATCTTGTTTACAAGACAGTTGACTGTTTTTTGATCAGTTGTTCTTATTATTTGAGGTATAGAATCCAAACAAATTTGGTGGCCTTTTTGGTAGTCATTGGAAATGTATTCTTTGGAAATACAGGAGGAAGTAACATGAGTTCCTCTTCGTGTTTCTGATATAATTTTGGACTGATGTGAAGCATTCCTCATTCCAGACCAGTCATTTGGGGGAGCATGAACAAGATCAATTTGGGCCACACTTTGCCTGAAGTAGAGATCTGAGAGTATGGTCTCAGATGTACTGGAACTCCTGGCCACTGTAATGTCATAAGAGTCATAGCGATGATAAAGTGAGACCATTTCTGAGATGGGGTGACATTAAAAACATTTCACACCACTACGGCATAAGTACTGGCCAATCAGAATGTAAATACACAAGTAGGATCCTGGGGAACTCCTGCTGTGCCAGGCAGCACCCCCATCTTCCTGGAGAGGTCCTGGAGGAGGCAGCAGGGTAGAAGGGGCAGTGGCTATTTACCAAATAATTCAGATACATTTTAATATTTTAACAAGTTGCATGGCTCTTCCGGTTTACAGAAGTTGAATATCAGCCCTGTCCTTGGCTTGAGATTTTCTAGGACAGTGGTTCTCAAAGTGTGGTCTAACGACACCTAAGGGTTCCTGAGGTCCTTTTAGGAGATCCATAGGTCCTCCCTTTTTCAATGACATATCTATGTTAAGCTAATTTTCTTCATATACTTAAACCAAAGAGCATACTGCAATAGGTTGAATGCTGAAGAAGATATGCAAATTTGGTTATCTTTTACAAAGCCAGACATTAAAAGTGATTTGCAAAAATGTAAAACAGGGCCATTCTTCTCAAGAAAAAAATTGTCTTTTCTTTGAAAAATATAATATTTTCCACAAAAATAAATCACTTTTGTTAACATGTGATGGGCTTATTTTTTTTAACGATCTAATAAATAATAACTGTTAAGAGTATAAAGGGATCCTGAGACCAAAGTGTTTGAGAACTGCTGCATTAAGAAATAAAATGATAAGACCTGTAGAACACCCAGAAAGAGAGGCCTAACAGCCTCAATTCCTGATCATTCTGCTCAGAGTTTCAGTCGTTACTTGAAAGATTAGTTAATAACTTTAAAATATCCCTGTGCTTTTCACTTACGCAATAACATTTCTACCAGCATATACTTATATTTCAAAACGTTAATTTACACTTATTTCTGTGTATAAAGTTTTCAGCCTTAGATTTTTTGTAAAGAAATGCATTTCACCAAACTATGCTCAAAGAACTGTTATCAAAAGGTCACCCAGAAAAAAACAGCTTTACATAATAAATTAAAATTTTAATTGGCCTATCAATTGTCACGTTGAGGGTACTTCTAAGATGCTTGCAATCCACTTGTTTTGTATCTTAAGCATTTCATCAGAAATCTTTTTCACATTATCACTTTTTACCTGATTTTCAAGAAAGAGGAAAAATAAACATTAGCCACGATCTACGCTATTATCTCAAATTCTGAAGCATCAGATCTACATTATGATCTTTCATCTTAAGGGAACAACAAATGAAAGGTGTATGATTATTTTGTATAACAAAACAAACAAGCAAATGAGAATAAAACTCAAAACGACCTGATAAAGCTGTGCTGCTAAAGGGCTACACCATTGGCGTAAAGGCAAAAGAGAAGCTAAACCACCCGTCAGAAACGGACTTCACGGAAAACTGCATTTCTCGATCTTGACATTGGATAAAGAAAAGGGACCCAAAAACAATCTCTCTAAGAATCTGACCCACAGTCCTTGCTTTGGTTAGAATGTCAATTCCTGCCATCAGCGTGGTCAATGACTTTAAGCAGAGAATGCAGGTACTGCCCCCAGGTGACTAACAGGAGCAAATGCAAATTGTGTTGTAATAATGCCAGTGATCAGAGGAGAAGAACCAATTTCAGAAGTGTTAAAATGTGAAAAACAACAACGACAAAAATGGTGTCTTAGAATCAACAAAATACAGTAATTAGAATTTACTGGTATATAAAAATTAGTTAAATATGGCTTATATAGTATTAATTTGTATGATGTCATACTTTATCAATCATACTAATATACTTTAACTTACTCTAGCAAGTAAAATGCAAGGCGAAATAGAAGTAAAAAATATATAATCGAGGCCGGCCCAGTGGCACAGCGGTTAAGTTCGTATGTTCTGCTTTGGTGGCCCAGGGTTTTCCAGTTTGCATCCCGGGTACAGACATGGCACCGCTTGGCAAGCCATGCTGTGGCAGGCATCCCATATATAAAGCAGAGGAAGATGGGCACGGATGTTAGTTCAGGGCCAGTCTTCCTCAGCAAAAAGAGGAGGATTGGCAGCAGATGTTAACTCAGGGCTAATCTTCCTCAAAAAATAACACAAACATATATATAATGATGGGTACACGCAGTTATCCAACATTCTTGGTATGTCTACTTCTAAGATCACAATCCAGGTATGAAAATTAACATGCTCATCTCAAAACCAAGATATTTGCTAAGCATATTTTTACTGCATGCCATTTCCTTTCCTGATTTCTTTTCTCAGAATGTACCTATATACTTGGAATATATTTTTATTATTATTTAAGACAGATAAATTTATCAATGTTCCTTCAATCAATGTTCCTTGATTTTCACAGTTCAACAGGAAAATCTACAGCTCTTAACAAGCAACTTTTGAAAACAAAGATTAGAAATATACCTTTAAAACCTACATTTAAATTATAAGATGCTCTGGGTGCTAAACTTGACTCCATATGCTTCCCTGCCAGCGGTACACAAGGTCTTCACCATGCCTCTAAACCCAAAGCCCTGGATTCTGTATGCAGTAGCAGGCAGCTCTAACTCTACATTTCTTTTATGTTTATTGGTTTGGTTTCTAAGAAACGTAGACTCAGGTGAGCTCTCCTGCTGGAGATGGCTTCTATATTGTGAATGTAATAATACAGATTCTTAAGGAGACAGGAACTAAGTTTCAGCCATTAGTGCTAAGTTACCTAATTGAGTGTTGAGGCTTTTGGGTTATGGTCTGTAATCCAGAAAGGTCGCTAATCAGTAGGCATTTGACCAACCAAATTTTAAAAGATAAAAAGAGTTTTTATAGACTACGGATGTTTGGTATGGGACCAACGTGATAATGAGTGCTATCAGAAATCAGCTGTCTTCTGGGGGCAGTGGGGCTACCTGCTGATCAACAAACTGTGTGCTAAAAAAGCACCGGTCATTCCCTCCTCACCTCTTTTTTTGAACATAGCATAAAATGCCTTTCTAAAGTTGAGACTATTGAAACTCTTGCCTTTTTTAATTATCTTCCAGCACTCAATGGTGATTCTCTTCTTTACTTCTTAAGGTAACGAGTTATAGATTATACAGTACTTGAGCATAACTATACACTTTAACAGGGGTTTTGAGACTGCATGGAAATACTCAAAACAAGCGACAGTCTTAAAAACTGAAAAATGGCTAAAGATTTTGCTGAGAAAAATTCCAGCCTCCTTTCTTTCCCTACAACTGTTCTCTCAGTGTTGAAAATGTAAAATCCTGCATCAAGTAGGATGCCTCTTAAATGATAAATGGAGGAAGTAGGTGCTTTGAATAGAAATACTAAATAAGGCTATTCTGTTGAAATTATGGCCTTGGTACAAAATGGCATTTATTCAAGTCATTCAAACAACTCCATTCCATTTCACAAAGAATGAAAAGACCTCTTAGAAGCCCAGACACCTTTTCCTTGTCTTCTTACAACAAAAATAACCAAAAGGAATCCATTCCCTAGTGGCACTGGATTCTACCGTTTTGTGTTAGGAGGGTAAATGGATAATTAACTGCTACATGCTCTTCTCCTTTTTGAGAAAAGCAAAATCTTGTGTGGATCAACTTTTTTTCTCCTTCTTGACCAACAGAAAATATCATATTTTAGATTGATACATACATATATAAACACATATCAACACATTTGTGAACATATGAGCACATGCATAAATACACACAAGTGTACAAGTGGAGGATCTCAATGGTAGAATGAAATAAATCTAAATTTTTGTTTTAACACAAATGTTCAACTCTCACTATTGAGTCCACTTAAAATATTTTCTTAAGTAATTATATCCTCACTTTTTAACTATTATACAACTACAGGTCAATTCTTTGTGGATGAGTCTGGAGTGCCCATCAGGTTCAAGTTTGGTGAAGGACAGGAGACTTACGGTAGTGCAGAACTGAGGTCCATTTTGGAGTCCTATAATCCTCCTCAAGTAATTTTATCTTGAGCACATTAATAGAGGCCTGCGCATCTGCCCCCTTTGAAGCCATTTGGTTTTCCACAGGACCTGATTTCATCATGGCCCCAAATGTCTGCCTTGCTGCCCTTCAGAGGGATGTCTGCTGCCAAATTTCTGAGCAAAAGTCAGTCAGGACTCACCTCTCCTTCCCTGGGCCAAGGCCTTCCATTCTGGGTGTATTTGCTTTGATTCTGTCGCTTCTTTTGTCCTCCATCAGCGAATTTGCACAGTAAAGGCTCACTAGGGGCTGGGAAGACAAGAAACCAATTCTACATTAGCAAATCCCCCTTAAAAATAAGTGATTATTTGAGTCACAGTAGTGCTTTGTAATGCATATCTTTTGAAGTAGTTTTGCTTCTGAGAGATATTTGGACCCCTTTTAGTCTCAACTCTGTTGGCCGCTGTTCTAACTAACTGGGCTTCAAAAAGGTCCTGGCAGATCATAAAAGAATATAACAAATATTGTTGAAAAAATAATCAGTTGAAGCACAATGTGAATTTGCCTCAGAAGTAAAGAGTCAAGTGTTGACCCCTCCCAGCTATGTTAGAAACAAAATCGTAGCCAGTATTTGTGGATAAATATTTCTCCCTCAAAGCAACTATATTTTCACTGTAGAAACTGTAGGATTCTATTTCGGAAATAGATACTTAGGAGCTTCTTTCTAAAAAGGGAGCTATTTTGCTAATTGCCGCCAAATTAGCTTTATATTCTCATTAATCCTCTGAATTTCAAAAAAGGCTAGAAGTTGATTGTCCATCCAATCCCTTTCACTCTAATTTTCTGGTAAAATCTAGCCAGAATGTCAGGGAGAGTAATTTTTTGAATATTAAGTGAACTCACTTGATAAAATATAGGCAAAGGACATGGCCCTAACAAATGAATCATGGACTTGGGAGAAACGTGGTGGTCCTGGGTGACTTAAGTAAATTTATTTCCTAAGAGAAAGTGATCAAAACTAAAATATGACAGAACTCCCTTTCCAACAATGACATTGCAAAATGACAATCTTTTAAAATACAACAGGGCAAAAATTATTCTTTGAGAATTGATGCCCCTTCCACATCCAGACTTGACTGGGAAAATTGGTACTTGTCATTATCACAAACATAGTTAAAAATGAATGAATAAAAACAAACTTGTTTTTGGTGTAATGAACTTGATCAATGCATTAACATGTCTGGGAGGGTTTTTTGTTAGTTTGCTTGAATAAACCAAATATTAATTTGTAAATTTATAATCTGAAAACCAAAATGAACTCCCTCCTCCCATGACCCCCTGCAAAAGTGTGTTGTGCTAAAGATTAATTGTATTAATGGTCCTAATTCTTTACCCATCCCTGGATCCTTGCCTTTTGCCATATAGTATTCTTGCGCCCCCTCACTCTGACTCTTGAACTGATCCCATGTGAATTGCTTTGGCCAGTGAGAAGTTAGCAAATGAAACATAAGCAGAAGCTTGAAGTGGTTTTAAGCATTGAGGCTTGCTTCTTTTGTTTCTCTGCATGGCTATGTGAATATGCACAGCCTAGCCTGCTGGAGGATTAGATACAAATGTAGATGAGTAATCCCTACCCTCCTAGCAAAGGCCAAACTAGATCATCCAATGGCCAGTCACCACTCAGACATGTCAGTGAGCTCGCCTAAGATCAGCAGGGGAACATAGATAACATGCAGTTGACCACAGGTGAGATTGGTCAACACCATCCTACAGATCTGTGAGCTAAAGAAATCTTTACCATTTCATGCCACTAAGATTTTGTAATTGATATGCAGCATTATTGTCTTAATAGATAACTGATACCATTTTCCCCAACAGCCATTTCTCTCCATTCCCACTCCCAGCTAGGTTGCTTGCATTTACTAATCTGGATGATTAGTACACCACTCTGTATATGGAGGGCACGCAACAAATATCACTGCCTCACTGAGCACAAGTGCTTTTCAACTGTCTACTCTTATGAGCCTCTGACTTGGCTGAAGCCACAAGAATCACAGAAGGGACAGGCTGAATCATGAGATGTCTGCAGATAGTTGCTGCCATCAAATTAGAAGGAGGCTAAATTCTTTCTCCAAATGAAACACCACAGGGTAGATATAATCACTGGACCCCAAAACTCTATGCACAAGAAAATGTCCTGTGAGACTTCAGTAGTATAAATTTCTATATACAAAATTATTTTCCACTATACGGTATTTTCTCTCTTGCCATTTTAAAGATTCAAGGTACATCCATCCATTCCAATGGGATGGTCATGCTAACATGTGAGTCTATCACTGGCAATAGTACAAATTTCTCATAAAAGGCAAACAAATCTAGAAATACCTTAAATTTTCTGCTGTAAAGAATTGTAGAATTTACCCTTTATGCTTCTTTGAATAATGGCCTTCATGAGTCATAATTTCTACTGTCTAAAGCAGTATACGCTTTATTGTTTCCTAAAACTGATTCTTTTAGGGTACATAGTATACCAGTTCTAATGGTCTAGGATCTGATAATGACTTCCCTTTAGACTGCTCATGTTTTTATAAGCTTTAATATACACTACTTTGGGTGCATTTAATTGTTAGGGGTAGCAGTCTGCTTCCTGGGTTTGAGGTCTGGCTCCCTGACTCATTAGCTACAAGACACTGGACACTTTTTTTTTTTAACCTTTCTGTAATTCATTTTTCTTATGTATAAGATAAGAATAATAATGTTGTCTACCTCAGAGAGCTGTTGTGAAGATTAAATAAATTAATGCATGGAAAAGGCTTAAAACAGTGTATGGTACATAAATAAATATTAAATCCTTGTTAGCTACAGCTACCATTATTGCTGAGCATCTCTATTAGCCACTGGCCAGCTACCAGCTGTGAAACCTGATCACCTATCAGAGTCAGATTGTTCAATCAACACGGCTTAATTTTCATCAGCTCTGTTCCATTTTAACTCCATGGTGGTTTGGCTGCAGAACTTTCGACTAAACTCCAAGAACGACAAAAAGAATATCTGCTCATGGGGAGGATCTGTATTTTCAAAATGGTTCTTGCTGACTACAGCTTGTCATTGGACCATCTGCCCGTGACAGCCCAGGTTCGCCTTCTGAGTCATCACCAAACTCTGGCTTCCATCATGCCGTAAATATGATGCAGGCCATGTGTGTTAATACGGAATTGCCTCCAAAGAATGCTCCCTGTTCCTTTTTCTGGCTTGAAAAAAAATTATTACTATTATTTTTTTGGTCGCTCGGTTGCAAGAGATCTATTGGCAGTTTAAATCCAGTAAAGCTGTATTTTACTACTAAGAAAAGGATTGTGTCATCCACACAGCAACAGATTTTATTGGGGATTTCCTCCTCCAGGTCCCACGTTCAAATGTTAAAAACTTTTCTAGAGCCAAGTTCCCAGAACTCTTTCTTGGTTGAAAGAGGTAATCTCTATCTTTAGTCTGCCTTTGTTAAAACAATTATATACCTCTAATTACATATCTAAAAAGGCAGAGCTTTCCCAATTCTCTTGTTTAAATACATATGCTTTAAGTATGTAATATGTATAAATACTGTACATTTATTTAAACTAGGGAATTGACATATGTGATATATATGCATACACACACACACACAGACACATACATATTTAAAAACCTTTTTTGAGAAACCTTTGAAGCTCTAGAATTAGGGGGCAGCAATGGCCAGAAAAGGCCCCGAACAAATCACTAACCTAACGATTTGTCTACCCACTGGCATAAAAATATTTTGTAGAAGCATTCTTGAAACAAATCTTAACAAATAACAATATTCTAACTTGCCAAGGATCAAATATAGATAGACTATGAGAACCTACACTGAAGTTTTCCATCACTGAAAAGAGAACTTTCAAAAAAATGTTTTTAACACTAAGGGAAACGTAAAAAGTCATAGACTGAGACTTTTTAAACTTTTAACTGAGACGTCTTTGTGACTTGTGTTTTACAGTGTCTTAGAGGCCTCAAATCTTAGCCACTGGACATTTGAGGCGCTTCATAAATTGTTACACCGTGGATGCCGAGAATGCCTTACTTATATCTATCGACATTGGTAGGTTGAAACATGCACTGCTACTTTATTAATTTGAAGATGATTATGATGGGAAAGCAGATAGGGCTACAACGTTTTACTAAATGAATTAAAAAAGTAAACCCCTAGAAACAAAATGTCAAATATGTTATTAAAAAAAGATGGAATATCCATAATATTATTCTTGAATTCCGGGAGTGTAATTCTGATTGTTGGTTTCCCAACAGGGAATATTTCATTGAGAATGGAAGAGAAAATATTAGTAAATTAGGTGAATTAAGATTTATTTAATCTTTTAGTTCTTAGGTGACTTCTAAATACCTGCAAGATAACATCCAAACTCCTTGATCAGAAAAGAGTTGACCCCTTATTCTTACCTTTCATCACTCTCCTCCCACCCCACGTGCTTAACAGTCCCCTCTTCTAAATGCCTTTCCCAGCTTCCCCACACAAACAGAATCTAGCAAACTCCTAATCTATCTTCAAAATGTAGCTCAAATGTCACATTCTTTGAGAAGCTCTGACTTGACCTCATCTCACTTTAGAGGGAAATTACCTAGTGCTTTCTTAGCAGAGTTTGATAGGTTGAATGCTGTTTCTGTTTGTGTTAAGTCCTTTGATAGTAGCAATTTCCAGGCTTGCTGGTGAAAAGTGACTATAGCAGAGGTCAGGGTTTACATGTGTGTGTGCTGTGAGTGTGTGTGTGCGTGTGCATGTGCACATGCATACTGTTAACAGCATTTTGGGTATAGGTATATGAAATATTTGAAAGTGATGCTACTCAAAGTGTGGTCCAAGGACCAGCAGCAATGATATCAGCACCTGGGAGCTGATTAGAAATGCAGACTCTTGGGCCCTTCCCCAGACGTACGGAATCAAAATCTGCATTTGAGCCAGACCCTCAGGTGACTCCTGTGCACACTCAAGTTTGAGAAGCACTGGTTTGATCATGACTGGCTCCTTCACTGAAGGAGAAATACATCTCAGATGTTAAACATGAGTCCTCTGAATAATGAGATGATTTCAGTAGCACAGAAATATTATATTGTCTACAATTTCCTTATTGCAGTATTATGGTGCCAATTAATTTTGTTTAGTCTCTTTTAACAGTAGTTAAAATAGAGACTAAATGAAGAATAGGCCTTTGTGGAAGTGAGATGCAGCTATAAGCCACAGATTGTAATGTGCTAGAAGATATTATGGTCTATCATGCAAATGGGGAGTATTTAAAATATAATTATAACAATGCATGGCAATAAAGTTGCATGGTAATTATGAAGGAGTAATTACTGTTTGCTTGCTTCGTGGAGTATTTCTAGTCTTCCAAACTTTGTATTAAACATGAAACATTCAATGCATAAACTGATAAGATAATCTAATGGCTTACAGGATTTGCTGTTTTAAGCAAACAAAACAACAACGAATATTTGGCTTAGCAGATTAATGTAAACAATTTTATTTTGATTTTATGTTTAAAACAACACACCTTCAGTTTTATGATCCACTAAGAATGTTCTCTAACATCATATTCAACAAGTAGATATTGACACATATTTTAGCTAATATATATCAATAGCGTAATTCCTGCTGTGACCAGAGAAGCAGTTTATTAGAGGTGAGCTTATAAAATCTCAGAGTAAGAGTGGAGGGATGAGAGAAAGGAGTTAAACAAGAGAGAATTTCAAGAACTGAGATAAAATATGACAGAATTTTGACCTAGGAACTATCTTTTAGTTGTTTTTTAATGTGTGGACATAAATTAGTTTTCAACTAAAAAAACAAAACAAATTCAAAAAACCCCAAAACTATTCCTATGATATTCTGCGTGACTTGCAGATGAAAAAGCTCTTCACACTAATGGATTCAAAAACAATACAAATTGAAGGATGCTAATCAAACTCAGAAATATTTTTCACACATTCATTCGTTTTTTAAAAACCTTCAAATCTCTTCAGTATATGATATATGCTGCACTACTCCAGACTTTGCACCTGGCAAAGTGCTCAGTCTAGAGGGAGAAAGACAAACAAAAGGAAAATCTAATAGATTGCAATGGATGCTATAATAGAAATATGGATAGGTATTTTGGGACCATAAAATGGATGTCGACTTTTAGCATTATAGTCATAGAATATCCTCTAGCTTAGAAATCACGTCCAAGACTACACAGAGTTGTGAAACATCGCAGTTCACTTGCATGGCTCCCCCTGGGCCAACTGCCAGTTCAAGAATGAGCACATGAAGGTTGATACCCAGCATTATTTAGTTTAGCTAAAAACAGGCTTTCATCCAATGTTTGCTGAATGAAAGTAAGAATGAATGAGATGGATGCAATGATAAGATTTAGCTGAAATACTTTTAGAACACCTGGGACCATATAGACCTGAAGTTAAAAACTGGTAGCCTTACAACGACGAATGTGAACTCTTTTCAGCATTTGCTCCAGTGTTCCACAGTCCTTAAGCTTTCTGCTGCCTTACACCTGACCAGCATCCCTTGTTTCCTTCTATATGTAGACAGGAGTAGTCTATATTGATTTGCAACAAAGAATAATAATGTAAAAACGATAGGTATAAGTGTATTTCTTGCTAACTGTATGTTGGAAGCCACGCTCTTATTTTTCCCCAACTTATTCCACAATACTAGTTTTTGTTATATCCAGGAAAGTTTTGCAGACAAAGTCCTCTGATTTGTCTGCAAATGATTTGTTAAAAAATGTTCACTTTCTCTCTCACATTTGTTCTATACATGAGAGACTTCTTGTGCATATATGTATATGTGTGTACGTGTATATATGAATATAGATATATTTCTAGATGTGGAGCTAGCACGTCCCAAATTTAAACCACAATTTACACGGAAAAAATTCCTTTAAGTTTACCACACAGAATTATTATCTTTGCAGTTAGAAAGCCTTTTGCATATGGCAAGGTAGATTATTTGGTTACATCTCTTTTCAGCCCCTAGCATCCTGTTTACCATTTAATTATGTTCTCTATACCATAATAGATGACGTGAGGTGTAGTGATCTGGGTAATTCTTAGCTGTAATAAACTTCCATCCTGGAAGGCATATAGCCTCTGTCTGTCATACCCTAAAATTTATTCAATTCAAACTTTTTATTTTATCAATAAAGAAAATGAAAGTTTAAGGAATTGCCAGCTAATTTTTCACAGCCAGTGGCAAAGTCATGCCCAGAACTGTGTTCTCTGGATGCTCTCTCTGACTGCTTGCTTTCTACCTTCCTTACCATCAAAGGTAAAAGGAAATGAATTTTAAGCAGTTCTTGAGATTGACTTCATAATTTGGGGATGGAGCAAAACACCTGACTATTCATTAACATATGATTACAATGCTACTCTACAACAGGTTGCAATTAGAACTCAAAAACTAAGCAACCAATGAGACCTTCCAAGATGATTCACATGGCCACTCTAATAACAGTTTGGTTTAACAGAATAAACAAATTACTGGGGTTATATTTATAAGTGTCAGACACATGTTTACCCCTATCACTTAAGCCAAAATGAGCAAAAGAAGATAAACCCAAAAAGTGCAAAATAAATAAAAAGTTAATAAGAGACTTCAAAGAAAGTATAATTTGCATGTACAGTCCCAATTTTATCCCTCGGTAATGGATTAATGCTTATACTTAGTTTCAAATATAATTCTCTACTACGGGAAATGGCCTTACAGGAAAGGAAAATGCCCCACAGTGATAATAAAAGCAGAGAACAGCTGTTTGCCTAGAAACGAGACAGAGAAAATCACTTTTTGATAAATCATGTTATGGCCTAAGTAATTATCTCAAGCTTACCTCTCTGTTTTAAGTATTAAAATATCATCATCTTTTTATTTGTAGCAATTCTCTGATAATTCTTTTTATGTAGGAAAAGATTATTTTTAGAAGAAAAACCACATAAGGGGAATAATATAATGAAAAAGTTAATGTTTCAAGTAGATCGGACACAAAGTACATGCTGAAGGTTAAATTGAGTTCATTTTATAGGGAATATGACTGAAACACTACCTGTGACAGTGTTTTGACACCAAGAAAGTGGAAAGTACCAGCACTTCTAAGAAGCATCAGTTGACTTAACTCTAACTTACATATCTAACTACAGAGTCGGGAACCTCATGTGGCAAACGCAAAACATCAAGAAAAAGGTATCTAACATAAAGTCGTTAAAAATAAAAGGATATTACTTATTGACCAAGATGGACCATTATCTGGTCTTGCCTCATTCCTCCCTCCTCCATATTTCACGGTGCTGTACTTGCCTCTGGTAGACATCTTTGCATACCGTACGTAATATTTATAGATTACACTCTGTGTAACATGGCACTTTTTATTAGGAAGAGGTACAAAGAAGAAAAAAATACAGCTATAATCTTAGAGAGTAGATATGCCTTTGATATTAAAAATGAATAAATACATAAATGGAAAAAGGACATGTATAAAGTTAGTAAATTTAAAGGATACAAAGGTTAAAAATAAAAAGTACAAGACCTCTTCTTAACTCCTGCCCCCCTTTCTTATAATTCCTTCCAGGAAAATGCATAAATATATATCTACTAATCTGCCTATCTAGTTCTTTCTCTTTTTTTTAATTCCAAAGGGGGCACTGTTGCTCAGCAGGTTGGTTTTGTTGTTTTTTCATATTAATTATATATGAAGACCTTTCCATATTAGCACATATCACCCTTTTGAAATGCTGCTCAGTATTGGAGCATAATTATCATGTATCATAATTTATAAATGTCCATCAATAGGGGACCAACTAAATCTCATTAAATTTCCATAATGTTTTTCCATGTTCTCCTCCACTATTACGAGGATTTGATTTGACTAAAGTCAGGAGCTGGGTCCTATTCACCTTTGCCTAGCATCACCCCAGTAGCCTAGCAAGTGGCTGGGGGTAATACACATTTCATTATCTGTTGATCAAATTATAAAATAAATGCAGACAGACAAAATAACTTCCTAAAATGAAATCTTAAAGGATTGAAGAGTGAGGGCACAACATTTTCCTCTTCTAAGAGAGCATAAAGTCCCATCATTTCCATATTTAAATCTAACTAGCCAGCCTACTTGAAAAGAAAAAAAACAAGAAAGAATTCCAAGTCATAATCCCAGGTGTGGCTCTAATTTCATGCAAAACTCATGTTAACTGCCCTAGGAAGGAACAAATGGAGAGGGAAAGGTAGGGATGAATTTTATAATGAAAAACATCAGTTTTCTTCCCAGTATCCACTTAACAATCCTCCACCAAGGAAGCAAACACATAGGCACCCCCAAACTGAACTCAAACTCAGGTCAAGAAAACAGAGCTCAATTTCCCACATGCTGTTTCTAAGCATATATTTCCTGTGCTAGAGGCTGAAAGAATTCCCAAAATGCAGTGAACTGAGTTAGTAGAAATAAATATAATTCCAGTTTCAAATGACAGCTGCATGTTACACTGTAGGTATCAGTTAACAAGGCTAGAGGCATCAGCTGGGGCGAGAACCTCACCTTCAGTGAGAGAAGGATTTACAGGGGCAACGGCTTGGGACTGAGCTTTTCCTAATTCAAGAGCCAAGGTATTGAAATTGTGACAGTTTTGAAGAGTGCTTTCAAGCAGTCTGAATCACTTACTAATCGATACTAAATAAATTTAACCCAGATACTAGAAACTGAGTTTTTCAAGAGACGTTAAGGAGCATGTGTGCTGCAAACATCTCTGGATAAATCAACCTAAGGAGTCATAAAAAAAATAAATAAATAATGTGGCAGTCCCACCTGTGGAGGAGTTTAGTGTAAAAACAATGCATACAAATGGCTCTAAAACAGAATATCCATTTGTTTTCGCTTTAGAAACAAAGGGATAAAACAGCTTAGGGCTAGACTACCTCAGGGGAAGGTTGAGTAACTGTCCTAAACAGGTACGAATTCTTCCATTGGGACTGAACATTAAACGTACTTTATATGGATTCCAACTGCCTGTAGATTTTCCTAAAATGCAAATCTATCACGTTAATCCCCCACATGTTCACCTACAGTATAAAATCCAAGCTCTTTAGCACAAAACACCATTCAACAGCAGGACCTAAATATACACCTCTCCATTTCCACTTACAGGACTACTCGAAAGGGATAGAGACCTTTCACAGCTTCCTAGATTTGCTTATGCTGCTCCTCTGTCTGGACTGGCTTTCCTCTTTTCCCACTTAATCACTGTCACAAAATCTTTCCTGACTTCTTTTCCCATCCCCCAAGTTCTCATAGACAGAACCTAAAATTAATTAATTTTTAATCTATTCATTCAATTTATTCATTCACACTTGCCTGAAATTCATCCAAAATTAATTTGAAACACAGTGCTATATACCAGGTATTGTGCTATCCATGGAAAATTTAAGCAGTGAATAAAATGGACACAGTCCTAGCCCTTAAAGAATTTTCTTTCTGATAGCAAAACAGACATTAACCAAGCAATAGAAAAAAATCACAAGTCAATCCCAATCTCTTCCTTCATGTTTCTACCATGTAGACATCTAACTTGGCATATATAAAACACCTCAGCTCACTCATGTTTCTAAGTCTTTCTCTTCTAATTCAAAAGCCTCCTGAGGGTAGGATCTCTGCATAATTCATCTTTGTATTCTGAAAGCATAACGTAGCTCCTGGAACATAGTAGATTACGCGCGCACACACACAATTTTAGCAAGCTTGCCTCTTTTTTGGCGGCAGCGGGGGCGGGGGATGGGTAGAAGACACCCTGCAAACTGTCCTATGGCTTGACAACAGTAGAGCACACTGTAACTGCTCCTTCTGCATCCACTCAACTGAATAAGCCAAGACTGTGCTTTGATCCAGTTGAACATTAGATACATCTTTCAAGTTTTTAAAGTATTTCTGCAAAAAGAGAGTCTCTAAGTTTCTCAATAATTCATTTAATATTTAATAAGTCTGTGAAGAAGGCTTTCTTATCTAAAGTAGGCACTGGAAACCTTTCCCTGTCTTGTCAAGATCATTGCAAATTTGGCTAGTCACATCTGGGACATACTCTAAGCAATGGCAATTTGGCAGGATGTTCATTTTTACTTAAAAATAATCATAATCAAAGAAGTAAATATTTTGTACTGAACACAGTGTGTATTTGCTGGGCATGACAATTAGATCCAAATTACGTAGAAGCAGTTACCAACTAGGAATTTATAAAAGCTTTCCTAAAAGGAAAAAGTCTTGTTTGACGGAATTCTCACAAACTGAGGATCGTTGACGGTATGATTTATAGGATCGTTTTGCTGATAATGGATTTTACTTTCATATCTCAGTTTTACTATTATTCATTGTAAAACCTTGGACCAGCCACTTCAAATATCTGGAACTTACTAATAAGTTGTAGCTGCCCCCTAACTCACAGGATCATATTACTTTATATTCAGCATTTAAACCCAAGCCTGGTATATAGTAACATATAGTAAATATTTGTTGAATGAATGGAAGATTGGGAGTAATTATGTGACCATTGTGTAAGATAGGCAAGAGAATATCTTTTATGAACTATGAAGCACACAAAACAAGTGTTAGGTATTATTCACACTGTTGGGTCACAAATAAAAAGTCTCACTTTCAGAGTCATTTTCCTGGAGCCATGCCTCTCTTTTATCCCACCATAGGAATAGCAGAGTCCATTGAAAATAGACTCAAAACTCTGCAGGCAACACAGTGATGAACTTCAGAAGTGATGAGAGTTCAAAGGTTCTATTTTAGACTATAAAATTTAAAGTGGTAAGAAGGAGAGCTTTCTTTTCATATGAGTTATGATCTGTTTTACCAGGGTCAACTTTGCGAAACGACCGAAATCGAAATATGCTACGTTACTATAAAACACTTTGCTTTGTTTCACTCTTGTAGACATAGCCTGTGAGAGACCCTGTCAAATTTGCCACATAATATAAAAGAGAAAATGCTACCATTCTTTACTTTTTCCATTTTGGATGCTCTTAAAGAAAGTTAGCACATCGAGCCAATGTCTGTCTTCCTCTCTCTATGAGAATGAAATGACACAATCCTCTTACCAGATTTGGTGAGCTGCTCCTGTCTTGACATTGGGCACATCAAATCGCAACCTTCTTTGGCTAATACCCTGAGGCCTTCAGAGGGGTAGAAGGGAGGTTTTCCAAGGGGGCTCCAATCTGGAATTAATCCCATGGTTGTTCACATGGGAAGTTGGTTCTAAGCAGAATGTCCATATCTAAAATCAATCACCTGTTTCCTTATCTGGGAAGTTGGTTCTGAGAAGACTGGTTTTGTCAGTCAGGAGGAAGAAGCCCCTGCCTTTTTAAAAAATATAATGAGAACAGATATCTCAGAATATTCTCCTAGTTGGTAGATATAAAAATGAAAAGAAAGTAAACTGCAATTTAAGATTTGATAGGAATTGCAAGTTCTAAAGAACAGATGAACTTTTGTAAGGTGAATTATATAGTTAAGTTTGAAATGAAGCTTCCTATGTGTGTGACATTGAGCTAGACGCTTTAGTGCATTACCACATTTGTTCCTCAAAACAATCTGTTTTTTAGTTGAAACCCATTTTGAGAGGAAAAATTAAAGATCAGAGCATTTAGGTAAATTGAGCAAACATGTATAGCTAACAAATGTTAGAACCAGGATTTAATCCTAGGTCTTTGATATTCTGTAGTTCATTCCACATTACCTCCTGTTATCCTCTTCTCCTTATTTCCTACTACAATTATCACACTCTTGATGATTATAGCCTTTTCTCAATAGTAAGAGAAGAACATTAAAAACATACATTCATGGGGCTGGCCTGGTGGCATAATGGTTAAATTCACGTACTCTGCTTCAGCGGCCCAGGGGTTGCCGGTTCGGATCTCAGGCATGGACCTATGCACTGCTTATCAAGTCATGCTGTCCCACATATAAAATGCAGGTGACCCACATATAAAATAGAGGAAGATAGGCATGGATCCTCGGGAAGAAGATGCATCTCATGAGACAAGAATCAAGTTTCAAGGTCTAGCTTTCCCCAGTTATAGGATGCTACTTCCATTGCCAAACCTAAAGATTCAGGTTTTATTTCTTTGTAAAGACAGCAAATCCCACTATGGAATAAATGTTTTCATATTTAAATGAGAGTGTTGGAAGAGAGACTGTCTAAGGTCCTTCACTCTAAAAATCAAGAAAGCAACCTTATTCCATCTGGCTCCCAATTCTCTAGTGATAATGAGGAGCAGGACAGAAATTTCCTTCGGCTAGGCCTAAAAGAGTCGAGGAAAGCAGCAATAACATAATCTCAAAGGAGCCAGAGTTTCAGTGGAAGAAAGGATGGAACTGGAAAAATAAGAAGATAGTTTCCTTCGGGGGCACTCATTCTTGTACCTTCAGTAAACATTAACCAAGAAAGTAGATCAAATATTTTATAAATGATTATGTAACATAAATAAAGCTGGCTTCCTCCGTGGTCAATCTTAGCATGAAATCAAGTGCAAGAAAAACAATTAAGAAACATTAAAAAGCAATTCAAGGGGCCGGCCTGGTGGTGCAGCAGGTCAGTTCACATACTCCGCCGCTTTGGTGGCCTGGGGTTTGCTGGTTTAGATCCTGGGCCTGGACCTGTGCACAGCTTACCAAACCATGCTGTGGCAAGCATCCCACATATAAAGTAGAGGAAGATGGGCAGGGACGTTAGCTCAGGGCCAATCTTCCTCAGTAAAAAGAGGGGGATTGGTGGTGGATGTTAGCTCAGGGCTAATCTTCCTCAAAGAATAAAAAAGAAGCAATTCAGATCTACCCTACTATCTTAAAAAAAAAAAAAAAAAAAGCAAGGAAATCCCATTAATAGGTCCCTTTCTCTCTTTCTTTCCAGTTTCTCTGGATATCCCACCTGCCCAGGACTTTCTCATTCTTCAGAGACTCCTATCTTTGCGACTCCTCCCCTTATTGCTGAGGATCTAATCTTATTTCTTGCTAGTCCTTGTCTAAAAGAGAATGTTGCCAGTGTGCCCCAGCTCCTTCCAAACTTGCAGCTCTGCCCACCCATTATCTTTATCAGAAAAACAAAAAAAATACATAAAATATTCTTTAGGAAGCAGAGGAGAAATAAAAGCTGCAAATCCTCAGGCACTCATAATTTTTCTCCCTAACATAATTTGTCTGTTTACTGATTACCTCTCTAGTGTATGAGCTGCTACTTATAAATCCTTAAGTTAAAGGGAATCAAAGATTTTTCTATCAAATAGATGGGATTCACTCTAACTCAACATTGTTATTACAAACATCATCAAATAAGCCAGACAGAGAAAGACAAACACAGTATGATTCCACTCATGTGTGGAAGACAAACAAATGCATGGATAAAGAGAACAGAGCAGTGGTTACCAGAGGGAAGGCGATGGCTGGGAAGGCAAAGGGGGTACAGGGACACATATGTATGGTGATAGACAAAAACTACACTATTCGGGGTGAGCACGATGCAGTCTATACAGAAACTGATATATAATAATGTACGCCTGAAATTATACAATGGTATAAACCAATATGACCTTAATAAAAATAACTAATACCTTAATAAAATAACTTTTAAAAATGACTACATGTATCATCTACCATTTCTGAGGCCCTATGCTAAGGGCTTTGCATGAATCTCCCTTTTAATCTCATAGCAACACTGTATAACTTGTCTCTACTTTTTCTCCCAACTTTGTTGAAGTATAATTTAAATACAATAAAATTCAATAATTTAAACAGAAAGGAAATACATTATAAATTCCTTTATGCTTTAAATTTTTTTTAGATAAATGCAGATTCTTTGTTGGTGCTCCTTGGTACTGTTCTCTTAATATTATTGGGCCTTCCCAACTTCTTTGGTAATGGAGCGGTTACATATATAAACATCTGAACTTGATAGAGAATTTGCAGTATCATCTGATTAACCCAAATGCTATAATGATAAAACAATCCTTTACTTGGTCTGCTTTTAAATGTGAAATACACATACATATACGTGCACATATTCCTTTAGTGGCAGGGATGCAAGGAATTGTAAAAGGTGTGTGTGTGTGTGTGTGTGTGTGTGCACGCATATGTGTGAAAGAGAATATTTTTCAAAATAAATAGATTTTACTATATTTCCTCATCTAAGATCTGCATTATTAGAGAAAAGAATATTGAATGGTTTTTAAGTGGCTGCAAATGTATTAACAATCACAAAAATATATTTTGTGATTTTTCTAATCAAATAAAAATGATTCCAATTACACTCCAAGGAGTAAATTTCACCACTCACAATGTGAAATTGAACAATGCCATAGAATTTTAGTATTTTTTCTTTTCCTCTCCACTTAGGTTTTAGATTATCCCTGTACATCTTTGAGCCTGACTTATCAATGACATAAAACCTCTCAAAAGTTTGTTTAAAAAAACAAACAGAGGGGCTGGCCTCGTGGCCAAGTGGTTGGGTTCGCGCGCTTCGCTGCAGGCAGCCCAGTGTTTCGTTGGTTCGAGTCCTGGGCGCGGACATAGCACTGCTCATCGAGCCACGCTGAGGCGGCGTCCCGCATGCCACGGCTGGAGGGACCCACAGCAATGAATGTTCAGCTATGTACCAGGGGGCTTTGGGGAGAAAAGGGAAAAAAATAAAATCTCTAAAAAAAACCAGAAAACAAACCCAAAACTGCTCAATCATCCCTAAATGTCTGCTTTCATTTATTCATTTTTTCAAAATAATTTTTCTTTAAGGAAATTTTCAGACACACACAGAAGTAGGGAAAATAGTAATAATGAATCCTTATATTTTCTTCACCAGTTTCAACAATTATTCATCGTATGCCAATATAATTTTATCTGATATTCCTGCTTCTGTTTTTTTGGCTGAAGTATTTTTAGGCAATTTAAAGAATAAATTTACAGAATAAAAAATCTAGATTATTTTTCAGGCCCTTCGACTTTCCTTGGACTTCCTTGTTGGACTTTCCAAGTCCAACAGTTGTTCTAGAATCAACTTATAGTTATCCCTGAACAAAATCTAAAGCATATTACAACTACACGCGTAAGCTTCAAGTGAAAGAAAAGACAAAATGGAAACCTCTGGGCTGCTATTAAACATGGGTTATAACAAAGTAGGACAGCACTAGAACAATGCTAAACGGCAGAGTTCATAAAATATATGCATATGAAGAAAAAGTGATTACAGCATATTGGAGAAAGATCCTGTGCATTCATTCCTGACGATCTGTTCAGGTACTCTGTGCGTCTGCTGTGTAAGACCTCATATATTTGCCTTTGGAGGGAAGGACTCCTGTGAGCTGCCCTCTCCCTCCTTAAATGGCCATCAACAACTGAGAAATAACACATTTGGCTCCTTCATTCAGGGGCATCAAAGAAAAAGGTGAGCAGAGAGTTGGTTTTGTTGTGTACTAAGAACAGGTGTCCGGGAATTTGACAAAATCTAAGAGGGAAAGCCACATCCCACTGTGTAGATTCACAGTGTTTTAGCTAAAACACAAAACTAAAGTGGTCAAGATTTATCCCCTTTACTGGATTTAGAATTACTAGGCTGATTGCTTCATGAGAAAAAGAATTTTAAATGAGTCACCGATACCTCACTGTACTAGCATTATGGCATTGGACCAAGACTTAATATAGAAAATTATAGATCTTGGCCCAGGGTAATTTTAATCTCTGCCCATAATAACAGGCCTTCAGCTGCCAAAGGCAAGGGCTTTGTGTGCTGAAATTGTAACTCTGACTCTGAGATACAAAGTCATAACTAGTTAAGTACAGAGAAAGATTCCAGAACTTGGAGGAGTTACATATAAACAAACATGGATCAGATTATTTATCCACACAGTGTGTACCTTGTACAACATTATATCTTAGATTAGGGAAGGTAGGACCTCCTGCTCAATATAAACTGTTTTATTGGATATGATTGAAAAGATAAAAGACAGGTTTAATTCATCATTCTAAACGGCTTCATCCATTTCTCTCTCCAAAACAGGCTTTCCCAAGATTGTGTCAGGTAAGCACTTCCCTGAAATGACAAATGTATTTCCCCTCTGCTACCCGTTATCATGTATGTCATACAATTTGGCCTCTTGTATCTTTCACTTCTTCCCGGGTACTATATCAGATGGGCATGGAAGTGGGAGACTACAACAAACTGCTTAATTGACTCCAAATTCCAATCTAATACTTTATTTCATTAGAAAGAAAATGGACACAACTCTTTTTAAAGTAAGAAAGCTACGTGAGCCTATTATGAGTAAAAACAACTCTTTTTTCCTGGCTAATCAATTCATTTGGGTCCTGGATGAATCCTCAAGTGAAAATAAATTTTCTGTTTTTGACACTCAAGTAAAATTTATTTGCCTGGATTGACAAGTTTCTTTGTAAATTCTATCAGATGCTTCCTTGGAGGACATTTATGAACTTCTAAACTAATTTAAGTTCTAAATTTTCTTGCAATAGAGCACAGAAAAGGAAAGATATTGATTCATTCCATTACTTAATTGCATTGATAACAAGTAGTTATTAAAAAATAGGTGGAATCCCAAACTAACATTGTCATATTGTTTGAAAGGTGAAAATATTTGCGTATGAATAACAGTCAAACTTCTAAGCGTAATCACAAACATTACATGTCCAAAGTGTAACTCTTGATATCCCACTAACTACATGTTTTTTCCCCTAGTCTTCATTTCTGTACCACCCACCCAATTGCTCAAGTCCTAAGTCTAGGAGGCTTCCTTCTTTTACCTCCACATTCTTACTTACCCTTTGACTCTATTTTCAAAAGATATCCCAAATCTTTCCACTTTTGTCTGTCTCTCAACCTACCTAATTTTTTCAAAAGTAAGACCATCTCTTCTGGGATTCTGCAACAGCCCCTGTTACTGATTTTCTGTGAAGTAGTCAGTGATCTTTCTAAAGCAAAAATCAGGTCATGTCCTTCTCTTGCTTGAAAACTTCTGATAGTTTCTCATTAAACTTAGAAAAAAATATATCAAACTCTAATTCATACACAGAGGTCCTTACTTTTCTCTATGGCCTCATTTCTAACCATTCCGCCTATTGCTCACTCTGCTCTAATTACATCGGACGAGCCAACGTAGCTCTTGCTTGGGGGTTTTGCGCTTGGAATTCCACCAGGAAGGCTCTTCCCCCCAGATACCTTTGTGTCATTCAAATCTCAGCTGATATGTTGCTTTTTCAGAGAGGCCATCGCTGACCATACAAAATGAAATATTTACCAGTTAGTCTTTACCAAATGCTCCTGTTTTAGTGTATTCACAGGAATTATGATCTGAAATTACAGAGTTCATTTACATTTTCTTATTTATTGTTTTTTTCCCTGTTCACTGCACCAGAATCCAAATTCCATGAAAGCAAAGACCTTGCTTATCTTGTTTATTGCTTTTCTCTATTCTCTAGAACACAGTAGCCACTTAATAAATACCTAATGAATGAATGATTAATAATTGTATATATCTGCCGTGAATGGAAAAATCTATATTTATTAGTTTATAAATGCTAAAATGAATCAAAAAATCTTAACACCATTCTATTAAAAGCACATACACATAGGCATTTAGTTGGTTTTAATCAATTGATAGATAAAGAGTAAAAATGTTTAGTAACAACAAAACCACCATGTTTTTGGAGGGCCTACTACATGTCCTATTACACGGCAGCACTTTATTTCATTTAGTCCCTATGACAATCTGATGAGATGAATCAACTTTACAATGGAAGAAAGGGAGGTTCAGAGAGTTCTAAAAGCTTGCACAAAGTCATAGAGCTAGTGGTGGATTCTTAACCATAAACTTCACTGCCTCTGAAATAATCATAATGATGATGATGAAGAGAATCACTAACATTTGTTAAGTTATTCTAATTATGTGCTAGGCATCTTGGTAAGCATTTTAGATGCTGTGGGAAAGACCAAACCTACAAATATCCATTTTCCCAGTCTCCCTTATGTTTCAAGTCTCCTTGGCATATAAATTAACAAAGGTGACATGTGTCACTTCTGAGCCAAGCCTCTAGGGCTGGTATGCCTCTCCCATCTCTGATTCTCTGCCATAATGTCCTCGGAGGCCACGTGTTCTATAGGTGGTGCAGAGTCTCCTTTCGTGCTGTTCTCCGAGTGACTGCATGCAACAGAGCCCCCCACAATCTAACTTCATAACATGAACAAGGAATAACAGTATTTAGGAGTTAAGCCACTGAGATTTGAGCTTTATTACCACTATATAATATGTCCTATTTGGATCAATTCAAATACAATATCTCATTTAATTTCTAAAACAATTCAATGACGTACATTATTACCTCCATTTGACAGGTTACCAAATAAGACTTAGTGACATATAAATCACTCAAAATCACATAATTAGCAAATGGATGGAAACGCCAGGCTATCTGAATCCAATCCAAAGTCTGACGCTTCCACTGAGGAATGCATTTAGTGCCATTAGTGAGATTCGTTTCTTTGGAGGAAATAATTTTAAATTATTCAGTGGTGATATTAATCATATTGCCTTCTGTTGCATAACATCCTAGAGAAAGTTTTGGTTAAAGGACAACTAGAAGTCTTATTGTCTTACCAAGAAATATAATAAAATTACACATTAGTTAATGGCAATGTTTCTGTACTCTGTGTTCCCTAACAAACCTTAAATACAACACTCTAATAACTGTAAGATTTTATTGACTAGCCCAGTCATAATTGCTTTATAATTTGTAACTCCTTCATTGCTCTCCATTTTGTAAGAAATCACAGATTGTGCAGTCCCCATGGGAACCAATTACAGGCAAAGCAATGCAAAGAGCATTCTCAGCCCATCTCAGTAAAAATGGTCATTTAATTTACAGTTAGAACAATATTTATACAACCAAAGAATCTGTACTCTGTCTGTTTGCATTCTTCCTGATATGGACAGAGTTCCTACCAAGAACAGAAAATGCAAAACTATATATTTTTAATATGAACCACAGGAAGAATGCAGCCAAGTGTTTTAGTCAATAGTTTTCCCTACCCCTCAGAGGTATAAATTATACTTTCTGTGAACAGACTAATTGAGACCAATCTTTAATATTTGGTTCTTTATACTCCAAGATGCAAAAGATAAACAATAGCAGATGCAACTTCTTTTCCATTAATGAAGAAATAAAACAAAAGCCTAGTTATATCCATGTTTGATAAACTCTTTGATGTTTTAGCAAAAGGATTTTGGTTATAGATTTTGAACAGTGAAATATACCTTAGTGGCTTTTGAAATAAACAAATACAAGCTAAATATATACTTAGGAACATCATTTCAATAATTTCAATGTTTTAAGATGGCACCTATGCTGGTAACATAACAATCGCTGGAGTCCTTTATTGCTTATCTACATGACCCTGTAGATTTAAATTCTAAACTAAATTTAATAATATTTCACAACAATGAGATAGGGTAAGTTCTGCAAGTACAAGTTCAAAGACAACTTATTTTCCTGAAAAAGGGCAGAATATTTTCATTTGAACATATTTACATTCATGTGACAAAAACAGGAAAGGTATTTGAGCTGATAGAAGTCATGGCGCACTCGTTGTACAAATTATAGCAGCCTTTCTGCTATGGCAAAGGATTGAATTTAAATGTGAGCTCCATACATCATCCAGTCTAAGTGTGAAGCACTACCACATTGCTTGGTTCTAGAGGCAACATCTAATGGTACAGAATACAGAAAGAAATGGGAGTAAAAAGGGTGGCATTAGATGTCCTGTACTAGATTCCTATTGCTGCTCTAACAAATTCTCATAAACTCAGTGACTTAGAACAATAGCAATGTATCCTCTTACATTTCCAGAGGTCGGAACTCTAAAATCAAGGTGTTAGCAGGGCTAACCTGGAGGTTTCAGGAGAGTATCTGTTTCCTTGTCCTTTCAGTTTCTAGAAGCTGTCCGCATTCCTTGGCTTGTGGTTCCTCCTTCACATTGCTCTAATCTCTTGCTTCTGTTGTCACATTTCCTAATACTAACTCTGATCCTTCTGCCTCCCTCTTATAAGGACCCTTGTGATCACATTAGGTCCATCAGAAAAATCCAGGATAACGCCCATTTCAGAGTACTTAACTTAATCACATCTGCAAAGTTCCCTTTACCATGTAAAGTAATATATTTATAGATTCTGGAGGTTGGGACATGGATACCTCTGGGGTACTATTATTCAGCCTACCACAGAGGGAAAGAAATCAAAGAATAGGCAAAAAAGATGGAGGACTTGCCTGTATTATTTAACAATAATAATAGTAATTATTATAATTCATCCAGTGAAATATCTATTTGAGCCATTAAATCATATCAAATAAGGCCTGGTACATGGTAGACATACTCTGAAACAGTGAGCCTAAATTAGCTATATGGTCATATATTCAAATGTTTACAGCCGGTCTATATCTGGATGTCCAGAGTTATTATTGAGAAATAAGTCATATTCTGAACAAAGCTTCAATAACAAGGCTTAAAAGAAGGTTTGTGTATTCAATTCCTTGAAAATGCAAGAAAAAAATATATTTTTAAAATTAGATTTGGTCCTAGGATGCTTTCAACAACAACCAAACATGGATAGTGCACAGAAAAAAGGCTAATTCAAAATAATATGTTCAAAGACGTTTTTAAGTGAGAAACAGTCTTACTGTGAAAAGATGTGAAATATTGCAAAGAACGAGGTGAAGGTAAAAGCACAATTGAGGGTCTAGAACAGCCATTCTAAGAAAACAGTTTCTTCTTATGGGCATCTTCCTGTATTGCATTCATTGGCAAAAATAAGAAAAGAAGACACTAAGTGGTTGGATGAAAAGATAAGTAATTACTAAGGTCTTTTCTTTTATGATAGGGGAAAATTAGAGTTGGATTTCAGATCGTATCTCTTCTCCCTAACAAGAAAATGTAAACAGTAATGAAAGTAGAACAAATTTTGCCTTGGGACAATTTCAGGAGTTATCATAATTTTGGAGTTCATCTATTTTGATACATTACTCCAATTACAGAAACCATCATTTCCTGATGAACTTTTCAAAACCACAGAGCAATCTTAAAAGATTGCTATATCCAAATGTATTATATTGGGGATTTCCAGTGAACAGAATGGAGTGAATGGAACGGAGTGTTTAATTAACGTCACTATTAGAAGCTCCCAAAATATTAAAAACCATGGAGGAGGGGCATAGTCTATAAGATTTGGATAGTACTGAAATTTCAAATCATCAGATTGAGGAAGTTCTATCAAAATTTGTGAATGTATTAATTGGGAAAAATATTTATGAGGTATACAATAAATCAAGGGTTAATTTCTTTAATATGCAGAGAGCTCTAACAAATCGATATGCAAAAATGAACAAACTAAAAGAAAAATGAGCAAAGGAGTGAAACTATAGGTCATGGTACAAAGATAACATAATTGAACAATAAATAGATGAAAATGCTCAAACTCACTAGTAAAAAGGAAAATCATAATTAAAACAAAATATAGCATTTTACAACTCTTAGATTGGCCGAGATTGAAAAGTTTATTCTTTCCCAATATTTTAAAGAGCTATGAAATAGGAGTTTGTATTGTTTTGATTGAATTAAATATTTAAGATCTTTTTCTTAAAGGGTCAACACATCATACTTTAAAATATGCATAACTTTTAACACAATAATTCACTTTGAAATATCCATTCTTTACATCTACCCATGCATGTGAACAAATCTATCTTTACAAAGATATTCATTGCAGCATTGTTTGTAAGGAGAATGAGTCAAACCAACACAAATATTCAGTTTGCAGAGCAGTTTATGTGAATATAGCCCATTCATTAAAATGGAATATTATACAGCTCCAAAAATAAAATATGTCTATCCTAGGCTACCAGTTCTCAAAGTGTGGTCTGTATTTCAGAGGCTTGGGGAGCTCACAAGGTCAAAACTATTTCACAATAATACTAAGATGTTATTGATACTTTTTCACTTTTTAAAAAATCTTCCTTCTCAATAGGTATAGTGTAGGCTTTTGGTGGCTACGTGATGTGTGATAGGGCACATGCTGTAACAGATATGAAAATTTAGATAAAACATTAAAGAGATTTTCAAAGATGTAAAACAATTCCACCCTTCTTACTAATTCTTCTGTTTAGAAAATACGGTTATTTTCATAAATGTTGTTTAGATTAATATATCAATGGTTTTATTAATACTTTAAATGAATTGATAAATACGTTTAAATTGTCAGTTTTAACTTCTAATATGGTAAATTTTGATAGGTATAACCAATATAAACAGATCTTTTTGTAGTTCTTGATAATTTTTAAGAGTGTAAAGGAGTTCTGAGATCAAAACTTTGAAAACAACAAACGTAGGCCAATATGCTGTTTCCCAGTAGAGATCTTCAAGCTATTCTTTTTTCTCTTACAGCTTCTTATCAAAAGTACAGATATAGAGGAGGAAGAGAAACGGAGAAGGATATAAAGAAGGAAAATACACACAGAGACACGAATGGAAGTTATGAAGAAGTAAAAAGTATTCCTATATAATTTTTTAAAGTATATTGAATGGTGATAGGTAACTGGTATAAACATTACACAAACAAAATTATTACACTAAAATTGTATGGTCAAAATCCTTGAAAGACATTCTTTTTTGTAATATGTTTCTTTGTGTTCATTATTTATGCATATAACCATTATTTTAGCATTCTAAAGATGTTTTCTAAGTAATAATTATTTCATAATATTTGCAAAATACAGAACACGAAGAAAAATGCTTTAACTTTACTGCTGAAACTAATGATTGTTATTTTGGTGTATTTCTTTTGGTATTTTTTTCTATTATAATTATTTATGAAATAAAAATGATTTTATTTTGATTGCTTTTTAGGTAACATTTTATAAACATTTTCAATGTTTGTCCAATTAGATCTTAATTATATCTTTCCTCATTAATAATTTTGAGAAGTGTTTGAGAATAATTTTGAGGACTACAGAAGAGTTTGACATGATTTCCAGGAAAATTACCTAAGAGAGGGGTCCTATTTTTTAAGAGAAGCTGGGACACCTCAATCAAACATTGGCAGCAGATACGGGCAGCTATGGCTCTAAGACAACAGAAGCTTTCCTGACTATCAGGGCCACAGCAGGGAGGCCTTGTAACAGAGAATAAATTATTAGGCCAAATGTCACCGCTATCAGGAAATTCTTTGGCGAGTGATAGAAACTTTTCAGAAATTTAGAAGTGCTTCTTGTACCACACAGGAAGAAAGCCATCTGTGAATTTCAGTATCAGGGGCCAGTTAAAATAATTATTGGCTGTCACCAAATTAATGGCTGCAGATGAAGGACATGGGCTACCTGGAAGGAGGTATTAACAAATCTACTCATTACGGCTGACATTGTAGTCCTGGAATAAAGGATAATTATTCACTTTAGTAAGACCTTACCCTTTAATGAGGAGGACTCACAAAAGAGAATTCCAATAAAAGCTGTCCCCCTGGCAGCCATTATAAGAATGTTCATTAACATAAACTAGTGAATTTCAAATACTCTTCTCGTCTTTGATTATACTTATACTCTGAGAGCTACCTAATGGGAACCCTAATGGGAACCTGTTTTTAGATTGTTACACCAAATAGAAACATTCTAGTTGATAACAGAAATATAAACATGACATTAATGGATACCTGTATTTGTAGTCAATCCTTCTGATTAGTTGATTTAATATGGCATAAAACTAAGACTAATATATTGCCAATTTGAATTAAAAAATAATTGACTACACCAGATTCAGCAAATACCCAGCATTTAAAACCTTCCAATATTAAGGTGTATCAAAATGGCTTAGTTAGATAAAAATATGGGCTTACGGCATAAAATATATCAAAATATGCTTCAAAAAATTAAGTGAGAAATTCACAATGTAATATGTTTCTTCCTATTATCAATTAGACTTCTTTCATGATTTTCTATTTTAATAGTTCTCTTTGAAATATCCTATTCAAGTGGGGTCAAAATCAATAAAATATTGAAGAAAATATTATTACTTAAGAGTCAAGTGGTCTCACCATAATCAAAGTGTTATTAATGAATAATAGATATATTTACAGTTAGAAAGTGTTAGTTCTATTTTTACAAACTGGCCTATTTCAATATTGAAGTATCCAGAAGGAAGAACTAGACTGAGAGTTATCAAAAGCCTACTCTAGGAGCCAGCTCGGCGTTGCAGTGGCTAAGTTCTCACATTCCACTGGTGGCCCGGGGTTCACCAGTTCGGATCCTGGGTGCGGACATGGCACCCCTTGGCACGCCATGCTGTGGTAGGCGTCCCACATATAAAGTAGAGGAAGATGGGCATGGATGTTAGCTCAGGGCCAGTCTTCCTCATCAAAAAAGAGGAGGATTGGCAGCAGTTAGCTCAGGGCTAATTTACCTCAGGAAAAAAAAAAAAGCCTACTCTATGACATAAGCTTATGAAATGATAATTTGGCACCTCTCACACATCACAGGGAAACCTGTGGGAAGCAGTGCCTTTATCAGAGCTCTAGAGTATTTTCCTATGTTTATAACTTGGAAGATCTCTGGCAATATGAAGGAATGCAAGAGGACATCATTTAAAGGAAAATGACTCACCAGATAGATCCAGCAGGCATATATGACCATTGAGACACAAAACCAACAGATCATGTCATATTCATCAGCAGGGTTCACAAGAATGCTAATTTGATATTTGGTGTCTAAAGTCACTATCATTGTGGCTTTAGACTTCACATTTCCTTGAAACTAAATGTTCATTGCTTTGTTGACGAAAGTTCCAGGGACAATTCTGATGACCAAGAAATTAAATAACTGTTCTATCTTGACCTCCTGTAATATGGAAGCAGAAATCTCCATTACAGAGATTTTATTTTCATTCTTGGAACAAAGATACATTCATTAGCAGGATTAATTAAATGCATGAGCAGCTCATATCAGACCAGGGGAGGAGTAAACATTTCACCCAACTTTGATTCAGATCTCTATGTAAGGAGGAGACAGGGTTAAAAAGCTTGGGAAGTTTGACAAGCTTTAGTGAATAAAATAGCAATCAGTTTAATGTTCCAAATGTACACCAATTATAACTAAAGTGTGAAGAAGAAAAGCAAGGAAATTAAACCTTCTCCCAAGACATAATACCTACAATCCACAACAAAAACCACAGTAACTATAAGGGTTTAAGAAATATTAATAACAACAATAGAAAAAGAGTTAAAAATATCACTCAATGCTCACTAGAATACAGCTTCCAGTCAACAGAGTCATAATCTCTATGATTTTGGAGGAACCTGTGTTGGAACTATCATTACAATGTTGAGACAAAAAATTACTAAAGCTTTTTGCATTAATAATGACTGGCTCAATCTTCCAATGTAAAGAAAATCATCATTTGAGGATAGCACGGTTCAAGGGTTAGGCATTAAGGCGAAGACTCGACTTGAACAGTCATTTTTCTTGTTTCTGCACTCACTCAATGGCAAGATCACCATCATCTGGAGGTAGTGGGAGGAAAAAGACCAGGCAACTCATTGAGGTCAGAAAGTAAAGACAAGTTCTTCATCTTATGTGTAATTTAATTAGAGATTAATAGATTTACCACCTGGCCATTAGCTTGCTGTAAAGGATAGAACATGAATTCAGCAAAAATATATCACAAGTCATATCCTCTTTGTCTCTCTCTCAACTTACGGATAGCATTTGTTGAACACTTATATGCCAAGCACAGTGTTAGATGCATTGTGTGTTATCTCGTATTTTATCATTACCTCCACTGTACAGCTGAGGAGACAGAGACTTTTCTAGACACTGAAGTTACACAGGGTCTTGTGTTTAGCAAGAACAGTATCATGACTATAACCCAGGTCTGTCTGCCTCCAGATTCGGACTTTTTCATCAATCTATTAGATTTTTTTGCAGTGAAGTGTATCAATAAATTTCATATCCAAGTCATACATAAATTACTTTGGTTGTAGTCACCGGTTTAAGTTTTAATATTATTTCAAGATAAGTAAAGATAAATATTTCCATTATATTCCTCTACTTTTTAATTAGTCATTGCTTCGCCATTTTGAAAAAAATATATTCATTTTATTATTCTAAAATGAAGTCTCATAACACTATTAATAAGAAAAGAAAGTAGTGGATGAATGGTGGGGATGGCAGACATTTGGGGGCAATAAATTATTCTAACTGCTGTTCACCCCATTTTACAGAGAGGAAAACTGAGGCATAATCTGCCCTAAGTTATCGGTAGATATAGAAGTCAGAATTCTGACTGGTGACAACAGTTTCAGAAGGGTGAAGGTGGTTTGCAGTAGCCATTGAGAATTGGAGAATGAGTTAACCAGTGAATGTAGTAGGATTTTAGAGGAATTTCAGAGATGCAGCTGACTGGTGATCATAGTGTAGACATTTGTTTTTCTATTTTGATTTTCTTTAACTATGGTTCATGTGGAGACACAAAGAAAGCAGGCAGTTGAGTGCATCCAAAATTGGGATTCAGTCAGATACATATCAGAGAGGATGAAAAGTCAAGGCTAATGGACAGAACAAAGAAAGGGGGGCCAAGGAACTGGACATTCCCTAGAGACTGGAGAAAGATCACTAGTTGAACAACCAAGATGAAAAATAGAAAGTTATGGGGTGAGAGAAGAATGTTAAATTCATGATTTTGCAGAAAGAGCAGTTTCATGAGGCTCTATGACCTCGAGTTTAACTCTGAGAATGGGTGGCTGAGGAGAAATTGAAGAGGAAGCTATTGCAGATAATGAGGTAAAGAAATTGAGAGGTGTGCTGTGAGGCAGTCAACACACTAATTCAATGCAGAATGCTTCAATATCATAAATGGTTGTTGAAAACACCTAAGGTGATGGCAGCAACTGGGTTAGAAATGAAAACTTATCCAGATGTCAAAAATCTTCAGTGACAGAGCAAATTATCTGGAGGCCAGTAGAGGATAGGCAGAGAAGATGGTCTTGACAGCTTGCATGAGCCTCAAAAAGAGCAGAATGTTTACAAAGAGGAGGAGGAGCAATAATCGAGAAGCCACAAAAGAGCGTGAAAACCACCACCCCGGTGAGATTAAACAGAACTCATCAAGGTTGGACGTGAAGTAGTAGCGCTTTAGGAGAGAGCCGGAATTTAATACTGGTGGAGGGGTAGCAGAAACACTCTGAGTGAAGCCTGAGGATACAGTCTTTGGTGATCGTGAAGCAGTGGACCTAGTGCTAGATCTAAAAGGAAGAACACAATCCTATGGATTGATAGGTAATAGAGGGCGGACAACATGGGAAGGGAGATGGGAAATGAATGTTATACTTCAGGTATTGACCACTTCAGAATGAGGCCTCAGGGAAGGTCTCTAGGAAAAAGATAGCACTTGGCATAAAATGTGGAACTCCTGACTTACTTGGCTTTACATGGCACCAGTAAGTTCAGTCCTGGAATTCTAGAACAATAGAATCTTTACTGAATTAGTAGTCACCGTCCCTACTAGAGCTCATTTGAGATAACCTTTGTTTTATGGGAGACACTACATCCCATCATATCAATTCTCCCATCTTAATTTGTTAAGCTTTTTCCTGGTAAAAATATTTGAGAGATTTGCAAGTTTTGAGTGAATTATAATAATTAATTACAGTAATCATATGAACCTAAGATTATTCATGTATTTAATTTATATTCCTTTTCTATGGTTTTAAATTGTCTGTATTAAAGATCTTGCTGTACGTGAATCTTGAATTATGGATCATTTAAAAACTCTTTTGAGATATAAATCCAGAGTTTTCAGAGCTTGAAAAGACCTTGTACATCATTTTTTCCTCTACTTTTATTTTGTGGCCAGGCACACTGAGGCACAGAGAGGTTCCACCATGAGGGATGGCGTACAAGGTAACTTTAAAAAGAAGAAAAGTTGGACTGGAACCCACACCTTTAACTTCTATTCAGTCCTCATAAAGAGGATTTCATCCAGATATTACGAGCAAACAAACAAATCTTGCTCTCTAGTGTTTCCTTTTTTCATTCATCTTTGGCACCATTTTACCTGTAAATAAAAATTAAAGTAAAAAGCATACAGTAGCCATATTTTCATTTCATCATATATAAAAGTTGTTTAAAATGCACGCTGAGTAAATTCACTGGCAGTTTAAAGCTTTCACAGAAGATCTGTGTTATTTTAAGAATGGTATTTTTTCACCACTCCCTGAAGAACTAGATACTTAAACATTTATTGGTACAAGGTCACTGCCTTACTGAAATGGCTTTAACTTAACATAAATCAATTTAGCACCTGTATATCCCTACTTTAAGGAAGGACAGAGAAATCCGAAGTTGAAGGTCAATTTAATTCTTGCTTGTCTTCACTTATCGAGGTAATATTCTAGGTCCCTGTGCCTCCATTTTCTGATACGTGTTTAAGATCAAATGGTGTTGCTAACATCGCTGGGAATGAATACACAGTAGCAAACAGTCTGAACTGCAACGTGTTAGCTAAACAAGTTGTTTTTGTATTTGATGTGTTCACCAGAAATAAACATGAAAGAGTCCAAAAGCCATAATTTTAAGTCAAGTACTGAAATTCTCATCAAGGGAAATTCTCCAGGGGAGCTTTTGGGACCTGTGTGTATATTTCATACATAACCACTCTATATATTTTATTTTGTCAAAGCTTTATGAACAAAGTGGTCTACTGACCACAATCAAAAGCACTTGTGTTTTGAAATTTCTTTCTTTTGTTTTTCAGTGCTGGTAACAGCGTGCCCTGCATCTTCACTACCATCACTTGCACTCTATTGAGTTTATTTGTAAGATAAGGGTTAAAAGCATAAAGTGATCAAAGAAGAGCTGAAGATGGTATTAAGTGGGTTGTCTGTCTGATATCTGCTCCAGAACAGAGTTCCTCTATGAAAAAACCAAAACGCTCTATTCTTAAATTAAACCTGTGACTTTAGTTTCATGAGCACCACTTCGTTTAGCCAAATTGTTTAAACTTAAAGTTGTTAATATAGAAAAGCAATCCTTTTCAAGTTGCCACCAGCAAAACTTCTTCAAAAATGCCCCAAGAGAAAAGAAACAAGTAGAGAATACAGATTGTCACCCACTAGAAATATCTCAACTATATAATTAGTTGATATGCGTATTAAATGTAGCCCAAAGAAATAGCACAGCTTGCTAACAAAATAGACTTCTGTTTAACTGAAATGAGACTTTCACAAGCAGCTCAAAAATAAAGCAACATTTTTTTGATTAATTCTCTTGTCTAAAGTAGTGAAGAGGGACAGCGAGACAGGGAGCCCCATATTAATTAAGTTCTAATCAGATAGGCTAAAGATCTAAGCAGGAGAAATGGGACTGGAAATGAGCGTAAACAGAAAATTCCTAGTAACAGAGGCAGTCTCCTCCTAATGTTCCTTTCCAGTTTGTCCTCTGCTAGGAGTCCTCTGAAAACCATTCTTGTATCTGCATTCCTTCTAAATGCCTGATACTGAAATAGAGAACATAATGGGAATTTTTGCAAAATCTCTTGTAACAGCTTTAAAGACAACTGCCTTGCCAAACTACAATGTTTCATCAGAATCAACTCTAAGCAGAAGATAAATATTTTTTAAAAAGGTAACATGCTCAACGCTTGCTTAAAACACTTTCTTTTTATTCCCCCACTGTCTCCACTCTCACTCTGCTTTTGCTATCTTCACAACACTCCAAAATATATTGAAGATAAAAAGAAGACTGTCGTGTTGGCACTCTGAGGAAGTGAGATGGCAGATGTGAGTCAGATGGCAGAAGGAGAAGAAATTCCACTAGAGAGATGAGAAACATATCCATTTTATCTTAGCAGGATGTTCAGCAAAGTTGTGCATCAAGGAATGAGAAAAGAAACTCCAATGAGCATTGCAGACTTAGAAACTTGCTTGCTAACAATAGGCTGATGCCAAAGACACACAGCATCTCTTGACCCTTCTTTCTTCTACGTGGGTTATTACTGAAGAGACAGTTATGTTTAGGATGGGCAGAAAAACAAATGCTTAAGCATGTAAATTGATTGCAGAGAATTTAAGTATTTCCATTCTGCTTTGGTAGGGCCATTAAAAATACACACAGGAAAAAAAAAATTACTTTTTCAAAAATTAATTTTCCTCCTCTAGACTGTGAAGTTTCCAATCCAACATCTGTTACCTTTGTTAGTCTGTGATCTGCCAGAGATTGTTCTTTTTAAGGCCTGTGTAGAGAAATGTGAAATTCATAACTTTAACTCTTTGAATGTTATATAATTTTTTAAGTATATATTTCTTATTTAAGGAACTAGGTCCTACTGAAGAAAATATCGGTAATCTACTTGAAGGGAAAATGTACATCCTGTCCTCTTGTATCACGCAGAGTTTGGGAAAAAATAATAGAAGACGATGTGCTGGATGCATTATTTTCTATGTTCTGAGTTAGTGCTAAGCACCTTTCAGAAAAGTAAATGTGCATATCAACTTAGCAGCATAAATAAGAGGTCTCATTGAATATTGTCAAATGTGTGCTTATGTTAAAGCAAAATAAACAAAACCAGTAATAATTAGCAGCATGAATTGAAGGTGTACAACTAGAAAGGACAGAGAAAGAGCATTCAGAGGGACAGAGGGATCTACAGGATAGTGGCAAGTCCAGGCTCCTTGGAGTAGGAGGACAGAGAAATTTCATGTGGCTGGAAAGTGATTTTTAGGAGAGTATGGCTAATAGATTTAGGTTGGCAGCTGAACAGTTTTGTCCAGAACTGTTCAAAACTGAGCTACTCCTGAAAAGTCAAGGGTGAAAACAAGGGGAAAGGAGAAAAATGACTCACAGTTTCTGGATGCTGTGAGGCTACCATCAGGCAAAGCATTTGCTATGATCTAAAAGATTTAACAGAGGCACAATCTGATTATTCTGTTTCCATTTGCCTTTTCCTATCATCTTTCTGGCCTGTTTCTTCCAGCCTGCCATCTTGTTGACTAACTTCTAGGTTACCTAGTGAATAGGCTGAGTCTGGGTTCATTCATTATTTTTCTTAGGCAATACACTTTGTTCCAACTGTGTGCAAGATGCAGTGTGATATTCGAATAATGTATCACCTGTGGTTCTGGTTGTAAGAAACTTACCCCAGTTAGAGATAACAGTACGGCTTTGAGAGAAAGTAAGTCAGAATTGAGAGCTCTAGCCCTGATTCAGTCACAAAGGACACATGCGATCTGGGGAACCTGTTAACTTTCTTGGGTGTCAGCGTTCATTTTATAAAATAAAAGGGAAAGATGAGATAAAAGTAAGAAGACTTTAGATCCCAAACTTCTATGATTCCAAGACATTTACTCAAGTAATATATTTGCAAGAGAAAGTAAGGCAATAATTATCACAGGAAAGCCATTGACCGTAGACTGAGAGCACCGCCCTGACATCCTATGGCCTTGAAATGAACCACTGAGTGCACAGATTCCATTAGCTATAATGTTGTTTTCACTAAAAATTGTCCCTGCTGAACTTGACTGATGGCAGTTCAAATTAGAGTGTGAGCTACAAGAATCTTCAAAGGGAAGTACAGGAGACTTCTGAGACCTGCGACATTATGGACGGATCTGTAGCAATCAAGAAAGAGAAACTAGGTTCCAGGCCTCCTAACCACTTAACAAAGGTATGGTGTTAGGTTGGGAACTTAAACTCTCATGAATAAACACAATTCTTTACTTGGAATACAGCTGGCTATACTGGAGGTCTTTTCTAATTCTAAACTGTGTGATTCTTAGCCACTCAATTCCCCCACTGCCTCTTTCAAACTTTGTTACAACCAAATAATTTGGAAAAGATGAGTGAGCCAGCTTGGTACATCAGAAGAACACGTTGCATCAGACTATCACTTACCACTTTTCTCCCACAAACTTCTAATCCTGTGACTGCCTCTATTGCACTGCAGAGAAAATTAAATCTCAGAGAAGAAAAGTAATTTTACACTCAAATAAGTATCAAAGTAAGTAAAAGTAAGCAACCCATGGGGCAAAATGGAAACATTCCAAAGAGAAATATGCTAACTTCTTCTTCTGTTTTTTTTTTTTTTGCTTGAGGAAGATTAGCTCTGAGCTAATATCTGTGCCAATATTCCTCTATTTTGTATGTGGGATGCCTCCACAGCATGGGTGATGAGTGGAGTATACTGATCTGTGCCTAGGATCCAAACCCACAGACCTGGGCTGCTGCAGCGGAGCACAGAGAACTGTAACTACTCGGCTACCAGGCTAGCCCCAATTCCTTTCTTTCTTTATCATAATGACTTCACACCAATTTCAGCATCAGAAAATCTATCCCTGGTTGAAGTTGATACCAGAACATCTACTGGTGGTGAAGGCTGTGTGTGGGCAAACTTAGAAATTAGTTTGCAATTGTAACCCTGTATAACAAATTCCAAGGACATCAAACAGGAGGAAAGCATCCTAGTTTAAAGAAGAGAATGTTATATTTGCTTTTAGAGATATACCTACTGATTCCTGATAAACCAAGAAACTAAAAATTCACATCAAAGAATATGTGATTAATTTTACACAGAACATTTTTTATTATCATTTAGGCTTTTCTGAAATTCAATTATGGTAGTGTACCGAACACACCTGCATTATTTTCCATTTCACTACTCCGTTCATTCTCATATCAATACATTTCCAGAACACATGCTATTCTTATAATGTAGTCTGAGAATAAGGTATCAGTACAATATCTTGAACATTCTTTTTTTGAATGGCTCTCCATTCTGATCCTTTCTCATTGTTTGTCAAGGATATAATATCCTAAAGTAGTGATTCAAATTAGAAAGAAATGGAAAGGTCAGGAAGAGATAGTTTATTTATTTATATTATTATTTGCCAAGGAAGTAAGCCATTACAATCTGAGCGTCTCATCCTAACGACAAGGAACAAAATGGCAGCATAAATGAATTGAAGACCCCCATGGGGGCTCATATTAGAACATCTGGCTGTTTCCTCAGACCTTGCTTGCCTTTAAAACTCATGGGAGCTATGCCATTGTGTGTAACAGTGCTACACACTCACCTTTGTCATTTTGTTCTGACTCATCCTGTCATTACCACTTCAAAATAACTCTATGTCTATATCTTTAAACTGAGGGGTTTACTATATATACATATGTATGTATGTATGTAAGTATATTTCAATTACATTTAGTTATCTTGCCAAAGGTAACCAGAGGAAGTATATTTATAAAGAAGTATCATAATACACTTTATCTTTTAATTGAAGTCATTTTCTTTTATGTTCTAAAATTTTATCTAAATATTTTAATTACTTTCTTTTTGAGTCATTTTACCTTAGTGATATTTCAAAGTCAGTTGGTCTTAACACTTATTCCCTCAGCTCTTGAAAGCAGTAATTTAAAAATTATAGGGTTCCGGCCCAGTGGCGCAACGGTTAAGTGTGCACATTCCGCTTCTCAGCGGCTCGGGATTTGCTGGTTTGGATTCCAGGTGCAGACATGGCACCCTTTGGCAAGCCATGCTGTGGTAGGAATCCCACATATAAAGTAGAGGAAGATGGGCAGAGATGTTAGCTCAGGGCCAGTCTTCCTCAGCAAAATAAAAGAGGAGGATTGGTAGTAGTTAACTCAGGGCTAATCTTCCTCAAAAAAAAAAAAAATTATAGGGTAAAACCCCATGGCATCCCAGAGGCTCGTGATAAAGAAGCAAGAAATCTTAAAGAATAAAACAACAGTGGAATAGCCCTGTCTTCTAACTGTAATGATAGGGACGAGTTGTGAGGGTCAAAAAGAAAAAAAAAGTCTATGTTCAATATTTCCCTTCACTTGAGGCTTTCAAAGGACAATTTTCACAAACCTTCACTGATACAAGGTTTAGACAAAAGATAAGGTTTAAGCATCCGGTAAAACTCAAGGCTGCACTGGCTTCAACATGAATTTCCTCTACGCAAACACTTTTAGTTAGTTTAATTTTTGATTCATTTATAATCTCTCATTCAAAAGTAATAAATTGTTTTAACTACTGACTTCTGAGGTTTGCCAATCAATTACTTCAAATATAGTATTAAAACCTCATATACAAATATATTTTTTTCATTATTCTGGTTATAAGTGTACATATAAAGAACCAAACTCACTTACGTCCTACTACTTTTTAAATAAATTGTATTTCTCAAATATATTTCTCAGAAGCTGAAGAAAGTTCCTTCTCAAACTTACTAAATTTTCTAAACACTGTTTCCCAAGGAATAGAAATCTTGTCTCTGAAGAAATTGGTGTGAATCACTTTATTAGAAGTTAGTTGACATCTTGAGAAGAGAATGAGTCCCAACATAATGCTTTCCTTAATGAATACCCTCAAATAATTCATCAATTCTGTTATTATCATAAGAGAGTGAGAAGAAAAAAGAAAGTGAAGAGAAAGAGAAAGAAATACTAGTTTGCCTTTCTCCTCTGTGTTTTTAGTTACATTTTTTAGTAATACCTTTTTATAATAGAGGAACGTGCAAAAGCAAAGAACTTACTTCTCAAGGATTGTAGAAAGTCTATTCAATCACTCATTCTTCCACTGATTCATTCATTCATTCATCCATCCATCCATCCACCCAGCAAGCCAGCCAGCCAGTCACTCATTTATTCATTTATCCATTCTTTCAAGACAGGAGGCTGTATCTTTTCTCTTTTACTCTGGCCAATGCACCTCCTTGAAGAAAAAAATCAGGTTGCTGCAGCATAATTTTGATTGTGAACAATTTCAGTCTTTGATTGGGGCCAGTGCCTTATGGGCAGATTTTTCTGGTTCCTGTAACCTTGTTCCATAAGCTTGGGAACATTTCAGCAATAATCTTTCTTACCATGTAAACAGTTTTACTCAGAGCTATGCAGAGAATCACACTAAATCCTAATAACAATGTATAGAAAGGCAGTGAGTAAGCTGAGGAAAAAGGGCTGCACCAGGTGTTAGGAGCCCATTGATCCAGTTCCTCTCCATTAATCTTCAAAGTCTTCAGATATCCAGATGCCAAAGTGGCTTCCATAATGGTTTCTGTTAGAACTCCTTTGGTTTTCTCTCTTCCCGAAAGTACTATCTTCTTCTGGCATGCGCTATGTCTAGAGAATAGTGATATTTAGAGATGTTGCAGTATACTTTTTCTAAAACAAGTGAAAGAAACTAGGTCTTTCTCAAAAAAAGATTTTATCTGAAAGTCATACAGGAAAATTATAGAAATTCGACATTGATTTAGATGAGTTTCCTGGAAGCAGAGCAAGCAAGTGCTCTCAAATGAAACTGGTAAGGAAGTGAGAGAAGCAGGAGAGAGCAGGGAGGAAAAGCTAAGCGAGGATGTTTTCTCAGGTTGGAGTCTAGCCTCAGTCTGATTCCTCAGGGAGCTAGGAAGCAGGAATGGCGCAATCAACTTTTCCCTCCATATAGCAAGAGGGCTGGTCTTTTGTCAGTGAGTCATTTGGCTGTTGACTCTCCCTAGGAGGAGAGAATAATCTCCAAGGAATTTCTGGCCAAGGTAGTTGCTTGCTGCTCAAGGTAATTCTTAAGAGAAGGGCACAGATGTGAGCTGTCAAGACCCACAGAGGCTGGTGGAGGATACTCCAGCCTGGTAACGGGGATCTGGGTGGGGCCATCAAAAGGCTCTGTTAAAGATGTCATTAGGTCCTCTTACAGTCCATCATAAGGGTAATAAATAGATCTTATTGGGGAAAGTTATTTCCACTTGATATCTGAGGCCGTAATTCTCTAGCTTGTTCTGAAAAGGATGCCCTCTCAGGATCAACAGCAATATAAGGATCTTAAGGACAATCCTGTTCCTAATTTGCTCAGTACTCCAGCATTTAGCAGTGTGATGGTAAGTGGGTAACCTGGGAAATAATTTCTTTCCTCCAGATACCATTGCTTCGTTTGTAAAATGTAAAACTCTTTCTAAGCTCCCTCTAATTTATGCTTTAAAGCAAGTTGTGCTGAGATCTTAAATTGGCCTCTGAGGATGAAAATTTTGACCAAATTTGAAAACACAAAATGAACTTGCAAGATTCTAGATCTAATGTAAAATTTGGAAGTATAAATAGCAGATCTGGGAAAGGCTCTTCTGGTAACATGGTGTGAAAGTACTGGAAGTACTTTCTCTTTTATTTTTTATTCTGAGCTAAACGTGTTGTCCCTTTAAATTGCTAGATTTTCTTAAAATACAATCCAAAAGAATATGAGCTAAACACAATTTATTAATTTTTAGTCAATTGGAAGATAGTAAACTAGGACATTCTTTATTGCCCTGGAATCTCCAAACAGTTTTTTAAATTAAGATAAGTTGTATCATCATTAACTTTTGATTTGTTGTACACGAGAGATATTAACTGGTTAAGAACTTGCCTTCCAAAATCATATGGCATCAGTTCAAATCCCAGCTCTGTCACCTACCACCTGCAAGACATTAGGCTATTTACTTAACTGTTCTAAGATTAAGCACTATTATTGGTTTATAGATGGGATCAAGAAAAGTATCCATTTCAAGGAGTTCTGAGGATTAAATAAGAGAGTGCTCAGAAAGCACTATGTCTCTTGCACATAGTAAACATCAGATGTTTCTTCCTCTTTTCTTTTGCATGTTCTTACCCCTACACTTGCTATTTTGATGCTCTGGGAAATTTTTGAAAGCTAAATGCTCTTCTTCCATTTGGTATCAGCCAATTTGGTCATTAAAACCCCACTGCCTTGTCAGTGCTGTATTGATGGTGTCAACCTCAGAGATTAGATGGCTGTAATGATGTTTTAGTTTTAGTTATTACTATAGATATTTTAATTTACAATAATAACATTAGTTAAAATGCTAGATGCAACTGTAACCATCCCAAGCCATGAGTCTCATACAGCCGTTGTTCCTCTTAACACTTCATGGGTCTTCCTGACAATTATTGCACCTACTACATCTTTGGCTTGAAAAATTTTTGCTATGTATCTCTACAAGACTGAATCCAGCTCATTTCTCAGTGCCACATCAAATATGCCTCTTTCGTGAAAACTTCTCTGCTTATGCTGTCTAATAGGACATCTCCCTCATTTCATATACAACTCTCATGTCATTTTTCACTTTTAACTTTATATCTTCTAGTTAGGTACTGTATTCATTTTTTTATTGGTATAACAAATTACCAAACTCGGTGACTTAAAACAACACAAAGTTATTATCTTATAGTTCTGTAGGTTAGAAGCCTAACACAGCGTCTCATTGGGCTAAAATCAAGGTGTCACCAGGGCTGCATTCTTTTCTGGAGGCTCCAGGAGAGAATACATCTCCTTGCCTGTTTTGTTTTCCAGCAGCCACCTACGTTCCCTGGCTCATGTCCTTATTCCTCCATTTTCAAAGCTGGCAACAGTAGGTCAAGCCCTTCGCATAGCACAGTACTCTGACCTCTTTTGCCTTCCTGCTCCTCTTTTAAGAACCTTGTGATTACATTGAGCCGACACAGATTAGCCAGGATAATTTTCCTATGTAAGGTCAGCTGATTAGCAGCCTTAGTTCTACTTTGCCACTTAACATAACATCTTCACGGGTTCTGAGGATTAGGACTTGGACATCTTTGGGGGCCATTATTCTGCCTGATGCAGTTGTGAAGAGAAGAGCATGTCCTTATCATCACAGAGTTTATAATCTAGTAGAGTGAGAGTGAGATACAAGTAAGACAAGAAAATAACCAAATGAATGATTATAAGTAGTAATAATAACTGAGGAAGAAATAAACCAGATAAACTGATAGAACATGAAAGGAGAGGGACTATGTAGATAAGGGAGCCATCAACACAGAGGTGACATTGAAACTGAGACTTGAGTGAGGAGCTTGGTGAACAGCAGGCAAGGCTGGGAAAGAGGAATGGAGAATAGCTTTCCAGGCAGTAGGAATTACACTACAAAGTGCAAAAGGCAAAAAGAGAGTTTGGCTTGTTTGATGAGTCACACAGAGTCTATGGAGCTAGAGTATAATGGGCTTGGGGGAGGGTGGAAGGTGATAATCTGAGAAAAGTGACTGGGGTCACAACTCTTTGATAAGAACCTGGCTTTTAATGGAAAGACAACGGGAAGTGGGTAACAGATTTAAAGCAAGGAGTTATTGAGATCTGATTTGTATTTTTAAAAAGATCTGACTCTTTTGTAGAGACTAGACTGGAAGGAACTAATAATGGAAATGGGAAGACTATGGAGACCCCTATAAAAGTCAAGCTATTAATTTCTCCTTTTTTTTAAAATAGAAAATACCAAATATTATCAAAGATGTGAAGGAACTAAAACTGTCATACATTGCTACTAAATGGGCTTAAACTGAAACTGACTGGTAAAAAACTGGCAGTATCTACTAAAACTGAGCATTGCATATCCTATGACCAAGCAATTCCACTCCTAGGTATAACAGAAATAATTCCCAACAGAAATGAGTACATGTGTCCACCTAAATACACATTCTAGAACTGTGCTATCCAATATGGTAGCCACTAGCCGAATGTGGCTATTTAAATTTAAATTAATTAATATTAGCTAAAAATTAAATGTTTATTTCTTCAGTCACACGAGCCACATTTATACAGTTCAACAGCCACATGTGGCTAGCGGCTACCATATTGGATAGTACAGATATAGAACATTTCTATCATTGTAGGAAGTTCTGTTGGACTGGGTATCCTAGAATGTTCATAGTGGCATTGCTGGTAATAGACTAAAGCTGGAAACTCCCTAAATGTCTGTCAACATTAGAATGGATAAATACACTGTGGCATGGTCACACAAAAGGATACTATGCAACAATGATAACGAATAATTCTACATCTACAGGGAATAGTATAGATGAATCTCACAAATATTTTTGAATGAAATATCAGACACAAAAGAGAATGGACTATAAGATCTCACTTATATAATGTAAAAAACCAAGTAAAACTCATCTATTGTGTTAAAAGTTAGGACAGTGGTTATCCTTGGTGGGTGGAGGGGTCATGACTGAGAGAGAACATGAGCGGTCATTTGGAGAACTGGTAACATTTTGCTTCTTGATGTGAGTGTTGGTTACAATGGCTGTGTTCAGTTTGTGAACATTTATCAAACTATCTATAATATGCACATTATTTTTCTACAGATATGTACACTTTAATACAGAAATGTTTTTTAAGTTAAGCTGCAACACAACTTTTAAATGTGAATTTAAAAATGTAAATATTCATTCTCTTGTCACTGTTGGAAAAAGTGAGGTATTTAATTTCTTGAATTAAGCAGCAAAACACAATGGATTCCTTCAGGTAACACACTTTCCTAAGCTGTCCTTTTTAACTTTTTCACATAGAGCATTCAAGGTGCTTATGAGGCACTGGAGGATTTTAGAGTATTGAATATTTCTTACCACCAACCCCACCACCTTGCACCAAAAGGTTTCTCAAATGTAATAGGGCAGCCATGACACCATCCCAGGTAGACAGGAATGCTGAGAGAAATGAAGGTCCTCTAAGGTTGCATAGTTTGCCCAATGTCACACAGCAAATCAGTAATGGGAAATCAAATCAAATCCATATCTTCTCCACGCACCCTCTCCAGTATATTGCTTTACCTTTCTACTCAGAGTTTTTGGCCCCAAAGCCAATAATTTATGGCATAAATTGTCATTGGATACATTGAAAAATGTAGACACATCAAATAGAGAGTGGAGTGTTGGAGAGAAACTCAATCTAAAGCCAAAATTAATCGAAGTGTCTCAGAATCTGACATTGCTAGAAGAAACATTACTGTGACTCTCAATTTATTCCACCAAGAAAGTGCAGTGTAATATGTTTTAATGCACTTTCTGTAGGTCTGCAATGCAAGTTTGATTTGTTTTTCCCAGAAGCAATTTACTTTTAAATTCCAAAGCCTCAGACGTCATTGAAGAATATTGTGGACTACTTAATCATGGCAAGAGGGATTAAACTGGGAAACTGGCAGAAACAGTTCGTTTAAAATTAGGCATTCACTAGACTGAAGGAAGGGAGGAATAAAACTCTGAAATACTTGCAGTCACACACTCAGACTCAGGAAGTGGTGAACGGCACAGAATGCCCTAACAAATGAAGTGTGTCTGAACCAATGTGAAAACGAGAAGAGCACCTACTGGCCTGACAAAATGCATCCAAGAAAATCTGAAGCCCGGTGACTTAAGGATTATCACTCTTGTGTAGTTTGTAAAATGACAATCATATATTTGAGTCTGAATTAATGACTCATGAATGAACACGTAATGGGGGAATTAATGTTCCCTAGGAGTCAAGTAATGGTTGAGTTTTGAGAAAAGCAGCCAGACATAGTCTATTCCTGATCACTTGTTTTCAGGCTTCTATTTCCTAATGATGAAAAAAAGGGATACGCTTTCCACAAAAATATGATGTGGTCAGAAGCAAAAAGAAAGAAAAAAAAAAGTCAAGAACTTGATGATAACTGCAAATCCCCAGTTGTCTTTTCTTCTATGGCTCTGATAGCAAAATCTCGGAATGAGTCGTTGCTAGCCTGTTTTTCAGCTTCTCTAAATTGTAAAATGTTCTTACTGTTCAGATCTCTTGAAATTGTTCAGTTGTACTTTCCAGAGAATAATTCTATAGGAAGCTATTTTGATATCTTGGCTTCACAATATAAAAAAAAGTTGTAGTCTCTCACAGGTAATTTGCTTATTGCGTGATTATGAAAACACTAGCCAACTGACAGCAGAAACGGTGCCTAAATTTACATGCCTTCTTTATAAGTCTGTGCTTGTTAGCTTTGTTTTATCTATTTAGGCATTGAATAACCATTGTCCTGTCTTGGGTTGGGGTCATGTAAACAACCTCAATTACTTTCCAATAACTTTGTAGACTATTTCTAGGTCGAGAAACAAACCTGACATACAGATTGAAATAAACAAGAGGCCCAGGAGCTTATGTAAGATAGAGGTCATGGTTATGATTTAAAGAGGTCATGGTTATGATTTAAAGAGATAAACACCAAATTTAGAACAATTGAAAGTAGCAAAAGTTGTAGAAAAGAAATCAAGAAACTCTTCATAATCTACACAAAATTTTAGAAAAAACGAGAGAGAAATCAAATTGTGTCTAGATGCTTGTATTTCATGAAAACTTATTCTAAAAATATCTATCAACGATCAAAAGTAGCAATATGTATACTTGGCTGTTTGGATAATGGATTTAATTTTGGCAAAAAAACAATAAGGGAGTAGATGAATATGCATTTCACATTTGTACTTCTATAAGAAGCCAATCTATTCCAATCACAAAACACCACTATTGTAGGTACTCTGGAAGAGGACTGAAGACTCTGATAACACCAGCGTTTGGAGGCAGACTTACTTTTTATTTTATACTCTCTTGTAGTCTTGGAATTTTGTAGTATCATGTACATTAATTAGTTCAGAAAGTATCACTTTCCACTGTCTATCCGGTAGTAGTTTATCTGAAACATAGGCAATGAACCTGGAAAGATATAATCTTGCAGATCAAAAGTTAATTGGTGATTGAAAGTGTTTAGGGCAAAAGGGAAAACTTGTACTCTGTGTTTAGGAATAGTTGCATTTTGAAGAAAATGCTATCTTTTCAATCAGCTAGTTTGAACCTAAGAGGAAAAATAAAATCACAGTTAAGAAAAATAAAATGGTGCATGATTGAACCATAGGAAAAATGAACATGGAAATTATCAAATGCCTATTGCAGGAAAGGCTTGTGTTTTTCAACCGGAAAGGATTCAAATGTCTACCTTTAAAAATAAAGCCCTTGTGTTCTGATAACATGACAATTAAATATACAAGTCACAGTTCAAAGTTACCATTTATTAAAACGAGGGGTAAAAATAAAGAGAATGGCTTCAACCCTTTGATTCTGTCCAGATTCACCAGAAAAGTTCACTGATCTCTACTGTCCATGATTTTCATCTACTACAACATGTCTTCTGAGCTGCTAACTTAGACACACAGAGTCTGATGAGTCTTCTGAATATCAATACAGTACCACTGAGAACCTATTTCACATATACGCAGGGAGAGAAGTTGAAGGAGGATCATTTCAGTATTGCTGACAAAGGTAAAAAACTGGAAACTAAGTACTCATCATTAAAAGACTAGATAAAACAAATTTACATAGCATATTAAACGGATGAACGAGGTCCATATGTATCAACAAATATAAATCTCAAAACCATGATGTTCAATGTAAAGAACTGCCAAAATATATTTTGATGCTATTCAAAACTTTAAAAAATATACTGGCTAATACTGCATATCAAAGCTGAACTATGGCCTGGGGGCCAAATCTGGGCTGCCACCTGTTTGTGAGATAAAGTTTTATTGGAACACAGCTACTTCCATTCATTCACACTTTTCCTGTGGGAAAAGTAGAGAAGTTACAACAGAGAATTTATGGCCCATGAAGCCTAAAATATTTAGCATCTAGCTCTTTAAGTAAAAGTTTTCTGACTCCTGCTTGACATGACAATGGGATGTGGTAAATGGACAACGGGATGTGGTCAAGGATTACAACAGTGCGTGTGAGGGCAGAATATAGACTACTTCAGGAGAGCAGGCATTTGCCCCTGGAGAAGACAAGACTAGAACACTTGATGTCTGACTTTACACCTTCAATCTAGGAACAAAGTACACATCTCCCACATCTTTTTATCTTGTTAGGTGACAATGGAATGCATTTCTTTTTATATTTTACCAAAATTTCCTGCTTTTAGACAATTATTTTTTCAGAAATGTTTAATGCAATTTTAATATAAACTCCACTACTATGCCCTCCACTTATGTAGGTTTTTAACAGTGAAATTCAACACTCATGCTTTTGAGAAAGACAAAGGTAGCTTCTATGGAGAAAATACCTTTCTTTGAACTGCTAAATAAAAAATAACTAATTTAGGCTTATTCAGCATGAGGCTTAATAGCGAGCCTATCATATGTTTTCAGGGGATGTCTAGTAAATAAAAGGCATAATGATTATTATTTTACTAATCATAGTTGGATCTCCAAGGAAATTAATCAATATTTATGATATGTTTGGTTGATTGCGGGATAATAAACAGTGTTTTGCTTATCTCAATCCAATCTCTGTGAAGAAAATCAAATTGAACATTATTCACAGTTTTCAAAGCATCTATGTTTATAGATTATCATCAGCAACAACAAAACTTTTATAAGTGAATGGTTGATATCAAAATGCAAGCTTGAATCATTAGGAAATTCTATTAGCAAGGTTTAAGTAATATCAAAGGTCAACTAGAAAAATCAATAAATTGGTAAGAGAAAACTCACAGAAAAAAGATAGATGTGGACAAAAGATGCAAAAAGAATACACAACCTCACAGTTATGAAAAAAATAAAATTATATTTTACCCATTAAATGAGCAAAAATTTTAAGCTGGTAACCTAAGGAAAGTATAGAAAAGTACTACTGAATATAATTGGTGGAAGAGAAGATTGATACAACTTCTCTGGGGGGTAATTTAGTAGTTGCTGATTGAAGTTAAGATTTTCCATGAAAAATATAGAACTTGAATCTTAAATGAGCTTCTCATATTAAGACAGCACAATGTCTAATATGACACTAATTAATCATACATCTTTCTCACTAGTTATGTCTATATCCATTACATTATTTCTATATATGTAAACCTAAGTCAGAAGGTTGCTGAAACGTTGAACCTGGTGTTAAGGAAAACTTGCTATAAAAAGATCTAACCTAACACGGAGTAGGACAGGTAGCAGGTATGCAATAAATCTTTGCTACATGGACGAATGGATGAATGGATGGATGGTTGTATGGATGGTTCAATAATATATTGACTCAAGGAGCAGTCCTGAAGCAGACTGTTAAATCTACAATGACTCTATTTCTTTTTATATTCTATTTATTTTCAAAAATTATTTCAAATGGTTTGTTCTTTTTCCCCAATTAGCCCACACAGACATAGTTCTTGCTAGAATATCATCTTACAAAGTGGAAGACGACTTTGTATTGATAAACTTACTTTTCTATATTAAATATGCTGACCAAAGTATTTATCGTTCCTAGTGTTTTCTTTCCTAAATGTATGCTGGCTTTTACTTTCAGATTTAATCAGAAGTAATAAAAATTTAACAGAACACAGAATTATTAAATTCAGCTTGTGTCTTTCAAAATGTGCTTTTAGAAATTTGGAAATGCAACACATTCTAACCTAAATAATAAAGAGTAATAAGAGAGATAACTAATAAGAGACATTTGATATCTGTTTCATTTTCTATTTATCTCTTCTTTTAATCTATCTACGTATTTAGGTGCCAATTGGGACCAAACACGACTAGGTACCCTGGGCCAATTATTATGTCTCACAAAAATTTTTTGGGTATGGAAAGGACTATTTTTTAAAGATTCGTTTTTTGGGGAAAAAAACAAAAAGAATTGTAAATTATGAGCATTTGTAATAATATCTTTGTATTAAATTGTTTCCAATTACCACAAGAACCTTTGATGTCTAGGCTTGGCCGTGTCAAACTTCAGCAAAGTGAATAACTGTCAAAGGAATGCTTAGAGGTTGTGCCAATTAACAAAAATATGTTGATTTTATATCCAAATGATAATCACAGCAGAGGCTTGCTGAAATGTTCACCAACATCTGTGTTCTCTTTCTCCTGGGCATATGAACAGATTACATTTCCTTGCTCTTCTGTGTTTAGGGGGTTGGGTCATATGATGGAGTTCTGTCCAATGAAATGTGTGTGGGAAGGATGTACATAACTTTTGGATTTGCTACTGTAGGCAATCTTCTGTGCTGTCTCTTTTCCTTTGCCTGCTAACTGGAAAGAAGAGGATCCAGGGGAGGACTCAGAGGGCCTAAAAAGTGGTTGAGCCATGTGATGGAAGAGGTCTGGATTCCTGAATGTGGGCATGGGTTAGAATCCACGTACCCTGCGCTCTGACTACACTGGACTATGACATGACTAAAAATTAACATTTACTGACTTATGGCAGGGGACCAATAATAGCTACAGTAACAGCTAATGTACTGTCTGATTTAATCTTCACAACACAGTTTTTAATTTTAATTTTAACCCTATTATAACAAAGAACAAACTGAGGCTTGGAGGGATTAAATAAATTGCCTTCAACTTCTAACCAGATGTCATTGGAAAGCCTATACTCTTAAATATTACAGTGTATTGTTTCCTAAGGAGAAATGTGGAGGCTAGGAGGAAGGCAAAGGAGCTATGACTATGGTTTTATGTGTTTAAAGTTATAAAAGAGAAGACTATAAATAATAGTCCTTCCAGGGTAGTTGAAATGGATGATCTCAGGGTTTGGGTGTGTTTGAGAATAGAGTGTAGAAAGGAGGCTTAGAAACCTGGGAATTATATAATCAGAGTTAAAGCTTGTTCCTGCATCTAAAAAAAAGTGATGTGACAAATCTGCTCTTAGTTTGTGCTGCAGTTGGAGATGAGACACCAGGCCCCCCAGAAAAGTGCCAGAGAGATGGGAAGCGGAGATGAGCAGATGTTGAATCAATTGTGCCTGGACAATCTTTTCTGCCATTCCAAGAGTTGTTGTTACACTGTTGCTCATAATGTCTTTTTCCGAACAAAGAGATTCAATCAACGCTTTCAAAATCTTTTTAGGAAGGTATTCTCTGGTAGCATGTGGATAGCAAGAGCAATGAATGAAAGATAAAGAGCTTTTAGGGTTATGAATAACACCTGATCAAACTCTCAAGTGAAACCAATCCCAGGAGGTAATCTTATTCTGGTTCATCAAAGCTCAAGGGTTCTTTCGGAAGGAATTTCTAATGATGGAAAGACCCTGAAAAATTCATCTCTAAGTTCATCTGTAAAATAATGAACCTCTTGTAACTAAATATTACAGTTTTAAATTTTCTGTAAACTGGGGGGACAAATCAGCATGCTCTATCTACATGGTAAATGCACTTGCTCTATGACCTGGCAATCCCAGCGACCAAAATAGAAAAAACATATCATCATGTGTATGCAAATATGTTCTTTGAAGTATTGTTTCCCCCTTCTATGGTTGTTATGTGGTTTAAATGAGATCATACATATAACACACAAAGAACTTTAGCTCTCAATAAATGGAAGATTTTAAAATACGAATTTTTATTATTTTCATTATAGTAAACACAAGGAGATGGTCAAGAAAATTACGGTATTTCCATACAACTGAATCCTATGAAATCATTTAAAAGAATGAGTTGGATCTCTATTACATATTGTCAATCAAAAATCAAGTTGCCAAAAATATTTATACTATATTTCCCTTTATGGTTCAAATCTACATGTGTTTAATTTGGTATAGAAAAACATTTGGATACATATTTTCCTCCATATACTTCTGAGTATTTTAATTTCTGACAGTGAGAATTAAGCAAATGATTGAGATTTTTAAAAATATAGTGTTAAAATTCTTAAAACTATGTTAGGGATTTATTTTCAAGGCCCTAAGGTCACCTTGCTTTAATTTTAACCTAGTTTCCAACCAGCCACTTGGATTTTTCAAGGCAGCACTATTCTGAAACTTTATCTTCTGCAACGAGGAGCACACAACAGAAGACTGTGCATTAAATACCTGTCATCCGAAACTAACATTAGTTATTCCTAAACTCTTTGAGCTCACTGGAAACTGCTCCACAAAAGATGGAAAATGAGATATCAATTTTGAATCACTGCATCGCGTAAGATGGCTTTCTGAGGGACCAACACTTCCTAGAAAGACATCCTAATTCATCCTTTTGTTTGGCTCTTATGCCAAGACTCTTAGGAAAATATTATGTTTAATAACATGAATAAAGTTTTCCAGAGTTGGTTGTAAAATATTTGCCGCATTTTGAAATAGGTATTACGATGATCCATCCAAGATACTAAAATCAAAGAACGACTTTGATAAATTTATCCTAAGCAAATAATTGAGGACCTGTAGAAACCTGGAGCCACAAAGTATTCTCATCACAGCATTATTCATAATATTAAAAACTGTAAACAACATTCATGTCCAATAAGAAGGAATTAGTTAAATATTATGGCAAATGAAACCATTAAGAGCCATATTTCTATGTAAAGGAGTTCATGGTATATTACTTAAAGAAAATAACAGTTACCAAAACAATATACAGTATATAAAACCATTTTTACATAGCCATATATGTGTATACATATTGAAAAAATATTTATTATAAAAGAAATAAGTTGGGAAAAACATACACCAAAAGATAAGTAATACGCTTCTGGGGATAATTGGTTTTATTACTTAGGTAATTAATTAGGTGTATTTTTTTTTGGTTTCTAAAATAAATAATTACCATGTTATAAAAATAAAAAATAAGGCTCAGTATATCATAAATCTGTTATTTGGGAGGAAAAAAGCTTCAAGAATGATAAGAGAAATATTAATTTACTTACTTTAATCCTTATTATTGTCTTATCTGAGAATAAAAAGTTATAAACACACACACACATATATATACACACATATATGTATGGACATGTGTGTGGGTTTGCATGTAGATACGAAATGTTACCTGGACGGTGACTCATGAAATACAAAACAGCTTCAAGATAGTTTGAATATGTCAACCATTCGCTTAAATAGAAACAACCTGCTATGACATTTAAACATCTAATGCTCCCTGGACAACACAGAGGAAGCCCAGAATAAGTTTAATCTTAGGTTAGAAATAAAAGAATTATGACTAGAAATACAGAATGCAGCGCTAAAGAGATCACCTGCCTCTAATTAGACATTACTCATCATGACTTGTTCTTATCCACCCAAATCACCTTGTCAAGATTACTGTCTCTATAAGGAAACATTGTTTTAATTATCATGAGGATGAAGAGAATTATTTCTATTAAGTATACAGTATAGTCCAGGAAGTATGCTATTTCTTTACATCTCTAACCATAATGCCCTATTTGACTCTGATAAAGAAACTGAAAATGATGTTTCCTGGATAAGAGGACAGGCAAATTCCTTAACATATTATAGCAAAATGAAATCAAACAAAAGTTGAAAATGTCTAACCAATGGAAGAAAAACTTAAGAACCAAGATGGAGGTGGTAGCAGTGAAGGAATCTTTATTTGTAACAATATTGCTGAAGCACTTTTTTCTCCCTCCAAAATTCCTGAGATGAAAGTTTTTTCTTCATTTACTAGAAAGCATTTCAGCCTGACATCGCTGTCTTTACAGGAAATATCAGTCCATTGTATTAATCATCACAGGAATCAAACTTTAAAGAGGACTGTCCAGAAAGTGGGCACTTTCTCCCAATCTGTAAAAAGTTTGTGAGAAGATAGGAACATTTTGGGAAAAACAAATATATGAGCTCTGAAAATGAGCTGCTTTTGTGTTGCCTTTTACTAAACACACACGCGTGCGCACACACACACACACACACAAATCTTAATCAATCAAATATGAGATAAATGTTTGACCTTAGTAGTGAAAATTGGCCAGAAGTATTGACATAAATGGAGACCCATATTACTAGTAATAAATCAGCAATTTATTGCCCTATCCTAGAATAAAATGTTATGCAAATGTGTGCATGTACAGATGCTAAGCAGGTATATTATGCACAAACATAGTGTGTCCATGTGGATAAATGAAAGAAATTTAACATCTAGGCATTTTTAAAAGATGTTCTTATTACTGATACAATAATAAGGACAGTAAAATAACAAGAATGAAATTCTTTAATGCCAAAGAACCAAACTTCTATTTTAAAAAGAGAATTTAATATGTATTACCTTTAATACTTGGCAAAAAATGTACACTTAATATTGTTTTACCTAACCTTTTAAACATTGATTCCCCTGTCTATTTCTGATTTGCAGAAAATAAGAGGAAAAATCATTAAAGTCAGGATTTAGAAATGGAAATTTAAATACTTCTGATATATTGGTGCCATCATCATAACACATATTTTTTGTGGAGAAAACAAGAAAAGAAAATCATATGAAAAAAGCTAGCTTATCTTATACCTCCCGTGACCAAAAAAATTGTGATAAAATAAAAGTTAGTAAATTTCTGAACGTTAACTAAATTTTAAAAAAGGATTTTTAGGTAAATTCCTCATTTCTTTCATTGGCCCACCAACACAGTTTTGGTCTTCTTTCTTTTCCCTTTGTTTGTTTTGTTTGTTTCTTTCTCCCTTTCTCTTGCTTTCTTTTCTTTCAATATTATTCCATTCAACTTTTGAAGTCTGAGATAGTGACAAATAACTATTTTCTTATCCTTGTTTTATTTTATCTTCTTCACTGTAACATTCCGTCACTGTAACAAATCACATTTGAGATTAATGTGTCCTCAATGACCATTTAATTAACGTCCCTAACTGAATAGAATTCAGCAGGAATTTTTAAAATACCTTTTTAGTAGAGTCTTAACTTCAGTAAAATACCAGAATTGCTATTGTCATTATAATGCTTTTCAAACCATTTTATCCAATGTACTGATCCTTCTCACTTCTCAGGCTTTTCTTATTCTCTTCTTTCTTTATAACTTAATTTTTCTCAAAATGATAGAGATAGAACAGGTCTAAGTGATAGTTAAACAGGTGATAGGATGAGCCACGCTGTGATGTCTTGTTCTACATGGGGTCAACCAGAGATTAGTTTATTTAGCCCATTCTTTTAGTGCCGTAGGATTAGAGGATCAGTCTTATGCTTGGGTGCTTTACTGAACAGCCGATCAGAAGATCTGCTCCAGATATTGTGTAAAATCTTCCCTGCAGGGGGAAATGAATGTGTCACACCATAACTTCAGCAATGAGTTCTTATTTTACCACTCTGTGTTTCAGATTGCAAAATCCTTTGGCATTTTCCATATCATTTGTCATTTGGCTTTAGAAGGCGAGAGATTTCCTGGAGCACATTCCATTGCATGGTTGACAATATCAATTCTACATTCGATACATTAGCAGGCAGAAAGAAAGAAGAAGCCAAATTGGGTATAAATAATTAAATTTGTAAAAGGTCAGTGAGCAAGTAGCAGGAAGGAGAAAGGCTGAAGAAGTTATGGAGGTTTGATGCTCAGCCACAAAGGTATTAAACTATGAATATTATGTGCTGACATAGCCAACAGAAGAAATGAACAACAAAAATGGCCCCAACAGACGTGAGATCCTGAAGTGTCGTGATAACCAAATGGTGACCTCTTCATTGTGCTTTAAAGGAAATGAGAGTTAAGTGACACAAACCACGAATTCCTATATTCTACAGTAAACTGGTATTGGAACAACTAATTCACCCATATTTAAAAATAAAATCAATGTTCTATGTGGGTTATAACAGCTTTGACTGAAATTTTGGTGACCCTAATTGGGAAAAATTGCATTTGGTTTTGCATAAACAAAAACTGAAGTTTGCGGGCTGGCCTGGCGGCATAGTGGTTAAGTTCTTGCACTCTGCTTTGGGGGTCCTGGGTGTGCAGGTTCAGATCCTGGGTGCAGACCTAGTACCTCTCAAGCCATGCTGTGGCAGCATCTCACATAAAATAGAGGAAGATTGGCACAGATGTTAGCTCAGCAACAATCTTCCTCAAGCAAAAAGAGAAAGATTGGTAACAGATGTTGCCTCAGGGCCAATCTTTCTCAAAAAAACAACAACAAAAAGCTGAGATTTGGAATTCAGCTGTAGGGGAGAGGAAGGAAAGGATTAGAATTTGAAAATAGGAAAACGTTATTTTTCCCATTACCAAAATCAATATATTTAGATAATACACACACACACACACACACACACACACACACACCCCTTCACATGGTATCTTATTTCCACAATGGGATTGAGCCATATCTAGTGATCTACAACAAGGTTGTTTCACATAACAATATGCCATGGAACATCTTTCCAAGTCATCACAGTGCCATCTTATTCTTTTTTTATAATGTCTGCATAGTACTCCATCGTACATTGTAAGTTTTTAAAAATCATTTAAAAAATCATTTTCTTATTGAGAGATTTTTGAGTTGTAATACCAGTTTTTTATATTACTAGCAATGCTGCAGTGAATGTCTTTGTACAAATATCTGTATGCATATATGCTATTATATCTGTGGGACAGAGCCCTACATATAGGATTGAAAGGTCAACAGGTTATGCATGTTTTAAATTTTAATACATAGTGCAAAATCCCCCTTCAATAAGATTTTATGTCTGGCAGATTTCATATAAAATAACTTATTTCTTTTAATTTTGTTTATTAATGTATTAGGATCCCTGCTTCATTCTGAAAAGGATTTGGGAAAGCTTAGAGGCTAGATTTAGGCAGAGTAGAAAAAGACAGTGGCTTAGTGAGGCAGTGACATTTTTGTCAAGTTGTGATATGAAAAAGCAATCTTGACGCTGACAGTTTTATGTTCTTACTATTTTATTACAGGTCCTTGTAGGTCCCCCCCACCTTTGGACACTCTATAACAATGTCCTCTCAAGGAAGTAAGACATATAATTTGTTTCTTTGCTTCTAAAGGTTTTCCTGCTTAATTGTCCATTTGCAAATTAAAGCATTTATTTTCACACACACTCAATTTACGCCTTAGTAATATGCGTAGTCAAAATTGATGAATTTTGACATTTGAAAGTGAATACAGATGTTCAGGACTTAGATATTTATAAAATTGGAAAAAACAAGTCCACTTCAATTGCATAGCAAAAGAACACCAATCCTTTTTGAAAAAGCAACTGCAAAAACCTAATTTGTAAAAAGCAATAGTATTAAAAACTAGCTCCTGATCAATATTCAGGACTCAAGGTAGAATAATCACCAGGTGCTAAAAGAAATAGAATTCATGATGTACCTCAATAAAGTGAGAGAGAATGCACCATGGTCCAGAAATCTGGTATTACCTTGTAATAATTATTAACGATCCATGATATACTACGCTGGATTCTACAAACAGACACGGTGCAGAAAGTAAAGCAATCATGATTTCTCTAGTCTTCCTTGCTCCATAAAATTTCACATTTACTTGCAGACTCTGTGTTAAGTTTTTGAGTGTGAGAATCACCCAAGCAGGTTTAAAAATTGGGCTGGCTTTCTTCAATATCCATCAAAACTCTGCCAGCCAGTATGGCCAATAGGAAGTGCAAAATAATCCTAAATTTGCAGGATAACTCTTCCACAAAACATCATACATTCTAAAACGCACTTTCGTGTGTGGCTTTTGGATTATCTGTCACAAAAGACTACCTGTATCTATAATCTTTTTCGTTGGCTTAGATTATCAAGAGGAGAGCACATGGATGAAGTATTTCATCATTTGTCTGGTTTGAAACACTTGCACAGTGACAAGGTCATATCAAAATGACAGAAAGTAAAAAAGTGGTTAAAAAAATGAATTCTGGTCTTTTAAAATAGGGTATTATTTCTTTCTCTAGGTTCTTTTTGGGGGGTTCTGATTCTGTTTGTGGGTTTTCAATTCTCTGAGAAGACAAATATGGTTCATGGATCAAAGCTTGGGTTTTTAAAAATCTATTATGTTCTGGAATGAAAAAGAACAGGAAACTTCTCAATGTCATGCTTACTCCTCATACATTTTGAAGACAAATTAGTTCTGAAAACACATATTAGAGGGCAGGTAAAGGGAGAAGGAGAGAATTTTCAGCCAACTTTGAATACACATGAGGGAATAATAATCACTTTATATTTGTCCATTTGTAATGTACTCAGAAATCGAATAATCCGGTCACAGAACAGATAATAAATAAAAAGGATTTAACAATACTAGCAGTGTCAGAAGAGAATTAAACTGATTCAGTAGGCATCCCTGGAATTTCAACAGAATTTTGCCACATACCATACACACACGTGTGCGCGCGCGCACACACACACGCACGCACGCACACACAGGCTGGTCTTTGCAAAGAAAGCATGATACACTGTAGTGAGGTATGTTACTAATTAGACTAGTTAAAGGAACTGGTATATTCATTCATGTATTAGAAGAAAAACATCATGGATTCATTTTGTCATTTCTTTAAGGCATAATACAAAGTGAGGTTTCATCCCGTACTCTGAAAGTGAGCAAACTGGCTTTTTGACAGAGAAGAAACCAGAAATAGAGACTTCCCCTGAAAAAATGGTCTATCTAGTTTTTAGAAATAAACGGTAAGAACAAGAAGCATTTTTAAAAACATAAAGCTCAGAGTGTTAAGAGTACAACCTTTGTATCATAGGTGTTACTATTTCTTAAGAGTCATAAAACAGTAGAGTTGAATCTCAATTATTGGCATATGGTTTACCTAATTTGGAGAGTTTCTGTGATCATACAGGCTTCTCTTACCATTTACGAAGCTCTGAGTTCTCTTTGAATGACTCGGCATGTAGTCAAAAAACATTAACTCAAACAGAACATAAGTCTATATATTGTGAAGCTAATTATAAATTATTTGGGTCTGTTTTGTGACCCTGTTTTCCTCTGTTAATTTCCCTAATCAAGTCAAAAACAGATTCCAAACCAATGGCTTCCAGACTGACATCTATGTACACATCTCTTCTGTCAGAATTTTCCTCTCAATTAGTTTTACATCAAACATGAACTCTGTTAAACCTCTTTGAACAGAAAGGATGCATAAAGAATTTCAGTCTTGCTTTCTTTTGAGTGCAGTAGTAAAAGACCAAGTTTTCGTGAATCTAATAGAAAGTAATTTATGTGCAACCTGGTGGTCCAGGGCAAATGAATTAACCCAGCATGAATTTCCTTATCTATGATGATGGATTTGGGTTAGGTCCTCCCTAATGATTCTTATATGCTTTTGTAAAAAATCAGAAGTAGTTTGGAAGAAAAATACACATATGAGAATAAAATAACTTACAGTCCACTCTTTATGCATAGGAATATTGCCAAATCAAATATGACTCTACTCTTAACAATAATTACTTGTTTGATGATAATTACAATAATTATCATTTCTTGAGACTATACCGTGTCAGCAACTTTCTCTCAAATGGTTTAGAAATATGTTCTTTGCTTTTTACTTGCAATTTTTCTGTAGCCTGGTGATGGGTAGGTGGAAGCAGGGTACTCTATGCTGCCGTTAAAAGTAATGCTTTATATTCTTCAATACTTCTGAGTTTTTTATGAAGCACAGTCATCATCTAATTTCAATCTAAGCCAAAAACTCAGGAATTTGAGATTAAAAGCAGTGGTCCTTCAAGTGCACTATGTGTAGCACAAATGAGCCATGATGGGCTCTCCATATCATTTGGGCACTGACCTTCATCGCTGTTTTAATGTAAGCTACACTAAAGCTTTGTTTTTTTATTTGGCTTTAAATAATGTAAAACTGTCATCTATTATCTTTCATTAGCCTACTTATTAGTTTATACTATTTTTCAATAGCAAGACTATAACATACTATTTATTTCTTTATTTTGGTTATACGCGAGGGAGGGAAGGGATCGGACAGGTAAGCAGGTAAATAGGGAGATGTCAGGTAGGTAGTTCTAGGGCACTTTTGTCCTGACAAAAAGGGTCCCAGGGACTAGGAAAGTGTGACAAACCCTGTAATTGATCAAAATATTGTGATGTGGAAAAATACAAAGTATGTTCTTCACGCCTAATTTCTACAAAGTGTAACCAGTCATGATTAAAATAATTTTGTCTGCACTTTACCTTTACTTTTACCGAAAAGTGGGCAGTATTGAATGTACACAGAGTGTTCTGGCTCCTTAGAAAACAATACTACAGAATTTGAAAATTGTATTCTTATGATTAGTTACTAATATAAGAATGCGTGTCGTAGTAAATGTCTTGTATCTAACCCTTGAGATCTGACGACCTTATGCTGTAGAGACTCCTCAAATGAATAGGAATAGTAATGATTGCCAAATATTGTGATAAAGTCTTGTGTAGAAAACATCTCATAAATTATTTTATTCTTTGGATTCTACATTATTGAAACTTTATCTGTCACACTTACAGGAGATAGTCCTTTTTTAAAGAAAAAATTATAGAAAGCTAGTTTCTTAAAAAGGAAGATTCAACACTGTGTCTTTAACAGCTGAACTGTTTCTTTCCCGCCCTTTCCTTACTTATCTTAATATTTCTAGGCTTAACACATAACCAGGGGGAGAGAGAAAATGCTATAACAGTGAAAAATATTATTGCTTCCTCCAAAACCAATCAGATCATCAGTTAACTGAGTCCAAAAGGACAGGGAGTAAATAAAACTGAAGACTTTCTCCTGCAGTGCCTGGAATCCGCTTACATTGATTAATTTTCGAGTTGTTAAAACTGATTAGTGTTCTCTGGGTTGGCTTAGATTCCTAGGTGTCATTCAGTATACCTGGTGCATCTATTATGTGATGTGAGCAGAGGGAGCTAAAAAGGACAAGCAATAACTACAAATCTTATTGAAGGTGTTCACGAGGAACACAGGCTGTGGGAAAAAGCTATCAAACTACTCTTGCTAACAGCTTCCACATATTTGCTGATATAACCAAATCTCTCAATGGGTCCATGGGTGTGGAGATGCCTCTACACTTTCCTTGTAGAGGCAGCTAGTGATAAACCACAGAGAATAACAAAATTTCAGGGTCAGCTTTCTAAGAGCTTTTATTTTTGTTTCTATCAATGTAAATTTTATATGTAAACGAGTCTAGCTCATTTTAATGAAGTGTATACTTTAAATGCATTAAAATGAATTATTCAAGGACACAGCAGGAAAGCAACAGATGTACCCATCTGAGGGGGGTCATGCTTAGTTTCACTTGATGAATGTTTGTTTTGTTGCTTTGAAAAATTAATGCGATGAAATATTTAAAATGAATAAGGAGGTTTTAAATTGACTGGGAGAATGAGTCTTTCCTTTCAGGACTTTTTTTGATGTGCCATTGGCATTAAGTAGGATAGTATTAGCATAGTTTGTCTCAATGTGCTAAGAAAGTTGCAGAGAACACATTAACTATAGATGTATGAGTACCCATCATGCATTTAAAGACAAACTTTGAAATGTGGGAGACTCAAGCATATCCTGTCACTCAGATAACTCAGAAAAAGTAAAAGGCTTGACAGTTTGGAAACTGGTTATTTGGTGGAGGAAGACAGAGGATTACATAATATTTTAATAGCTTTAACCATCTGTGTTTGAATCTTCTTCAGCGGTCTTCTAATCTTGGAATATAGTTTAGTATTGTCACCTCCATTTATGGATGGTTGAGAGGCATTCGCCGTTATTCCCTTAATGAGAATAGGCTGTTCTCATTGGTAAATCAATGACATTTCTTAAGAAAAAACTGTCTGTGAAATATTTGCTAAATACTTAAAGAAGTTACAGAAAAAGACAAAAACAGGGTCTCCAATTTTAAGTAAAATACAATCCAATGTGATTAGAAAAAAAGAAAAAAGAACAGAAGATACATATCATTACAACTGACGTCTTAACAAGAGCCTGTGTTTAACAAATGACTTCAAAGACCCCGATGAGGAACTACCCAATTTCAGAGTCACCAAAAATTCCACTGTTGCAACAACATTTGACAGTACTTATCTGACAGTACTTGGTTATTATAGCACAGACGCCATTTTGCATTTGTATGTCATTTGTTCTGCTTAGTTTTAAATAGACTAAAGTGAGAGTTGTATAAAACTAAACCTTCTAAGTTACTCTAAATGATTTGGTGAAAAGTATAGCATGTTGGCAGCAAGTAAGTGTTAGCGTATCTCAGATTTCAGGGATACATTTCATGTTCCATCTCTGTATATGTTACGCAATTTTGTTGCCAATGGAATAAAAGAAAGAGAGAAAATTGATTTCTAGATGAGCTTAACACCTCTCCCTTCTTTCCTTCCTTCTTTCCTTCCTTTTCCTCTCTTCTTTCCTCCTTCTTTCTTTTCCTTCTTTCTCTTTTCTCTTTCTCTCTCTCTCCCTCTCTCTCTTTCTCTCCCTCCCTCTCTTTGTCTCTCTTCTTGTACCTCCAAATGAGATACAAACAAAATCTAAGATCCTAGTTAGATTCCTCATACACCTCTTTGGCCAAATAACCGGGTTTACTTTAAAAAATTTCCTTTGCACCAATTGTCGCCTCATCTATTTCTACAATCTCTCTCCTAGCTATGAGCACTCTGTTTTGCATTGCTCTTTTTTAGGAACAAATATTCTGCCTAAGATATGGTGAAAGATTTAGGCAACATGAATTATTTATCCCTGGAATTTAGACTTTCTTCAGATTTTCAACAAACCATTTATGCAACTAGTCAAACCGGATAGGTGAAGCATGGTAGAGTAGAAACATTTACTTTGGGGTCAAAAGATTTTACTCAAATTCTAGCTCTAATGCCTTACCAAGTCACTGAAACTTTATTAGATTTTCTTTTATCAACAGCAAAGGGATAGTATTGTGTTATATGACTGTATCCTGGAGGATAAAAGCCAAACTTTAAAGTTCACACTCCATCACATCTGACCCCCATCTTGCTTCCCTAGTTTCATCTCAAATTGTCCACCACAGCTAGTCTATGCTCCAGTCTCGCTAAAATTTCCCCACTCTCCAATCTCACACATCACTTCATAATTTCATGTTTTCTTCTAACGGAATGATCTTTTCCAACCTTTCCCCCATCTTAGGCTGGAAAACTTTCACTTAACCTTCAAAAGCCAGCTTATACATCAGTTCTATGTGAAGACTTCCTAAGCTTTCCATAGTAGATGGGTCATCTTTCTTTCTTACATCATGTGAGTTATATGATGATCTGTTTGTTCACATACATTTCCTGCCTTCTGGAATTGCCAGCACAGGAACTATGTTTTATTAAAATTAGGCTGGCATATAGTAGGTACTAAATGCAATTTAATTCTTTTCTATAGAACTCTATTAATTTCTATTAAATCAATTTACTCAGTGAAGCAATGCATCAGCCCAATATCCTTTCCTGCTAATAATGCGTAGAATGCTGCAACTGTAACAGACATTCACAGCTCATCTAGTCGACTCCCTTACTCCCCTCCCTTCCAGTTTACCAAGGAGAAAGACCAGTCTAAGAGAGTTTAAGAAATGTACCCAAGATTATATAACTTCCTAAGGATCTATCATGGATTAGAACCTAATTCTACAACCGTGTATGTATTAATTAATTCAGCAGAGATTTGTTAAGCTTATACTAGTTATACAGTTTTAGGTTAGAGATGTAACAGCAAATAAAACAGAAAAGGTTCTTTATCTCATAGAGTTGATGCTCTAGTACAGGCAGACAGGAATTAATTAGTAAACAAAGCAACCAGATATGCAATTATATGATGACAATTATATGATAAGAAAAAAATAAAATGCACTGTTTTATCTTGCCTTGCATCTTAACCAGAAAAATGCAAAGATACAGTTTAAATGAGTACTCAGCCTTGAGGTTTACAGAGATGGAGCAGGCCTCTGATGTACTTCCAAGATAGAGTATGAATTTCATGGGGATACAGGATCCTATGTTCTGTGAGAGCTCACATACTCATCTGTCTTCTTTTTTGCTCTCCCAGGAATTCCTGGACTGTTGACAAGCACTTGCAATCACGGCAAAAGACAGAGAAAAGTACAAGCAAATGCCATTTTGTTCACCACCCTTCTTCTGCCCTTTCCTAATCCACATCAAACAATAGCTAGAATGATGGAAGAGACAAATAGAGAAATATTCCCTATAATAACACATGTGCAGCCTGGGGAATCAGATGGGGTCGAGTAATAATAAAATTTTAAAAATGCTCATGTCAACAATCTGCAGCTTTGAATGAATAGTATTCATGAGTTGAGAATGGGAAGCGCAGAGTTATGCGGACCATAACATGCATGCCTTTTAAAGAGATCCCTGTGAGAAAGAAAATGAATTTAATAGATTCTCTTTTCTCCATCTGCTTTAGCAAATTTTTTCGCTCTATGCCCTGCTCATTATCACACGTGGATGGCTGCGTACAAGGCACACAGCCATATGTACATTCACATGATGGATCTCCTAAACTAAAGCGGTTCAGGGCACTCAAAGAATCTCCTCAGGATCAGGCAGGGCTCCCTAGGCTCATCACTCACTTGGGGTCTCAAATTGTTACAAAGTCCTGGAAATCCGTTTACCTCCATGATTCAAGGCCCAGACGACATGGTTTTCAGAGGCTTCTCCATGGAGAGGGCTAAGGGACAGCCAAGAGGAGTTGCCTCAGTAGTAGCAGTCTATCAACAATATCTGAGGGTTCAATGGGATTTCACCTTCACTAGGAAGGATCAAAGAATGGCCGCACATCTCTGACCCAGCATGTAAGTTACATTAGTGAAAGTAAAGCTTTAAGGAATGCAATGTGCTCATGGTTCTCATCTCATTATCGGCTTGGTTGAAAAGAATTGACTCTCTTCTTTACAATGGCTAAAGAGAGTAGGAGTTGAGTGCATTTGTAACGAGCCAAAATTATTTTTATTATGCACTTCAAAATAGAATACATTTCTAAAGTAAGAAAGGGCATCATTATGCATCTTAAATGAGAGAAGATGTAGCATGAAGAAATGAATGCTATACACAAGTACTTTTCTCAAAGACAAAAAATGTGACATGGTTTTTTATTATTCAGTCACTGATTTAATGATTAATTCAACAAATATTAAATGAGCATCAATTATTTGCCAAGAATCATTCAGATCATTAGTATGCAGCAGTGAAAAAACCCGACAGATGCTTGCCTATTCCTCACCCTCTCCCCGAAAAAGCCAGCATTCTAGGCTGAATTATGTGATTCACTGGGTTTCTCTTTTCGCTTTTACGTGCAGGAAGCTCAGTGATAGTTCATTTCAGATCTTGACTTAAATAGCATCTCCATGCTCTAAAGAAAGTTTAATATCCCTCCTTACTGACTATTATTTCTCTTTATTACTTTGCTTTGGTTCCATCTATCCACATATTCTATTTTACTTATGACTAAGTAAGCTCAAATTTTGTTTTAGTTAAATTTGGAAGTTGATGAAGCATAAATGATAATTTAATGAAGGAGCAAGTTATCAAGCAGAAAAATAAGCTGTATTTTTGCTCCCTCTTTTCCTGTTTTATTTGGCCAGACTTTGATTCTGGTGTCAAATCTCAGCTGGTATCAAATCCTGGCCTGGCCACTTATTAGGTATTTGAGGCAAATGCTTCAAATTCTCTGATTTTTAGCTTTTAATAAGAAATGACAGAAATTAGGTTTCAGATTTTTGCAGGGACATGATGCGATGTTCTTCAAGCACTTAGAACAGTGCTTGGCGTAATTGGTGTTTTATAAATCTTAGTTCTATTTACTTCCACCTTTATCTATTCTATTTCAGTGAATAATAGTTCCTACTAAAGGGGGAGGGGAAACAAGCAATGACATTACATGTAACAAGCCAAAGCGGGTTTCTATCACGAGACCTACTACAGATTTTGAGCATGCTGAAGATAATGTATGAAGATAATGATAAAATAAGACTCACAATATATTGTCTCTCAATCCACCGTTTAAAGCAGTAGCTCACCTGTGCTTTCCCATAATTATGCAGACACCATTTAATTGGTCTTAAAGTAACTAAGCATATGTTGCATGTATGTTGTATTATTTCCACTTACAATGAGCCAGCAGCTATGGGTTTTACATGAACGTAGCTCATTGGATTCTCAGGAGAAACTTCTGGAGTAGGAATTATTATTCTCATGATGCGATGAAGGTACTTTGTCCAGGGTCACATAGGCACCATGGTCTGAATGCCTGGTTGAATGCCAGTGCCGACTTTCTTAGCCACTAACTAGTATCACAGAAAACTGAGGCAAAATTTTGAAACTGTATTTGTTCAAGCTCTCGACAATAATGCTGCCTGTTTGGGTTAGGTTCCAGATTAAAGGAGAAGAAACCCGAGAACAGCTGCAGCTGGGGATTGCAGCCACGTTCAGATTCGTGCAGGCCTTCCTCAGAGCTACAACTCTGAGTGAGCCCAAACTCCTCGAGGAGGTCCATTTTACTCACTCTCAGAGAATCCTGGCTTAAGAGTCAGTGTCTGAATTATAGACACACAGCCCACAGATGAGGTTCATCATGGTTCCCAGAAACATTTTGGTAAAATGAATCCTGTTTGAGATAAATGTTTAATACATATGCCTTGATAGAACACTCATAACTCTAGTCTTGCCACCCCAAAGAGTACTTGTGGGAGTGTATGTAGTATTTATTTATTTATTTATTATTGGTTTCCAGAGAGTTCTTCCTCACATAGCAGTTTATTATCATCCCTGGAGATGACAATAAATTATTGAGAGGTCTTGTGATTTCCCTCTGCATTACCCTTCACTCAATGAAAATAAATCAAAATAAGGGATTTTTTTAATCCTCTCATATATTTCCTCATCATTTAAAGGAGAAAATATTTTCTCCAGGTAATTTTTTTCATCCTTAAGGGATTCAAGAAATAATTTGCCTTCCATGTGGCTATGGAAACTCTTCTCAGAGAAAACTTTGCAGATAGAACGAAATTCCCTTGGAGATCATCAGATAGACAGAGGGTGCAAGTGAGCACCTGGCATCAGCATCTGGGGCTTAGCACAGTGCCTGGTGCAGACAAGGGGCTCCGAAAGGCAGCTGCGGGACCAGTGAGAGAAGTACTTGCTTGCATGTGTCTAGAGAAAGGGGAAGAAAAGAGTCAGTCTTCAAACATCAACTTACAGGCTAGTGTTTCCCTCACTTCTTTCTGATGTTTGTGTATTGCAAAGCAACAGAGCAACGTGGCCAACACTGAATTACAGTCACTTTTATTAATTACGTTCCCAAGAAACAAGGCATTTTCATCTGCTAGGGAATCAAAGTGCCCCATCAAACCACAAAACAACCAAACCAACAAAAACAGTGAATGAGAATCTGATGCAAAAAAGCTCTCTTTGTGTCAGGTCAAAGATGTGAGGTCCAAACCTAAATCTTATCAGTAAATAGTTTCTACTGAGCACTTGCTGTGTGCAGGTATTTCACTGGTTCTTTATATGAAATCTTTTATTTAATCTTTAGCAGGTGTCTATACTGACTCCTAGTCAGAAATGTACATAAGACTCTTCAGCTACTTTGAAAGCATTCTCCATCTTTTCTTCCTTAAAAGATGATGATGCTATCTATTTATGTCCATAATGTTAAGTAACATCTGTGATGTTACTTACATCATTAATCTGAGAGTCACCTGAGATTCATTCTAGACAACTTAATTTCTCCCAAAACTAACATGCAATCTCTCACCAGGTCCTGCCTCTTCCATCTCCAAAATGTAATTGTAAATGCAATTAACGAGATGTAAATGTAATTTGAGATATGCCCGTTTCCACTAGCCCCAGGCCATCATTAGCTCTCTCCTGTGCACAGCAATGGTCTCTAATGGTCTCCTGTTTCCACTCATTTTTTATAATCTAGCTTCCACATAAGAACCAGCAAAATCTTTTACAGATATATATTGGACTGTGTCACTCTCCCACTTAAAAACTTCCCAGTGCAGTTAGAACCTAGTCCTGACCTTTAACAAGGTCTCTGAGGCCCTGAGTGATCAGACCCAGCCCTCCATCCAAGTCCTATGATGTTGCTCTGTCTCTTGCTCCCTGCGCTCCAGGTGCATCGATTATCCTTCAACTGCTTAAACACCTCCACTCTTTCCTGCCTCAGAGTCTTTGCACCTGGGTTCCTTCTGCCTGAAATGCCTCCTCCCTCCTACTCTCCACCTGTCCGAGTCAATTTTGGGTCTGGAATTAAATAGTCAACTCCAGAAAGCCTTTTTTTAATAACTAAAATAGGTCACTCTTATTCTCTCTCATTGCATTCTGGTTTTTTCTTTACATATATATCAAAATGTGCAATTATACATTTGGAGGTTATGAACTGTCTCCCACCCAGACATTAAGGTTCTTGATTTCCGGGACCATAACTATTTTGTTTGCCACCATGTTTCCAGGGCCTTGCACTGTGCCTGATAAATGGTGCACTCAATAAATATTTGCTGAGTAAAGGAATAAACTCCAGCATAGACAGTTTTACTCAAGCAATTTCCTGAAATACTATCTATCTTCCTCTTGTTGTTTTTTCAATTGTCATGCCTACTTTAGAAAGTAGTTAGGGCTGCTAACAAGAATAGCTATCTCCTACTCCAAATGTCTTAATCGCAGAATTTAGGATGTGCTAAAGCAAGGTGGAAGTAAATGACTAATGCTGACTTCTATTTGTGATGATGATGATGATAAATATTATTATTATACCAAATATTTACTTAGTACTTACTAGAAGGTGACTCTATATTAAGGTCTTTATATATATAACCTCATTTAAATTAATAATACCATAGGACTATCATGCTGCTATTATTCTCATTATACAGATGAGGAAACTGAGTCACAGAAGGGATAAGTCACTTGCCCAAGGTCATACAACTAGTAGGTGGTAGAGCTAGGATTCTGATCCAGGCCATCTGGTTCCAGAGTTCAGTTCATGCCATCTTATTTTCAGAGCAGCCGAAGATACGAGGACATGGTGGTAGAAGATAAGGCCAGGAAACTCAGTAAGTGTCAGAGATATGAAGCCAAAGCATGAAGGGTCCCACATTTCAAAGGAAGGACTTTATATGGAATATGAGGAACAGAAGACATATATGAGCTCTTTTGCTAGAAGTTAAAGTATAGTTTGGATGAGTATCTATTTTTTGGCAACTGGAATTCAGACTATAAAAATGAAAGATAATTATGGACTGAAGCAGGGAACTAAGGTTTGGTTATTGACCTAAATCCATTTTCTTTCCTCTTTAACCCTCTGTTTCCTTCTGAGAAGACTAGAGGCACAAAAGAGAGACCACAGTATTATATGGTAAACAGCTCTGATATAACAATAAATTCTAGTCTATGTAGGTAATTCTTTTTTATTTTAATATATCTGATTAACAGGTAGAGCTCATTATTGAGTCTGGTCAACTGACTACATTAAATAAACCACGATAGGACTTAAAACAAATATGGAGATTAATATTTATTACTATGTTTAATTAAAAAAATAGAATCTGGTCATTTTAGGGAAAAAAATTGATTGGTAATGATTAAGTGCAGGAATAACCATTATATGCTAGTGCCAATTCAAATCTCCTATTTGTGTGCCCAAGATCTTGTGACATAAATGCAAAAATGCATTGACATATCTGTCACTGCTTTGTTAATGGAAATCTCTACTGGGATATCCACAAACACACTTTTTAGTGGACCCCATCGGGATGTCTTAGGAGAGGCAGAGGTTCTGTCATGGCTTTCCTAGCTGAATAGATGGAATTTCGGACTGGAAGAGAGTTCTGGCCACTTAATGATGGGTTCAACAGCACTATCTCTAAGCTAAGAAAATCCTTCACTTTTAATGATAACAGTCAAATCTATTCCTTTACAGACTGGGCCTAATTCAAAGCAATCTTCCAAAAACAGATTTTCTAGGAGGAAAGAAAAAAAACACTGAGAAGCTATTTGAATAATGATGTCAGCTAAAGTACACAACCATTTGTTCTTTTTACCATTTGTTTGTTTGCTTTTTTTAATGACATCCTGCAACTCCAAAGATGATAGCTAAGAGGTTTTTAAGCATCATTTCCACATCTTTGGTCAGTCACTTTCATTTTGTAACATGGAATTTCTGTTAAAACAGCAATACATAAAAAAATAGGATTGACTTCAAGGCTTTACGATGAGATCAATGCAGGAAATGGAAATGCAATACTATTAGGCGGTATTTACATAACACCCTTCTTTGCAGGAAATCAATGTTATTCACCTATTCACCCCACTTACGTCTGAGAAGCTTTTAAACTAACTAAATAAATAAAAGGACTTCTAAAAGCCGGATTTGTCACAAGACTTCACAAACAGTGGTGCCGAGGAATAAGGTGCACATTCTATCAAGGGCTGGGTGTGAAGGTTCACCCTAATTTCCTTGCCTCTCTCCAACCAAGTATAAGACTTGGCGGGGGAGGAGCCAAAGCTAAACAGAAAGGGTCTGTGGGGTGCAGTGTCAGGGGACAGTCACCAAAAAGAATTAAAAGCTTTGAAAAGTAAATGTAAATCAAATTTGTATTTCAAAGATGACGCAATTTGGGAAATTTCACTCAATATCAAAGCATAAATATTTTACCATCGATGCTATAAAATATCTCAGTATTTTAAACTTCAAAATCCCTATAACTGACTCAAAAAGCAAGAAAATGGGGCAGGCACAAAAAAGCAGTCCTTTTGAAAATTAAGCAATTCTTATGAATGTTTAATCTCTTCCTGCTAAACACTTGGTAAATCACAATACCAGAGAAATGAAAGGAGGAGAGAGCACTGCCTGGACTGGGTCATTTTGGAGAATCTCCTACATCTGTGCAGGCTCATTCCCAATGGCATACTTCTGAGAGCTTTGATATTCAATGGAAAATCAAGGCAGGATTTTCTAATGACTACACGAGGAGTATGGGTTACAGATTACTCATGAATGAATCATGCTCTTTGGAAAGTCATAGAGCCAAAATCCACAAAACACAATACTTCCAATCCACACTAAGGTAAACTATGTAACGAAGTCCTCATAATGGCCTACCATACTTTACAAAAGACGCTTCACGAAATTAAATGGTATAAGGCACGTGTTTTCATTCTTTGAGATTTAACCCCTACAGCACAATTATGTTTTGTTGTGATACAATGTTTTAACTTTCATATATTACTTTTCATCCACCTTGTTCTTTTTCTTTTCTCCAGAATGGAGTCTTTAAATCATTTTTGAAATATGGGGCAAGAAATATTTTCTCTATGCTAATGTAGAAGGGAGCTATTCATTTTAGTAAAAGTGCGTTCAAAGTCAAAGAAGATGGAAAAGGATCTCAACATGGTTGGTTTTTCTTACCTAAATCACCTGTAAATTTTCAGAGTTATAAGATCTTGTAATACCTTCTGCTTTTAAGATTTTGAGTTGGAAGAGACAGAAAATGGATAGCATTGCCTACAGGGCGGGAGTGATTTAAGTCACACTGTCTAGGGTAGCAAGAAAGCATTCTGGAACATGTGGCTATAATTTGAAAGGGGTGCCAGATGATGTCATAGTTTTCCTTTGGTAACAAGCATTCAAAGGTGAAGGTCTCCTCCTGAAAACAATGGGTTTGCCTCACTTAAAATAATAAATGAACAAATCAGAAAATGACCATAGACTTTCGGGAAGTAGGTAAAAAACTAGTTCTAAAGTTAGTATGAAAAAATGGAAAAGCAAAAAACCCCCAGGAATACTATTAAAAAGAAGAGAAAGTTCAAGGTGGTGGTGGGCATAGCCCGTCCAGACATTAAAACATCATACAAAATACCCATTATTAAAGTTGTAAGTTAACACATGATTTGACAGGTAGATCGATGAAAACAATTGAAATTTCAAGGAAATTAAAAAATATATGTGGTAATTTAGTAGATGAAAAATATAGCACTTGAATTCAATGAGGAAAATGTATTATTCAATAAATGATGTTGGAATATCTGACTATCAGGAAATAAAGAAAAATAAAGCTGGTTTCTCCATCTTACAACTTAAGCTGAAATAAATTTTAGGTGATTTCAAGATTAGATTTTAAAAAATGAAATGGTAAAATTAGTAGAGAAAAATTAATGACTTTAATATTTTCAGAGTGGTCATTACCATAAAAATTATGAATATTCTTTTTAAAAATCTGAAACAGCAAAAAAAAACCCAAAAAACCCATGAATGAAGGCAAAACATAAGTGACGGACAAACAACAACTTTCCTTAATGTAATAAAGTATCTATAAATTAATAAGAAAAAGGCTGCCAGTCCAGTTGAAAAATGGACAATCCATATAAACAGAAAGTTCAAAAGGAGGAACTATCAAAGCTCTAAACACATGAAAAGATGCTCAACCTTCGTTCACATTTCTATTATTACTATTATGATTAAAATATGGTAAATTTTCACGTATTATATCAGTGCGGGAAAAGATTCGTTTCAGTTGTATCGGTCAAGGAGCCAGGAGAGGAGACATACTGGTGGGTGTGACAGTGACTGAGCATAAGCAATAGGAGGAGCAATTTTGCAAAATTTGCCAAAATTAAATAAGCAAGCATGTATTATTTTACCTAGCAAGTCCACTTTACAAATTTTTTCCTGTAGATATTCTTGCATCTATGTGGAAAAAGGTACAAATATCAGTTTTCACTTTTGTGCTATTTGTAATAGAAAAGGATTGTAAATAACCTAGATATCCTCAAGTAAGGAACTTTGAAATTTTTAATAAAAAGTATTGCACATCTATACAGTGGAACACTATACAACCCACAAAAGAAATGAGACAGGTTTCTTTGTAATGCTAAGAATGAGCTCCAAGGTACACTGCTAAAAACCTCAAGCTTTAGAGGAGAGTGTGTACTTGCCACCATTGGAATGAAAACATAAATGTACATTTGGGATTCAGGAATGGTCTCTGGAAATGCAAGAAGTGTTGACACTAGTTCTTCTAGGGAGGAACCTAGAGTGTCTGTACCACAGAAAAGGGAAGAGAAACTTACTTTTCACTGCGAAGCATTTGAATTTTGTAACTATTTATACACATTACCAATTCAAAATATAAAATAAACCAAATGAACATTAGAAGAATCCATCATAATCAAGTTTTAAATTTCTCAGAAAAATAAATGGCTTAATATTTTAACATTTAGTTACATAAGAGACAGCAAGTAAGTTAAAGATTAGATAATTATTACCTATGATTACCTAAAGTATTAGATAAAAATCAAGATCCACTCCCAATTAATAGCACCAAAATTTTAAAAAGACAGTGATTTGGCATTAAAAATGGGTACTTTCCAAACACTGACATCAATCCAAATGCCCTTCAACTGGGGAATAGGCAAATGAGGTAGAACAATTCAATGAAATACTACTCAGCAATAAAAAGAAATGAACTAACGACACAGTCAACAACATGCATGAATTTTAAATACCTTATGATAAGTAGAAGAAGGCAGATTCAGAAGATTACACGCTGTATGATTCCATGTATATAACATTCTGCAAAAGGCAAAACTACAGAGATGGAAAACAAAGTCACGGTTTCTAATGCTGAAGGGTGAAGGGAGGGTCTGACCACAAAGGGGCAGCATAAGGGAGTTCTGAGGAACTATTCTGCATCTTCATACAGTGCCTTAATAACATATCATCTACATTTTGGAGAAAGGGTGACAACATGATTCTAAAGTAGTTCTGGAAAACGGAAAAAGCAAGAATAGCTAAAAACAAAAAATAAAAACTTGAAAGTAAGATCTAAAGCAGGGACTAATTCTGTGAGAGAAAATATATTATAATGATTGGATACATGTACCGGTGTGACTCTTGTGCAAAGAAAGCATACATATCACAGGTAATTAAACTAGGATAGGGAAAGGCGATATCAAGGAGTGTCAAAGAAATGGATTAATTTCTAAGTGCTGCTGAGATACTTGGCTAAACAGTCAATTTAGATACTTATTTGATACCAAATACACTAAGGAGTTAAATACAGAGAAAAACAGAAGATACAGAAGTGAATGTGAATGAAATCTTTTACACTTAAAAAGTTTTTTTTAAAGATACAATGGAAAAGATTACTTTATTTCACATAAAGATTAAACTATTATTTCAACAAATGAAAGTAAAACATTAAACTGGAAAAAAAACACATGAGAAATGTGATAGACAAATGCTTAATATCTTTTAACACAGACAGTACTTAGTTAAAACAATAAGATTAAATCCAATCCATTTTTTAAAAAAATCTAACTGGATAGAACTTAACCTGAGTAGTTTAAAATCAAACCCAACCCAATCAAACCAGCTCCATGTAGTTCTATTCAATCCAAAGGGGTCATCAGGATCTGATCTAGTCCTCTTTACCTGGTTCTCACCAGCACAAATTGGCTCTCATCAATTTAAACTCAAGCATATTGGTTGGAATTTTTATAGTATCAAGCAGCTTACTTCTGCTTAGCAAGGATCTTCCATCCTTGTCTTTTAATCTCAGTAAAAACGAGTGAGGCTCAAGAATATTTCTTGATCTCTCACTTCCAGGTGGAGTTGATCACTTCCTCTTTTTACCCCCATTCTCTGGCCCCTTTATTATGCTTCGTCCACTGTGTTTATGCCTCACTCTGAAAATGTATTCCTATGTCTACTCTATACTCAAATTAAAGATGTTGAACGAATGAAGAAAAATACTCAAACTATCTACTAGTGTAAAGGACATTGAATTACCATAAGATAAACCAGGCTCTAAAGCATACAATCTTTGTCTTCAATCATTGAACTGTATGGATTTTCTACCATGTCATTTAGATTCGATTGTTTTGGTCTTAATCTAGGATTGCAGGAATTGTTTTCACCCCAGTAGATACTACTTTCCTTTATGACTTTGAGGTTTGTAGCCCCTTTGTAACCACAGAAGAGACTCTATTCAGTTCTTTGAATTAGCTCTCTGTGGTAATTGGTTTTCTAAGTGGTACTTTTCAGCTTAAAAGACAGTACTGATAGCAAGACGTTTTTCTCTCCGGTATCTCAGGAATGCAAAAAAACAAAAGGCATTATCAGGTCTCACATTATTTCCATAGCTTCTTTGGTCCATCCAATGGAAGGATACCACACAGAAGAAGAAAAATGAGTCTGTAATTCTTCTAATTGAAGCTTTTTAGTAATGTGCCTTTTCTTCTAGACTCAGCTCTCAAACTTTATACATAACTCAAAACAAAGACAGCAAAGAAAATCATTCTACAGATAAGTTCTTGAAGAAGGATTGTTTCTCTAAAGGAAGTTTCTATAAACAGGCTACTTTTCCTTTATAACAAAAGAACCACTTATTAAACACTAGTATAAAAGCCAGGTGCATGGTTTGCTGAAAGTGATGGCCAAATATTTCCACTCTTCTGAAAACTAAAATGAGTATTGAAGTATGTAACTAAATCTCAAAGAGGAAGGCTTTGAATGGACCAAAGGAATGAAACATTTAACCCAATACAAAATATTACTACTCATTCTATTTAACAAATAAGGAAGAAACTTTGTCTTCCAAGCTTAGGGATGGAGGAAAACATGCATGGGGGAAGAGTTACCGGATTTCTTGCTGATTTCTTCTCCTATAGTATTTCCCCTCTGCATCCAAGAAAAGACATTTTGACATAGTGTAACTAAGTGCTATTTAACAGCACTTAGCATTTAGCGGGAACATTCCAACATAAATATACTATATTTACATTATTATATTGTGTAACTTATTCAATCCACAGCCACCCTCACAACACTAATACAGAAGGAACTATAATTATCTCCATTTTGCTAATGAGGAAATTAAGGCACAGTGAGGTTAAGTAATTTGCCCAAGGTCACACATCTAGTAAGTGGTAAAACTAATTCCTGGGATCAATCAGCCCACTTACTATGTCTGAGTCTGAGCAATTTACATAAATTCTGTCAGTCTCAGCCTCCTCATCTGCAAAACGGAACAGTGCCTTTTTCCTGAGGGCGCTTTGTGAACGAAATAGAATAACCCATAAAACACTAAGCACAATGTTTGGCATACAGAAACTCCCCCTTTTCTTCCCACAAAAAAAAGGGTTTATTGATAGAATGTGGGGACAGTAAAACGGAAACATTTCCTGGCTCTAATTCTATCTCCCTCGCCCCAAGCTTTATTGAGATATAATTGACATATAACATTGAGTAAGTTTAAGCTGCACAACATGCTGATTTGATACACACATATATTGCAAAATTTGTACCACCATAGCTTAGCTAACACCTCCTCTACCTATAGCTTTTAGGAGATACTGATGTGAAAAGGTGAAATTGAAGTAGTCACATTGAAAGAGTAATAAGAGAAATACTCTACACACAGAAAAAAAACCCAGAATGACAAATATGAAGAAAATGGAAATGCTAAAGCCTGAATGTAAAACAGGAAACCAAAGACAGAAATTATCTTCTCTGCAGAAGCCAAAAGAGTGTAAAGTAATTCTACTGAATTCAGGACAAATATGTTTCTGTGCCAAACCTGACCAACCAGCAAGAGATTAACAATGTAAACAAAACAGCTTGACAAAAATTTTCTGAATGAACAGGTGACAAAGGTCAAGGAGAGAAGCTCTTGGTGCTATTGATAAAGGACTTCTTTAAGTCATCAGGGAAAAAGGGTATAAATATTTATTCAAACAACAGTTGAAATCAATGCAAAGGTTAATGAATCCATTCCACTGATGGCACAAGGCACGACAGCCCCCATGCACTATGAGGACAGAACCTGCAGGAAGCTTTAGGACAAGAGAAACCTTTGAAAAGACTAGAGCTGTGTTCTCAAAGGATTTTAATTAGAAAAAAAAATATGTCTAATTGCTAGTTGTAGAGTTAATGCTAACAACCAACAGGATGTTTGGTGTTCCAACACATTTATTTTACATTCTTTTTGCTTCTTTTAATTTCCATAGGCCATTAATTTTTCTTTTTTTTTTCTAAGCTGGAGACAGGAGCAATGGAAAATAGAAGGTAGAATGGAAAGATAATTTAAAGAAAGAAAACGATTCTTGTGCTTTTGAACATTGTCTTCTATCCCAAAGAAAGCTTCTGAGATTTAAATATTTTAAAACTTACAAAGAGGAACATATTATGCAAAATATTTCTATATGGAATCATCACAATTGATGGTTTTTGCATTCACTTTATAAGCATTTACTAATTGAATGCATTACTTCAAGAGAATATTAAGACAGTTTTAAGAAATCACACTGGAATAATGTGTTCAACTTTTTAAAATTCAATTCTGTGTGCATATCAAGCATTTCTTACATACAAATGCTAGGCACTGGAGGAGATATGAGGCTAAAAAAGGCATAATTCTAGCATCCAGTGGGATAAGGTAAGTATACAGCAATTGCCACACGAGGCTACATATCACAGATGGACACCCAATATAGGAGAAAACAATTCAATGTGATGCAGTAGAGTTAAGAGCAGGGGAGTTGAAAATCAGGAAAATCTGCATGAAAAATGTATTTATTTTGAGCAGAATTTCTTTGAGAAATGAGGGTAGAAGAATGGGATTCTAGGCCCTGTGAACTGGAGGTACAAAGATATGCTGAGAAAGCATTACAAGAAGTTTGAGATCGTACATGCTTTTGTAGTTGTTTTACTTAAAATAACGATCCTCTGTATTAACATGGCCATCTTGGTCCTATCAGAAATGTGACACGTATTTATGAATCTAGGAGTCACCAGAGCAAATTTCAGGTAAATATTTATCCGATGCTATACTCTTTCCAATCATTCCAGAAAACTATTGAGCTCCAATCTGGACAATTTTAATCAATTGGATACCATTCTAGAATGAGATATGGCAACCGTGTGCAAAATGTTTAAAATTGAAGGGTGGTCTTAACTTAGTTTTAAGCAAGGTACACCTTATATACTCCATCTAACAGATAATGCCCATCCATGACTGTAGTTCATAGACCTCAACAGTTAAATTATATTTATATATTTAAATTACATTTCCAGCCTAAAGGGTAGATGTTGTTGAAATGATTCTCATGATGCTAACAGCTGCTACTAATAATGGTAATGTCTACCATTTCCTGTGAGAACTTTTGTGAAGCTGTACAAAATCTCTTAGTTAATTCTAGCAACACTTTTGTAAAGGAGATACTATAAACATCTAAAAGAAACATTAGGTTCCATCAAGAACATGGCAAGAGGCTAAATAACTTGCCTAGGTTCAAAAGTTAAAAAAGAGACAGAGCCAAAACTCAAGCCAAGATCCATCTGCCTCCAAAGGAGGAGACGGTTTTCTCCATAATATGTGTCCTCCCACCTATTAAACTCACAGAGGAAAAAAAGTATCCCAGCCATGAGCCTCCCATAGAAAGCGTATCATAAACCAGGTGGATGTTGCTCTCTTCTTTAACATCATATAGATGCAGCAAAGATGCAAAACACTTGTCCTTGGGATGAGAGAAATGAAGGGGCTGTCAAAGAATGTAAACACATATTAAATCGTGTCTTTTCAAAATAAATCATAGGAGAAATTTTATCTTAAATTCTTTCATCTATTACATGGATTCATTGGCTTAAAATTATAACCAGTTACTAAGGATGACTAGACAACTACTTTCCTTAGAGATCTTTCATGTTAGGTTAAGAGGCAACAAGATTAAAGAAATCATGATTTTCAGACTCCATGATAGGAGATTTTACTATTTCTGAAAATGAAAAAAGAAAGATTTCATGTGAACGCTAATAGTATACAATGTTTAATTACTTACATGTTAGTTTATAATATAAGACTAATATACTAATATTATTATATTTATAACATTAAATTATATATAAGTATATGATAATTATATTTATAATATTATAATAATTATTATATTAACATTATTATTTACTACAACCAGCAAACCTGGAAGCCTGTATAAGATGCATCCCGCATGGTGAATAGAACTCGATGGTGCAGGCCAGGTGTAAGATGAGCACTACACGAAATTAGCAGTGACCAAAAGAAACGACACAGAATGGCTCTTATTATGATAACATAATTCCCACGTCACATATATGGTTAGCCTTCTAGTTCTTAGATATTAGACTCTCCCTAAATTCTGGTAGACTCACATGCCACTCACAACTTACACCGTTCCATTCCCACCATCCCGGCATCTCACCAATGCTGTGTATACACATTGTTTCAATAAAACATTCTCCTACTCTGTCCAACAATATACTATTTGCTAATAAAATAATAATGCAAATGTTCAGAAGAATAAGCATTGCCTCTGCATTTGAGAAAACAAAACAATACGTGCACTATAGATTAAGGTATCTGCATGCTTGTTTCCCAAAAAATAGTAGTGTAATTCATTTAATAGAAATTTATTTCTTAATGCCTCTACTTAAAATAGCTTTCTAGAATACAACTAGGTTTTCAAAATGAGATCAGAAAGATGAGAGGATTTTTTTTTTTTTTAAGAAGATTAGCCCCGAGCTAACATCTGCTGCCAATCCTCCTCTTTTTGTTGAGGAAGACTGGCCCTGAGCTAACATCCGTGCCCATCTTCCTCTACTTTATATGTGGGACGCCTACCACAGCATGGCTTGCTTAGTGGTGCCATGTCCGCACCCAGGATCTGAACCGGCAACTCCGGGCCACCGAAGCAGAATGTGTGAACTTAACCACTGCACCACCAGGCTGGCCTGAAAGGATATTTTAAACTTCATCTTTATCCTGGTATCTTCCTTACTTTTTTCTAATTGTGAGAAGATAAATGGGTTTGAATCTTGAATTTTACTCTGTAACAAGAATATTCAAAGTTGTTGTTTTTCATTTTTCTTAGGACCTCTTTACACTCTTAAAAATTACTGAAGACCCTAGAGAGCTTTTCTTTACATAGGTTATATCTATTGATATTGACCATTTTAGGAAATAAAACTGAAATTTTTAGATGTTTCCTTAATTTATTTTAAAATAGCAATAATGAACCCATTCCATGATAAGTAATATATTTTTATAAAAAGTATTTTCCAAACCAAAATAAATAAAGAGAGGCTTTGTTTTATATTTTTGCAAATCTCTGCAATTTCTGGCTTAATAGAAGGCAGCTGGATTCTCATTTCTGCTTCTACATTCAGTCTGCTGCCATATCACACATCACGTAGCCTCTGGAAAACTCCACTCTACACTCATGAGAGAATCATAGTGAAAAAGGCAAACAATATGTCAGTTTTATGAAAATATTTTGACCTTGCAGACCACTGGAGGAATCTCAGGGACCCCAAAGGTCTCTGGACCACCATTTGGCTCAAACACACTGTGCCATCTTAAAGTGATTGCACATAAAAATAGGTTAGTTTCAGTATTTGACTTCAATGCTTTTGTACTTTAAGAATTTTTCTATTAAAACCCCATTGTCTTATATATTGGTACAGTTTTGTTTCCTTTGAATGGACCTTTATCAAGACATATTATGATTAGTTAAATCTTACTACCAACCAGTGACCTACTCACTCACAGAACACATGATCCAAATGCTATCTACCACTACAAATGTCTTATCACCAATCAAGCTATCTATGTTTTTTCCAGAGCAGCCTGTTACCTATCAACAACTGCTACCTTACTTAGAGCGTGTCTAGTATGTCTGCCTCCAGGGAAGTCAGGGAGACTGTAGATAGTGAAGGTCACACTCAGGGTGTTCTCACGAGGAGTAAAAGAACTAGAATACAGATACCCCAATACCTGTCAATCACTGTTTAAGGGCTGCCCCAACCACGGAGACCTAAGTTCCCAGGCACTTCTGACTCATTCCACATAGGCAAAACAAGCTCCCCCAAGCTGAGGGCAGTCCACATAGAAAGAGAGACGTAGGGGCTGGCTCATGGAAGTCGGGCAAGCACTCTGGGAGTGCCAAAATCTGCGCTAATACCAAACAGCTAGATATCAACTTAAATTGTTGAGTTGTTTTGCTTCAGAACATTTCAGTGACTCAACTAGTAAAACTGTTTGATAAAAACTTGTGGTCCAAAATAAGTCCCACTATCAGTTCCAGAGAAAATGATTATGTTTTCATATTTATAACCTCCTAATCTTATAATACACCTTTGGCTGAAAATACATTTTTGCAAATTCACTGAAAGTTTTTTTAATCACTTGAATAATAAGTATTGTTTACATATTTTTGTTCACACATATAAGTATCCATAGTACCTCCCTGGATTTTCACTTTGTGTCTCAAAACTAAGCTTTCATATAGGACTCAACCATTCAAAGCTTTAGGATACTCTTTATTTCATGGGACAGCAAATTGGAATAGGAACATCATCTATGCTTTAGATATAATCATCTAAACCTTAAAGCTAATATCAGCTATATAACCTCTATGAGCTCTTCTAAGCCCTAGTGATTTTTCAATAACAGGATTTATTGAAAGCAAGTATTAAGGTTTAGACCTAAGAGACACACATTTGCGTAAATTTAGATTTACAATTGGTATACTTTCCCTGGCATAGTTTATGGAACTAGATGTGTTGAATTAATATTTGATTTCTTTGGGTCATAAATAAGGTGCTCTGAAATCTAAAGACCCATCCCCAAAGACTATCTTTTAGATGTTTAACAGAGTTCCATTCTAATACATCCTTATGAGAAGGTATAAGGAAACTGTAAAGTCAAAGTAATTAACAAGATAGTTTTTTCCTATATACCATACAAGCACCCCAAATGATACAAAGAAGTTAAAAATAGGAGAAGCTATGAAAGTTCTCCAGTGGCTGTTCAGTAATGTAATTAAGAAATAGTCTGGGGGCCAGCCCTGTGGCCGAGTGGTTAAGTTCCCAAGGTTTCACTGGTTCGGATCCTGGGCGCTGACACGGCACTGCTCATCAGGTCATGCTGAGGCAGCGTCCCACACAGCACAACCAGAATATACAACTATGTACTGGGGGGCTGTGGGGAGAAGAAGAAGAAGAAAAGAGTAAGATTGGCCACCGTTGTAAGAAAAAAAAAAGAAATAGTTTGGATTATATTCACTTGAAATAACCTTTATACTAGTTTATTAGTTTTGTTTTGCTGCTATAAAAAATTAACAAGGGGCTGGCCCCATGGCCAAGCGGTTAAGTTTGCGGGCTCCACTGCGGTGGCCCAGGGTTTCGCCCATTTGGATCATGGGCATGGACATGGCACCACTCATTAGGCCACGCTGAGGCAGCGTCCCACATGCCACAACTAGAAGGACCCACAATTAGGATATAGGACTATGTACTTAGGGGATTTGGGGAGAAAAAGCAGAAAAAAAAAATTTAGGGGCATAACACGACACAAATTTTCTATCTTGTGGCTCTTATAGGTCAGAAGTCCGACACAGATCCAACTGGGCTAAAATCATGATGTCAAGAAGGCTGAGTTCCTTTCTGGAGGCTTTGGGAAAGAATTGAATTCCTTGCCTTTTTAGCTTCCAGTGGTTGCCCACATTCCTCCATCTTCAAGGCCAGCAATGGTGCGTCAAGTATTTTTCACATTGCGTCATTCTGATCTCCTCCTCTGCCTCTCTCCTCCACCTTGAAGGACCGTTGTGATTACATTGGACCCACCCAGATAATCCAGAATAGTTTCCCTACTTTAAGGTCAGTTTATTTGCAAACAATTCAAATTGCAACCTTAATTTCTCTTTGCCATGTACCCTAACATATTCAGAGGTTGTGGGGATTAGAACTGAGAGATCTTTGGGCTGGGGGAGCATTATTCTACCTACCACAAGTAGATATTTACCTATTTAACAAATAATTACTAGTCCTCTTCTGTGACAGGCATTGGGTTAGATCCTGAAACATAAAATAAATAGCAAGGTGCAATCTTTGCATTCAAAGAGTTTACAGGCAAATTGTTTAAGGGTAAAGGGAAAAATAAACACGAAAGTTCTTTCTTAGAAAATGTACAATCTGGTGGGACAAATGTGTCTTTGAAATATATGAAGTCTAAAAAAAGATCATAGAAATGTCAATTTCCTATGAAAGATTTCTCTTTCTGTATTGAAAAATGACTAAAATAATAGTAAACTAATTGATTCATCATTCACAGGCTTAAAGAGGTAAGAAATCAGAGGAAACAGTTATAAGATAAACAAATGATGGCTGGTTCAGAGCTTGCCTAATGAGTGTTTTCATTCATATTCCTCTTAAAATATTTTCTTAAATTTTGTTGACTTTTCATTCTGAAAAATTAGATCATAAATAATGAGTTATGCGCATGGCAGACTTCTTGATGGTTATTGGGACAGAGTGGCAATTCTTTAATTCAGGATACTACCCATTTATCCAAAAATTGGTTAGAATGTGTTTTTAAATCAATCCTATTAATGAGATTCTAGATTTGGAAATGCACTAAGCACTTAATTATTCAGAGCTTGGTTTCTATGGCTTATGTCTTAATTGGTCTTAAGCCACTCAACCCTCTTTGCTTGCTAATAGGACTCATTCGGACAGACACTAAATGGTTTAACTACTCATTAGTGATGCTGACAGAAGGCAAAGCCCAACATTGTCTTAGAAATAAAATTAAGGTTTTATAATTTGCTTTCTAAGTTTTTCTGTGAAATCTTCAATGTAGAAGTTTTGAAAACCTGAATGGAATTATTATTTTAGAAATAATAAATGAATGGCTTGTGATTCTGGAGATGTATAGAAAACCTCTTTATCCCTCTTCTCTATTCCAGGAAATTATGACTCCTTTAAAAAATCAGGGGCTGGCCCCACGGCTGAGTGGTTTAGTTTGCATGCTCTACTTTGGTGGCCCAGGGTTTCGCTGGTTTGGATCCTGGGTGCGGACATGGCATCAGTCATTAGGCCATGCTGAGGCAGCGTCCCACATGCCACAACTAGAAGGACCCACAACTAAAATACACAACTATGTACTGGGAGGCTTTGAGGAGAAGAAGGAAAAAGACATTAAAAAAAAAAAATCAAATTGGGCTGGCCCAGTGGTGCAGCAGTTAAATTCCCATGTTCCACTTCAGCTGCCCAGGGTTCGCCCGTTTGGATCCTGTGTGTGGACTTATGCACCACTTATCAAGCCATGCTGTGGCAGGCATCCCACATACAGAGGAAGATGGGCACAGATGTTAGCTCAGGGCCAGTCTTCCTCAGCAAAAAGAGGAAGATTGGCAGCAGTTGTCAGCTCAGGGCTACTCTTCCTCAAAAAAAAGAAAACCAAATTCTGGGGCCAGGTTGATACTCCAGACAAATTTTATTAGTGTTTACGCATAATTATAGAAAATATATGGTCAGCAAAGCATATTGAGCATATCATATTGGTTAAACACTATAGATTTTATTATATTGTTATATTTTAATAGGAATATTAAGCCAATATGGTAATTCTAGGCAGGGAGAAGCAACACTATGCCAAAAGGGCCAAAAGCATAAACTAAGAAACTCTCTTTTCTATTTATTCTCAAGATATTCACATTTTTATGTGAAGAAGAGAAAACAAAGAGGCAAAAGTGCAGCATAGTAACAGAGCTCAACTAGATCCAGTGGCAAGAAGGTAAGATCTAGACATTATTTTGACATAAATTAGGCAAGACCATTTGCCATGTTCAGAAAAGAAAATCATCAGTGCATCATCCAAGAATGAATTCTTTAAAGAAATAACAATTAGAATGCCAGCATAACACGCCGAAAGGCAGTCTTGGAAAAATGAGGCTTCTCGAAAGGTAACTAGAATCTTTCTCAATCAAAATTAGTTTCTTTTTCTTGTGAATGTTGAACTCTCTCTCTTTGTATATTTAGATATACAAATGTGTTGTAGAGAATTCTCGCCAAAAACTATGAAAAGACTTCTCTTGATGTTTTCCACCAAGTTTGGTGATGACACAGGAGCTGCGAATCCCCCATACATCCCCAGAAAGTTCACTCAAAGCAAATATAAGTACGAGGGCTATTTCATTCGTGAAATTGTGCAGCAATGCCAAAGAACGTTTATTGAGACTCTACCCTGAGCTAAGCAATAGCCATTGAAGCACAAGAAAGAAAAAAAAAAAAAACATGGTTTTCAGAATCAAATAAATAAACAAAAAGTTACTTCAGCACTGTTCATACTCTCTAACCTGTTCCTATGAAGATGAGAACTTCAGAGAAAGTCAAGAGAAGTATGAGATTAAGTGAGGAAATCTACAGTATTGTTGAAAAACCTTCCATCATTCTAATCAGAAGCCTCCAATTGCTCAGCTAAAGATCATCTCCAGTTCACGTGCTCCAACTACAGGCATTGGCACACTGGACCTCACTATCAACACCCACCCCTCTACGTTACCCAAGACCAAAACCTGACAGATTCCTTTCTCTGTGACCATAATTTTCTATGCTGGCATTGCGACTGTTTCCCAGTCACTCATTCCCTTCCCATTTTCATCAACCATCCACCTCTTTACGTCGTCAGCTGTTCTAAGGTCAGCCATGTCACTGATGGCACTTTGTCCTGAAGTTCTTTCATATCTTTCTTGCTAAATGTAAACCCTGACTACCATCTGTCTACTACCACTAATATTTGCCTTAATCATCCCTAATGTGTGATTCATAAATGCTGCTATAAAAAAAACAAAGTCATGAAAACAATATATTTGGGCCTTGAAATTCACTTCACTACTTTAGCTGGGTCTACCTTCTTCTACGGCCAGAAGTTTTCAATCAAAATATTGTTCCCCATCACAATTCCTGGAACACCCACCTTAATTCTAGTTCCCCCAAATCAGAGCCCAGGGCAAGGTAGTTTAATTGAGAGCTGATGCCAGGAAGCAGATATGATAGAAAAGGAAAAAAAAAAAAGGCAAGGAAGAAAGAAAAGCCAATAAAATGTGCCTCATTGAGCTTGTTACCACTGTGGGCAACCCTCTAAGGAACCCTGTAGAATGTGACTGAGAATTGTCCTTCCAAAGAGCGAGAGGCCCAATCTTATCCACTGACTCCCATATGCCATTGATTGAGGGTTGTCCCAGGGAGTGATAACTCTCTCAGAGTTTGCAGAAAACCTATGTTGGTTTGAGTGAGCTTTTATAGATTTTTCCCTGAGCTGGAAATGTGGAGACAAGTGGTTGATGCTTGAGATGGGATCCTTCCAGGGTGCACGGAGACTGCTCATCTCACCTGCAGCTGCAGTCACAGTGGAAAGAGGGATGTAGCACAGGGCACCAAACCATTCCAATCATTTCTAATCTCCTGAAGATGATCCCCTGTACCTTCTCCATCTGGCTTCTCATTATCCAGATTTAGAAATGCAATCATCTCTGCCTCCTTTCTCCCCTACCTAATCAGTTACCAATTCATAACGTGACTACCTTCACAGTATCAGGTGTGTATGGCTCCATAGGAAGGTTGCGAAACGATTGATCAAGTCCACATCCATAGAATCCCTACAGACTCAAAGGTCCTATTGACCATGAAGTTGTCAGGCTGCTCTGTGAAGTTCATTAATAATATTCCAACGGTGTTTCATCATGAAGCAACTAATTATGTGTTTGGTACACAGAAATAATCTAGAAGGCATCACTAACATTAAATATTACTTCACAGAAAGTAGCTCTAAGTATTGCAAAAGTCCTCTTAATGAGAAATCTAAACTGATACCCAGTTTGGGGCTTTAGTGTTTGCAAAGTTTATTATGTAAATGATGTTTTAGTTTCACAAAGATGAAAAACGCAGCGTTAGGCAATGCTTCACCTCAGTATAACTATAGAGGTATGTTTTTGCTAAACTGTACATCATAAGGTTTTTCTATTTGTTGCCTCTTACTGAAGTATAGTTTCCCTTGTGGACTGAATAGATGGGTACCACTGAGGAAATGCCGGTTGGGATGTTCTGTGATATTTTTCACTGATAAATAAAAATCTCTAAGTCTATTGCTTACATATTTGGAATTTTGAACCATGTCTTTTAATACAAATTTCACTGAAGTATGTTGTTGATATTTTGCTCTGGAGCTCCCATGAGGTATAGATATATATCCACAATCTTACACAGTTTTTATTTACATAAACACTCAATAGTAAACGTATATGTCAAAGTATCAAGAAGGCATACAGTTTTACTTGATTTATTAGAAAAACATAATTTCTTTTCATTTAATTATTTGTCCAAATTTATGTTGGTCACAAGATTCATTAAAATTAAAAAGATCCCAAATGTGGTAAGCTTTCCCTCGACCCTTCTCTACTTCTTGGAGTTCAATTAGGATTAGAAATAATTATCTAAAGAGTAAGAAATCATACTAAAAGTGGGTCATTCCATTTTCTTCTGGAAAGACTACTCTACTGATAGAAACATGTGCTTATGGGAAAAAGTCTAGTTTGAGAGCAAAACGTGATTTATTTTTCTACAAACTAGCCTGTGTGTTCCGTTCATCAATACATGTCCTTGCACGTGGAAGCCTTTTCCGCACGGTGCATCACTCTGCTCCGGGGGATCTTTGAAAGTGAGCCTTTCAAGTCTATGCCCTACAGATACCTGAAGTGTCTGGGAACTTACACTTTGCTTTTGCCAGAGGTTTGAAAATGGAACACTTTGGGGCTGCACAACATTGCTGTGCAATTCATTACGGGACAAAGAAATGTCTGGGTTAGGCAGACAAGCAACTAATGATCCTTCATTTTGTCCAGAAAACATCAAGATCAATATGTAGGACATGCAACATTTATGGAACACTGTGTTTTCTTTTCCCTCTAGGGGAGGGAGAAAATACTGGATGATCTCTCTCTATGGGTGGCACAATGATTGACATTGTGTCTTTGGCTTCTCCTTCCCACCTGCTAGAGGCAACACAGCCCTCTAATTTTTGTTAATTTCCTATACCGTATATACCAGAACTCCAATAATTTTATTTTTTCCATGTATATTTAGCTTCATTGATCCAGGTAACCAAAATCTGGGGATAACGTTATAATCCAGAGTGAACAGAACTACTTCTGGGAGGCTCTAGTAGACATTAACTATCCATGATGTATTCATTAAAATTAGATATTTTATGAACAAATAGGAGGAGCCCAGAGAGCGAAAGTATGAGCCAAAAGAAGATATCTACAAAGTTTCCTTTCAACGCACATAATCTGTCAGGAATCAAAACTAAATACCATCACGAATCCTGTTTATTGAGTAAATTGTTCCTAGAATGACTCAGATCAAAATGGAGGCAGCAACATAAATGTGGTCAATGTCATAAGTCCTGGCAGATATCCTTAACTATGGTGTCTTTAGAACTTGAATTCAAAGCAATGTCAAAGTTTTGGTTGGAAGTGGATTTTTTTTCCTGTTCTTTTAGAGAAATGGCACAATAAGGTATTTGGAAACTAGAGGATCATCTCAGGAAAATAATTAACTTTGCACCTCCCATAAGGGGAATCATCATCAAGAGTGACAGAAAATAAAATAGCACTATATTTGCCCAATGACATGTGTACATTTCCCCAAGATATCCCTAAATGGAGAAGTAAAGAATGGAAATTTGGTACCAATTGTTCTCTACCTCCTTAGAGTAAGGGTAAAAGCAGGGCTCTAGCATGAGAAGAAGATGATTGACTTAACACAGGATCTTTTCAACAGCTTTCTTAGCGCTTGAGAATCTCAGGCCATTATTGGATCATTGTAGGTCCTTCAGTCATACGACCTTAAAGCATTACACTGAAACCATCAATGTGAGTTCTATAAAACGACAAACTTTTGAATTCAAAGATGCCAAATCTTGATAACGTGGAACACTGAAAATTTTCAATTTTTTGAATTCTATTTTAGTTGCAGGTGGGTCAAATCAATTATAGCTGGTTTTAATTAGTATACCCACAAGCATGAACTGTCTCTTTGAAGATATATTACTATTAAAAAAGTTAGGAAATCAGACATTTCTTTTGAAAATATCAAAGAAATTGTTTCCAATCTGATATCTGGCTCAGAGTGACATCCCACTCATAGTCTTCAAGATGGAATACGAAATTGGATTAAGATATGAGTTTCTGAAAGTAAGATTTCAATCATCTACTACAAATAAGCAATGAGGATGCATGAAGGCAAACAGCATACACCCAAATTTTGTTATACCTGTCTTGACTTAGTAATAGTACCCAATTAGGGTATTTTATTACTGTACCTTCCAAAATACCCACATCTTGCTTTATGGCCTCTTTTAGTCCATATCAGACTTAAACATCAAAGATTAGATATTTTCTGTTAGCATTTGAAGGCTTTATTAAACTCTACTTGGCTTCTAATGCATAAATAAGCAAATTCAAGTACTGATGATGATCAATATCGTATATTTATTCTATTATGTTAAGTGCAAATCTCAGAAGCATAAAGTTATATCTCTTAAGAGTTTTATAACTGAGCATAATTTTTTCTGCCTCTCAGATTCCCATGAGATAAAAGTGAGTGAGAAACTCATAACCAAGTTCTTGCTATTCACAATGTTTCCATTGGGTGTAGCTATGATATTAGATAGGTTGATATCACAGCCTGCGTATTCAGGAAGAATGCCCAGACATTTGGAGATTTGTAGTAACTTTCTTTGTCTTTACCATTAAATTGTATTAGTCAGCTGTATGTTTTATAGGGAAAACCAAATAAAACAGTTTCTAGTCAATCAAATCAAGAAGGATTTCAATGTCTTTTTCTGAAGAGGAAGAAACCCAGAAAACTGAGACTTGTATTAAAACTTGAATCAACAATAATTTCTACATAATTTGCTCATTCTTGAATTTTTTATATAATTATATTAACTCACATCTAGTTTGCCTTCTATATAGATAGGCATCTGTGGATAAAATGGGATAAATAAGGGGAAAATCATCTAAAAAAACGCAACTTTTTTATTCAATGATGGGTCTGAGCAAAGTTTCTTAAAGTGTCTTTTATGCTAAAAGAAAAAAAATTGTGTTTCTCTTAAAATGCAAGGGCAGCTTACATGCTGAGATGAAAACTGTTAACTCTTTTCTTAGCAACACCATATGTCTCCAATTGGATCAAAAAGCAGTCAGTTCTCAAGGGAACATTACGCGTGGAAGCTAACCAAATCGAGGCACAGCTTCACTGTGTGTTAGCTCTGACTAACCAGAGACGCTACTTTGGATTTTCTAGATCATTCAAGCGTCAGTCTAAAGGGCCTTTCTCCTTTCCTGACATCTTCCCCAAACCAACCAAGTCATCAAAGGACCCTGAGCCCTCCACAAAAATATTTCTCTTTTTGTTCAGACTTCCTCTTTTATATAACTTCAGCATATTTTAGGGCACAGAAATGCTCAACTGCTGAGCTCTCTAACCGTGGGTTTTAAGCAGTCGACGTATCACATAGCAAACACCACAGAAACCCAGCTTATAAAGATCAAAGGGAAAATAGCCTAAGACTGAAGGAGTCACATTTCTCCCCTGACAATCACCGAAAACAAAAGAGTAACAAGTAAACCAGCATGCATTAGTCACATAGTTCCTTATCTACTTATTGTAGTTCTTCCTTTTTAGTACTTCATTCAATCTTTAATAGTTTTACGCATGAGTAAGATATATTTTTAAATTTACCAATCTAATCTAAGTATTTTCCATATATACTACTACCAGATTAGTATCAAGTTGAGGTATTTCTAGCTTAAGCCCTGACACGTGATATATCCAGTTCTTTAATATTGAATATAATTCTTAATAGCATAAAGTTATATCACCTTATGATGTGTATAAAATCTTAATAATTTCGCCTTGGAAAATGTGAAAAGCCCTGGGACAGTCTTGATTGGTGCATCTCAAACTATCTCTGATGAATGGAAAGTTTTAAAAAAAATTTCAATACGTCAGTAACTGATATTTTTGTAAAATATGAAATGCACACAGATTTAATGACAATGTCAAATTGCTATAAAAGTTTCTAAATGCTTACTCTCACTTTCTATACTCTTCTTGTCATGGACTGGTAAGAAATGTTTGGAAACTGACATCAATCTGTGGACTCCACTATGAGTATCACTGTTTAGATTTTCTATAAATTAGATATCAATCAAGATACCAATATTAATGATGAGTCACAAAATTCTTTCACTGAACGTGCATTTATAACTGTTCTTTGTCGTGTTTTTCTTCTAATTCATTTTAGGGAATTAGCAACAGAGATTCAAAAAAAGGCCAAAGAAGAATCACCAAGAAGCATTCAGTAGTTTTGAGAAAGATGAGTTGCTACATAGTATTAAAAATACACACATTTATAAATGTAATTTTTTTCCCTCCCAGTGATCAACCAAAAGCCTTACCATGTAGTCATTCTAATAATAGCAATAAGTCCAGACATTATTGAATGATTACTTAATGGTATTTCTTACCTGGGATGCCTGGTGGGGTTTTCAGATATTTTCCATTAAAATGCTGAATTACCACTTCACATTTTTCAGTAGACTCCATTCTAGAAAAAGAAGCAAACAGAGATCATATACTTTCATGAAGTTGCGCATATTCACAGAAAAAAAATAAAACGGAAAAGGAAAACAGGAAAGCCATGGAAAAGTTTGATTTGAGAATTTTACTAGACTTGTCAACTGTTGCCATGACCACCATGACCAGTCTGATAGAACATCACAAACTCATCCTTGTTGAGGGCATTACTTACTGTAGAAAGCTGCCTGTGTGGATGGCTCTGTGCTGAGTCCTCACCCAGAGGTAATAAATAGGAATTATCTTACTTAATCCAGACAGCAATGTTTGGCAGTTGAAAGAGCTCGATAAATATATGTTGAATGTCTGAATTAGCAAACCTGAAAGGTAGGTCTTGTTACTGCTTTTCTTATCAAGGAGGGCGCCAAGACTTGGAGAGATGAACCACCTCGCCAATAAGTGGCAGAGCTGGGATTTTTCACTTAGGCCTGTCTGCCACCAAAACCATACTGTAACCACTAAGTTATATTGCTGAGGGACTCCACAAAACAAGGAGAGTAGATGTGCTTGATTTCAACCGCTTGCAGCCTAAAGGAATGATTAATACAGCAGTGTTGTCATCAGCACCATGACACTTTTATTGAAAACCCACTGGGTGAACAACGCAAAAGGGAATTATTTGGGGTCCCAAATGTGAGAGGAGAAGACAAATACACAACCCTCAGGTTCTGAACTTTCTTAATTTTGAATTTTGGGCATCCTCTATTTTTCATATTAAGTATCAATATTCCTAAACTGGATTTCTTGTGCCAAATTTTGGCATTTCACATACAAGCTAATGAACGAACATTTTGAGCCATACATCATAATGTCAATATTGGCAGTGTTGCCATATCCTAAGTAGAACAGTCTTGGCAACATTTTCTAAATAATTAACTATATCTGGCCTTTATTATTTTATAAAATTGGATGGGGAAGATAAAAATTAAAGGGTTGATTCTGATTAAAAGATATTAAGTTTCACAAACAATATACTAGAGGCAAAAGTACATTTAAGAAACAGCACACATACATGTGAAAGAATGTGTATGAAATGTGTGAAATTTGTCTAAAAGGCAAAGTATAATTCTGGATTTTCTGCTGTGTTACTAGTGTGAGCTTTCTTGGAATGGAGTGCTTTGACCCAAGTTGTAAAATTTTTCCACGTCTAAATTTTATGTGTATTTTCAAAATCATATTACATAACCATATACATGCAGAGGAAACAAGGAAAAAATATGTATGTAAACAAATGCCAAAGTTTTACATTTATTACAACTATAAGAATTCAAATGTGAAAGGAATTCCAGAAGCCAAGGAAACACTGAGAAGGGGGCACAGAAGGCCAGACAGACCGCCCTTAGAGATTACTTAGTGTAGGGGGCCAAGCTGGGCAGGTGAGAGCCGGCATCCTTTTAGATGCCGTGAAGTGAGCAGATCGCTGTGACTGAAGTAGAAGGGTCACATGGGGAAACTCTTGGAGATAAGCTAAGAAATGCAGACAAAGGCATCTGAATTATCACGTTAAGGAATTTGAAGATGGTAGCAGGAGTGCGTTCCATTTGAGGAGCTGTAATTAATTTTTCTCTTGAATTTTTAAGAATTTCTTTTCTGATGCACATTCCTATGAAGCATGGGATGGATGCACATTTTTCTGTATTGATACACATGGCAAACCTCTACCTACCATGAAGGACTGACTTCCAGGGTGTGAGACGTGTGCAGAACCACAGAGCTATGCACTTAGAACAAGCATGCACTCGGTTTAAAACTCTGCCGTCGCCATCTGAAAATTCTTAACAATTTCCTAACAACAGGTCCTGCACTTTTATCTTTCTCCAGGTCCACATATTATGCAGGTGGTCCTGCTATGACAAGAAAGTGCAGGGAACTAATTTGACGAATTTGAGCGCAGGATACCAATAGGTTAGCATTGACTTATCAGATGGTCCAACAGATCCACAAAATTGTTATTTTGAAGAACATCGGAAAAATGAATCATTTTCACCAAGTTAAATGAAAAACACTCTCTAAGGTTAATAACATGCAATTTTAATAAATAACAATAAAAACAAAGATAGCATTTTGTTCACTGCTTAATCACAAATTCCCCAAAATCAGATGTTTGGCTTGAAAAGGAAAGATGAATCTTTCCTTATTCCAAATATTTAGGAGTAGCTAAGGACAATTTTCCTAACTCCTCCAAGTTTTCTGTCTATGGAATCTTTTACAGTAAGTCTTCCAACTTTTTTTTTTTTTGAATAGGAAACTTCCATTTCTAGGAACAAAAGAATTCTAATTCTGCTCTTTTTCTCTTCCCGCAGGATCTACTATCTATTGTCTCTTAGGGAAAATAACCTTTCTTCCTAGCAGAGACATGAATGGAAGAGGAAATGTAAGCCCTTAATTACTACAGATGTTACTTTATGGAATTTTTATTCCAGGAGAGCTCCAGAATGAAAAGTTTATGCCCCAGAGCCCCCTCCCTGGAATCTCTCTCTGGGTACTCATCTAGATAAAAGGCAGTTAAGAATCTAAAACTTGTTTGCAAAAGTCCTACAAATCAAATCCTTTCTCTTTGTCTTAAAATGACATGGAATTCTAAACGAAGACTATAACCAGGTGGGGGTTAGTGTGTGTGTGTGTGTTGATTCTACGGAACTTGTTTTATGGAATTCAGAGGAAGCTAAAGAAGAAAATCAGGTGGCTAACCCACCCTACCCAATTAAAATATTTTTGTTCCGATTTGAAAGCCTCAATTCCTCCCTTTTGGATTCTGAGTGTGATCGTCTTTTCTTAAGACTGTTTCACAGCCATATGAAGCCGGATAGGGGCTGTTTCTACGAACACAAAGATAGCCGCGTAGATTGTTCACTTTGGCTTCATTCAGATTTAACTAAGTGAATGTCTGCAGTGGGCCTTTAGAGACTCTCGTCTCTGAAAGAATAAATGCAATAAAAGTCTGTTTTCTGTAGCTGCCGGCGCTTAGTGTCAAACCATGTTACGCTGTACCACCCAGCAGTGACAATTTCATTTTAATACACAGGGCACATTTTAACAAGGCAAAGCAGTCCCAGCAAAGACAGCAATATAGGCGCTGCCAAGGGGAAAGGCTTAGTGTTCTTCATGCATTTTATGTGGAAACAGAACAAAAGTGAGACCCACGGTGCTCTGGGGAGGAAGAGACTGCATTTGAATAGCCACCTTAGGAAGAATGTGCCCATTTTCTTCTCAAGTTTCACAATTAACCGCTTTGAAACGCCAGCTCAAGCTATCTGCAATCTGGCACACGCTTCAGTTGAAACTGACACTAGCATTATCAAGTGGGTCTGAAAAGGCGGCACGCCAGACAAAGCTGCCTTTACATGTCCCTTTCAGATGGGCCACTGAATCACTACAACTGTGTCTATTCTTTCTAGGCGGTACCTGAACCCCCTCGTGTCCCTTGGAACAGCTCGCGTGCCAGGACAACCATTCACCCGACGATACATTAATTAGGTTCTTACAAGGCTCCAATCACTGTATAAAGCTTCAGGGTTTTCTGTTAGGTCTGATGTTTAAATATAAGTACACGTTAAAGCTTTCGTTTGACATTCTTTCTTGTCGCAGTGCCTAGGAAACTGGCTTCAGTCATTCGAAACGCACCACAGAATTGTGATTTTTAATTTTTTTTTTTTTTTTTTTTACAATAGCTACTGAGAGGAGCTAGTTTCACAGCCAATACAATTCCCACAAGCAAATTACATCAAATGAGAGCCTGATCCAATATTAGTAGAATGTTCTGGGTCAGACTTAACATGCAGAGTTGGAAAGGTATTTTGCAAAACCATTTGCAGCCTGCCTATCTCACCGCAATAAAGAATCTCTCCATTTATGATCTTAAAGCAATAAGCATTATTAACCATATATTTAAAACAAATCCACCCTGTCATTTATTATGGTTAATTAGAGATTTCCACTATTGTGAAATTTTTGTGGTTTTGCAATCACAGGCTTTGTACAAATTATTGGTAACTTAGAACATCCAAAGTTGCAAGCCAGTCATCCTCATTTCCGGTAAGAGTTATGCAAAGGGTCAACATTAAAAGATTTTTTAAAAGTACTAAAATGTGCGCTCCTTCTGACATTTCAAAAACAAATTATGTCACTTACTTCTTAATCCATTTTAATGGAAGGAATAATAGTGAGTCTCAGGAACAAAAATGAGTGAATAAGGTGAATCTTCTTCTTAGTTTTTATAATTTGTTTTCTTCCTGACAAGTGCTTGACATTCTTAGGGCACAAGTGTCATAAATGCCAAATAGTGAATCAGAGTGGCCTCCCTGCCATCTCTCTTTGCAAAAACCCAGACATTTGGGTAGTGCCTTGCTCAGCATTACAACACATTCCTCTTAGGAAATGGAAGTGTAGGGAATATTTGACTAATGAAAAGCTACTCCAGAGTTTTAGAATCACATAATTTCAGGACTAGAAATAGCCTCAGCTATCAACTTCTACATTGCACAGATGAAGAAACTAACTCTAGTAGACTGTGGTTGGCTTCCCCAAGACTAGTTAGTGGATAACCCTGGAATACAATCTTAGTCCTGACTCTCAATTCTGATGGTCTATTTGGAAGAGATGGAGCTCCATTGCTGGCCTCATGTCATCTGTCCTGATTACCTAGACTGCTCTATTTTAATCTGTTCTGAAGCTGACGGGATCCTGCTCTCTCCATTCCATCCAGCAACTATTAACCAGAGCACTTGTTCTCAAAAATAGAGATATACTCTGATATGATACGACCAGAAGAGCACTTCACCTCTGTGGTATTCTTTCTAAAAACCTATACATAATATGGATCCTATCATGAGGAAAACATCAGACAAACCCAGATCTGGAGACATTCTCCAGCATACTTGGCTAGTACTACTCCGGAAAAACAACAAAAGTCTGAGAAAATATCACAGATCAGAGCAGACTGGTGAGACATGACAACTAAATGCAAAAGGGTACCCTGGATTGGGTCCTGGAACAGAAAGAAGATATCCAGGGAAAAATTCATGAAATACAAATAAAGTCTGGAATTTAGTTAATTGTAATATACCAGTGTCAGTTTCTTAATTTTGACAAATATGCCATGATAATGTAATGGGTTAACAATGGGGGAAACTGAGTGTGGGGTATATGGAAACTCTGCATTATCTTTGTAACTTTTCTGTAAAACTAAATTTATTTCAAAATGAAAAGTTTATTTAAAAAACGACTGTACATTAAAATTATCAGGAAACTATTTTAAAAAATACCAATGTCTGGGCCCCAACCCAGGAGATTCTGACTTAATTGCTTTGGCATGAAGTCTAGGCACTTATTTTTCAAAGCTACCCAGGTGATTCCAGTATGCAGCCAGGGTTGAAAACCACTGTTCTGGAGTTCTGTCAGGTGTTCCAAACTGGAAACTGTGGGCCAAATCTAACCTTCAGGTATGTTCTGTTTGGATTGCAAAGAGTTTTTGGAAAATTTGAAATGCTTGTCAACATTTAAAAATTGAGAGAGTTCATATGAACATTTGAGTTTCTGATTCCTCTTGAAAAATGAGATGGTCTGATCCATGTTTTCTGCATGGCAACTATGGTATAATGGAAATATATTTCATCTTTGTCCCTGGTTCCTGGCACAGAACTGCTAAAACCCTAGGAATTTCCTGAGTGATAAGAATGTCTTTTGATATTCATAATGAGCCCCTTTTGACCATACCCTGAGTTTATGTTAATAAGGTGATTCAAGCTGGGACCCTTAGATAGATTCAGGATAGGGCTGGTCACTAGTGATTAGAGAGTTGGAGCTTTCAGCCCCATCCACCAACCTCTGGGGATGGGAGAGGGGCTGGAGATTAAGCTTGATCACCAATGGCCAATAATTTAATCAATCATGCCTATGTGATGAAACCTCCATAAAAACCACTAAATAGGGTTTGGAGAGCTTCTGGGTTGGTGAACAAATTGATGTTCTGGGAGGGCAGCACACTCAGAGAGGGCAGGGAACCTCTGAGCCACTCCTCCCACCACCATACCTTGCCGAATGCATCTCTTTTGGCTGTTCTGAGTTGTATCCTTTATAATATACCAGTAAAGGTAAGTAAAGTGTTTTTGTGAGTTCTGTGGGCTGTTCTAGTGAATTGTCAAATGTGAGGGGGATCATGGGAATACTTGAATTTGTAGTTGGCCTGCTAGAAGTGTGGGTATCCTGGGCACCCCATTTGTGGCTGGTCTCTGAAGTGGGAACAGTCTTGTGGGACTGAGTTCTTAAACCTTTGGAGTCTGGTGAAAACTCTGGGTAGTTAATGTGAAAATTGAATTGAATTGTTGGACACCCAGTTGATGTCAGAGAACTGGAGAACTGGTGTGGAAAAAAATCATGTCTTTGGTGTTAGAAAAACATACATATTTGGTGTCAGAAGTGATGTCAGAAAAAAAGACATCATAGCAAGATGGCCTAGAGTTGAGCAATTGTTTTCTTTAAAGGGGGTCAATTTGCCATCATTCCTACCAACTTAGATGAATTGCCAATCCTAAAGTGAAGTAGCAGATGCTAGTTATCATTGACCTTGCACTGCTTTATCTTCTTCGTTTTTTTTTTTTTTTTAATAAATAGTTGAGTCAAGAGGAAATGAAAAGTAGTTAATTTACCCATGTATACTGGTTTTTGCTGTTTACCCTCCCTTATATATTTTCTCTGCTCTGCTCTATGTCTCAAAGAAGCCATCCTTCTGCTTCTGCGGACTGTACCATCCCAGCTCCCTTATCTGATAGCTTTTCATTGGATTCAGCCATTTGGGGCCTGTGGGAGTGGAGAGAATTCTGACTGGTTCTTTCTCATTCTCTGTCTGCTTTGGCACTGTCTCTCTGGCAGGGGTTGCATCTCTCCCTGTCTACAGATCCTCCCGGCAGCCCCTCTTCCAAGGCTCTTCTCACTGGCTCTGGAATCACTCCTCCACTTGCCTTCGGCTCTCAGGGTGATAAAGGCTTCCTTCTGATGGTCATCTCTGGGGATCTCAACATCCCTTTATCAGTTAACCCTTCCCACTCTTGTAAATACTGCTTCATTCTAGTCTCTTCAGCTGAATCATTTGGCGTGAAATTCTGTTTGCAGCCAGCATCTTGATGGCTACACCATAAAACTATCGACAGTTGAGAAACAAAATTATCCTGGAAGCTGTGTGTTTCAAGAAAAATGTAAGAAAAAAAGTTTCCTTAGACTCAGTCTGGGAACTGCTTCTCACTTAGATTACCCGCCTTCTGCTGGTTGACATCCTTGTCCAGACGCAGCATAATCTAGATCTATCTTTTAGCCACAGATTAATGTTTTCAAAAGCAATTTTGACAAAGAAGTTGAAGAAAGTCCGATTTAAAAAAAATTAAAACTGAGATAAAGAAGGAATCAATAAGCATAGAGTGCTCAGGTCTAGAAAAATCTTGCCATTAAATGCCACTGGAATGCATTATCACTTTTAATCAATCTCTTTGAGCTGCAGCCATATTTCATTCCTAGATATTATTATCTGTTATATCTCTTTTCTTTTCTCTGTGGTCTAACAACTTAGCCATTTTTCTGTTTCCCAAATTTGCCGAATTTGGCCCCACCCTAGATCTTCTATTCCCTTTCTCCCACTGCCAGGGTCACTCTCTTCCTTCCCCAACCCACCCAGAGACTCTCCCGGCTGGCTCCTTCTTATCATTTGCATCTCAGTGTAAACGCTCTTTCCTCAGAGGGCTTTCCTGTCACTGACCTCCAGCCTTTCATTTTGCCATACTCTTTATTGTGGCTTCATATTTTATTTTGTTTTATGACACTACAATTATTTGATATTATTCATTATTTTATTTGTTTGATTACACATTTTTTGTCTCCCCAATCCAGTAGAATCTCAGTCCATGAAAGTAAATATTTTTCTTTTTTGTATCCCTCTGAATTACTGTATTTAGAACAATGACTGGTATATTAGTAGTGCCCAAGACATATTTACTAGATGAACTGAATAATGAATGAATATAGTTTACATATGAGGAAAGGAGGCTCAGGCAGTCTAAGTAACTCGTCCAAGAACGTAGATGGAGATGCAGAATTAAGATGCAAGCTAGGTTATTTCTGACCTATAAAACCAAGTTCCTAACCACACAGATATAGAGAATAGATGGCTTGGTCCAACTCACAGAAAGCTGAGAATGTAGGAAAGATACTAAATAAGAGACTCACACTTGTAGTCCAAATGCTATATACAAGTCTTTCCTCTGTTTTCTGGAAGCAGACAACCTACGTCAAATGCCCACAGCCTTTGGATGGCCCAAGAGTCCCTGTCACGGTTTGTGCTTAGAGCAGGTACAGGGCAAAGAGATGTTACGGGCTCTGAGCACATTGAATGGCCACCATTTACAATCTCGAGGTAATAAATTTCTCCCATTTCAGTTTTACATGGGTAAATAATATTCAGAACTCTCCTCCCATCCCACAGAGGGCAGTCTTTGGAATCTAGTCATTTCAGTTTTATAATAATAAAACAATGTCTAGAGCAAAAAGTGAGTCCAGGAGATTCCAGAATAGTAGATTATTTGATGCAATTTAATTCATTTGTTTGATTGGTTGATTGGTTGGTTGGTTTGAGTTTTGAAACCCAGGGCTTCAAATATACGGAAAAGCAAGCAGAATGTTCTGCTTTCGTTAGCCATGATCATAACTTTCTGATGGTAAAAAAAAACAAAAACAAAAAAAACCAAAAAGAAAACAAAGAAGGAATGAGAAGAAATGGATGAAGGTCAATGAAGAGACACATAAAACAAGAACAAAGATGAAGAAGCTGGAGGGTGGACGGTGGATCACATCTGCTGGCAATTGGGAGAGGAATTAAAGTCACCAAAAGGAATAACAACTCTTATTCTCTTCAATCTAGCAAACACAACTGTAACCTGTTTCTGTGCAAACACAGCTGTAGTTTGGAGATTACTAATCACTAAGTTTACATTTTAGAGATTTTCTTTGCTCGCATTTGATTTCCTAGTTCCATGTGTTTGAGATAGTAATGGCAAAAGAAATGCCAAAACGGCAAGGGAGAAATTGTTAACACAAAGGTAAATTCAACGTGGATATGATCTAAACACATTCCAAACAATAAACACATTTTGATAAGCTTGATGGTCATTTTAAAGGATCATATATTTGCCTACACAGGAATACAGGAAGTATTGGTATTTGCTTTATAATTTTTAAAATTCCTATATTTTCATTATGTTTATTCTGAATCAGAGTTCTCACATTTCAGGAGGTGGGTGAAGATAGGGAGCAAAAAGAAGTACCAAGCACTAGGAGGTAAATCAATCAAATTTTAATGATATTTAATTTTACTAAAAGAAAATACAACAAGAATATTTTTAATCTGCTATTTATACTGATTTTCAACAATCAGGCTAATATTTGTCTGCCTATATTCACAATTAATTTTTTTACTTCGTGAAAAGAAAGAAGAAGTGAAACGATTTACTTGGAAAACTTGCTCATTTGGCAGGGAGAGCTAGAACACGGGCTGCCCCTGTATTAAAAGTCACTCAAACAAAACTCTGTGAGAATCAAATTAAGACTACAAAAGAGGGGAGAAAACTACTACCAAATACAAAGGTCTCTGTGCTCAGCAGTCTCTCACGCTCTCTAGCTCACCAGGGAACAGTAAATGCATTTCTTAAAGAGGTTCTGTGTTCCCAGATGTTGAAGCTGGATTAATTGTGAACGCTTACCCCCCATCCCTTCTCCACTTTGGGTTATTCTTTACCAGCCGCTCATAACACTCTTTCAATGTGATTTCTGTTAGACAAATGGTCTCATGTTTCTGGGAATGGGAAATGGATAACACGAACACACAGTCATGTCCCTGCAGACTCGGGCTGATTTATGCTCTGCTCCTCATCCTCCAAGGCAAGGTAGTCTGTTGGCACTTGCTAGCTCTGCAGTAGTGGGTCTGACTGTCTGATTGTCAGCATTCCCACCATAAATTTCTGTTTTTAGAGGTTTATGACTTGGCTATAAAATGCCTCCCAGAGGGGGGTGGATCTTACAAAAATTGTTTTAAGTTACGAGAGAGTAAAAAAAAAAACATAAAATAAAATAAAATAAAACATCTGTAATTTTAGACACTATCTAGTTCTTCTGGAACTTTGAAAAGACTGTAATTGTGTGTCTGTGCACCCTACTGGCATGCAAATCAATGATTTGAAGTTCAGTGTTTTAAATATAAAATGAAGATACTACCTTTACTTTGAAGAGATGGTTATCAAAGAAGATTAATGTATAGCTTGTGAGTAAAATAATAATGGGGGGTTTTATTTCTAGTCAAAGAGATTTTAGGATCTCTGACACACGAATCAAGGACCACATCTGGTGGTTAGGAGTAACCAATGCTAATGTTCAAAATGAAACCTGCTGAAAAAATTACTTACATTTTGTGAATTGAGATAGTAATAAATTCAAGAAATATGTACAATTTACTAGGCATAATTATAGATTGGAGACATAAATTGAAGAGATATGTACCATTTACTAGGCACAACTATAGGCTGGCTGTTCTCCCAATTGAATAAGCATATTCTTTTAATAATGCCTGTGGCACTATTAGAAGAAGAAATTTTTAGAAGAAGAAACAATTTGTGAACCAATAATAGTTGGGCTGATGCTACTGCAGTTTTCTCTAACATTCCAGGACAGACACCCATCTCAGAACTGGCTTATCATTATCATGAAATGCTATCTCCCCGCATATTGCTACAGTTAAAAGCAAACAAGCAAACAAAAAAGCCCAAAAAATTTGAAGTGATTTCATTTATGCATCATCAAAAATTTACTGAGGATCAATTATGTGTCAGAAAGCATTCTAGGTGCTGGGACAGATAAGAAGAATAAGGCATTGTCTCTACCCTTGAGGAACAGGAAGAAAGGCAGATTCATGAGCAGTACATTTTGAGAAAGCGGTACAGTGTGATAGAGGCATCAACAGGAATCAACTCCATCTGAAAAGGTCTCTAAGAATGAGGCCCAGCAATCTTTTACAGGCTCTCCAGATGATTCTGAGAACCAGTCCTAATGCCCTAAGGCAATGTTTCTCAAATTTTAGAGAGCATCAGAATCACCTAAAGTGCTCTTTAAAACACAGATTGCTGCACCCCATCTACCCCTCACCTACTGCTGATTCAGTAGGTCTAGGGTGGGGCTCCAAAATTTGCATTTCTACAATTTCCCAGGTGATGCTGAGGCTGCTGTCCCGGAAATTATACTTTGAGAATCACTGTCCTAAGGCATCCATTGCATATAATCCATTAACTTCTCTCACTAGCCATGTACTATTCTTGGAAGAATTGAGAAAATAGAGACTTGAATCATCTCTGTTTTGTGGTTTAGAGCGGGTGTGCTTGATCAGAAAGGCTGAGTGGAAAAACGATGATATTTCAAAAAGGAGGAAAACTTGTGCCAGAGTTAATTTGTGAATGATCAAGTTAGTTAAGGCAATAGTCATAGCTGTTTGAGAAAATGCAGAGCAAATATTAAAGTGTGAGGAAGTAGGAATTTGGGTGGACCTGTTTACATATGGAATAGCCAAAATTATTTTCTCACCCCATCAACTTAGGTAAATCACATAGAATCCTGTTTCTCAGAATTTCAGGTCTAAGATACGTGGAGAATGAAATACTTAGTTTGTGTCAGTTTCTTGGCTTCTTACAAAAGAGAGGCAGATTCATTTTTTTCTTTACTTCCTAGGCATAAGAAATCCTTGGCTTGACTTGAACCTAGGTTTTCTTTTTCAATCCACATGCCACTTTCTGAAATTGGGAAATACATAATTTAGAGTACAGAGATCTAAGTTTCAGTACTGGAATGTGACTGATAATTCATATTCAAAGCTCAAAGTTTTAAAAATCATTGCTTGGAGTTTAGCCATTCCGGAACTTCAAAGAAAGGTAATTATGCAGTCTACCACTCATCCATCCAAAAATGAAAAAAGAAATTTGACTTAAGGAAATGTGCAATCCAGTGGGCAAAGACAGAAATTAAATAGCAAATTCATTGCGATTGTGATAAATTTTATTTGGGAAAAAAGCACAAAAAACAAAACTTCCACAGGAGCTGTAACAAGAGCACCCAACTTTGGAGGCTGGGGTTGGAGGTCAGGGAAGGCTTCTTTGAAGACATTTAAACTGAAATCTGAGGGATGAATAGGCAGAAACCAGGGGAAGAGTCCTGGAAAGCAAAAGAGTCAAAAAGTGGAGCTTGTCCCCAGGACACGAGCAGGAAGACGAGCAATATCAGGGATAATGACATGAAGGATGATGGTGAAGTTGGTAAATGCAGTCACTCAGGCCATATGGAAGGGAAGTCAGCAGGCCCCTGACATGATCAGATGTGCATTTTTAAAGAATCACTTGTGGCTTCTATATGCAAAATGCATTGAAGGAGGGAGAAGCTGCATTCAGAGCAGACATAAAATAATAATTTACAATTTCCATCCTGCCTCAGTTCCTAAAGAAAAAAAACTTAATAGGTTTACTCTTTCATGACACCACATGCTATGATTATAGTTTTGCCTCTTACAATTTGCACTACTTAGCTCTGCATGTAAGAATATTCTTCATTTTAAGCAAACTCAAATTGTGCAGAGAAGAAAGAGATGAGAGAAAGCAATAGCCCAAACTTAGTTTAATGAGCTGAACTGGGTCTCCCCCCAAACTCAGAAGTTCAAGTTCTAACACCTAGTACCTCAGAATGTGACTCTATTTGGAGGTAGGGCTTTTAAAGGGGTCATTAAATTAACTTGAGGTCATATGGATGGGTCCCGATTCAATCTGACTGATGTCCTTTCAAGTAGAGGAGATTAGGACACAAACATAAAGAGAAGATGAGGTGAAGATACGGGGAAAAGAAGGCCATCAAGACACAGAGAGAGGCCTCAGAGGAAGCCAAACCTACTGACGCCATGATCTTGGACTTCTGGCCTCTAGAATTGTGACAAAATAAGTTTCTACTGTTTAAGCCACCTAGTCTGTTGTATGTTGTTATGGCAACCCTAGCAAACTAATACACTTTGTGCCAAATATCCTTTATTTAAAAAAAAAATCACCATAGATCTTAGAAAATATGTTCTCGATGAATTGGAAATATGTTCATTTCTCAGCAGGAGTACAAATGTAGGAGAAACTAATTTGTTAGAGTTTTTTGGGGGGAGCAAAAGGTGGGGGAAGCACCAAAGGAATGTGCATGCTGTGTGAAGCGAAGCATGGCAGTCATTTCAGTGAACTCCCACACTGGTCAGACCTCCAATAGCAAGCTGTACACTATCCAAGAATGACTAATTTGGCAGATTTCAGAGACCCAGGTGGTGTGATTAGCTCTGCCTTGACCATGAAAATCAATAGTTAAGAAGGTTCTGAAAACTTGAACGCCTCATGCATACATTCAGGTCAGGGAGAATTTCTTCGTTCTGCTTATTTCTCTTCAAATCATTAAGCATATATCTTGCATACGTCTATTGGTCTACTGTGTGTAGAACATTGTGGGGAATAAAGAATTTTACAATGTGGTCCATGACCTCTAGGTAGTCAAGTTAGAGATCAGTTAACCTTTATGTTATAATTTGCTATCTTTCAAAGTTGGTTAACAGAGTTGGATTGGAATGGTTTTCCAAGTGATGGCAGGGTTCAGCATAGGTGGACACACCTGTCTGCAATGGGCTGACTTCCAGATGACACTGACATCCACCCATTCATCCATGTGAAGTCAGCTGGAGACACATAAACACACCAAGCCATGGGGACACAGCTTTTACTTTTCTTCTTTGTCATTGAGCAGTTTCTTTTTCTCTGTGGTTTCTTTAGCTTTGTTTTTCATGAAAGCACAGCAGGTACAACCATTTTAACTCCATTCCTGACTGAGATCTTCTTTTGTAAACATTCTCTTAAAGTTAAAATGAAAACTACTCTTCCTTTTCCAACAATGAAAAAAGTGCAATTTGCTTTTTTTCTGTTCTGCGTAAAACATCAAAAACACACAGCCAGGGCCTCTTCAATGCAAATGCCCCCTTGACCTCCCCTTATATTTCTGGGTTCCTTGGGACTTCCCAACAATTCCTATTTCTCTAAATCTTTCCTCTCTTATCCTGACTGAGAAATTCTACCACCTCATTATTTGGAAATCAATGCAAAAAGATTTGAATGCTTTGCTCACCACATGGGCTCTTTAGGTTTGCGGTACTGGGCATTTATTATCCCTGGCAGAAATTGGCAGCACCTGATTTTGTTGATCTACAGGCATAGAGAGGACTGGGAACTGGGTATGCATATCATTATGACCTGAGATACATATAAACATTCTACATACATATTTTAGCAAGCACCAACATATTTATAATTACATTGGAATTCTCTGGCTCCAAGCGAAGACACAGTCAGTTTGATAAGCTACCCTGTTTTTTTTCTTTGAGTAGTCTATTGCATTGGGACCTAGAGCTAGAAAGGAATGGACTTAAAAGGGAACAATGAGGAAAGACAAATAATAGACAGAGCAAGTGTTTACCTGGCAAAGCCAACGCCTCTGCTGACTCCATTAGCATCCCTTAGTATTCTTGTGGAAATGACATGTCCAAAGGGTTTCAGCATATTCTCAAGTTCCTGCTCATCCATAGAAATGGGGAGATTTGAGATGTATAGGTTTGTTGGGTCTTGCTCTTGTTGCTAAGGGAAGCAAAGAAACAAATGCAATAAGTTCTGAATATTAAGACACATATTGCACAAATGGATAAACTTTTGATTAAACCATAATCTAGATTCCAATCTCCAGCACACTCTTGAATGTTCTTTCACTAAGGGCACCCCTTCTTTTCACTGAATTCTCTTCTTGCCAGAGTGTTTCTCATAGAAAAAATGTAATCAGTCAAAACCAAGCTCTCTGTCCAGGCTTCCTTAGAAAAGACTAGTAAAATTTTATTGCAATTGAACAAAGTAAATATGTATATCCTCTATTACTAGCAACTACTACTTCTACTATTAACACTCTAACTACCATCACCACTAGTTACTAACGTTGCATTTAGTGAGTGCTCATAGCATGCTAGGCATTGTGTTCAAGACTTAATATGCATTATTTCATTCAACATCCCCAATAAATATAATTGTTATTATGTTACAGATGACAAAAGTGATTCCTAACTTGTCCAAGTTACATAGCTCATAAGTGTCAAAGCCAGGACTGAAACCTGGGAGTATCACCAAAGTATGTGGGCTTCACTGTTCTGTTATACTGTCTTCCACTAGACGAATGGGGAACAAAAGTGTGGTGCCAGAACAGCACCATGAGTCTCAGCGTCACTGGGGAACTTACTAGAAATGCAAATTCTCAGGCTCTACCTCAGAACTACTGAACCAGAAACTGGAGAGTGAGCCAAGTGATTTTGACAAGCCCTTCAGGTGATTCTGTTGACTGTTCAACTTTGGGAATCACTGCCTGAGACCATACATGAATATTTATATACAAATGAGATTATAATGTCTATCATTTTCTAATCCAGTAGCAACAGTGTTTAAATAAGCCTTGCTTAATAGAATGGAGAATCGAACAACAATCGCTAGCATTGTTTCTATGTGCATGAATGTTCTCTATTTCATGTAAAGAATTAATAAGATAGAACTTAGTTGTAAGTATGTCTCAAAAATAAAACCCATAAATCTGACATGATTAATCATTAATATCAGATATTTAACTGAATCATTATATTTTAACCAAAAACAACAATCTTAACTTCAAGGATAAGGGAGATTAAACTGGAAAAAGAAATTCTGAAGTGTATAGGAAATGACATTATGTAATAGTAAAATACCTTTTGTGAAGAGATGATATCATATTCTGTAGAAAATTTGAGGTTTAAGCACAATGAAAAAATACAATAAGCAAGATTCCAAATATTACTTCAGGTCAATCAACAATTTTGATATGAAGCTAAACTCCATTATCTTTAACAGCTCTAAACATTCAGACAGGTCATAATATTTTTATTAAGCTTTGAGACAAATAAGATCTATTATTAGGTTCATTTTTTAAACATAGTTTAGTTTTTAAACTGTTTTTATCACTATGGAAAATAAACGTATACTCAATCAGAAAATGACAACACAGCTTTAGTATTTAGGAATAGTACAGATGTAGAAACTGTACAACTGTAGTCAGTCTCTCTTGCTCTCTCTCTCTTTGTTTCTCCCTCTCTCTCTCACACACACACACACATGCACACACATACCCACTACTAATAAATGGCATGATCCAAGAGAGAAAACGGAGATAATATTATCCTTTCCTAAATGGTCATAATCATTTTTCTCTTTTTTTGTTGCTGGGATGGTGAAAAAAAGAGAGAAGGAAAAGTGATGTTTCAGATACATGATAATAAACCTTATGTACATACAATTTTCAACTTTTATAGTATTTCACTACCTATCAGTTGATTTTAATCTTCACATCCTCACTCCAAAGGTAGCTTAGCAAATATCATTACACTTATTGGATAATGAGGAAATGGAGACATGAAAGATTCATCATCTTGCCCAAGCACAATCTGATAATTAGTGACAGGGTTAGAACTAGATGGAGCAACCAAGTTTCTTATTTTCCAGCTCAGTGTATTTTCCACTAGCCCAACATTTCCCAAGCTTTAGTCATTTCATATCATCTTAGAAAATTTTGCCAGCCATGTACTATTATTTAATTTACTTGAAAGTTTTCTTTACATCAATACCTTTGGTCTTAAATGAGTTCATTTAAAAAGATAATTTTATGTTGCTACTGTAAGCGAAAAGCTAGTATCACTTGGCAGAAATAGGTTACTGTAAGAAGAGGGAACGAATCGATGTTCTTAAATTATAGCTAGATACTGTTTGTTTACAGAAGGCTTTGACCATTTCAGTTGATTCTCTTAGTTACAAATAAAATTTGTAACTAAATTTTAAATTTAAATTGTAAGAGAGGTGTGAGAAGCACACTAACACCAGGTGGAATATTTTTTCCTGGGAAGAATCAGAACTGAGAAAGAATCAAGAAAAGAACAATTTTCTTATGATGTGATTCCCGGATGCTACACGCCTAGATCAACTCAAGTTCCATGAGAGAGACATATTCCACAGCTTGGGAGCACCTGCGTTAACCCAGAGCTTCTTAAGAGTGGGCTTCAGCACATGGCAGTCCCGTGAATGGATTGGAATTTACCCAACATTCCACACCCCTTCATCCTCAATCAGGCTAAATAACCAGAAGCAACCAATCCCACTGTTCCAGGGTACTATACAGACTTTTTCATTTTCTCTAGGCAGCAATGTACCAGTTTACCCTGATTCAAATCCATTTCCAAATTCTCCAAGTGTAGCATGCATTGCAGCTTCTCAAAATGATGTGCAATAAACACCCAGAGCTTAGTACATAAGGGATTGCCCAGTAAGCTATTTTCTGAATCCAAATTCAAACAGCAAGGCCAACTCCTTAATTTGTATTCGCAGAGAGAATATAGCACTGGATAGTGTCATTCCTTAATTTGTATTCACAGAAAGAATATAGTGTTGCACAGTGTTGTTAAGTAATTCCGTCCTCTGAAATGCAGTATTGGTCTTGAATATGTGTGTTCATTTGACAATAGAATTTAATTTCTGTATAGAATAAACTTCAAAATAATATATACATTCATATTTTTACTTTCAACTTTATTTATGTATCAGGTTTATGTAAATAGATGATCCCTTTCAAAAGGTTCTTTGGCATTATGTACTAAGGAACACTTTCCTTTTAACCTTCCAAAAAAATCTTCTTATGTGATAATTACAATCTAAAAGATTTGTTTAAAAGTCTTTTTTAACTTAAATTTTTAGAATCATTTAGCTCCAGAATGGATCTAAGGGGGTATCTTATTCTATCTGATCATCTAATAGATGGAAGAAAACAGAAGCTAGAGGAGTGGTTATGACTTGCTCAAGACTGCCCAGCTAATTAGTAACTGGCTGGAAATAGAACCCATGTCATTTTAAACCTGGTCAAACATTCTTACCACTTCATGACACTGCCTTTTCTCTTAAAATCCAATGAATAGTGGACAGCAGTTTGTGGTCCAAAGGAATATTAGTACAGACAGAAATAAATATCTCTGAATTCCTTGTTAAATCACTTTTGCTTATTCATTGAGTTAAAGCTATTTTTTTAAAAAAAGTTCCTAGCTTTAGGCGGCATTTCACACAGAGTCACTGAATGAATACCCTGCAGTGTGTACTAGTCTGTGAAAGTATATGACTACAATTCATGATCTATTACATTTAACTGACCGTGTCATCATAAGTAACTGCCTTATTTTGATCTGTTTCTACATCTTTTCATCTGTACAGGGATTTCTTGATTTATTATTTAGTTTTGCCAAAAGATGGTGAAAAAGTTAGAAAAGCACCCTCTTCATTGTAAACAGGAGCAGAGACATGTTATTTCACTCAAGAATATGTATGGCCAGCTCTAGGGGCCTAGTGGTTAAGTTCGGCACGTTCCACTTCAGCAACCCCGACCCAGTTCCCAGGTGTGGACCTACACCACTCGTCTGTTAGTGGCCATGCTGTGGTGGTGGCTCACATACAAAAAAAGAGGAAGATTGGCAGCAGACATTAGCTCAGGGAGAATCTTCCTCAGCAAAAACAAAAATGAAAAAAGAATATGTAAATAATTCTTTTTTTCCTGAAATGACTTCCCTTTTCTTGGGTTTTCAATGTTTGTAAACTGCCTAAATAAGATTTATGGGCACTCATTTGCTTTTTAACAGTTTAAGACAACTTGAGAACTTCAGAACATTTCAAGGTAGCTAAGCATATGAATACAAATGGAGGACAAAAAGTCACTGCCTGTACCTAGATCAAGGGTTATATCTGGGGCTCTGTTGTTTGGATATGAATTATGGCTATTTTATATACATCATGCTGAAAAAGAAGTTAGTAGAACAAGATTTTAAAACTTAATCTGATAACACTCATGCTTGACAAAAACACATTTAAATATTTAGGAAGTAGTTATTAGCATTAGAGACTTCAGAGCAATGTTTCTCAAGCTACCTGGGGTGAGGACCAATTTTGTTTTCAATCTGTCATAGGCCCATATTTGTAAAATACAATAAAAATAATTAATAGAAAATAAATTTTAAAATACGCAAAATGCAACTTGCAATTTTTTTATTATTACCTTCAACAAACCAAAGTTGCATCTGGATTCAATGTCATGTTAATGTGAAATTGTTATAAAAGATTTTAAATGCTTACTCTCAATTTCTGTACTTATTTCATTGGGAACAGATACCATTTGGTGGCCCAAACGTTAAGTAATACTGTTTTAGGGGACTATATTCCCATTTTTTTCCATCATAATGTAATACTCTATGGGTCTTAGTAAGTTGTTAGCTTTTGCTTGCTTTATATATTATTAAGTCCTTTTTAATCACAAAATTTTGTGTAAACAAGTTATGGTCATTTTTGAACTATAAGGTAGACAGAGCTGTCTCAAGATGAATTATCCTGAGCAGTAATGACAAAACATCCAGAAATATCCTGAGGAAGTTCGAAACAACTCTAAAGCAAACCTATGACTGTAATATTTTAAAAACATACTGAGAGAGATGTTCATATAGACTGAAGATAACAAGACTATTACCTTACATAGAGCAGAATTTTACAGTATTCAAAGTGTTTCAGGGTCAATTTATTTCATGTGGCCCTTTATAATAACCCTATGAGGGAGATAGGGCAAGAGTTATCATCTCCACTCTACAAATGATATCAGTTCTGAGATCTTAAGACAGTACCAAAGTCCCATGGCTAGTAAGCGAATAAATGACATCAAAAGGGATATTCTTTGACTCTTGATCTAGTCCTCTTTCTACTACACTACACCAACTCAAGATTGCCTATAAATACTGTTATTCAATGGATTTCACCTGTGGAAAGGAAAATCAATGAGGACACAACGGAGGAATTGTTTTTTAATGGAATAGTCTATTTGAAATGCTGTAGCATTTCAAAAATTAATAATGATACAAACTTAATGTTTTCGTTCACCCTGAAAACACAAGTAAGGAGTCAGAACCTACCCTGTCAGAGCTGCCCAGGAAGAGGCAGAAGTTTTGGAATTAGTTTAACACTAATTTTGTACAAAGATGTTCTCACCCTTCCAGTAGTATTCTCAGCACATCTGGTGCAGGGCTGTTGGAGTTAGAGTACCTCTAGATGAGATCTGCAGGACGCCAGCCATACTGGCCATACTTGGCTTCAGTCTTGTACATACGTGTGATGGTTAATTTTATATGTCAACTTGACTGGGCCGCAAGGTGCCCAGATAGTTGGTCAAACAATATTCTGGATAGATCTGTGAGAGTGTTTTCTGGATAAGTTTAACATTTGAATCCAAATCAGTGACTGAATGAAACAGATGGTCCTCTCTGATGTGGGTAGTCTCATCCAATCAATTGAAGGCCTGAAGAGAACAAAAAGGTTGATCCTCCTCTGAATTAAGAGAGAATTCATCCTTCCTGATGGCCTTTAAGCTGGGACATCAGGAGTTTTTCTCCCACCTTTGGACGCAAACTGAAACATTGCTTCTTTCTGGATCTCAAGCCTGCTGGGTTCACACTGGAATACACCATTGCCCCCCCACCAAGTCTCCAGCTTACTGACTGTGGATCTTGGGACCTGTCAGCCTCCATAATCCTGTGAGTGGATTTCATATAATAATCATATAATAAATAAATACATGTATATCTCCTATTAGTTCTGTTTCTCTGGAAAACCGTAACTAATACAATGTATTAATTTTGTCAAGTCTGTATTGCTGTGAAAACATAAGGACACATGCTCAGCTCTGACCGTCACACTAGGACTTCTTCATTCCCTAGCCGCATAGCCATAGCCTTTGTAAAGAGAGAGGCACAGTCTTCCTCTAAGACAGGTGCTCCAGGAGCATACATCCCAGATAATGCACTAAAGAGCAAAAGGAAGAGTAAAGAAGGACAGCCAAGAAGCAGGTTTTCACTCCTAAATGGTGACTAATAAAGGTGTCCTCCATCCTGTTTGCTAAGCGGTGAAGGGGGCTGCCCTGTGTTTTCAATTGCCTTCTCCCTCCACTAAAAGAGAGAGGGTGATTTCTCTTCTAGCTTCACATGGTGATGAAGTAAGAGGAGGGTGACTATGAGTTTTTCCTCTCTAGGCACCATTAAGAACAATTTCCCTACAGGACATATGTTTTAAAAGAGCATTTAATTATTTTAGATTTAATGTAAGCACAGCACTGGCAATTGGAGCTCACATCCTCAAGTTCAGAGGGTTTAATTCTAGATAACAAACTCAGCAGAGGCCTGACTATGAAACCATGGCCAGTGCACAGGACAACCTGAACCACCTGTCATTTGTCCTGTTCCTTAAGGCTGTGGCTGGCTTTCATTTCTAGATCAGCCTCAAGTTGAGATGAGCAGTGAATGATTAAATGAGCCTCTTGAGTCTTTACAACTGAATTTGTATTACCTGTGGTCCTGGAACAGGTGGCCAGATTGGATTCCTGGCTTTCCTTGACTTCTCCCTCCACATGCACCTCATGAACTCGAGCTCAGTATCACGTTATCAGCCCTGATGTGATGGTTTCTCCTGTGAGAAAATGCTAAATTAACATTTTACAATATTGAGATCTCTCTATAGTTTTTATTGTAATATATTACTATATCACAAATATGTATGCTTTTGTACTCAGGGTCCTGACAGTCAAAAATAAGAACAGGAAACAAAACTATAGAGAACTACTCAATATTGTAAACAAATCGCACCACATCTTCTCAGAGTCTAATTCACCTTGCTGAAGGGGCTTCCCAGAGATACCTATTATATCTATTTTATCAGCCTGCTGTGAACTCTGGGATAGGAAGTTGTCACCCGATTTGTTGATAATGACCATGTTCCTCCTTCAAACAACTGGAATTATGGAAATGACATGAATATGGTCATAAGTTTACTATGGTACCCTATTAATTTATTCTGGAATAATCACAACAAATATAGAACAGATGCAAACCATTTTTATATCTTCTGCCTAGAATATGACAGCTTAGGCTCACAAGCATATTTAGTATACACCCACAAATGGATCACTGAGATGTAAAGGATGTTAGGGAGATAGAGTTCCACTCAAGGGCAACCATTCTCATTGTACTCTATGTAAATGGCACCCCTACAACCACAGCACTAATGGTGACTCTTGGAATTATGCAACAGAGCTCACGTGGCAAACACTATGTCCTACAAAATTAGAGCAGCCTGATAAAATACAAGACACCCTGTTAAATTTAAATTTCCTGTAAACAACAAATAAATTTTTAGTATAAATACTTATGCTGAAATATTCATTGCTACATAAGATTAACATTATTATCACATCCTATAAATTACTTGTTGTTGGTGTGGGGGATCAGAATTTGCCATCCCAAAATGTGTCTCTTTGTCTTGATTATTTTTAGGAACAAAAGACTCAGAAAGAAACTTTGACCTTCCCCCTAACTACCTAAAAGAATTTAAGAGGGGCTGGCCCTGCAGCCCAGTTGTTAAGTTCGCGTGCTCCACTTTGGCAGCCCAGGGTTTCGCTGGTTTGGATCCTGGGCGCGGACATGGCACAGCTCATCAGGCCATGTTGAGGTGGTGTCCCACATAGCACAACTAGAAGGATCCACAACTAAAATGTACAACTGGGGAGAAAAAGCAAAAAAAAAAAAAAAAAAGAATTTAAGATAGAAGGCCTGTTCTAGGAAGGAGATAATACTATAGAGAACTAGTATAATATGTACCAGATGTGGTAGACAGGGAGGAACCTAGCAAGGCACATTTGATCAAAGTCCTCTCCAGGTCCCATTGTCTTTGCAAGGCATGGCAAACATTTCTTTACCAAATATTTGCTTTTCCATCTCCACGTGAATTGCCTTCCTCCCCTTTGAAGTCCCAAACCACTACCCCAGACATCCTCCTTTGTCTTTAGCCGAAGATGGTATTTAAGGTGGTGGCTTCAGCCATTTTGATGAGTTACTCAATTTTGGGGGGTTTCTCCCATGTATACATGCTATTAAATTTGTTTGATTTTCTCCTGTAAGTTTGTCTCACGTCAATTTAATTCTTAGACCAGCCAGAAGAACCTAGAGGGTAGAGGAATAGTTCTTCCTCCCCCACATCAGATAGGATTCATATTATTACTGTTTTATGGTACAATATGATCTAATACTAATTTTAAGCTTACTATGTGCCAAACACTATGCTTTAAAGTTATTTAAACTTATTATGGTCTTAGTCCTTAAAACAACCCTTGAGATAAATACAGTTAATGTCCTCATTTTACATGTGAGAAAGCTGAGGTCATAAGAAACTACGCAGTTGCCCAAGATCACACAGCTATTAAGGAATCCAACTAGAATTCAAATCCCAATCTATTTGGATCAGATGCCTGAGATTTCAAGATAAGAGCAGTGTGTTTAATGGCTGCCTTACAACTTTTTCTGAGAGATCAAGAGGAAGGAGTCACCAGTGGATGGATTCCTACAGGTGTTCAACGTGTAAACCTACTTAGCGGCACAATTTACCTTTCTGACTAAGAATGGAAATCACTTAATCAGATTGAGGAAATGAGGTAGTGAAAGAAGACCCAAAGTTAAGTCTTACTTGTAAGGCTAGAGCAATAAAATTTCCCAAGTTAGTAAGAAAAACATACCCAGCTAGTTTCTTCTAACCTCTATTACATAAGGATAAATTAAAAATACATATGTATGTTTAATATATATAAAGTGAAAAAAACCCAGCTTTGTATACAAAATGTTGCTGTTGCATTGCTGTTTTTTTTCTTTAAGACTGGCACCTGAGCTAACCTGAGCTGAGTTGCCAATCTGCCTTTTTTTTTTTTTTGCTTTTTCTCCCCAAATTCCCCCAGTACATAGTTGCATATTATAGTTGTGGGTCCTTCTAGTTGTGGCACGTGGGACACTGCCCCAACATGGCCTGACAAGTGGTGCCATGTCCACACCCAGGATCCAAACCAGTCAAACCCTGGGCTGTGGAAGCAGAGCACGCAAAACCAAACACTCGGCCACGGGGCCAGCCCCTGCATTGCTGTTTTGCTTGAATCTACTTTTATTCCTAAATTGTCCAATATCAATTTCACAGGAAACTGTCTTTGTGAAGCAACGCACATTTCACATGTTACAGAGGAAGAGGAAGCAGTCAGCTCTACATCAGCACTTTAAAAAAAAACAAATTCAGCTGTACGTTTAAATCCTGTCAGTCTAAGTGAAGGATGGCATATCCTAGGTTTATTTAACCCTAGTCTTTTCAAAGAGAGCCTGAACAGGCTGCGAAACATTTGGTGGCCTATGATCCTTAACATCAGCTTGGAGAAAATGTGTATGGGGTGTGTGCGTGTCTGTGGGTGTGGGTGCATCAGTATGTGTTCACATGTGTGTGTGTGTCTCACAATGAAGACCAATCTTTCAATGCAGGATTGCATGGGGGGCCAGGAAAAGGAAACTAACTAGGTGCTACTGTCCTGCTTCTATTTCTTATATTAACATTGTGACCTTGGTAGAGAAACAGCCAAGAGGAGGTACAACTGTGGGTTGAAGGTGTTCATATGAGATAAACCACTTTGCCTTTTAAAAGAGTAGCTTCCGCCATCATTGCCAGCTTTTATTTGGCACATACATTAATTGTAATTTTCTTAAAACTCATCAGTGGGAAAGAGATATCTTATTTTTTTTAAATTTAAGTAGGTTACCATATATTGGTTTTTTTTGCAGGGAAAGATTCGCCCTGAGCTAACATCTGTTTCCAATCTTTCCTCTTCTCCCCAAAGCTCCAAGCCTGGTTGTATATCCCAGTTCTAAGTCCTTCTAGTTTTTCTCTTTGAACTGTTGCCACAGCATGGCAACTGACAGATGGGTGGTGTGGTTCTGCGACTGGGAAACCAATTCAGGCTGCTGAAGCGGAGTGCATGGAACTTGAACCACTAGACCTTCAGGGCTGGCTCGATAAGTCTTATTCTTAATATGACTCAACAGTGAGTTAAACGATTTCACCAAGACTGCCTAGAAATGAAAAAGGAAGGCTTACCTCTCAGTTTTCCATTCAGTTCTATATACAGAAGTTCTGTGGCCCAGTACACTAGTGCACTTGACCAAGTGGAGGCACTCAGGGTCACAACACTAACCCAAGTCAAAGTCATGTGTTGATTTACATATCTTAGCTCAAGACACTTTACTAAATGGATCATCCACTTTTTTTTGACATCATTACTATCGACCTTCATTCACCCACACATTAAACATTTAATCTTCTAGTATATGCCAGCCACTAAGTTAAATCCTGGGGACACAAACGTGATAGGCCATGATCCCTGCCTACCTTAGGGAGTTCAGCCTAGTGGATAGTTTACAACCAAATGTCAACAATAAAGAGCTATTTCTGTTAGCTAACACATTAGGGCAGCCAAGAATATAGATATCTGCCTTCCACACTCTTCCAGTTCATAACCTGAAATTCTGTTTTCCTCAAAATGGTATTTAGATGATCTAAACGGTTTTTCAGCTACATGATGAACAGGAAAATTAATTCTTGAAATATTTTTTAAAAACCCTGGGATATGCTAAGCTCTAAGACAACCAAAAATTTCAGTTTGGGCTGAACTATTTATATATTTCAATTTCAACAAAAAATAATTTTATCCATAAACCTCCAGAAAACTTCAGGTAAGAATAATCTGCAAACAGATAGTGACACGGTGGCTCTGACATTAACTAGTTACTAACATTTCTCAGGAAATTTCCTGAACCATAAAATGGAAATAATAGTACTAATAACGTCAGACAGTTATTGTGAGAATTCAATGACACAATATACTGAAAATCTAGTAGAGTGCCAGGGACATAGGAGAAGCTCGATAACTCATTATTCTTTCTATAATTATTATTAAATTATATAAATAAAGAAATTTAGGACATTGCAAGAGAACAGTTACTAACTAAATGTAAGTCATGTTCATAAAAGAAATATTACTGTTATTTAAAATCTGTCCCATTGCCTTCCTCATAAGTGCAAGCTTACTAGATATTATATTAAATTACGTGGAGATGGGCATACAAAACTGATAAGATCCATAAAATGTGGCCACTGTATCAGCAAGAGAATCTAGAAATATATCACGGGGGGGAAACAGAACACTGTTCCTATCATTTATGACCTAAAAAGATTAATGATTTATTACTGGGCTCATTAATCAAAACCATGTGGCTTTTTTTTTTTTAAGAAGCAATTCCACTGTTCAAGCCAATTAGCCCACCAAAGCTATTACACCAAAGAAGCTGCAATGTTATTCAGACTTCCTCGGGAGTATTTAGAGTATAAAATAAATGCTATTATTCAGAAGATACCGAATTGCTAAGCTTCTTAAATTCATACAATTGGGAACCTGCGGTACATTAAAATGCTGAAACTCATTAAGAGTCTTTTTCCCCAGCTTTAGAGTCATTGGCATTCTCAGCACAGTTAAGAACAATAAAATGCTCCTGGCTTCCAAGGAGAGAGTGACTTGCGCTCCTTCAGCTCCACTTCAATGAATCACTCAGGCAGAACTGGCACCCAACCTTTGAGACAACGGTATCTTCTGCTGGATTACCCTAATACCTGAATAGGACTGCAAAGTAGCTAATATACTACACTAAAGAGGAGAGAAAGAATAGCTAGTTCACATCCATCATTTATCTTTACCTTGTTAGAGCTCTAGTCAAAACGTTTCAACATAAATATACAAAATGTCAGTAACAACTTTAACACATAAAATAAAATAAGAATCTATGAGTCTCTTCTAATATAAGTGAAAACCTAAATAAATGAGGGATTCCTTAAAGTAGAATGCAAACTAATAAATGACAAAGGAATGTTCAGATCACAAAATCACCACTTGGCAACCATGATAGTAATAATGGGATAAGACAGTGGTTACTATATTTGAGTAATGCATAGATCGGTGATTCTGAAACAGGGCAATTTTGCCCCCCAAGGGATTCTTGGCAATATGTGAAACATTTTTGTTTGTCACAACCACAGTGAAGGGGCTGCTCCTGGTATCCCACAACACACAGGAAACCCCCTGCAACAAAGAATTATCTGTGAAAGAAAGTATCTGTCATGCCAAGGTTGAGATACCCTGGTATCAACCCCATTAAAGAAAGTAAGAAAGAAAGAAAGAAAGAAAAAGAAATATATATACACACACACTGTAATTACATATCTATCACTAAATATCATTTATATATTTTATATAAACATATATAATAGACTTTCAGTGTTGATTTGATTATTTTTATTAAAGAGAACTTAAATATGTGCTTTTAATTAATGAGGTATAAATGCCTCTGTTTATAGTGTGAATGCAACTATTAAGCCAAATACACTTTAAAATTACGCAAAAACAAAGTTGGACAACCAATACTATTAAAACATTAATTTAATATCACGGATGATATAGTTTTGCCAAATCTAAATTGCCCCTTGTAATGTGAATATGTTACCATTACAGTACCAAATACTTTTGAAATTCATGGGCTATATTCTTTTTGCCATGTGGCATTCTGATTCTTCCACTATTTTTCTCTATTTGAATCACTATGAAACCTTCATCTGAACGTAGCTTGCCAGGCTAACAGCTTTCATTTGGCTTAAAAGCATTATTTACTTATTACGTCTGCATTGTTCTTTCCTCATTAGCCCCAGACAGTGACAGTGGGTCTCCTTGGCACAATGTTGATTATAGACACAAATACAGACACAGGTGGTGACATCAACTGCTCAACCAGATGACCTCAAATATGCTTTCATAACTTTTTAAAGATTATCATAGACTACAAATCCCCAAATTGATAAATTCTCATAGGGAACTCATGAATCCTTGAAAATAATTTCCACAGACTCCAGTGAGAAAAATGCCAATACAATGGAAAACTTCCAGGGATTTCCATGGCCAATCTGGTTTCAAATTCAGAAGCACTTACATATTAGCTACATATAACTTTATATGTATGGAGATTGTACATATACATATACACACACACACTATAATTCTGAACTAGTGAGTTCATCCCCTTAAGGCTTTGTATCCAGATCATTTAAAAGAAGGATACTGCAACCATTAGGGTTACTGTGAGAATTAAATGGATACTTTATAGATGTTAATATCTATATCTTCTCCTCTTAAGTCTTAAGCTGCTATACACATTCACTGGGTGTCTGCCTATGTTTTCTTCTCGAGTAAATGAGAAGCAAAATAAAATTAAGCACTTGAGGGAATAGGTAACTACATCAATTTCAGAAGCTTACATTAAAGAAAGCACTAAATCAAAATGTATCTATTCATAGGTAATAGCATTTAAGTTATTAGCTAGTCTGTGAAAGCTACCTGTTTTAGCATAAAGGAAATCAGAAATCAAAGAAGACAGGAAGGAAGGGCAGCAAGGTCAGAAATCATGGCTTCCTTTTATTTTTCTCTTTCCATCTTCATTTCCTTGTGAACCTTTAAAAATTGCCAGATTAAGACTTAAAATAGCTAAATATGATAAAATTTACACAGAGAAAGGATGGATGAATTTCAGGTTAACTGAAAAGAAAAACACTGTAAAATTCATAGAATTCGAAATATTTTTCAGGAATGTGGAAAGGCCAAGTTCCTCAGGTAGGAAAGATCTTCCTATGCACAAGGTACAGCAAAAAGGCCAGTGGGTCTGGGACACAGTGAACCAGGAGGTGGTGGCATGAAGTAACTTGGAAAGGTATGCAGGGGCCAGATCATATGGGACACTGTAGGCCATGCTGGCCTCCATGCCGGGAAGTGGGATTATGTTCCCACGTGCAATGGGAAGGCAATGAAGAGTGCAAGTGGGGAAAGACAATGGTCTGACATGTTGAGGAAAGAAATTTGTTAAGAGAATGGAGAGCTAAGAAATGGGGCAGGGTTCCCGGGCGCTGGGAAACTGTTGAACAGATCAGGGAGTGATTATGGAAACAACAGTGGAGTTAGTGGTAGAGAAAAGTAGATTTTAAAAAATCTATTTTTCAGGTAGATTCTACATACTTTCTGATGGCTGGAATATGAGGAATTAGAGAAAGGAAGTGACATTTACATCTTCAACCACACAGTTACTTTTTATTGTAATAGAAGACAGGGAGGACCAAATCTGAAGAGAGACATCTAGAAGTGTCTTTTGGATATTTCAAGTTTGATATATCCATTAGACATCTAAGTTTGTGATCTGACTCATTTAATTTCAACTCATAAGAGTAGTGATGATGTATAAATGTAAACATTCAGGAACCCCGGAATATCCTAAATCCGGTTTTATGGTCTAGCTTGGCCAAACACATTTATAGAACTGAGCAGACAAGAAGCATGTTTTCTTTGCAAGCAAAGGAATGAACACATTGGATCATAAAATACAACATTAGAACCAAGGCAACTGAATGATAGGCATGTCCAGGATTTCCTCAGAGGAGAAGAAAGACTTGCCCCAGTTTCCAAAGCAAGTTCGTAGCTGGAAATTACATTCTCCTGACTCCTAGTTCAATGCGTCAATCTTTATGAAAACTTTCCAGATTTTATAAAGAATATTTTCATCATGTGCAAGTTCTCTTCAGGTTATTTCGTGGTAGAACCTTGAACTCAAAGCAAACTTTGTAGATCAGCAACACTTGGGAATTGATTAGAAATGGAGAATCTCAGGTCCCACTCCAGACCTGCTAAATCAGATCTGTATTTTAACAAGGTCCGGAGGTGATTTATGTGTACATAAGAGTTTGAGATGCACTGTTTGAAAAGAAGTTAAATCACTCTGGGTTTTAGGGAGGATTACTTAGCATACTTTTAAGTTCACACAGTAAAATGAGACAAAAACTGGCATTGTTCTCACTCAAATAATTAACTAGCCCACTCTAATATTCAGGAAGGAATGCTGCCATTCAAAATAAAAAGTATGTGTGCATGTACTGACTTGGAAATGTATCCACGATACATTGCTGAATTTTTTAAAAAGCTAGTTGAAGAATAGCAGGCATGACAGGATTATAGAGGATGCTTGATGCTCATACTGTACCACAGCACAGGTCATGGGCCCATCTGATTACAGCACAACCGTGGGGGACAGTCACAGGCATCACTGCCAGTCAGAGCTGGAGGTCTCTCCACCCAACGTTTTTCAAAGCTGCAGAAGGTTGCTCATCTGCGCACAGGCAGAGCCCAAGGGGCAGGGGAGTTAACATCCCAGGGGCAAACTTCAACCAAGAGAATACGGAAGTTGGACAATAAATGCTCCAGCCTCCTCATCTGGGGTGCATTTCATACGGTTCCTCAGAGCTTCCCCAGCAGAACTGAACTCAATCACTCACAGCCAAAATCTGCTTATTAAAACAAACTTTTTGGACTTGTCTCCCATTCCTCTCTCATTTTCCCCACTCCTTTACTTCTATCTTCTAAGATCACTTCCCGAATAAACTAAATACACTCAAATCTGCCTCAGAGTTCACTTTTAGGGGAAAAAACCCTAACACTACTTTTAAAGTGTATGTAATACAGATATGTGACATACACAAGTATATAGACTTGAATGCATGTATGAAGAAAGATGGGAAGGTTTATATACAAACGTGACAAAGTTTGTCTCTGGGGGAAAATTTACAAAAGACTTCAGATATGTCTGTTGTATTGCTATAATTATTATTAGTTTATGTTTAATGTTATTTTTATAAACTAAAAGAAGGGGAAGATGAAAAACATCAGGAAAGGAGATCTTTTAAGCTCTATACTAAAGACAGGGTAGCAAATGTCAGTGCATACAAATTATATAATAAGAACTGTCATTTATGATTGTTCTTCTGTGGCTTCTATTTCCCGTGAGAATCTGACTGATGATGACAATGGGTACCTTCAAAAAGGGTGGCTTGTCATGATTTTTATGAATTTTTTCCCCCAAGAAATGCAAAATGTCTATGGCAAAATCCGAAGTCAAGGATCCAGAAAAACCACAGGGCATAATGAAGAGATCTAAACACATGATTATCAACTTGTCATGCAGGTAAATAATTTTTCTGCTTCTCCTCCTTCATTTTGAAGTCTGCACTAGAATCAATGAGTCTAAAGTTTACTGCTGATGAGGTGGGTGAGCGAATTGTAAGAGCCATATTTCTCTGTAGTCCTAATGGGTCAATGACCTCATTACAATACACACTGAAGAATTGTGCTTTTATAGAAATGCTAAAGATTTTTAAAAATCAGCAATTTAGTAGTTCTGATTTAAAAGCTACCAACCCATATAGAAATTAAAAAAAAACCCTGGAACTCATGATTTTGTTATAATTTTACTGCTAGTAATTTATAATTCATATTTTAGCAATACTTGGGAGTGGGGAAAGAGACAGAAGAGAAAGAAAAGGAGGAGAAGAAGAAGAAGGGAGAATGTGATTATTACAGAAACAAATACATAAGCTTAACACAATTTATAGCTGAGGAAAAGATCCTTGACTAAAAGTGAAGAGAAAGTGTGTGGGAAAAACAAAGCAAAACAAAAACGATAACAATATCAAAAGAACAGCGTGAATAATGAGCAAAAAGTAGCAATAGTAATGATGACTCCCTGGTATTAAGCACCTACTATGTGTTAAGCCCCGTGCCTTGTATCATCTCCAACACTTATATTTAGCCTTCAAGGTGGGGATTATTGTCATCATGATTTTGCAGATAAGAAAAAAGAAGCTTCAAGTGGATAAAGTACCCACCTAAAATCACATAGCTGCCAGAGTCAAGATTGAAACCCAGGCCATTGACTCCAGAGTCCAAGCTCTTAAAAGACGCAAGACAACCACCAATAACATCAACTGTGCCACTCCCAAATCCAAAAATATGTACATTAAAATCAAATGTTACGGCTGAAATAAAAAGAAAAAATGTAGTATACGTGTGAGATATTTACATTGCTTATAACTTTTTTGACTTACGGTACCAGCCATAAAGGTGATTTTCCAAGAGAGAGACAAATTAGAATATACTGACGCAGACTCTATTAATGAAGCTTCAGCAAACTGGAATCTACGAGGATATGTGGGATAAAGAAATTAACTAATAAAAAAGAGACGTGTAGGTACTTTTTGCCCTGAGACCATCAGAAAGTGTACTTCTAAGCAAAACTAGAAAAAACTAAATATCCTACATGATGGGAAAGTTTAATAAACTATACTTCCCTATAATGGGGACTCTTGTGGTTATTAAAAATGATTCTTACGGAAAGCTTTGATAAAAGAAAATATCAATGTTATAAAGTTATATGGAGAAAGCAGAAAAAATAATCATGTTGGCACACATCACATTTGCATAGAAAACAACTAGAAGGAAACACATCAACTTCTTAAAAACGGTTGTCTATGGGTGGTGGCATCAAGAATACACTTTCTTTTTCTGTCTTTCTTACTTTTCTATGGTTTCAAATTTTTTAATAGAGAAAGAATAAGGCTTGTTGCATTACAAAATAATAAACAATACAAATTCAGAGCTTAATTTCTATTTTGTTTGTTTTTAGAAAGTCATAGACCAGTCCTTTGCTTTTCAATAATAGTACAGTAAGCAAATATTTTGGCCCAGTTATCTCTGCACAGATACCTTAACTCTAGTAACTGTGTGAGTATATCCAGAGGATACATTTCCAGAAGTAGAATTGCTTTATCAAAGGGAATACTAATCTAATGTTTCTGGTGGTCCCCCAAATTTATACCAATTATACCTCTGCCAACAGTATATGAAAGTTCCATTTTCCTCACACACCTACTACAGTAGTATGACCCATCTTTGTAATCTTTGCCAACCTATTTGCTGAATTTAGGGCCACTTACGCCTTCTGTTCTTAGAGTCATTGAAATTCAAATGTCATATTTCAGGATACATTTTTTTTTAACTTCCTAGGAATAATAAGGCAGAACAAAAGATGAAAAAGCATCAAAAGGTAATCAGACTGGTTTGGGATTTGTGCAGGCCAAACGAGCATACATTGGAGAAATGTGCACAAACATGATAAGGCATTTGATGCACTAAATTGAATGACCCCTTCATCAAACACTTACAATGCACCAGCAGGTGGTATACACCCAAAAGAAATGATGCCTTACTAGAGAACTGAGCCCACGGTGTCACCTCTGTCTGACCTTAAGACTGGTCTTTCACTTCTCCATTACCAAGTCTATGAAATGAAGCTAATGACAGAAACAGTCACTCAGTGGGTAATGAGGATTAAGGTAGTGGCACACTAAACATATAAGAGACTTCTCCAAGGGAAGATGCTGTCAACACAATTCACTATTGAAATGTGTGCTTAGTCACATGATTGAAAGAGAATAAACACTAATTCCAGGGAATTAACAGCAGGTAGATTTAAACTTTAGGATGATCTACTTGGCTTAAACTGTAGGCAGAAATTTTGAAGAAATGTGGAATACAGAGAATGGGATAGAGAAATGCAGTATGGTATAGAGAAAAGAACACAGGATTTGAGTTACAAACACTCATTTTACTACTTGATCAATTGCTTAGTCTCTGAATCTTGCTTTTCTCAGCCAATATTGAAGCTCACTATACCAAAATCACAAGGCTGCTTGGCACATTAGGTGAGGATATTTATGAAATGCTCAGCACAGTGTTTGGCATGTATTGGTACCCCTCAACCAGCCCCCAGATTTCACAAAGGTTCATTAAAGAAATAAATCTTGCTTGACTAGAGAACATTATTTTACAATTCACAAAGGACAAGGAAACTACCTTCCAGAAAATATTCTTAAAACCAAAGTTTCAAACAAAACCACTAATTGTGCAGAGGGGGGACACAGAGAAATGAAATTATCTTCAAGAAGCTACTACTCATCTTTTTTCCAAACTAATTTAAACAATTTTCTATTATCTATGTAGATGAAACAACACAAGATCCCCTTGTACTTTGTAACATGGAAAATACATAGCGCACTTCCCAAATAATCAGACTTAGGCCCAGGAAGAAAGATTTGCCTCAAGGCCTGTAACTGCTGTTATATTCATCACAGGCCAAGTTTCAAAAAGAGCCCATTCAATGTTGCCCACATTTTTTCAGAACTATTACTTGAGTGCATGTGTGCGTGACTGCATGTATGTGCATGCCTAAATATTTAAACTTACTTTCTACAACCTAATTTTACCTTACATGTTAATAGGAAAAAAAACTAAAATAACTTACTACATACACCTGGTCTTTGTGTTTCTGGAAAGAAGAGAGCTGAATATTCACTCTCATCTAAATCTTGTGTTCCCTCCCTTACATGAGATCCTACAATGTTATTTTATCAAATCTCATGAGTTTTAATTCTATCTATAAGTCATATCTCCAGATCTGCCCTTTCTTTTCATCTCCAGACTCATATGCTCAACTGCCTACTCAACATTTCCACTTGTATGTCTCATAGACACTGTGCTCTTCTCCAACTTACTCCTTCCCAGCCCTCTCCATCTTATAAAGGATAACTCAACTTTTCAGTGTCTCAGGCCACAAAACTTGAAGTCATCCTTGACTCCTCCCTTTCTTTTATCATTTGCATTCAGTCACTAAATCCTGTTAAGTATGCCTTCAAAATCATTCAGAATTCAGCGGCTTCTTCCCACCTCTACTGCTGCCCACTGATCTAGTCCTCTGTCATCTCTATCCTGGATTATTACCATAGCTCCCTAACTGGTGTCCCTGCATCCACCCTTGCCAATCTACAGCCCTGTCCCAACTCAGCAGATCAGCAGACTGAGTGGTCCTTGCCAAACTGCAAATTTGGTCATATCACTCTTCTGCTTAAGATCTAACTGGCTTGCCATCTCACTCAGCACAAAAGCAAATGATCATAGAATGACCTGCAAGTCCTACCTTACTCTATCTCCTCTGTGACTTTATCTCCTATTAGTTTCCTCTTGCTCTCTCTGCTCCAGCCACTCAGACTTCCTTGCTGTTCCTCAAATACTCCAGGCATGTTTCTGCCTCAGGGCTTCTGCACTTAATGTTCCCTTTCCTTAGAATCATTTTTCCTCAGAAAATCACATGGCTCTCTCCCTCAATTCCTTCAGCTCTTTGCAAAAATGTCACCTTCTCAGGAAGGCCACTCCCTACTACCTTGTTTAGAATTGCATACATCTATCTTTACCTCATTCCCTTTGTATGCATCTCTTTCTCCAGAAGAACGTGACCTACTATATTTTTTCTTATTTTGTTATCTTTCTCCCAAACAAGAGTGCAAGCTTCATGGAGTAGGATATTTGCTTGCTTTGCTCATTGACATGGCCCCGGCTCTCAGAAGAGATCCTGGCTCACAGTAGGTGCTAAAGAAATATTTGTTAAAGAAAGAATAGATTTTTAGCAAAGTTTCAGAGCGTTGAAACATCTCTTAAGACTTTTAATTATTCTTATCTGGGATCAGAAATTGATACCCAGAACCAGGAGAGGGTGAAAAGATTCTACCAAGGCACAGAAGTGAACATTAACGGAAGAGAGAGAAAAAGACGAAATACCATGCAATTGATCTAAAGTCTGATTTTACAAGGAACATGTAATCTCTGGCACAAAGGGTTTGCTTGAATCACCACATTTAATAAAATTTCAGTTCTCAATATAATCTAATAGATATTTGTAATAGCAATCAGTCACTAGTAAGGTCATCAAGTCTTATTATTGCCCAAATCACACCCTCACAGAGGAAGTTAGGGGTGACTTTAAACCTCTTTTTTGCAAAAACAGAAAAAAGTCCTTTCTCTAAGATAACGAGCTATAAAAACAAATTAAAGGGCAAGGTTCTGATTCTCTAAGCTGCAGGCCTTACTGTGGGAGAAAACAGTTCTTATATCCTAGTTAAGGACATGAAGAGGAAAAAAGAAGAGCAAAGTAATCACCCAAGAACACGGTGACTCTATGACTTACAAGCCACCCAAAGAGATAGGAGCAGTTGTCATTTATTGAATTTTGACCTCTTTAATGGTTATGCTAGTCTTTGATTTTGCATTGGTAGATAATGTAGTTGGTTTGCTTTATTTAATTTTCCTTTTCTTCAGTTACTAGAAGTTGAGTAGTTGTTTAATCACAAAAGGCAATCGCTAGTACTCACTATAAATGTGTCCAAAATTTATAATCATCCCTCCTAGTTTTTAGGTTAAGATCAGGGCATGCCAAAGATTAGAGTGTGTGTAGAGAGCCATGGGAAGGAGGTGACCCTTGGAGCAGAGGACTGGATTCTGCCCTGGCTTTTGCCACGAACTCATTCTGAGACCCTGGGTTAGTCATTTGACCCCTCTTGGCTCTGAAGTTTCTGCATCTGCTTGAAATGGTTGCATTAGGTGGTCTCTAAGGTCTCTTCCAGTTCCAAATTCTGTGAGTGTATTCATCAGGCAGCCTCTTAGGCCATGCTCCAAGTTCCTTCGAGGCCAGGAACACGACCCAGTTATTCACACTCAGGCCAAATCCACAGACCAAGAACATCGAAATTCTCTTCCCAAACATGTTCAGGACAGCTCAGAGAGCCAACAAACGTGGAGAAAATCATTTCCAGGAACAGTCTAAAGGATGCATTCAACAATGGGCCAAAATGACACGTCAAATTGGTAGAGATGGGGTCATGGATCTAATCCAGCTCTAATAAATAGGAAGGATAACACTAAGCTTTGGACAGGGTTATAAGGAGGATTAGTTCTTTGCAGAACTGGCTGTTATCCGAGCTAATATGCTGAGAAAGATGACCCAATATTTGGGAACAGTTATGGAAAAGCTTAGGGCTTAAGGTTTCTAGGTCTTTGTGTATCTTAGCTATATCAATTGGGTTAAACATACTGAAATACAACATTTTGGGGAAAAAAGGATTGGAAATATAAGGAGAAAATAATCATTTGCATATTTTAGGAGACTATATAAAATACATATAATAATCACTGTTATTCAAAACAATGAAAAGTTTTAGGTTATGTTAATAGGCAAATACATGCCTCAAATCCTGCTTTTTAGACACCATTTTATATTGACTCATGCATTTTTTTAAAATAACATTTCATTGTTTTCAAGGCACAGATGAGAAAAATATTTTCTTTAGAAGTAAATCCCTTTTATTTCAGAATATCCTCAGGTTAAGAATGTTAATAGCTCATGGATGAATTCAATACAGCAAATTACAATAAAGTGGCCCCTAGAACTCATATTGCTTGCCTCTTTTTTTTTTTTTTTTGAGGAAGATTAGCCCTGAGCTAACATCTGCTGCCAATCCTCCTCTTTTTGCTGAGGAAGACTAGCCCTGAGCTAACATCCATGCCCATCTTCCTCTACTGTATATGTGAGATGCCTACCACAGCATGGCTTGCCAAACGGTGCCATGTCCGCACCCGGGATCCGAACCGGGGAACCCCGGCCCACCGAAGCAGAACGTGTACACTTAACCACTGCACCACCTAGCAGGCCCCTGCTTGCCTCATTTCCCTTAAGAAAATAAACACCACGGAAGTGGACACATTGTCTATTTTCTTCATTGTCTGGCACAGTGCTTGACACGTAGTACATACTCAAATATTTTTTGACAAATGAACTAATATTCTTTGACATCTAATATAATGGTTACATAAATAATTGTTCATACTGAAAAATGTAGGAATTAAATCATTCGCATAAAGCATAGTGTAAAGTCAGTGCCAAGCAGTGAGAAATATGCAAAGGGCAGCCTGTTACTTCTTACAAGCCTCCAAAAAGAACAGTAATTCCTTAAACTCAGTCTCAGAGGTTCTAAAAATATGTGGTGACATGCATGGTCTGACAGTGAAACTGGATGAAGAGAATTCACCGAAATGAGACAGATTATGGTTTTCCATCTCTGAGCTAACATACTATTTTGTCACTTGAAGATGATTCTATTCCTTTTGACAACACAGAGGTGTTGTCCACTACTGTTCAGTATTTTGGAAAGAGTATGGATGCCATGGTCAAGCTGAATACTGATCCTGAACACGATGTCTGCTGTTTTCTAGCTATATGACCTTTGGTGACTATTGTAAACTTCATGAGCCTTAGCTTCTCATGGGTTTAATGTGAGCTTTCTCACAAGACTTCTGGAGAAACAAAGAGAAAATATATGTAGAGCCACTAGTACAGTGCCTGAACAGAGAATACATGCAATGAAATGTAGCTCTTATTATCACTGAGATATCACTATTTACTACTGACATAGAGAAGAAAGAAAATATTTAAATTTAGCTTTCCTAATGAATATCGCCCTTCAAAGAAAAAAAAAAGTCCATATAAATTCACAGGGCCTGAGTCCTGTTTATTCACAAGTCCGAGAAGACATAAATAAAACTTCCAATAGAAGATTGGTGAACTTTTAAAATCAAAATGGCTTAAAGGTTTGCCTCGTTGAAAATTTTCATACATGTAACAACTGAGTTTGAATGACTGACGTCAATTTCTCACATGAATTATCTAGTTCCATTTCATTTGCAATCGGTAAGAAAATTATGAATGCAGTCTGAAAAATAGCAACTTGTTTTTCTCCCAGGTGTCTTTCGACTGACCTATATTTGCTATAGTGCCTTTTAGTATTTTTTGTGACTGATAAAATACCAAAAATACGACTTTTATGCAAGATAACACTTTATCTTTATGACTATATACGATTATAGCTTTCTTAGAGAAAGAATCAAATATATATTTAGGCTTTTTCTCAATTATCCATAGGCAGTTTATTTAAAAGTTGTATTTTTAAATGTGCATTATATAAGGCATTTGTATTCAAATATAAGGGGAAAAGTACTTAAGGAAAAACATAAATGATTCTGGATAATTCATTGTTTTAGTTTATCTTGGCCACTACCGCCCTCTGTTGTAGATAATTGAATTGGCAGCATCAGCGAGTACTGATAATGAAGGCAATAATTCTTTAAAATCTTAACAGAGTAGAAGTTTTCCAAAAGGCAAAACTTCATAGGGCCATGCACATAACTCAAAAACTGGAAAAACTTCTGTATACACTAAAGCCAAAACAGGATACAGTACAGTCTTTTGATTTTCTCCAATCCCATCAGGAGATGACTCTTGCTCCTAGACATAAAGACAAAGGCTTGGGACCTTCCTTCAACCGATTCACATAACGTTTATATCCTTTTAATGTTAGGTGTGAAGATGTTTGCATTGCTAACAAGATTTATCAAACATAAAATAGGACTACAAACCTACAATGTCACTTGCAACTGTAATTGCAAATAATCCTGTAAAGAATTCTAAATTTGTCTGGTTGTTGCTGGATGCAGGTTGGGTTCCACGGGAAGTTGACCTTGGGATGGAGTTTAGAGTGCATCATGTATATTAAGGAGAAGTTTTGGGATGGTCAGCTTTGGAAGGTAATGTAAGGAAGAAGGAGTGGACAGAAGGAGAAACTGAGCCGTGATGCAGGCCTGAGCTCAGCTGGCCCCAGTAGGACCTCTGGAGCTAGAATGGCTTTTAGTTGTTTTGAGTTGGGGTGGAGTTGGTCATGCTGATCAGTCCATGTATGCAGTCCACCCCAAGTAAGGCATGACCTTGGGCCAAGTGGTTCTCTGCAGCTGAGACAATCTCTGTCAGGAGCTGACACCTGAAGGTTGTCTGTCAACAGCAGTTTCAGTAGTTGAGGTAAAAAGTTCTTCACCGAAGGGGCATGTGGGTGGGATGTGACAGTGTTTTCACATCCTTCAATACTTCCAAGGTTAGTTAGCTCTATTATTATTATTCCTGATATATCCAGAAGAAACAGATGGAGTGACCCCACTCATAGTCTCTGCTTCCCATCAGAGATAACTGGCTCAGATCCATCCATCTTACCGTTGATGGAACAGTGGCCAATGCTAGAATCATTCCAATCTCCTGAGACTTCTTTTGACATCTCAGTGGGAGTATCAAATACAGATAATGACAATGAAGAAGAAATTAAATTTGCACAGCTTCTAATGTTAGCAAGGAAAATCATTCATTTCCCACAAGAGCTAATTCTAACTCTGTAAGGATTACACTACATTTTATTTTGTTTTTCTCCAATAGAACACCTGTTGCAGACAACAATTTGAGGAAATGCTTAATATTTGTGCCTACATTTAGAGCCAAAAATAGCCATGCCTCTGAAGTGGTGGCTACCTTATCTCTCAAGACTTAGGTTAGTGACAATTTAATAACTTAATGAGGATGCTTTGAAACTTTCCATCTAATATTTAAATGCAAAATAGAAACAATCAGTACTGAAGGTCATCTTCAATCTATCCACTTGCCTCTTGAATTCTAATTGACCTCTTTGTATAAAGTACCATCTAAGAGTGTCAAATGTTAAAGAATTAAAAACAAAAGCAGCATACGTCACCGTCAATCCATAGGGGCTTTGTTCTGCTCTTTATTCCAAAAGGCATGATGCTCTCTAAATGGAAGGAGCAATCAGTCCATGTCAAGCCTGCCACCAAGAATGGTTGACACTGTCACACTTAAGGGCCATCCTACAGGCTGGGCCAATCACCTGATGTTCAACGGAACTTAATAATACAACACAGCACAATAAAAGTGTCAACTGAAAGCACCGCAGCATAGAACTATAAGCTGTTCTGTGTTTTGTAGGCTTTCTAAAATGAAAAACCTTGACCTGTCTTTTCTCAAATGGGCTTACTGGCACTTGACAGTGTTTCCGTTCCTACCCTCGTTTGGCAAGAAACACAATAAGAAATTGTCCCATGGAGGAGAGAAATGGCAGGGGACCAAAAACTAGAAGTGTCTTTGATTTCTGTAAACATGAATTGTATCTAGTTTGGCCTTACGTGAGTTTGAAGGAATAAACAAAGAAAAAGCAAGGCGTGCTTTTTTTGCATGAGAAAAATAGAAAAAGAAGTTGGCTTTTTTTTTTTTGTGAAAGACTGATTTAGTGGTTTTTCTTGTTAGATGTTTCTTTTGTTTTTACAGTGAAGACAGTGATAATTAACCTATGGCTGTACTTATGAAAAATCATTTTAACACCGAACTGTATTTCCAAAATAAACAGGTCCAGAAAAGATGGCTCTTGGATAAAAAAAGTTATAGAAATATCATTAATCCCTGATATTACATCTAAATGTTCTAGCTATGAGGATGAATGTATTTATTAATCCAATCAGCAAAATCTACGTAGTAGAAAATAGACTCTGGCTTATTTCACATGACTTACATCATTTCTTGCAATAATAATCTTTAAAAGAGAAACTCAATAGGCATTGCCATAATTTGTTTAAAATATACATGAGAAAACTTTATACTTTATGGTTATTTGGGGACAGAAATACTAATATAGAGAAACATTTTCCAGATGCGAAAAAACTACCTTTCATGGAAGACATTAATTTCAAGCAGTTCCTTCACGTCTCATAGATTTTCAACCCATACAAAGGCAGAGACAATTCATATAATATACTCTACTTGAATTTTAAAAGTACGTAATGTACACCTCACTAGTTGCTTGCCGTCTTAAACTCATGCAATAGCGACCTCTTGGAGGCCTCAGGATTACGTCAAGAACAGATAAATAGCAAACCATCTTTGAAAAAGTCTGCGTGTCTTTCTTTTCCAATCCAAGAAAATGAATATAAGGTAACTCTGGGGATTTCAGCTCTCCTAACACCACCTTCTATTCTTACGGTGATTTGGAAAAGCAATAATGAAAATGTCCCGTACACGAAAGTTTCTGGGAAAAATACATGAGCCACTGTGGTTTCACTAAGGCATCCCTCTGTCAGATACAGAGCGTTTAAATGATGGTGATTGAGTTTGTGAGCATCCTTCCACGTTCACGGCTCCATCCCTGAAGACCTGTAAATGTTTCAAGATGTCACTGGTTGTTCTGCCTGAAGAGTTTCTTGTGGGAGAGTGGTGCAGTGGGGTACGTGTTTTCATACTGTAGGAGTTCTGCCAAATCCTGAGTCTAAGCTTCCCTCAAAGGCATCCTTGGAGATGTATGTTGTAGACAGCTCCCTGCTTCACCGTCCACCCCAGTGCTGCTTGGGAGATAAACAATGAAGCAGAGCAATTGAGTCTGCTCAGAAATGGAAGTCTTCATTACGTGTCACTTTGGATTGATGTCATGACAGTACCATAGTACCCTTTGCAGAACAGAGCAAATCAAGGTTATAGATACTTCAATATTTTCAGAGATTTTACTGGAGTTGAGGGAACCATAAGTATCAATGCAGGAAAATACAATACTGGGATTATGCTATAGAAAGCAAGTAATTATAAATGTGATGAGTAGAACGTTTCCGTGAGAGGGATTTTCATGACAATTTTAGGCATACTGTGGATTTGCAACTGTTTATAATTTCTCTTCCTGACATCAAGTGGCAGGATTCTCACAATCAACAGCATATGCTTCCTTTGAACCAGAGACCAATTATTCTGTCACAACAGACTGGAAGGCTTCAGTAGGTGACATCATGTCCTTGGAGCTTCAGTGGCTCACAATTGCTAGAACCAGCTTGATGTGAATGACAGCCACGGAAAGGAAGGCAGAGCCCTTGCTGGGACACCTGCTGCTTTGTTGAAGAATCAGGGAAAACTCAGCCAGTACCCCTTACTCTCTTGTTTTCAGGCAGTAAACAAACCTGAAATTAACATAATTCCTCATGTGAACAGTAACATCCAATGTGTGGAGTTAGCATCACCCTAGTTGTCAAATCTGAACACCAACACTAATTCCTGAATCTCAGTCCATCCTTGCCTGACCTTGTGATTTGATTATGCTATGATAATGCTTCTCTGTGAATTAAGGTTCCATAGGGATTATAAATAAAAGAAGATGAGTGAAAGGATATGAAGTTGATTTAATGTAGGGAATGACTAAAGAAAATGCAAAAGGTAAAACGAATCAACTATAATCATTCACAACAAGAAAAATAAATTCTGGTAAACTTTCTATTTATTAAATTCCACTTTTTTTAACGCATTACATCCAATTTTAGACGATTTCACTTTGTGCTTACATGCTATGCTTAAGCACTGTCTTACGCTCTGGAGTGACTTCTGTCACTCTGGCTTCAAAGAAAAAGAAGAGCTCCTACAACATGTGATGCTTTATGTTACAAAAGCAAAAGGGGAAGAGAGGAAAGTGAACTTCAGGTGTATAATGTACCACTTTTAAGGACCATGTCCTGATCCAAAGGGAAGGTGAGGGGATTTACCCCAAAAACTTCTTTTCTGCACGAAAATTACTTTTTAAGCTTCATACAAGATACTAAGTTTAAATGACACTCTTGTGGACTACAGCTGCTATGAATCTTTCAACTCCTTACCCTTCAATGTGACTGTGATGATGGTCCTGATTACATGTAGTGATGTAATGATTGGTTAAGTTGCAATGGGATTGCTATTCACTCTGGACATGAGTGAGAAAGCTACACCTTCATTAGGTGAGTCAAACAGCCCCTAGTTAAAACCTAGTATCTAGTCACAAGCACAAGGGAATCGACACCAGGAAGCACGTCCCCTTGGAAAAGCACGGGAAACATTTTAATTAAACCAGTGGTCATGTGACAAGAGTCTTGCTACCTTCATAAATTTTGAATTAAGATCTAACCTTGCCAAACAATGGCCAAAGCTAATAAATTCCATGTTAGCCTCTTTTATTAGAAATATTGCATCTTTACGGGTAAACTCTGCTAACTCTTGAGTAAAGTATAGTGGTGTGTTTGTTTGTCTTTTCCTGTCAAAAATCTAAATTCTTCGCTGAGATTTAACTTTGTTTTTTAGTAATTATTTCATTCAGAAAGCTTGTAATCAACACAGCAATTTGGAAAGTAATCTCAGCATTTTTAAATAATGATAACGTAACTGTAGTGTCAGGAAAGAAAAAAAAGTTAGTGATCTAAAATTGGTTGAATGCTCACTTGTTACCAGCCACTTTACATGCATTTTCTCACAATAGTCCTGTAAAATAGGCATTACTATTGGTATTTTACAGATGAGAAAATAGTGACTCAGAGAATAAGTCATTTACCCAACTTGGCAGAAATGAGTTACTTCTGTTGCTCTTGGGGGCTTGTTTTTACCTATTAAAAAATGATTAGGCATTTAAACGAAAATGTAGTAAGGAGCAAAATTTCTATATTGGGAACATTTATTCAATAAAAAGTTCTATGCATGTCAATCCTTTCCTGGAACATACACATGTATTTTATTTTAAACATTGAAACAGAAGCAAAGATCAAATGAATATCTAAAGATTATAGAGATCTTTCAGAACAAGACTGGGAATCAGGAATCTTGATTCTCAATCTTCTAAATCTATCCTAATAAGGTGAGTTTGCATCTAGTTCAATAGTGATTGACTTGCTAGAAACGGAATGATGAGAAAGAGTACTCTGCTCTATCATGGCACTAACAGGGTAGAACTTCGAGCCAGCCACTTGTACAAATATCCTGGGCAGTGTGGAAATGTTAGCACATGTGTACTTACAGGCACTAAGAAAGTTCCTACCCATAATACTTTCTAGGTGATATTCAGATGCTCCTCTTAAATAGCATCCACTAAGAAGTATCTGGCTATCTGGCAACTGATCTCTTCAAAAACATTTGCTATAGACAGTTTTTTACAATTTTACCAGCCTTTGTGTCAAGTCCCTCACACCCCACTGAATTAAAATCATATGTACATATATTAACCAACTTCAAGCAAAAGAGCTGTGTCTACTTGCTTCATCATAGTTTCCATGGGGAAGGCAGTCCAGCCGAGTAATGAAGCCAGTGGACCCTGGAAGCAAACCCCCTGAGTTCCACAACTGCCCAGTTCTATGGCTGCAGACGTGTAATCCAACCACGTTTTTGATTCAGCATACTTAAACGTAAATGGGGACGGTTGTAATAAACATATACATCTAAAGGGGCTGTTCTCAGAGTTAAATAACATATTTTAAATATTTCAAAATAGCACTTGCATATAGTACTGGCATCTAGCACTGACATAAAGACTCATAAATGTTAGTCATTATTAATTTCTCGAGGGCTCTTAGTCCTTTCACCCTTCAGGTGTGCTATCCAGCAATTCATCCTCCAAGTGGCAGTGAGTGGGCTTCTGTTTCAGTTTTTTATTTTATTTTTTTTTTGTTTTGGGGGTGTGACATTCCCTACTTAACAATTTTTTAACAATTCTTCATTGTTTTAAGAATTAATTTCAAAGGTTTAGCTAGGTTAACAAGACCCTTCAAGGTCTGGCCCTGACTTAACCTCTACAACTTCTTCACTCTTCTCAGCAACACGATACTCCCTATGCTCAGCACACACACACACGCACACACACACACACACACACAATCTCCCCCTGTATCCTCAAGACAGATTACTTGCAGTTCCACAATTTGCCTTGTTGTTTTTAATTCTTTCTCTTTTGAACCTCTAAACCTTCCTACAAGATAGTCCCTCCTTTCAGAACTCTCTTTCTTCCATCGGCTAATTATACCTTGTCTTCACTTTTCCTGGAAAAAATTTCTAAAATATTGACTTATGATTCCTTCCTCTGTGCCTACTCATAACTTACTATATCATTTACCATACACAAAGTTCTATAATTAGCAATTTTCTTGTCTGTATAACCTCCAAAACTCTAACATCCTTGAGAACAGGTATAATTTGCTATTCATAGTGTATTCCTAGAGTCAGATAGCCAAATACTCGTATAACGAAAAATACGGGAACATGGGTCCAGCAAGAGATGTAGAAAACATGTATTCCAGGGAAATTCTGGAGCCTCATTAGGTCTTGTCTTATGACCTGCCTCACTGGAAGGGCTTCAAACAAAACATAGTTTGGTGTCGATCCAGCAACACATGGAATAGAATGAAAAAGAAGTCCTTACTATTCTTGTCTTCAATAAGAAATTACTCCCTAGCTCACACAGCAAAGAGCCTTCTTATTTTGATGTTTAACTGTAACGCACCTCTAACAGGCCTAAGGGCAGATGCTGAAAAGTCAGAGAAAAGTGCCCCGTGGATCAAAGGACTCAGAAAAGAAAAGATATCCAGAGGTCACACAGTCCAGTAGTGTGACTTTATTTGGGATTTAGTTCAAATTTCCTAGACTGAGTTTTTACCTTAGAAGTTGTCTTAGGGAGCTCAATAAATATAAGAACTAAGATGTCTGTTCACTTGATCTAAATACTCATGCCAAGTGCAGCCCCCTTGTTCAGTCTCAGAAGAAGTGAAATAAAATACTAGGCCATCACCATTCTTTATACACTTGCTATTTAAAGTATGATCCAAAGAACAGCAGTATTGGTTCACCTGGTTCTTTGTTAAGAATGCAGAATCTCAGGTCCTGTCCAAATCTACTGAATCATAATCAGAAGGAGGTTACATGGACAGGTAGCATAGGTATATATACACTGTTGTTTAGAGTACAAATCAGAATACCTTTCCTTATTTGTAACATAATAATATGTTTCAGAAAGTGTAGTATGTCTATCCATTATGCAGAAGTTGTTAAGTTAATTATAATATGACAATATTATGCAGCCATTAAGATAATGTTTATGGAGAATTATTTTTGATACAAGTACTACTTAAACCATAATGTTAACTGAAAAAAGGCTACAGGCATCTATGTACATTTTAACCCCCATGCTTTTAGAATTGTAGGTGTGTGCCAACAGAACAAAAGCTGGAAGGACAAGGTTAACAGTAATTATCTCAGGTAGTAAGATTATAGGTGATTTTCATTTTCATCTTTGCACATTCTGAATTTTAGCCATTAGAAAGTGGCTCTACATTTGAACAAAATGGTACTTAAAGAAAAATTCTTTGTGTATGCTAAAGGCTTTTCATTGGGGCAGTATTTCATAATAAACAACTGGAAACAAGCCAATTGTCCATCTATTGGAAACTGATTTACTAAACTGTGATATATTCACAAAATGGAACTTTATGCATCTGAAAAAAATGAATGGGGAATGTTTACATATGCTCTTCTAAAGGGAGCGAAGGATATGTTGTTATGTGAAGAAAGCTAGATGCAGAAAACTGTGAATAGTATGCTATCATTTATCTAAAAAATGAGGGGGGTATAAATATACCCACATGTTTTTGCATATATCAAAAAAAAGAGGATAAACTGTAATTTAAAAAATTATTGGTGGCTAGGCCAGTGGCACAGTAGTTAAGTTCACATGCTCCACTTCAGTGGCCTGGGGTTTGTGGGTTCAGATCCTGCGCATGGCCCACACACTGCTCATCAAGCTATGCTGTGGCAGCATCCCACATATGAAATAGAAGAAGACTGGCACGGATATCAGCTCAATGACAATCTACCTCAAGCAGAAAGAGGAAGATTGGCAACAGATATTAGCTTCCTCACGAGAAAAAATAAAAAATAAAAACAAAATAAAAAATTATTTATCTGTGGAAGGAAGGAATAGGGTGGAAAGGAAAGGGATAAAAATAAGGCCTTCTTGAATATACTTTGTTTTATAAATTTTACTTTGGAATCATATTACAATGTTACATGATTATAATAAAAATTGAATTAAATAAGCAATCATAAAAAATTGAAAGTAAAGTAAACAAACCCAAAGGAGGATACAGATGGTGTCATAAACACACAAAGAAGAACTATACAAAGTGATTTTAATACACAGTAATTTGGCTGTATATCTCAAGTGCGATATACCTTAGGAAAAGTAAAACTGTAAAAAGAACTGTAAAAGTATTTTAAATTTTCAGCATCATATTGTTGGTGGTAAGACTTTATTGCTATTCTGACTCATTTTATAAATGAGTAATAAGCTAATCATCTCCTTAAAAGCCAAGATTTCTTATAAAAAGAAAAGGAATACTGATATAAAGTCAATGAGGTTAATTAAAAAGCCAATGATCCTGAATTTAAATTTGAAATGTATTTATGAAATCACAATGTATTTTATTTTGAAAATAAAAAATCCCATTTCTGTCCATTGAAAATGTCTAGAAACAATGACCTAACCAAAAACAATGAGCACTCTCAGTGCCCAGATTTTGGGTTTTAATTACCATTTCCCACTAAAAGGAACCAGAGCTCCTTGAAAAATTAGCTGATGCTAGCGCTGGGCTAGGAAAAGTGTAAAATGAGTTTGGAGCATCCTGCCCTACCTGAAAGCAAAGAAACTGAGACTACAAAGATTGTGTCAAAATGACTGCGATGGACTAAACAGTGTCCCTCCAAAACTCACACGTTGAAGCCCTAAAGTGATGAACCCCAATGTGATGGTATTTGGAGAAGGGGCCTCTGGGAGGTAGTTAGGTTCAGGGGAGGTCATGAGGGTGGGGCCCTCATGATGAGATTAGTGCCTTTATATGAACAGACACCAAACAGCTTGTATTTTTCTCTCTCTCTGCCACATAAGGACATAGCAGAAAGGTAACCATCTGTAAGTCAGGAAGAGAGCTCTCACCAGAATCCAACCATGCTAGCATCCTGCTCTCAGACTTCCAGCCTCCAGAACTGCAAGAAATAGATTTGCGTTTAAGCTACCTGGTCCATGGTATTTTGTTATGGTAGCCTGAGCAGACTAAGATAATGACTCACAGGCCAGTATGAAGAGGTTCCCATTGACCTCCTCAAGTGACACCATTTAAGCATCAATAAAAAATATGACTGCAATAGATTAAAACATAGAAAATGTATTTATTTCCATGAGTTCATAATGATCTTCAAAACAAAATAAAACAAAACATAACAAAAGGAACCTTTACTGGTCACCTTTACAAAATGTTAGGGAAACAAGCTATATTTGATTACAAAAGGAAAAAATTAAGCATTTATCTTGCCTTTCCTCTACAAACTATATTACATGCTCATTGAACAGTTGAAAAGTGGCAGCTTTGTACAAGTATGCCAGCTAATAAATGAGAAAAGAATTAAAATATCACATTTTGCCATTCCTAATGAATTAGTGGATCTTGACGATAATCATCAAAGGCTGATGCATCATAGAAAAATGAGACAACCAGACATTACGTCCCTCCTGATGGAAGTGTATGCCACCACTTATGAAGTAACATTTCCAAATCTCAAAGTCTACTTATCAATTCACAAGAAGCATAGGGTGAGAGAAGCATATTAAATGAAATCGTGAGGATGCTATAGAAAAATCCAGAGTGCAGCAAACTCTAGAGGACAAATAACTTGGTTTCTTATTTTAAAAATTCCAGAGGGGAAAAAAAAAGACAGATGAAGAAATGACCTATAAATGAAACAAGATCTCAGAGATATTTCATCTAATCATACGTGTAGACATTGTTTGGATCCAGATTCAAACACATTGTTTGAACTTTTAAGAGAAAACCTGAACATTGAACATTTAATGACATTAATGGATAATTAAGCTTCAATCTTGGCCTTGGGGCTATGTTTTTTAAGAGTTTTTATATTTTAGAAATACATGCAAAAATATTTACAGATGTTTTGATATATGTAGAATTTTCTTCAAAATAATCTGGAGGGAAAAGAAGTGAGTGGAATTATAGATGAAACAAGATTGGCCATGAGTAAACACTTGTTCAGTGGTGGGAACCAGTGTCTTCATTATGCTATACTCTCCATCGTTGTATATGTCCAACATTTTTTTTTTTTAAAGATTTTATTTTTTCCTTTTTCTTCCCAAAGCCCCCCGGTACATAGTTGTATATTCTTTGTTGTGGGTCCTTCTAGTTCTGGCATGTGGGATGCCGCCCCAGTGTGGCCTGACGAGCAGCGCCATGTCCCGCCCAGGATTCAAACCAACGAAACACTGGGCCGCCTGCAGTGGAGTGCGCGAACTTAACCACTCAGCCACGGGGTCAGCCCCAACATTTTTATACTAAAAATGGAAAATACTTAAAAAGCCAATAGAGATATGAGCAAAGTACATGAACAGATAACTCACAGAATTGAAATGGCTAAGACACATCTTTTTAAAAGATTAATATCAGAATACAGAAAAGTATAAATTAAAATCAGAACTTAATTTTCACCTATAAGATAACTATAAATGAAAAAGAGAGAAAGGTTTAAAATCTAGGTTCTCTGTTACTTAGTCTACTAGGCTAAGATATGAAAACAAAACAAAATCTCAGTTTCTTCTATGATACAACTGCCTTAGCAAACTGCTTCTAAATGAAGATGTAGCGGGCTCGTTAGGATCGGAGTAATGAATATCTTTAATATAGTTTAGAACAAATGTTCAGACCATCACAGACGCTAGTCCTTAAATAACCACCCAGATCCCTCTCCAGGGTCTCCTTTTTAAATGTTACCATATATAACTGCCAGTTTTAAACCAAATTTGCTGAAAGTAGAACATTTTTCTTTTTGTTGTTTCATGAGAAACGACTTGATTCTTTTGTTTTTTTCTCCCCAAAGCCCCAGTATATAGTTGCATATCCTAGCTGTAAGTCATTCTAATCTTCTATCTGGGGTGCTGCCACAGCATGGCTTGATGAGCGGTGTGTACGTCCACACCCAGGATCCTAACCGGCAAACCCCAGGTCATAGAAGTGGAGTGTACAAACTTAACCATTTGGCCAGGGGGCTGGCCCCCATCTTGACTCTGAAAGCTTGTAAGATGATATAAGAAAAAGAAATGTGAACTATCCATACTATGGTGATAGAGAGAGAGAGAGAGAAAGGGAAGTTTTAACAATTTTGAATCCTTAATCTTTTCTCCAAGAGCTATGAGCACAGACATCCCAGCTACAGATCTGATGGAGATTTATAGAATCATATTCATTCTTGTGGACAGTGGAATTGTTTTATTGGTTTGTTGCATTTATACCTATGTCAAGATCATTTCATTGTATTATATCAGGTTACATCCCATTATATTTTGTATCTTGAATGTCTAACACCATAACTCTTATTATCCCTAAACCAAAGATAGCATCATTTGAAGACAGACATTTTCTGATACTCTTTAATATGATGTTAACTCTAAAAATTGTTCTTGCACCAAAAATATGTAATTACATTCAAATCTTGAAACAATAATTAAGAGTAGGCTCTATATATTGAGTAAAATGTCTCCTCCTTAACAAACATTAGGAAAAGTGAACGGGAAGACTTGAGAGATGGTAATGGTAAAGGACTGTACTCATTTCTCCTTGATGTGTTGTTAGACATACATAAATTCTCTTCATGTTCATGTGAAATACTGTTTAATTTAAGCCCAAATCTTGGCCAACCATCCATAAAAACAGGCACATTTGAAATGAGTAAACAAAGAAGAAAGAATGTTGAGGAGAAGATAAGTTTTCTCCAAATACTATAATTCTCCATTTACCGAATTCATTACAGTGTCCATTATATCCTGGCTATAGAATTTACATGGAAAAAAATCTGTTTACAGCACTTTCAGACACAAACTGCTCCAGTTTTATTATTCCAATAAAAGCAATGGATTGTTGATTCTCTGTTTTCCTCTCTCACCAGGGATTACATTTTGCCAAGGTTGCATTTGCTGTGTATGTAGAATTCTGTGCATTACTCAGAACTTTCTGGACACATAAAACTGAAGCCCTTTGGCTATAAATAGAATAACAGGAGTCTGAAGAAGGAACATTAATTTCACAGGAATGTAGGCACAGCCACAAGCTTGTCCCTTCAGGGAGCCCACATAAAATGAAGCACCAGGTATGAAGATTTCTGTGTTCCTTTTCCCCCTTAGTTATTAAGATGAGGTGCACATGGAACATGTCAGAGGAATAACAATTAGCAGCAATATAACAAAAGGACAGAAGCTGGTAGAATCTGCAAGTGAAATGCACTCCTAAGTAGATGAGGTAGCAGAGTAGTTACCTAAGTCTTTGTATTATAAGTTTCCTCCTTTGTGAAGCAAATAATAGGTTAAAATAAACTCTGCCTTGGCAGCTCATAGATAACATATTGATATGCAAAATAGTTCATATGAGTAGATAAAAGAATGAAAAGAAAGGGAACCTGGGTGAAGCTCTGATCATGTTCCCCCAAAGTTTCAGAGAGATCAATAAGCATGTGGGGTAAAATTGATAAAGATGACTGTGCAGTGGCTCATTAAGAAGCAGGTATGTAAGGACTGATGGTTTGGAGTTGTCTAAAACTCCACAGGTGTGTTATAGCTTTGCTTTACCAAAACTACATGTTTCTATATCAAATTTGAGTATAGACCTGTTACATCCTCCATATGTTCAGTAAGATTCTCATTAAAACATCCCCAAACACATACTAATATTACTGTGTAAGTAATTGAAACATACGCTTTCGGTGACCATATACTCCTTTGTCCTTCCCACAGCAGGGCACACAGGCCATGCATTTCTTTATGTAAGGACTTCCCTGGGTGGCTAGAGCTACTTTGTCCTCCTCTGTAGCAACCCAGAAGTGCTGGGGAACTAAAAAGGTCCCTAGGGGCAACCCTCAACTAGTGAGTGTCAGGGGTTGGTGTACAAATATCCCAGCTCCCTCTCCCCTTGGATGTGATAACTCTGAGGTGTGTGTCCTGCTTTGGCTTGTAAAGTTGCCCTAGTAGGACTGAGCTCCAATCACCCACAGGGTAGTTGACTTGATAAGGTACTCTGCCTTGTCACGCTCTCCAACTCCACTACTGGTGTTGCCTTCATGTCCCAAATAAACTACTTGTTCTCACATCTTTATCTCAGTGTCTGCTTTTTGGGGAGCCCAAGCTAAGATAGTAAATATCACTTTCAAGTATTATAAATGAAGTGATTTTATAAACACTTAACTTTCCTCCTTCTTCCGGCCTCTGTTCAGAAAAGAGGAGCCAGCAGTCACCTGTGAAGCAGGGTGGCTGAGATAACAAAAGATCCCTCCTTCCCAGTTCTCACACAGTGTGTGGCTTTGCTTCTTAAGGCCCTTTCAGCAATGAAAGTTTAATTACTGAGTAGTTTAAATGATCACCATTAATTAGCTCACAATAGTAATGGCAGGTATCATTTATCCAGCACTAAACTATGTTCCGTTCAGTGTACTAGGTCCATTTATTTCACCTGTGTGACAGACACTATTATAACTCCCATTTTGAAGATGAAAAAACTGAGAACCTAACTCACACGAAGCCACACAGCTAGTAAGGGGCAGAGCTAGGCTTAGAAGCCAGGACTGCTTGAATCAGATGCCTACAAGCTTCCATAATCAAGTGTCACTGTCCATCATTGTTGCAGATCAAGATCCTAAGGGAGTTATTTCACAGAGGACGAGGAGAATTTTTGAAATGTCAGTGCCTAGGGGACTTTTATCTAAGGCAAGTAGGAGGAAAGAAGCATTGAAATCCTAGAGACTGGTCTTGATTTAGGGGAAGCACAGCAGCCAGTGACCTGGACCCTACCGTTCGTCCCATCGCCATCTTGCTGCTCAGTCTGACCAGTTCAATCAACAGCGGAGTGGAAAAGAAATAAAAATCAAATCGGAAATTAATAAAACTTTCGCTGTGGGAACTGGTTTATATTTTGGGATAAAATTAAGCTTGGGATTGTTTATGAAACTAAATTGAGCAAGAATTGGCAATGTACACAAGCAGAGTGTGTTCTCCGGTGCTGCCTACATACTATTTCCTAACAATAAGAAGAAAATTCATTATCTGTCAGTAAAAGTTAGTAAAGTTTCGTAACTTCCTGGAATTAGTCTGATAGTTTATTATTGTTAGATTTTCACATCAAAATATTACCTGAGGACTACATGAGAGTCCACTTAAAATTTTGCACTGGGGGGGAAAAGGAGAATGAAAAACAGGGAATCCAGTAGAATAAAAACTCTAGAAAAGAAGAGCTAACATTCAAAGAGTCAAAATAATAATAAAGAGTAAGTTCATATATGGAGTAAAATTCTCCTTCCTTAATAAACACTAGGCATAGTATAGTTGGCACAGAGTTCTAAGAAGTTAGAAGAGAACTTACATTTATGGAATGCCTACTGTGTGTCCAGCCAATTGCCCACTTTATTTCATTTAACCATTATGAGAATCCAATAAAGCCTTATGGTTAACAATTTTTTTTAATATGGAAAAGGTCACATCGCTAAGACCTGAAGCCATGTTATTTTGACTTCTACTCATTTGTTTTATTTACTCTTTCTCATACTAAACTTTTGCACAACTAGAGTAAGAACTGATTCCTCCTACACAATCCATGAGATCCTAATACAAGCAAATCCTACTTCGGTAGTAGTGATAGTAAAACTCAAAAGAAAGCTGGAATTTTTGCTGTCCTTTGAGCAAAGGTATTGTTGCAAACAAAAAAAAAATTGCTGAACTTGATTTCAAAATGAAGGGGTGAGCGACCAGGTGATGGGAGTTGCAGTGGGCACTGAGAGGCCACCACCAGCCTGAAACGGCAGTGATCTATAGCAAGCATGCTCAGGTTATGAATAACCACACCAGGAATTTTTTCCATATACTTTCTGTGTCCAACAATTGTTCCAGGAATATAAAGTCATCTGTTTTGTTTTCTTTTTATTTTTTTGTATACATATTTTTCACTTTGCTAGACTTTTGAATTCAGGGAGGTGGGTGGGCAGAAACAGTTGTGTGTCTGTGTGTACGTGTGTGCATGCGTGCACGCGTGTTAATGCTTCCTTCTCTGTAGCCACAACATCTAGGACAGTGACTTGCACAGAGAGTGAGTCTGAAACATAACTGAACTCTAACCTTACGCAAATACTGTATTACCTAGAAATTTGGAAACTATCTCTATTAATTTGAATTCAAAAAACTCAAGCAGGAAAATATTGTGGCCACTTGCACACATGCATTTATATACAGATTTCTAGACTAATTTTTAGCTTTTGCTAACAATGGGTCCAAATTAACACAGAACAGAGTACCTTTCTCTACCCAGTTCTACAATAATAACTTTTTAATGAGATTAACAAAATCGCCCTACAAAATGCTTTTAAAGCAGATTTTTTTTCTCTCATGAATTAAGAGTGGTAAGAGATTTGCCCTTCTATGATATGAAGTTGTCTCCTCAAAATTGTAGAGAAGTTTTTTATAAAGATAAAGTCTTCAGGGATGGGTTTTGAGGGATGAGAGTTGGAAATAAAAGAGAAAAACAATTTTACATTCAGGTTGAAATGTATGTGACAAAGAGATGATATAATCAAAAGTTAGTAGACACAGAGGCGACTAGGACGGCCATGACAACCCCCGGGTTCCTGCCCCACTCTCCGGAGGATGTCTTCGCTGACCTAATTCATGGATTTCACCTTTTTCTTCATCAAGAAAGGAAGATTTACGAAACTAAGTGAACATACAAGCGAAGTATGTTAGGCTTTCATATATGATATTAGTTAATTATCACATGTGAACTCACATGGTCTATTTTACAAACAGAAGACAGAGACCCAAGAAAATGAAGCTATTTGTTCAAGGTCACAGTCAATAAATGACTCAGCAGAAATAAATTAGTGTCCTTTTGTTGTCCCCCACCCTCATTATTGGCTATCTTTGAGCTATCCATGAGATATAGGACTGCATATGGTGGTTATAGACAACCTGAGCACAGATGAAGGACCAAGGATTCAATCATTTGGCATGTGAATGAATTAACTAAAAATTCTTTTTTGACCTAAATACTCTAGGATATGCTTTTGAAACAAAAGTGTGATTAGACTTTTCTGTGTAGACTACCTCTAATAGTTTCAACATCTCATGTCAAACTGCTAACATTTGTACTCATTTCTATAGAGCTATACATAAATAAGCATTCCCATAGAGAAGTTCATGCGTGTACATATATATGTACATGCAATCAGTAAATGTCATTATTCTTCAAGCATTAAACCACCTTAAAATATCTCTCTAACTATCCAGGGAAAATTATATTCATGAATCTGTGATCTATGTATTAATCTGAATTTGCCCTATCATCATCAAATATCACAATCATGCATTCTTAATGAATGTTTGCTGGTGAGCAGATGTCTTTAATTCATTCTAAATTTGGGGGAAAAGAAAAGAAGAGTCTTGTATTTTTATCAGATACCATAATGTTGATTGGCCACAGAGGAAAGCATCTCAGCAGAAGATCACTTTAGTTTCAAGATGATTATGCAGAAGTGATTTAGCCATTAAACAAAATGAGTTATGGTCTATGCTTATGGAAATATACATGTAAATCATGATGTCTAGTCAATGATTTAAAAAATATTGAATAAAGTGATCTTATAAAGCATCCTTCCACTCCAAAAAACTGATGAGCACAATGCACTTTTTGTAAAGCAAATACAAGTACTAAACCTGAACATTAATCACTCACCCTAAAGAAAAGAGAGCATAATTACTCTCAATGTTATATCATGTTTTCTGCTTTGTAAAAGATTCACCTTAATATTCAGCCCCTTTGGAGGTACCAATACATTAGTCACTCTCAAGCAGAAGCAATATAGCTATTTTTATGCATGTGTACTTTGCAATAATATTATCAGGTGGTCTGTGTAGAGGATCAGAGAAATGATACTACCATAGGTCATCGTCTCTCCTGCTGTTCCCCCATTGAGGTGAGGTCTGAAAAGGAGCCTATGGATCACATTGCTTCACATCTAAGAAATGACAGGAGGAGAAAATGAACAGTGAGTTTTTAAATTTAGGCTACCAAATAAGTTCTCCTAGTTTAGTGCTTATAAGAATATCTTGAGATGATTCTGTTTTTTCCCCCTGCTCTGTTGTTCCATTTTTAATGTCTGTATGCTTAAAGTCAGGTCACTGAAGCATATTCAGATCCAACTCATTAAAGCTTTTAATGCTTACTGCTATACCTCATTGCAAACAAGCCCCCAGACAATGAATACTGGCAAGTGGTACCAGAGATCTAAATATTATAACTTTTTAAGTCTTAGCAAACTGAGTTGAATGGTTAGATAAAAATAAAGTTAAAATGGAAATATAGAGCATTTTAAAGAATATAATGAAGGGCCACACATAAATAAGATTTTTAAAAAATTTGTTTGGTCACTACCAGTGTTTGACAGCCATCCACAGAAACTCTTAAAAGAAAATCCACATTGTTTTGTGTTGGAGAGAAAGACAGTTTCTATAGACAAAAACATGCCATTTACTTTCAATAAGTATCTTTTCCATTAGATTTAACTCTAGAGCAGAAGTATGAGCCTCTGTCAGACAAACCAGACCAAAAATAAAAATTTAACCTGGCACTTATACTTCTTACGTGACAGAAGAAAGGAGACTCAATAAATCACAAGTGTCAAGAATTAAGCCATTTCATCTGGTTTTGTTTCTTCTTTTGGAGTATTTCTGTGAGACTTCTTGACTTTTCTTCCCTAGATGAGTGGAAACGAAGAACCCAATAAAGAAATGACTGGCTATTATAAAGAAACACTTGATTAGTGTTGCCAGAAACCCACAAACAAGTCATGAGAAGAGAAGTAACAAGAGCACGTGCTATTATCTCGTAATAGGAGAGTAGACAGAGGGGTCACTTTCAAGCCATATTTTAGGTGAATCCTATCAGATGAGAAAGTTACTCAGGTCAAGGGCAGGTATTTTGGGAGGAGGTACAGAACCCCTAACCATTTCGTCCATTTACTTCTTGGTGCCTTTGTGGCCTAGAATACTTAATATAAATACAAGAGAAACTTTTGCTCTGCAAAACGCTTACAGGAACTTATACCTCAAGATTAAGTCTTTATTCTCCCACGTCTTGATGGAAGTGTCAATACAAGACTGTGATTTCAAAATATGATTGGCATATTTGTGTAATATCTCTTCCTGTCTGCAATTCTGTAGAGTTAAACTTGCCTTTCAAACCAGAAGATAATAGAACTCCCTCCAGTAGATTATATTTTCTGGTAGCTAAACCTCCACACACACATAAACCTTGCTAAACATTGCATGTAGAGAATATAAAAACCCTTTAAAATAGATGCTACTGATGAAATATAAAAAATATATTCCCATTCTTTTGTATTGAGATGAGAGAGATGTTTACTTTAATGAATTATAGTGACATAAAAATACCTAAAAGAACATTCTTTTCTAGTCAATGTTCACATTAAAGTTAGTTCAAATATTCCAACCATAGCAAAAAGTCAGAAAAGTAAACGTAGGAGTTTAATGAGAGGGCACAAGCGTCAAACTGTTTAGATAAAACTAAGGTACAAAACTGAAATACTGGTATGGAAAGTACAGAACTTGAAAGAGGATTCTGGGCTTGTAAAATTTCTGATCAGTACAGCACTAAGTAATGGCAGTTACTTACAAAACTCTTTTGGTGACGTAAATGTTGAGACTGTTTAGCCCATGAATATTGTCAAAACTAAACCATGAAAATATATAACCAATTTCAAAGATATAGGAAAAAATCAATTAATTAAAGATCCCCAGAAGGTGAAGGACAATTTGAATCAGTGATAAAAGTAAAATAAAATGAAATAAAAGCCTTTATGTCATTTTACTTTCTCTCAAACATGTCTATCAACATTTTATAAATATCATTGATATTTTTCTACGTATGGTTGAGAGTCGTGAAGAATAAAATTTGTACTCTCCAAATGCATCGGAAAATCAGTATCTTAAGCAATGTGTTGCATTCCTACCCATATGGGTAGCTAGTAGCTAGATTATCAAAGAAGCAATCATCTTATAGCACCTCCCTTTGAAGAGATTCTTATCAAGATGTAAAATGTGGATGCAAAGACAAAGATTTCTCTACAATAAAAGTTATTTTTTATCTCTTTCTTGGTCTAATAACCCAGAGGATAAAATAATTTGCATAGCACTTCCTCACAAGGTAAACATTCAAGTTAATCAGTACGTATAAACAAACTCTATTGAGGGCTCCATTTTGCCAGTTTAGGATAAACCTTGTATATATTCCACTCTGCTTTCCTGGTAAAATTTCCCTAATGAAATGTTGTAAAACTCACAAACCATCAACTCTTGCTATATGGGAAAATTAACCCCCTGAGAAGGAGCATTGAAATATCCTATCTTTATTTTTTATTAGCCCAATTTTAAATATTCAGAATGTATGGGTCATAAAATTAAGCTTAAGGCTACATTTATTCATAAGTTAATTTTTATATTTTAAAAGCATTTTAAAGAAAAAGAATCTTAAATAATTTTCATCTAAATCCTTCTCTATAGGCATGGAGAGCACAGAAGCAATGAGAGGAACAAGACGTAGATACTCTTTTAAAATTATGCATTTTTCTATTTCAAGGCAAGAAGAATATCCAAGGGACATTCTAATAAATAAGTTTAAATTCCTAAAGCAATTCATTATTAAAAACAATATATTACTTTGACCAAATTCACAAACTGTAAGGGAGACAGGAAATCACTTTTAATAAAACCAAAAAGATTAGCTCTAGGAATTTTAGTACAAGGTTAATAGATAACAGAGCTGTGAGGCTGTCCCATGTAAAGACTGAATCATAATCTCCTCTTCACAAATTCTCAGTTCTATGATTTCTCTTTTAAGGGCAAATCTCTCTATAAATCTCTATCAAGACACATCCTTTGACTTTCTGCGCCTGACTTGACTATCTCCATTAATCAAGATGGAAAAATTTTAATGTTTCAAACTAAAGGTTAAATGTGAAATATGCAGAACTATATTCTTCCAGAAAGATGTAGATGGGAATGTATGCAGCCTTTAAAAGTGTTACTTTTGTGGACAAGAAAGGTCTCCTCTGTTTGTCCTCTTCTAAACTGACAAAAAGCCTCTTATCAACAAGAATGCATTATGTCCTTTTCCTTGCAATAAGAATTTTAGGGAACCACTGAAGAAGCAAATGATTTCTCTCTCCTTGAGAAAATGAGGGAATTAAATTAATGCATGTGAAATCATTGGAAGATTTTTCATTGCTTAAGAATGTGGTACAGCCTACGTACAATAGGAGGTGGAAGAAGAGAAGGAAAAAACAAATGAAGACTGAAGAATCCATCTTATCAAACAGAAAGACGGCCCTCGCTCTGGAAAAGGCTCTGTACAGTTCAGAGTGGAGCTGAGTGAAAACAAAATCCATTTGTATGCTCCATGAAACTGACAGTAATTATTCTTTCTACTCCATGAAGTTTCCTCAAGTACCATTAAATAATAATGTGTTGTTTTTCTGGCAAGAAAATATCAAAACACCTGTAATCTGAAAATATTCTAATATGTGTAATCATTATTTTACACTCTACATACATGACTTCAGTTCAGAGGGCTAATAATCCCTTTGAAGCTAGTTATTATCACAGTTAAATAGGCAGCATATAATTTTATTCTCTTTCACAACTTATTTCTAGAAAATCACAATTGTGAAAATACTGGTATTTTCCAGGCAGCCTAGAAAATAGAAACGCAAAGTTTGATCTTCTCAAATATTTTCCTCAAATCTATACTTTTTACCATATAGTGTTTCACATTCAGAAAAGAAAAAAAAACACTTTCCCACGTTTGCCAAAACAGCATACCTCAAAAGCCTTTGTGTCTAATTATCAGTTGTTATTTCTCATTTACTTCTCAAAAGATAATTAGCTCAGTGCCTGTATAATGAAGTAAAATGCGGATTAAATTGAGACACTTCATGTCAAACATGAAACATTCTTTGCTCCACAAATCTGAACTAAATGTCTTTATGTTGAAGGAAAAAGAAACCCTGTGTAGATAATAATGTTCAAATGCCAAGATAACTTTGTCCAAACTAACTAAATAACATAATACATGTTGTCTATGGACTGAATTCTTTGAAGATTATATCCTTTTGATAATTTGCAGGCGATCATATGGCTTTAAATATCAAGGGCATAAGACACATTCTGACGGGACTGGATTAAACAGAAAGCTAGCTGTTCTGGGGACTTAGAAAATTCCTTTATGTTTGGCGGCTTTTCAAATCACATACTATCTGTGACTATGTCCTCAGCTGACACAGTTTACAAGATTCTGCTTAAAGGTGTAAGTGAGACCTGAAAAGGAAGGAAAACATTCTGAGTCAAAAAGAAGCCATGCATAAAGAAAACCCACAAAATGTGCTGCACTTTCAAAATGCATGACCTCATTCTTTCCTGGTACTATGCTAAATGCAAAACAAAACCAATGATGTATATTTTGTAGAATGGAACATCTCTCCAGTGTCTGCCATTTTATCTCAGAGAAAGAAAGACAATGACCATGTTTACTACGGATAGCAGGCCTGTACTCCTGAAACAAAACACTGAATTCACTTCCCCAAATTCCCAAATTTTGTTACCCCAGAAATTGAAAAAAAACGGAAACAATAAAAATTAAGTTGTTTAAAATTGCATCCTGTTATTTTGGACCTTTTATGTACCAAAAAAGGCTGTGTAAATTAAAAGCAAAGTATATGTACAAATGTTAGCAATCATTGATTCTTATATTTAATTTATTTTCTATCCTTTCTCATAATTGTTTTTTATTTAAAATATTAGACCTGTCCATGATATCCTATCAAAAATGGATATGTATACCAGCCCCTTCACAGACTCACCAACCTTACAATGATGGGATGAAATAATTCTCAATACAGAGGGACTCAAGGAGATGATATTTTCATTGGGAGACATGTAAACAATTAAATTAAAATGTGATCCTTAAAGTAAAAGAGATATAGTCAAGATGGAGCAAGTGAAAACTCAAAGGAAAAATCTCCATTTGCCCGAGCAGCCAGAGGAAGGCTTGGGATGGAGCCCTGCTGAAGATGTACTAAGTGCCAGTTGGCATTCACCTTTCAGGCCTGCCTGTCTGAGGTCAAAAGTGCTTCCCACGGCAAAGGGCTTGCCTCCTCCTCCACATGAAGCTGAAGACAGGAACAGTGATGCCATATAATTCAAAGCTGGGCCCACTAAACCCCTACGGAAAGATTGTTGGTAAAATACATCAGATGAAAAACCCACATTAGAAGTCTCCCTGCTTCAACCAGGTGCGGAAGTGGATGATGGTGCTGGTGGTAGTGATGCAGACGGTAGGGGTAAGCTTGGGGAGTACTGTGACAGGGAGTGCTAGGAACGGCCACTGGCATTCTTATCAAAATGAAGACACAGGCTAGACCTAGATATGTCCTAAAATAATGCACACAAGCTCTTAAAGAAAGCTCATTAAACAAACATAAATTTTTCCTGGCCATTATGCTTGCTTGTTCAAGACCTATTGTTCATGCCTATTGTTTGTTCAAGTGATTTCTTTCTAAATATATGTATATACCTCTTGGTATATCTATCTACTTATCTGCTCATCTCCTTGGACGAGGGAGGGTGCCAGCCAGCACTTACTCTGTGCCACATAATGGCTAAAGAACAGTTGCAACTAATGCTCCTTCCTTTTTTAGAGAGTGGACTGGAAAAAAAAAAAAAAACATTTTTCGCTTGTATGGACTCTCATGGGACAAAAAAAGATGGATTTAGAATAGAGGTTATGCGTTGACCTGAGTTATCTTATCAAACGTATAAAAGGAAAAAACCAGAAAAACTCAACTCAAAAGTATTAAAATTTCCTCTCTAAAAAATGCTTACCAGAGACTGTTTTTACCACTGAGAGATATAAAACGGTTACTGTATACACATATACACATGCACACAATAAAAAGAAAATTGAAGTCTAAGAAAATAAAACATGCAAAATAAACCAAGGAGAATTCTGTTTAGGTTTATCAAGAAACATAGACAGTAAGAAAAAGAGAAAGTGTTATTCCTTAAAGCAGAAGAAGCTCAGCCTACTTACCTCATAGTGTGTGCGTGTGTGTGTGTGTGTGTGTGTGTGTCCATGCATAATGAACCGTAAACTTTTAACTGTTTGAATTTTGGTCCGCAGGTGTACCTCTCTAAATTTTTCTGATATTCTCTGATGTCAGAAGCCATGTAGGATAATGACACTCAAATTTTGGACAATATAGAGTGTTAAAAAAATTAGTATCCTGTGATAATAGAACTAGAAGGAAGCAATCATATGTGAAAAAATATAATATCCCAGAATTTATTTGGAAAACGTTTTTGAAAGAGTCTTTATCTAGCAAACAGAAAACTAACAAACAAAATAACACATCCCATGAAAAATGGCCATTCTACAACTCTCTAAAAGCAATTCTATACATAGTTAAATCCAAGGAAAGTGATCTTTTACCAGCCACAGTCAGTCTTACTTGATTCTATAAATGCTATAACCACGTGGTAAAACTTCTTATCATATAGCTACTCACAGAAATACATTTATATACCTTACTTTACAGAACTGTATGTTTCTGAAAACATCACCTATTTTAAAACTTTAAAGTGTATCATAATATGGCATTTGAAGTTCCTCAGAATGTGAAGGTCAAAACTGAAATATTGGGACTCATCTTCTAGGAATGAAGATTGCTTTCATTTTATTTTATTTTTGAGTTTTAATTGGTAGACTGCCATTTATAGTACCATCCTATTAAAATTGATGTCCAGGATATTACTAAGTATATTCCAAATGCATTGAGAAAATTCTATGTAATGCAAAATCTCAAACAGAAAATGAACCATACTTTTAACATGTCAGTGTGAATAATTAATTGGCTTCTCGTAAGAACATACTTTGTGGCTCCTTCTGTTTATTACATTATTCACACCTTTCCTGGAACAAGCAGTTCTATTCTTATGGAGCCACATAAATCCAGAGAGAATGAATAGCCTCAATATATGATTGACACCAAAACTGTCAAGCCCGTTGCTCTGGGGATAGTCAATTTACAAAACTGCTTAGTCATTCTTGTCTAGCCCTGTGATGCCCAAGTATCAGCTGTTGAGAAGCCATATCATGAAATGTTAATTTGGCTCTTAAAGATAACATGCTTTTAAAAAGTGATAAGAAAGAAAAGTTGAGCTGGGTTCAGACAGACTGTCTCTGTTCCCAAGTTCTGAAAATGCACTCCCAGAAATATTTTCTGCAGCCTTATCAGCAGCAACATTCCTCAGCAATCCTGATGAAATAAAAATTTTCTCCCTTCAAGGAGGTGGGGTTGTGTGTGTGTCTCCCCCTGCGTATTTCTGCTCAGAAGTTAACACGACACTAGGTAGGAAAACCTACCCTACGGACATGTTTCCCGAAACTTCCCACTATGCTAAAGTTGTTCCTTTAGCTTTGCTCTCATCCCAGTCCCCCCAAGTCCCTCACCCATTTCTTCCCCTCTCCTGTTGTTCAATTTGGTAGCGCATTTAGGGATGCAATCTTTATGAGACCTGCCATGTGAAATAAACTCACACTCTATTCTCAGCATCCTCCCTTCTCTCATATATCCCCCTTGGAAAAATGTGATAACCTTTGTTTTCGAAAATACTACTGACTTGTGTGTGTATTTGCTTTGAAAATTGAGTCTTTGAAAATGATCCTGAGCCAAGCAACTCACACTTGGGGAACACTGCAGTGAAGAAAGAGATCACACGGAGGCTACGAGGAACAAAACAAATCGTCTTGACATCTGCTGAAGTGTTATAAATAAAGCCGGCTAGTAAAAAGATGAAAGCAAGGCTTGATTCCTCACTCTACCATCCTGCCCCCCCACCTGCTGAGAATAATCTTGACTGAGAAAAGCGGTAAAGTTGAACTGGACATTATTATCCCACGGTAGCAGTGATTCAAATATTTAACTACCTAGAATTTTACGCTTTGCATAGGAAAGGTAATTCTGGAGTACATCAGCCTTAAGGAAAATAATGACACATTTTTATTCTTAGAATCATAGAATACATCAGTCCCGGCCTCTTTGCTCCCTCTATGTCTTTTTTTCTCTTTTTCCCCTACCTTGTATTTTCAAACTCCATTTAGATATCTCGTTTGTGGGTAGGACTCTTGCAAAGCAACACTGATTATTTTAATAAGATACAAATATGAACTAGGACAGAAATGTTTCAGAGTGGTTCTCAGTGCCCTCCTCCCCTTTTCAGTTGCCTGCTTCAATCTAGAAGCATATTCAGATGATTACATAGTTCAAGAGCTCACTCAAATCTACTATGTAAAAGAGATGACATGCCTGTGTTGCTTCCCAGCTTCTACCTGCTGCAGGTAATACTAAGCAATTGTGGTACTTTCTCACTAAGAACAGACATAGCCTCAGGATCTTTCTTAACATAGCTCTCTCAGCAACCATCAGCCATTATCAATGAACCAGAGCTAGTGTAAAGAATAACAACTAATTGCCTTCGTACATTTGGGCATCCTTCCTTAAGATCAATGAGTATGGAGAAAGTTGTGGAGCAATCAGAATGAGTCCATTTACTTTTGTTGGAGGTGGTCTTGATTAACTTTTGCTTTATGTGTCTTTGCATTCTTCTATTAATTTTGATGAAGCATTAGAAAATTTAAGAAATCATAAGCTAAGTGCAGGATATGAAGGATGGCAATTAGACTGAGTAGCATGTCATTTTCATTAAGCAAGAGAGTATAGAAAGACAGCAGAGAGAAGATAAACATGTCAGCCCTCACAGTTACCATGTAAAGTCCTAGGGGAGCCTCATTATTAAATTAAGAGAAGTATCAGAGGTCTCGCAATATGTATACATTAATTCAGACCCACATATATACATTAATTTCTAGGGTTATGGGCAATGTTCTCTATTTGGATAGGACTTTGAGTTACACAGGTGAATTCATTTGGCAAAGCTCATCAAATGGTAGACTTAAGATGCATATATTTCGTTATATGGAAGTTTCACCCCAAAAGAACAACAAATATTGAACTCTAGTTAATGATATGCATGCTGAGTGTTTACAAGTGAAATATACTGATGTCCGCAACTGATGTCTTATTGGAAAAACAAGATACATTGATGAATGCATAGAGCGATGCAGATGCAATAAAGCAAGTACAGTAAAAAAAAATTAATTGTAGAATCTAGATAGTGAGTCCACTGTAAACTTCTTTCCACTTTTCTGTATGTTTGAAAATTTTCACAATAAAATGGGGAAAAAAACTACAATATACACTTTATCTTATTGTGAAATGCTTGGGATCTAGCTGTTCTTTCTCCTGCTTTTTTCTGATGGGAAGCAAGAAATATTTGTCACTATTTGCACAAGGTGCAATCAAGTGGAATGACTTGTTACTGAAATGTCTTGATGATCTTCATAAAGATGAATTGGGATGTGCCTATGCAATTCTAGCCAAGGGAGAAAAAGACACTCTTTTACTTAGACTCCACTATCCTCATCACAACAGAGCAATGGAAATGGTCTACAGTGGGGCCAGCCCGGTGGTGCAGCAGTTAAGTTCACACATTCCACTTCTCGGTGGCCCAGGGTTCGCCAGTTCGGATCCTGGGTAAGGACATGGCACTGCTTGGCAAAAGCCATGCTGTGGTGGGGTCCCACATATAAAACAGAGGAAGATGGGCATGGATGTTAGCTCAGGGCCAGTCTTCCTCAGCAAAAAGAGGAGGATTGGCAGTAGTTAGCTCAGGGCTAATCTTCCTCCAAAAAAAAAAAAGAAAGAAAGAAATGGTCCATGTTAATGTATCTTAATCCAGCACTTCTGATAGGCAAAGTATCACTCAAATGCAAATATAAAAACACGCTTGCCCTCCTTGATTAGAACATCACCAACCTTATTTGTTCACTTTTTTTCTCAGAGCACACAGGACATTAATGCTAACTTGGCAAACCATGGTTGAGAAACTACTGCTCTGTCAAATCTACACTGGGGATTTCAGTGTCTAAATGATGGATACTGTGGGGCACAAAGTATTCAAAGCTTGGGCTCTTGTAAAACAAGTGCAAAGAGCTCAGTGAAAATCTGTTATCCCTGGTAGAATGGAGAAGGCAGCACAATGGTATTTCACCAGCAGCGGCCATCAACAAATTCACATGAAATGTATTCCAATTCTCAATCACACTTCTCCCTAGGTTAGTGGTTTGAGGGCAGCTGGACACAGCATCCTAAAACAAGGGCATTCTTTTAACAAGCAGAACTAAGAACAGGATATGTAACTTATTCTATTAATTCTTATAGCAACGTGCAAGCTAATATGCTCTGGCAATAATTTACAACATTTGATCAAAAAAATATTTCTTGCTATATTTTGTTTTCCACTTGCTTTAGTCTGGCTTTGGGAACTACAAGTCCCAAGGAGCAGGATGATATAATATGGCTAATGAGAATAAGTGGGTGCACTGCAATATGCTTCGAGGGTTCGCTGCTCAGCCTGTGATTCCATACTTTTTAATTTCCTCGTACAAACAGTGAACTGAAAAATGGGAAAATCCATTTGGCTGGTCTGAGCTACAAATTAAATCCTTGATTAAATTTTGGCAATTACATCTCCAGGTTGTTTCCATTTAAACATTTTTAAACACATTTGGATAAGCTTCTTCATCATGACCTTGGCAATGTACTGTATGGCAAACTGGACTCTAATAAACAGCATTAAGAGATTAGCTGACAAACAAAAAAATTGAAGAATCTTGCAAAGAAATATTTTACCCTGTTTTTGAGTTGTTTGCATGTGGGCATATTGCCAAGAGGAGAAAAATAAATATAAGAAGCTCATGTATGTTCTTAACCAGTAAAGAGCAATCAAAATCAGTGGTTCTCAAACTGTATCACTCCTAAAAATCTCCTGAAGGGCTTGTTAACACACAGAATCCTCGGACTCCACCCCAAGAAACATTGATTGAGCAGGTCTGGGTGGTGCCCATGAATTTGCATTTCTAACAAGCCCTGGGGTTACACTGATGCCATGATCATAGGACCACTCTGAGCAGCACTCATCCAAACCTTCTTGATGTGTGCAAGCACAGCTAAATGGATGCTGGAAAGTTCAGGAAATAAAGTAAGATAACTGTAAATCATTTGTCCAGCTTTTAAAGATATCCAGAAAGGTGACCTTATCCTTTCACTCAATAGCCAGTCAGTGGTTAATAGCTCTTATCGATCTCAATAAAATGGAGAGGTAGATGGGCCCCCAGACTCCGCAGGCTGTACTCTTTCCCCTCTGAGGTAGTGTAAACTTCTTCCTCCTTCAAGAACCCAGTATTCTGTTGCCCTCTCCCCAGTGTCAACCAAACTTTTTTAAGTAAACTATCAGCTAACTCATTCTCTCAAAACTTTAATGCGTATACCACCTCGTGCATGACAGAATACTTGTTGCCTAATCAATGCAAGAACATTTTAATCATGGAAATTATGCTATCAACTCCTGAGATAATGGGAAGTACTTACTGGTAGGAACAAGTAGCCACTCCCAGTCCCCTGGTATTACAAGTGGGTAGCCCCTCCCTACAAGGAAGCCCAAGCCTGCTGTCACTGTCTAGAGATTTTTATTGATGCAACTAAATCCAATGTTCATTTGCCCTATAATTACCAGAGACAAACAATCTCAGCAGGTTATTAATCTCATATGTATCGCAAGCAGTAGAATATTAAATCTCCCTTCTCACTTTTCTTTTCCAAGGAAAATCCTATCAGCTTCTACACTTTGGTATAAGGACTGCCTCCTAACCCCTACGATATTTAAAAATAAGTCTCCTTTGAATTCTCTTAAAATTGAGTGCCTGTAAGTCCTAGAAAGCCAAGTGCCTATGTGATATATTTTTTAAACCTCTTGTCTTTACCTTTCTCTCACCATCCCCAATCCAATAGAATATTTTATATCAGTTAAAGCTGCAATGAATCATGTGTTGACAGGAGTTGAAGAAGGAGGAGAGAACTTTGACACAGGCTTAACCAGAGCTGGGCATAAAGGAAAGATTGCTGCCCCGGTCCTGCGTGGATTAATTTTACTTTCTTTAGCCCTGTAATTGTTTTCAAATAAATAAGATAATAGTAGCTAGCAGTCTGCTTATAGGTCACAGGTAACTTACTCATAGCTTCAGGTAGGTTATTTATTTAATCCTCACAACAACCTTGTAAAGAAACGGAGATTCAGAGTTCTGCTCATCCAACTGGGGCCACAGAGCTGGTGTGTGACAGCCAGAGCTGTAGTTCAAATTCGGCCTAACTCCTACTGTGGAGCTTTTTCTGTTATACCACACTAACCCCAAGAGTGTAACAACTCTTATTAGATTATCCTTTATTATATCTAATTTTCAAGAAAACTATCCTAGATTGCCTGTGGAAAAAAGGGCATGTTTTCCAGAAAACCTAATAAAACAAAGGAAAGAATAAAAAATTGGGGAAGCTGAGGCTATCTGTAATGAGACTGGGAAAACATTACAACTCCAGGCAACAGATGTTGAGGTATATCTGCCAAATGCTGCAACATTTGGAATGAGAAGTAGAATAGACACTCCTGAAAACAAAGTCACACATATGGCGGACAAACTGCAGGAAAATCACACCAAACAAAAACATTCAAATGTTTAATTGAACATTTCTTTAAAAAAATTAATACTTTCCTAAGTCTAAATCTAAATGGAAAGCCACATTTCAGGGAAAATTTGACACAAAACGAAAAATAACAATTGAATTTTAGGGTTAGAGAAAGAATCCCTGAGGCATCCACCCTGAAAAAGAAATTTACCCCTCAGGTAGAAAATTAGGATTACTTTAGCAACACTAACACCGGAAAAAAACAACAACAACAACAACAAAGCAAGCAAAAACAAAACAAAAACTGTAATGCAAGGCGTTTTGAAGGGGCAAAATGACTCACAAAGTTTATGCTCAGTATAGTTATCATTCATGTACAAATGTTAAAAAAAAAAAGATTCTGAAATACGCACAGACATTGGACCATAACACTCACAATGGTTTCTCCAAAAACTACTAGTTTATGAAATTCAGAATATTGTAATATAAATAAAAATGAGAATTCAAGAATTGCATAGGCATTATACAAAACGATTGAAAATGAACACTGATTTCATTTAAATGCAGAACTAAAGCTGAATAATTTTGTTTATGATGTTTATTTAACAAAATGTACATATTATGAAGATGGATGTAAAAACAATAATATGAATAACTGAATTTGGAAGCTGGAGGAGAGAGATAATGGGAGGAAAAGTAAGATTGTTAATTTCTTTATTTTTCATAACTGTATAAATTACAGGTTTTATTATTTAATTGTAAAAAGTAGTCCAAAGAAGAGCTAAAAAAGACTAAATACCTTCCAAATGATCAGAAAAGTAATAATAAGAACAAAAACAACAAGAAAATACATAATGACATAAAATTAAAAATACAAAATAAAACAAAGTGGTCATTTAAAAACAAAATACATAAACATGAAGATATTTAAGTAAAAATTGAGATGTTCGATTGAGAAACAACATCCTAGAGTAGAATTTTACTGAATAAAATAACTTCCTCTTATAAGCTAGGTAGCAGGACACATGAATTCAGACCTATTTTGTAGGGCTATCACAATGAAGTACCACAAACTGCATGGCTTAAACAGCAGAAATTTATTGTCTTTCTGTTCTGGAGGCTGGAAGCCCAAGATCAAGGTGTCAGCAGGGTTCATTCTTTCTGAGGACTGTGGGGAGAATCCTCTCCCTGCCTCTCTGCTACTTTTTGAGGTTTGCTAGCAATCTTTAGTATTCCTTGGCTTGCAGAAATATCACCTTAATCTCTGCCTTCATTTTTACATGATATTCTCCCTGTATACATGGCTGTCTCTAAATGTCCCATTTTTATAAAGGTGTCAGTCATGTTGGATTAAGGGTCCACGCTATTCCAGTGTGACCTCACATTAACTTAACTAATTATGTCTGCAACAACTCTCTCCCAAATTCTGAGGTACTGGGGAGCTAGGATTTCAACACATGAATTTTGAGGGGACACAACTCAACCTATAATAAGGTCCTTTTCAGCCTTTTATGCAGTTGGAAATGTATTAAACATTATTTACTGTGCAGGAAAGTTTTTGATCATCACAGCAATTACACGGAATGACTTTATGATCACTCTGTGTTAGAAGAGATCAGAAACTGGCAGAACGAAACAAACAAAAAAAATCTGAAAAAAGGCAAGTTAAAAGGCCTTATATAAGACCCTATATTTGAAGTGGCAAAGGACACCAATGCAGAACGTCTTCAGAAAGACAGCCAGGCATGATTCTATAAAAGAGTACTTGCCAGCTGAGTCAAAGTTGAACAATGCTGGATGGATACTGATGTGTTCAGCCAGCTCCAGTGTGATGCCAGTCTTTCTTCCTTTGTCATGGGTGGTTTAAAAAATAAGAACAAAAAGCTAGCACTGAATGTGGGAAGAAAATAAAGAGGAGGAAGAATGTGGAATGATGGGAGAATCTAGAATCATGTCCAGCCGTGACAAATCACCCACAGGACATTGAAAATGGTCTGGGAATCCGTAATCTAATACCCCAGGGAGATCTCTGTTCTTAAATTGTTAATTTTTATCTACCAGCTGCTCTGGACTCCCATTTTAGTATGTCCTAAGGGAAATTACAAAGATAGTAAAAGTAGGCCTGAATTTCTTTTATTTTACTGAGAGTAGTAACAGTGACTACTAGGGTCAGCCACTATAGCGACCCTAGTGGCAGAACACTAGGTTTATTCCCAATAAGCAATATGATCTTAGACAAAGCACTTAGATAGATGGCTTTCTGTGACTTAATTTTGTCAACTGTACAATGAGAAACTCATGTGAGGTTCAAAGATGACAAGTGAAGAGAAGAGTATGGGTGGTGTCTTAGGTCGCTGTCCCTAGAAGCAGGGCCTGAGACTGGAATCCAGGAGCATCTGATTTACTGAGGGAGTAATGCAAGGAGAGTGAAGCAGGAGAGGGAACCAGAAAGAGCCAGGCAAGATGTGATCTCAGGTAAGGTCCAGCTTTGGTTTCTTCCATGGAAAGCTCTGGAGCACATTCCCCACCATAGGCTTATCCTGTCTTGAGACAATAGGGGTGGCTTTTCATATCAATTGATTACAGCAGCAAGTTCCCCCTGAGTGTGTGAGGCAACTCCTTTCAGCCCAGGGAAATTCTCCAGAGAACAGGACAGTTGTGAGCCAGCAGCAACCAACACTGCCAGCAACTAGGAGAGGGCTGCACTAACCTGGCAAAGGGGAAATAGATGGGGTACCACAGTACCCCAATAGTAACCACTACAGGTAGGGATCTAATCTTCCAACATTACTTTCTGCCACAGCTTTGCCTTTATTTTATAATGGACTTATTTCTCAGATTTCCTTTCAAAAGCTTAGTTCCATAGCTGAAAAATATTTGAAAAAAGTCACCGGTAGAACGCCACGGATCACATAAGCTCTGGAATTCTATGATTCTATGAGTTCCAACTAATTGTTTTAAGATGTGTCCTTATGTCTGTGCAGGTTATTTGCCGCCTTTATTTCAGCTTCATTTCAACTTTTTGTGTATTATCTGTATTCCAGGTATTGGGATCTTGAAAACTACATTTCCTGGATTTTCCACCTGACTTCTGGTTAGGTCTGTCAGTGGGAGGTACTAATGTGAGACTGGAAGATAGGAAGAAGGGAGAGTGCTTTTTTCCCTTGGCTTCTGGAGATGTCACCAGCATCAGTAGCCAGCTACAGGCTCCAGCAACCTTCAGCAGTTCCACTTCAGCTGCTAGCTCCAGCACCACTGCCTGAAATGACAGGGCCAGCCTGCGCCAGCAGTAGTGTCCAGCAGCTCTCACAGTGGGGTTGGTGGCACTTTCAACTGTAGCAGAGTATTACAGTGGCATTAGAGACAAGTGTGCCCCTGTGATCTGCTAACACTACTCCTCAGTTTTGTTTGGCTGGTCGGAGGGGCACCGACAGTTTCTTCTTCTTATTAATCTCTTGAGTTACTTCAGCCTCCTCTCTTTCCTCCTCCAGTCCTTCTAACATTTTTGAAAACAATTCCTGTATTAAAGGTCCTTAGTCTGAAAAACCTAGTGTGGTTTCCGTTTTTTCTGTCTCGATACTAATGGATACAATATCAAACATCCCGTGGCCCACCATATGAAGCAGCTAATATGTTTTATAATGAGAATGACTTCAAAGAAACTGAACAGGTGGTTAATTGCATAGCTCAAAAACAATAAAGCGAATGTCTTGGAGAGTATCTGCTACCCTCATTCTGATAGGTTACTTCTTGCCCTATTTACTGAATCGAAATTTATATAGATGTGATTAACAAAGAATACTCTTCTTGTTCTATGTTACAGTTTTTCATGAATATGATTTGCTATCCTTAGAGGATTAATGAAGCTTTTCTATTTAATTTACACTCTTTTACTTTTTATCCTACCAATTTAAATTTACAAATATAAGCTTATAGATTTCTGTAGATAAAAATGAACCCAAAAACCAGAGAAAGACCACGTCAATGCTGTATATCTCCAACAATAATGTCAATGTGTGCCAGGAGAGTGTCATTGCAGAAGACTTTCCTTCAGAGGCTTTCCAGTTAGTATCTTCAGTATAATTCTTCTATGACAAAAAATGTGTATTTTGCTTCTTTGGTCCTCCCACAACACACACATAATAAAGGATCCCTGCATATTTTCTGATTAGGATAAATCGGCATTTCTCAAACTAGCTGCATCAGAATCACCTCGAAGACTCGTTAAAAAATTGATTTTGAGTGATTGAGTCCCACACTCAGAGTTTCTGATTCAGAGGGCTGGGATGGGGCTCAAGAATTTACATTTCAAACAAGTTCCCAGGGGAGAATGATGCTATTGGTCTAAGGACTACATGTTGAGAACTACTGGGATAGATTATTGAACCATCTGAGAGTTAAATATAACCAAGTGATGGATTCCTACCCAAGAAAAAATGGATATTTTCTAACCTATGTCAGTGTCAACCTGATAATAGACAGAGAGCTGTATTTTTCAAAGCTATATTCCATAACATACAGATTATCAGACCTCATCATTTATTGGCAATGTTTTCCACTTGTTATCTTTCCAACTTCTTTGGAAGTAGGGGGATAAGGACATTATTTCCCAGGTTTTTTGAAGCAGGGCAAAGATTTAGTTAAATATTAAATATTAATTTACACATTCACATAGTTTCAACAATTGACTTATTGAGTGCAAGATAGGGTAATAAAACCTTTTTCATTCTTATTTGCCCTGTTTGGTGGTAGCAGGATAATCCCTGATCTTAGTAGATCATTAAATTGGCTTAGGTAAATGAGTGAACTTCAAAGCGAAAGAATGTTGTGACGGCTAATAATTAATAATTATGTAAGACTAATTCCCATTTGTAAAAGAATGATAAATATTAAAACTGTCTTATACAAGGTAACTGATCTGAAAAAAATTAAATATGTTCTCTTGGCAGATTTATATAGCTGTTAATAAAAAGCTATGAAATTAATGCCATTGAGGCAAATGACACTAGTTCAATTATATTAATATTCAACTAATATAACGAAGGATTAAAAGACAGTATTGACTTTACATTATCCTATCCTTGATTATATGCCATTCCTGTCTATTCAAGATTAAAAATCAGTTACCTTTTCCTCTATTCCATCTAATTGCCATGCAAGATTCTGGAACCCTAAAATACACATTTCTACTGACATGGTGAAAAAGTTCAAGAACCGTGTGAAAATATAAAATGCAGTATGTATGCATTTATTAATTCATTAAACAAAGATCTAAACAAATATTGAATACCTACTAGGTGTCAGGTACTGTTCTGTGCCCTGGGCACAGAGCAGTGACAACTGCAAAGATCCCTGCCCTCAGTGAGGTTTCATTCTAATGGGTAGAAATAAACCATTTAAAAAGTAAATTACTTAATATATTATAAGCACCATGAAGAAAAATAAAGTGGAGGTGAGGCTAGGAAGTATTGGAGTGATATAATTTGCAATAGTGTATTTCAGGGAATGCCTTATTGAGAAGGAGATATTTGAACAAACACTTGAAAGAGATAAGGGAGGCAAATGGATATTTGGGAGGATACTGGTCCAGGAAGAGGAAATGCCATATGCACAGGTTCTGATACAAGAGTACGCCTGTGGAGCAGCCAAAACAGCAGAGAACTCAGAGTGAAGGTAGTAGAGAACGTAGGGGAAGAGAGTAGGAAGATGAGAAGAAGGTTAACTATAGACCAGTGACATTCTAAGGCCATGTAGGTTATTCTAAAGACTGGCTTTTACTTTGAGTGAGAATGGGGAGTCATTACAGGATATTTTATTAAACATTAGCTATGAACTGGTACTTTCTGATAATGGCCTTTGTATTTAATTAAGATTAGAAACTTTATCTGCACTGCACAGTTGGAAAGTTTCATAATGAATCCCTACCACAGTACCAGATATGAGTGATAATTAATTAATATTTTTTCTTCTTTGAGTATATAAAACATTTGAAATGGAAAAGATCAAACTGTTTTTAACTGGTTACCAACAAGCTGTTCTCAAAATGAAATGGGTTCTGAGTAAGTTATAAAATGCCAAAGAGAAACACTGGAAAACGTAAATGCTTACTTATTTAGAGCAACTGTTTATATTGCCATCAGTTCTGTTTGCAAAGAAGAAGGCTATTATCACAATGTTTATGTTCACGATATCATTCCTGACAAACTGACTAGTTTAGGCTGGGAGGGGAAAAGAGGAACAGAAAATGGAAGGGGGAGGAGGAAAAATAATCCAAATTATTGAAATATTTCTTGGTGCAAAATAATAGAATCATTAAATTTAGCTAAGGCTAAAATGTGTAAACTATTTCATTTTTAAAATATATTAATGCTTTACAAAGAAAAATGACAGAATTCAGTTATTACACGAATCACTGATATACAATGGGTTGTATTTTCCTTGGGGGCAATGTGCCATTTATTTATTCTTCTGTGGCTTCAGTGTATAAAATACCAGTAAAACTAGTAAGAAAGGAGTTCAATCTACCTAGCCTATCTCACACAGAATAACTAGCTAAATATTTATCTTCCAGAAATCTGGTAAGAACTGGTTTCTAAAAGACTGAATATGCCTAATTCCAGTTACTAGCATCTTTATTTATTCTATGCATTTCTTTAGCTGGTATTACCTAGAGAACCAAAATGCTATTTTCACTAAGTATTATTCTTAACAATCAGTTATGCTTCTCCTACTCATGCTTGGGCTTTCACCATTATTCCTTTCTTTTTCCTCTAGCCAGCTCAAATAAGCTATTTCTTTTCCTTTTTCTTTTTTTCCCCTCAATGGTTCTTGCATTGTACAGAAATCCAGAATGATTGTAAATGTGGCCTCTATGAACTCTTTCCTATGGGGTGTTCAGAAACAAACCCCATTAACCTAAAAGTGTTCTAAACTATGCTTCAATCTAAGTATACATCTGGGCTTCAGATAACAGAGTTATTGTCAAAAGTGTTTAAGTATCTTCTAAAGACTCTTTTTGCCCAACAGCTCCAAAGAAACATAAAATATGTTCTTCTCATCTGAGCCTATTATCAAATTCATTTTTGGTAAGAGGGACTTCCCTGTCTCAATCCTATTTCCCTTGATAACGTATATCCTCCCAATTTCATTGGACTGGCTATCTAACATATTTATGAAAAACAGTTGCCTCAACTTCGGAAAACAGTAAGTCATCATAAATATGAAGGCTAAGAATAACTCTGATGAACAAATGCAGTTGGCATCCAATCCCCTTAAATATCAAATTTCTGGATCCAAATTAGAGACACTATCTTCTTTCTGTTTGAAAAGTGGTAAAAGTCATGGTCGGAGTGGGTACTAGATAATGTCACCATTTTCAAGGGAGTTCAGTCCAACTGTAGTACTTAGTAGAACACTATTTTAATAGATTTTCTTTTTAAAAGTTCACCAAAATCAGGAAATTGAAGTCATAGAAATTATCCAATTGAGTAATTAATCAATTCACTCATTCAAAAAGTTTATTGAAGGGGCTGGCCCCGTGGCCCAGTGGTTAAGTTCGCACGCTCCGCTGCAGGCGGGCCCAGTGTGTCGTTGGTTCCAATCCTGGGTGCAGACATGGCACTGCTCATCAAACCACGCTGAGGCAGCGTCCCACATGCCACAACTAGAAGGACCCACAACAAAGAATATACAACTATATACCGGGGGGCTTTGGGGAGAAAAAGGAAAAAAAATAAAATCTTAAAAAAAAAAAAAGTTTATTGAGCTCCTCCTCCTCCAGGCACTGTTCCAGGCATTGAGAATACAGCCATAAACCAACAGACAAAGACTTTGCTCCCACGGAACATATGAGTTATCCATAACCTAATACTCTCTTTATCTGATATATCGAATTTTTAAAAAGAAATAACCTATGGATATCACTGATTCATAATATATTGTAATGAGTTTCCCACTGATGCCATAGTGTGGTCAGACTGATCACAAGTGTTGTTAGGTAGAACAGGTCTTCTCAGGCCATTGGAGCACTTATATCTTCCAAAAATGCCTCTGGTAGTTACCCAGTCTTTAGCTCATCGATTTACTCCTCAATGCTATTGGATTATTCCAGGCCACAAGAGAGACCTTTTTTTGGTCCTTTTAGAAGAACGCCATCAAATTTTTAGGAGAATCAGAAAAAACTTTCATTAAAGGTCACAAAAATATCTTCATGGCCACTTTACTAACGAAAACTATAGAAAATTGCTCTTTCTTCACATACTCCCTAAATAATTCTGGAATTACTGATAACCCAGAGTAGAAGTCTTTGATATGCAAAAAAATCAATTACAATGGTTGGAATATGTTAACATTGGCTACTAAGGAACTTGAGGAATTATTGGCCACTTGTATACTTCAAAGGAGATGATAGGCATTAAATTTCTCTCTCTCTTTCAAGGTTCATGGAGATGATTTAAAATTATAAGCCATTTTTTATTTATTACCTTATAAATCACAGGAGGAAAGAGTGAGGAGACAACATTAATCCAACATATTTTTTGAGTACCTATTCTATGAGAGGCATTATATGACCAAGGCTGTTAAAGAAAATAAGGCACAGCTTTTGTCTCCAAAGAACTATGCATCAGGCAGGAATTTCTGCCTCTAAGGACTCCACTGTCTTCCATCTTGGTAGATAACAAACTTATACCAACAAAAACTTATATTCACAGCTAAAGACATTTTTGAAGGATCAAATGTTTTATATAATTTATATTAATAAATAAAATATAAAGATGGTGCCCTGGCAGCACAAGATTTCTATGATCAACTCACTGGAGGATCACCTCCTCTTGAAATGTCTCTTATTTGCATGTCTTTCACTCCCAGTTTCCCATGAAGAGGAAACCTCTAGGGGACAGTTTAAGAAATGAGAAGAATCACATGGATAGAATTCAAAGATAACGATTCTTTGGAGATGGGCAGAACCATCAAACAAATTAGTCTGGGTAGACAACTTCGGAGTGTAAAGCACTCCCTTTCAATCCCAATTTTCTCCTAGTTTTGGAATTTAGTGTGTTTTCAGGATGTGTTGACAGCACTGCTCCATCACTAACTTTTGTTCACTTTAGAAATGCCTGCTTACTTTTCATTGTCAAATTTTTTCACTACAAGAATCTGGGTTTCCTCTACTGTATACATTTGAAATGGGCTGAGTTAATATATATAAGGCATTACCTGTTTTTCCAGAAAAAATAAAAGTTTATTTATTGTCAGTTAATCCTAATGTTCCCTCTTTTTCAGTGCTTTGAATTAGGTAATGTAAATTGGTGCTTTTGTTGAAAACACTAGGAGATATCAAAAGTGTATAATTAAGTTCTCTTTCAATTCCAGAAGTGTCATGACGCCATAAATTTTCACATATATATACTTATACATACATGGCTAATTACAATCACAGTTGTACATATGCTTTTTCTCTTTCTCCATATGTTGTATTTTTAACAGAACAATACCATGTAACGAACCCTTAAGTATAGAATTTTTTCCCCTATAAAAAGGAAATGCAAATGCTGTTACAAGATTTCTAGACCACTCGTTTGATAATTATGCAAAATAATAAATAGGACTGTTGGTTGCGAAGACTGAAAAGATGTGCATTGAAGATACACAGTAGCCACAGTGCATTATGACAAGAAGTAGGGGCTGAGATTTTGATCAGGTGAGTGCTCTGGGTTCCTAGTCTCTTGGGACTTATTCATCCACCTCTCTTGAGTTATAGGATTAGTACCATTCATTATGGAAATACAGCAGAAGGACAGATGTGAGGAGAATGAAGGGAAAAGTAGGAATCCAACCCTTTACAGGGTTTTCAAAGCCCAGCAATGGGCCATTGCCCACAGCATCCAATCTTTTTTTTTTTTTTTTTGGAGGAAGATTAGCCCTGAACTAACATCTGCTGCCAATCCTCCTCTTTTTGCTGAGGAAGACTGGCCCTGAGGTAACATCTGTGTCCATCTTGCTCTATTTTATGTGGGAAGCCTACCGCAGCATGGCCTGACAAGCAGTGCATAGGTCCACACCTGGGATCCAAACTGGTGAACCCCAGGCTGCCAAAGTGGAATGTGCGAACTTAACCACTGCTCCACCGAGCAGGCCCCAACATTATCCAAATGCTCGGTTCGCTGCAGAATTCCATTAAAATAAAAATAGGTCTACTTTAAAGGAAGAGAGACAAAAAGAATATTTAGAAAGATGAATAACAGACATGAAAAGATTCAGAATCTGAATAATGGAGCACTCTTAACTATGACATACATTAAGATGATAATACATTACTAAGTGGACAACTAAGGGAAAAAGATAGATGATATTAATGGAAACAGTAGTGACCTAAATTAAGTAATCTAGGAGGAATTCCAAGACACTGCTCTGAAAAAGAGATGCAATAAGCTTTACCCGCAACATCAGCCAAAATAGACTAGACAAACTTAAAAGCCAGTTCTTGTCTTTCATTTAGTCTTTTCTTCAGCATATTGAAGAAATAATGCCAGAACAATGAATGGTAGATGATAGCTCAAAGAGATCAAATAAACAAATAGCAAATAAAAAAATCATAATATTGAAAAGCCTCATTAATGTTACAGCAGATAAGTCCTACATCACTGGCTCTTAAGACTACATTCCTAGACCGTAACAATTCTTGCCACCAAATACGACACGAATGAAATTTTGGATAACTTCTTTTGTTCTTCAGACATCCAGTTCAACAGCATCTCTTGCTCACTTATGAAAGCTTTTCAGGTACTTTGCATCATTAAGAGCAATTTCTCTTTCTTACCACCTGCCAGGAATTAAATGTTCACATTCATAGATAAACAACAGTAACCCAAGATTTAGATAAGGATATGACTGTAAAGTTTAACTCCTTTATATTCAAAGTGTGGTCCACGGACCAGCAAAATCAATATAATCTAGAAACCTGTAAGAAATGCAGAATCTCAGGCTCTAGGACAGACCTAAAGAACCAGAATCTCTGTATTAGCATGATGTTCAGGTTATGGACAACCGGCACGACCATAGCATTTAGAGAAGCATTGTTTTAAACCATTTTTCTCTGTAAGAAGATGATTTTCTTCTGTGTGTGTTTATTACAACTAACCTTTACAAATGCTTTCTACTTGCCATGACTTTTTACAAGCTCTTAACTTCATCTTATTGATCCTTGCTAAGACATCATGAGTTCTATTTCTGTTATCTTCATTGACAGAAGAGGAAATGGAGTTTCCAAATTAACTTGCTGAGATTCACAGATAGGATGTGATGTCCCTAGGGTTGAAACCTGGGTAGTCCCTTTCTAGAACTCTTCACCACTACACTCTATTGCCTTTGGATAGACAATTATTAGAGGATACTTTTTTGGTCATTTATTTACATTTGATTATCTTGAAGGTTTCCATTTTCACGGATTTTTGAACAGAAGATTTATCAAAAGTTAATTAAGCCTATGTTTTTCATAGATACTCAGATTGTCACTCCTCATGACAAGCACCAGCTTGGGTGGATATGTTTCTATCTTCTTTTCTCTTATCATTTATCATCCATTAACAGCTACACTATATAAAATGTTGTGTCAAAAGAGTAAGAACATTTGTATTGTTTTGTGTGCATTGATTAATATTGATGGCCTCCACTCATCAAAGTCACTGTATAATTCCATTCTATTCAATCATTTATTTTTACATTACACATCACTCCAAAAAGAACCCTGCTCCCCATGACAGTCTCAGAATAAAAAACTAAAAGTAACAAGCATACTTTTTGATTTCTACCCAGGAATCAACATTTTCCAACAGGAGCCACAGCCAGCTTAGGAAATCACAGACAGTAACAGGCTATGTCAGTACTGTCAATGCTTACTGACAACAAAGGTATTCAAAGTTAAACACTCTCAGCACTCAGTGGAGACGAAATCTCTAGTCTAAGCAATAAGATGAAGAATGTAGTTAATATATGGAGAGACTAGAAAAGTTAAAACAAAACATTCAAAACAGTGTACAAAAATGTTTAACAGAAAACCAAGAAGCTAGTATGCTAGCTGCAGAGATGCAACAGAATAAAGGGAATAACAGTCTATCTCCAGTGTCTTGTGTTAAAGGAATCAACCATATATCTAGCAGAGGACAAAAAGGAAGGACAAATGACTGAACACATTTCAAGCTGGGCAGTGACTGTGGGCCAATCAAAATGATTTCCTCCTCTTTGGGGTAGACTTGACAACATTTACCAGGCTCCCTTGAATGGCACTGTGACTCAGTTCTAGCCATGGGAAAGTGAGCCAAAATGGTATGCGCTACTTTCAGGCTTGGCTCATAATAATCTTCCACATTATGTGTTCTTACCCCATTTGCAAGTTAATGAGGAGGCCCAGAGGATGAGGGAGCCATAGGATGGAGGAGGCTTGGTTTTCTGAATCATTATGTGAAATGCCACCTACCCACTAGGAGCATCTGGGAGAGAAATGAACTGTTATTGGGTTAATCTAATGATATGTTCGGTATGTTTCAGTAGTTAGTCTACCCTAACTAATGTACCAGGGAGGGTGAGTCTAGTGATAAAAAGACAACTTGGTAAAAGAATAAAAAGGATTGTGAGCTAGAGCCTTAGGTAGATAGTTCACATGTTATTTCCCATCCATACCTGCTCACCTTTTTCCAAGAGATATAAACTCACAAACTCAAATCGTCAGGGTTTTGCTCTCTTCAGATTACACTGCATACAGAGTCTACAGTATCTTGCAAACAACCTCTCAGAATTCCCAATGCCACTTTATAGTTCACCACAGAAGATAGTCATGAAGAAATATTTTCAGCTTCTTCCTCCCTAGTTTCCTCTTTTATAAAAACTCCCTGCAGAGGGGGAGCTAAATGGTCCAACTCTCTTTCCGTGAAAGCCCACATGATTCTAATGCTATTAGTATTCATAAGCCATCCTTCTTCCAGCCAGCAAGAAGCACTTAACCAAATGACCTCATTAATCTTCACAGGCACATGATCCTTGATCTTTTGGAAGCAGAAAAACAAATGCCCTTATCCCTATTTCGCAGATGAAGACACTGAGGAAGAAAGAGTGTGAGGGAAAGACTACAGAACAAAACAAAGCAATTTAGATACCACACAAAGCAAAGCATGTGGAATTAGAAGCAAAATCCTAATCTTCTGAGGCCACAGGTCAACGAGGCCAGAGTTTGTTTGGCTACCACTGCCTTAAAAAATAGTTGCTAATGTTTAAAAATAACACGCATACACATATACACACACAACACACAACACCACACACACACACAAACACACACACACACACACATCAATCCATGTATGTTGGCTTCTCCTGGAAAATCAGAAGATATGGTCACTTCCAGACCATATTTCTGCACCTCAGGGCACCTGACAGTTGTAGATGAGTAGTGGTACTCCCCTGTCCTCCAGGTTTACAGCCCCACTTTGCTAGTGTCCACATGACAACCTTATGGCCAATAATTACTGGTGACCCAGAAGGCATATGAGTTTGCGGTCCTATATTTATTATACGTTATCAAAGAGTTAACAAATCTAGATTCTTCCATCACCAAATCCCTCCCTTACTACATCCTGGTTTTATCATTTGAAAAACGGATTTAAAATTATCAGAATTGGGATTATATGCAGTATCTTTTCTGTCAATCTTCCCTACCCTCTCTTTTTAACATTGTGTCTACGGTGGCAGCTGTTAAAAAAGGGGCTGGGACAGAGGTACCTGCAAAGTGGTACCTTCAAATTGACTCACTGCCAATCTTCCTTCTTGCAGAGATGGAGAAGGGAATGGAAGCCACTCAGAAGGGATGCAAAACACTCCAGTCTTTATGAATCCTTGAGCAGAGAACAGTAAACATGTGCTGAATGAAGGAATGCATACCCAGGTTTATGAAGACACTGAAAATGTGGCTTGACAAAGCAGACATTGGAATTGAGGACTGAATAATTTCTATTCTATGGAAAACATCGCACCTTCCCAAGCATGGCACTGTGGTCAAGGAAGCGGACTCACAGCAAGTCAGGAAAGGTAAAATTGTGACAGCATGATTACTAGACACATATTACGGCGTTAGCTATTGGTGGTTTGAGGAATAGACGCAGGGTGTATTTGGTGACAAAATATACTCCTGACTGATATGGGTTCATGCCACAATGAAAGTGTTATTAGTGTGAGAGGATGATTGTACTAATTAAGGTTTAGGCACAAAGACTATTATCACCTAAAAGCCCATAAATACATCCTCATCCTGGTCCATGGCTTAGAATTCTTTACCTGAAAGGAAAAAAACATTAATCCTAAAATTACTGTATCTTTGGCCTTGGTAGTTAAACACACTTCAGAGATGTCTGCCTTCAGCTCTATATCATCTCCTAGATTTTAAACAGAATTGTGTGTTTTCAGTGATGATGAGGAGGGGGATAAAAAAGAGAAGTCATAACAGTATTGTAACTTAATCTTTACCAGGTTTATGTTATTATTTGCTATTCAGCATCTGTAGTCCTCAAAATAACCATGCAATGTGAGTATACTTATCCCAATTTTACAGATGAGGAAATGTCATTCAGAGAGTTTAAGTAGCTTATCTGAAATCTCACAGCTAATAAGTAACAGATCTGGAATTAACTGCTAGGTCTGTATGGATGTAAAGCTTTGCCACAATGTCACTATGACAAAGATTTCTAAGCAAATCTTAAGAGTAAAGAAATTCTTTATGAGGGCTGTTATTTTTATTTTTTCAAATAATGACTGTTTTCCAACCAGTATCTCCAAATATTTGCCATCTTCTTAATCCACTTCTTCAATATGGAATTTGACTATAGACAGATTTCTATTCCACATTCCCACCTACATAAATCCTGCAGGTACTCATTTCCTTGCTTTCCTCAAATTCTGTCTTCTAACCTTCAAGTATGTTCAGTCCAAAGAGAATAAAACAGACTTTGAAATTTAGAGGTCAGCCTCTAGGAGCAGAAAATTAATACTATGAAGTTTGTATTTCCACGGAGTTCAGAAATTCACAAGAGAGCATGTGGCTTAGTAAAGAGATTCCCTCAGGATGTCTGAGATTAGAGGGTTTCTGACTTAAAACAAACCTTAGAGATATTTGAGAAACAAAATTCCAAATATTTTGCCTGTGAAAACACCATTAGCTGCCTTTTTTGTATTTTTTTTTATGCATGAGTTGATCTAGATACCTCCAAAATGAACTTCCTTTGGGAAATTTTAGTTTTGTCTCTTATTCTAGGTATATGGAGCAATAAAATTCTGCCACAGTCTCTTAGTAAACTCCTCCTCAGATACATGTCAGGTATGTAATTATAAGATCACTACAACTGACTTGTGACTAAAAAAAGTGGCTGAAGGTAGGCATAGAAAATAAAAATAGTGTTGGTTTTCTTATGTAATCTGCAGTGTTTATCTGGGTTCCATATATTTAATGAGTATCCCAGTGATATTTTAAATAATTGCCATTTATATGAGTTTTTGGCTTTCTCTTTACGTCATCTCCCAGCTCCCTACAAGGACACAAGGTTGTGGGAAAATTTATAAGTTTCAGTAGAACTTTTTTATTAACATGAGAATTTATATTTATAAAAGCCAAACAGGATGAAGGATCACATTCATCTTAAGTGTTTTAAACATTCAGGAAGATGTTGAGATTTGCCAACACATTGAAATTTCTACATTTCTCAACTTTTTGTGATCAAAGACATCCTTTGACCGCCATCATGATCAAAAAAGGGGTTTTCTACTGTCTCCAGAATTTTACGTCCAGTAATTATATAAATTGAAGGAGGGGAATACAGCTACTTATGTGTATATATATGAGCAGGAGTGTGCTAGAGTAAGTTTTTAAGTTAACTAAAAAAAAAAATGGATCAAAAATTATCATTTACTTTTGAAAAGGTTGAAATAAATAAGTACACTAAGTGGAATTATATTGTTTATTTCTAGCATAAATTAAAAATCGTGATATGAGACATGATAATTTGTATCGAGGGCTGAGTTGAACAAGATTTTGCTAGGCTACCAACCACCCCACCTGCCACTGCTGTAATCACTGAGCTCTTTGCTTTGAAAGAGAGGAACTAAGTAGTCATTAGGATTTATATCACTGAAGTACTGGGTGGAAAATAGGCTGAAAGAAGTCTCTATTTCGGATCCTGCAGAAGATTACCATTTTAGGACTAACGGTGCTTAAAAACTAACCAACTTTCAATCAAAACTTGAGTATGTGTTTGTATGTGCACACTCGTGTGCATGTGCCTCCTTAATTTTGAAAGCTGATGCAAATCAAAATAAATTTTTTGCTTAATTTCTGAATTTTCACATACAAATCATAGGTGAACCTTCACCCTTAAATTTATCATGACATGAGACTGAGGAAAGTTTTCTTCATTTGAGCCAAAATCTACCATTTTACCTTGTTCAATGAACAATAATCACACTCACCACCCCTAGTTCTCAGCCCACAATAAAGCAAACTATTTTCTTTACAAAATGTATTCTGAGTAAATTTGGAGTTTCCTCCAATTTTTTAATTGCAAAAATTAGATGCTCTGTTGAATTAAGTAAGGTAGCACATCCACTGTGTTTTACTCATATTAATCCTCTCAAGCCAGTTGGAAGCCTAAGCAAGAACCTTATTCTGATTTCTGTGCCCTGGAATCAGTAGTCTCTGTAGCAGGAGAAGCATTTGTTGTCGATCCACAGAGGTTGTTATCAAGTGAGTCTTACAGCCTTTCATGTGACAGCTTGATAGGTATTGGTTTGATAAGGTAATAAATATGGTTTTGATTTTTTTTTAAAGGCACTACCAAAAGACGTCAACAATCAAAGTAGTTGGGACTTAACCTGGAGCATAGAACCATATTAAGACTTCAGGTTCTATAAAATAAATTGCATTTATACCCTGGTGAACAAACCAGCATTCCTAAACGAAACATGATGTTTAATGAATTCCTGAAATGCAGATAAGACCACTAGATTTTCGAAATAAATATATGACTGAAGGATTAGACAATCTCATAAGAGTGCAGCTTTAATAATGGACACTTTTAGCTAAAGATGATTTTAGTGCTGTCTTTTAATAACTTAAGTGGTTTCTTACGCAGTAATTAAACTGCCTTGTCTAATTCTCTTCATTTGACTGCTGGGCAAGTATCTTGTCAAACACTGCATATAATTGACACTTTGTCTGCCATAATGGAACTACCTTTTCAAGTAGAAAAAATAAGGGCCCAGTTGGCTTACTTGGGGTTCAAGTTTGGCTAGACTTCTCACAGAGAGTGTTCAAATACACTATTTAACTTTTCTGGGTGTTTGTTTTGCTATGTAAAATGAGAAAATATCTGTTCCTTTTTAATCTCTCAGACAATGTTTTTAAAATCAAATCAAACAGCAAGGATGTGAGGATGCAAAACTACACACAATGTAAACTCCTTTCCTCTGGCTAGTCTTTGAAATGCTTATGTACCTATCTTGGCCACCACAACCTTACTCTGAGGGAAGTGGCCAAGGGGGAATCAGCCCTTCTGAGGAAGAGTGCTGAGACTTGTGCCATGTGACTCTACAACATGATGACAACGGTGTGCGCCAGAGTTTAAGATGGAGTTGGTGGCATCCGTGGATATGGAGCACATCCATAATCATGGGTTTTACTGAGAGACCACCCAGAGGATCTCCACCTAGGATACCAACTGATACACTCAGAAATTTATCTTTTGAGAGGATATGAATATACATAAAAAGGTAGTCAAAAAACGCTTCTTGATGAAAGATAAGAAAATATGGTGGCAGACTTATCCTTGCATCGTGAGTGACAATGTACCATTTCCACCTCTCTAGTTGTTTAATAAACATTTCAGACTGGGAATCTCTGAGGCCCAAAGTGACTTTGCAGTTGCCTAGAAGGTTCATTATGTTTCTTCAGTTCCCACATATGCTTATAATAAACAGTCATCACCCGTGACAGTATTTTTTCCTTACAATTTGTAAGAACCTAAGTAATACACACCTTCACAGTCCACAAATCATATATTTTCTTCACTCACTTAGCTTGCCTATTAACTAAAGTAACATAAGAATGTGATTATATGAGTAAAAAAAAAGTCACGTGTTAGAATTTGATGACACAGTCTAAAATGTAATGATAAATTCACACAGCATTTGCACAATTCTGAATGGGAATTGTGTCCCCAAGCTACATAACAAGATCCCCTGGACTTCAGGAGGAAAATTATCTTAATAAGGGTCACAAATGAGAAGGAGGTACTTCTTTGCATTTATTGTCATGTGAACATATTATCTATTCAAAAATTAATAAAATATAAATTAAAAATTCATTAAAAGTAAAGAAAAAATAACATGACAACATGTAGTGTTTATAAGAAGGGAAGGAGTGAATGAGTGAGTAACAGATTTTGAAAACTTTAGACCGAAAAAGTTATGTTTGTTAAATATCACAATTAGTTCTGAAGTAGAGAATGAGAACAAAGTCACCATGTTAGTTAGGTCAAAAGGCATAAGGGCATCTGCCATACTTCGACACAGGTGGTAAAGTTGCATTGGTTTCTGGAGGATTTTCCTAAAACTGAGACGAATGGGACAGTGTTCTTCTGTATTGGGTGCTTCAGTGACATGAATTAACTCACATGCAATTGAAAAACAAGAGAACGGTGTAAAGATAACATGGAAGTCTTGTTGGCTCCTCTGAGATTCTTCTAAGCATTTTAGTGTTTTGAAGTAAGGAAGGGTAGGCTTTTCTACAAGTAAAGAAAAAAAATCTTAGACATTTTGAGATGTTTAGGTGAAAGCTAAGAATTCTACAGAATTGCCTTCTTTTAGTGCAGGATGGTTTAGAAGCTTCAAGAATCTCTCTTCTTTCCACTATGTTAATTCATCTGGTAAAGCTATAAGTGCAGGTCAGGAAGCTGCAAAGAAATTTCTCCCTGTAAACACAATAAGGTAATGAAAAAGGTGTATCTGATTTTTATAATTCTAATACTAAGAGTCTCTAGGAGAATCAAATACCCTCCAACACCCATATCTAGAAGGAACCACTACTAATCTCAGGGTTTAAGGTCGCATTGCTATTATGTTTGTAAGTATCTGGCCTACAGACTTTCATAGGTGGGTCTGCCCTATCTCTATCTTTTCCATAAGTCTTAGTATGTTTAGTACACGATTTTGCAGAACATGAAGTCTTTCAGTAACTCCGACATGGCATTGTAGTAGAAACACCTCTGTATGATTTCCCACTCAGTAGAGCCAATGGATTTCAGCCATCTTTATGAAAATCTTCATAATGGAAACTGACTCATTCATTTAGTTCTTCAACTAACAATTATAAACTACTCCCAGTGTAGCCGCTGTGCTGAGGATATGAAAACCAACATGATACGAAAACCGGTAGATGTAATTTAGTGGGGAAGAGCTATCCTAGGTAGTATAAGAACTCAATGCTTAGCACCTTTAGGATGGCCGGGCAAGGGGTATGGTAAGAAGCTTCGAAGATGACTCCCAAAGGTCTCTCCCTCCTAGCATTCACACCCTTGTGTAATCCTCTCCCCGTGAATGTGGATGGGATCTAGTGACTCACTTCTAATGAATAGATTGAGCAAAAATGATAATCATTTTCAAGATTAGGTTATAAAAGACTGTGATTTCCATCTTCTTTACACTCTCTCTGGCTCTCCTCACTTGCAGTCTCTCATGAAGTAAGTTGCCATGTTGTGAGCTGCGCTATAGAGAAATCCATGTGGCAAGAGTCTGAGGCTTCAGTCCAACATCCCATGGGGAACTGAATCCTTCGAACAATCAGGTGAGTGATTTTGGATGCGGATCCTCCCCTAGGTGCAATCCCAATGAACACTTTGAGTACAGCCTTGGGAGAGACCCCAAGCCAGAGGATCCAGTAAAGCCACTCCTGGATTCTTGACCCAACAAAACTGTCACATAATAAACATTGTTTTAGGCCACTAAGTGTTGGCGTAATTTGTTATGCAGCTATAGATAGCTAATATGGGGGTGGTGGCACTTTACTGCAAACGGAGCAACGGAGCAAAGTTGAATGGTGAATCCAAGTTCTCAAAATAGTTGATGGGTAGGAACACATTCTAGTTATAGAGAAAGCACGTGCACAGCTTACCCTGGGAACTGCAGTGGGTTAAACATTGCTAAAGTGTTGGGTGTTTGTGGAGAGTGGTAGCAGATAAGACAGTAAAGGTAAGCAGCAGGACATTCACAAAATATTTGAGGATTTTTAAAATACATTTAATAGTCTTTCTATTTTAAGAGAAATGAGTGCGATCAGTTAAAAAGTCATGGCAAGACTTCAGTCAAAAAAATCATATATCTGGGGCGAACCCCATGGCCTAGTGGTTAAGTTCAGCGTGCTCCACTTCAGAGACCAGGCTTTGTTCCTGCGTGTGCACGGACACCACTTGTTGGTGCCCAGGCTGTGGCAGAGACTCCCATACAAAACAGAGGAAGATTGGCATAGATGCTAGCTCAGGGTGAATCTTCCTTAGTAAAAAAAAAAAAAAAAAATCATATATCTATATCAGGGCGCTATGAAATCCCCAAATCTTAAACTTTAAGGTTTGTATAAACATCTTTTTGAAATAGCTTACCTGTTTCTCTGAATATACAGCCTGGGAGAAGTATAATATACTCTTAATATTCTGGAGTTCTTGAAAACTCTAAGCGTTTAAAGATGCTGGGGAATAACACAACTTCTTTTATCTTGTGTATTTGTTTGCACATTAAACTATTCCAGCATATTTAGCTGTTGTGAAATTCCCCCTCTACTTAGAAACCTGAGAATGGAACATTTAGTCTTCTTCATTGTGATTGTCTCATGGGAAAACTGAATCATAGACAAGTTTTTTGGAGTTTGATGAGTCCCGGCTTTCAAGAAGAACAAGTAGAAGTATCCACAGGGAGCTAGGACGCTTCCTGGCAAGAACCACCATAGCCCCACTGGCATTCAGGTTCCACGCTTGATAGAAAAGAAAGGAAGGATGCTTTAGGAGCCCAATTATTTTCCCACAGATGATCCTACACATGTACACACACACATTCAGAAGGAGGAAGATAAATGTGAAAGATGGCTGACTTGCCCCAAAGTCTCTTCCACTTAATCCAAACCACGTGGGAGGTTCCAAAACCAGAATATCTACTTTAAAAGACACATTTAACTCTCCTCCCTTTCTTCCCTCTGACAACAAAACATCGTAAGACAGAAGTGTGAGAACAGGGGAAGTGAAGGAAAGGGAAGGGAAAGGAAGGGAAAAAAAGAGAAGAGAAGAGAAGAGAAAACTGGACCCAGGAAGGGAACAGGAGGAGGAGAAAGGAGCCCTTGGCTGGCATGGTGACTTTGTATGAAAAGAAAACAGAAAAATTGCTAAGAAATTTGAAACAGTACTTAAAAGTGGACATATTTGTAAGAATCATTAGGTGACATGTTAACAGCAGTGAAATAAAAAGACAGAGCAGTCAAGTGGCTGTTTGCCTTGTTCCTTTTAAAGAATTAATAAAACCAACATTTGAATGATTTCATTTAATTGCAATGAGAAGTCATGATGAGGTGTAATTACAAGTGTGTACCTTCCGAGAGCCTCAGCCACTTTTATTGACTTTGCTGTTTCTGGTATTGAACCCGGGATTCTATGGCCACCATTGCTCTTTGCCTCTAAGTCAATATAGATACTCTCCTCTGGAAGTTCATCATGCATTTAAGGAAGTGCTGTCCACTAGTACTTTCTGCAATGACGAAAATATTCTATACCTTCACTGTCCAATCTGGAAGCCACTACTTCCATGTAGCTATTGAGCACTTGAAATATGACTAGCCCAACTAAGAAAATGAATTTTTAATTTTATTACATAGAAATTAATTTAAACCAGTTTAAACAGGCACATGCGACAAATGGTTACTCTACTGGATAGCACAGATTTAAGGGAATGTCATGAAGGGCAGCAGGATTGCATGTTACCAATACAAAATACCAATGCATGCTCGGCAAGACTGCCCAAACAGATTAGAGGTAATGTCAGGCTTTGCAAAAATTCCCAAATGTAGGCCATGACAAAGGATCACACAAACAGACAATATAAATTTAAAAGAATATATTGAGCTTGGAGAAGGGTTTATATAATGGCCAGTAATAATTCACCCAAACTGCCTATTTTTTAAACATTATCAAAGATATTGAACAATGCCAATATGGGAGGTATGCCATCCATGTTGCAAAACACCAAATATATTCTTTGAAATTTCTAATTGTTTAAGAAAGAAAAACGGTCACAAGCATGAAGTAGACTCTGCCTCAAAACTAAAACATGTTCCATAAATTGACTTTTTGAAAAGAGAAACCAAATCAAAGGTGATGGGAAATAAACGGCATTAAAAATGATACAGTAAAATGGACGATCCCCTCGACTTTGGATCAAAACTTGGAACCATTGCCTCATCGTGATTTAACACAAGTTCAAAGTTGAGAGGACTCTTTGGAAACTACCTTGATCGAGGGCAGACTGATAATTCATATATGGTAATAATGGAATTTATCATTGCTCCTTATATAAAGACCCTTTTGTCCTCAGACATTCCTTGGCAGCATCAGACACCCTGGCAAAGAATGAATAAGACACAAAGCCGAACTTTTACAAAGCCCAACTCATTCAGCAGATATTAATTTGAACAGAGGAATCAAGAATGTATACTGATTTTCAGATCACAATCACTTGTGTAACTCAAGATCTAGGGTTTAAAGCAGAGAAATGAGTGCCACATTTGTAAACACCTAGAGGTTCCATTGCTCAGATAAGCTCTTAATATGCAGTCTCCTTTGTGTATCTCCAGCATTCCTGAATCATTTTAACTTACATTGAAAAATTGCCTTGAGAAATGTAAGAACTGATGATCTTTTTATTTGTGCCAATTATATACCAAGAGATGCTGGAATCATTACAAGTCATCACCATGACATAAGTTTTTTCTCTTTTTGATTCTATCAGAAGTGAGCCGTGGGTAAGTAACATTTCTGTAGGGATTAGCCACCAGGGCATTAATATCCCACAAATGTTTCCACATTCTCAGATGAAAGATGTTATATAAAGTGATGTAGTTGACATGTTTAAATATAATTTCTATTTGGTAAACATTGCAATTAGTGACCTAGAGAAAACATTTCATGTGGATTGAAATACACATTCTGACTCACGGAAGCCTTGACATAAATGCGTGGCATGAACTACTTTTCAGATGTGAACCTACTTCCATCTGTACTTGAGAATCAAATAAAGATAGTGCTTGCAATAAGAGACTAAAATTTGTATATTATATTGGGTAATAGTCCCAAACTAGGGTTTATTGATAGTTTTATTGAACTCCGTAGATAAACTCATATCAGTTTTTTTGTGTGGAATCTGAACCTAGAACCAATGAGGAGACATAATTAGAAGCAGAATAATGAGTACTGAAATCTGTCTAAACGCTCCATCCTAGACACACCAGCCTCTAGGCACACATACCTCAGACCCCAGGCTCAAATATATCTATGATTCAGCAACAATCCATGTTTGTGCATAGAGACACCCAAACAACGTAGCCTATAGGGGCATATACCTCCCAGAATTACAAAAATAAAAACATAGTTAAGTCCACAAAAAATTTCAGTTGAGAGAGTGTAAACTGTGGTTGAAACCCGTCCAGAATTACAGCACAACAATTTAACACAGCGTTTCACATTTCCACTTTTTTAGAGTGTTCCACCTAATGTGTTACATTATGATTGCTCAAAGCTACTGGAGAAGCTCATTTATCATGGATAACTTTGGGGGAAATTACTACATTATAAATCTATTAGTGACTGGAATCCCCCTCTATTAGATTCAAATGTTTAGATTCAGACTGACCAAGTAGGGATTATGAAGAGTTGAAGAAATGTTCAAAACATTGGCATAGAAGAAAAGAAGTCTGGTGCTAGTATGATGAATTTTCCGAGACACCTCAATTTTGGAATGCCAGAAACCAATGCCCTTGAAAAACATTCTGATTTACAGGAATAATATGAAATTATCTTAAATGGAGGTTTTCAGAGAAAGAAAATGGCAGGGTATTAATTAACATGGCAGCACAAGTTCTGCTCACTGGATATGCTTTTTTTCCATCTTTACATTCTCTATTGAAATTGTGATTACAGAAATGATACAGGATCAATATTGCCTAGAGCTCGACATTCAGATACACCAGCAGATTAAATATTTGTTAACTGTCTCCTTTCTCTTACCTTTTCTCCACAAAACCTCTCTCCAAAATTGCTCACATCAATAGAGAAATGCCATGCAAAATAGTTCACAAACAACAGTGCTATCCTTGTAGAAAAATAACTCTTTCATCTTTCTTTTTTTCCCCCCCACAGATTGCATAGCCCTCCCTAATTTATCCCTGCATGAGAAATTGAGTAAACAGAGCCAAGCATTCCCCGTCCTCCTCTGCTGCATTCTGAAAGGAAGGTCAGAAGCCTGTCAGACTTAGAACTTGAAGCTGAACTAACACCATCTTAGCAATGAAGGGGAAAAGTAGAAAGGAAAAAAAAAAAAAAAACCTGAAGAACCCACTTTGGGTAAAGTCAACAAGAAAATCACTCCGCTGTGAAGCTCACGAAGCCCATGTAAGCCAAAAACCTTGTTCCTAAAAGCTCCCCATGTGTGGCTGCTAATGCACAGGAAATGTGATTAGCTGCCTGAGAAAGGCCTAGAATTACTCCCATTCTGACTAGATTACTGGATAATTACATTGGTAGCACTCTTCCCTGACTGCGGCTGTCAGATTAAATCTGGCTGGTTCTCTTCAGATAACTGTCATGTCCCACAATAACAAACAGGGGCTGACACAGTGAAGGTTTTTAGAAATGTTCAAAGAATCAAAGTGCCTCTTTTTTCTCAATAATAAAACATGAGAAATGTTCAATGGACTTAAGAGTTTATTCAAATTGTCATTATATTTGATTAAGAAAATGCTACCAGACGAAGCTTGGCCAGACAAGCTTAATCTGTATTGGTAAATGGAAATCACCAGGCTTGACCAGCCACCTCTGGGAGCTAATGATGGAAAGGCGGTCTTGAATTACCAAGAGAAGGAAGCCTGTGCTTCTGTTTTAATGCTCTGAGTCGCTAGCCCTTTACAGTTTAAATGAAGTTAAACAAGATATGTTGAGCACCTTCTCGGAGCCGAAGCTGAACTTCTGGAGCTCTTCTTTCTTCCCCTCCAAGCCAAGAACAAACACCCTTTACACTGTAAAAATTGTCTCCCAGTTACCCCTGGGAACCATGCAGAAGAGAGTGAGAACTAAGAAATCAATAGGAGAAAGGTGCGAAGGTCCAGGTTCTTATAAATTTCCCACAGTCTTGTCCTGCTGTCCCTAGTGACTGAATTTTTTCTGTTAGGGTAGCAGCAGGGTGGAGAGGGATGTTTCCCCAGATGTGATCCTCTGGCCTCTGGCAAGAGATGGGAGGAGGGGGTAGAGGGATAAGATGGTTTTACGTGGTACACGTGAAAGCATATAGTGTCATTTATTTTATTTTTATGTGGCAAATGTTACTGATTTTCCATTTATGATAGAGATATAAAGTTTCGTCTTTAAAAGAAACCTACAAAAATAAACAGAAAATCAATTTAAGGAAAAGTAACAGGCAGATATGGCAAAACCACAAATAAAGCAAAGACTGATAGTTGAGAAACTCAGGTGTAAATGAGAGTGGAGGGAGAGCTTGGAATCAGGTCTGATGGCAAATCCCAGCATCTCCAATGATAACTGCAAAGTCTTAGGCAAGTTGATTGACTTCACTGGCAGACCTACGTGTTATCCTCATTCTGACTACAGATAACAGTAAAACATCAGTTGTGAGCCTGTTATGGTATGTTCAACAAAGGAAAGCAGTTACGGTTTTCAATAATGAGAACTGGAGTTCTCTTTTTGAAAAATGCTCAAGAAATGTGAGTTCCCTTTGGGTGGAACTTGTCAAACCTCCCTGTGTTTTGGTTCCCTCCTACTTTGGAGGATAGCTTCAAGAGGGATCCTTTGGCTTTTAAAACTTAAATATGCATCTCCAAGGCCCCAGTGGAACCGTACAAATTTCCATGGGCCTCCGCTCCTCTTAGATACCACTCACTTTAGCATTAGTGTCCTAGTCTATACACCCATCACCCCAAGAAATGTGCCTGCCTCCAGCAGGTGCTCAACAAATGTCACCTCAGTGAACGTGACAATTTAAGAAGTAAAAAAATATTCTTTAAACAATTCAAATATTCATGTAATATACAGGAGAAAAAACCAAATGGCCAAAATTTTTCAAGCTCAATAAAGCATAATCAAAAATATTAAAAGTCATTGCCAGTTTTTGGGAAAAAGAGAATGTGTCTACTGTTTAAAGAATATTTCATATATTTCATCAGAAGTGATAATTGGTGCAAACTTTCTGGAAAGCACTTTAGCAATATATAATAAACACACATTAAACACATATTAAAAATGGACCATTTGGTTCAGTAATTCCAATTCTAGAAATTGATTCTAAGGTAATAATCATGTATATACACAAATATTTAGTTATAAGAATAGTCAGTGCAGCTTTCTTAAAATACCAATGATTTGAAAACAGCCATTATGTCCAATAATATGATATTATTTAAATAAAGTATGATGCTTCCTTACAAATGGAAAGGGATGTGGCCAGTGAAAATGATGTTTTGAAAGCATATTCAATAAAGAGAAGAAGATTTAGCTTATATAAAGTTTAAAAATCATATTATAATACAATACGTATAAGAAGATCCATTTTGTATAAATAAAGAAGGAAGATAAAAAGGTACCAAAGTGACAGTACCTCTTGCCTTGGATGTATGAATTTAGATGATTTTTATTTCCTTCTTAGGGCTTTTTTCCCCTGAAGTTTCTATTATGAACAAACACCAATCATAGTTAATTTATTTCGTACAATTGGCTGCAGACTATGCTAAACCCTTTACATGCATTAACTCATGTAATCCTCACAAAAGCCCTATGAAGTAAGAAGCATCATTATCCCCATGCACAGATGGGTAAACACAGCTGCAGAGAGAGAAAATAACTTGTCCAAGGTCAACAGGAGTAAGGGGTAGAGGGGACTTTCAAACTTACTTTATCTGACAGCAGAAACTGCACGTTTTTGGGCTAAATACAATAGTGTTTCATAAGCATTATTCTTTAACTAAGGAAAAAGTTATATTTTAAAAAAAGGAAAAGAAGCCACGAGTCACTGTATGATTGATAGCAAAAAGAATTGTACAGATGAATGCAAAATCATTAAAATGGTTTTCCCCACTTTGAACCAGTGGAATCTATGCGTAACTCAATGGTTCAGTGTAAATTATTTTGTGTGGCACACCAGCCTTCGAGAACCCAGGGATTTGGTTTTATTTATGATAGACTGACCAATAAAGCTCTTTCTAAAATGTTAACTGGTGTAACATAGCTCTTGGTGCTACAGGATTTTAAACTGAGTATTAGATTTGGCTTGTTTCTATCAAATTGAGAAATTTTTGTTGAAAAACTTCTGAAAATTGTCTTTATTTCTCCAAAGTTTAATCATTTTCCCCCTTTGTTACTCAGGTAATATGTGTCCAATGGAGGAAACCAACAAAATAAGATCTGGATCACTTTTAATCTCAGCATGCAGAGATAACTCCTCTACCTTTCGCTGTTCTAGGTCTTTCATGTGTGTGTGTGTGTGTGTGTGTGTGTGTAACCAAGATGTCAACAGCATGGGACTACCCAGATCTTATAGATTTCTGGCGTCACACTTACATTGGGAGAAATCATTGAGATGGCTACACACCTGCATCCATTCCTGTGCCATCCTGATTTGCCAATGTTGTCTTCTCTCTGTCTTGCATCAACATGTCTGTGGAATGCAGCAGTGCCTCTTTTCTTAAGTGCTCCCAGAGCATACTTACTGAAGGTCCAGGCAAGGGAGGGGATTACATGACAGTTCAGGATAGCACTGTGCAGCAAATAGTTTAAACTGTAATAGTGGACATCCTTGGCCCTATGTGTCTTGGTTATGGACACCATCTGGAATACCTCATTGAATAGTTAATCATTTGTTATTTCAGTCTTTAATCTCTTACTCAGCCTACCTTCCTTTTCCTTTTAAACATATCTGTTCTTGCTCCAAGGGATACCCAGGGAACTAAAAATTCCTGCCACTTTCCTGAAATCTTTCTAGTTATGCTTTGCCTTATACTACTCCTCTCTCAAGCAGACACTGGGCTTTCCCATTCACATCCAGGTATCTTCCTAAACAAAAAGGGGACATCCGAGGCCAGCTTTTATAATGACATGTTTTATTTACTTTGTGATACATTCTGATCATACCGTATATATAGTTTTATATTCTGGTATTTTGTTATTAAGTATTTTACAGTGAACATTTCTTCATCTTGTTCTAACTTCTTTGGAAGCAGAATATAATGGCTAAATAAAATTCTATCTTATAGATGTAATAGTATGATGTTTCCAAAGTTTGCAGAATAATAAGAATCACCAGTGGTATTTATTAAAAAAAAATACAACTTCCAGAAACTTCCTCTCAGATAATTTTATTTGTAGCTCTGGGATAGAATCTAGGAATCTGTACTTTTAAATAATGACTTCCAAATTATCTTTCCTGTTTATGACCATTTCCTTTCTCTTAGACATGAAGGTCATTTCCTACTTTTTGCAAAAGCAGATAAATAATATTGAATTCTGCAGCCTTTCATGCAGAGATTAAGTTAAATCACTTGGAAATTCAACTGAGGTAGACCATCTAAACATGCCCAAAACCCCACCCAGGACTCTTTCCCTAAATTGGACTGTTGCCTACAATGGCTCTTTTGCATCTTTACTTTATAAATCAACAGCAGTAAACAACTTGAAAGAAAATCCTCAAGACTTCAAAATAAAAGACAATAAAAGAAACTTTTAACTCTTGGGGCAGAAATTGTTCTGATTCCTACTTTTAGCAGATACAGGGCTCTGAAAATGTTTTCCAATTTCTCAAATAAAAAAAAGTGGTCTTATTTTCCACTGACAAACACTAAGAAAATTTCTAAGTTAGAAGCAGTATCTGGTAAACAATAAACTTTGTGTTAATTTGCAGCATGAGACAAAAACAACCCAATAGTCTAGACCTCTTTGGCTCAAAATAGACCTAATTTGGTAATTTCTAAAGAATAGCACATTTTTTCAACCTTTCCTACCATATTTAAAGTCAAGAAATGTCTAGGAAGAAATTTTAAAGTAAGAGAAACTATGTTTGCCTGTCCCTTCCTTGTGGATCTTTGCAGATTTCAAATGCTTTACAAATAATTCTTTTGATAGGCAATTGAATATTTAAGGATTGATGCCATCCTTTGGCAGTTCCAGGATAATGAAAGAATTGGGAATTATGCTCCAATAATGACTACAAGACACCCATTAACAGCTTCTGAGATGTTTTGGGTAACATAAGATGATGACAGATAAACTACCAAGTAATTTTGCAGCTGTGAGGGAAAATCTTGTAAGCCACATGATCCAAGGAGATTAAAGGAAATTCTCAGGATAATACCAGAGTATTAAAAGTTATGAGTTACAGCCTCGGTGGATTAATGATTTTAAATATATATCCATCACCTACTATAAGATAGACTCATAATCTATTGTTGACTTGGATTGAATTTTAATACATGGTCTTAGTCCAGAAGAATCATATGCCTCATGATCCTGTCCTGGCAAGTTTTCCAAGATAGTTACAACATGAGAAAATTACCACTATGAAACTCATCAGCATATTATCCAGTCATATTAAAATCGTGTTTAGGTTATGACATCTTTTTGTTTGATGGCAGTGGAGGGCAGCTACTTTATTTTCCTGTGCTTTCCAAGAACATTCCCAAACTGCTTAGTGTACCCACATGTACTTTTACCTATGTGTCCTGTTGAAATAAACCTAGTTCTCTTAGAAAATGTATCCTTTGGTAATCCACAGTTCCTCTCAATGGTATGAACACTCAAGAAGAGATGAAAAGTTTTTGCGGTTTTTTTTCCTAGTGGCAAAGCACAAAGAGGATGGCATCTAACAACCATCAGTGGCTTCCCAGGGACCTTTAAAAACCTGCAGAGTATGGTGTTGTTAGGAAAGTTTCTTTATTGCTCTTAAAGCTATTACTTCAATTTTATGAGAGAGAAATGGTCTACTCCAGTCCTCATGGTGTTATGGGTACTAAATGCTTTATAAATGTATCCTAGTAATAAACACTCCATAATGAAGAAACGAGCGACTTTAAAAGATAATACTAAACTTAGCGCTTTTAGTCTAAGATCCATCATGCTGCCCACTCCCATGAGAGGAGTGCTTCTTCAACTTGCCTGATGAGAAGAACAACCTGAGATACTTATTAGATGTACAGAACCTTGGGCATCACCCAGGCATTAATGGACAGAGTCTCCAAGGGAAGAAGCTTAAAATCTACATTTTTACTAAGCACGTATCTCTTATAATCAGGTAATTTTAAAAACACTGAGTTATGGAAAAAATTGGGACTCTGGAAATGTTGCATTTGAGAAAGGCATAATGAGAAAGAATCCTTTAATTTCTCCTAACCCCACCTTAACCAAATTAACTTGACTGCCATGTTTTCTGAAGGTGGTGGTGGGTAGAGAATATCAATTAAGGTTTCAGCAGGGTTTTTAAGTTTCAGCCTCTGGAAACCTAAAATCACCAAGAAATCCAGCCAACACAGAGCTCCTGTTTGCTGCCTTCATTTGCACAAGCACCAACAGGAAGCTGCAGTCCCTAGGGATGTCAATCTGGCATCTCTTCGGATCAGCAAATTAAGTAGAAACAAACCCACAAATGAGCAACAAGAAAAAAAATCAAAAGTGCTGCTTCCTGCTGAAATGAACTTTGAGTAGATTCACTGCAATAAAAGGCCAGGATGCTCCATGCAAGAAAGTTTCTCCAGCCTCATTAGGAGCTTCCACGCTGCTAGGAACCCAGGACTGAAATTAGAAATGGTTACATTCCACACATAACATGATATGTTGCCTGATGCTTCCTTGAAATGACCGGTTTGCTACTTTACATAACTTGGACAAACAGTTGCCTGCTATTTCTATACTGATAACTCTTCTATGCTTAGTTCAGCCAGTTACTATACTCATTAAGGAAAACAAAAGCTAATTAAAATGGGGATCCATATACCTCTTTGGAAAATCACCTCTTATGGCAGAAAGACTGAAGCAAATAACTGTGCATTCATTTACCTTGTGAGGTCCTGCTGTGCAAATACATTTATGCCGGAGGTGACACTCACATTTTAAGTATTTCCAACACAAAGACTCACACAAAAAAAATCTTTGCTTCTAATATTCTACCCAACAACCAGAAACCCATTAGATGCTTTAAATTTCATTTCCAAGGGGGAAACTTGTTGGGCATTCTATAATCCAAAAGCCAAAACAAAACAAGACAAAATAACAATGAAATTCTAAACACTGTCCCATTCCCTCACACACCCTCCCACACACATTAATAGTTCTAGTGACAGAGCATTCATTTACTAGTCTTAGTGAGCTTGATTTCCTTTAGGAAAATTTTTATTTGCACTTTATAACTATCATTAACTTCAAAGGATACTGACAGTTCTCAAGTTATTAAGTTAAAAGGCAGCCAACTTTCACTGGAGTCACTGCAAATTAATTCTGTCTTACAAGGCCACACCAGGTCATTTCCTGAGCCGATGGTAATAAACAGCCCTATTCTAATAGAAAGACAAGTGAGTGTAGTAATGCTTTTCTGATTAAAATGCTCAGAAGTGGGCAGGACCTAGGCTCAGTGTAAACCACAGGTAATTTTACACCAGCCATGGTAGAAACTGCTATTGATCTACACAGTATACATTCTTCCTTTCTTCTTAAACGAAAAAAAAAGCAACAAAAAAAACCCACCTGATTTTCTTAATGGCAGCAACAAAAAATTTCTTCTAAAAAAAACCAGCAAAAAAAACCTTCTAAAAATTTGCAGCAACAAAAAATTTCTTCTAAAAAAAACCTTCTAAAAATTTGCATTTCCTAGCATCCCTTGCAGCTAGGGTGTCCAAATGACACTGTTTGACCAATGAAGAGTAAGCCAACAGGCTATGGGATTTTTCTGAGAGTTCTTCTTTCTAACTATAGGTATTGTCTTTTCCTTGCTTGCTTCTTTTCCTCTTTTCCTGCCCGGAGTACAGATGGGAGGTTTGACACACAGGATCTTGGGGGAAAAAGCTGATATTTAAAATTGATTATGATTATACCTTAAAACTACTATGCCTTAAAAGTTAGTAGAACCTAAGCTTCAAAGGATAGGAACCATATGTGTCTTATTTTATATGTATCCCTAATGCCTAGAACATGGCTGACAAAGAACCAAATGCTTAGAAGTATCTAAGTGAATAATTGAACACATTAATTAATTCATTAATGTGGCTGTAGTGAAGTGACAGGGAAAAGTAGAAGAAGAAGAGTGTCTGAGCGATTTGGAGAACTCTTCAAGTCAGCCCTTATAGGCGATGGCAGGGATGTTGGCTTTTACTTTGAGTGAGACACGGATCCACTGCATGGCTTTTTGCAGTAGGACGGCCATGACCTGACCCTATAGTTTTAAAGGAGCTCTCTGTCTCTGTCTTGAATAGATTAAAAAAAAAAAAAGATAGAGCAAGAAGCAAAGAGAACAACCAGGAGGCATAGCAATCCAGGTCAAACATGATGTTGGCTTATGCCAGAATTTCACCTGTGCAGAGGGTGAGAAGTGGTTAGATTCTGAATATATTCTGAAGTTAAGGACATGAGTACTTTCTAATGGATTGGGGGTGGATTGTAAGGGGAAACAAAAGATGAATCAAGATATTTTCAAAGTTTTAGGTCTAAGAAACTAGAATTGAACCACCATCAACTGAAATGGAGAAGGCTGTACAAGGAGTGGGTTTGTTGGGGGGAGATCAAGGGTTCAGCTTTGATACTTTCCATGTGAAATGTCTAACAGGCATACAAGCACAGATGTCACTAGGCAGTGGTATCTAAAAGACGGAATTTGAGAAAAAGGTTTGATATGGAAATATAATTATCGGAAGTCAGTGGCATATAAATATTTAAAGCTATGAACCTGGATGATATCACTACTATAGTGAGCGCAGAAACCTCTGAAAATTCTTAAATGCTAGGATCAGGGAACCAATAGATGATTAGTAAAACTTGCCTGGCAGTGGTTTGTAAGATTGTCTGAATTGTATACAAGCTAGAAGTAGAAATTCTGGTTAGAATACTGCTGCAGTGATCTGGGCATAAATGGAAGAAGACCAGAACTAGTGTACTACAGCAAGGTGGAGCTCAACGTGTAGATATTAGTGATGACTCAAATATTGAGCATGACGAAAGAAATGGTGATGTCTTGGAAGAATCCTTATTTTTCTAACCTAACTGAACAGGTTGTATTAGAAATGCCTACTATCTTGGTTAGGGTTCCCCCAGAAACAGATTCTGAAACAAGGATTTAAGTCTAAGTAGATTATTTGGGAGTTGATTCCAGGAAACACCTAGAGGAGGTAGGGGAATAAGTCAGGGAAGGAAAGGAAGTCAATAATGAGTACATTATCAACTGAGTCACCACCGTAGGAAACTGGGGAGCTCTAAGACTTGGTACAGAAAACATGTCTGAGAATCATCCCAAAAAAGGGACAAGTATTTATTTACCTGTTCCCCATTTGTTCGTGTATGAGGGCTACTGTTTCAGAGAAAAGGGCTGCAGGTAGAGAGTCCCAGGGGTTTGTAGAAAGCTGCCTTGGGTGCACAGAGAGAAAAAAACAGGATATGACTAGAGTATCAACAGCTCTGCTAGGTTGTTAAATTGTAGGAGAAGACGGGAAATTTGCTTTGTGAAAGCAGTCCATGATCTCTCGTCTAGATGAGAAATGTGTCCATATAAACACAGGCAATTGCACATAATATGTTTCTGCATATTAAAGCAATTCCAATAGTGGGATAAAGTGTTACAATACCCAAATGCCCAGTAGTAAAAAGCCACTCTAAAGAAGAGAAGCATCAAGGAAAGAGTATATCTTTCTCCCTCTTTGTACACCCACAATGCGTAGCACAATGCTAAACACTATCAGTAAGCAATAAATAGCTACTGGATCATTTAATTTTAGTTATTCCAATAATACAAACATCTTCCTTTGTCAGAGGCAACAATTAACAGTGTAGGTATTAAAACGTTGCTATGAAACTTCTTCATGAGATATCAGCAGGTTAGTTGTCTCATTTTGTCCAATGCTATCGGAAAAAATAAATGAGATTATTGAGTAGGTTTATTTAAACAGAGTCTTTGCATATTTGGAGCTATTAAGATTTAGCAGATAAAATGTGGAATGGGAGTCAGAAACCATTGTGTCCAATCTGAATCCAGCCAGGAAATCAGCCAAAAGTACAAGCTGGATTTTTTGTTTGATTACAGCAATGTGGCAGGAATTTTGGGTATTCATCTGTGGATGCATCTCCCTCAATCTGTACCTGGGAACTTGAGAAGATAAGGAATTCTCTCTAGCTTATACTCTGGGCAGGGGTCTATGGCTCAAGGGAGTTTTCAGGTTAGAACCAGGTTTCTGCCATTGGCCAAGCTAGCAACTGCCGAAGAAAAAACAGTTTGGAAAACAAAAAAATGCCCTTTGATGGTTTATAACATTGAGCAGAAATAGAAACATGGTATCCAGATGCCCAAGATAGTAGTAAACTTATATTTAGCACTAATTTTGATTCCAAAATACAAGACACTAAAAAGGAAACAGTAATATTACATTATGTAAAAATAATCTGGTATGCCACAATCGTTCTCCCATCTTAGGATGCTCTTGCTGCACAAGTGTTCTTAATTAAAAAGTCTATGGCAAAGTATACAGTTTAAATTGGATGAACTACAAAAATAAGACCGTTCAAATTCTAACACTATTTATTATCTAGAGGAGATATGAAGATATAAAGCCTTATGCCTACTCTATTTTCCTGCTATTGTCCAACTGTACTTTTTCCCCTAGTACAAATAAATCCTTTGAGAAAGTTATCTGTAGGTTAAGTAGAGAATTGGAATCAAGGTGTATTTCTAAATTTGACCACAAGTTTCAAGCAGAAAGGTGACTCTCATTTCTTCCATCTTAAATGTCCAAATTTTTAGACAGCCATACAGAAATTTCACTTTTTTCTGAGTATTGATACATGGGGGCGAAAGTAGCTGTATAATCTGAATGTTTATGGATCCCACAAATTCATGTATTCAAATCCTAATGCCTGATGTGATGGCATTAGGAGGTGGACCCTTTGGGAGGTGTTTAGGTCATGAGGGTGGAGGCTTCATGAATGGGCTTAGTACCCTTATAAAAGAGACCCCCACGGAGCTCTCTCACCATTTCTGCCATGTGAGGACACTGTGAGAAGGCACTGGCTATGAACCAGGAAAAGAACTCTCACCAGAATGTGACCATGCTGATGCCTTGATCTTGGAATTCCCACCCTCTAGAACTGTGAGAAACAAATTTCTATTGTTTATAAGCTACCTAGTCTATGGTATTTTGTTATAGCAGCCCAAACAAGCAAAGATAATAAGTATGGATAAATGGATATTATGAATTTGAAAACAGAAGTAGAGGCAGAGATCATGCTTCAGCAGGATGAGTACAGTGAAAACCTATAACTTATTTTCCTGGGATGTCCTCAAGTATGATTTATAGAAACGGAGCACATGATTTTCTCAAGGATCTTTATAAAATTTCTTTTTAGCACACAGTAAATCTTATCGGAAAAAAAATAAAAACAGTATGTCAGCTATTCATAAGAAAACAGAAAGTGTCATTAGAAACTATATATGGTATTTGGAAGTTAGCAGAAGAGGAATAGGCACTGCCTTGCTCTTACACTGTCCAGAGAAAACCTTTTAAATTCAATGTTGGGAAGAAAGCATATAAAGATCCATTCTTTGCTTATTAAGTCTTATACATTTAGAAATGTCATTTCAGAGAAGTTACCTTTCAATATCTTTAAAATGTACAAAGACCCACTTAGTCATTTTCCCTGGCTTTTGGATAGCAAAATGCTATTTACAACACTGAGCATTTTTAAAGCCACCACAAAATCCTCTTTATAATTATCATCAAAAACACTAGCCACCCTAAACAAGGGAAAAATAGAACCCCAAATCCCAAGATACTCAAGTGCCCAAGTGTTTAGCAGCTCTCAGTTTTGAAATGAAAGATAGAATTTGAAAACTTTCTAGTATGTCGACAAAAAAGAAATCCCGACTTGTCATTATCAACCAATAAATCTTAAATAACTGTAAGCAGATTCACCTGCAAACACTAAGTTAGTCTCTTCTCCCACAAAGACTGTTAAGAAAGATGGCAAACAGGAAAGCAACAAACTTAGTGTAAAACAAAGATAATTCCAGGGGCTGGCCAAGTGGTTAAGTTCGCATGCTCAGCTTCGGAGGCCCAGGGTTTCACCGGTCCAGATCCTGGGCACACACATGGCACCGCTCGTCAGGCCATGCTGAGGTGGCATCCCCCATGCAACAACTAGAAGGACCCACAACTGAAAATACACAACTATGTACCGGCAGCTTTGAGGAGAAAAAGCAGGGAAAAAAAGATAATTCCATAAAAGTCAAATTTTTTATTTCTCATACAGGGTATTTAAATGACCAATAGTCTTGGGCAAGTTGCTAACTCCTTGGATCCACAGTGCCTACATCTATGCAAAATTTAGTTGATGTGGAATTTCACTCCACTTTGCTGAAATCACATTGGGAAAAGTCTCATTAAAGCACGTGTCCAGGCTCTGAAGTAAAGTGGGTCTATAGAGAAACAGAGCAGACACCAGTCTACACAGGAGAAAGCATCTTGTCTAATCACTATTCCTTTGCAAAGAGGTGTTGTGAACAGACTTCCTTCCCACCCATTTGCTTTTCTGGGTGATATGTGAATGCATGTGTATGTATCTGTTGTTCTTCTCTCTGGCTGGGAAGTTTTCCTGGGAGGAGCAGTGGGAATGCTGGTGGCAGAGAGGGAGGAGAGTCAGAAGATAATTCCTTCTTGCTTACCATTCATTCAGAGTAAAGAAGTTTTGAAAAGTTAACCTTGACTCTCCTCCCCTTTACTGTTTAACTTGCACACATCATTAGCAAGTGAAAGGTACTCTGCAAACAGAACAAAATAGGTTTTCAGATAGATAAATAGTGATTTACAAGGACTAGAAAAAAACATGCTTAGATTGGGCTATTCATTGCAGAAAATCTCATTATAAATGAATCAATAAGCCACTAGTGTTACGGGACATGCGTGATTATTTTGGCTATGGTCAACTTTTGTTCTAATGGGATTCTTGTGTTTGACCTATGGTGTATCAACATGTCTTACTGAAGGAAAGTACTAAAATTCTAAAACTATTGAAGAAAAATCTCTACTTACATTTATACAAGCGTTAATCAAAATCTTACATGGGAATGTGAACTTCTAATTTCCTCTGTGATTGAGCTATCAGGTCACTCAATAACGCTTGTTATTTATAATGTTTTATCTGATTCAGACCCTAACGATAACAAAGAGAAGCAGTTAGAGATGAAATGACAGTACCAAAATTTTATGTCTGGAGACAGAAAATGTGCATAAATAGAGGTCTCAGCAAGGTTATTATGCATCTCTTTATCATACTGCAATGGAAAGCTGTGAAAAAGTAGAGCATTAAGGAATGTTTGATCATTTATATTTACATTATTTAAAAATAAATTTCTTATTATTTTTTATCTTTACAGTAATAAGTATAATGCAATTAGTATAGACAGAAAAAGTTTCTGACTTTCTGAGTCACTCTTTCTCAGAATCAATACAAACTTAACACCTTTAAAAGATACTCAGTTTCCCAAGCACTAGAGAATATTAGGTCCTGAGATAAGGATATGGTTGAGTGTATTTTTGCTGCCCAATGAGAGGTGATAGAGCGCTCTGGAAAAAGATGATTTTGGAATCAAGCCCAACACAGAAAAACTTCTGCAATCATTTTGCTGCCCACCACCATGTTTTAATACTTCCATTGCTAAGTTGGCCTGTAATGAATCATAACTTGTTTAATCAACTTAAGCATTTTTTAAAAGTACTATTGTCCTCTACTATTTCAAAAAATTTGCCTGAGCATAAGAATCGTCAAGGATGATAATTGTAAGTATAGATTTACGAGTCTTGATCTTGAGGATTTAGATTCAGTGAGTCTGGGGTGGGGCTCAAGAATCATATTTCTAACCATAAAGGCAGGTGATGGTACATATGACTAAGCCATTTGCTTTGCTCTATTGGCGTGATTCAGAAAGAATTACAGAATATTCTCTGAATACCTAATTTCCCCTCTCTTCATTTTTCCTTCCCACTCTTATTAATTTTCCTGACTGTCAACAGGAATTTACCGAATGCTCTATGCAGGGCAGGCACTGTAATAGGCACTGGGGGAAGCTGACAGTGAATTTGTACCCAACTTTTTGCTTCCAGACTGCTCATCACCTCTTATTGGAATGATAAAAATTCATAACACAATAAAATGCATGTGAATCAATCTGTATGAACAGAAGATCAAAATGCTGGGTGACCTGGCCCGGGGATTTTTTGCAATAAAGTCCGTTTCTCCAAATTTCTCTCAGCTTGAACAGTAGCTGTTAGTAACTATAACAATGGCATTCATCAGCTAGTCTTTCCAAAGAGACAGAAGGAAAAACAAAACCAAGACAGCATTCAATGCAGGTCAAACTTTATATTTTGCAAAAGGAACTAGAACCTGTTTTTGCTCTATGGGAAATGAGGTTTTTCCAGATTCTTCAGGAGTTTGGAAGATGAAGAAGCAACAGAAATCAAAAAGAAAAATAAAAACACCAAAGATAGCCAGTGGCTCTCAAGTTTCAGTCACCTCCTGGAAGAAGCCATATATTGCTTGCCTTCCTATCTTTTTCTATTTCATAGAATGAGAAGCTGATGATTTCCTGTGACCTAGTATGAATTTAATACAGAATTAACCCCAAGAATGATAATGCTAATCCTCTGATTTGAATTTTCAAGGCTTAGACTGGAGGTACAAATCTTATTAGCATTTGCACTGGGAGATACATGTTAGACTAAAATAGATAACAACCTTAACATGTCAACTGTATTTTAAGCCTATGATTTAGTCTCTGAATTAACATTTGTTTAAAAGTTGGATTGAAAACGGGAGTAGGAGAAAGAATAAAATCAATTATTTGACCTACTGCTGATTCACCATTTGACCTTAGCCAAAATTCATATTTTTGATAGGAGGAATAAAAAAGTTAATGACACAGTCATGAGGGATCCTCTATTAGGTGAAATATATTAACAATCAAGCTATCTGACTGTGCTCATCTTTAAAAGTAACCAATTCATTTTTAAGACATAACAATTTTACCAATTATAGCAGTTCCCTTCTGGAAGCCTCACACAGAAAATGTTTAAATGCAGAGAAATCATCAGCTTAAACTGAGCTCTTGTTTCACAAAAAAGAAGAGAATATATTTTTATATAGCTACTTAGGGCAAGAAAGTTCATTTATATTTATTATGCCCAATAATCCTTTAAGACAAGTTTTACAGAGGAGGAGACTGAGACTCAGAGAGGAGTTAAATAATTTGCCCTCATTAAAATAGCTAGTAGATAGAGGAATATGAACTCAGCTCTGTCTGGCTCTGAAATCCACATATTTCCCACTCCAAATTTTTTCAAGCCTTTAAAGTAAAAAGAAGATAGTTCTCATTAAAGTGTGAGTTACTTATTTTATCAATTCTAAAATGCACATCTTTTTTCACATTTTAATGGCTCTGAAATTAGGATGCTTCTTAAAGTAGCTGTCAGCCAGGTACAATCAGGATGCAATCATCCTTGCCTGCATGTGAACTTGAAAACATCCAGGGTGGGTGACTTAGAAGAAAACCTCAGAGACATCAGTGGAGCCTCCTTCTAAGCAATGCTCAATCACCAATGCTCTTGAAGGCACACAGGAGTGTACTTTGTCGGGGGAAAAAAAAACATGGAACATGACAATTCTCAGTCACAAAGGTATTCAGAATCAGATTCTGACTGTGGAAAACTGTTTAGAATTACTTAAACAGTTTAATTTACTTATATTTCCCTCTTTATGAATGCATGAGAATGATTTTAAAAATATATGCTTAAATAAGTCTAAAGGAGAAATATGAAAATATTCTAAGATAGCGTTGTCAGCTTCAAAGGTAATGCTTTTTCTTTCCTTGTGGTATATGAAATAATGATTTATATTAGACTAGATGAAATACATTAATCCTTTGAATCCTTTAAGTGCAGGGTTTACGGAAAGATGCTAGTGCACTTTAAGCTCTTGGTCCTTCTGAAGGTTGGGATATGTCAAGTATCAGTCCCCTAGGGAGACCACATGGCCTCTCTCAAGTTCCCTCCCACTGAGGTCCATTCTGAAAGGTGGATGGAGAAATTAGTCTGTGGAGAGAATCAGAGAATCTGTGACATACCCAGATTCTTGGGAGGAAAGCCTCTATCCCTCCCTTTCTCTAGAGGGAAATGTTCCAATTGCATAGACATTAACTGTGGACTTCAGTCCATTGTTTTTTATTGTTGTTTTGACGAAAACATGGACTTATGGAACAGCTGAGGCAGCCCTCCATTTCATTTTTCCAGTGAGCATTAATTAACCAACTACAGTTGAGCTTTGCTGGGAGTTCCCTCTCATGAAATATGTATTACTCCCTCAACATCATTCCCAAATCAGGGCTAGTTCCAGGTTCTGTTGCTTCTGACTGAAGCTCTTGGGTTTCTATCCAGGGATATAAGGTATCTGCTATAAATAGGATTGATGATCATATAAACAATAATGGGCCAGACTTCTTGCAGAAGTTGGGCCCTTCCCTAGAAGTAAGCAGTGGCCTCTGCACATTACCTCCTTAGGAACCCAGTTACCCCATTCATCTTTACTAATGCAGTGGGCCCTGAAAGACATGTAATGGGACATTAGACAATATCAAAACCAACGTCCCATTTTTCAGAGGAACAGACAGAGACTCAGATAGGCTAAATGACTCCTTCAGGATTCCTAGTAAATGACATGGCCAGATCATCTACCTACTGTCCGTCTATCCTTCCCTTCCTTCCTGCCTGCCTTCCTTCAACAAAAATGCATAGAGTATCTACTGTGTGAAAAGTGGTGGTTAGTAAGACACAATTCCTGACCAAAGTAAACTTACAGTCTGTAGGGGGATGTGGATAAGTAAACAGGTAATTATGATACAATGTAAACAATTACCTGAAGGCAGACATACAGGAGCAGGTACGAAAGACAATAATGGGTACTCAGGAAGGCTCTTCTGGAAGGAGTGGCAATTAAGCTGAAAGATACTTTAGAGCAATGATTCTCAACTGGGGGTGATTTTGCCTCACAGGGGATATTCAGCAATATCTGCACACATTTTCCTTGGTCGTGACGGGGTGCAGGGGGCACTGTACAACTGGAACTTAGTGGGTAGAGGCCAGGGATGCTGCTAAACATCCTACAACACACAGAACAGCCCTCCACAATGAAGAATTATCCAGTCTGACATGTTAGAAATGCTGCTGAGGTTAAGAGACTCTGCTTTAAAGTTATACAAGCAGAGGGGTGTGTGACTGTGGGTGTGTGCATGTATGTGTGTGTAAAATAGGTGAGATGTGCATATATGGGGAGGGGTGGGTCACACTCTAGTCAGCGCTTTAAGAAAAGCTACTGTAATAAATGTTTATTTTTTGAAAAACAAACTCAATGTATGGATAGTTCCTGAAACCTCCAGTGCAATTGATGACACATTATCCCGTTAAATCTTTCAGTAATGAGAGAGGCAAATATTCTTGTTAACATTTTTCAGATGAAGAAACAGACTCAAAGAAAACAAGTGGCAGCACCAGGGTGGCAACCCAGGCTTCATTATTCTATATAAAAGCAAGCATAGCCAACTCTTCCTTGTGTGTTAAGAACTGTTCTAGGCACTTTGCATGTATTACTTAGTCCTATTACTGCTCCCATTTGGATATATAAAGAAATTGAGGCACAGAAACATAAGCAACATCATCACGGACTTGGTTAGTGATGAAGCTGGCCTATCAGGTACTCTGGCTCCAGGGTTCAAGCCCTTTATCTCAACACTCTTCAGTGTATTACACTTGGTGATATTTATTAAACACTGGTATTTACATCCAAATCTACAGATATTGCAGGCACTTCGTGTTTCTTACTCCTCATACTGATGTTATCATTATGATGTTTGTATATTCCCTCTTACTGCTCAATGATTACCAAACAAGAATGGTCAAAATACCATTTGTATGCTAACAGTAAATCTGTTTGGCCACGACTTTGGATAAATAATTATTTCCTAAATGTTTTAGATGTAGGTCACCTGCAACATTCATCCTCAAATTGTATCTCCCATAGGCTAGAATGGCTAATATTGATGCCTAGAATGAAGAAAGCTTGATTACTTTTTGTCAAAATTCATAGGCTGATACTTTCAAGCAGAAGTTCCTAACTTTTATGTGGTCTTCTGTGATTTTTACCCTCACGTTCTTTCTCCTTGAATTCCACACTAATTTTTGAGAAGGTGGTGGTAAAATCTTCCCATTTTACCATTGGCTCTGAAACTCAAAGAGTTTAAGTGATTTATCCAAGATCAAATAGCTAGCTAATGGGAGATCTGTTCAGCCTAGTTTACATTACACAACACCAAGATATTCAATTTTGGTTTCAGATCAGGGAAATCACCTCTTGAGCCATTCTTCCCTCTTTACAATCAAATGTTTATGATTAAGCACAGGTCTATATAGGCACCCAATACACACAAGCTATTATATTTTTAAAGGGCTTTCTGTTGTTGTTTATCACTAAAATCTGTAATTAAGTCAATATTCTGGAACTGCTCTTTCCCCAGTGACTTCAGGGGAGGCCCGTATTCCCAGGATGGCTGTCTTCTGCAATCTCACCAAATAAACTGGTTTGGTGACCTTCTTAACACCTGGGCAGCACATTTGCCATTGTGGAAGAGTTTACGCTTTGTAGATTAAGAAGAGATTATTGGCCATAGATCACAGAAAGCTGTCAAAGCTGATGAATGGTGCGTCTACAGAGGCTCCACCAAGAAAAGACGTCTTGCATCAAATCGTCTTCCCCAAGGATCAAAGGTTTTGCTGGCACTTGTTTTAAGTTAGTTCCATGGGGTCTGTTACACAAACACCACAGAAATAGAAAAAACAACTGCGTTAAGTAATGTCACAATTTGCCTTAAGTGCTGAGAAATTTAAATAATTGGTAGTCAATATTCTAAGCCAAGAAAAAACCTGATGGGACCAAGACATACATTCCTTTCCTTAAAAAGATAACATCATACACTGAGTATTCTTTGGGAATCAAAAGAATATGTTCATATTTATTTATACTCATATAAGAACTCCATTTATTCTTCTAAGTTTTTAAATGAAGACAAGAGATATATAACTATTAGAAATAAAAATAGACCATCACCCTTTGGGGCTATCAGCTTCTCAGATTGTCCTTTCCTCTACATCCCTCCTCTTCCCAGTCATCAGCGAAGAGTTCAGAAAATAATATTAAAATAGAGGAAGAGAGAGACAAAGAAAATATGGTCAATCAAGGGCTAATAGATGTTTACAGGCCCTATTTTCAGAATATTCAAAAGTGTATTTTCAGTATTTCTAACCTGAATGTAAAGAGAATAGCAAAGGTCTTTAACTTTAACTCTTTCGAGCCTCACTTTGTACCACTAAAGATTGTGTTGCTTTATAAAATTCAGGTTTCTTTTGTAAATTTGGGGGGACTAGATTTCTGTATCACTGACCTAGAGAATGAAATCATGAATAAGCTCTGTTTGTAGTCTTATTTGTAAAGAATTTTAAAATGCTTTCTGAAAACCCTTATCTGAAATGATTACTGTACACATTGTGGCTAAATTATAATTGTAGCTCGTGCACATGTTTACAAGGAACTCAAGGTGCCCTCTGGAAGCCTTTCTAAAATGTGAGATCTTAGAGAACAAGTTAGACATCCATGTAACTCCTGGGACTCTAGGTTTAAAATAAAACGGCCTACAACAATAGACATATTGGCTGTCCGCTTTTTTTCATAATCTAAGTGAACTACACTGCACAAAATTAATTTACCAGACATATCATATAAAGAAATCTCTTCATTCCAGCAGGCACTTTGAGAAAATGTTGCAGTAGCATCCTATAAAACTCGAGCTTTATTCGCATTGTCTAGTCCACTGTCATCTATCCATTAGTCTATTGACATCTATCATCAAGGAAGCATTCTATTTTCCAATAAGGTGATGAAGGGCATTTGGGTTATTTTTCCTCTAGGTGAAGTTCTCATTGTTTTCTCCAGCACAATTCATATGCTTTCAGTATCGTCTTTTAAAAAATGACTTGTTTGTGTAACATAAAAGGTCATTGGTGGAAGGAAGGAGAAAGAAAACCAACTTTTATAATGTTTATTCACTGTCACTAGATTAGTCACTGTATAGTGAATATAATGTTTATTCACTTAGTGCGTAGTTAATGGTAGTGTTTTTACTACATTATGACTAGCTTAAAATAGCTATGTTAAAATAGGATATTGATAGTAACTGAAACTCCCTAAAATAGTAGATTATCCCATTAATCCTCACAGCAACTTTATAGAGTAGGGACTACTTTTTAACTCAATTTTACAGGTGAGGACAATGAGGCGCAGTGAACGAGTTTCCACAGCAAATGGCAGGGCTGGAACTTGGGTGTTCTGGCTCTATAATCTGTGCTCTACATCTCTACCCATTGATTTCTCCATGATTAGTGATACTTTAATGGTACTTATTATTTATATAAGGTTTAGGTTCCCTCCTAAATACCTGCTAATTTTTACACCCTGGATGTTTCCTCTATGTGGGAAAGCATGGTTAACAGGTCAGTTTCATTGTACACTACATCTGAAAGAAGATTGTTCTACTGGATACTGTTTTTAAGCCCAATATTTAAAGCTGTCTCCTAACGTCGTGATGCATTTATTTTATGAACTACATTTAGATTCATATTATAAAAACTAATTGCACATGCACATTCTCAACATCACCTTGCCTTCTGAGCCTTATTCTGATAATACACGTAGCTCTCCCAGGAACTGTCACATCATCCTATGTGCTTCTGTTACTTCACTGAATTAGTACTGTGTGAAATTATATCTTATTATTTATCTGGTTATTTTTTTCAGGCTCTGTCTCCCCTTCCTCAGATGTTAGTTCCATAAGGGCAGAGACATTCTCTGTCTTGTTTACCCCATAACTAATACCAATAGCACAGTTCCTAATCATAATAAATATTTGTATAAAGAATAAATAAATATATTCATTGATTTTTCCATTGAATATCAGAGCTGGGAGACTTTAGATATCACTGAATTCTTTCAGTTCATAAATGAAGGAATTATGGTCTGATAAATGAAGAACACAAAAGCCAAATCTTAGTTTTTATTTCATCTCTAGGAACTTGCACGATGCCTGGTACAAAATAGGTGTTCTCTAAGTATATGTAGGTCTTACTATGGAAAAGCCAAGATTAAATCAGGCATCCCAACTTGAAGATAGGGCTAATTCCATAAAGTATGTTTTCTGTTTTTCACAGGTATGTGATGTCTTTTCAATCAGGATTTCCTCTGTTATCTGAGAGACTTTCCTTCTTTATTTATTTTAGAAATGGCGCAGTGCTTTCTTTTTACTGCCACAACAAAGTAGAATGCTTGAACCAAACAACCTTAATCTTGGCCAAACCAAATATTATTTTCATTCCAGAACATGATATTAAGTTGTCAGGAGACTTTTCTGATAGGTTATAATTTGTCCTTCACAATTAATGGAGGTAAAACTCTAGTCACTTTTACTGAAGACTTTAATACAAAATACTATAGGCTCTCTATAGCTGCAATCCTGACCTTTTTCGTTTATTATTTTATTAATGACATAAAGACCATCAAAACGAATCTACAGAGTTCATGACAGTCAGGGCCCCATCTTGCCCACTGATCACTGAACATCCTTTTGAAATGGAGATTATTTTAATTTTCTAAAGTTCAACATTTACAACATTATGAATAACTACAGATTTCTGTTTCCATTCTAGACTTTGCAATGTTTTTGGAATGAGTAAGAGTTTAAAGTTCAACACTACTATTTATGATATCAGTTGTATTTAAATAAATAAAATTAGCACATTCTCTTTCACCCAATAAAAGTATAAAGAAGCAGGCATTTGGAACAAGGAGACAGGAATAAATAATGCCAGAAAACTCACTAATACAAGGACCAGAGTTTCAAGGAGAGGATATTGGCTTAACTCTCACATGGGCCAGCACTTTCCAGTAACCCATGATAGCTATGGGTCCCCTGGATATGTTTGGCACAGCAGGGAGCAGTTCATTTAAAAATAAGTGATATTAGATTTCTTAGGCTTAATAGATACATTCAGATATTAAAAGAATTGATTTGTGTGTTTTACCACAATTAAAAATAATAATAAAATAATTGGTTCATCACAGTATTTCAATTATGAATAAAGTCAACCAATTTAATTCCCTAAAATGATGACCTTTATAAAGAATGTAAACTAGTTACTTTACATTACTGAAAAAAGCAATTCAAAATAGCCAGGGATTGGCTCCTAGGATGACTTGTTAACAAACACCTCTAAGAAAAAAACTTAATTAAGCACTTTTTCCTCCCCAAATGAAAGTCCTTTAAAGAATGCCAAAGTTAACTTAGAAACTTATGAGAAATAAAATTTTCATTAAGCCATACTGTGTTTTAAACGCAGGTAAGAAAATAAGTACACAAAGAAAATGTACTTACAAATATTTTTCTGTTAATTGATTTTTTAATAACATTTATACTGTTTACAGTCCACTTCAGTTAAAGAAGAATGACCTATGTCACATAAGCTTTATCCTAAGCATAGCTTCTGAGATTCTTTTAGCTATGACTTAAGGTGACTGGTGACCAATACCTGGCTTCAATGGAAATTGAGATGTAAGCTGTAAACTTGAACATATGAGAGACAAATCATCAGTAGTGAAAGTGAAAGCTTTTTCAAAAATCATATAAAGAAGTCCTTGGAAAATAGCCAATAACATGGAATATATAAGCTAGAATGTATGAAAAAATTTGCTTTAATATCCTAGAATTCTTAGTAAGGGGCACATATATGGATGTCAATAAAAATAAGAATGATGACATGCAAATCTAACTATTAAAGGCATCAATTTAGGGGACAAAATTTCTTGGTAGCCAAAAAAAGTTACAAAATTCACTCTTTCCATTGATATCCTCAAAATTTTTCATTTGTTTTCTGGAATTGCTAAATCTCTCTTCACATTATTCACTCATTTTAACTTACAGCAAAATGTTCTCAGGGTTCAAAGCATTTGTAAGTTTATTTTCCTATTCCTGATTTTCATTTTCTAAGATCAAGGGTTCATGGGCTTTCAGTAAATACAACTCAACATTCCAGTTTCTTGGGAGCTTAAAACATCCCACAGATAATATACTTAGGAAAGCAAGAATGAACAGCCTCACATGCAAAAATGCTTCACTGTATCAGAATATACTACATTTCAGCAATTTAATAAGTTGGGTATAACTTAGATCCTATCCAGAGGGGTTTGTCACAGGTGGTATCAAAAGTTAGACCTTGCTTAATTAATAATACAGTCCAGGAGCCAAACTTTCCTGTTACCAAATCCTTCAGTCCAGAAATTGTGGAATGTCCAACTGAACCAAGTGAGTTGTATTTTATAACTGGCAGAAGTTAGTTAGAGCAATGAGCCCATTGTAAAGATGGGTACACTGAGGCCTAGTGAGATAAGAGACTGGCCCAAGGTCAGCAGAGAGCAGATTGCTTCTCCATCTACTGCTTTCTCTATTGCCACATTGCCCATCTGGTCTTTACAAAGATCTCCCCGCTGCATGACTCTACCCATACTAGCAGAGGCACAAAAGAACTAGAGTCGTTCCTTACCATCAAAAAGCCCCAATATCATGTCTACGATTGTGATTTTAAGCAATTTACAACTATCCTTAATCCTAATAAGTACATCAGAATTCTTCATAGTTTTTTTTTTTTGGCGGAAAACTACGTGTATGTTTTCAGACTCTCACTTCCCCATCATTTTCTAAATATAATGAAAAAATTTGGTTTACATCATATTTTCCTTCTCACATATTTTCCCAAGCACTTTACAAGAAGATCTGGAAATTTTTTTTCTCTTCCTAAGTCCTTCCCTACCTAACTCTGTTAGGACTTGTAAGTAACCACCACTCCTAGCAGACACTACTCAAAGTTTATTTTTGTTGTTGTTTTGTCATGTTCTTGTCGGGAGAGGAAGGAAAGAAAGCAAATTAAAGCAGCACCCAGCTGTTGGCTATAGATTGTAATGGTAGGTATTTGCTAAAATTTTTGTGGTATATAAAAATGCTTGTTGGGTTATCTGACATTCCTATTAGAAGTCCCCAGAAACCAAAATATTTTTGGTAACATTATGGGTCACAGGACAAGAAGCTTTATTTTCTGTCTAAAAGTTGACTTTTTGGGACTAGAGTATGGTGGACACCTCATCATTGTGTCATCACCCAATCGCTACTCACAAAGGACCAGGCCTATCGAGAAATGACAGGGTTGAGGAACTTGGGCTTGGCTCTGTGCTACTTTGTACAATTTATTTAATTTCCTAAATACCTATTATATTTATACACTTCAAAAATTAAGAAGTATTAGGAGGTGCTCTGTGAAAAGCCTCCCACCCCCGTCTCCCATCTCCCAACCCCAAACAGGTAACCAGCATATTTACAAAAACATATTCCTGAGGCAAGAAAATATGAATATATTCTCCCTGCTTTTTCTCATATAAAAAATGGGGATTGCATTATTTAAGTAATGAATATAAACACACACATATACATATTCACACCCCTCCATATAACTACTCTCCAGATAAAACAATAGAACATTCTCAGTAACCCAGACGCCTCTGTACTCCTTTCCAGTTATTTTTTTCCACTTAAAGGTAACACCTATTCAGACTTTCATCCCCATAGCTTAGTTTTAGCAGTTTTTGAGCTCTATATAAATGAAATCATAGTGTACGTTCTTTTTTGTGTCTGACTTCTCATACTAACTTCTTGACATTCATGGTCTTATTTACTAAACTAAATCAACAATATTGACCATATCATCCTCATTTTACAAGTCACAAAAATAAAGTTCAACAAGGTTGAGAGATGGACCATGTCACAACACTAGTGTTGGAGCTGATATTAAAACCTGGGTTTCTCCAACATTAAACCTATGTTATTACCGGGCAATACAGTCTTACAGGAATATTCTTTCTCTCCCAGCCTCTCAATCTTCAGAATTATTACCAGTGAGTGAGCTTGACGTGGTCTCCCCTGCCGTCTCATCTTCCTCCTTTCAGCCATCTATCCATCTTTCCATCCATTTAGGGATTCCCCCATCCCATCCCCGCCATGTACTGTCCTGAGAATGAAAATGACTTTTACTTCTGACAAGCGGCAGGAATTCAGGAGTTATATTTGCAAAAATTGGTCGTCCTCGGACTTTTCCACCTGTATATTTTCCCCATATATCAGCTTGGCTTTTGAATAGTATACCTGGTTGTTTTTCACTTTACTATTACACATTCTAAATTTTAAATCTTGTTTTTTTCTACATAATCATTTCTAATTATTAATTAAAGATGGCCAATTAACTATAAAATCAATTCTATTTATTTCCCCAGGAATATGGAGAGCAAATATATTCATTTTAAAAAATCTCTAGGGAAACATAGGAGCTAAGCTTATTTTGGGAGATGAGAAGAGAGATTGTTAGGCTGCAAGACTCAAGTCCTAATCTGCAGCTGCAGCACATCAGGGAGTGGGTAGGCAGCTGCAAAGGACACAAGGGAACAACTGTGAGTGAGAGAAATGCCCTGTACCTTCCTGACGGAGGTGGTGGTCTCACAGTTGTAGACACCCGGCAGAACGCGTTGATGTAAATTTTCAAGGCAGGCAGGTTATTGTACTTAAATTACACCTGAATAAAGTTGACCTTAAACAAAAAAACTGGAAGAGAAGAACTGACTCCACTTTTCTACACTCTCCTCTCTTAACCACCTCTCGTTTCTCCTCACACTGTCTCCTCGTCATACGAACACTGAGAGAGGAGCCACAGCTTCTACAGCTGCTTAATCTTTCCTTCCCTCCACCAACGTTGCTTTGTTCTCCAAACCCTAAATTTAAAAATTCACAAAGCAACTACTTCTATTGCCCACTATGAAAATTATTGCTTCCTCCCATCATTCTATGGCTTTTAAAGTCAAAACAAGCTAAAAGTAAAGACGTAAGACAGATTTTTCATATATATGAGGAATTGGTAAAAGAAAATAAAAATTGATTTTAGTTCTCATGACTTTGCCATTTCTCTGGGTCATTTAGGAAGTGGAATTCAGAATGACAGAACTCTATGTCCGTTGCTAAAGATGTAGTCTATATACCTAATTTATAACAATGCTCTGGTTTTTGAATAAAAATTGTCATTGCCATCATGTGTGATCCAATATTCAACACTTTGGCAATCACCCTGGGCCTCAGTTTCTCACTAATAAATGAAGATCCAAGAATAAATGATCTATAACATCTTTTACTGTAATAAAAAAAAGCATCCCAAAGAAAATGCTGTGACCCCAAAACATAGGGTCTTTGTCCAGCAATGCAAGGTCCTATGAGACATTCTGAATGACATTCTGTGCATCCAAGACAGTATTTGGTGTAAGGAAGTTAACGTGCTACATATATTCTAAAATGTCAATCAAATATGTTAATTTTCTACTTCAATTATACTTTTTTTAAAATATTTGAACATTGCTAATCCAAATGTGCACACACTATGTACACAGTGATAAAACCAGAAATTTATAATTTAGTTAATATTTTCATTTCTGCTTATCCTGGACTTATCAGATATATTATTAAAAACATAAAATTTGATTTAAAATGCATCTTATCTTACAGTATTGCATCAATGACATGTATGAAAAGCCATCTATGTGAAACTTCATTTTTTTGTCTGTTTGTTTTAAACAGTCTTTGTTTTAGTGCTAACCGTGGTTCAGGTCCTTCATATAGATAATCTCATTTAATTTTTAAAAAATTGTATGACATAGGTTTTATTATCATCCTCATTTTATGATCAAAAAAGCCAAGCTCACAAGGGCTCTTAAGAGCTCAAGTTCACGGGCTTCAGGTTTTGAAGCCAAGTGGTCTTAACTCCAGGATCTGAGCGGTTCTTATCTTCTACAGCTGTTTGGAAAATTCATCTTCAACTGCTTTTGATTTCTAGATCAGGTAGGAGAACACAGTCATGGAATATTATCGTGGCAATTGCCTCAAATTAGAACCATTTATCAAAAATCTGGGAGGAAAATCTGGATGGAGGAAGAGGGAGAGGTGGCAAAGCTGATTCAGTTCAAGTTCAAGACGGGCTATTAAGGTGCAATGTCATTGGGCACAATCGTTAAACTTTTCTGAGCTTCAGTTTTGTTCTTAAATTAGGATTAGCGGACAACCTCTAAAGTACACATCATCAACACAAAACGAGCAACTTCCCATTTGGTCTAACACTTTAGACGGGAAAATAATTTTGTCCGCTATAGTGATATTCTACCACAGCCTTAGAGAATATTCATTTATATAACTGCAAAGTATTTTTATTGTTTAGAAAGTAAGATCCCTTTGAGATAGATCTGCATGAAAGCCTCACTAGTAATTATTTTCTCAGAGGTCTGTGTCAAACACACCTGGCTCATACACTTTTGCTGATATTCTGTATAGACATTTGAAATGTGCCATCTTCTCAGAAACAGGTCATGAGCACAACCATGAGGCATTTCTCAACAGGCAATCAAACAAACAAACAAATATACTGATTGTGTTTCAACTGAGTCAAGCTAATTATCAGGAAAATTAACCAGGACCGGCTATACAATTTGTGGGGCCCAAATTAAAATGAACATAAAGGGATCCTTTTTCAAAAATTGTTAACAATTTCAAGATGGAGACAACAGAGTATTAACCAGGCATGGGAATGGGACCCTACTGAGCACGGGGTCTTGTGTGATTATATAGGTCACACACACATGAAGCAGATTTTGGTGCTAATAATACAAGGCAAGGAGAGAACAAGAAATTGACTTGAGTCAAATCCCAATTTCATGTCCTTAAAAAAATAATTAAAATAATGTTATAAAACTAATCTGATCAGTTAAATATACAACTTTAAAATAATATATTAAGGTTCTAAAAATTATTTGCAATATTTCTTTTAAATTTCACTGAAGTTACATGTTTGGAATGTAATTCTTCACTTCAACTGCAGTTTATCGTATGTGATTACTGATCAAAAAAGCAAAAACATGTTACAAATTAAACCAATTTTGTGAACTCCCTTGTAGCTTTTTCTATCTTGGTGTCTCTTTCATAGGTGTTTTCCTAAAGATTAGGCCCTAAATAAATAGTCTTCAAAACATCTCCTTTATATGTCAATTTCTTTATTTTGCTGGTAGGAGGAACACTTGGCAAAAATTTTGTAGCATATTTGTCATTAACTATCATCATTTTAGGTGCATCTGTCCTTGAACTTGCCTCTAAGTATTTATTATATGGATATAGTTTTAGAAGACCACAATCATATACAATCAAAGATGCTATTACAACATTTTTACTACAGTAGAAGATTGGAAAAAAATCTGAAATTCATCAATAGAGGACTCATAAATTAAATTATAGTATATTCACAACATAGATTTCTATACGGTGATTACAAACAAACCTTTATACACTAACATAACGATATGTCCAAAATATATGTCCAAAAAGTTGCAGATAAGTATCAACAGGTATACGTTGTATAAATATGAACATGTGAATACAGGCACACCTTGGAGATATTGTGGGTTTGGTTCCAGACCATGCAACAAAGAGAGCATCACAATAAAGTGAGTCAAAAAAATTTTTGATTTCCCAGTGCATATAAAAGTTATGATTACGCTATACCATAGTCTGTTAAGTGTGCAATAGCATTATGTCTGAAAAAACAACATAAGAGACAATTGAAAACAATTTATTGCTAAAAAATGCTAACCACCACCTTGGCTAGTGGTCTTGCCTTGATGTTGATGGCTGCTAACTGATTAGGGTGGTGGTTGCTGAAAGCTGGCGTGGCTGTGGCAATTTTTTAAAATAAGATGAGTTTGTCGCACCACTTGACTCTTCCTTTCACTAGTTGATTTCTCTGTAGCATGAGACACTGTTTGATAGCATTTCACCCACAGTGGAACTTCCTTCAAAACTTGAGTCAATCCTCTCAAACCCTGATTTACCACCCAAGTCTACGTAATATTCTAAATCCTTTGTTGTCATTTCAATAATCTTTATAGCATCTTCACCAGGAGTAGATTCCACCTCAAGAAACCACTTTCTTTGCTCATCCATAAGAAGCAACTCCTCATTCGTTCAGGTTTTATCATGAGATTGCAGCAATTCAGTCACATCTTCAGGCTCCACTTCTAATTCTCTCGCTATTTCCACCACGTCTGCCGTTACTTCCTCCACTGCAGTCTAGTAACCCTCACAGTCATCCGTGAGGGTTGGAATCAAATTCTTCCAAACTCCATCAATGTTGATATTATGACCTCTTCCCATGAATCATGAATGTTCTTTTTTTTATTTTAAACAATTAGGATTCTTTCTTTTTTTTTTAAAGATTAGCACCTGGGCTAACAACAGTTGCCAATTTTTTTTTCTGCTTTTTCTCCCCAAATCCCCCAGTATATAGGTGTATATTTTCTTAGTTGTGGGTCCTTCCAGTTGTGGCATGTGGGATGCTGCCTCAACATGGCCTGATGAGCAGTGCCATGTCCGCACCTAAGATTTGAACCCGCAAAACCTTGGGCCACCAAAGTGGAGCACCAGAACTTAAACCACTCGGCCATGAGGCCGGCCCCAAATCATGAATGTTCTTAATGGCATCTAAAATGGTGAATTCTTTCCAGAAGCTTTTCAATTAACTTTGCCCAGATCCATCAGAGGAATCACTATCTATGGCAGCTATCACCTTATGAAATGTATTTCTTAAATAATAAGACTTGAAAGTCTAAATTACTCCTTGATCCATGGGCTCCAAAATGGATGTTGCGTTAGCAGGCATGAAAATATTCATCTCACTGTACATCTCCATCAGAGCTCTTGGGTGACAAGGTGCATTGTCAATGAGCAGTAATATTTTGAAATAAATTATTTTTTCTGAGCAGTAGGTCTCAACAGCAGGCTTAAAATATTCAGTAAACCATGTTGTAAACAGATGTGCTGTCATCCAGGCTTCGCTGTTCCATTTATAGAGCACAGGCAGAGTAGATTTGGCATAATTCTTAAGGGCCCTCGGATTTTTGTAACAGTAAATGAGCATTGGCTTCAACCTAAGATCACCAGCTGCATTAGCCCCTAGCAAGAGAGTCAGCCTGTTCTTTGAAACTTCAAAGCCATGCGTTGGCTTCTCCTCTCTAGCTATGAAAGTCTTAGATGGCATCTTCTTCCAATATAAGGCTGTTTTGTCTGCATTGAAAATCTGTTGTTTAGTGCAGCCATTTTCATTAATCATCTTAGCAGATCTTCTGGATAACTTACTGCAGCTTCTACATCGGCACTTGCAGCTTCATTTTACACTTTTATGTTATGAAGGCAGCTTCTTTCCGCAAAGCCATGAACCAACCCCTGCTAGCTTCAAATTTTTCTTCTGCAGCTTCCTCACCTCTCTCGGCCTTCACAGAACTGAAGAGAGTTAGAGCCTTGCTCTGGATTAGGCTTTGGCTTAAAGGAATGGTGTGGCTGGTTTGATCTTCTATCCAGACCACTAAAACTTTCTCCATATCAGCAATAAGGCTGTTTCACTTTCTTTTTATTCGTGTGTGTTCAGTGGAGTAGCTCTTTTAATCTCCTTTAACAACTTTTTCTTTGCATTCACAACGTGGCTGAGTGTTTGGTGAAAGAGGCCTAGTTTTGGGCCTATCTCAGCTTTAGACCTGCCTTCCTCACTAGGCTTAATCATTTCTAGCTTTTGATTTAAATTAAGAGACATGTGACTCTTCCTTTCACTTGAACACTTAGAGGCCATTGTAGGGTTATTAATTGGCCTAATTTCAATATTGTTGTGTTTCATGGAATAGTGAGGCCCAAGCAGAAGTAGAGAGATGGGGGAGCAGCCGGCCAGTGGAGCAGTCAGAGCACGCAGAACATTTATTCATGCAGTTCACTGCCTTATATGGGTATGGTTCATGGTGCCCTCAAATAATTAACATAGTAACATCAAAGATAACTGATCACAGATCACCATAACAAATACAATAATAATGAAAAAGTTTGAAATATTGCAAGAATTACCAAAATGTGACACAGAGTCACGAAGTGAGCAAACACTGTTGGAAAAAATGGAACCAATAGACTTGCTCAACACAGGGTTGTCACAAACCTTCAAGTTGTAAAAAATGCAATATCTCAGAAGAGCAATAAAGCAAAATGCAATAAAATGAAGTATGACCATATACACATTTGTCTACTTACATATGTATATGTTCATCCTTTTGATTTAAATGGATACTATGTTGTTATTCATAATACTAACAAAAGTAATCAACAGTTAATTTTGAATGCTTCTTCAATAAGATAGGTGCTCTTCTAAGTTTAAAATACCAGTTAATCCTCACAGCAACCCTATGACATAAGTATTATAATCATCCGCCTATTACAAAGGAGGAAATGAGAAAATCGAGGAGTAGAGGGGATCAGTGACATGTTTTAGGTTATACAGCTGGTAGAATTAGACCCCAGACTTTGCACTCATAACCACTGAGCAGTACTACCTCTCTTGTGTGCACACTGGGGAGGGTAAAGTTTGGATACACACAGAAAATGTCTGGATGTTTACATGGGAGCTGTTAACAGTGATCACTTCCGGTCATGGATGAGGAATGAGGGCTTACTTTATATTTCATACTCTGAAGATCTTTTAATTTTTTTACATTGAAAATGCACTCCTTAAAAAGATGTTTTAATGTCCAATATGTGCAACACTTCTAGTCGTCTACCCTGAAACCTCAACTGCAGAAATTTAAAAGTTGCCCATGAGAGTGGAGCTCTTGCCCTCCAGTGCTAGCCATTGAAAGATTAACTTGAATTATAAACTTGTGAAGATTCTTTGATTTACTCAATAGTTAGATTCTTCTGGTACATGAGATTGACTTTTTACTGCTTTGTAGAGTATGCAATGTCATAAAATACACATCAAACTCATCCAAATAGCCAGTCATTTAGCTGTCTGTTTGGTGTACTTATGCATTCTGTCATATACTCTGAGCAAAATACAGCCGAATTGGATCAGGCTGCTGTTTATAATTTAAGACAGGGACCTCTAAGTGACTCCTTTTTGGTATGTTTCTGGAAAGGTCAGGCACCAACGCATTTTACCAAATAAAACTCAGGTTTGAAGAATATGCCTTCTGAACTGATTTTTACTACCTGGACTATAATAATTTTTACAGGGCTTCTTTGTTAAATTGCCCTGACAATTTCTATTTCCAGTTGCTTCAATCATATTAACAGAAGGTAAAGTTCACAAATAGTAAAATATGTCATTACACTGCATTTGGGTTTTCGGAAATAGATCACACAACCGACAAACACCCAAGACATAACGTTTGGCATTCCAATTCGTGTTTGGCTTGGCATATCTCATTTGGGGCAGGACAAGATGCCCTACCACAAACGGAAGTATCTCATTACTCAGGAAATAAAACATGTCTGCACCAAAGACTTGACAAATCCCATTAAATATACCAAAAGGAGGATAGAATTTTTTTCCCAAAGAAAGGCAGAAAGGTTGAGGATGTGGGGTAGAAAATATGTGTGTAGAAACATTAGTTCTTCTATCATTTTAAAAATATATGTGCAGAATTCCATCAGAATGTACGAATCCTTTACAGAATCATTTCTTCTTCCAAAACATAACATCATGCTCTATTAAGGGCTGTGCTCAGCAAAAGTAGGGGCAGGGAGTGTTTTCCAGAAAATTAAAATAAGACCACATGGTTTCTGAAGCTTTACTAATAGATCCACAATCTATTATTTATTTTATGAGTCAGTACATATTTCTTGAGCCGTATATGCCAGACATGGGTCTAATACTATGGGAGAGACCAGAAGTAAAGAGTCAGTGTCAAAATGCTTTAACATTTGACAGGATAATTATAGGAGGCTGGGAAGTCTCAAGGCGGGGACATACAGCTGAGCATGAGTGGAGGCACTGTCCCTCAAAGTGGTCCTGAAAGAAGTGCTATCTATGCAGAGATCTGAAAAATGGTTTTGTCTTACTTCACCATGCGGGTAGGGGTGGATGCTGAAAGCAAATCTTATGCATAAGCCTGGACTTGAGAAAGAACACGACAAACTGTGGTGACTGCTGCATAAAATTTATTTCTTGTGGGCATTTAGCCTTGTATTAGTTTGCCCCTGTTCTCTGGCTGATGTTTATGCATTAATCTGTCATATTCACTCTAGACGCTACATGTATTAATGATAGGGTCCACATGTATCTCGTGTCTGCTTTCATCAGTTAACATTCTATATCCACTTTGGTGGTTGTCCTCAGATAAAGAGAATAAATCATCCAGAAATATTTAAAATAAAGTTTTAAAAATAACTGCTTTTAGAGTAGGTCTTGATTCAAAGTAAATTTCATTTTTTAAAATTAACATTTCCCCTTATGAGAAAAAAGCCAAATTTTTATACCCACAAACATGCAAATAGGATTAGGTCAAGTAAAGAGAAAAGCTCCATGTGCAGCTCAAAGTAAATGTTTATTAGTAATTCTTTGACATGGACACGACTTCAAAGACAATTTGTTTCCCTTTTTTTGTGCTGAGGTCTTCTTATATCTGATTAGAAAGAAAGCTCTGCACATCCTAATGTTGACATGCACACATCTTATTTCAGTGTCTGAATTTACCACAGCTTAATAAAAGCTTTGAAAGAGAAGTGTTCCTTCTAGAAATCTCCTTCAATCAGTCACCCATTAACTCAACAAATATTTACTGATCATTTACTAGGTGCCAGACTTTTGCTAGGTGCAGAGACAACAATAGGCCCGCTGTCCTCCAGGGTCTGTGGAGGCGAGATGTGAAGCGCTGTGGATTTTCCACTGGTAGGTGCCGGTATTGTTTGTGTATGGATATACTGGTTGTGAACACATTGAGATACTTACATACCTCTTGGAAAACAGTTTCTGATCGAAGCACCACACCCCACCCCCAGAAAGTGTCGATCAGACTCCCTAGTTACCCTGACTCCCTTTCTAAGACCCCTAGAATCATCTCGCAACCCAGTTAAAACCGGGCACAGACAAAGAGGCAGCCAGGACCCCATCTCTAGCTCTTTGCTTGATGTCTGGCTTACTGGTCGGTAACAATGCCATACTGGCAATTCAATATTGTGATTGTCACCCCTGCATACAGGTCAACAATCCAGTCCAGTCTGCAGACTAGGGCCACATCACAAAATATTTACTACACGTATGATAATTCATTTTTATTATATTTTATAAAAGCATCAGTCCACACCAGATTGGAAATGAAAACACGTCCTGAAATACACAGTTTGAAAAGCAAGTTCTCTGCTAATACTAACATTCTGTGGTGAATGCTGCATATAAAGAATATGAATAAACATACAAAGAATACATAAACCAAGCACTCTATTAGCATAAGAGAAGACTCCTGGATACCACTTACATTCTCCCTGACCCAAGCAAGGAACTCAAAACAGAGATATATAAACACAAAATATGCCAGTAAGCATACTTAATTTCTACATTGGTTCAGGAAACACGGGGACCTCTTGCCTCTTAGCTATTCTGGTTAAAGTGCAAATTAAGCAATGCTTGCCCTAAGCAGTTATGTGAATGTATCCAGCTGCCTATTCTTGCCTTGGCCACATTCTTATCCTGGTCTCAGCAGCTTCATGCAGTTTATATGTATAAAAAACATGTATAAAACCTAGATGAGTGATGCATGTAAGTGAAAGAGCACATTCCATCACCCAAACAATAGCATTAACAGAAACAAAACACCAACCCCAAGAGGATTAGTCTGGCAAGTTTTCTGCAAAATTGTATGGTCTTGAACTTAAAGAGCATATAACTCAGAAATAATGAAACTAAGAATGTAAGAAGAAATGTGTCCTGCCTCATCCTTTAATATCCCATTAGCATTATTACTCTTAGTTTTAAGTCATTTTTTCCAGATAATTCTCAATGATTTGATTGGAACGATTTAAATTTGATTTTAACTGAGAGCTCTCTATCGAATTTATTAAAATATTTTCACAAAAATTAAAATTACTTTAAAAAAAATACCTCAATGTGGGTGCTGGTTTCATGGGTATACACAAATCCTTAGCTGGGACAGGTAAATGGTGAAATATTTAGAGATAAAATGATACATTGTCTGGGATGTATTCTAGTGCTTCTAAGGAAATTGAGAAAGAGCTTGGATGAAACAAGATTGACAGTAGGATAAATGTTGAAGTTAGGCGATGGACACGTTGAGGTTTCTTATGTTATTATATTATTTTCTCTGCTTTTGTGTATGTTTTAAAAAATTCTGTAAAAAATTCATAAAATAAGCATATGCAAATCTTTTTCAAACAAGTTTATCTTTTCCACAAAACTAGCAGCAAGGATATACTATTATAGATGAATAATAAACTAAAATTTATGATAACATAATCAAAACTATTCACTGAGTTTTATAAATTTCCATTTTAATATGATGTGATTGGTAAGTTCGGGCAAAGAATAAGGTGGAAAATATAAGAGTGAGACATAAATTTTCCGAAAGTGGAGTGAAAATGTAAAATACTTAAATTTCTTTCCAGTAAAGGTGTTTGAAAAAAACAAAAATTCAGAAAACTATAAACAAGCAATCCTTTCTTGCCAATTGTATAGCAAATACACGGGGACTTTTTAAATCAAATTAAAAATGTAGTGGTTTACCATTTACATCTTTCTACTCATAATATCTAAAATTTGCAATGAATTGACAAGCTAAATTTACAATATCTTGGAAATGTATCCAATACAGCAATTCTGGAATCCCAAACAGGATGTTTGCCATTTTCCAACACATCTTAGTACACAGACTTTAATAGAACAGTTACGTTGAGTCAAGCTGTGAAAAAAATATTATATTTTTCTCTTTCAGATTATTTTATTTATTGACTTATCTTGTATGATTTGCCTATTGCTTGGATTGCATATTATACAACAGCTGTGTTTCACGTGAAAGAATTCTGCCCTAAATTAGTAAGGTGGAGACTTCTTTTCCAAATTCAAGGAAAAAATACTTCATTGATGGATAGAATGTTTCCTCTCAAGTATTTTTCTTAAACATTAGCATTGGCAACATTTGTCTGCAAGTGAGCTTAGAAGATGAAAGAATGAATAAACAAATAGAAAAGAAATATCACAGAAAAACTCAGAAACAGATGTGAATGTTTAATCTGGCTGCAGGTTTTTCTCATGTCCACTTATGCCTGGTTGTGATTTTAAATTGCATACATAAAATAGAGTCATATGTTCTGCTCATAAAATCAACTCTAGTTATTATAAGAAATTACACATGGCAGCTTCTCATAGATGTTTTGTACTTTGAGAGTCTGAGGAAAGATTCCTATGATATGAGCAAACCATCTCCAAAGCCAGCTCTGATGCAAGAGTCTACGTGTTACTGAAAGCCTCTGAGATCTAGTAAGACATGTTGATGTTATTAAGAAGTTAAACACACTTAAACATCCATCAGAACAAAGTCTTCTGGTGTGCAAATGACCTGGGCAGAATGTACATCAGATTGTAAGCCATGTCCTGATCCATACGTATTTGCATATACCTTGATGTGAGTCAGGTCCCAACAATATAGTCTTTAACTATCAATTACATGACCACCCAAAGGGAGTGCTAGAACACCACTGAGTTTGTGTTGGACAAAAACTAGGAGTGAGAAAGGACAGTCATCCCTGCTCTATTTATCATCATACAATCCAAAGATATCAGAGACAGATAACTCACAGCCTCATAGTACTGATGTATGATTCAACAAAATTTCTACTTACTAAGAAAGGCCAAACCTTGTCAACTGTAAGTTTCACCAAAGCTAGTATCTTAACTCCTAAGATACCTATACATTGCCGAGCAGCAAAAAGGAAACCTGCCTTGTTTCATATGTTAACAAAACTGGAAAGATGGGCAAACAGCAAGAAGACCATATAACACACCTGAACTGCCACAGTACCCCAGGTCCTAATTAATTATTACAAAATCTTTGGAAGTGCAATGAGCATGTCAGCAGCATCAGCGTGAATGGACATAAATCACTGAAGCCTGCACACTGGACATCATGCACTATGCCCACCCATTAAAACTGAATTAGGGAGAATATTGAAAAGGAGTCAGAAGGTTCCACTGTTTTTTCCCTTTATAGAATCTGAACTTGCCAAGAGCAAGTATAATGGACATCTATGTTTTATTTTCACTAGCTCATCAACTTGTGAAGCAATGTTATATCATCTCCCATTTCTACTTTCTGTATATTCTTCTTGGATAACCCTTATTGTTATCTGTACCCGATCTCAACCCCATTTCCTCTTCTACAAGGGTCTACCATGAAGTACATGAAGTTCATAGATGGTTCCCCAATCTACTCTACAATCTGGAATTATCACTATTAAGAGTAACATAGACCTCTAATGAATTCACTTCCTTTAGAATTCTGGAAAACTCAAAAGGAATTCCTATAAAATTGCACAATTTTATTCAGTAGATTGAAATATACAACAGTCTGGAGATGGGGACTTGCTTATATTAAAACACTTTGTATCCTTACACAGGTGCATTGACCTGTTACCATCAGGTCAGTGTCATCAACAATTAAATATTTGTAGTACTTTTCATGTTTTTCTTCCGCTTAAAAATTTATACTCTACACAGGTGCTACATTTAATCCACAACTTGTTTTTCAGATTGTATTTTCAAGAAGGAAAAGTAAACGAGGATAAACAATTTACAAAAATATAAGCAGAATATAAATGTTATACTAAAAATATTTAGAGAAGAAATAGAACCATAATCTTCAACGCAAGTTAAAAGAACCAGTCATGGGAAAGTTGTAGTTTATGCACAGAGAGAAAAGAACTCAGAATCAAGCCAGCTACATGGAAGTAAAAAGAAAAGACAGTCATTATGTATATTTTTGCTTTATTTTAGGAGAGTATGTCTGCACAGCCAATATGCCAAAAGATACTTGAAAGCACCTGAGTTTTAATTTATCATCATTTTCTATCCTTTTTAAAAAGACACACTGGTAGACAAATGCCAATCAAATTTTGACTCCTCTAGTGGTCTACCTCTAAAGGAAAAGTGATGATCTCCAATTACTGAGATGGACCTTAAAAAATAAAGGAAAAGAGGTATTTCCTGAAAAAATTCTAACATTCACAGGAAATTATCCAGAAGAAGCTTAATCATATACAGATTTCAGAACTCTAATTGAAAGAACTTTTAGTAATAAAAAATTTATTATCCGGGCCCATTTGCAAGTACTGAAGTATAATACATATTTTAATCAATTGGTTTGTAGTATTCAGCAGACTTAATTGTTCAGCCTCGGCCAGAGAATTAACTTGTTTGGAGTCATCCACTGAAAATCTGAGAGCCCACCATGAGTAGAATCCCAAGGTAAGAATGGAGATGAATCAGGCTTGGACTCGAGTCTCAAGAGTATGGTCATAGGACTATATTGACAACTGGAAGTGTTATAGAGGCTTAAGATTGGACTGTGACAGAAATTAAAAAGGAAGGAGATATGATAAATTATTTTTGTTAAGTATGCCATGTTTATTAAAGTTATTAAAATGTTAATTTGTTTGCAATAAGTAATCATATAGTTTCTTGTCACTTATAAGATGAAACATCATAGATTGATTGATTGATTAATAGACAGATACTACTTTATTGCCAATTACAACTTAGAAAAATAATAATTTAGGACAACAAAATTAAGTTGGATTTTAAAAATGCAGTGGCAACAAAACAATGATCTGGTATTATCATTCTAAAATAGGATTTCTCAGTCTCAACATTATTGACATTTTGGACCAAATAATTTCTTATCGTGTATATGTGTGTGGGGGGAGGGTTGCGGTCCCCATACTGTAGGATGTTTAGCAGTATCCCCGGCCTATATCTACCCACTAGATGCCAGTAGCAACTCGTGGCACAATTGTGACAATCAAAAATATTTCTAGAAATTGCAATGAAGAACCACTACTCTAAGGTACCCTTCAGATATTAGCTTAGATGCCACTTTCTCTAGGAAAGCATTCCTGAGCATCTCAGATGAAATACCTTGTCTGCACTACATGCCCCTGTATGCACACCTCTAGATAACTGTTTACTATATATAATAATTACCTGTTTACTTATCTATACCTCCCCATAGACTGTAAGTTCACTTTCATCTGGCACTGTGTTTTGTTCACCACTGGTTCTCCACACACCAGGCACTATATATATATCTCAAGTAAGTCAATGAAGGAAGGAAGAAAGGAAGGAATGTAAGTAGCTAAACTGGTCAACATGGAGGCGAGAGGCTCTTTCAGGCATCATAGGATGCCAGTGGTTGCCAGTAGCACCCCTCCCCTGAGTTGTGACAACTAAAAATGTCTTCAGACATTGCCAAATAGTCCCTGTGGGGGAAAAATTGTCTCTGGTTGAGAATCACTGCTCTGAAAGACTGCACAGAGAAATGGTAAATATTTAGTAAAGTTCAGTTTTATTATAAAAAGAACAATAAATTTTGCAGTACTTTCATTGTCTTACTCAATTAAGACAATTATAATACAGTAATGGTTTTGGAGTTAGACATGAGATGAGATGCTGACATCCAGTTGGCTGTATGCCTTTGGTTAAGTTTAACTTTTTGCACTTTAATTTCTTCATCTGTAAAACTGGGACAATAATAATTGCCACATAGAATTCTTTCACCCAACAAACATTTCTTATGACCTGCTACCCGCTGGACAGACACTCTGCTTGGTTCGGAAGGTATACAATGGTGGCAAGAAGTGTATGGTCTTTGCACTTATGAATTCTATACTCTAGAGTGGGAGAGGGACAGTATCCAATTTTTTACCACATAAAATTTAAGTTACAAATTGTGAAGCTAGATTCTACAAACTGAACAAGAGTCTATGAGAATATGCAAAAAGAACAGCATGACCTAGACTGTGGCGTCATGAAGACTTCCCTGAGGAACTGACACTTGAACTGTGGCTTGAGGGACATGTGAAAGCTAACAATGGAAGGAGTGCAGAAGGAGAAGGGTGGGGAAATTAAATGAGAAAATATGTGAAAGCACATAACACAAGGCTGGCATGATGCTCTTTAAAAAATCAATGAGTACAAGCAATGGATTAAAATAATCCACACTATCAGTGACAAAGTTAACAGATAGGAATAGGAGATTAAGCAAAGTGACATCTAACTTAGTATCTTTCTCACAACTAAAAGATATTCATAATTCATTTTATAGAATTCTAAACTAATTAAGATAATAATGTTATGAGAAAACTATGACAATAATAGTGTTAAAATAAAAAGGTCCTTTTGGAGTATAGAATGTTGGTGCCTTTAAGATCTTGACTGCCCAGGTATACAATTTTCCATTGTATTGCATATTATGGTTAAATTCTTCAGTTAGGGAACAAGGACTAGCACATAGTCCGTTAATAAAGCCCTACTATTCCACTATGCTAACAGTCCCTATGAGAACTCCAGCCATCAGTTAAACAAATCACTTGGCTGGGAACGAAGCGTTTACCATATGCACGAGCTACTAATTTCCTGGACATTATCAGCCATTAACTGGTTTCCTGTGTCCCAGCAAACACTGAGGTGAGCCTTGATTGCCAAGATTGCACATTTCAGACATTAATCCATGGACCATTTCCTTCAACTAAGATATAGTAACACTTTCTATCTGTAGTTCTTTTGTCAAATACATATGAGAACAGGCCAGAAAGTTCAAGCAAACAGAAATGCGTAAAAAAGTAAAGCTAACAGTGTACTAATGTAATTATGCTGGTGAAATTCTTTACTAAAATTTTGGGAACTCAGGGGGCCCACCTGGCGGCGCAGTGGTTAATTTTGCACGTTCCACTTTGACTGCCTGGGGTTCACCAGTTCAGATCTCGGGTGCAGACATAGCACTGCTTGGCAAGCCATGCTGTGGCAAGTGTCTCACATATAAAGTAGAGGAAGATGGGCACGGATGTTAGCTCAGGGCCAGTCTTCCTTAGCAAAAAGAGGAGGATTGGTAGCAGATGTTAGCTCAGGACTAATCTTCCTCAAAAAAAAAAAAAAAAAAATGGGGGAACTGGGTTGGCTACAGCAACAGCAGTATGGAACAGAATGAATCACCAGGAAGCTCCCACATAACATTTAGGGACTTCCTTAGAACTCAGAGTGGGTCCAAATGGATAACCATTGACAGTCCCTTCGTTCCTAGTCAGTGCTGCTCTTTGGCTAACCAGAATTTCCAAAGTGGGCAAGGAATACACCTAATCCCTCTTAATTCTGCTCAAAACTTTCCTGCCTATGTTTACCTGGAAGAGATGTCACCACTATCTCTTACTCTACTTAATCTTGGTGACCTTAGGACCAAAAAACTAAAATAAAAAGGTGTACCATGAGACAGAAAAGACTGAGAGCCTGAATTGAACAATTAAGTGACCAGAGTAATATTATTTTCCACTTTCACTATTCTAATACCTGACTTATTTAATGTGTAGGACAATGCTACTAATTTGTTTACAGTTAGAAATTAATTGCACAGTGAAACATGTGAACACTATTATAGGGAGGTGTTCTGGTTTTTAATATTGCGATCATTACTGACAACATGTTATTAAGGTAAACACTTGTCCTTTAATTTTTAGAATACGTAAAGAGAATGCTTAAAAAACAGCATTGTGCAAAAACAACCTTCATATATTTATATGTGTTTACATATTTATAAATATTGGTCATATATGATATATAACAAATATATATTTATATTAATTATGTTAGTTATTAGGGAGAGCTCAGTTGTCACAATCAGTCACTATTTAAAGAAAATTAATTTCATTTACATTTGATCAAGAAAGTTCTCATCACTGTTTATGCTATGATAATGCATTAACCAGGACACGTTCTCTATCAGCTAGGTGAATTTTTACAAACAACATTTGCTTTATCTATTTTTTAATTTTTTTGGTGAGGAAGACTGTCGCTGAGTTGACATCTATGCCAATCTTCCTCTATTTTATATGTGGGATGCCTGCCACAGCGTGACTTGATGAGCAGTATGGCTGCACACCCATGATCCAAACTGGCAAAACCTGGGCCGCTGAAGTAGAGCATGTCAACCTAACCACTATGCCACTAGGCCAGCACCGTTTTATTTTTTTAATAGATATTATCATTTTTTTATTACAAAGTAGCCAATGCTCATTCTAGAGAATTGGAAAACATAGATATGCTATTGAAGAAAATAAAAATCACCATACTTCTCTATCTACAGATAACCATGGTCAAGATTTAGATTTGCTTACTTTTCTATGCAAAACAGTTTAACAAGGAAAACATGCAGTAATATTAATTATCATTTTGTGCCTAGTTTTCCAGTTGATTGACTAGTATGACAATTTTTCTCTTAAGATTAATTATGCTTCAAAAAATACTGTTGTAGTGGGTGCATTTTATGGGTTTGTCATAACCTATCAAACTACTACTCCACAAAGACTACGTCTGCAGGATTATTCTTGGTTATTTGATATCATTCAAATTTTTCACAGTTACAATTTATGCTACAATAGGCCTTGGTCTGCATGCTGGATTTTTTAAAATCAAGATTTCTAGAAAGAAGTTAATAGTTAAAACTCAATGAAATAATTTCTGGAAAAGTCAAACCAATTTGCATTTTAAAAATTAGTAACTTTGCCAAAACAGTATACTTTTATTTCTTTTAATCATTGTAAATTTGATAGTAAAAAGTGGCATCTTGGTTCTTGTTTACATTTCTTTTATCACTAGTAATATTTATGATGGTTTATAATGTTATTGGCCATGTGTATTTCTTCATCTGTGACTTATCTGCTCGTGTCTTTTCTTATTTATTATAACTGGATGCCAGTATATTTACTGAGTGAGGTAATCAATAGGTATATTAAGAAGATCAGCCCTTTGCACTTCAACTAGATAGTCTTTTTGTGGCTTCATTCAGAAGGCTAGGTGTACAATTTTATAGTCATAACTTCAACAATTAGTAATCATTATTCCATTGTCTTCTGATTTTTAACCCTATAGTGAATATATTAAAAAAGTTAATTTTTGTTTCTTTGCCGGTTAACCAAGATTTTTCCCCTTGCAAATTGTAATTTTAGCTATTTAAATAACGCCAAAATATCCGTAGATGCACGCCTTTTCATTTTGCTAGGAATTTGGTCAATCCTTTCAATCTCCACGAAAGGACACATCAGCTCTGGAAAGATGGCTTCAGTTTTATATATTTGGTTATTGTTTCTGTTCCAGCTATCCTTATTTCTCCTTCTAGATGATATACCAGTTGTTATATTGGATCTTGACTCTCTAGCCTCCATGTATATCATACTCCCTCAAATTTTTATCAAATATCAAATTTTTATAATTAGACTTTCCCCCTGCATACTAGGAGAGCTTATTTTATCAGTGCTTCAAGTCACTGATTTGATTTTCTACCGTGTCAGTTCTGCTCCTAATTACCACCAGTATGGAATTTAATGCTAATGTGCTATTATTTCTTTGTAATAGTTCTTCAGTTCACTCAGCTCATTTTTCTCTTTAGCTTAATGTTTCTGGATTTTGTCCTATTGAGTTTACATTCAGACTTTTTTCCTCCTTGTAGATTTTTGTTCCTTTTCCAGCACGTCTTACATCCTCTAGAGAAGGTGATCACAAATACGGTTAACCTTCAGTACCCTTGGTGAAATGTTTTAAAAATACACATTCTTGGATTCTGCTTTCAGATACTCTGACCTGTTAGTTCCTGAAGCTGAGGAGAAAATCTTTACTCAAAAATAAAAAGAAGTAAAAAGAAAGCAAATCACCTCCTCAGATGAATCTGATACTCAGCAGGAACAATAAAAATAGAAGGTGCCAATATTAGGCAATGTGATGTGTGTGATATAGCTTGCTTTGTGCATTTGTACGTAATTTTTTCTTCTCGAGGTTAGGCAAGGAAAGAGGGTATGAAAAACTAGCCTTAATTGTAAAAGAATTAATGATACAGTAGGGGGATGTTAAGAATCTCAATTCTGCTCCAAGGTTTTAGCAGCAATTACGTAATCCTTGAATGTTTCTGGGAATTTGTTTTTTATTAATCTTGGTTTTCCAAAGTTATCTGTTGATTATTTTTTCCTGTATCTTTGTACATTTCATGGAAAAATTAAGAGTGGCTACTTCAGGGATAGGTGAAACCAAGGCTGAGTGGTTACTTTGAATGACTTATACATTAATAAATCAATACTTTATTTTCTAGGAGTTTAGAATACAGATTTTTGTGAGCTGTATTCAATACCAAAGTATTCTCCTGCAGAATAAACTATTACCCTGTCTGATATAGTATCCTTATAAAGTGGTGTTATTTCTTGTATAAATACCTGACTAGGGCTGCTTAAGAAGCCAGATCCCTAAGGATACATATGTGAATGTTGGTACCCCCAGCAACATGCTATTCTTCTCACGGAATGTGAATTATATTTTCAAAGATACTAATTTCAGCAATGCCTATTACCTTACCAGCAATTCACCTTTGAATTAGAAAATATCTTTAAGTAAAATTCATTTTGCACTGGGCTTATCAAACAATTCTGATCAGTTACCTTAAATGTGAACATCATGGAAGACAGTTTATCTTTGACATATGAACATGCTTCCAAAATAGACCCTAAAAGTCTGAAGTCTTTCATCAGTCTGAGAACAAAAGGGCTAAAAGTTAGTCACCAGTATGAGAAAATGAGCCCTCAGTATTGCTTCACCTAAAAGTTTATTTCTTTTATTGAAAAAAACTGAATTTCAATAGGAAGAGGAAGTCTGTACTTGTTTTGAATTTCATCGTTTTCCTGAAATTGAATATTTTATTTTCCTTTGGAATATCTCTTAGATATGGAGAAGGAGTAGATGTGCTTGCATATTTTGGAATGTAAACTCACGGTGATTTGGCCAAGAGAGTCTGAGTTTCATGGTGTGGTTGAGTAATTCAACCAGCGGGTAAAATATGTGTTCTGGAAATGGTGGTAAAAGAGAATCAAGATGAATATGATGACTAACTCATTCACAGCACTCAAATTCTATTTTTCCCCCTGTGTAATGCATTTGTGAATTGATCCCATAAGTATTGAAGTGATACAAATCATAATCTAACAAATACAGGATGCACAGAAAACCAGAGATCACTGAGGCTTATCATTCAATTTCATTATTATTTAACTTTAGGCTCCATTTTCAAGTAAAAGGTAGACATGCTGTGGAGCTGTCAAACATTTTTGTGTTTACTGAGTAATTGCATGGAAAAATCATGGCTACTTATGATAACTAAACATCTTTTAAAAAAATTTTGTGGATGTATGTGTGTGCATGCATGTTTGCATATTCCATTGTATACCCAATTTATTTAAGGCTTCTAAAATGTAAGAGCTATTGATCTTCATTTTCAAATCTGTGGCATATGTCTTCTTAAGAAAGAAAGATGTCCATCTTCTCCCATCACCACCATCACCCCTTAATCAACAGTTTTAATGATTTCCTTCAACCATTTTTGGTGGGCTCAGGAATTATGTCCTCCCAAATAACTGATTAGGAAGTGAGTTAAAGGAATACCCTGTGCAAAAGTTACTTTAAGGTCACAACAACTTATCAAAGTAAGCTTTCACTCGGTCAAAGTAAATTTTAAGCCAAAAATGATAACAAGAGACAAAGAAGGTTATTACATAATGATAAAGGGGTCAATTGATCAATAAGACATAGTAATCATAAATATATATGCACCTAATATTGAAGCACCTAAATGTATTAAGCAAATACTAACAGATTTGAAGGAGAAATGGACACAGTACAATAATAGTAGGGGATTTCATTATACCACTTTTAACAACAGATAGATCATCCAAACAGAAAATCAACAGGAAAATGTTGAAATTAAGCTATACTTCAGACCAAATGGACCTAACAGACGTATATAGAACATTCCATCCAACAGTAGCAGAATATACATTCTTCACAAGCACTCATGGAACATTTTCCAGGAAAGATCATATGATAGGTCACAAAATAAGTCTAAGTAAATTTAAGAAGATTGAAACCATACCAAGTATCTTTTCCAACTACAATGTTATGAAACTAGAAGTAATAACAAGAGGAAAACTGGAAAATTCCCAAATATGTGGAAGTTAAATGAACACCCCTGAACAACTACTGGGTCAAAGAGGAAATCAAAAAAGAAATTTAAAAAATCTTGAAGCAAACAGAAATGGAAACACAACATACCCAAACTTGTTGGATTCAGCAAAAGCAGTTCTAAGAAATGTGTATAGCAATAAAATAGCTACATTAAGAATAAAGAAAAATCTCAAATAAACAAACTAACTTTATACCTTAGGGAACTAGAAAACGAAGAAAATAAGCCCAGAGTTCGTACAAGGAAGGAAATAGCAAAGATCAGAGCAGAGATAAATGAAATGGAGACCAGAACAACAATGGAAAACATCAATGAAACTAAGAGCTGATTTTCTGAAAAGATAAACAAAATTGACAAACTTTCAGCTCAAATAACTAAGAAAAAAGAGAGAAGACTAAAATAAATCAGAAATGAAAGAGGACACATTACAACTGATACCACAGAAATATATAAGATCATAAAAGACTACTATAAACAATTATATACCAATGAATTGGATAACCTAGAAGAAATGGATAAAATCCTAAAAACATACAACCTACCAAGAGTGAATCTTGAAGAAATAGAAAATCTGAACAGACCAATAACAAGTAAGGAGAGTGAATGTAATCAAAAACATTCCAACATAGAAAAGCCCAGGATCAGATGGCTCCTTGGTGAATTCTATCAAACGTTTAAAGAAAAACTAATGTAAACCCTTCTCAAACTCTTCCAAAAATTTGAAGATGAGGGAATACTCATAAGCTCATTCTATTAAGCCAGCATTACCCTGATAACAAGCCCAGTAAGGACACTATAAGAAAAGAAAACAACAGGCCAGTATCCCTGATAAATATACATGCAAAAATTCTCAATAAAATACTAGCAAACTAGATTCAGTAGCACATTAAAAGCATCAAACACCACAATCATGAGGAATTTACCCCTAGGGTGTAAGAAGAGTTCAACATGCAAAAATCAATAAATGCAACATACCACATTAATAGAATGAAAGATAAAAATTATATAATCATCTCAATAGATGCAGAGAAAGAATTTGACAAAATACACCATTTCATGATATAAACTCTAAACAAACTGGGTATACAAGGAACATACCTCAACATAATAAAGGCCATATATGACAAGCCCACAACTAACATCATCCTCAATGGAGAAAGGTTGAAAAATTTTCCTCTGAGATCAGGAACAAGACAAGTGTGAGCACTCTAAACACTTCTGTTCGATAGTGCTTCAAGTCCTAGCCAGAGCAATTAGGCAAGAAAAAGAAATAAAAGGCATCCAAATTGGAAAGTAAAATTGTCTCTGTTTACAGATGATATGATCTTATATATAGAAAACCCTAAAGACTGCACTAAAAAAAAACTGTTTGAACTAATAAATGATTTCAGTAAAGTTGCAGGGTATAAAATAAACACACAGAAATCAGTTGCTTTTTTATATAATAACGACAAATTATCTGAAAAAGAAATAAGGAAAAGAATCCCATTCACAATAACATCAAAGAGAATAAAACACTTAGTAATAAATTTAGCCAAGGAGATGAAAGACCTGTGGACACTGAAAACTGCAAGACTTTGATGAAAGAAATTAAAGACACAAATAAATGGAAAGATATGCCATGTTTACTGACTGGAAGAACTAATATCAGTAAAATGTTTGCACCACTCAAAGCCATAAATACATTTAATGTAATCCCTATCAAAATTTCAATGGCACTTTTAACAGAGATAGAAAAACAATCCAAAATTCATATGAAACCACAAAAGACCCCAAATAGCTAAAGCAATCTTAAGAAAGAGGAGCAAAGCTGGAGGCATCACGTTTTATAATTTCAAACTATATTATAATGTTATACTAATCAAAACTGTATGGTAGTGGTATTAAAAGAGGCACATAGACCAACTGAATCGAATCTAGAGCCCTTAAATAAATCCTAGCATTTATAGTCAACTAATATTTGACAGGGGAACCAAGAATACTCATTGGGGAAATCACAGTCTCTTCAAATAAATGGTATTGGGAAAAATTGGATAATCACATGCAGAAGAATGGAACTGAACTCTCATCTTATGCCACTCACAAAATTTAACATGAAATGGATTAAACACTTAAACACAAGTCCTGCAACCATAAAACTCCTAGAAGAAAACAAGGGAAGACTCCTTGACATTGGTCTTGGCAACAGTTTTTTGGATATGACACCAAAAGCACGAGCAACAAAAACAGAAAGAAATAAGTGAGACTCTATCAAACTAAAAAAGCCTCTGTACCATACAAGAAACAATTAGCAAAGTGAAAAGGCAACCTCCAGAATGGAGTGATGGTATTTGCAAACCATCCATCAAATAAGCAGTTAACATCTAAAATATATAAGCAACTCAATAGCAAAAAACAAACAAACAATTTGATTAAAAAATGGGCAGAGGAACCGAATAGACATTTTTTCAAAAAAGACATACAAATAGCCAACAGGTATATGAAAAGATGCTTGACATCACTAATTATCAGGTAAATACAAATCAAAACCACCATGAGATACCACCTCACACCTGTTAAATGGTTATCATCAAAAAGACAAGAAAGAAACTTTGGCAAGAATATGGAGAAAAGTGAACCCTTGTGCAATGTGGTGGGAATGTAAATGGAAACAGCTACTATGGAAAACAGTATGGAGGTTCCTCCCAAAATTACAAATACCAGGGCCAGCCCAGTGGCACAGCAGTTAACCTTGCAAGTTCTGCTTCAGTGGTCCAGGGTTCACCAGTTCGGATCCCGGGCACAGACCTATGCACTGCCTGTCAAGCCATGCTGTGGCAGGCATCCTGCACATAAAGCAGAGGAAAATGGGCACAGATGTTAGCTCAGGGCCAGTCTTCCTCAGCAAAAAGAGGAGGATTGGCTGCAAATGTTAGCTCAGGACTAATCTTCCTCAAAAAAGAAATTACAAATACAACTACCATATGATCTTACAATCCCACTTCTGGGTATTTATCCAAAGGAAATTATGAAAGGATGGCAAAAATATGTCTACACTCAGATGTTCATTGCAGCATTATTTACAATAACCAAGATATGAAAACAACCCAGTCTCCATCTATGGTTGAATTGGATAAAGAAGATGTAGTGTGTATATATATATACACATACACGCACACACACACACACACACACACATACATACACACATTCAATGGAATATTATTCACCCATGAGAAGAAAGGAAATCTTGCCATTTGTGACAGTATGAATGGAACTTGAGGGCACTATGCTAAGTGAAATAAGTCAGACAGAGAAACATAAATAGCGTGTAATATTACTTACATGTGGAATTATAAAGAGCCGAACTCACAGAAACAGAGTATAATGGTGGTTTCCAGGGGCTGGGGGCTGGGGGAAATGGGGAGATCTTGGTCAAAGGGTACAAACTTCCAATAATAAGATGAATAAGTTCTGGCAATCTAAGACACAGCATAGGGACTGTAGTTAATAACATTGTATTATATACTTGAAAGTTGCTCATAGAATAGATTGTAAATGTTTTCACCAAAAATAAAGAAATGGTAATTATGTGAAGTATGAAGGTGTTAAATAACCCTACTACGGTAATAATTTTGCAATATATAAGTGTATAAAATCATCACATGGTACACCTTAAACATGCACAATGTTATATGTCAATTATATCTTGATACTTCTGGGGAAAAAAAGAAATCAAATAGCCAAGCACCACTGAAGAGACTAGAGAGTAGCATTGGCAGCTTTATAATTTCCTTGGAAATAATAAGGCTTTGGAATCAGACAGATTTGGGTTCAAATCCAGACTTCTCTGTTGGCTACCATCGTGAACTTGGGCCATCCCGTTTCTTCATGTATAAAATGGAGATAGTAATACCTACCTCACAGGATCCTAGTAAGGATTAAATGTGATAATAACTCTAAAAACACTTAACCTATTCACTAGCATACAGCAGGTACTCGAGAAATATACTTTCCTTTACTACCTACATTCTCTTGTCCGTGTCCTTGCCTGTTTTAGAATGGATACAGTTAAGGGACTGGAAGAGAGTCCCAGAGCACACCAGTGGTAAATGCAGAAATGAAAGGTGGCCCACACCTCTCAGTACTCAGCAGGTTTCTCCACGCTAGGATGGTAAACCCTTAAGAATAACGTATATAATATATATAATTCTAACATTCCAATTCATCTAAGAATTTTCTTCAGGGTACAGTGCAAAATAAGATGCAGAAAGCAATTAAAGTTGGCTAGGAGTAGGGGCCAGGGAAGTTTCCGTCCCTTCTCATTGTATTTTTATATAGAAGGATATTGGTGTAACACTCCTGGCCCTTTTCTTACTTGTTCATTTACTTAATAGTCTCAAATGACAGGAGTGATGGCTTACCTGACTGGTGTGTTTGACAATATGAACTCAGCAAGCATGGCTCATTGCTTCGTCCCTTCTCCTTTGGATCTATCTGCCAGCAGACAGAACATTCACTAATTTCTTCTATGTCTCATGACTTATCAACATTTATCCCTTTGCAGGGAGGCTGTATTTCTCCAGCACTTGCTGTGACAGGATGGCTACATCCAATTTTGGCATGCAATATTAAAAGACTCATTTTCCTTATAAACCTGAGTCTCATTTTCCTAAGATACTACCATCAGTAAATCATTTCATAGTTTTCTTACTTTGAAGTACTTCTTTTTTTCAATGGGATCAGAATCGACATAGGACAAAGTGATGCTTTTAATTAGGCCCTCTGAATCCATAACAATGATGACCAGAGAAAGGATCATTTCCTTTCAGTTTTAAGAACAAATTATTAAAGCCATGAACGAAGATTGTTCATTATTAGATTTCTCAACAGTACATCAAGAAATGAGTTATTGATTGAGACCAGCCTGTGGACACATTCTGTTCAGAAAGGCAGGATGAAAGAGTTGGTATTTCTTGCAAATTGCAGAGAACTTGTATTGCACATATATCCTGCAGCAAAAAAGTTTCTGGTCACCTAGTAGACATCTCAATTTTACGATATAAGTTAAGGTAAATTCTTTTGTTGATTTTTGTTGTCGTCAAATGCTAGGAAAGCAGGAAATTCTGTTAGAGCACATACCCACCATTTCATTTAAAACAGACACAGTGAAGGCCTTGCAGAAGCATGGAGAAGCACCCAGAAGCAGATTATGTAAAGCATTTGGTAGACGCTAATACAAATATTTAACTTCGGAGGATTCTGCCTCAAAACTTCAAATAATTAACCAATAGGATTAAGATCAACCCTGACAGTCTCAATATTGGTTTTTATATCCCTGCATTCAGCATTAGGGTCAGAAAAAGAAAATTGGTCCAAGTTGACATAGCCAAGAAAGCAGACATTCCCAAATATTTTACAGACATGCAGAAGACCAAACACTAGTATTTCTCTTACTGACAATTTCAACAATCTCAATCACGAGGAAAATAATACTTTCTGTTTGTTAGAGATGTTCTTCTGTTGAAAATGTGTTCCAGGGGAGCACGTGACACAAACATTTGTTTTAGGAAATGAGATAGAGCAAGATTTTCATTACATAGCCTCAGTCATCCGAGAGTAATGAACTGTGTTAAAACCAACATTGGACTGCCATTCTTTGGAATTACAGTTGTTTAAAGTGTACTCCACAACAGTGGTGTAGGGTACACGTCATATGTTTACATCGACCACTACAACAGAACAACATGATTTGAAGATGTGTTGGAAGAAAATATTTACTGTCTCAATTAGAATTTGGTTCATACGAGAAAAATCTTCTGAGAAAATGCACCGTGAGGATGATTTGAAACCAGAGAACTCCCACAAAAACATGAAGGGGGAAATGATGGTGGTGCATCCAACTCTTCTATTATTCAGAGGAAAGTGCAGGATTTAGATGATAACAAAACCCAAACATGTTAACACACTAAAAATCCTACTCCATTTTTAATTACTATAGAAATTTTTCATAACAATTTCTTAGATATATTATAGTTTGCTCTCATTTCTTTTTAATCTCTGTTCAAATGTCACCTCATCAGAGAGACTTCCCTTGACCACTCTGTCTAAAATGCACCCCAGCCAAACCTTCAACCACTGTCCTCCTCATTTCCTATCTATTTAGTATCCGTAACCTGTATTAATTGTCTTTGAACCACTTCTTACTACCTAACATATTATATCTCTTTGTTTATTTTCTGCCTTCCACCAGTAGAATACGATCTTCATAAAACTTTGTTTGGTCCAATGCTATGTCTTCAGCATGTAGAACAATCTTGGTATGCAATAGGTATTCAACATAAATGTGTTGAGAAACTAGGAGAATGAATGGGACTCCTACCTAAATTCCAGGCTATAGTCTTTATCCCCCAGGGAAACATTTTGGGATATAGACAAATGGTAGTATACAGGCTTCTCTGATCCTTTGATCTTGTTGCAAAAAAATTCCAAACATTATTCTTGGGATATTAGAATCCCCAGAGAGAACTTACCCATCATTGTGCAAAGTACTGATTGAGTTTCCCACCCAGTCTCAGGAAGCAACATTTCCTCTATCACCTACTGAAATTGCCCTTGACCAAGGCCTCTCTCCTTTAGACATGAGAGCCTTTGAGAAACTTTCTTGTTTGGCTGGTTTACCAGTACGCCTCACTCTATTACAGTGACCCAAGCACACCAAATAGCCCGTTTGTTCCATTATACCTAAGAATGGTAAAAGCAGAGACTATTACTATTGCCTTAAACCACAAGAGTCTGGCCGTGCAAGCCTGGCATGTGTCTCTGCATTCAGAAGAGTAGGTTTGGTGGGCAATAAGCCACATCATGAGGCTAGTGGTTGAATTTTTTTTAATGTCTAGAATATTCTATGGAATAGACCCTTCCTTCATTAACTAAAATTCTCCTGCTGGAATATAACTGTCAGAGCTCCACTGAGGTGATGTATGTTTTAAATTAATTGTGTGCATACACCTATTTAAATTTACAGGCTTTATTTTCCTATAATCATTAATTTTCATTTTTATCTTTTCTGATCCCAAGTGAAAGAAATCTACTCATTTTGATTTTTTTTCCCAAAGGTAACTACTGCTAAGATAGTGGTTTATAGGGGAGAATTCCTTCCCACTGGTCCCAATCTGGTTCTCTGCCATGGTTGACATGGTATTTTTATTTTACCCCCATGGTTGACACAATATTTTTATATTATCCCTGATGTGCTTGACATTCTCTTGGACACTTGGTCTCTTTTGTGATCAATTAACTTGTATTTCTTCTACATATCCCACAGTGGGGGGAATCACCTTTGGTTATTGGAATGGCAGTCCTATTAGTAGACCTTATAAAGCCTTATCTAAAGTCCCTGAGGAAGGGGTAACTCCTTCTCTGTGGCCTTTCATCTATAAAGAGATGTGTTCTGTTTACTTGTGTTTGGAGTTGACAGCAAATAAGAAAGAGCCAGCCCTGGTGGTCTAGTGGTTAAGATTTGGCTCTCTCGCCACCATGGTCCAGGTTCATTTCCTTATCAGGGAACCAAACGACTCATCCATCAATTGTCGTATAGTGACAGCTGCATGTTGCTGTGATGCAGAAAGCTATGCCACTGATATTTCAAATACCAGCAGGGTCACCCAGGGTGGAGAGATTTCAGTGGAGCTTCCAGGCTAATACACACTAGGAAGAAGGACCTGGCTGCCTACTTCCAAAAAGATTGTCCGTGAAAACCCTATGAATAGCAGTGGAGCATTGTCTGATATAGAACCAGAATGTGAGAGGATGGCACAAAAAGACAGGACAGGGTTCCACTCTCCTGTACACAAAGTCACTAGGAGTCAGGATTGACTCAACATCACTAACAATGCAAAAAATAGGAAATAGGCCTGCTAACCCTGAGATAACTCAAGGCTTGGCTGGTAATATTTGGCATCTATTCAGTATGTAGATCCATTCTAGAACCTCCAAATTTACATGTGGAAAAATTCAGTTTCTAAAGCTGTACAGCCCTCCAGCAAGGCCTCCATGAGGCCATGGGGAATAATGGGCAATGGAGATCCCTCAGGATGGCAGACAGGAGTTCTATGATTGGTTAACCAAGGAATATACTACACTGACAAAGCAAGAATTCTATTCTTGCACAGCAGGATTTGATATGTATTAGCAATCAGTGATTTCTGCTTGTTTCCCATTCTCTCTCTTCCTAAATGGTAGTTTTCCTTTAGTTTTATGTATCCTGTTGTTTCTCTGTCATTCTGTATTGTGGGAGTTCAGGCAGATAACTTGTTTTTTAAAATTATGGGTTGCTAAGCCATAAGGAGCAGCTGTGTCTGGGCCTGTTAGAGATGACAGCATCACTGGGTGTTATTATAGGATGAGGCTTTGATGTAGGTTCCCTTTGGGAAGGAATGAATGCATGCCATCCAAAATGTCTGGATGGGAAAAATAGTATCAAGGATGCTGGATAGCTAAGAAGATGAACTATTCTTAATTTTCTCTAATAAAGCCCACAAAGCTAAAATAGTCATCATCCCAGACTCTCTTGCAGCTAAGGGGGGAAAAATATGACTCAGTTTTGACCATTTAGATATAAACATAAGTTCCTAAGCTAGGATTCTGGAAAAGCTTTTAAAAGGCCAGAATCAATTATAATGATCCTTCAGCCTTTGCTCTTTTTGTTTTCCTGGCTAAAATGTGGATACAATAGCTGGAATTATAGAAATGAACATGTAAATATATGGATGAAAGTCATACATAAAGAATGGCGGAGCAGCTTTGATCCTTGATGGCATTCCCAAAACCTTTGCCCTTCATTGCCTATCTATAGCCTTCTTACGAATGAGTAAAATAAACACCTACAAAGTTAAGCTATTCTTTGCTGGTTTATCTCCACTCTTTTTACGCTTACAAAGACAAATTCCTTGGCCAATGACTTTCTTCTAAATACCTTGAAGTTGGCAAGAACAGCAATAGCCAATATTCTTAATCCAGAGTTGTAGCAATCCCAGGAGATAGACTAAATGTTAAAAATTCGGAATAAGAAATAAGTTTTATTCAATCTTGGTTCTCCAACAGTTCCTGGCACTTAGCAGGCAATAGGGATGTTTGTTGATTGATACTATTTATTCTATTTCTCAAGAAAGTGTTTTGTAATAACATAATACTTAAAGAATACATCAGGATTTTAGAAGATGCAGTAACAAGTTTGAATGTAATGCATAACATTTATTGAATAATTAACATTGATTGAATTTTAGTATTATCTAAATACTATCCTAAATTCTTTATGTATTTTTTAAATTAATTCTCAGAGCAGTTCTATAACCTGAGTACTATTGTTAGAGAGTTTCAGAGACATGTAAATAACTTAGCCAAGGTGACACAGCCAGGTAGTATCAGAGCCAGCATTCAAGGTCAAGTTTATCTTCCTCCAAACTCATGCTCCTAACCACTATGTATTACTAAAGTATTCTAAATCTGTTGTCCTAAAAGAAACACATCCTTTGATCCCTAAAAGCTCTTTTTGGCAGAACAGCAAGTATACAGAAAATGTTATCTGTGTTAATGGTTATACATTATTAATCAATTACCACTTACTGGATGATTTATTGTTTAATTCCTCTTAGTTGACAAATCAGTTGAATTTTTCATATGCACACGTTGGAATAAGTTAGCTAAATAAAGCAATTCACTTGGAGAGTTTCATGTTCACTTCAGGTTGCTACTGGGAACCTAGATTATTTGTAGCATTTTTGCTTTAAAATCCTGGAGTCGTTAAAATGTGGCACCACAACCTGCATAGTAGGATATTGATGAGAACAAGGATGCAGGAGGCAATTCAATAGATACTTAAATGGCAAAAAATATAGTGCAAGTTTCACACACCCTGCAGACTGCAGGTTTATATGGTAATAAATAATAGTTATCACCAGGACAAAGGAAAAAAAAATGCCATGAAATCCCATAGCTCAGTGAGAAATCTGCTAATACAGGTGGTCAAGCTTGTTCCATTTCATTGTCAAAGGGAGGCTATTTATTTGCTTCTGGGTAGTTAAATTACAGAGTCATTTACTGCTGAAAGTTTTCCAGTACACAGATGTGGCTCTAAAGCTCGGGGCTTTAGATTCCAAGTTTGTGAGAAAAACAGGAATAAGAATTTACTCCACAGATGGCATAATCAATATGGTCGAAATTTTTCAGCAACTCCAGAAATAAAGCAAATGCCTTTAAACATCCCAACTGGAATCTCCTTACTGCATACGTTGGGCAAGGCCTATGGGTCACAATGTTGGCTATAATGAATAATACTTTCAGAAGCTCCTTAAAATATTTTCTCTTTGAAGAAACCTGTTTAACTGAGATGACAGTGGGGGTGGGTGTATGTGTGTGGGTATGTGTGCGTGTGTGTGTGTATGTGTGTGTGTGTGTGTATGAAGGAGAGCAAGAGACACAGAGACAGAAAGTTTCTCATGTATTAGAATGCTCAGAAACAGAGGAGAAATATAATGGCTCCTCAGCAGTTATGAAATCACTGCCAACCTTCTTTTCCTATTGTGCAAGATAGTAGTGGTTTTTATCCAACAAGTAACACTACACATATATATGTATATTCTTAGAACATTTGAAACAGTGAAGATTATGCACACTGTATTCATTATTTCTAAACTGCCACAATCTAGCAATTTCCAAAATTTGGCAGCTTATCCAAAGAATAGATCAAAGATATTCCAATAACAATTTTTCATAAGCATTTTTATAATCACTTTTTTGTCAACAGGTGTTGCCTTTGAGTCCAAATTCAAGTTTTATATTTTGCATATACCTAAAACTAAATTTTATCATTTATTTTCTGGATATAAGAAGTTTAAGTTGTCAAGTAACTTGACTCTTTTGCCAAGTAACCTTTAAACCAAGACATGTACATCATTTCCTTATTAATTACAAATATTAACTTCATCAATCTTAGTTCATGACCAAATTACAAGTTTCCAGGCCCAATCCTGATGAGGAATACATTACACAGCTGAAAGAATTCAAATTTCTAATTTATACTGCCTCGAAAAACAATTAATGTGTTATAAAGGGCAATGAGTCCACCAAAGTAATCCATATGGGAAGTGACCCACAACAAAATGTTAACAGATATGGGTGATGTCAGCTTACTAGAAGACAACTGAAGAGGAAAACACCAAATATCCCAACTTTAGTTATCTGAAGCTGAAATCGGAAAATGTTATCAGAGAATGTTAGCAATCATAACAAAACCCAAATGACTGAAAATTTGATGACTTCATCACTATATCACTCAGCCCTTATGGGAATAGGTAAGGGTAAGTGTACACATGAATATGTTACAAATGCATTAGATCAGGATTTCGAGGTTAGTTGCCTCTTCTACCTAACTTTTGAGAGTCCAAGGATAAACAAATTCAGTAATAATAATCAGAAAAATATTTAAAAACTTGTGAACATATTTTGAACAAATACAAAATGACAATTATTTTAAAACAACTATGTACCAAGCGTCTATATGTTATAAATGATCGTTTTAAACTTTTTATTTGGAAATAATCATAGATTTACAGGAAATTGCAAAGATAGTATAGAGAGATCCCATGTACTCCTCACTCAGTTTCCTCAAAGGTTACATCTTACACAATTACAGCAAAATATCAAAACCAGGAAATTGACACTGTTACAATATGTATGTACAGTTCTATGTCATTTCATCACGTGTAGATTTTTGTAACTACCACTGTAATCAGGATACAAAATTATCATAAATGATCCTTTTTATTTTCCTTTTGTGTATGTGTGTGTGTGTGAGGAAGGTTGACCCTGAGCTAACATCTGTGCCAATCTTCCTCTACTTTTCCTATGTGAGATGATGCAACAGCATGACTTGATGAGTGGTGTACACAGCTAGGATTTGAACCTGCGAACCCCAGGCCACCGAAGCAGGCTGTGCGAACTTAACCATTAGGCCACCGGGCTGATCCCCTATTTATTTTCTTGAATATAAAAATGCATGAAAATTTCAGACAGAAAGTTTCAGGCTGCTTGTTATACATAACAATAAGTGAGAACTGAAAATCATCGTCATGGGGCTGGCCCCATGGCTGAGTAGTTAAGTTCTTGCACTCTGCTTTGGTGGCCCAGGGTTTCACCTGTTCGGATCCTGGGAGTGGACCTAGAACTGTTCATCAAGTCCTGCGGAGGTGGTGTCCCACGTGGCTCAACCAGAAGGACCTACAAGTAGAATATACAACTATGTACTGGAGGGCTTTGGAGAGGAGGAAAATAAAAGAGGAAGATTGGCAACAGATGTTAGCTCAGGGCCAATCTTCAAAAAAGAAAAGAAAGTAAGTCTCAAACCAGCATGGGGAAAAGCTAAATCAAATTTTAAAAAAGAAAGAAAAAAGGAAATTATTATTGGGCTGGCCTGGTGGCATAGTGGTTAAGTTTGCATGCTCTGCTTCGGCAGCCCAGGGTTGCAGGGTTGAACCCTAGGCATGGACTTACACACCACTCATCAAGCCATGCTCTAGTGGCATTCCACATAGAAGAACTGGAAGGACTTACAACTAGGATATACAACTATGCATAGGGACTTTAGGGAGAAAAAAAAGAAGAAGATTGGCAACAGATGTTAGCTCAGAGCCAATCTTCCTCATCAAAAATAAACAAAACAAAGAAACAAAGAAAATTATTATCTAGGAAATTATTAACTAGGGAAACTATTTATAAAAGCCAAAATGAAATTCTAGCAATGCACACAGTGGGCACTTTCGTTAAATTCATTTTCCTGCACAGATCTGACAACCTCATCCTTCAGCAATCAACTCTTTCCAACATGAGAGTGAGCAGTTTTTTAGCACAGTTTATCAAAGACAACTTGCTGAGAAGTGTCCTACTCCAGAACTGTTTACTGGTGAAAGCCCTGGATACATACACGCCTTCTTTTTCAGGCAAAATAGAGCATTTCACGAGTGCCCTTAAATCACTAACGAGGTTACCATAACAAAAGAGCACACTGATAGATACACACAAAGAAACAATGAAATATACCAGCCAGATTCTTCCAAGCCAAACTTATTGTGGGGTTTCTTATTTTCCCTAACAAGTAAATATAATTCAAACTGTTGCCAACTTCGATTCTGATTAAGCTCACAGCAATGGAGAAATATATTCTCACAAAAGAAAAACAAAAAAGCAATCTAAACACCAATCTTACCTTGGCCATCTGTGCCTGCACTCCATTTGCCTTGAGAGACGCCACCGCTTTCTGTGCAGCTGCCGGACTGTCGAAATCTACAAAACCATAACCTGTGAAAACACAGAATCCCTTATTAGTACTCACAAATGGATGCATCTCTACCACACTGATGGAATGTGTGTTTGTGGTCAGACTTGCATTCATGACTCTGGTTCAACACAAAGGATCTCAATCTACGGTCCTTAATACATCAGGGAAGTTACCACAACATCGTTAAATATAAAATAATAACTCTTGTTTTCCAGAGATGGCTCTGGAGATTGGAGATGCAATCAGCAACCTGATTTAGATTAACTTGGTGAGTAAGGTAATACATTATTTAACTATGTTCTTCCTTCTTCAGTGGATTTGTGGCAAGAATGAAGAGCACAAAATGTTGAAAAATATAGAAAAGTTTACTTCTAAAGTTAATTTTGAAAACCTCAAAAAAATTGATGTTAATAAAAACCATAAAAGAACCTGCATACAGTTGTCACCAGGAACCTCGACAGTGCCTGGCACACAGTAGGCATTCAATAAATATGTGTTGACTGCGTGAATGAATAAAGGTTGTGAATGAGAGTTAACGTTTGAACCTAGTTCCAGCTATTACTAAGCCCAAGCTAATTCATTATAGGACCCTGTCTCTCTCAATGATAATATCTTAAACAAACTATTTTTACTCTTAACTGATCTGTGATAAAGAGTAATTAAATAGATATTCAAGCTTCTTTCAAAAATAAGAAACAATGACCCATTTCACTTGTATGCTACCTGAGCACTATCTGAAAAGGACACAAGAGTTGCTCTGTGTAACTATGTAGGTGTGTATGCAAAGTGAGGCCAAAGAAATTGCCAGAATCAATGAAAAGAGGCTTTTGCACACCCGTGAACTAGCGGATGTTACTCTACGGCTTAGTCTAACTAATGTCAGCTGCCGAGAATATTTCAAAATAGAAATGCTCAAGAATGAGTATGATGGCAGCTTTGTTTAGCACATCTAAAAAGCCCACCATATGTACCCTACGCCTCTTCTCATCCATCAGGCAGGGATTTGCTCTGCACTCTCATACTCATCTCATTTAGAAGTTTCGAGGTGAGCTACTGAAGCACACCTACTAACCATGCACTGCGACCCCTCTGACTTCCCTCACCAAATAACCAAAGAAGAGTGCAAGGGAATTCAGTTACCAAGTTGTTTCCTTTAATTAACTTTTAAATTCTCTCCCCTCGAATCCCTTCTTCTTTTTCTCCCTCCCAGCATGTCATCCTGAAATGAACTTGTCACACAGCAGTGTACCACGAAATGCTCTTGAAAAGCTGGGCAGAGTAGCTGCGAAGTTCGTACTTCTCATCCAAAACGAAGCCTGCTCTGTAAGTACTGCTAATTCTTCTCTTCCCACAAAATTAAAACTGTGTGAGTAATTTAAGTATTACACCCACTAGAATGAGTAAGATGGGGGGAAAAAAGCAGAAAAAAGGGGGAAAAGAACAAAATAACACAAGAAGTAGAATTAAGGGGAGCAGAAAATACAACTTGAACGTAGACATTATCTCCTACCTACCAGATATGTGCTGGATGGTTGACACAGTGACACCTGGTGAAATTATAATAACTTCATGTACTATTGACCTCATGACCATTCGCGCATACATATGAAAAATCTGGGGCTCAGGTGAGGTGACACAAATCACAAACTGCTTAATTAGTGGATCCAGGATTTGAAACCAAGTCTGCAGATGCCCTTTCCAAATACAGCATACAATGAACTGCTTTACAACCCCACTTTGCAAACTATTTCTAGTAGCCCCTGAAGCCCACCAGGGAGAGGACACAATTCCGGAAAATTTCTCGGATTTTGAAGTTAGTACATGGAATAAAACAATTCCACAAAAGGATTCAATCCAGCTCTTTCAATCAGTACCTTTATTAATGCAGTGGTTGAGTTCTCAGTAGAACTGGCTAAGTGAGGACTGACAGAGCACCTCCTTTTACGTCCTCCTTCAATCAATCCTTCTCATTCATTCCCATGCTCATTCTTTCATTCAGTAACAAAATTCTATGTGAGGCACTTTGTCAGGCACAGGGTATATGGTAGTGAAAAACAATAGCGTCACTTTCCACCCTCATGTGCTTATAGTTGAGTTGGGTGATAGATACAGAACAAACAACTATACAAATGAATCTATAATTACCAAATGGTATGCTGTCCTTGAAAGAAAATGAGAGCATATACTATAGAATCTAACTATTGATTGTTCATTACTGAAAATCTTCAAGAAGTGGTGGCATGAAATGAATTGCATGTCTTAAAATCTCACTGCAACTGGCTTCTGCTGAAGATTGAGTGGTTGTGGAGAAGGTGGGCGGGAAGAGTGGAATCCAGGAGATGACTTAGGGGCTATTACAGCAATCCAGACAAATGGCAGCTGGCAGTGAAATGGGTGGGATGAAATGGATGAATCAAATGATATTTCGGAGGCAGAATTAACAAGACTTGGTGATGGATTGAATGGGCTGGGAGTACGGGAGATATACACGACAAGGATTACTACTGTTTTTTCAGTATAAGCCACTGGGTGGGTGGAGTTGTGATTTACTGACATGAGGAGACTAGAGGAGGATCTAACAGGGAAGAGGGAAAATTAAAACATCAGTTTGAGACTGATGTTAAGTCAGAAATGCCTGTGAGACATCTAAGTGAAACTGTCAAGTAGCAGCTGGATATATTAGGCTGGTACTCAGAAAAGGAGATAGGGCTGGAAATGTAAATTAGGAGGTCAAAAGCATAAACACATTATTTACAGAGATAAAAACAGATAAAAATGCCTACTGTAAGTAGAAACAAAGGGCCCAAGTTTGGGGCTTGAGCAACTTCAGCATGTAGGTGTCGGATAAGAAAATGAGCTTCCAAAGGAGGCTGAAGGAGAATCAGAGAGGAAGAAGGAAATGAAAAGGGAAGACGACATCTCAAAGCCAAGGTAAGAAAGTGTTCTAAGAAGGAGAGAGAAATCAACTGTCTGTGCCAAACGCCACTGAGAGTGTGAGCAAGACGAGAGCTTGAAAATGCCCAGTGTGTTTAGGAACACGGATGTCATTATCGTGATTTGTTTCAGGCAAGTGCTGGGGGTTGAAGCCTGTTTGAGTAGTTGAAGCAACAGAAAGATGAGGAGGTAGAGAGAGTGCTTACAGGCCTCTTTTTGGTTATCTTGCTTGGAAGGAGAATTAAGAGATAGCTTAGTTAGAGGGAGATATGAAGTCCAATGAGCTGTGCGTGTTTGTTTTAAGATAGGAAATATTATGGTTTTCAACCTTAGCTGCACACTAGAATCACTTTGGGAGCTAAAAAAAAAATATATCAATGCTCGTTTCTCACCCCCAAGAAAATGAAATCAATATCTTTGGGAATGTGCCCAAGTGTTTACACACACACATTTGTATTTGTACGGGTGTATGTGTGTGTGTGTGTTCCCCAGCTGATTTCAGTGTGAAGCCAGGGTAGAGAACTACTGAGCATTCCTTCAAGTTCTTCAACAAATATTTATCTGTCGTATCCACTATGGGACTGTTCTCACCATTTTTGAATAGTGATAGGAAAGATCAAGAAGAAAATAAGAGACCAAAACTTCAGGAGGCAAAGAGATGATTTATAGCATAACATTCCCGAGAAAGTAGAGGAGAGAGAGAGCCTGGACTCATGTGAAGCGCTGCCCTGCACTCAAAGAGGGAGACTTCCCTTCACTCACCATTACCGCAAGGCAGGCAAGAACAGCACTCTTAGCTACCAGGTGTTATTTCTTTGTACAGCCCCAGTTACTGGGACTGTACTTAACACATAGCACAGGCTGTGCTTAGTAAATATTTGTTAGAATTAATTGAAAGCATATTTAAAAGATGCTAACTTACTTCACGGGACTACAGTGGGAATTAACTGATAAAAATGTCTATGAATACATTTGACTATAAAGAACAGTATAAATGCCAAGCGGTCACAGTGCTGGTTCAGCTGTGCTGCCAACCAGCAAGGTAGCCCCAGATTTCACACTCTCAGCCTCTACTCCAGTACCGTTTCTTCTCTGGCTCCCTCCCTTTCCTTCCACCCCCACGTGTTAAACAGGATATTACAAAATCACAGTGCTGATCTCCAGGGCTGAACTCCAATCCAGAGAAGAAATCTCTGTGAGGGCATGAGACACCTGAGCTTTCTATGAATCGGGGAGGTAAGGGGCGAACTTTGGGGAGAGTTGTATTTCTAAAAAGCCATCATGCCAGTAAGGAGAGAGAGGGGCCCCTTCGTACAAAATATCTCCTCCACAGAAGTCTCCACGCCAACAGGGGCGCTAAGGCCCCGTGAAACAAAGTTATGAATCAAGAAGAAGCCACCAAAGATGAAATATTTCACTGAAATATTTATGTGTTTTTCATACAAATTCACTTTCACTAATTAAAATGAAATTTCAGAGGGAAAATGTCTCAAGCAACCCTGAGAAACACTCCGACTCTAGAATAAACATGGCATTCCTGACTTTGATGTGACAGCATATATGACACCACAATCAGAAGAAAACAAAATGAAATACAAAGCTGCCCCTAAAGAATAATGATGCAGTTACTCTGGAATAAAGCAACTTCAATTTGCTTTCAATTTGCTTTCCTTAATGACAAATAACCAAGTGTGGGAACAGGAACCTCTGTACCTACATCTGGTGAGGGGCAGTGTAGGGAGATTAGTTCAGCTCCAGCTAATAATGCTTTATGGTCGCTGCTAAAATCCTCGATAAAACCCTAGTGAATGGTAAGCATCTGAAAGCCCAGCCCACGTGGCTGGAAGCCCACCAGTCTCACTCCTCAATTACATAATTAAGCTTGGCAGCAGTTTCAAATGAATTAAAACTGAATGTCACTGTTTTCTCCACACACCCCTGTCCTTGTTTTTCTTCCTTGTCAAGGGGAGAAGGCCAGCAGTTCTGCAATTAGCGGGAAGCAGAGCAGTGAGAAAGAACCAGCTCCACGCTAATTAGGTCATTCGCCAAACGCACTCATTGCATTGGCAGATACAATCAATGCTTTCCTGAAATGCTTTAAACCTCATGTGTTAATTTAAAGTTTTGCTATTTTTATTGTACCACAAGCCTGCTGACATTAAAAAAAGAAAAAACATATATGAGCTTAGAAATTGTAACAGAATTCTACAAATAATGGTATTGCCCAGGGGCTTCTGGTTTTGTTTTCTTTAGGGCATTTGTAGGCAACTTCTCTGTGACCTTCACCATTCAACTGGACCACCAGGTGACAATCCATTTGGATTTTGCTAAATGTCTCTTTACCATCTTCAACAGCTTACTTCATATGTCTGTGTTGCAACTGGCTCCTTCAATTCTCTATTTAAACTGCTTACCTATTTATCAACACTGGGTTGTTCTTTATGTGGGGGGGAACGATAAAACCGGAACTCCCGGTTCAGATTTGTGGTGGCATCTAGTGCGCCGAGGGAGACTTGCTCCGAGTGGAACTACATACTAAATTTCATAGCGTTTGCAGTGCTCTTTCTCTTCACAATGACTGTCATAAAAGCCCACTTGAAACACAGATGGCTTGATGTAACACCCAACTTCTTTCAAAGACGATCCAGCTGTGAGTCAAATGTGATTTTTAAACAGAGTAAGTGAACACTTTGTCTAGGAATTATACATTCAACTGAAGTTCTACGCCAATTTAACAGTCGAAGATGTTTAAGAATTGCCCTTCCATAAATTCCCCCTCCTTCTCCTTAGGCTTAACAATATTCTGTGCCTGTTGTCTGGGCTCAGAGCAGGCAAACTGAGTTGCAGGGAGGGAAGGTGGCCTGCAGGAAGGGAGGAGTGGTTTGCAGGCTTCCTGGACGTCCAGTGCAGTCTCAGCAGCCTCCTGGCCTCTGGATTTCTGCTGGATTTCTTTTGCACCCCTAAACTGTTGAGTGAGTGCTGAATGTCTTTTCTTATTGTGGAATTTCCCAGTTCTCTGAAGTATGTGATCAAAGAAGATAGTTGAAGGATAGCACTTGGATAAATTCTTCACTACTTTTTTACTTACCAAACCAAACTAACAAGAAAACCCAGTCATTTCTTCAGTATCTTCTTTGGCATCCATTTCCTGTGAATGATCATTACTGCCAAGCAAGGGCATGACAGAGGAACCAACGCAATAGCAATGTGGCCTAACCTAGATTTGTGAAAAAGTAAAGACAAAAGACAAATCTTGCTAGAATGCAAAAGCCAGAGAAAAGAGGGTTTATTTTGAGGAAAAAGAAAAAACCCTAAACCATTAAAATCTGAAATCACATGCTTATTTAGAAAATAGGATGGAGCAGTTTTATACAGAAAAGAACAGCATATGTACTTCCTATGCAAAGGGCTGCAGCTCTCAGACACTTAGCAAATAGAAGCAAATAAGATGGCTTGCAATGTCCATTTACAGTAAACAGATTGCTTCACTATATTCCCTGGATGCTTGTGCTTAATTATCTAAACATTTTGATATTCTAGTGCCAGAAACACTAAAATGAGGCATCAGTTTTGGGAATAGGATTTAGCTGTTACAAGGGACACTTTTGAATGATGATGTGAGTTTCTTATTATTTAATTTACTAAACATCTACTATGTGCATGACAGATAGCATACTGGATGCTGCAGGGAAAATTCCAACATGGCTTTTCCTGTCAGGGTTTATGGTCTAGTAGAGTAGATAAAGAAATGGGCAGGGTCCTCTTACACATAGGGATTAAGTTAGACGAGCACAGGCAAAATGGCGTACTTTCATTCAGGACAGTATGCATGGTTTTATGAGAACAGTTCCGCTCACCAGAGCTGAATACCTGATTCAGGTTCCCTTTCAATGAGTGGCAGGATGGTAAAATTATCCACATTCTAACTTTGGGTATGCATGTGTTATTCTCTCTTTCTGTTCATCAGTTTTGTGCATAGTAGAAATCAATTAAGTTAAATACAAGGTATACAGAGGAATCAGTACCACATTAAAGGTGAAAAGAAAGTGCTAGTATGCTAAAAAGGCAAATATTTCTTCCAGGTGGGGGCAAACTCAGTACATTTTGTGTGCAAATGACAAAAGTGAGGCCTGGGGAAAAGAAATTATGTCCCAAATGGCATTTCCCGGCAGAATGAAACAATTACAAAGACAGATAAATTTAGGGAGCAGAATACTTAGTAGCACGCCACTTGAAAATGGGACACTTTCTCATTCCATTTATGTTGCACAAAAAAGTCTCATTAAACCAAACACAAATTCAAATCCCTAAACTCACTTCCCTCCTCACTCCATTCTATTGATTTTTAAAGGAGAAAAATTGCTTCTTTATACTGAGTAAAGTCAAAATTAGGGTCAGGGTCATTATTTACGGGCTCAGAGAGATCACTGTGCTTTATTAAGATTAAGGAAACTCATTCATTTGCCAAGGTCTCCAACTAGACCAACCATTATTTTATTATAATATTGCAGAGATTAAGGGAGCAGTCTGTTTGGCTTTAAATGGGCAGATTAACTCTGTGAATCATTTTGCAAAGCTTTCAGGCAGTGTTCAAGATTACAAACAAAATATATGTCTTGTGTGAACCCTTGGTCCTATGTGTCTGCCATCAACAACAGTGGGAGGTACAAGCATGTAATGGTGGCCGCAGAAGCAAGCCAGGGTATTGTTAAAACAATTCCATTGAGTTTGTAACTATGATGGAAGCAAGCTGTAACTGAGTACTCTAATTATAGCTCTACAATCCCAGCTTGCGGTAAGGTAGGCAAAACTAACTATGATTTTATTCCTGGCTGCCCATCCTTCTATCACTCTCCTTGCTCTGTTCTGATAGACAGGTAAAACCATAGACTACTCCTCTGTCAGAAGAGCAGAGATGATGGCCTCAGTATGTGAGGATCAACAGAAGGATAATCTCCTACCCCTCTACCCCCCAGGTACTTAAGTACACATTCACACTCAATGGCTGCAGCCAATGTCCTGGGAAGTACGTTTGTAGTCTTACACACCTTTCTACAGCAGAGACATCCCTGCCCCATCACCCATTCATCTTTAGAGGATGGACATTGTGGCATAACTGGACAACCATCCAGAGGGATGCATTAAGTAGTGTAGTGCAAAAAAGGGAGGAGAAAAAGTGAATCCTACATACAAGCCAACCCTTTTAAGAAGCATGCATTGTCGGAGAGCCTCTGTTCTTGTTCCACCCTACATTCTAGATACTTCCCTCACCAACTTGTCACTTCATCTAAATTTCCATACGAAGCCCTGTGTCCCTTTGAATGCCATTATTTTCCTGGGAAAGAGTTCTATCCATGATTTCCTCCTTCCAAACCTTTGACAAAACTCACTTGGAAATCCTTGGGAAGCTTCTTTTTAACTAAAGCTGTTCATTTCCTAACTTATACCCATATTTTACTGGATAGAGTCTTCAGTCATGTATTTATAGGCCTTATCCCAAATAATTTAAATGAATGTCCACAAATACTGTCCCTATCACTATGAGAAATAGTGGCTGTTACATCCTCTTGGACACCAAATTACCTCTGTCCATCCTGATATACTAAATACAATTCTAGTTTTGTATTAGAATTTAAGAAATAATGAACCAAGTGCACTTATGGGCAATTCAGAGTAACATATGCTTGTGGTAAAAAAAAATAATAATAAAACTAAAAATCAAGTCAAACAAAACAGTATTCACTAAATGTAAGTCCCCTTCTTACCTAGAACTTAGTGCTCTGGTCTACCTTCCCAAGAAACTGTCCTGTGATTCTTTCTGATGTTTTAACTTGAAAAAAGAAACTAGAACTAATTCTTGAGATCTCAATATTGTATCTATTAGAAGCACTTAAAGATTTATAGAGTAATAAAAATACAATCCCTACTATCAAAAATCATAAATGAAAACCATTTGTAGTTAAGTTTTTGTAAATGGCTGTCCAAATGTCCACTTTTTTCCCCAAATACACAGAGTAGTGTTGTCTCCTTCAATTTTAAAGTTGTACAATTTTATTGAAGAAATTTCAGTCAATATGGAGAGAAATTAGCCATGATGCCACTACCCAAAGATAAACAATTCAATTTTTTTCCTTTATTTTAAACCAAAACCGTACCAGATTATGCAAACAGTTTTGTAATCTGCTTTTTCTCTTAATGACACATGTGGCTACCTTTCCTGGTCAATAAATATAGACCTCTATAATCCCATCAATATATTATTTTCAGCATCCCAATTACCTAACTCTTTCTTAAAGATTTCTGAACTCTACATTATGCCTTAGCCAAACGTTTCCTAACTTGCAAAATTGATTTTATTCCAATATTTTGAAAGATTTTTTAAATTAATAAAATAAGAATAGACAATACTTTCAAAGCCTCCTAGACTTGAGAGAGTGGCTTTTCATGATTTTTGTTTCTTTCAAAGGTTCTCAAAGAAAGTCTCTTATTCATTGCAAACCAAATACATCAGAAGTAAGTTAAATCAAATTCAAACAACAATATCCTGAAATACAGGAGATTGGAAGCCCATTTTCCTTCTCATTGCAATTAAATTGGATCCATCTCAAAGAAATTTTGAAAATATATCAAGACTTTAGGAGACAAAATTTCAGTTTTGTGATTCAGAAAGGATACCAAGAGTTTGAATAGTCATATCATCATACTCAAGATTACACATTTATTTATGAGTTAAAGTGGAATTTTTTTAAACAAAGATATGTTTTCTTCAAGGAAATTTCACTATTATTTGTAAATTGGTGTGCTACCTGATGGTACCAACTCTTTTGTGTCTCTTTAACAACTTGTGGTCCATGGCACACAGCTGAGGTCTTCTCTCTTAGAGGCAGAGCTTTCTTGAAGAATCTTAGTTGTTTAAAGAGAACAGGATTTCATGATCCTAGGACATGCTGGTAGACATGCAGTTCAGGGAACTGTGACCAGGTTGTTCAAGAACAATTGTCGTAACTAGGATCAGGACCTGGATCACTAGGGAAACGACTTTGTAAGCAGAGGCCAGAGGGGCCTCACCTCAGAGATTTTCTACTTTGCCACTCTCTGTGTGGTCTGTGGACCAGCAGCGATGGCATCACACAGGAGTCTGATAGAACTGCAGAATCTCAGGCCCACCCTGGATCTACTGAATCAGGCCCCACTTTTGACAAATCCCTAGGCAATTGTATGCACATTAAAGACTGAGCCACCCTGGTCTGCAACAAGCCACTCATCAAATCAAGACCGCACCTACTATTCTTTTAAAATTGCAGGGAAAATGGGGATCTTAAATGTCCTCTCATCCAACCTCTGTCTGATCTTCAAATCTCCCTACAGTCTCTGCCAAACACTCTGCCAGGCTCCACCTGGAGAGTGCCAACGTGAGGGAATACACAGTCTCCCAAGACTGCTCACTCTAGACAAGCGTACTTAACAGAAAACTGTTTAGTGTAGTTGAAGGACAAAGATGCTGGCATCATACAGTCTGGGTTTAAATCTTAGCTCTCCTATTTGACAGCAATGAGTCAGAAGGCACAGAACACTCAACCAAAATTAAAGGTAATAACAATATTACCCTAATTACATGTTGGCTCTGGACACTGAATGAATTTAAATAGCTTTAAAGCACCTGGCCTAGTGCCTAAGGCATCCTCTCTCTCCACCTCCCTCACCTTCTTAGACTGTGCTGAAATCCTGCACCCTAATTTAATCGACTTGCTTAAGTACATTCTAAGAGACAAGCCAGACAAGTGTATTCCCTTCTGCACATAACAAATCTTTACATTTTTAAAGACAGCAATCCTTCCCTGCTTATATTTGCAAAATGAATATTTGAAAATAGTATTGGGGCTATTTTTACATAATAGCCAATTTCAGAACAAATACATGCCCTCCTTCCCTCTCTCTTTTATGTTTGTCCTTCAGAGATATATTTAATTTTGTTTAGTTACAAAGTTCCAATTGGCCCTACATTATTATACCCCCTTAAAAAAGTAATGTTCATTTGAGGAAGCAGGTAGCCAACTTGAAGAGTGATTATACAATAAATGTATTATGCAAATTCCAGTGAACATTTTATGCACACTGGATAAAGAATCAAATTAAAGTCTCATAACCCTTGGAAAATTAGAGTTAGCAAGCGCAGAGGTTGATTTGCCCTTGAACACAGAAACTGCTAAGAGCAGACATTCCCCCATCATTTCCACAAAACTGAACCGTTTCTGAAGGTTTCCGATTAAAATAAGAAATCCCCTAGGAGTCATAAAGATCAGCTATTTTTACAGAAATAATTTGGAGTCACAATTTTAAAGCGTTATGAGTTGGAAGGAATTGGTGAACTTCTGTGTCATATTTTGAAAGGCTAATATTCCAGGTAATCGGCCAGTTGAGAACACCAAAAATTGCACAGAGAGAGGGTATGCGGGAAGGGGGAAAAAGGCTTCTGAAGAAGCAGCACAGGAGGGCTGATTTACAGAGCTTTCCCCTGTAACAACCCAAGAGTGGCAGTTATGCAATAGACCACTATGCTCCTTCGATTTTCCTTCACTCGGTGTAATAATGGGACATAATAGCCGCCTTCCTATTACACTGTCGTGTCCACCTCTTTGCAGCTTGCCAACACTCATTCTACCACTGGACTCTCTACGGAGAGATAATGGACCATTAAGAAGGATAATGCAGAGGGTCTGTACAGCGTTTACCTATTGGAGAGCAGAGAAACCATCACAAGCATTTCACTAAATCAATAAACAAGTACGGGTATGGAGAAGGTAGGTTGAAAACCCATTCTGCCCCCAATTTTTACACATGGAGCCAGGATGTGGGCTCCAGTGCCTAGAAAAGTCCATTCATTCATCAACTCCTGGAAATCAATTTTGTTTCCTGTTCATCCTTTTTGGGAACCAGGCAGGATGTAAGTACGAAAATATTGCTATTGATTTAACAAATGCTCAGTGAAGTCCTTTCATGAGTTCTGAGGTAGGGGCTCTGGGAGGAGAGAAAGACAAATGAGGCAGAGATTCTCTCCTAGGGGAATATGCAAGCCCAATGGAGAAACAGCCAGTTTAACACTATGATGCTCATTAAAGGCTGCACAGAGCATGCTCGTCACAAGTACAAAAGCCTGGAGCACATAGCACGATGGTGGAAAGAAAGCTTATTTCTGACTAGGGTAGAGATCATGGAGAAGATAAATTTGAACTCTCTAAAATGTTCTTTTTCTCTTTTTTTTTCTTATTTTGTAACTTTTTAATGAACTTTATTGAAGAATAATTTGCACATGATAAATGCCCATTTCAGTGTATAGTTTGATGAGTTTTGACAAACATATTCACCTGTATAACCACCACAACAATCAAGATATGAAACATTTTCATCACCCACAAAGCTCCTTCTTGCCCCTTTATAGTCACCCCTCCCCTGCAACTTCTAGGCCCTGGCAACCACTGATTTGCTTTCTGTAATTATAGACGAGTTGTGGCTGTCCTAGAATCTCACACAAATGGAATCACGCAGTGTGTACCCTTTCTTCTCTGTTTTTGTATTTTGCTCAGCATAATGATAACATTTAGAGATGAAGGAAAAATGGCATTCTAGTTTGAGCAACGACTTAGAGATGGGTAGGTAAGCAGTGAGTTCAAGAACTTAACAGGGACATCTGATATAGACCAAAGAGGAGGGGTTGGGGAAAGAGTTGTATGAAATAATACAGGACAGATAACATGAGTTTGACCATGCGTTATGTAGAACTTTTGAAAAATTTTTACACCAAATCTCACCCTACCCTCTTCCTCTCTGACTATAGTTGGGCCAGGTTGCCTCAGGGCTGTTGCACCTGCTGTTGTACCTGCTGTTCCCTCTGACTGGAATACTCATCTCCCAGATTGTGTGGAAGCTGGATTCTTCCTCTCCTCCATTAGCTTCTATCACCACATGCTGTTAATGTCCTTCACTGCACTGGGCACAATCTGTGGATTACTTTGTTTATAAGATAATTGTATTTTATCCTAACAGACTGTGCCAAGACAATAGAGAATGGCATCATTTTGTCCATAACTAAACAATCACCAGGATTTGCTAAATTTTCTCGTTCATATTAGCCGCTTAAAGAGTGAGTGAGTGAACGAATGAATGAATAAATTCATAACAAATAAAAACCTCTGGTTTCATCCAGTCACATACCTAACTTCAGGCATTATAATTCACACAAATCTCTTTGACAAGCAATTCCTATTTCTCTTCTTCTAAAATGCTCTTTTATTATTACATACTAATTTAACAGCAACACAGAGTCTTGCAAATTTGCAATACCAACCCTGAAATTGCAACACTAGCCTCATCTGTGTTTATGCACTTTTGGGCACAACCAAAATATTTAATTTCCAGAGAGACCTGGAAGATATGTAACATAAAAGTCACATAACTAAAAAGATAGTAATTATTATAATAAAGCAGGCTTTTCCTTTCGAAATACATCAAATGTCCATTGAAAACAAGGATGTCAAGTGTTTTGGTATTAATGCTTCGGCTGTTTTTGAGGAACTGGAGTTTTATGCTACCGAGTTTTAAGGTGAGGTTAGCACAGCACTGTTTTCAGATCAATAAACGACTTTGTGTCAAGGGCCTGCTGGTTGCTTGCCTAGTTTATTGTGACTCAACAAAAGGGCCCAGGGACAATACTGCTCCACCGAAGGAAAAAAAAAATAGGTGAGCTGATGGCTCATCCTAAAGGGACAAAAAAAAAACACACCAAGATCAACGATGTTCACAAAGTGCAGTTTAGAAAATGCCAGAACTCCATAGTGAAACAGGGTAATTGCAAAGGTAGCAAAATCACTGTTTTCAAGTCCTGCTCTTAGAAACTTGACCTTGGAAATGTTTTCTAAAACACAAAAATTCACAAACAGTGGTACAAGCCAGAAATGTCTTTTTTTTTTCTTTCTGACAGAGTAGCACCACATTAATAACTCATTTTTTATAAGCTCCTGAAAGCTCTCCTTTCAGTACCTCTAAGGTCCTTTAGACATTTAACAAATACCACATACAAGATAAATAAATGTTTGGCAACATAATTTAAGTTTCCTTCCCCAAACTGCTGGTGAGGGGAGAATAAATTTCCCTCTTATTCATTTTATATCAGTTTCTTCTGTGATGAACAGGAAGCTTGGAATTTCCTCTGGGATTGAAATACACATGGATAAAAAAAAAGATTGTTCTAAGAGAGTTTGTTTTCTGTCCTTATGAAGAAGGAAAGGATGAAAAAAAATAAGACCAAACGCAACTCCTGATGCTCAAAGCACCTCTTTTAGGATGCAAAGCAGCGAGAGTTTCAGTGACATCAAATATTTTGAGATTGAGTCTTTAAAGATATTCTTTCTTGGAAACGATAGAGTTGACTTGTATCTAGACCCAAACTGATGGCATTGTCTTTCCAGAAGACATCTTTAAGCCCAAAACACAAATGAAACTATCTAGGTGGGCTGTTGATATCTCAAGAGTAACTTTCCCTGAAGAATACATATTTGTAATACAAGACGATTTGTCTCAGAAATTGATCCAGCGTTGGGCTCAAAGGTGGCCTATGCCATGATGGATGAGCACAGGTTAGAGGAGGCTAAAGCTGCTGGGATATGCGCATGAAGAAAAATCTATGAAGAAAGAGGAATGACAGTTAAGCAGACCCTCCTCGCAGGCAATTAACAGCTGAAGGTAGATCCTCAAAAGTTCTAACAGTGTATTTGGAATTTCATATGCAAAGCAAGCTGAGAACAAGTAGAGTAAGGTGAGTTAAAGGAAAAAGAAATAGTTCCTTGGTTGTTTGGAGAGGGAGAGAGTAAGTGGTTCAGGTAAGCCTCTGGAACATCCTCCAGAGGTAGCAAATCATCACGTTACACAGGTGACTCCATAAACAACATCATGGCTTCTTCCTTATAGACCAGTGGCCCATGTAGAAGAGCCAGCCCACAGATATTGATCTCTTTGGGTTGTACTATTTTTAATTTTTTAAAATTCATTGCAACGTATTTTCAAATTTGAGAAAGTTCAGATAAGAATCAGATTTTCAGCTTCTCTTTAACTATCAGAAGATCGGGCAGCAATGTGAAAATGGTTGACTGTAGAAGCTGCTATCTTCTTTAGTCTGCTCACAACTGCATTAGTTTGCCAAAGCAACCTAGCCACACTTACTTTCATTTCTTCCCTGGAACACTGCTGGTTGATGTAAACAAACAAAGATTAATAAAAAAAAAAAAAAAGTGGAGTTCTGATAGTCTAATGCCATCAGCTTTGAAAACTAGGAATTATAGGATAACTTAATCATGTTCAAGAAGAAAGGGAACTTTATCCAGGCTTCTCTTTGTTATCAATTAGTACTACACTATCTTTCCCATGCACTGGGTCAGTCTTTTTCATAGGAAGATGTATAGGAGGACTTCAACTTCTTGCCTAAATATATACCAGTGTTTGAGAAACCATCAGCACAACAGCCCAGTTAAGCACTTGAACTCAGGCCAGAAAGCCTAGTGTCAAATCCTGGTTATTAACTTCTCTTATATCTCCATTTCCTCATTGGAAAATGGAGATAATCACAGTACCTGTTTACAATCCATAGGGTTGTCGTGAAGATTAAATGACTTAGTATATGTCAATCACTTAAAACAGTACCTGGCACATTGTTAAGTGCTATACCTATAAAATAAGCAATATTATTATTACTTTTTTGTCAGTAAAGAACTCAAAGGCATTTTGATCAAAAACCACATTTTTAATTATTTTATCAATTTAAAAATGGTGTAGCCAACAAATAAGTCACAGGGTTGCTTGTGTTGACCTCAAGTTATCAAGACCAATATTTACATACAATGAGTACACAGCTGTGGTTAATATTCACTGAACGATCTTGATCGCAACTTTAAACCTAATGGGGCTATGTTTCATTTTCTATGTTTATTAAAAGATGATAGTAATGTTTTTAAAGTATTTTGATTTTTTAAAACATGGCATTCTGTATCAAAAATATTTGGTTTTCTTCATCTCCTTATGGGGGAAGTGTTTGTACTCATTAAGATATTTTAAAAACTTAGTTTATACAATAAAAGGCCATCTTTAATTCCAGTCACCCCTAGATTTTCCCTTTTTTTCAAAATCACATCTTTTAATTCTATTTTCCTAAACAAACTATTTTGGGGAACTTACTATACGTGGAGTCTTGTGGGAAAGCATTTTGTAATCCTTACATGAAAATAATGAATTTAAATTTTATTAACGGTTTTCCCCTTATTTCAGAGACGTTTGTTGACACTTTTCATCTTTGGTGATGTGTACGTGCTGGGAAGCTTGCTGTTTATATATGAACACATGCCATACTATTTTCAATGCTAAGTTATCAAGTATTTTGAAACATTTTTGCATATTTTTATATAGCTCATATTGTTGCAAAATAGAAAGGGCCATAAGAAATCCCATGATCTAAGGTAGGAATGGGATGGAATGTAGCCATTACAGTAGAAAAAGGATTCTTTGGCAGGAAAAAATAATTAATTAAAAAATTCCAGATGGGCTGTTAGTTTTGGCATACAATGTTTGTTTGGAAATACAGTGTCATCAGCTTTCAAAAAGCAGGAAACTCCATCTGCTATTTGTATGTTTCTGTGAGAGGATGCTTGGATTCTCCCATTGCCAATTTTCAACCACACTGAACAAAATTCTCACCCTTGGTTAAATTTATATAATGATCATGTAGCTATACATCGTCTATGAAAAGTGATTTAAACATTTTTGAAGGCTGGGGTAAATGAGGAAATAGTGAATTAATACTGGGCTGAGATCTGACCACATAAAATAAAGTACCTTTGCATGTCACAGAGTGCCTTGCACCCAGTAGGCACTTTATAAAGTTGGTTGAGTTGAGTACTTAAGGAATGGAAACTACAAGTACATTTAAATAAAAACACTAAAGGCTTTTGAAAGGAAATCCTTGGTTTAGTTTTACTGCTAGTAAAAATATTAATAAATAAGCATTCAACATATATTAGCCTACTCATTGATTTCATTCATTCATTCATTCAATCATTCGATAAATGTCAAAGAATGGCTAATGCCACTGTGTGGGCCACTTATTCTTCAGAACAGTAGATGTTCTGCATTGTTCTGTGGACAAATAAGTTTGTAAAATACTGGAATAAATATTAAACAAGTTTTTTCTTTGTAACATTAAGACTTTTCAGAGACTTTACAATGCTATCGTGCACAGTCAGTTTTTACTGAGCCATATAAAACGTGATGGATGCTTACATGGTGTTAGGACAGAAGAATTCACAGATGGCATTTGGCTTAATGGTATGGCAGACTCGTAGAAGCTTCACCAAGGAGACCATATTTGAACTAGGTCTTTAGGGGGAATTATTTACTTTTGTCTCAATATAAAATTAATGCATGTTCATTTAGATTATACAGAAAGTTATAAAGATGTAAATAAAAATTAAAGATTAAGGACATGGCCTTGAGATAACCACTTTTAAATATTTTTGGATTTCCAGATAGACTTTGTTTATTTGACATTTATCTCTCTCTTTTTAACTGTTTCTTTTTATATAGTTAAAGAACATGGTGTATAAAGTCTAATATGCTGACTTACCCATGCAATATTGAAATATTGAGATTTTTCTACAGCATTAAATACTCTTCAAAAATATTTCAGTGGCTACAACTATGTAATCCTTCCAATGCAGGTGAACACTTTGCTATTTTCCTTCCCAAATTCCAGTTAACATAAATCAGTGGTTCTCGATATGTGATTCCTGGACCAGCTACATCAGCATCACTAGGAACTTCCTAGAAACGTAAATTCTTGGGACCTACCCAAGACCTACTGAATCAGAAACTCCAGAAGTGGAGCCCAGCATATAAATAATTTTGATGATTATACCTTTACACAAGTCTTTGCATGTGATTGTGATGACCAATTATTTTTAATTCCATATACAGTTCATTTCAGTTTGTAAAAATTTACACTGCTGTATTTTCAATATCTAACACAGTGCCAGACACATAGTCGGAGCTTAATTATTTGTTAAATAAATGAATTAAATAACAGCTTCTCTAAATTTGCTTCATCTTCCTTTGAAATTGTTGTGATGCAAATAATTCTATGGGGCCAAATTAATATTAATTCCTTTAGAGATAACTTGCATTTTTTTTCTTGATGTTTCTCAGTCTTTTTCTTTAGAATTTAAAAAATATTGTCAGGATATGTGTCTAATTCTCCTTTAAACAGTTTGCCTGGATCAGGATGAACTCCTATAACCTGCACTTCTAGTTCACCTCTCTTTCTTCTCAATACCCCCAGACCTGAACAAGATTCTTCAATTGTGTCTTTAATTATTATTTCTGTTCCAATTAATCTAGTTTCCTTCCAGAACACTCATAATTCTTAGTTTGTATCTCCATTTGTCCTGTATATCTTTCATTTCATCTAATATCATGTCCTTCTGCTTTTCTCTGTGCTATTATGGGATGTGTGTGTGTGGAGAGAGTGACTCCAACGTGATTTTAATTTCGAAATTGTTGCTCTTGCCTCCTGTGCTCCTCCTTTATCTCACTGAGCTCCCATTTCATCTCAGCTGGTTGCCATGGCCTCACATCCTGTCCTCTTTTCATTTCATCCTGTTGTCCCTTCATCTCAGCTTATTCTATTTTGTGGCTTTCTTTTCCTGTTTACCAAAGGCAATGTCTTCTTAAATCAGATTAAGCATGACAAATAGTCTTCTAAATTTTTTCTGGTTCCTGTTATAAATAGTGTTCAGAGGTCTGCTCTTCCTCTTGTCTTCAGGATATTATTCTTTTTCATTTTTGCCACAGGATGGTTTTTGTAGGGTACATTTTTTTCTATTTACCCAAAATAAGGAAAAAATTATCCAGATTTCCCATTTATAAATAGAGTTAGTGGATTTCCTTTGTCTCACCATTACTCTTTAAATATCTGGGTTAAAATCTCAATCAGATCTGTGACTGGACTATAGCCAGACAATCTCAGTGTCTGACAGTCAGTCTGTGTGGATGTCCTGGGCAGAGGTTGGCTCTTCCCTCCTTCTCTGTTCAGCGGGGTCTCTGAACCAATCAAACGCAGTAAAATCATCAGTTCCCAGCATACCTTCTTCTATGTCTCCCTTTCTATCTTCCTACCTACAGCATCTGACTTATGGGAACAAGACCTCCAGCCAGAGCTTGGTCTCAGCAGCTCTTTCTACATTTTGGAATTGCAATCATTCTTTGGGTATAGATAAAACGACGTTAGTGGAAATGGTCACAGTGCCTTGGATACCTTAAAAAGTGGCATCCACACAAGTAGCCCTATTTGGGTATTCCTATGAGTCCTAGTTACTGGATCTGTATTCCATTTCAGGTTATTGGGAATGTTTTGTTTCATTATGTTTATGCCTCTCAGGCTATATTTGCACAGATAGAAGATTTCTTAATCTAGAATATATCTCTAAAAGGTGGAGCACAGAAAAGTGTAATGCAGAAGCACTCTCTTCAGCTTCCCTAGAAGTATACTCTAGGACAAGTATTTGCATGGAAGTCATTATTAAGGAAGTGCTCCCACAAAAACCTGTTTTGGAGTGACAGAAGCAGATAGAGGAGAAGAAACCAAGCAAGCGAATGATTTCAGACAAAGTTTCATGAAGGGTAGCTTTAGCTTAACCCCACAGGGGAGTTTGGGAGCGTAAGTCACACTTCAGAGCCGTCCCAACTCAAGCAAGAGAGCTGGGATTTCATATTCAGGCAGCAGAGAGTCATGGCGTATGGGCCACTGGTGGGGAAGGAGGAGGATTTAAACTTCCGGGCACTTTTGGCTCTGTGCACCTACAGGCAAAGCAGCACTAGTAGCCTGAGGGCCACTCCAGGAAGAAGAGGCCCAGATACCAGCAGTTGGAAAAAGCACACCCAAGTCTGGGGAGCGGAGGGAGAACTAAAAGGAGCCCAGGGTATCTGGGCAGAGCATTGACAGCATCCTGTCTAAACACCTTGCCTTTGGGGCTGGCCCCGTGGCCGAGTGGTTAAGTTCGCACGTTCCGCTGCAGGCGGCCCAGTGTTTCGTTGGTTCGAATCCTGGACGCGGACATGGCACTGCTCATCAGACCACGCTGAGGCAGCGTCCCACATGCCACAACTAGAAGGACCCACAACGAAGAATATACAACTATGTACCGGGGGGCTTTGGGGAGAAAAAGGAAAAAAAAATAAAATCTTTAAACACCTTGCCTTTTACAATTTGCTCCCTTACCTACACCCGCCTAGCCCTTCTAGGTGCGTGGGAAGCTATCATACCAACTGAAAGGTTGTAAACTCATGCCTCAAATCACCAAGTATCAGTACCTTAATTAAGAGTGGTTCTGAGATATAATTTTGTCCTCTAAAAGCAGAAGACATTTTACCTAGTCATAAGATTATTCTAAGTTTATGGTCGCTGACAGACTACTTCTGGTTGTGGCAGAATAATAAAGTACATATTTTAAATCTCAAATGTAGCTAATCACTTCCAACATGTCTTTAAATTAAAGCATGTTTTCACAAATGATATATTCCAAATGTAATCTGGTTTTCTCGTGCTTATATTTTATCCAGCACTTGATTTAGCTGTAATAGGTAGTGTATAAGCATTAATTACTACTATTACATTAGTTCTGAAAAAGATTTTGGAAAATATGTCTGGTCCTTTTAAACAAAGTATTTTCCTTTAGAGCAGGGGCTCATCCATAAGTTTGAAATGTAAGTGATGCAGTAACAACACCTCGCGTCCTGGAGTGTGCCTAAATGAGAACAAGGTTGAGAGCATCCCAGAGAGAAGAGGGGCGGGGAGAAGGATCAAATCCCTTCCTAGACTAGGAATAACAGTGTTAAAATGCAGAGTGGCATCTCAAAGCCCTTGACTTCTCATGGGAGTGAGAATGTCCCAAGAAACTCAGTAAATGAACATAGAATATTTCAAGGTATTCTAATTCCTCCTGATAACCAAGTAGCCACATAACTTGGCCTGTGTGTTGTTCCATTTGGGTTTAGATTGCCAGGTTTGGATTTTGCTTCTCTGTTTGTAGATAGAGGAAAAAATGTAAGAGAATAGAGTTGATCCATTGTCTCTTCAAGAGTTGAGATGAAGAGTCATCTAGAAAGTCTGTCTAATCTTCTTTATAGAATGTCACGATGAAAAACTTTAGCATTCTATTCATATTGCTAATGCAATGGCCTGTAATCACCAAATGCTATGCCCTATTCACAACCAGACTGAGAGCTCAATATTAAGGACTGAGATTAATTCAGCTCTGATTCACCCATCTTGCACAAAGTAGGCTCTCAATTCATATTTGTTGGATAAATGGATAATTTTAAATAGATCTTGATCTTTATTCTAATAACCCCAGGCCTAACACCCTGCTAGGTTATTATATATTCATCAATTATGAATGAATGAAGGGAAGAACAAAAAATGAAAGAATAAGTTAATAAATTTTCCTTGAACTAGTGCAATATCTGAGTGGGATGTGAGTCTCCTGTCTCTCTCTCCAACCAATGCATGCTTCATATTAATGCCAGAGACTTTCTTCTGAAGCACTAATCTAATCATGGCACTCTTTTGCTCAAAACTACCTTTTTACTTAAAGATAAATCCAAACTCTTTAATATGAAGGCCGAGTTCCTGGAATATAGGACTCTAAATTACCTTTTCCATCACCTCTTTATCTCCTGTAAGCCACCGTGCCAGATGACTTACGGTTACTTCTATCTGTAAATTACTTTTACATCCCTTTTCTTTGCTGTTACTTTTCTTTTGGCTCAAAATGCTCTGATCATCTTTTCTCCTTGTCTAAATTTTACTCATCCTACAAAACTCAGCTTAAAATCCTCCTCGTCCATGAATCTTCCCCCTGCTCCACAGTTAAAATAACCACTCCTGTGCCTGCTCCACCATGTTACTGGCCATGTTTTATTATGTAGCTACTTATTTATATGACCGTGCCTCACTTTCATTCATAAGAACTTTTGAGACACAGATTGAGTATTATCATTGTTATATCTGCCCTTTACTCTTATGCGAGCCAGCACTGACTGCTACTGTTTACTGAATTGAAATGATTTGCTTAGTTCAGAATTTTATAATTTATAGTGTGATTTGATAGGGAAAACCTAGAAACAAGCTGAAAGTCAAACAATAAGAGAAAGGTTAAGCAGTTTCTAGTACGGTAACTCATGGGAATCTTGTGTTTCTATTAAAATTATAATTGTGAAAATTAATGGCTACATGAAAATATTTACGGTGTAATTTTAAGTTAAAGAAAATAGATAACGCAAAATATATATACCATGAATATGTCTACATAAAACACATTTGCACATGAGAAAGGATAATAAGGCAATGAGAAAAAAATAAATGGAGTTGATATCTTAGTATGGAATAATGATGGATGCATTTCAAATCCCCTTTATTTTTCTTATAACACGATTTATGCCATGGGAATGAAAACAAAAAGCTCATAGTGAGCTAGGCTTGGAAGAAGGTTACAATAATTATAAAATGCTCAAGCGTTACTAACTCACAAACTCAGAGTCTGGATCTACACTGTAACAGGATGACAAGCTGAAATATCAGGATTCCCATGGTAGATCTTTCAGACTATAAGGAAGCCAGTCCTGGGGGAAATGTTATTTTTCATTGAATTACCTAATTAATTTTGGTATTATAAGAAAATTGCTTTAGATTGTTCTCAATCTGAGCATGCAAGATCTATATTAAAGCAAATCAAGACACTGGTGATAAATGAAAATTCTAATATTATATATGCACACATGGTGGTTGCAGTGGTGGGTCACTAGATGCCCCTTCAGCACTGAGGGCTCATTTCCCCAGCTGTTGACAGTGTTGGTGACTGCAAGCTGCCAGATGAGTCACTCTTTAGGCAGTACCCTCAGCCCACGAGAGGCACGGAGCCCAAGGTCACCTCCCTCACCCCGGAACAGCAGCTTGCATTCAAAGAATCCTCAGTGTGTGAGGATGTATAAAGCCCGGTTCCCTCTTCCCAAACCGAGACAACCTGGAAGAGTCTTTCCAGCTCTAGAGCTTTCCTTGAGAACAAGGGGTTGGCAAGGTCTTGTCGTGACAGCCCAACTTCTCCTTCTGCTCATTCCTGCTTCCTTCACTCCCTACTTTTGTTGATCCTAAGGGTTCTCTGCAATAAACGTCTACCTGAAAATCTCCACTCCGTAGCCTGTTTCCCAGGAAACTTTCCTAAGACAGCATGTATACTTATATCTGCCTAAAACCTAGAACGTTGGAAATAATCAGATATAGGAAAAAAATACATTCTGTGAGGTATTCTTTGGCAATTTGTAAATAAACGCAGTATTCTTTTACATTTTCTAGGAACATATGTGCAAGATACAGTGAATGCCAAGCCTTTTACAGATATTAATGCATGTAATGTTCACAATAACCTTATGAGGCTGATATTGTTCCCTATCAGACCGATTTGCAGACAAAAACTGAACCCTAGAATAGTGAGTTAACGTGCTTGGGTTACAGAGCTAGTTAGTGGTACAACAAGGTTTGTAACTGCATTGAGCTGCTGCCATGTACTTTCCCTCTATAGAGCGCAAGCTCTATCTAAGAAACTGAACATGCAAAGAAAACACATAGAGCTTGCATTCTCATTTGGTGTCATGATCACTTAGGAAGAAACAAAAAATCTTCAGTTCTGAGATGTTGCACAGTGTGATTTTTTTCTTTTCTTCAGACAGTATCTGATAAAAATTGTGAGGAAGGAAAGATTCAAAGAAAAACCATTAGAATAACACTACTGCTATTCACTTTTTGCTTCCAGGTGACGACTGTTGCACTTTATTACCAACTAACTTTATTCTCAGTGTGCTTTAAAGAGAAAGAAAATGGTTCCTCTGCACACTTCAGGGATTGCAAAAATCAGATCAAAAGAAGACCAGGCCATTTTCAGAGTCATGGTGCTGGGAAGATTCTAGAGTACAAAGGCTGTTTTCATTAAAGATATGCGTTGTTTTGTTTTGTTTAATGCATGCCCTGACTATGGACGCCTGGTCAGGAAGGGCAAGTGCAGCAATTTAGATCTTACAGCAAACCTCTTGAGACTTTGCAATAATAACTACAGCTTCCAAAAAGGGCAGGAATGTGAAACATTAAGATAACATGGTCCCGACTACAGAACTATGTTTGCCTCATGAGGTTCTGACTAGACTTGTCCACCAACTCTAGCAAGAGTAAACATTCCTTTCACTCCCCAAAGCCATAGTGTGCTGTGGAAAGACTTTCATTTTCAATTCTGATACTCAAATTCCATCAATTACCATCTGAAGTGTACTCACAAGTGAAATTTAGCATCCAAGGCTAGAAGCAAATTTGTCACATAGCCTTTCATTTTTGTAAGCATTTATGGGCTTAAACAATTTTTTATTTGGGAATATTGCAAATATATTTCATTAAAACAAACTAACATTCTGGTCAGCAGATACTGAGTCTGCAGTAGTGAACGGGAACTAGAAGCTTTCTGTCTCTCTTTTCCAGGAGCAAAAAGGCTATTTTCACAGTGATATGTACATCTTTCAAGATGTCTGTGATGTGAATTCCCTTTATTTTTTATCGATACACTGACTGTTTCCAGAAAAGAAATATATTTGTATAGTTCTTCACATTTAAACTGTTATATTACTTTTTAAATTTTTGGCAAAAGTTTTTCTTTCTCTTCCAACATGTCCCATATTATCCCTCTTATAATTCTGTAAGAACCTATTTCCTGCAAGGAAAACTCACCACTTACGCAATACTGAAGTCACAACTATACAAGGTTAAAAACAAACACAATTGAGCCTGATTATTTTCTTTATCCCTATAGCATCTTTGTGATTTTTAAAGCACCTAACCAAAACTTCCAGAAACTTTGGATTTGTTAATCTGATAAGATCTCCCCTTGTTTTTATAACTGGAAGCATAAGCTAATTCATATAATATGAAGATTTACCATCTAATTTTATTTGTTATATATTGTCATTCTCTTGCCAAATTTATCCTACAATCCACAATCTTTTCTACAAGGTTTTCTGATCATCTTCATAGGATATCATGTATCTACCTAAAATTGAATCCTTTTTTTAATGAGGTAAGAATAGAGATGATGGACAAATCTTGAGACATCTATATGTCAGTTAAAATGTGATCAGAAGAATGAAGTCAAATTCAACTCCTCCATGCTCTTGCCTTCTCCCCTCCACAGTCATGTTTACACTGTTTCATCCATGAGGTGCGCTTTTACTCTCTCTCTACGTCTCTATCAAGGCTCAGTTTAGGTTCCATGTCCAACATGTCACTCCTAGATAGATGAGATTGTTCTTTCCTTTAAATGTCCATTGTCCTTCCAGATCTCTCTACTGCTATGTAATCACTGACTTCCCTTTACTGATATACAAGTATCACAGGGCAAAGGCAAAAGAGAACTCAGTGGTCACCAATTATCCTTGAGCTACACTCAAGTCCTGCTCTCCACTGCAGTCAGAGTGACACCATGGGATCAGACCTGGGCAAGAGACTGTGAGCAGAACTGAGGTGTGTTGCTTCTAGGTCAAGGAAAATAAAGTGCCAGTGATTTCTTCCAGTTCCTTCTTATTCTGGCTACTGTCACCTTGGAAGACACTTGCTGGGATGTATAAGGTTGCCAGATAAAATACAAGACTCCTACTTAAATTTAAATTTCAGATAAACAGCAAACAATTTTTAATGTAATCATGTCCCAAATATTGCATGCCGTATGCTTATACTAAAAATTATTATACAAAATTAATATGCTGTTATAATCTAATATTATCCACTGTAAACTAGTACTATAGTATACTATAATACTATATAAAAACGTTATTGACTACATACTAAATTATTATTCTAGTATACTATTTGTATACTGAAAATATATACTATTAGTATAGTTAATTTTTTCTAAAATGCTGAACTTCAGATAAAAAAATACCTTTTAAATATAACTATGTACCACACATTACATGGGACATACTTACACTAAAAAAAGAGTATCTATTGGGGCCAGCCTGGTGGCACAGTGGCTAAGTGCACACGTTCCACTTCGGCGACCTGGGGTTCACCGGTTCAGATCCTGGGTACAGACATGGCACCGCTTGGCAAGCTATGCTGTGGTAGGCGTTCCACATATAAAGCAGAGGAAGATGGGCACGGATGTTAGCTCAGGGCCAGTCTTCCTCAGCTAAAAGAGGAGGATTGGCAGCAGATGTTAGCTCAGGGCTAATCTTCCTCAAAAAACAAACAAAAGTATCTACCTACAATTCAATTTATAAAAAAAAATATTTTAAAATTCTGTTCTCCCCAAAGCCCCAGTACATAGCTGTATATCCTAGCTGTAAGTCATTCTCATTCCATGTGGGACCCCACCTCAGCATGGCTTGATGAGCGGTATGTAGATCCATGCCCAGGATCTGAACCGGCGAACCCTGGGCTGCCAAAGTAGAGCACTGGAACTTAATCACTTGGCCACAGGGCTGGCTCCCTAAAATTCAAATTTAACTGAGCATTCTATATTTTATTGGCTAAATCTGGCAACCCAATGAAATGCAACATCACAAAGCGGAGGGAACCTCAATATCTAACTCACTAGATGGGAGAAAGTGTCTGCTGATCCACATCAGACCATGTTGGTGAGAAATAAATGTTCCCTGAACCTAATTTCACTGACATTAAGGGGTTTAAATGTGACTGCTGCAAAGTCTATGCTATGCTAACAGTGCACCAGTGGAACACAACTTTGGAAAAGAGGGAGGAGAACAGATATTTGAGCTTCAACCGGCAGAGTAGATCTTCTGATTTTAGTGTGAAGCAGTGGGGAGGTCCTGAATGTTAAGGGGATAGGGACTGGCACTACCAGAGCTGATTGATTTTATCTTATGTTTGGTTGCTATTTTTGTAAGTGTATGTGCCAATAAAGAAGACAGAGCAAGGGCAAGCAGAGGACAAGCAGTAGGACAAGAGAGCAGGATGTAACATGATCATCTGTCAGAGAACTTGGTTGTTGGTTCAGGTAAAGCTAGAAACAAGATTTTACTACCTGAAGTCCAAAAATCACATATTAGGTTTTTCTTCCTCTGAGACCTAGGACACCTGCCAAGCTTGTTAAGCATTCCATACATTCCTGCTAACTTGAAATATCTTTCCCAGTTAATGTTTGTAAAGACTAATCCAATGGTATTCCTTCTCTTTGATTTTTCTCTGACCCCAAAGTAACCAGGAATAGAGGACCAAAATCTGTCTTTCGCCCCAGCCCATCTTCTTCTATAAACCAGTGGCCAATATATTCTTTATCCCTAAATATTGTGTCTGCCACCAAACAAATTCCAGATGTCACTGAGAGCCACAAAGAAGGCACAAATACTGGCAGTGGGAAAGGAAGAACAAGGAAAAACTGAGGAGGAGGAAACCACAAAAGGAAAGAAAGGAAATGTAAGCCATACAGAAGACACAAGTCTAGAGGAGGGGATGGGATGGAAAGAAAACAGCAGAAGCAGGAAAAAAGGAGAGTTTTGTCTCATGTACACATCTTTGCTTTCTTAATCACCCATCTGGCAATTTGTGATTCAACAGGAAAGACTTGCTCAAATATGCAACGGTTTCCACTCTCTTTTAGCAGCTTTTGTGTATGAGAATTAGGTTTGCTATGAAAATAAAAACACCTGTTGGCAAGATTCTACGTCTCAACAAATGTCTGATATTCTAGTGCTTGGCTATTGTTTTTTCTGCGCTCTTGCTGATGGAAACATTGTGTAAAGAGCTTGCTTTGGAAACTGAGAAGACTTCTTCCTCTTTGGGGAGTGGTTACAGAATGGAAGTTAGATGCTAAGGACGGGGGAGAGAGTACCCGCACTGGGCAGTTGGTAGATCTAATACTAAATGGCTACTTTGGAAGCCAACAAATGACATTTGACAACAAGTTTACAGAAACCTAGTTGGTCTTCTGGTTTGATACACTTTTCCTTTTTCTATAAAGCTTTGAAGAACTTTATAAGAACCCCTACTTACAGCTTCCTTATGTTGCATAAAATTTTTATGATTGGATTTCTTTTTTAAGGAAAATTTCAATCCACAAACAAGCTTATCTAGCAACCATGAGTGAAGTGGGACCTAACTCTACTTCTAGCAAATCTACATAAACTGTTCTCTGAAAGGGCTCAGACTAGAAGAAATGGCAAGTGGTTTCTTGAAAATATCTAAGAGTTTTTATTTTTTTTTCTTGATGTGATCATTTTGTGTCTTGCAATTGTGGCCAGTGAAACCCCTGAATTAAAAAAAAAATACTTCAGCAGTAATGAAATATACATATATATATATATAAAATACCTATCAAGGATTGGACAGTTCTATATTTTTCCTCTTACTTTTCTCAGTGGCTGGAAGTCATAAAAATGAGGCGTGATTTTGTTTATTTTACAATGGCTGTGGCAAGTGATTGATGGAAGAGGAATGACAGACCAACTGCTCAGGATCTTGCTGAAAATGAGAAGCAAGTTATTACCTACATTGATCAATAGTGTAATGAAAATTGTCATCCACAGTAACGGAATGACTTTCTGAATGGCATTTAGGATGAAGAAGAGCAAATTCTGTGCAAAACTCGAAGGGGGTAGAGCACTTATAATAAAGATAAAACAATAAAGTATTGCCATCTAAATTAAGTACAATTTGTTGCTATTTGAAGATATTTTGTCAGATTTCTAGATATAGGCAATGCCTTCAGAAATTATGGACTGGCTGTCGTCAATTATCTCTGATTCAGGCAGGAAAGAGGTGTCAAAGTCTCCTGGAAAGCCTTTAATTCCATCATGGGAAGAGTCTACTCCAGAGAAAGAAACATTCATTACTGGTACCTAAGCAAAGCATGGCCTGTATGCCTGATGCCATTCTGAATTAGTGAAACAACATCCACCTGAAAGGCATCACCATCGTTCTACTAGCCCAGACATATATTTACATTTTGTCAAAAATTCAGTTCAGGTCTCTGCAAAAATCACTTGTTTCTTCCTGAACTGGAATAAAATTTCAAGTTCTTTTAAGGTAAGCAAATCAGATTTTTGTCTGTTTGTTTCTTTTAGATGTACATGAGATGTTGTCCAGGAGGAACCATTTTGTATACTACCTTTTTACCATTTTTCATGTACACTTATCTCAAATTAGTGTCAGACAGCTATGGAGTCTACAGAGCAAGTGTAGAGAGGCAGTAGAGTGAAATAATTCTATTACAGTCTACCTGGGTTTGAATCCCAGCTGCCACATATTAGCGGGGCACCCTCTGGCAATAAATTTCACCTCTCTGTGCCCCATCCTCTTCTTCTGTAAAACGAACAATAATGAATAACAAGAGTCTTTACCTTCTAGGGTTGTCATGACATTAAATGAGCTAAGGTATATGTATATATCACCAAAGAGTGCCAGCAACATATTAAGCACTAAATAAAGCCTTCTTAAAAAGTTATTATTGATTTTGGTCAGTATATTTCAGTCTGGTACAATTTGTTGCTAACCATCAGACAGTTTTCCATGGGAAAATTGACATTTCGGGACAGACTTAAGAAAGAGTAATAAAACAAGAGTTCATATTGAGAGTTTAATTTTATAGTTTAAATGGAAAAACTAGGCAAGGCCACAGATCTGGGGATGTGGACAGCCTTCCAAGCTTTCTCTATATTCCTGAAGAACTCAGTCTATAACTTATCTTATAATATTGGATAACAGACTTGTGAAATACATCCTTCTCTGAGAAAGACCAAAGAATATCTCGATTGGCAGTGGCCACAACGGTGCAAAGAGATAAGAAGTTTTTCTGTTGTGCTTCTTGTTTTTTCAGACAACCTGAGAGAAGCCTGTATTATAATGTTAAATACAGCAGGCTGCTCCTTTATAGGAGAGTTGCCTGGTAATGGTCTCTTCAAATCAGAGCTGAAATGCCTGTTTCTTTGAGGCTTTGAGAGTTTGAATCCACTTTGTAAAAACTAAACTAAAGGCATTAGAATATTTACAGGGATGTATGATACTTTAAGATTTTATGGAAAGTATTGGCTCCATCCTAAGTGAATAATCTTTCTAGTATTACACATTTTTTTTCCCCAAATTGAAGTATGTTTATTGTTTTTTATTCTGGTTATGCAAGCAATATACTATACACAAAAACATAATAGAGTATTAAGAAAATGAAATTAGTTCTAATCTCATAATCCAGAGATAAATCCATAAAATCCAGAATAATATCGTATTTAATGTTTTATAGCTTCTTTCTTTTCCAATTAACAAGGTATTGTAGATATTATACCATGTCAGTACATATAGACACCTGGTATTGTTTTAGTGGATATGTAGTATCTCATTGTATAAATAAACTACACATAATATATATACCACATATAATTTATTTATTGAAATGCTTTTAGTTTGTTGCCCCTTTTTTGCTATTTTAAATAATGTTACAATAAATGTCCTTGTAGATACATCTTTATACATTTGTCAAATATTCCCTTAGGATAAATTACTAGAAGTGAGATTGCAGTGTCAAAAGCCATGCACTTTCATAAAATCTCTTGATATGGCCTCAAAATTGCCCACCCAAAGGGTTGCTCCAGTTAACACACCTTCACCAGCACATATAATCAGGGGGCAGCAAACTACAGCCATGGGCCAAATCCCATCCACTGCCTTTTACTGTAAATAAAATTTTATTAGCATACACAGCCACATCTAGTGGTATGGGCCAAAAAATTGAACTATTGACTATCTGGCCCTTTATAGAAAATGTTTGGCAATCACGGATATAGACCACTGTCTTGTCGTGATGGGCTACCATCAAAACACACATACACACATCACACAAACCCACAGTTTTCCTCCCTGTTTTTTCTAATCTAAGAATACTCTCTTGAGTGGGATTCCTAGTAATTGGAGAGCCCTGTAAATCTTATACAAAATCATGACAACTTGGCCTAACCTCTTTGCTTTACAGATAGACAATTGAAATTCAGAGACTATGACTGAGGTAAGGACTATTTTATAATTACTGCTGCAATCAACTCAGGTGTCTGCATGCTCAGTTTAGTCATCTTTCTGCTACATCTGAATGTTTCCAAGGAAAAGACTTTCTGAAATAAAAACTATCCAAGGGAGGCTTTTTGCCTGACATCTAATCTGCCAGAAAACCAAATTTGTAAGATTTCTCAAGAGACTATGGACCAACTCTATTTTATTATTAGTGAAAGAAAAATTCTAAAAAATTAAAATAAATTAATAAATAATCTCCAAGATCTTATTCTTCCTTACTTTCCTCTATTTTTCTTTCTACTACTTTAATCATTCCTTACATGATATTAAGCTCTGGCAAAAATAATACTGAGTTAATGATCTTTAACCTCCCATCTTTTACAATCTGGCAAGAATATTAAGGTTATGGTGTAAGACAGCATTTCATTGATTTTCTCTTCCTCTTTGGTACACTGTGTTAGGGCAGCAAGGGCAGTTTGGCTGATAATTCTCTTGGCATTATAAAAAAAGTACACTACTTTTAAAAAGTATTCATTCTGTCTATAATGATCATTAAAATAAACTATTAAATATCAATAGGATGATGAACAATTATTTGACACCAATATCCTTCCAATCTCTTTATTTTCCCAACAATTATATTCAACTCTTCCAAAAATTATGAATATTTTCTACTTTAAAAGAATATTACTGCTATTCTAGAACATAAAGAAAAGTGAAAAAATACTTCTGTATCTTACAGTTTCTTCAAAAATCAGATTACAGAACACATTTTAAGTAATGCATTGCAACGTTTCCTGTGACAAGGCAGAGAATTAACTAAGTCTTTCGGAGTCCTTTTATTTATTTGGTAAATATGAATTGTCATAACATGTATGATTTTTCTCAAAGCATGTACAATTTTTCTCAAAGCATTTTTCCAAAAGATAACCTAAACCATTTGAGGATTTTAGTTTTTGCTAGCCATTTTTTCTTGCTTTGGTTTTTTTTTTCTGGTTTTACCTTAAATTGAGTTTAGAAAATGTAAACCTTTGCCCAGTATGTGTGGCAGGACTTAGATTTACCTTTTGATAGTAACAATTGCCTCTAATCCACAACTTGACAGATATATCTCTCAGAAATCAAGGAGAAACATGGTTTTCAAGCTGTTTATTCCCTGCCCTCCCCCCCGACCCCACCATGTGGTGGGCTGTCTCCTCTGCTCACATTCCGGAAACTCTCCCTCTGTCAAAGCAGAGACACGGCCCAGAAGATTCTTCCACTTGGTGAACATAGTGATGCTTTATTATTTCTCTTAAATTTAAATCATTTAAATATATTTTTATTGCTTCTAAAAACTCTCATGGACTATTAAATTTTACCTTTACCAAGCCTAGTGAACAGTATTTTACAGATTACCTAAGAGATTCTCTGATCTTTTGACAAAAGGCAAGAAAAGAAGTTAGTCTTTGACATAAATGCCCCTGGGGGAATGTAAAAGAAGAGGAAGGGAGAATGATTCAGACTTTACAACTGTCAGCCAACTTAGAAATGGCTCAGCACTTATTAGAGGGAACAGAGTATTTAACAGGGAGAAAACTGTCACCTCTCTTGCCATTTAAAAACCGGGAATGTTAATTCTTGATTTTGGGCAGGGAATACCACCTACTTGTTAGAATAAGTGACAGGCAGTACATGAGGCTGCACTTCTGGGGAGAGATCTGAGCTTGGAATACATTTATTCATTTTGGGTTTTTTTTCACATATAGATAGTACTTAAAGCCATATTTTATATTCATTTGGTGGTTAACAGTGTGAAATTTAGGCCCACCCACCTAAAGCAGTTATAAGTGACACCAAGGGTAAACTTGGTTAGGCCATGTCGATGTCCCTGTGAGCCACACAATAGCTATAAAGTTTTCTGTCTATTTCTCAGCTCATTTCCCTGAGATCATGTGCAAGTACTGGCAATTGAGTGAAGATTGGTTGCCAGCATTTGCAAGAGAGTAATAATGCAATTTGGGAGAGTAGGGAAAGACTTCTGAGAAACTTCACAGATTGTGAAGAAATTGATCCCTATGTGAAATGGAGATGAGCCTAAAGCTGCATTTCTACTCTTTCTGAAAGAAATATTATGAGTGTAGATAAAATTTTTCTACTCCCAGGCATCAACCCAGACCCACAGCCATGTGTACTGGCATGAAGAGGTAAGTCCACACTACCTGCATGCAATTCTGGCTCTCAGGTCTACTTGCTAACTGAGGCAGGTAACTTAACATCTCCAGCCTCAGTTTTCTCATCTGAAAAGAGGGGTTATAACTTTACCTATGTCAGAGAGTCATGACGGAGCTATACTGAGATCATCATAAAACCTTGATCTTGGTGCTCAGCACAGATTAGCAGCACAGTAAATGTTAGCTGGTAGGAGAACTGGGAGAAGCATTCTAGATACTACTCAATATGTTACAAACACAACAAAAAGATTAGGTGGAACTATTGATTGTTAACAAACAAATGTTCCACAGAATACACAGTCTTATACAGCAGAGTCAAATGAAAAGAAAGAAATTAACTGCCTAATGTGAACTTCAATAAAGGTAACACACAACTAAATTAAAGAAAGAGAAAATTCAGGGCCAGCCTGGTGGCACAGCGGTTAAGTTGGCACATTCTGCTTAGCCAGCCCAGGGTTCACCGGTTCGGATCCTGGGTGCTGAGGTACGCACTGCTCATCAAGCCATGCTGTGGCAGGCATCCCACATATAAAGTAGAGGAATATGGGCATGGATGTTAGCTCAGGGCCAGCCTTCCTCAGCAAAAAAGAGGAGGACTGGCAGCAGATGTTAGTTCAGGACTCATCTTCCTCAAAAAAAAAAAGAAAGAAAAGAAAGAGAAAATTCTGTAGTCATATCTATCAGGGAACGTATAAGAGCTATGTTCTTCTTCCAGTTTGTCATGTGGGAAGCTCATTCCTGGTTTAAGTCAATTTATCTTTCAGGAATAATGGGAAATAAAGATATCCCCTTTACAAAGTGCTAGAAAGTATGGCCTATGGACAAATAAGGACTTAAGTGTAATTTAGCTGAAATGAAAACTAAAGCATAAAGATATTTAACAGTTAATTTAAAGCATTTTGGGGGTTGTTTTAGAATGTCTTTCATTTTCACTGCAATTGAAACCCAAAGGAAAGGGACAGATTATTACCAAGAGGCATTTATTTGAGACATAGGGAAAAATGCTTAAGTGATGAGCGCTGCTAAACCTTTGACCAACCTATGGAGAAGATGAAAGCTTCCTTCCCTCAAACTCTTTAAGGAATAAACAATTTCTCTTGAGAATATTCCAAAGTAAACTTAGAGAAAAGAGCTATGATTCTCTATTAGTGAGTATAACTGAATATTCAAGTATTCAAGAATTTTAATGACTTCGAACTTTGTGCGTGTGGGGCACTCTCGATGTCTTGTCAGTCTTTAATAACTCTGGGAGAAAACAGAATAACATTTCACCTTTTCAGAACACAGTGAAAACCAGCAATTAAGTCAAACAGAGCTCCAAGGAACTACAGACAAGGCACAGAGTTCATGTATTCAAAACCCAGGTACTTGATACCTACACAACCAGATTCTGCTTATTCTTATTTCGCTCACAGTTAAAATTACCTTGGTTATCTGATTTTTCAAATCCTGAGCACATTAGAGGTAATAAACTACAAGAGGCTAAAGGGGCCACAGGGCTGATAAAAGGAACCATGTGATTCACAAATTCCAAATGCACCGGAGGCTGGGGCTACTTGCGTAAGACAAACATTCCAGTGACCGCAAAGCATCCTAAAGCTAGCATTGCATTAAAGCAGAAGAAAGTCTAAGAGTCCTAAATTGCTATAAGAGTTTATTTTTAATTGGTATATTCCCCTTAAAAAGCAAGAAAGGGTGAAATCCAATTTGAGAAAGATTTTCATTATGAATAGTTACCTTTATTTTTTGAAACAATAGTATGTTTTGTTTGCAAAGGGGTAGATCCTCAGCTTTGAAATCCCACATATCCATAAAAACTCATTTCCTGCAGGTCCCAAATAACTATGGGATTGCCTGCCGAGTGGAAATACCTGAGTCAGAAGCCCAGACTTCAGCCATAATTTCTGTGATTATATTCACTCAGTTGTGTCCTTTATTCCGCTATTATGCAAGTTAAAATTAGTGACCATTGGGAAAGTAAGCATAAAAAATGAGGAAAGTGGTTTTTTTCCATCTTTAACATCAATGTTGGAAACAGTACTGTGATAATCTTAGATATTTTAGATGTATTCTGTCATATAATCTCAATAAACATACAATTTAACATTTTTATTTTATAGATGAAAAACAAAGACCTCAAGATCACAGAGGTCATAAAAACTGACCAAGGACACAGAGCTGGGTATGAATGCAGGTTGGCTCAAAACTGTCCTGCCTCCTGGACGGCATGTGCTTTTAGTGACCACAACTACTAAGTCGACTAAAGCGAACCGCTTACTGCTTATTATCCTCTCTTTATAATAAGATGGCATTTATAAAAGTAATATTGAAAAAGTCCAAAGTCTGTAATTTTGAAACATAAATCTACCCATAGTACTGCTTTTAAGCACCAGACAAATTCAAGCTCACCAGCTTCTAAGCAATTCTTAAATAAATTAAGAACATTTATTTTAGAATTTTCTGCCAGGAAAAATGTTAGCCTCTCCTGAGGAACTTCCTCAGTTATAATAAGGATAATGAAGTTACTTCTTTGTGTCCCTTTTTGTTTGGGTTACAGGAAGCTTAGCATTCAATAACAGTGTATATTTCCTTCCACTTCCTGTCAATGCTCTTGGTTTTCTGTTTCTAGTTCAAGCTTATTCTATTCGCTGTAAAGCATATTCTTTTGTAAGTCACCTCAAATCTTTTGTGGGAAAATCCAGGGTACATAAATTGTACAGAGGCCAAAACAATTTATGTGTTTCTGTACTTGATTGCAACATAAACGCTCCAGTACTTGGCTGATTATCTATGCACCCACACTTATTCATGTTCCTTAAGTAAAAATCTAGTGTAAGTCTATAATGCTTTGCTACGATGTGTGATAAGCTGCCCCAGAATGTGAATGATGCATTACATTTAGAGCTAAGCATATACAGTGGGTTAACATTGTAGGTATGGTCTATTTTCCTAAGTATCATAGAATTATCTGTCCCCTGATTTTCAAATTTTGTAAAACTTGGATGCATACACACAGACACACAAACCAAACAGAAGGCTTGAAACACTTGCCGTGCAATGTATTAATAGTCAGTCATGAGTCACGATGTGAAGATGAAATGGAAAAGATTCAAACTCACAGTATCAGAGGCAGAGTTTGTTTTCTTGAGGACTCCTGAGTGATTCCTGTGAAGATGGCACAAGAGTTTCTTGAAACAACTTTCCTCCATGCAATTTAGTCGAAGGTATTTGGTAACTTCTTAAGATTTCATGGTATTCAACAGCATACACTGACTTCATACTGCTGTTGCCAAAGGGGCAGATTGGGAAGCCAGAATGTTCTTCTACTAAAATATTTATTCTTTCCAAGGAAAATAAAATAGTATTTCACCTAGGAAAGAGCCTTTGGGGCCAAAGTTAGGGTCCTAACAGACCATTTCAAATTCCACTTGAACTAAAAAAACATGCCAGCGGTCCCATTCTGCCAACATAAATATATTTTCAAATTGGGAAACAGAGAAATTATTTGCAAAGTTTATAGGGGTAGCAATTCAGTGATGAATAATCTAGATGCTTCATTTCTTAATAGAAAAGCTATCTTTTAGCCACTTTTCCCCATGTGTCAGCTTTATCTTTCTTACCTCTTATCCCATTCCTCCTCTACCGAGCAAAAGCTCTAGAATTATCTTCTCTTTTTTATTAATACAATAACCAATTACAATCAATTTGGAAATTTGGGAAAGCTGTCATTCCTTGTGCTTCCAAGAAAGGAATCATACGTTACAGCAAGTATGAAATAAGAATTATTTTCCTTTTCCTTGCCTTACAATCGTGTTATGGACTGCATGTTTGTATCCCCCCAAATTCATATGTGTAAGCCCTAACCCCTAGTGGGATGGTATTAGGAGGCAGTGCCTTGGGGAAGTGATTAGGTCCAGATGAGATCTTGAGGGTGGGACCTCCATGATGGAGATGGGGACCTGCGGGTTGAGACACTTAAAAGTGTTCTTTTAAGAAGAGAAAGAGACTAGAGCTGGCTCTCTCTGCCAGGTGAGGATACAACTAGAAAACAGCCACGTGCAAGCCAGGAAGAGGGTTCTCATCAGACACCAAATCTGCCAGCACTCTGATCCTGGGCTTCCCAGCCGCTAGCAATGTAAGAAATCAATGTTTGTTGTTTAAGCCACTCAGTCTATGGGATTTTTGCTATAGCAGCCGACAAAGACAAACACCTTCTCAAGCACCTATAGGTTGTGAAAGCATTAGTACAATATCTTTAAAGTCATTTCAAACGGCATCCCTGAGACCCACTGACCGACAACTTTTAGTTCAGCCCAATCCTCACATTTCTGGTTATCACCTGCATTCAGGGGAGAAAATGCTTTTGTCATCCTGAGTGGTAAGAAAGACAGGTGCGGAATATGACAGTTTATTTTTTCTCTCTTTCTATTTACAATTTAGGGTGGCATGGCACTGAAATAATTAATTGACCTGCCCAGCGAACAAATAAATCACACAGTCAATATGCTGCTTGGAATCTGCAGCTCATTTCTGCATCACTGCTGTGCAGCATGGCTAATGGACGAGGTTGGTAAGCTCTTCTGACATGTCTCCAAGTCTTCCTAGCCCTTGCAAGGTTACGGTGGTGAAATATGACAGAGATCATGGCTTAGTTACAATAGCATATGTTTCAAATCAGTAACTATCAGAACAGAACACATAACTACAACGAAGTGGATGTAACACATCGTGGAAACGATGAGGAAGGTAGAGGAGGAGTCTTAATAATCATTCAGTAATCCTGAAAGCAATTCTTTTCTTGGCCATTCTGACAAAATTAAAATTTGCTGATCTAGCATATTATAAGTGCTAGCATCACTTGGTTATTGAAAAACAAACACACACACACACAAAACTTCTTTCCTTTAAACGCCATGCTTCCAGTTAATGAGATGATTGTAAATGACTGCTTGGCTCCTACTGTCTATGTGTGGAACATGCATGCCTAACAAGAAATTCATGGCATTGCCTTTCCCAGATATTCTCTGTTTGGGAAAATAATACAAATCAGAAAGAACTTTGAGACCACCAACCATGTTAACTTTCCAGAACCTTTTATTCCCTCTTGTTAAGAGGTTCAAAGGTCATTCCTTGGAAGGACTATATAGATCTGGCTAATTCTGTAAAGATTCAAAGCTTCAGATGAGAATTAAAGAGGAATAAGACTAGTACTCTTTGGAGACTATTACAGCAACTATTTGTTGCTTATCATCAAATGCTCATTATCAAATGTTGCTGACACAAAAACCAGTAGACTATGTATAGATGACAAGTACATCACTTAACTAGCAAGAGGGAACTAACTCAATAGAATCCTTGTTTGAATTTTAAATTAGCCCATGAGATGAGTCACGCCATCCACACCCACCATGCTGAATATCTCTTGATCAGTTGCAATTCAATGCTATTTATTAGCAATAAAAAAAAGAGCAATGACATCAACCATTGATCTCATACTTAAATGCCCTATTAGATGACATCTGTTTTATGGGTGGTCTCACAAATTCTTTATGACTAGAGCATCAGAGGGAAGTTTGTAGAAGGGGCTATGATGTAGACTAGGTTTTGCCAAACTCCACTTCTGAGGAGTCCATATCTGAGGAAACTCTATTACCTTGAATCTTCAGAGATCTCCGGGGGGTCGAAAAAGTTAATCAGGAGAACCGCATATCCAAAGGGCAAGATGAATTTACTGGAGATGGCAATTAGCTCCTCTTTTACCATAGTCAAAGACTGTTAGCAATGGGATGTAATGAAAAACTTGTAATGGAAATGATCTTAAAATTCAGCTAATGAAATTACAGAATGATGCATTTACGATCTCGCACAAATTTTCAAGATTAAAACAAGCATTAAGTGACATTTGTAAAATGTTTATCATGATATAGTCATCCCCATCTCTAACACAAATATCTTTGCTACCTAAAGCAGATGTGTTCTATTGTATTAATTCAGAATGGCTCTGAAAACCCCTAAGGAAAGTTAGCAAAAACATATGAACTCTTTCGTCTAACAATGGAATATCTTTACTAGAGAACCACTAGGTAAATGATCTTGTATGCTGTGTGCTAAATTGCTTCATTATTTGCAGCAAGTTTCACTCACAGGAATAAAATACACCTTTGATATTTAGTTTGGCACTTTCCATAAAACCAGCTGCCAACATATATCATACTGTTGACTGGATTTTTATTTTCTCAATTTGTGCTGGGCTTTCTTTTCTTCACATACTTCCATTTAATCAATAATCCCTCTCATCAAAAAAACTTTTAACTAATTAATGTGTTACAGTTATAATTCTTCACCAAGTTTGCCTGATGACATATAATATGAGTGGATAATATGTCAGCTGTGCTGCTGAAAGCAGTGGGACCATTCTTGAAGGTTGATGGATCATCAAGGCTTGTTTAAAGTATAATTAATTTGTCACCATGTAGAAGATCCGAAATAAATTCCTCTAAATTCCTACTGCTAAATATCTTCATGATCCCAGAGGTTAAACTAATTCCAACAAAATCTGTAAATCTGAAAGTGGCCATCTTAAATCTCTTAATGCTAACTCAAGGTGTAGAGAATCTTTAGAAAAAAATTTCTCACATTTAACAGATGTGGGTTATCCCCCACCTAAGACATGTCTATAAGAAAGACAATATTTTTATTCTTTTTCTCTATTACAGAGCATGAATTTATATAAATTACAAAAAGAGATATTTCTTTAAAAAATGAGTTTAACTAGTGGCCTTGTTTCACTCAACCAAGACAAATATAAGGGAAAAGCTACTTCTTAGTTGCCCACTTGAGGAGGCAGAGGTGTCCAGACAGACTTTCTTTTCTGTCTGCAGAAATTTCACATTTCGTGTTTAAGGATAACTGGTTGAGTTTAAAAGAATGAGCTTGGCGGTAAAGGCTGGCTCAGGATGCTTTGGAATGTGACCTTTGTCCTCAGACTGCTGAGGAGAAGAAAAACGATGTCTTTCTGAAACAGTTGCTGCATCTACAGGTGGCAGGAAATATTATGTGAAGATGGCATGTAACATAGTAAGATAGATAGGGAACTTAATTCATGAAGTTCCAAAGACATCAGCCTGGCCTCTTTTCTTAATTTGAGCCCTGGCATTTAATTACTCTTGCATTTACATTTCCATCAATAAACTGAACATGAAAATACAACACATTTAGGAGTGATTTAAGGAATGACCCATAATGTTGATTAAGAAACACTTGGTACATACTGGCTTGGCTTCTTAATCACAGGGTACTTAATGCTTGGCAGAACGAATAGATTAGAAACAGATTTTCTTAATCTCCATAGCAAGAAGTGAGCAAAAGTATAAACTCCAAAAGGAGAATTAAATAAATAATAGTAATTAAAAATAACTGCATTAAAATGAAACTAGCAGGGGGATATCTAATCCTACCATTTGGGCCTAAATGCTTCTGGCTTGTGATGACTTCATGATTGATGGGCATAAGACATAACCATTTAAAAATTCAAAATAAGAAAAAGGCACCTGAGAGAAAAATAATCATCAGAAGCCTTTGAGGTAGTAACTTTTAAAATGAAATCTAAATAGAAATCCCAAAATCCAGACAGGAAACTTATATAGGTATCCAGTGGCTTAATTTTTGCAAAATTTTTTTAGGAGTCAGGCTTCTGTGATTTTTGTCATTGCACAAAGTGAAGACTAGAAGACCATATGCATGTGTTTTATTGCTTCCTGTTAGAGTGATTTTGATGTGTTTTGCACTATCAGTTATTTTCATGTCTTAGAGAATCAGGTCTCATACTTATATTTTAAGAGCTTGGAAATTTTTCTCAATCAAAATTTTATGACGAACAGGAGTACGTATGTACAATAGGTGCGGGGGATCGAGTGGTGGGAAGCAGGGAGTCTGGACCCCATTCACTCAGTTCCCCTTGACTCAGAATGGCACCTAAGGCCTCTCCATCAAATCCTGGTAGTCCAAGGGACTCCTGTGTCAGGAAACACAACCGGAAAAGCACCACAAATAATAGATCCATGGAACCCTATCCATATATGGTCTTTCAGCCTCATTCTCATTTTGTAGAATGAGGAAAATGAAGGCTAAAAGTGTTAAACAGTACTTCAAAGTCATGTATCTAATTATTATTAATAGGAGAGAGGGAAAGAACTAACATTTACTGAAGGTCTGTAACGTTAGCAGACACTATACTAAGTTAGGCCTCCCAAGACTCAGTATGGCACTCTTTCTGTTATTCCAAGGAACAGAATAAATGGACTGGAGACCAAAATAGTTAGTTGACTCGGCTTCTAGAGGAATGTACAAGTAATGGAAAAAGAGGGGAAATACTAGGGAGTTGCTACGTGACTAAGGACAGTTTACAATGATCCCCAAATGAGCCAGCCAAGTGTAGTTCAGGCTCTAGTGGTCCAAGTTCTATTTTTGTTCCTAAAGTTTGTATCCAAATTTGATAACTGCTGAGAGGATTGAGGGTTAGCATCATCATATTCATTACCAGGACAACATCCTGCACAAGCAGAGAATTGCATTTTCCTTGCTGCCTCAGCAAGAACACTTGAGATGCTCAAACATCAAGGGAAGGACACTTCTTAGCAACAAAAACATCAGAAGCTGTAACAGAGGATGTGGAACATCGGCATCTCTTATTCTATAAATATCCTAACTACAAAATTCAGCTCCAAAACCGATCGCAAGGTTTTCTTTTCAAATTACATTGTTTATGTCTCCTCACAAATGAAGTGAAAAATAGAACAAATGAGGAACAAAAGACATATCCTTTTGTACAAGCAAAAGGTGGGTGGTATCACCATGCAATCTGTAGTTTAAACAAACAAATGAAAACAATCGAGGTGAAGCTCACGCTGGAAGCTGTCTTATGTAGCATTAGAACAGAATAGCGCTTCTCAAATTTTAATGTGCATAGGAATCATCCAGGGATCTTGTTAAAAATGCAGGTTCTGATTCAGTAGATTTCATTTGGGACTAAGATTCGGCATTTCTGGCAAGCCCCGGGTGATGCTGATGCCGCTGTTTTGCAGGCTGCACTTTGAGTAGAAGAGAATGGATCCCCGTTCCCTGGTAATGGCCACAAAATATTCAGCCTCCCTTTCTCCCTCCCTCAGTTGGAGGGCATGGTTATATTTTCATTTTGTTAAATTCTCAAAATTCAAACTTTGACTTCTGTAAAAATATAAGTATCCCGGGGCTGGCCCCGTGGCCGAGCGGTTAAGTTCGGGCGCTCCGCTGCAGGTGGCCCAGTGTTTCGTTGGTTCGAATCCTGGGCGCGGACATGACACTGCTCATCAAACCACGCTGAGGCAGCGTCCCACATGCCACAACTAGAAGGACCCACAACGAAGAATATACAACTATGTACCGGGGGGCTTTGGGGAGAAAAAGGAAAAAATAAAATCTTTAAAAATATATATATATATATATATATAAGTATCCCTAAGAAGAACAACTCACTAGGCTCTTGAGAGTAAAAAGCATTCTGATTCCACCATTTAGACTCCATTTTTGGACCAACAAGACATTTTTATTTCAGGGTTATGGATACACTCATTTAGATCAGATCATTAAAGAATTTTCATAAAGTACTTTCCAAAATCACCTGCATTTTGCCAAGTTATTTATCTCATCAATTTTTGATACTTAGCATCAAAGTATTTTAATTTTAATTTCATTGAAATTATTTCCTGGGTCAGTTATTTTACATGCAAATTTTACAAATTACATTTTTTTTTACTCCCTATCAAATTTTATCATTGTGAGTTTTCTTTTGTGGCTATTACTTCAACACATTCAAATTTCTGGGGTGAAAATTTTACAATTCTGATTTTGGTCTATATCATTTGACTCTGAAAAGTTTATGATGTGCTATTTTAGCTATTGTCAGAATTCATTTGTTTAATTTCTATAAGAATATTTATTGTAAATCTTATAAAAGACAAAGAACTTGCATTTATTTCTCAGAACAAATGGCCTAAGAGGGGAAAGGCACTGCATCTAGGTACAGAATAGGGTCAGCTTGGATGTATTTTGAGAAAAGGAGGATTTTGAGATGAAAGAATAAGTTCCAAGAGTGTACAGGGCAGGGGAAGCCCAGCCGAGGGTGAGGAAACATCATGAGCAAATGAGATACGTTGGGATGAAAAAAGTATTTACATACTATCCAACAAACATACCGTCCACCCTACCTAGAGTGTTGGTCAGTCAAATCATTTCTCCATCCACCCTGCAGTGCATTGGTTCTGTTCAAATGTTTTATTTTCTTTTCCAATAATTACCCATCTGCATTTATAAGGGTTAATGAATTTTACAAACACTGCCATACATCCCATTTACTCACAAAATCTCTAATTTTACAGACACTATTTATGAGTTTGTGCTTCTAGCCCATAAAATAGGAAAAAAACCCTGTAAATTTCCATTTATTTGGTGAAATACAATTAGGGAATTAATTCTTAAACCTCTCTGAAGCACCCACATATGTAGTGATCCTGACGTTTAACTACTGTTTCCCAGTGGAATGGCCTTTATGAACAATTTGAAATTGATTAGTGTATGCTATACTTTAAATTAAAAAAATCCAAATGTCTATGGGATGTATACACTCTATCTTCTTGATTCCTGTTTATGCTCTCTTCATAACAGAAAGTTCTTTTTTGGATTTATATTAAATAAGGCAGTTAAAATGATAAAATGCCTTTTCATGGCTTCTTGCGTTTTCAAAAATACCAAATCTGTGAATTAATAAAAATTTATATATGAAAATTAGCAGTCATCTGTTTCTTCCTTTCTCCCTACAACTTTGGTATCTCTCTATCCCTTTTCACCCACATAGTTATAACTTATATTTGTGTTATTTCTAGCAGTTAACAGACATTATTTAGAAGATTAGATCCTGTGTATGAGAAAGGTCTCAGTTATGATATGATTTCAGAGTCTTCTACCACAGAGCACACATACGCTGGTCTAAGGAATTGCCTTAGATCAATAAATACAGTCCCATAAGCTCATGGTTTTTCACTCTCATTGTCAATCCTAAAATATAAGCAGCAAATCAATGCCAGATTCTATTTTTTATTTCTCAAAGAGAACAGGAGAGCAAATGACTATTCTACCATCAAAACTTTCTACAGTGCAATATTCCAAAGTTTTCAGACATTTTCAATATGGTACTCTATCATACAGGTGTTTTTGCATCTCTAAGCCAAAAGATACTTGAATTGGAAAACAAATTCTGGAGTAAGCATAAATGCTTATGAAAATTAAAAGTATAACTAGTCTAAGAATCAATCTCTTACATATCATATATACTTGAATAATGTGTGTTACTGTGGTTGGTACAATCTTTTAGGAGATAGAGTACCATATATACCACTTAAAAGAAAGGTATTTGTTAAACTTATTTGCATTTTTTAAAGTTTCAGAAATGGTTAGTATTTCTTAATTACTTGTCCTGATCTGTTTATCCTTGCAATAATGATTGTGAAGGCAATTGCCAGTGCTTGAGTGCTTGAAAAAAAAAAAGAAAGACACTGAAAATTTAACAGGAAGATCATACGTGGTATATCTATGTGGAAGTTCTAGTTATAAATCAGGCAATGTCTCTATATTAAATCAAAATAATGTCATCAATTGTTATTTTTTGAGTGACATTTTACCAAATAAGAATCAATAGTTAATAAAGGTGGTAAAACCCTAGGACTGCTGGACAATTGATTTATGCAAAACATGAAAAATGTAGAGCAGACTTTTAACTAGAAATTATGAGACTCCTCACACCCACTGATCTCCAAGTTACCTGGGCGGTGGTGACTGGGATGGGCAAAATTTCAGACCCAGCTTCACGGCAAATATCTGAATTCAGACCAACTATTCTCTGATTCTGCTGCTTAATTGACCCATGTCAGGGCAATGCACTAGATCTGAAAAAAGTGCTCTCAACTTTACTTGTTTAAATGCTGTTAGATAGGTTTGTACCAGTCATAGTAAGGCATGTTATTCAAGAGTCTATGATATGTAAGAGGTTGATCACTTAGACTACCCATGAAACTCAAGGAACATTATCAATTGCATTTTCATGATCATTTTATACTTTTAATTTTCATAAACATTTGATGCTTATTCCAGAATTTGTTTTCTACTCAAGTTAGGAGTGTGGCTAATAGAAGCGAAAAGTGTAATTCTGTATTTTAGTACTGTATCTTTAGCATAACTTAGCACAGTTCTCATTTAAGTAGCTGCTTCCCATCTTTTTGGACTCTACCTATTGATGACCCTGTGAAATGATGATGTCACTCACTGTATCCTCCTAGACACGGTGGCCAGGTAGTCGCCAGAAGGATGCCCTTGAATGCTTCAGAGTAAGCAGCAGCATCTTTCTCTCCATTCTACAATTCAAAAAGTCCCCTGTACTTCTCTACAAGTACATAGGATAAAATACTCTTATTAATATATAATACATATTATATCCCATTTTAGATATCACATGTTAAGAGGTACCTGACAACTAGAGTCCTTCAGTAAAATAGTAATCATTATTGCTGAAAAATTTGGGAAACCAGGCAAGGTGAAGAAGGGTAGAAAAAAGTACTTAGCATGAAAAGAGATACAGGGAGGGATAAGGGGAGGACAGCTAGGAGGGAGTGAAAGAGACAGAATGAGAGACAGAGAAAGGGCAGGGAGGGGATGGCATGGGCTGGGGAATATGTTAGCTATCTTCAAATAGTAGAAAGACCATATTAGACCTATTCTGTTTTCTCTAAAGAGAAGAAAAAAGGTCAAAGTGTGGAAATTATAAGGAGGCGGAGTTCAGTGGTCCAAGTTTTGCAAAAGTGACATTGCTATTATTGGAAGCATTCAAAAGAGACCAGAAAACCCCTCTCAGAACTGCTTAGAAGATGCATTTGTAGTTGTGGATCTGGGCCAGATCACTGTTTTTCAACTTTAATTTGCAATGAAACACTGGGGGTCTTGTAAAAATGCAGATTCTCACCAACAGTTCCAGGGTGGGGCCTAAGATGGAATATTTCTAACAAGCTCCCACGTGATGCCCAGGCTGCTCACCTGTGGAACACACCTTGAACAGCTAGGGACTAGATGATCCTTAAGGTGCCTTCTCACTGTAAATATAGAGCATTTCCTCGGCCAGGTAGTGAAATAAAGAAAATCACAAGTCAAGAGTTAGCTACACTGCACTCTCAAATTTCATTGATAAAATAGCTAAACCACCCTGTCTTTTTCGAGGCAGAAAATAGCTGGAAAACAACACTTCAGAGATAATAGCATAAGCACTGGGATAATGATACTAAAATGCCCTCAAAGAAAATTGGCAGCAGTTCCAGATTCATACCCAGCATAGACAACTGTGAGGAGCGAAACCGAATGTAACCACTAATATTGAAATTGGACCCTGCCAGCTAATAGCATGTTCACACAAGCCAGTGTTTAGGGGACAAGATTGAAGATTGAAGAACTCCTTGATGAGACAAGGATCAGAATATGTTGTTTCATTCAGCCATAGTGAGAGTAGAATTACAAACCAATACACTGAGCTGTTCTGTCTTCCTTTTGACCTTTGGACTCAAGCAAACCCAAAAAGGAAGGAGAACTGGAATTTTGGTTACATTTCACGCTACTTTTAATCAGCTGCAACATTTTGCTGCCCTTGAGAACACTGCTCCCTATTCTGTGTGAACAGCTTGACCATGGGCCAGCCGAAGGTCTGTCACTCGGTCAACAGGAAGTGCGCATGGACAAAAGGTCCAAGTTTAGGAATGCCTCTCTGGATTTTATTTTGATACAGAGCCTAGTCAAACTCAGGTCTTGCACCAGAGCCAGAATAAAAACGTGCTCACAGGCTAACTGTGGGCTTTTTAAAAATATTTTTTAAAGTCACAGTCTCCATAACACAGTCATATACAGAAACCCAACTGGAGGAAAAGCCAGAGTGCAAGAGAGGGATATGAATTTCTTAATTAAATGTGCTTGCCAATTACATTTGAAATATATGTTTATTAATGTTTCGCTCACTAAAAGAAATTCACTCTTCAGATACTTTCTTCTGCTCTTTGTGGTCACAAGAGGTCATTCTTAAGAATTTAAAGGGAACTGCTCATACCCTCCAGGCCAAAATGTTTTGTGAAACCAGTGTACAGCGTGCACATTTTAAAGGAGCATCATCACTCCTTAGGCATCCTAAGGAGCGTCTGCATTTCCTTCATCTCTCCATGCTTTTGTGTTGTAAGGTACTGAGTTTCATTGAAACCTTTGTAAGTTTTGTAGCTAGACTGATACAAAGTTCAAATCCCCTTTCTACCACTTACTGGGTATGGCACATGAGCCTGAGGTTCCTCATATTGAATTTGAAAATGATAATATTTGAAAAAGAATAGGTAACAAAAAAGGATACAAAATCAATGCATTGAAAGATTTTATCAGAATTCTCATAGGATAGTTGTGGGCATTAAAGAGATCATGTATGTAAAATTTCTTAAGTACACAGTAAGCCATCAATGGTAGACTGATAATAGAAAGTAGCTGCTCTAAGACCCTGTGCCTCATTAAAGTTAACTTTCCAGGAATCAAACCGATTCTGTTCCCAAGAATGCGGGGTGGTTTCATTATAGTATCACATCCTAGATAACATTGGAGATGTCGAAAGAAGATATCTCTGGATATCTGGCCCTATGAATGTTGCCTTCCAAAAAAAACCACTCCACTACAGAGATGAAAAAGCATAGAAATGGAGAGTCAGATTATGGGAGACAAAACTAATGAAACATAAAAAAATAAATGGAAAAACTGTTTGAAAAGCAAACCCAAGTGATTATAAAAGTTTAAGAATCTAAATGACTACTACATAATATTAAATTAGGAATTCAGTTTCTCAAACCACTATTTAATGAGCACCTGGGACATGCACTGCCCTGTGCTAGATGCGTGGGGAATTAGAAAGGCAAGTCGCCAGAGAGGCAGGGGAGCCCAGCAATTAGGTGAACGGCCACTGGAAGTGGGCAGCCTGGATTTGAATCCAGGTTCTGCCACTTACTCACTATGTGATGTTGGGGAAGTTACTGTGCCTCAGTTTCTCCACCTGCAAAATGGGGTAATAGTTTTACTTACTTTTCAGGGCTCTTTTGAGGATTTAAGAAGTTCCTATATGAACAGTACTCACAACACTTTGGTACATAATAAGTGCTATGAGTAGTGACTGTGTGCCCAGCACTGTTCTAACATCCACAATGTCACAAAAGAGGAGAGGTAGTAAGGAAGGGCCATGGGAGTTCTGACTTCAGAGGACACCTCATGTATGCTGGTCAATTATCTGGTGGCCTGCAGAACCGTTCTCCTGCTCTGTATCCTTGGAAACTACATTTCCCAGGCTCCTTTGACAAATGAATTCCAGTAGGCTTAGGCAGCGGAAGGTGCTGGAAGAAGAATAAAGGCCTGAAGAAGAAAAGACAATGTATTTCTTTCTCCCACAGTGTCTCTTCCTGGTCCCATCTCCCACCAGACAGCTCTTCCGTGGTTCTGGCTTTCACTGGATGGTCCCAGCTTCTGGGTTATAGTAACTCCATCTCCTCCCACTGTTCTCTAGACCAAAGTACTAGCAGCTTCCTGTAACCCCACTTCCTCCCTCTATCCCTACAGACGTAGAGTGCTAGAAGTTCCCTGTTATCCCAACCTCTGGCTTGCCCCTGTAGGCTGTGTTTAGTTTCTTAGCTCTTCCATCTCTATGCAAACAATCCCTCTTTATGAACCACTTAGAGGCATTTCCGTTTTGCTAACTAGACCCTGATTTTATAGCATGCTGAGTCTTGTAAAATGGGTAAGACTGGGCTATGCTAAAATAGAGATAATAGGACATTCCAAACTGACTGCATGTCCAAACCAGATTAAATAACTCACGATCTTAAACTTTCAACCACGAGGTCAACAGTAGTTATATTTTGGTAAATACACAAAGTTGGCTGCATGGACCTCATGTATCCACGTTGTTAAAAAGTTCCGGCGCTAGTCTACACGGCTTTGAATTCTGATTCTGTCACTTCTGATCGTAGTCTATCTTGATTTGAATTCTGGTTCTGCCGCTTACTGATTGTATGCCTCTCTTTGCCTCAGTTTCCTCATGTGAAAAATGAGGATAATAATAGTAGTGATACTACAGTGAGGATAAATGAGTTAATCTACGTAATTAGCTGAGAACAGAGCCCAGTGCAAACCAAGTGCTCCATATTTTCTTGATATCGTTCAAAAGTAGCAAACAAGTTTGTCAATATATACTTATACATGATGAACTCGATGTTCTGGCGGTTCAGGTTAAAAAGGAAGCTGAAGGCCATTAAGAGTGAGATTGTTCATAGGAATGCAAGCTTGCTGAGGGCTGGAGCTCTGGCTGTGTGGATTACTGCTGTATTCCCAGCACCTATCATGTGCCTGACTCAGAGGAGCCGTCCAATACGAGGAAGGGAATGAGCAGAGATCCAGGAACCATGTTTTGCTGACTTCCAAAGTAGGAAAGATCAATTAAGACTTTGTTTGTGAGATATTGACAAATTATTAAGCAACAAGAAACAGTAAGAAATAAACATACTAGGAATCATCAGAAAGTCACAGGGTCACAACCCCTACCTATGAACTGGCAACTCTTCTAGGTTCTGAGGATACTGCAGTGAACAATTTTGTCATTGTGAAGTTTTACGCTAGCTGGAGACCCAGAACATAATATATACTACTTAATACAATTTAAAATATTTAGTACAATAAAGGATGAAATGAAAGAAAATAGAACGTTATAATGTTAAGAAAAAAATAATAAAGTAGGGTAGAGTGGGGAAGTGACAGGGTGCTATTTTTGATGATACGGGCAGGGAAGGGCCTCTTGAAGAGGTGACATTTGAACAGAAACCTGAACACACTAGGAGTGACCTCTGGGCCTCTCTGTGGAAAGTACATTACAGGCAGATGGGACAGTTACTATTAGTTTTGACATGAACCTTAACCTTAGAATACATCGTGATTTCTTTCAAATTTAGGTGTCCACGATAAAGATTCTTTAACCTCACTAAACAGAATTAAACACCAACGAGTAACGATGGAACTCCATGAGGAAATATTACATATATCTTTGAAATCACAAAGATATCAGTACAGTCAGTGCTTTGCTGAGAAACAGCAATAAGGTATAACACACCCTTTATATTAATTCGTGCACGGAACATATGCGTTCTCTGATCTACAAGAACTAACCCTCCCAATAGTATTTATCAAACTAAACTACTCCCACTAACATGGAGAAATACTCTCCTCTTTCTCGGTTTAGGTTGGCTAAGTTCGTTTTGTAGAAATCTTGCACAACTTTTATGCAGCCTACTGTGCTGATGGTATTTATTAGCCTTCTTGGAAATATCTTCTGCAAGAAAAAATCAGCTAAAAACCAGAATTTCCCCTAGGTCTAGAGAATCACTACTACCCAATAGAAACATAGTGTACTCCACAAATGTAATTTAAGTTTTCTCGTAGCTACATTTAAAAAAGTAACAGAAACAGGTGAAATTAATTTGAATATATATTTTATTTAACCCAAGCTATCCAAAATATTATTTCAACATGTAATCAATATTAAAACTGTTAATAAAATATATTACATTCTTTTATTTAATACTAGGTCTTCAAAACCTGGTGTGTATTTTATACTCACAGCACATCTCAATTTGGACTAGCCACATTTCAAGTGTTCATTAGCCACTCTTGTTTTGTGGTTACTGTCACTAGGTCTCGAACATTAGAATAAAAGTACCTTCCTTTTTTTTTTTTTTAAAGATTTTATTTTTTCCTTTTTCTCCCCAAAGCCCCCGGTACATAGTTGTGTATTCTTCGTTGTGGGTTCCTCTAGTTGTGGCATGTGGGACGCTGCCTCAGCGTGGTCTGACGAGCAGTGCCATGTCCGCGCCCAGGATTCGAACCGACGAAACACTGGGCCGCCTGCAGCGGAGCGCGCGAACTTAACCACTCGGCCACGGGGCCAGCCCCAAAAAGTACCTTCTTAATACTGGGACTAGGTTGGCAGATTTAGCAAATAAAAAAGCAGAATGTCCAGTTAAATTTGAATTTCATATAAACAGTGAATAATAATTGTATAGGACATATTTATACTAAAAATGCTTATACTAAACATATTTATACTAAAAATGTACTCGTTGTCTATTTGAAATTCAAACTTAACTGGAGCTCCTATATTGTATCTGGCAATTCTAATTAGAACAAAAGGGTCAAGCTTTCGGCCATGCACTCAATAAATCACAGAAAAAGTTATCATGAAGTACAAAAGAATGACCATACCTTCCAAGAATGCCACTGTAAAATTTTCATTTTAATAACAATACAGCAGTTTGGTAGTATTTGGGGAGAAAAATGACATTCAAGTTTGAGATTTCACTAGTAAAATCTACCCCAAAAAGCCATCTCATCTGATCTAATTGACAGGAAGTGTGAAAGCAAAGCAGAAAATTTTCAGATAGAAACTAAATAGCTAAAAAACTGCCAGCCTGACAGTTGATCCAGCTTTGAGTTTTGTTGGTTGACCTCTGGGTTGCACACCTTTATGTGAGAACCGCATAGCACTGACTGAGTGGTTTTCAAATGGCGGCCCTCATCTACTGAGTGACAGCAATGCTTGAGGGGCTGGGAAACAAGTGGGTATAGACGCCACCAACGCTCCAAATGATGTTGCACCATTTTGATCTGTTTCAGATATGTTACGTCTATCTAAAGTTTTATTTTATTAAATGAAATGGTTTAAAAATCAATTGCTTCTAAGCAAATTCCTCAGTTTTATAACTCTATATCAACACATAGGTTAAACACGTATGAATGCTTTCAAGTTATTTTTATTGCACCTAGTGACGAGAGTATTAATAGCAAATCAATGAAAAATCATTTCACATCCTACTATCCATTCAAATTATAATATTTTCACTTTTGTTGTCTCCATTCAGTCCTTTTCCTCATGCATATGAATTATAATCTTACCAGAGATGCATTTTATTCTCAATTTTTACTTAACATTATATCATGAGAATTTTCCAAGACTCAACATAGCCCTCACAATTATTATTGTGTACTAGTACTCTATTCAATAAAAATATTTTTTATTTCTTTTATTGGATTGCTTCCCGATATCCACTTATGACTTTCAAATCTATATCTCCAGTCTGGATATCTTCTAATCCCAGACCTATATTTTTGTCTACTCAACATCTTCACTTTGTCACCAAGAACTCTCAAATACAATGGTTCTCAATGCAAAACTTTTGCAACTTTTCCAGTATTTTTTTTCTCCTTGCAAAGTTTGTTTCTCAATGAGTGAGCTAAGACAGTTTTCCAGGTCAGAAATCTGGAGGTCATTCTAGGCTCTCTCTTCTTCTTCACCTTCTTATCTTCCACCCATCCTCTCCATCACCTGATTCCGTCAAATTGACCTTCTAACACTTCTTGAATCTCTTAAATCTTCTCCGTTCACACAGCCCTTGCCTTACTAAGCCCTCATAATTTCTCATTTATAGTTCTATAGATGATGTTCTTCTTCTCTTGGATTAGTTTCTGACCCAAGATTAGTTCCCAGTAGTGTAAACACTAAGGTAACATATCTATAGGCTTTGAAACATACGGACAAATTGCTTTCTAGAAGAGCTGTGCCAATTTATATTGCAACTGTCAATAGAAGATACGGCAATTTCACTACAACGTTGCCAGTTCAGGTCGTTATTATTTTGGGAACATAGAAACATAGGTAAAGCATATGTAACGCAATTGTTCCCTTCCCTCCTCTCTACCTCAGTCCACCATCAGCCTTGCTCACACAGGTACCCCTATCATCCTCAGTTTGTTGTTTGTTTGTGAACATAATAATAATTCCTTATGGGGGACTGAACCCTTTATTAGTTGAGACACAAAACTAAAATGTCATCTTTGCCACCTTATAACACACAGTGTATAAGAGGATTCCTGTCTTCAGCAAATTACAAACTGTGAATAGGGTTATAAAAGCTTCCAGATTTTGAAAGATGAACAAAGAAAGTGGCATGAAGTGTGTTGACAAGATGAAAATGGTCACTTAAACTTTAGACATTTCCTGCCAAGGTGAAAAGAGAGTTGCTAATTGACCCTGAAAACTATAAATGTTTTCATATTATTTTCTGTTAAAGGATGCATCTTTAAGGATGGCCTTCTCAGGAGGAGATATCCATTCATACTTATTAACAATAGAATTTGTCTGTATTTTTCCTGAGGTGTTTTCATCATTCGTATGTCTCCATGCATGGAGTTGGCTACTTTATACCCTAAAATAAGAAATGGATCCAGCAGTCTGACATGACATCATGCCCCAAACCATGATATGATAACTCATAAAACAATAGCTGTTCTATTTTTAAAATTCAAAAGACAATTCATTTCTAAGTAGCTGTGTGTCCACATCAGAAAATTGAATATTTGTTTAGTATTTCTCCAAAATGAACCACAATGAATCTGACCGAGTCCTTGGTAGTAACGATGGTGCTGGCTACACCCAATGGTCGGTGCCTAGTACAGTGTCAGGCACATAATGGGCCCTCAATGTACACTTGTGGATACATGAATGAAAATCCTGTGCTCAGAAAGAGATAAGAGGCAAGGGCTATCTAAAAAACGTAGGCACTGCAAGGTACTCTTACTTATGCACAACTGGCCTTCTTTTGCCCTTTTAGATACTCCCAGATGTTCTACAAGTCACAGTTTTGCAAAAGCCACAAGAATGGGTATTTAGAAAAAACTGGGACATGTAGAAGGATTTCTAAGGAACAAGAAGTTAAGAGTAAAATTCAACGTTTTCACTAAGAACTTTACTTATGGTATGTGCCGGTGTTTTCTTGATGTTTCTTATCCCCAACTACCGTTTTTGTCTTTCAACAGATTTTGGAACTGCCTTGACTTCTCTGTGATCTCTTCTGTTAGTATAAGTAGTCCCTGCAAGAACATGAAATAACCTACATATATAGTTAGGAAGTTCATGTGTCAACGCATTCATTTTTTTGACATCTATTGAACACTAATAACGACCTAATTTCTCATCCAATGTCTTCTTGGCAGTCTTAAATCTTTAAGGTACTTGACACTGTTGAACATTTCTTTTTAGAAATGCTACTCATAGCTTTTATGACATTGTTCCCTGTCCGATCCTCTGACTTTTTCTGCTTGCTCTTGAATAGTTCCTCTGCTTAGTCTTCTGCTATATGCCACCTATATGCTCTCCCTAGGTGATTTCATCAACTACTGTGTTTAGATGACCCTGACACTCATATTATCATCTCCTGGCCTTTAAGTCTGTTTATATCAACTTATCAAATTTTTCATGGGATATCCCAGTAATAAATCAAACTCAATATATCCTGAATCAAATACATTATTTTGTCCATAAAACTGATCTTCCTTTATTCTCCTCATCTCAGTTAACACCATTATCATTGACCCGGTTGCCAAAGTCAGAAATGACAGCACCTTCCTCAATTCCTCCCTTTCTCCGAATTGCCTCACTTTATCAGTGCCCAGATCTCACTGACTCTCATCTCTACCATTTGTCTCCACTTTACCTTTTCTACTCCCAAAGTTCCTTGTCTAAGTCCTCTTCAACTCTCACATAGACAACTGTAATATCCCCCTTGACAGAATTCTCTTCCTACCAGCATGCTATTTTATTAATGGTTGGCAATGTGCCAAGCTATAAAAACTACAATTTTCAGCCTCACCTGAGTATCATGAACCCATGACCAGGTTATAGTTTGGAGCCAGTGACCTATAAGTGGAAAGCTCTTGAACAAGGACACACTCAGCTGCCACTTGTCTTTTGCCCTTCAGCCTTCTCACTCTTCCTGCCTGGAATGCAAATGTAATATTAAAGTGGAACAGCCATCAGCAACCACAGGGGAAAGGCGTGAAGATAAAAGGCACACACCCAGGACAGGTGAGTGCTAAGTCCCTAATGATGGAGTCACCATATTGACTCACGATTTCCTACCTTCCTTCAGTCTCCTTCTTATGCTAAGGCACTGTTCATGTTTTGTTGTTGTTGTTACTAGCAGATGAATACAAGGGAAGGATCCCTCTTCCTAAGCCTGTCTCCTGCATCTAGCTTTCCTCCTCCTCTGTCACTCCCAATTCTTTTGCTAGAATTGACTTTCCAAAACATAGGTCTGACCACATTATTTTCCTCTGCCTATAAATCTCTTCTTGGTTCCTACTGCCTTTATAATAATCTCTTTACCTTGGCTTTCACGCAAAAAATTTCACAATAAGTTTTGAGCTTGCATTTCAGGTTATATCACTTACTATTCCCATACATGCAAACACTGTACTGTTAAGCCATCAGAAAATGCCATGCATTTCTAAAGCTTTCCGCCATTGCCATGCTCTTTCTTCTTCCACGTAAATCTTTCTCTGCCATCTCTACTAGATACACTTCCATTCATCCTTTAGAGTCAAGCTCAAGTATCACCTCCGCCCTGAAACGTTCCTCTGTGCCTCTTCCAAACTTAGGAGAAATTAAACCACTTTCTCATTTTTGTCTAAGAGCCTTTTATTTGTAGCACTATTGCATAGCAGTTAAGAGCATATATTTTGGAACTGTCTGGGCTCAGACTCTGTGAGTAGGAGGCTGAATAGTCTTGAGAACGGTGCATGGGTATCCTTGTCTGTGAAATGCTGATAACCTTTACACCTACTTCATGGAGCCATTGAGAGGATTAAATGAGTTCAGACATGTGGAGTCATTGGAAGAAGAGCTGACATGTATAAATTGCTCACTGGCCATTAGGTATTATTATTAGCTATTATGCACATATTATCTTTTAGTTACATATATAGTATTTGTCTCTCCTACCCTCGGAGTACTTGGGTATAGACAATATATATTCCCTATTGTTTATCCTCAGCACCAAGCACAGTGTCTGTCAAATATACATATTCAACAAATGTTGGATGAAATCAAATTAGATTGAGTAACTAGTATGTGTAAATCCCATTCACTGTTAAATGTCAGGCTGCTAAATTTCATTTTAATAACATGTTGTACATGTTAAATGAGAGAAGTCCAACCAATCCCCATCAAATTCAAAGAATTCTTTGCAAGAAAACCACTGAGATAGAGGAGCAACTACCTCCGCTGAAGTCTGAGTAGCTTTAGGTTGGTATAGAATAAATTAATCACGACAAAGGAGCCTTCTGCCCCATAACTTCTCATGAAGTAGATAAGATATATGGAAAACAGAGAATTGTATCCATTGCTACCTCCTTAATACAGTTTTTAATTCAGAGAACTATCCCTGACTTTTCAACGTGTATAATAAATCCCTCTTACCTACTCTATGTATTCCGACACTATTATATGCTACCCATTCTAACCTACTGCATTTGTTAAATATGTCTGAAGGCCTCTAAACATGTCAGGCACTACGCTAGGCACCAGAAATACAAAGATGAATAAGATCCTGAGGGCTGGGGGGAGAAGGGAAGCTGAAGGCATTGAATGTTTTCTAGAGTGATGAAAATCATTCTCTTTCTCCAGAGCATGGTTGTGTCAAAGGAAGTTATGGGTGTTGAATTTTGAGGCCATACTCAGCATTTTATTCTTCTCTGATATGGAAAAGCAAGTGAAGAAAGAATGTATAGAATGAAATTAGGAAAGGAAGAAAGCACACTTTTATAAGCTTGACTGTGGCCCAGCAATATTTCATTTCAAACAGAAGGAGAGCAATGGCAAGGGGAAAAACGTGTGGTGTCTCAAAAATAGAAAGTTTACAGGCACCTTGCATACTTCTCTCACAGGCTCTGCCTCCTCCTCCCCAAAGAAATGGAAAAAAAATTACAGAAGTTACTAAAAGAACTGAAGAAATCCTGGCAGGGTAATTAATGAATGACAGGTCAGTCACCCATGTGAAAAAATAAAATGTGGCAAGAAATCATGGCTTTGTCAAGAACTTTGAGGTTTTTAGACTGGAAGCAATTTGTACAATGACTATTTTGACCATGCAGCTTCCTAATCTCAGTTCCCATAAAGTCTGGGTGGGGGCCAACTGGAATGGTTCGTCTCAGCTGCACAGATATCGTCCACAGAGGAAATAAAAGGATTTTAAACACTGGAGTCATTTCCTTTGGTTCTCAGCTCTTTGAGGAAAAAATTCCTTTTGGTCAGTGATATCTCCAGCTCAATTCCTGCAGCCGGGCTTAGAAAAATAACAAAATCTGTTCCCTGAAATGCTTTCCAATCAGACAAGTACAGGTTTCAACTCAAAACATTTAAGTCCAATAAAAGACTTTCCCTTGCCAGAGGGTTCAGGAAGACTAACACCTTTCTAAGGTTCAGACTGCTCTCTAACAAGTTACATAAAAACCCACAACCAGTGTAAACGTCAAATGTGAAAGGATGTGTTCAGGAGAGAGACCTGTATAATCATATCTCTAGCCGCTCCTTTGGAACTGCTGCTAAGGGGTCTCGCTGAAAATAATAGGGCCCATTTATGACACACGGCACAAATGGTAATAGCAAGTTACCTCTCAAGTGGAACCTTAGCAGCTTTGGAATGGTTACCTAAATGTGTTGAGAGCAGAAAAGCAGCACTTTCCAAATATATCCTCCAGCTACGGACTTTTGGAACTGCTGCAAAGATTATAAAGAAAAGATGGATTGTCAGACTCCTCTGCTTATGTATATATATATGCATTCTAAATGCCAGAGTTAGGAGCCCAGTGCACACAGTATTGTTCACATGCCAGCAAATTTGAAATATTAGACAGCCTTTGTTCAAGATTGATCTACAAGGAACAGGAAGTATTATAGCTCTCCCCACCACTGCTTTTTGTCTTGTTTTGTTTTGTTTGTTCTCTGAAAGACCCTTGGTTGTAATTCTCAAGTCTTTGGGTCAGTTTCTTGGTGGAAAGGGAACCACAAAGTAGACTGGATCAAATATCAAGTGGAAAATGTAAGTAAATGGAATTACATTTACATCTTGATATCAAATCTTAAAATTTTATGACTATTTGTTACCTATTCCAGGAATACTTGTGGACAGTCTTATCAACTTTAATTCCTAAATTTAAGAAAGATTGATGCAATATTTAGAGTCTCTAGGTAATAACTTAATTCAAACCATAATTTCAGGCAAATCAAAATTCACTCACTGCACTCGTTACACGCTGTAACTAAAGGTTATCCTTTATGTACTTTTTTCAAATGCTCATATCCAAAACTTAGAAATATGTGATGTATTTATTTAATGACCAGCATACTAAAAAAATAACAAAGCAATCCTCCACTTGCTAAATAATCATAATGACTGTCTGATGAGAGATAGGGAAGACCATCTTTCCATGGAGTAGACTTTCCCATTTTTCTCTTTCTCTTTTCTTTTATTTACAATAAATCTGAATGAATAGTTAGAAATAAGAAAAGGGAGGCTTTTGCTCAATGTATCTGAAACATCTAATGTTTCTGGAACTAAAAAAAGAAAAATATTAGTACCATAACATAAGAATTTTAATTGCATGTAAATCTAAACCAAATGTTACTGGAAAAGCTCGCCTTTTACTTTCCAACTTCTGCTCTCCAAGGAATTCCAAACCCAGGAGCACAGTGTCAGCGAAGTGACTCTGAACATGAACAGATATGAAATTTCTGTTTTCAGTTAGTCTTGTGACACATGTGTTTTCATTCTTGCCTAAGACACAGTGGGACCCCTCAACTTTTAAGTCATAATATGAAAATCCTATTTTATTATTATTCTTATAAATGGTGAAATGATTGAGCAATATTCTACAATTAAAGACAAAAAGAGTTTTATTCTTTATGTATGATGGTCCTATGAGTAGGACCCATAATTTCCATTTATTTTATGCCTACCAATTCAAATGCTTTTTCCAGGTTTCCCTTTATAACCAACAGCAGAGGTTGGCAAAGTGTTGGGCTAAATATAGGGTTGGGGTTGTTTGACATGGAGTAGTCAGTAGACGAAACATAGCAACTCACAGAGGCACCAACAACTATCAGAGGAGAGTAAAAACTGTTCTCCACATATATTATATACTAAATATTAAAGTCACAAAACACCCAAGCATAGATCTAGTTTTATGCTGTCATCTCTCCACATACAACAACGCATCATTAGAATTTCCATTAAATTTGAGTCAAACTTATTTTTAGAAATCAACATTTGACTTCAATCAATTCTTCCTATCTCTATTGAAAGATTTTCTCCTTTGTCATCAAAAGAAGAGAAACTCAAAACTTTTCCTAATAAAATGCCTGTAAAACATGCAGAATAGGTCCTAGTACGTAGTGGGAACTCAATATCTTGTGGTTTTAAACAACAGCAAGAGAAATGGATGGTGTCTGTTAATAATTTTGCAGGGAAAACAATCCTAGCACAACTGAAGCATTGTTGGAAATAGTCAACAATATCATTAATTGGTAAATTATCTGACAGAAGCAATAAGAATTCATAGAAAAGAAATTTTACCAAGAGCTAAAGTAGATAGCGAAGCCTCTACCTAGTAAGTAAGATTTGAACTTACCCAGTAATCAAAGTCTAGAATGGAAGAAGGGTACAGAAAGAGATATTCTGGGGGAGGGGAGATGAGTTGAGTAAAGACTCAAGGGTGGTATAAGCATGACATGTTGGGAGAGTGAAGTGGCTGGCCTGCTTAGCATTAAAGGTACATGTTGAAACAGAATGAAAAATGTGTGTGTTGATCCATATTATAGAGGCTCTTTAAAGCCATTCCAAGGAATCCAGACTTGATAAGGAACAGAATAACAAGTCATGGGTGGGTTTTAAGCAGGCAAGGGACATAACTAACGTATTATTTAGAGAAGGCAATGAATGTGCAAAAGTCCCCTGAGTCCAAATGTTCTTAACAAGGACTTGTGCTTATTGCAGCTGTGTGATAAATGGCTACAATTTTATCCCATTTTCTACTCACAACCAAAATCACATGCATGATGATTTCTTGGTGCTACATCCATGTATTGAGAACGTAAGATGTGGTTAAGCCATTCATTATTTTATTCTTCCAGACATTCACTGGATAACTACTTCATGTGTCAAGCATGTGCTAAGCACAAGGGAACAAGAAATGAACAAGATACCGTCTTTTTTTTTTTGAAGAAGTGTGTGATTCTTGTTCCTGATAAGCCCATGGTCTAAGAGGAACATGGAAAAGAAAAATCGCTGATTATATCCAGTTTGCTAAGTGCTGGCTAGATTTCTTTTGGGAGAATAAAGAGTTCAGGGATACAGAGGAAGGATAAGTCAGCTTGGAGAGGGCTGTTGGGAAAAGGAAAGCTTTGAATACTTGGTGCTCATCCGGGTCTTGCAAGTCAAGGAAGAGCACATAGCACAGGAGAGGGATAACAGATGACAGATTAAGTGGTCAGGCTTTAGCACAAAGCAGATCTGAATTTATATCCCACAACTGCTATTTCATAGCTGTGGAGACTTGGGCAAGTTCCTTGTCTCTGTCACCTGTAAAATGCAGATGATAATTACAACAATTTGAAAACATTGTCATAATGTATATAAAGCTCTTAGCATAATTTCTGTACATAGTAAGTGCTCAATAAATACCAGACTTTATTATTAAGTGGGGGTTGTGATGTTTCAGGCAAAAGGAACAAGCACCAAAGTGTCTTTGCACATGGTGTGTAAATAGTTGACTATGGTTGGAAATGTGGCAAGAGATGAGATCAACCAGGGCCATCAGCATGGCCACGTAGGCTGCTCATTGTACAACTATAGTGGCGCTATTCATGGACTACATTGTGAATTGTCCTCCAGTTCCAGAGTTGTGTAGGGTTCATATAATACAAAAAGTGTAGCAGCCCTGGTGTTAGAGAGTAGAGGACAGGCCAGATCATGAAAGGCCTTATATTCTAGGATAAGTAGTTAGAAGTTCATCATTTTTGATATCTCATTCCAAATGATAGAGATCAAAAAATTTACACATATAATTGAATTTTAATGAAGATACACATCTTTAAACATTCTTATCATTGAATAAATGAGTGTTTTCTTCTTGTATTTCAATACTGTTAAATTATGCTGATACTGTTATACCCATTATTGCTGTTTTTCTAGACAGCACAATTATTTAAGTATACATATGATGGAAATTCAAAAATCAATATATCATCATACAAAGAATCCTTATAAGCAATGCTCCACAATTCCTTCAAGTCTTTAACCTTTTGAATGCATTCTTTTTATAGAATTGTGGTTAGATTTTAGATACAATTTTGTAATTTGCTGCTTTTTCTTTTTGCTGGTTTTTTTAAAAAATTGAGAAATACTTATTAGCACTTATTATGTGCTGGGTCTTAGTTTTACAGATATGGTAAAATATGGTCCCTCCCTCAAAGAATTCACAGTCCAGAGAAAACATAAATGTCAACCAATAATTACACCTATCAAGCAAAAGTATATTCAATAGTCATCATACATCATGTTTTGACCTAGTTATTAGGAGAGCAAACATAGATTTTTCTTTTTTCTTTTTCCTACTTAACATCACACCACAGCTGGTTTTCCACGCTGCCTCAGAGACTTAACAATTTTCTTTTTAAATGGTTGTAAAATACTCTATCGCTATTACCAAGTTTACTCATTCTTCATTTTTGCATATTTAGATATTTCTGAGTTTTCAGTCATACGACGCAAAGATTGCATTCATGTGTTTAGCTTTTCCACACCTAAACTATCTTTTCCTTAGGAAAAAAATATGATTGAGTTTATTTGCTCAAAGAGTTGGAAAGTTTAGTGACTCCTGAAATGTAGTCATGAAAAGAAAAACATTTGCTTTTAAACAAAGCTGACAGAAAAGAGGCATCTTCAGTCCCTCTAAATTAAACATTTTTTTTCTTGGTTGACTTCTCACAGACAAATTATCAATAATTTCACCAATTGTCAATAATTTCCACTTTGTTTGGGTCCACGTTTTGTAGCTTGAAACATAAAAATCCTAAGGATCTGCGCACTTTAATTGAGCCGCTGCTCCCTGGACCAAGGACAGTTAAGTCTTAATGACGCACATATTACCCGGGAGGTCATTTTTTTCCCTGCTGGCCAGGACAGCTCAGACGTATGTGTGACCTGGGCAAAACATCAGTCCCAGTTCCTGGCTAGAGAGAGGGAAGCATTTCCTCTCTAAACTTAGAGACCAAGTTTGTATTTCTGGAGTGGATCTGAAGGTCATAGCCTCTGTGTTTCCACATGTGCGCAGTTAGCTAATGAGGGCTAGGAAGTCTGAACACAGCCATCTACAAATTGTTTAGAGAACAAAGCCCGAATGAAACCACTTGCAGCACAGCACTTCAGGTAAAGCTTTAACTCTTGACTTAAATCTAAACGAGAAAGACTTGATATTTTTTTCCTATTGTTCGTCCAAAAAATTCAAGGAACTCTGGCAATGTCAAAGCTAACTGGTTACAATGGAGGAACACAGATGCCATGCCACATAGGATGTCATAGTTTCCGATGCATAAGGACTTCATGGTTGCCTATTGATAACAATCTTCAGCTTGACAAGAAACCTAACAAAACATATCCACACCCTGCCTAAGAATGACTTAATTTTGATTACAAATACAAAATGGCTGCCTTGACGTTATGCTATTTTCTACAAAAATCCTATCAACAAAAACAGACTAAATCCAGATGATGGTGTTGGAGAGGTGAAGTAATTCTCTCAATGGTCCCAATAAGTAGGATCTAGTTATCAGATCAGCATCTGGAAGTAGAACATCAGGCCTGAGACACATAACTCTCAGGGTCTAGACAAGAAAGAAATGGAGTTACAAGCCAAACATTATAAAAATTCTGGCTCAGACTTGGGCAGGGGATTCTAGAATGAGGTCAAGGGAATAAAGCATGTGCCTGGATAGAGCTGTTGAAAAAACTGAGCACAGATGCTCAAAGTTTTTTAAAAACACAAGGGAATAAGAAACTAGGCAGGCTTTGGGTTGTAGTTAGAGACGTGAAGGCAACTTGGGACAATAGGAAACTATGTGGATAGTGGGGAAGAATCTTTTGAGAAAAACCAGATTGAAAAAGAAAAGACTGACCTTAGCAGGCGTTTGGGTGTTTTGCTGCAAGAACTGGCTCATGGAGAAACTCAAAACATTAAAAGTCTTTTCAGTTAAGTTTTACCATACCTTTAGACCCCAAATAGAAAATAGTTGTTTATCCCTGGGTTCATCCATCAAGGAGATAATGACCCCCAAACACTCTCCACAACTAAGTGCAAGTTATTTAAAGAAAAAAAGGGAGGCTGGGTAAGTAATTGGGATAGAGTGGCCTCTTCAGAGGTCTTAACCTTATCCCCATGAGCAAACATGGGAAGCAAGCCAAACAGAACTTAAATAAGATGAAAGAGAGTGTTTGCTGTGAAACTCAACCACACAGGCCCTTTAAGGAAGCACATGCCTCATTCTGAACCCTGAGAGTAAGAGAAATTATCAACTGCACTTCGTATTCCTAGCACCATCCATAATTCTGTGATATTTTCCCACTTACAATTGATTAAACTGCTGCTCACTTTAAAGTTAACACAGATAGAAGGCTAGACATCTATCAATACAGTTTAAGTGCAAAGGTGAAGTTAACAGAAAACCATTCTCAAACTATGAAAAAAGAAAATAACTCTAAATGAAAACAAAATGAGGAAAATATTTTCAAAAGGTGCCTATGCTTTCAAGGCACAATCTGCACATTCTTTTATATCTATATTAAGGGACAAAACAGAACCAGAATCCCCAGTCAATACTGTTTATAATGGGATGGAAGTGGATGGGAAAGAATTACTGCGTGTTTCTTTTAAACTGTCCGCCTTTACACAAACTCAAAACATCGTGCTTACGTCTGCTTGCTGTTAACAACATCCAGGATCATGCAGCACCATCTCACTTATGGGGATTATTTTGAGGGAGGAAGAGCAAATAGTGGACAGCCAGACTCCGACAAACTCGTATTTAGATGCCAGCTATATAGGGTTCAACAATTCATTCATCAATTCCAAGTTTGTTTCCTCATCAGTAAAATGGAGATGATAAGTCTCTGAGTTACTTGACATCCATTCGACAATGGTATAGGCTACTAAAAGTTGAAGAAGTCCATGCCTTCAGAAGCCAAGCAGGTATACAAGTGAGTGAAGTGGACTGGTTTTAAAAAAATAACACAGTGGTTTAGGCTCCACTAAAAAGTGTTCACCTCTAAATACTTTTAAGCAGTGTTGTAGCCAAACAACATTCCTTGGCAGACAAATTTGCCCTTTTGATGAATTACAGGAATGTTCTAAGAGACTTCTAGACTCCAGTATGCTGAACAACTATTTGACTGAGGCTGAGTTGCACAGCATATTAGTATAATATATCTCCTGCCCCCATAACCACTGCTTATCATATTTCTGAGGATTCCCCAGTTCATCATCAATTCATTCCCCAGCTCACTTTGTCAAGCAAAGAGAGGTCTCCTCTCCTGGGCAAATAAATCAAAGACACCATTCCTGATCCCAGTCGTGTTTTTTTCTTTTTTTTTTTTTTTTTGGTTTTCATCCTTTGGTGTGTTTCCTTTGGTTCACTGTTTGATTGGTTGGTCAGTAGGTTGGTAGGAAATAAGTTGAAGAGTTTACTTCCTATGCTTAAGGGAATTCAGATGGGAAACAACATAAAAATGTTGGTGAACGCTGATAGGTCTGATTGCCTTTGATACTACAAAAGACTGTGGGTTATAGAGACACCATAAGTCTTCCTCCCAAAACAAATAAACTCTCCTCTGGTTTACCATCACGTCTGATGTTTTCGCTAGCTCATGTGCAATGCTGGTTTTTATTGTCTGCAAGTCCCTTATAAACTGGACCATCTTAACTGGAAAGTTACGCTTTATATGAATTTTTTATAATTTTACCAACAAGAAGCAGAGCCAAAGGATTGGCTCCAGACTAGTAACTTTTGAAGAACATAGAAGAAAGATAGGCTGAACTGTACAACATAATAGAACATATTTAGTTGTATTAACAGTCAACAGGACATGACAGGTGGAAATACAATGATGTAAAGAAGAAATGTTAAATTTTCACACAGATTTCAAACACATAAACTCTTTATCAATGCTTGAACAAGATTTTATTTGATAATTGCATATGCAATGTTATCTCATTATTACTTGTCTTCCATAATCCTCTTACAATAGAAGAAGACCACAAACAACCTGACCACTAAGACATAACAACTTCCCCAGGACTTCTTTGGTTTATGAAACGTAGTTATGAAGAGCTATGGGGATTTTGCTTCAAGCTTCTTTTAAGAAAATTACGTTTTATTAAACTAAAACATAAATTTTTAGGTAGATCATTTTAGAATGATTTTTAAAACTCTTAGGACAAGTATCTCATAAATATTTTGTCCCTGTCTTACATATACACATGCACACACACACACACACAGATATACTAACATACACATGTAATTATATATGTATACTAAATACAAATAAATATATTAATATATAATAAAAGTTATATGTGTATATATATATTTCCCTTGGAGTTACTCTCATTTGGTTCAAAACAACGGTTAGAAATTGAGACAGACTGGGGAAAATTTCACTTTTCATATGGGAATCTTTGGCTTGTTAAGTTTTCCTTTAGTCAGAAGAAAATATTTCCCAAACCATATTTCTGACCAACAGTTACTATCCAAAATATATAAGGAAATTATATGACTCAACTGCAAATAAAATGACAACCCTATTAAACAATGGCAAATCATCTGAACAGACATTTTTCCAAAGAAGACATAGAAATGGCCAACAGGTACATGAAAAGGTGCTCAACCTCACTAATCATCAGGGAAATGCAAATCAAAACCACAATGAGATACCACCTCACATCTCATAGGATGGCTATTATCAAAAAGATAAGAGAGAATAAATGCTGGTGAAGATGTGGAGAAAAGGAAACCCTTCTACACCGTTGATGGGAATGTAATTTGGTAGAGCCATTATGGAAAAGAGTATGGAAATTCCTCAAAAAATTAAAAATAGAACTACCATATGATCCAGTGATACCTCTTCTGGGTATATATCCAAAGGAAATGAAATCAGTAACTCAAAGAGGTACCTGTACCTCCATGTTCATCGTAGCATTATTCAATAGCCAAGACATGGAAACAACCTAGGTGTCTGCTGACAAATGAATGGATAAATAAATTGTGCTATATACATACAACAGAATTTTATTCAGCTTTAAAAAAGGATATTCTGCCATTTGTAACAACCTGGATGAATCTGGAGAACATTATGCAAAGTAAAATAAGCCAGACACAGAAAGACAAATACTGCATGATCTCACTTATATGTGGAACCTAAAAAGTCAAATATATACAAACAGAGAGTAGAAAGATGATAATCAGGGACAGAAAGGTAGGGGAATTGGGGAGATGTTGGTCTTAGGTTTCAAAGTTATGCTATGTAGGATGAGTATGACTAGAGATTTAATGTACAGCATGATGACTATAGTTAACAATACAGTATTGAATACTGGAAATTTTCTAAGAGTAGATTTCAGGTGCTGTCATCAGACACACGCACAAAAATAGTAACTATGTAAGGAGATGACATATATGTTAATTAGCTTAATCATTTCACTGTGTATATGTATGTCAAATTTCATGTTGTAAACCTTAAATACATAGAATTTTTATTTAAAGAGATTTTGAAAGTTTTCCTCTAGTCAAATTATTCTCAATTTCATCACCTGTTTCTCTATGAAAAGATACATTATTAGCCATAATTTTTTTTATATCTTATATGTGATATTGGAGGTTTTCTGATCTTTAACCCCATGTCATTCAAAAATATATCATGAGGACCCTTGAAAAACTTTTTAACCACAGGGTTTTAATAGTATTTTTTTTTAAATGAGGCTCTAAATTCTACCTTACATAATTCTCTTTTTCATTAAAAAAATTATCTTTTCTCTCACTCATTTCTTCAACAAAAAGCTACAGTTTTCACTTTAATTATCTATTATAATAAAAGTGCCCCAAAGACATAAACTCCAAGGCGCCTTATACTATACTTCTCATGGAATTTTGCCACCTGCTTCACTGAGTACAATCTCAAACATGGTTATTCTTCCCATCACCCTTAAACCCTAAGCCTAGTGTGACCTTTAACCGTTGCTTCCCTGAAATCGCTCGTTTCAGCTCCTGCTTTCCCCATAGTGGACAAGCTCTGAGAATGTGAACAGCCATGATATCTGCAGCCTCCTATTATTTCTTCTTGAGAGAAATTTTATCTTTAAAAGTGGCAGAGGTATTCCAATGATGCTTCGTGAATACAGGTTTCTTCCAATTCAGGGCTGACGTAAACTGAATGACCAATAGGTCTATCTGGATGCCTAATAATTAAAATGAACTGCCCTTTTCTTAAGAGAAGTAGTGCAAATTAAATGCAAATCTTGCTACTTTCTCCTATCCACCACACAGGGAGGAAACCACATCAGTTTTTTAAATGATCATATGCAATGGAGATGTTATATCACCAATATTTTATGGATAAAGAGACATTTTAGCCGACTTATAGCCACCTGAAGAATCATAAAAAATGATACATTCATTTTTCAAATTCAATTGAGGTTTTTATAGTTTGGGGTTTTTTTAGTAATATGCATGAGTTTTTCTCTTTCATACTTCAGTTTTTTCATTTCTTTACTGAAGGAAAGAAAAAATAGCTATTTTAATAGCAACCTGAATAACCAATAGGTCAATAAGAACAATGGCAAGCGTCAAATCAAATGACTATTAACCATACCTTAAACAGAATACACTTTTACTAGAGTTTCAAACACTAAGGAAGCAAGAATCTTTAGGCCTTTTTTTTTTTTACTTTTTACCTTTGAATTTGTAAAACAACATTATGGAGTGAACAGCATAACAAAGGGTGAACAAAGAAGCATTTTTTTTCAGAACCTATCCAACTCAATTAGAATGAATTCCACCACCTGCCACTGAGATTTGAATGTGCTTTTCCTCAAAGATATCAGGTTTATAGGCCTTGAAAAATCCTGAGGGCTATCACATAGCCAACACCAAAAAGTATGAAAGAAACATCCTTTAAGTACTTATACTTTTTGCTATTAAAAAAGCCACTTTCAATAAACACATGTCATTTATGAAATATGCATTCCTTGAACACTTACAATGTACTCAGAATTGCATCAAATTACGTAAGATATGCGAGTGGCCTAGACAATGTGGTTCCTATGGGAAGAAATTCAAGTCCAGGGCCATAGAAGAATTGACCTCATGTATGCGCCAGATACATTACAAACACGGTTCCATGTAATTGTGAAAATATTTTTTTCATCATAGGTAATAACCTTACTTGACAGTTGAGGAAACAGACGTTTAGAGATGTGATGTAACTTGTCCACAAAAACTAAGATTATTACTTAGAAATTTTCTTGCTATGGGCTTCAATTTGAAAATCCTTGAAGGACTAAGTGGGTATTTTTTCAATCTATATTTTTTGAAATTCTATATTTGAAAGGATATTTATATGTTATGGCAAGTTTACATAAATTTTAAAAAATTGAACACACGCATATATTTGTCCATTATGCATTATTATATTTTGTGTATTATTTAAAATATATACTACTATGTATGATTTCCCATATATTTATGAAGTTATTGATGAGTGAAATTAGATAACTTAAAATCAGTAAAAGGGATAATTCTACACTAATAAAATAAATATTCTCAGTTATAAATGCTTACTTTTAAAGAACAAGTCTGGGAAACATGAGTATGTGTGTGTCTTTGGTACCCATGGTGTTTTTACAGGCGTATAGAACATACACCTGGCCATGTTTGTTCTTTCCATTGATGTGACATCAAAGGTCACCAGGGAAAATGATGAAGCTTCTGGAATCTAAGTAACTACACTGAACTGTCCTGCTTCCTCAATACCTTGGGAATAGAATCTCCCACCAGAATCCTGAGTAGTTTATGATCTAGATGAAGGATACAAATGAATCACAACAGCGTGAGACATAAGGTAGCAGAAGGTTTTTGCTCCTAGATGGTGCTCAAAGGAGGCAGTGTTGTACAGTGTTTACATAGGATGGGAAAATTCTACTGCGGACTTCGTGAGAACCGGAATTTTGGAAGAAATAATTGACATAGCCTGGGAGAGATAAGAAGAGACAGAATTTTACGTGTGTTAACATAAGTCAAATTCTAAAAATAGAGAATTGAAAGACAGGAGCAGGAGAGCAAATGGGATACCTGGACAAAAGGATTTCTGTTAAGTTAGAAGATATAGATTAGTACAACTAACATTCAGATTACGGCTGAAAGCAATATAACTCTACCTCTTTATTTTTAAGCCATTTTAAACTCCACAAAAGTTATTTAAATTTTTTTTCCAGTAAAATAATATAATTTCTGCATGTGCAAAAGATTTAGGGAGATGGGTTACATTACTAAATGCTGTCAAATACAAATGTATGCTTAAAATAGCAATGTTGCCTATTATAGTTAATGTTTGTGGATAATTTTACTTTTGCCTAATGTGCACATTAACTGCGATTACAAGCAAATGATGAGTAAATATATAGATATAAAATACTCTTGAAGAAAAATGTGCAGTTATATGACTCCCAACACACATTGTAAGTACATATTTTGCTTTACATTTATTTCAAAGACTTCTCAAAGTTAACACAGCATAATAATAATAAAAGAACTCTCTAAAATATTTAACATGCTGAATTGGAAATAATAGGTTTGGAAGGATTATTATTGACAGGAGAAATGTCTTCAGTTGCAGTTGTCTGGTTGAGCCGGCAAAAACAAATGGAGACCATTTACCTTCAAAGTGGTTATTCTTCTGTAACTCTGGCTATGAAACTATAAAAATTGGCATTTTCTACAAAGAGGTCCAGGATGAAAATTCCACGTGAAAGGTACCGATAGGACAATTCTAAGTAGACTTGATACACAGACTGAAGTTACCAAAGTTCCTATACAGACTACCTTTTCTGAAAAGAAAACAAAAGTTACTATCAATATCAAATGAAGCAAATATATGTTTATGTATCGATTACCTATGACTAGTTAGTGAAATTAATACTGGACTAGATTAGAGCAAAATTCACAGAAGTTCAGGGAAATATCACACATTTTATATTCCAAAGTGAAATGCAATCGTCTAAATAGAACTGTTGTTGTCTTTTTGGGGTTTTTTTGGTAAACTACCATTATGTAAAAATTGAATAAGTGTGTTTTTTCAGGTCATTTTGCTTCATGAGCCTCTTGCTCAGTAGATGGTGAGCCCACCTGGAAGAGGTGACTATTCCTCTCAAAATGTAAATCCGGAGACATAAATTTCACAGAACATTTATTTTAGTTTGCACTGATGTCAGGAAATAACAGGTACTAGCAAAAAAGCTTTCTATGGGTTTGGTTTCTTCATTTACTTGCTTTGTTTCCATGTGGACCAGCCCAGGGTGGGTATGCTATTTTCTGGAAACCAAATAGCTCCAGTCACACATATACATTCCACCAGTCGCAGGTCAGTGTCGCTTATTAGGATTGATCCAGAGGTAGGGGCTACCTCATTCCCTGTAATGACTCTACATAAAATATGACAAAATAAAATATCCCTCTCCCCCTCCCTCCAGGTTCATGGGATTTAATACAAAAATCCCCATTTCCTTCACTTGCTATATAAATACTCCCTGCCGGTAAGCAAGGAAGAAAATTTAAAAATAAATAACATTGATTAATTCCAAATTTGTCCAAGTATATTGGCCTCATATTTAGTTACTTAGAAATACTTTCAAATAACACGTATAACATGGCCACGAATTTAAGAACTGCTAAATAGCTTCATTTGCGCCCCTCCCTGAAACAATCTAGGTGGGTTCTAGCCATCTCTATAAAATAAGTATCGTATGCAGATTTATTCTCTTACAGAAGAAATAACAATTTACGATTTTATTTAATAAAGAATTAATTGTATCCTTCATGGATGATTTCATAAATTTTGAATACATGTCTTTGACTTTGATTTTAAGGGCGCAATGAAACGTTAAAGGCAACATAAGCTTCCATAAATATAATCCAACCAGCCTGTGACAACAAAAGCAGAAGGGAGTATTTCAAACTCTTAGAAGTTGGTATGCTTGGCACACGCTCGCTACTCTTATATCCTATGGCTATTAGGCGTGGAAACTTTCTATGGAATATCCATTACTCATTCCCTCTGCTCTAAACACACAGCCTGTCAGAAAAATGCACTGGGGGTGTGTGTGTGCATGTGTGTGAGTGTGTGTGTGCGCACGCAGGGGTGGGGGTTGTGCAGAGGAAGCCAAACTTAAAAAGCAGGAAAAGGGAGAGACAAGTACATTCACTGAAGATTTACACCTTGTTTTCAATGGCTTCTTTCATTTAATTTTCCATGACTCTTTAAATTAGCAAATACACTGGACTCAGGAAGAAAACACATGGGGAAAAACAAAAAACAAAACAAAACAAGAAATAGTGCAAATCCCTGTGACTTGTACAATAGCTCTTACGTGATCCTTGTGTTTGAGGATCTGAATGAACTGTGGTCTGGTTTCCATTAGTCTCCATCTGGAGCTGTTGCCCGCTTTGTTCAGCAATTTCTGGTCATTTGGGCCTGATGGTGACTGTTTCGTTTTATGTTGCCATATTATACAGAATGAAAGCTGCCGCAGCCACCACCCAAGAAAGAACAATCTTGAAAACGAGAGGTTATGTTGAAGGAGTTCCCCATGACCCCTTCTGGAATAGAGAGTGAGTGTGTTTATCTGGGTCTGCCTACTGTACATAGCTTAGAGGGCGTGGGTGAGACACAGGAGGGAACAAAAGCCTTTCTTTCAGATGCTAAGATAGAGTAAAAGCCCAGAGTTGGGTTAATACATCAAGGTTAATTTTGTAGCCTTTCTTTTGATCTCTAAGGAGACTAACACACGTACTTTCTCAGACCTCACTAAGCACTAACTCGCAGATAATATGCTGCATGTGCAACAGCTCAAGAAAAACTGAATTCACATCACATCTTTAAAAACAAAATAAATAAATCCTGTCTTCCTGATATTTGGTTTTAATTGCATAGCCTTCGTCTGGAGGCAAAGTTGCAAAAGATTCAGAACGAAGCATCTTGGAGAAGGCCAAATCCAATTTGCATTCTCTAATGACAGGCTCAATGCTCTTAGTGATTTTGTTTGCAAAAGCCACCTCAAACACCCTTTCCTATCTTTCCTTAAGAAAGCAATGGTCAAGAAGAACTCAGCTTCTGTCTATTACATAAAGAAGGAAAGTGTAACATTCTCTCCTATTCATTGCTATTTTCATCTGACATTATTTTACAGAAACAAAGAAACATATAGGTATATGTTACTCAGATTTCATAGAAAAAGCAACTAAAATATATATATAATTGAAACCTGCTCAATTTTTCCAAAAGCCGTTTTTGCTCTTTTTTTTTTTTTTTTACCTGAAAAGACAACATACCACATTTGGAGAAAAGTAAAGTTAATAATAATCTATCACCCATATTCCCACCGAATAATTTTTGTTTTGCTTGATATTGCCAGTATTTTGTAGGACAGCCAATGTGAGGTATTGTTGATCATTATGCATCTATTAACTCATTTTACCATTGAGTCAGGCCCTATTATTCTTATCATTTTATAGATAGGGAAACTGAGGCACCCAGCAAAGTTGAGTAATCCACCATAGGTTACACAACTACTAAATGAAGAAGCAGTGTTCAAACTAGGCAGTCTGGCTCCACCACAGGCATAACCATTAGCAATACTGACTCTTCAATATTTATATAACTCCTTATTTATTGTATACTTTATTTTATATTCTTCTATATTCACTGAATTTCCCATAATAAACATTTTCACAGTTTGACATAATTTAGTCCTCTTGACTATCATTGTAATGGCTACATAACAATTGTATATGTTCCATAAGCCAGAATTAGGATGTTTCCCATATTTGTTCCAATTTAGAGAATGAAAGAGTACTAAGAGTGTGCATATATACACAATTTTTAAATATATCTGAATAAAATAGTTGGGACAACATTCTCAGTGGAATTACTGTTATTAATAGTATGTCCTTTATTGCTCTCTCTGTACTGATTTTTTAAAAGGCACTATCAATTTACCATGCTACTAATAAAAGATGGATGAACCAGTTTCACAGTAACCAGCACTGAATGGCCTGCATGTTACAATGTTTGCTACCTGAGTGGATATAAACTATCATTGCAAACTGCTTTAATTTGCATGTTTCCAATCATTATCTAACCCACCCTGAGGACCATATTCTTTTGTAGCCCTCCCAAGTGTTTTTTTTTCCCCCAAACATCCCTTCTCCCACTGGACCTAAAAGTGGAGGAGTCCTCTGTACTCCTAACTCCATATGATTTCCCTCCTAGCTAAAATCTCCAATTTAGAATCATAAATCATAAATCATCGAATAATAGAATCATAAAATTTTATGATCAATGAATCTTCATTTCACCATGGTCTACAGACCCCTGGTATTGTTTCTCCTATTTCTCCACAAATAGCTTCTAGATCAGTCACTTTTTCCAATTCTACTCAAGCTTCAACTCTCGGCTATTTCAATGAATATTTAGGTTGTTGTTTCACTGTTTTGTCTTATCAGTTCTTTGAACTCCTCGATGGTGTCATATCTTGCAGCCTCAGTAACTTGCTCTCACAGTCGTCATTAACAACTATAAATAATTTTCCATAAATGTGATTGCTGTCTCTTCCCAACAGTACGTAGTTTTTACTTGTGACCATTTCAACGGCCATTTTTCTGAAAGGAAATACTCTAACTAGGACTCAGAATGTCACTAAAATAGTGTTTTCCTCAAAACATGAAAGTGATAGTGGTATCTTTGTGATCACAAGTGCTTACTTTTAGGGTACCTCCCCAATGCGCTTCATGAAGGATGGGATTCCAAGTCACTACTGCTATCAACAGGCTCCAAGTGCTCAAGCAAGAAAAGGCAACTGGAGGCTTTTATTTGTCCAGAATGACCACATGATCACCTCTCTTTCTTCAGATCACCCTCAAGGCAGAAGGACTAACAGCTCTCTGCCCTCCCATAAAGTCATCTTTAGCTGCCCTTCTATTAAATGTGGTTCTATGGTCTGTCTGTTCCTTCCTTCCTCCCTTTCTCTTTCTTCCCTCCCACCCTCCCTCCTTTTTCTCCTTTTCTATTTATCAGTTCGTGTTATGTTTGAGACCAGTAGTCTCCAAACTACTTTTTAAGTCCAGATTACCACGAATAAAAATATTTCGGAGTAGTGAACCCAATATTTACATATTTATTTGTTTAAAACATATGCATTTTAAAATTATACTTATATACATTATAAAACACACGCAGAAAGTTGATATAAAAGTAGCGAGATATGTTCTAATATTTTCTTCTGGTTTCCCCATTAGACAGTCATGCATTCTCCTCTAATATTCCACTTTGAAGAAGTTTTCTAGATTACATAGGTCATGTCTTCATTAAAAGTTTCTTTGGAGAGAGACAGAAAATTAAACAAGAAAATGTGGATAGGAGTGTTAGGAGTCAAGGTAAAGATACCTACAATATTTGTCCAGACTCGCACCCTCACTACTAAGAGATAATTGCCTATGGAAACTTAACAACCCATTTCAGTTTCATCTCTCATTCATCAAACCTTCACAAATATACAAGAGTACAGTTTTCCAGGGTAGCAATTTATACTTTTGCTGTCACCAATGTTCTACAAGAGATATCTGCATTCTTGAGCAAAACTATGCATAGTAAATGATCCCTTCATATCAACCACTCCAGTTATCAGACATGTAATAAGATCTAATGAGGTGCACAGGTGTTGCCTGCATGTGAAGCGTTTGTTCTTCTCATTGCTGCTCAATCAATATTATTAGCTGCCCGAGTTGGATGCGTCAATTTTCTCTGGTTGTTCCTATAGATGTTTTTACCCAAAAGACATCGGAAATAGATTGGGCATGTCTAGAAGCAATAGTATTAGTACTCTAATACTTCTAACATACCATATGATCCCCACAGGTCAAGAGTCAAAACTATCCCGTAGTCATGACCCAGCTTTGTTCATATACATTCTCCAAGATTCAGTTTTCAGCTGCCCACCCATCCCCCTTCTACAGCTTATCCTTTCATGTTAGTATCTAGTCCCTTGATTTCAGTCTCCATCTGTAGCTCTGAGCTTTCTTGTTGCTTCCTCTTTGACCTCTCCTACATGGATCCCATGCCAGGACCTCTAATTCAGCATGTCCAATGCATAACTCATCACCTTCTCCACAAAACCTACTACTACGACTTCTAGACTTCTTACTTCAGTAAGAGGTGCAGCCATCTTCCCCCATCATGAAAGCTCAACCTCTAGGCTTCATTTTGTGCATCCCTTTCTTTCACCTTTATAGAGAATACACAATACTATCTTTGAGAATTCTCCATTTCCCTAACAGTGCCTGGGGGACTTGCCTCATTTTCCTCTTGATCCATGCATTTCAAACCTACATGGTTTTTTTCTACCTCTGGTTTCTCATCTTTGTAATTTTATTTCACTCATCTTTGCCAAAATATCTTTTCTAAAACATAGACAGAATCATATCATGTCTGCTCAAAGAACTATCAAGGGTTGCATACAGAATGAAGTTCAAAATACCCAGGATAACTTTTTTGAAGCCTCCAAAATCTTGACCTTTTCCTTCTTTCTACCAGTATCCTTACCTGTGCATTTTCCTTTTCCAGTTATAGTGGCCAACTCAATTACATTCTGAAACTCTTTCTCCTAAACACCAATATTCCCCAAGCCCATCCGTTCTGCCTTGCCTTTATATGAACTTCATTCCCAAGAAGAAATCTCCTTATTCCCTTTTCACAGCATTCTGTGGATACCTCTATTATAGTTATCTCTGTTTTATTCTCATACATATTAAGCTGATATACTGATCCTAAGTACATTAGGATTAGTTTCTTAGTTTTTTTGGTGGTTTCCTTGTCAACTAGAAATTGAACTATTCAATGACAGAAACCATGTCTTATTATTTTTTGACTTGTAGTATCTAAATACCTAGCACATTTGTGAGTTTATAGAAGACATGGAATGCTTTTTTTTTTAAAATTGCTGAATTGAATCTGACTACCATTACCCAAATAGGCTAGGCTATATCTGCAGTATATGAGGGTTCATTCCTGAAACTTTTGCACATTATATTTGTATGCAAAATAGGGGCAGAATTTAGAATAATCTTGGCCCTCCCAAACTTCTTAATGTAGGTATTATAAAAATAAAAACTGGATTATAAAACAACAAATAACATATGATACACGAAGCATTCCAATTTTCCAGTAAGAACTGAGTCATGCAAGAGAAACCATATAGATTTCACAAATAATTTAACGCAACCCTTAAAAGAGTATGGGATTCCCAGGCATGAAGAAACATGGGGCATGGATATAGTCAAATAGCTTCAGGGGCCGGCCCCGTGGCCGAGTGGTTAAGTTCGCATGCTCCACTTTGGTAGCCCAGGGTTTCACTGGTTCAGATCCTGGGCGCGGACATGGCGCCACTCGTCAGGCCACATTGAAGCAGCATCCCACATGCCACAACTAGAAGGACCCACAACTAAAATATATAACTATGTACTGGGGGGATTTGGGGAGAAAAAGGAAAAATAAAATCTTTAAAAGAAAAAATTGCTTCAGAAATACTTCTAGGAAAAAAAAAGAAGCCTTAATAAGATACCCACTCTGAGATCCCATGAAATGCTTACAGCTGACGCTTAGACACAGTGGGCCCATCAGTAAATTCACTCTTAGTCAAGCAATGCTGCTAAAGCTTTAAAGAACAGATAAATTAAAACATGTTTTGTATGGGGAAATTTTCCCCAGAGTTCCTCTTTTTTATATAGGAAATCAATTTGCATCACTGATGATATCATTCAAATCAGACAACCCAAAGTTATTAGGAGGTAATTTAGTTTTATGCTGAAGCAATTTGATACTTGTTCTGATTTGTGATTTTCATTTTGTTTGTTAATGAAAAAAATTAATGAGCAATGTTACTAGAAATACAACTCATCAAAGCCTCGACGTTATTAAAGAGGTTTGCCATATACTGTACATTGTAATCATTGTGCAGCTGGTGCCTGGACCTCTGCGTTGGACGAGCCATCAATGGAACGGCATAGGCAGGAGCTCAGGGTGCAGATGCCCTTACACATACCTTTGCATTGATTCGTGTTTTTGTCAAGAATTGCCTTTGTGGATACAATTTTTCCATACCTGAAAGAGAGAGAGAAAAAAAATCCATGTTATTGTAGCCCAATAAAGGCACTTAAAACACCTTAATGAACATCGGTGCACACACAATTGAGCAGAAATAAACCAAGAAAACAAGCTCTGAACACCCATTTCACACCTGGATGATCTCTTTTCACCAGTTCTTCTTTATAACTGGAGAATGTGCTTCCCTACGTAATTACTGGGTTGAGCCTTCAAAAATAAACCTGTCAGGCTGTCATAGGTGGCTGAAAGGGTATTGCATGTGATTGTGATCAAAGTAAATCGCACTCTGTGGATTCATGGAGAAAAGCAAGGACCTTGGCGCCAGGCTGAACAGGGCTTGCATCCAGCTCTGGCGCTTACCTAGTGTTGTAACCCTGAGCAATTTAACATAACTTCTTCAAGCCAGTTTTTTCATCTGTAAAAAGAAGAATTGTAATAATCACCTTTTAGAATTTGGAGAATGTTAAACTGAAATGTTGAGGTTTTCTAACAGTGATTCTAGAATAAATGGGACTTTTTTTTGCTACTAAAAATATATTATACTGTAAGTTAATTGAGGATAGGACTGAGTTTTGTATTCTCATTTCCTGGTACCATAGGTAATAGAAGCTCAACAAATCTTTGCTAAAATAACTGAATGATACAGGCCATCCAACAGTAGTTCATTTATAACAAAGTTTCTACCGTAAATACCTATATACATCATCAATATATTTATTATTTTATCATCTCTTGCAGAAGACCTAACCTAGGTTTTGTTTTTTAAAAGATGGGCAATATGAGGAATGAAATTCAATCCATTTGAGTCCATTGCCAGAGGTGTAAACAATGGGACTGAAGAAGATGACACCTAACACCCTGTCCTTCTTCAGGATTCTACAAAGGAGGCTTTTGGATTAACATAATAACATGAAGAAGCTATAATACAAATTCAACCGCCAAGTTTATTAACAATGCAAATTATGTTCAAGATTTCAGCCATGGTCATAAAATATTTAGCAAGTTTTCTTTTAATTCTTGTTCCTGAGCAAGTGTAAGAATATATGAGAAATATTAAACATTCCATGTATTAATGAACTAGGTTCCCTATCACCAATGTTTCTTTTGCACTTGTAATCACCTTTTACTCTATTGTTAATTCTTTGCAGTATTTTGATGATCACTTATTAAAATTCTAGTGTTGATAATGGCGTAGTGCTAGAAATGCCTTTGCCTCTTTTTTTTTTCCAAATGTTTTAACCAATGATAGGCCAACGCTCCTCTGGAAATTGATGCAATTAGCACCATTATGAAAGTGATACCACCTATAGCCTTGAAAATCATTCCAATAGGAGCTGAGCTATTGATAGACCACAATAGGAACAGAAATATTTATATATAATTATATGAAGGAGTCTGAGATAATTCCTACCTGTCACCCACAAGCTCCTCCCTTGTTAAAGTCAGCCAGAACAGGGATGGTACTGTTCAATACTGAATTGAGCAAATTTTGCCAGTATACCCTTGATGTTTCAGCTTTTGCATCCCTGATACCACTGCCTTTCCTGCACCATTATAACTATAACTCTACAGTTAAATAAATCAAAGACAGCTAGGGCTGAATGTGTCTAAGAATGATCTAAAAGATCAGTAACCTAATCAAAATCACATCATCTGTGAAAGTTACAGCAGGGACTTGAATACGGGATTCTTAAGGTTGGTGCAGTACTTGACTAACGTATCATGCTACCTCTAAAATAGGAAGCTGCATATTAAATCTTCTAGTTCAATCAACCTGCATGTCTTCGAGAATCCAGGTATTAGACTCCAGGGCAATGTAGTGGAGTACTTAAAAGAATATCCTGTGGCAACAAACTGCCATGGCTCCAATGTCAATTCAGCCTGAGTATATTCAGTTGGCTAGGAAAGTCCTACGTGCTCTTTGCATTATTTCATGATCATCACCTAAAATGATATATATCTATTGATTTAAATATTGATTAAATATTGACTTAGATTGTTTATTTAAAATTATATACATCTATTTATAAGTATCTAAAATGATGATAATAGTCTCTTCCTCATAGGGTTGTTGTGAGGGTTAAATGAGGTTTACAGTGGTGGCATAGAATGAGTGTTCATTAAATATCAGCTCTTCTTGCAATTACACTCTTCCTGTTATCTGCTATAAAAACAAAATGTCTCCAGTCCCTGGCATTCTCCAAAGTAGATAAGAAATGGAAGAGGGTAAAGGTTCTGTCCCAAATGACAGCCTACAACATTAATACTACTTAAGACTGTCAAAATCTTCCACTAAGAAATTTGGCAAGTAAAGTTATTTGCTAACAGGGTAATTTACATTTACAGTTTATATTCTTATTTGTAATGTTAGGGATTTCATAAACTATGTTCTCATTGTACATAATCGCATAAATACCCAGAGGTTCAAAGCTTTTTTTGGTTTGTATAGTACTACCAAAACATCTATTACCTCCTGCCTAGTATCATATAAGCCCACTCCATCCAAAATTCCTCATGCCCCTCCACCTTCCCCACCCCCAACAAACACATACAGCCTCTCTTCCAAGCTCTATTTCATCCCAGGAGTTTCTCTTTTAGGATAATAACCAGAAAATAATGTCATATTTGACCAGTCTTCAGTAGACAATAGTTCAGGGTATCTATAATTGTACCCATTAACCACAGTAATGTCTGCTTTATTTGGGCTATTCAGACAAGTAAACATTCACAAAATTATATGTATCCTAGAGCAAAAGACAAAAAGGGAGAAGAAAGGGAACATTGGCTGAAACTTTTTTTTCCACACAAGCACCATTAATACAGTAGGGGAGAAGTAAAAACCAGAGGAAAAAAAGAGTATAGAGCATTTATAACCATCTCACATCATGCACACAAACCCTTAAGACAAAAATCATTCTTAATTCTAAAGCTACTCTTGAAATTTTTATATAAGTACCTTCTAAATGAAAATTTAGCTCTGGTCTTTTAAAGAGGAAATTAAAAATTACTGTATCTCATAATGAAACACATCTCACAATGGGACTTTTAGCCTATGGTGTGCATACTGTCCTACTCTATCAATATTACAAGGATGTCTTCTCCCTCATTAAATGTAGTATATGTAAAAAATGGTTATCATTATTTTTTTGCAGCAAAAAAAAATTGTGAAATGCTTTCTTGCAGAAAGCATTGTGACTATTTTAGCATGCAACATTTTCTAAAAAAAAAAGAATTTTATTTCGCAGAAAGTGTTACAATACCACTATAAATGGAAAATCACGCAGACACACACAAGCTAAAAAGTGAATTATGCTATTTCTTGACTTCTGTACTCCTAGTTACAGTCAGGGTGAGACTTCACAGTAGTACAGAATCAGAAAACAATGACCACAACTTGGAGTACTTGACTCAGTCTGTACTGACTGGAGTTATAGGAATTTCATTCCTTGGCTCAGTTATAATATTCTGCATTAACAATTATTTCGCAAAGCTAGAATATGCTTTAAACAACAAGAGTAGGTATTTAATGGGCCATTGGCTCCAGTTCATGTCTGAACTCTCACAATGACAAACAGGTACCTTCTGCATGACTGGTGCTGTATTCTCCATGCTCTGCAAAGTCAACAACCGATGCAGGTAAATAAAGATTAGGCTGATTTTTGAAGACCCAAACCACCATAACACAGAAATCACCAACATAATATTCCTGTGAAGAATTATATTAAATCTCTCTTCCTGATTTTTTGTCAAAGTATACTAATAGACAAGAATAAAAACTACTACACAGACTAAAGATGCATTTTTATACACTCCAAAGAAAAAATATTTCTGAGGTAAAAGGTATTTCTAAACTTAAATTATCTCACTTATTTACTCTTCCCCTTCTTAGAGTTTAGATCAATACCTTAAGTGTTCATAAAGTTTTTCTTTATGCCACCCACGGATGGAAAGCAAAATCTGATATTAGAGAAAAATATGTGACCAAATTACTGAATGATGCCTGGAAATAGACACCCGAGCGCAGGTCCCATGTGCCTCCTGGGTCCAGATGCTTTCAGACAAATCCAACTCACTTTTCTATGCTTTCATTCCCTACAGCTAGAAGAGATAAAATATTATCCACAGCCAACTTCCTTGGGGGTTTCAACTTCTTGGGAGATACAAATAAATGAAGAGAACACATTTTATACCATAATTCTTTCCATCTGGGCATTCAGTACCTTCTCTAGCCAATGTGAGACGTCCCTACTATAGCATTGCTAGGACACTTATCAACATGAACATATGCAACTCCCTATCGTATCTACATATTCACCAACTATCCTGAGTGCCCATACGTTCTCCAAATAAACCCACATCCCAAATAACATTTTCTTTATATGCTAAGAGTACTCTGTAAAACAGTATCCAAGAGTACTCTGTAAAACAGTATCCAATCTACACTAACTCCCCACTTATTCTAATTCGAGTTTTCATAACTAAGTTTTGAAAATTCATGTTTTGCCTATCAACTCTTTAAAATACTTTTACCCTAGCTTGTCAATACAAGTTTTACATTTAATTTTCTAAAGAAATTGTCAATTCTTTCTGGCATTTATTCTTAGTCTTAAACAGCATCTGAGTCAAACTATATTTGTTGATACACTTGATTATTCCACATACAAGCCTAATTTGAACTAATGGCATCTTTTATTTTCAAAGTTGAAGAGAAAATAGAGCTATTATGGGTCTACTCTTCATGAATTATGAAGATATCAAATTGGTGGGATCTTTCTATAAAGAATTTATTTTTACATCCTTTTGCTGAATCACCCACTGTGTATATTAATTCAGAAAATACAGGCAGAGACTGAAAATAGAGTCTCCGCAGTCAATTAACTTCCAACTAACTCATTTTTCACATCCCTTCTATATTGATACCAGACTAGAAAAAGGTATTACATTTACTTAATGGATGTAACATTATCCTTTTAGCAAATGTGGTCGTTTGCCTACTTCTAGATGGCTCATTCATTCTTTGGCATTTAGGGGATGCTAATGGAGTATATCTATGGCTTTAGGGATCCAGTAGGAATGTGGCAGGGCTATCCTTTCGATGGACCACATCAGCCAGGTTTTATCTACAAGAGAAGTTTACAGCTCATTAATATTCTGAAGCATTAACAAGTTCAATCTTCAAATGAGTGTCCAAAGCCAGGAATAAGTGTTGAGGGCTGAACTGTATCCCCTCAAAATTCATGTGTTGTCTTAACCCCCAGTACCCCAGAATGTAAAGAGAGGTCATTAAGGTAAAATGAGGTCATATGAGTGGGCTCCAATCTAACACGACTGGTGTTCCTACAAATTAGGACAAAGATAGGCACACAGGAAAGACCATGTGAAGACACAGAAGATGGCCATTTACAAGCCAAGGAGAGAGGCCTCAGAAGAAACAACCCTGCCAACACCTTGATCTCATACTTTCAGCCTCTAGAACTGTGAGAAAATAAATTTCTGTTGTTTAAGCCCCCCAGTTTGTGGTATTTTGTTATAAGATCCCTAACAAACTAATACAATAAGCTCTTATCCAAGGCCTGGTGAGCTTTAGAAAAGGGAGCAGAGGTGAGAATATCCAGACAACACTCCTCCTTTAAATGCTTTGCTCAGTGACTCTGCAGTTGGTCCCTCCAAGTTCTCACCTAACACCTCCAGGCTCTTTGTCATATGGCTTCTCATTTATACTCCAAGCCAATTCACAATCTCGTCTCCACTCACTGAGTCTCCTCCCGGCAACACCTAACTACTTGCTCAGACTGTTCTCCAGGTTCAACCCCTTCAATGCTGCCTCTACTACCTTTCCAGGTGCTTTTGCTTTCTAACCTTCCACCAGTATCCCCTGCTCCTACCCATTCTCTGTTTTCTCCATACCTGGCCATCAGCCAACAAGTCACTGGACTTGGTCTACCACATCTTGACCCTGGCATTCCTTGGTTCTCACTGCTGTCAACTTGGTGTTTATTCATGCATGGTTGACTGTGAACAGGACCCCACCCCCAGTGCCATTTTGACTTCAAAATCCCTATGCTGTGCTATCAAGTCTCAAGGTCTTCCACAAGCGGTCTTTAGATTCGGGAAATTTTAAATACCTCTCTCATCAGAAACAAAGCCATCCTGTTAGGAATTCATGGGTCTCCCTTTTAAAACCTCCCTAACCTCCATTGCCATTTGTTATATTTAGTTGACACTCACTTTTATTGCACTATCTATGGGCCAGCCCCTGCTCTAAGCTTTGTACATATAACCACTCTTGTTAATCATCACAACCAACCCATGAGGTAGGCACTATACTAGCTCTATTTTACAGATGAGGACACTGAGACAGAGACACCTTAAGTAACCTTCCCAAGGTTACATGACTAGGAGGTAGCAAAAGCAGGATCTAATCCCAGGCAGTCTGATTTTCTGAAGTCATGGTCTGCCACAACTTCAGTATTCTGCTTCTAGGCTCTAGGGCCACCCACCACCCTCCTATCTCAAAAAGAAAGCCACTGCTCCCCTTTTTCTCTCCTCCAATTTCCATTCATCCCTGCCATGTCTCTGCTCTTGTTTAACTACATATCACCTATGTTTTTCTGAAACGTCACCTTTTTTCCCAATGCCTGGGCTCTTCCCTTCTGCCTGCCTCTGAACATTTGCAGATCCTTTCCTTCTAGACACTGGCTATCATCAGGTTTCTCTCTGTTCATTCTCTGCCAGACTTTTCTTGAATGATTGCTCTGCTCATGCTACTTTTTTCTTCCCATTTACAATTTCTACTGGACTGCTGAATACCGGCTTTTATCTATTGGGACAAAACTTTGAAAATTAACGAGTAACTTCATCCTTGACTTCTAACTATCATTAATCCTCTTAGCCCCATCAATCCTCATTTAACCCCACACGTTACTCTGACCTGGTTCTTATCTTCCTTCCTTGCAGACATTTACTCCTCTATCTCCTTCATGTGCCCCTTCTCCTCCTCCAGGTTCCTAAAAGTGGATGTACTTCAAGCTTAATCCTTAGCCCAGTTACGTTTTGGTGCTACGATATCCATTAGTCTGGTAATTCTCAAAAATAGCATGCATCAGAATCATCTAGATGGCTTCTTATAACTCTAAGCTCCAACCTCAGTTTCTGATTCAGTTTGTCTGGGATCAGGCACAAGAATCTGAATGTCTAACAAGTTCATAGGTGAGGCTGATATTGCTGGTCCACGAACCACACTATGAAAACCATTGCATTATAAATCTCCTTCATTATCATGCCCTGAATTTCTATTTCTGTGTGTTTTACTGTCATATTTCCTTCTCTGGATCTGCCTTCACCCTCAAACCGCAGTCTGGAGTCTCCAATTAGAGTTATTAGATATTTCTCCTTGGATGTTGAATGACCATCTCAAATGACAAAATAAAGTTAAACTCATCATATTCCCCTTTCTCCCTTCTCTGAAAACATTTCTAGGGCAGAAGCTAGTCAGGTAGTAAAATGTATACAGGATGGAGACTATAACAAACTAGCGAATTCAAGTCCCAGCTGAAGGGGCATCTGCTTTTCATCTCCAGCCATTGCTACCATGGAGGAACATGATCCCAATGTTGTCAGGCTTTCTGATTTTTTTTTTTTTTTAAAGAAATCTGGGTTTTCAGGTGAAACTTCCCAAGTTTTCAAAATTGCCTTAGAGTTTTTATAAAACAATGTGAAGGCCAAATAAAACAGCTCTTCTAGGTAGATTAAGCCTGAGGACTGCCAGTTTGTGACGTTGGCACTAATGTGTTCCAGCCTCCTCCTGTCCTTCAAAGTAATATAGGTCCTTCAAGAGTAAACTGCATGTTCTGACTTCCTTGTCCACCAGCTATTTCTCCCAAATCGGAATAGCTGTTTTGCTCACAGCTTACATGAAATCACTTATCATTATTATTATTATTTTACTCTTTTATGATATTGCCTGTTTGTTCCTCATAAGAGTCTCTTCAATCAGACCTTGACGTTTCAGGGTTCCAGACAGTGTTTTATGCTTCTCTGATCCTCCTCAAAATATCCAGCATAGAGTTTGACACATAATAAACTTCTATGAAAATCTGTTGATTTTTAAGTAATTTTTATCTATCTGACAATTTTTTCCAGATCAGGAACACCTACTAATGATTGAACTGCATTTATACAGAAACACATACGTATATATCATTAACTGACCACCTGCTATGTACCATTCACTACACAGAGTACATTAGATATTTTATTCCAGATTCTCACAACTGCCTAATAAGTTGATATTATTATTCTTATTTTTAAGCTGAAAAATTAAAGTTAGACATATTAAGTTACCTGCCCAAGTTGACACAGCTATTGAGTTTTATTGCTTATATTTAAACTCAGGTGCATTTGGCTACGAAAAACCCTACTCTTTCCTTGATATCACACTGTCCTTAAGTGAGCAAGCCTGGATAAAAGTCAGTCTTTTGGCCAGTCATGGGGCCACAAAAACATTTTTAAGTCTCTTGCAAATGTTGGACATAATTAGTCCTCTAAAAGGCAGAAAAATGACCAACATTTATTGGAAATAATATAGCCAGACATTCATTATTGATTGTTAGAACTTACTTCTAAAGAAACTTATTCCCTAAAGAAGCTTATAACTTCACAACACATAGCACATTCTGGTACAACTGTGAGTGTAACATCAACTGAGTACATCGAAAAACACAGCTTTGCAAAAGAATTTACATTTGCTGTTTGGGGATAACATCAAACCTCAGATTCTGAAAATCCTGACATCATCTATTGCCTCAATAGTATTAAGAGAAAACTGCATCAAATGTGTGCAGCATATGTAACCATTTTGAGGGCTGTATTTCGGTGGCAGTGCAATTCAGCTGTTTAGAGCACCCTCTTGGTTTCCACTGTATCCCCCAGCATCAAAGCACTTAACCAGGTTCTCAAAAAAGCTTTGTGATAGGGCTGTTGCTATTAAAGTGGTAGACCCCAATCCTGACTTGGGTCACTTAGCTTCATTCTAATCTTTTCCTAGATTTTCTTTGTTACTAGCCTCATCCTTCTCATCCCAGCTCAACTGACATCTCTCTGATGCCTTTTCTCTCTTTCCCAAGCAGCTAATTTCAATTCTGATTATGATCCATAAGGACATTGAATATATTTCTATTAGAGAGTGCACTGGGTCATCAATTGTATCAATGATAAAAATGCAATATTTTATCAACACTGTATTGTACCTTTTCCTATCCTAATATTAATTCTTCAAGGAGAGGGCATAGGTCTCTCATTTATTTTATATCCCTGTCCTTACACACAGGGCTCACTCAGTAAATATTTGTTGAATGAATGAATAAATGAGTGAAAACCATATATCACACCCCTAACATCAGATAAGATAATCAGGATGGCAATGAGAGTCAAATATATCTAAGCACAGATGCATCTGCCACTTTGCAATGTGGCAAAGTACATATCCTACTGATAATGACACATCACTTTTATATCTTATCTTCAGCACATTCGCTTCATTTCATTCAAAAAGAGAGCTAGAACGTCACTCAAGAGCCAAACTAAGAAATAGTTTTAAAGTCTTTGTTGTAAAATGTTTCAAGGCATATTATTTTAAATCTACGAAGACACTAAAGAAAAAAATTGACATAAAATACTGAAAGAGAAATTTCATTATAGGATAGCAGCTGCTCTAGCTTTTTAACGGATACACAGTTTTTACTATTGTTCCGAGGAAGTGCATACTGCAAAGAACTTGATGACATATTTCCCAGGGAGATATGTCTGTACAAGAATGATAGTGTTGGGCTGTCTGTGGAATCTTTCTGAGCTTCATAACATTCAAAAATGCACTTCTGTGATTAAGTAATACAAGAATGCCACTGCTTCAGTTAAAAGAATCAGAACTCACAATGGGAAAAACAGACAAAACCATATGATGTAGAAAGAAGTCCCACAAAGGTAATTTTAATTTTCTTAAAGCCCACACATATAAAAAGCAGAAAAGATGAAAATCTAGCCCAACTTTAATTTAAAATAATCATCCTATTGTTAATTCTTAAAACTTACACAAAGTACCCAAATGGATGAGAACACAGTCATTTTTGTTAACATATGAATCTCTTTGTGTTAAATTTTGAGAAGTATATTGGATAAAGCTGTTTTATGTCACCCCAAAAGATTCAATCCTTGTGAAACTACAGCAGGAAGCCCACTGTGCAATGGATGTTCAAATAATTCATAATAACATAAATCAATGGTGTAGACTATGTGAAGACTATTTGCTTTATAGACTCTGTATTATCCATAGTACTGTAGAAGTTATATGTAAAATAGATAAAACTACCACACCAGGTAGATGAGAAGACAATAGAAGAATGCATGTTGGGGCCGCCAGGTGGTCGAGTGGTTAAGTTCACCCACTCCACTTGGGTGGCCCAGAGTTTCGCTGCTTCAATTCGGATCTCCTGGGCGTGGACATGGTGCTGCTCACCAGGCCATGCTGAGGTGGCGTCCCACACAGAACAACCAGAAGCACCTACAACTAGAATACACAACTATGTACTGGGGGGATTTGGGGAGAGGAAGAGGAAGAAAAAAAAGATTGGCAACAGATGTTAGCTCAGGTGGCAATCTTAAAAAAAAAAAAAAGAATGCATGTTAAGTATTCCAGCTTAACGATAAACTTATAGTAGATATGCAAAAACAGTAGTTGCTCAGGTGATGCTCAATCTTTCAATTACTTAATGGTTAGAAAATTCAGGCTGATGTTATAAATAGATTCTGAAAAACAATCGAGAGAGTGAGGAGATTGCAAAATTCAAGCAATGCTGTCTCAACTCAATTATCAGGGACTTCTGGTTCATTTGCCTTAATCTGTCCCACTATTACTGCAGGTGTAAACAGACACACACCCCTGAGTGCATTCCTTTCATTCCACTGGGGAAAATGTTTTGCATGACAAAGAACAGACTTATGACACTTTTTTAGTCTGTCCCACTTGAGAAGGTCATGAGCTAAAGGGAAAATGCAAGAAAAATTCAGCTGCTCCCCACATGCCAGGAAGATTATCATGCCTTCCTATGGATTCTTTTTACCTGATCAACTCTAATTTCATAAAGCTTGATTATATGGTTTCTAACTTCCACTATAAGGCCCCTTATGATGCTGTCAGTGTAATATAATATCTGAACTATCAAAACCCAAAGCCTTGTTTTCATACTTTCTTGAAACACCTATGACTGTGGATCTTGTGTTTAAGCACAGATCATATCCCATAATACTTAAGGGGAGACTCCATGGTTTATATGTATTTATGGTGCAAAGAGTATCTATACCTAGTAGAAAGACAGTAAACAGTTGATGATGTGGTAATGTTCCTCCAGGAAAGATAAAATCAGCTGCTCTTAACTGTGGTACAAATAAGAAAAAGAGAAACTTATTAAAGTTAATCACTTACTGGTAAATGCATAGTGCTTAATTAATTATTCTTCTTATTTTATGTGTTTACTTGTGTCTCAAGAGTCCACTACAGACGCTATTTACACCAAAATAAACTCCTCATTATTATTACATGTATAAATGTTACTCAACTGGGTTGGAGTATCATCTCAGTAAAAAATTCCAAATTTTGGCCCTCCACAATGCTTTATATAACTTATTTATACTATATCAGTCAGGGAAGATAAGTAAGCTCAGTTTCTCTTTCTAGTCTCTATTTTCATCACTCCCCAGTGTGAGTACCCAAGTCCAACCAAAGTTGATTACTGGAAGTTTCTAGAATGTTCCTGACTATAATGCAATGGCATCCAGCCAAGAATTGTCTTCCTTTCCTCCTGCCTCTCTACCCACAACTTCCTTTTCCTAATATCAGTTTGACTGTCTCCTCCAGAAAGATTTCACTCATCATCTTTCTTTTAGCTGAATTAGGAGCACCTCCTCTCCCAGGGCGCCCAATGCTACCTCTATCACAGCACTCTCCTGGCTGTATGGTAAGCACAGGTTTATGTTTGAGAGTTACCTGAGAATGGAAACTGTCTTCATTGTATAACCCAGCCATTACACAGAAGATGGTAGAGAATAAGTGTTCAATAAAAGTTGTTGAATAGACACGATGAGGATATTAATTTCCATGTAAATAACCAGCTTAAAAGAAAACTTAAACTTGAAACTTTTTTCTTGTGTTAGATCACAACATACAAAATTACTAGAGAAGCTGTGTTTCTTTTTCCTTGTATTAAAAACAGTTTATAAGCATATTCACTAGCAGCCTAAAACTGGAAACAACCCAAATGTCCAACAATAATATAATGGATAAACATATTAGGTTTATTCAAAAAATGGAATATCATACCATGATGGGAATGACAAACTATAGCTACAAGCAACAATGTGGATGAATCTCTAATGTTGAGCAAAAGACAGCAGAGGGACAAAAGTACATAGTATATGATTCCATTTACATAAATTAATGTGTTAAAAGTCAAAATAGTGGTTATCCTTGGAAGTACTTAGTAACTAGAGGGGATAGGAGGAGGTTTTTGCAGTGCTGGTCATGTTCTCTTTCATGAGTTGATTGCTGGCTACACGCATGTGTTCAGTTTGTGAAAATACACCAAGAAGCTGTACACTGATGATTAGCGCAACTTTGTATCTTATAGAATTTTCCAGCTCAGAAAATAACAGCATTGGTGGCCAGAGGCTAACAATATTTTCTAACAAAGAGGAGCCACACACACATGCAACAGCAAGAAATACTTCCCATCCATTCATTCTCCCAGGAAAGACTACTGTTATATTTAAAGTATCGAAAATCCTTAATTCAGAACCATTTGTCACAGGCAGAATAAAGAAGAAATATACAAACAAACGTACAAATTTGAGGTGCTAATAAATTGTCAGCAATATGTTGATTTTTATTGTTTAAAGAGACTTTTACCCACATAGAAGGACCGTAATTTGGAAAAATACAACAAAAAACCCCCAAAACTAAGGCTCCTTGATATTAAATTAACTATAGCAATAAAAATAGTAGTTGTGAGAAGAGAAAAACATATGTCTTGTATCCCCAAATGTATTTTTTTTTTTTGCAAATAAGCCTGATTCTATTGCAAGGTAGATTCCCTTTGAAGCTACGTGATTTTTCCCAATTGGATTAGCGTGGGTTTCATTGTGCTGTGGTTACAGATGTGTATTACACAATGGTAATTCACCTACAAACAAGATGTAATATATTCTGCTCAGGAGGTGGCCTCTTGTTCACTTGTCTTAAAGTTAACCACTGGTAAACCAAAGTAAAAGTTGATATGTTTAGATGGTATGTACTTTTCATATGCCATTGGAACATAATTGGTTCCACGTTCCTTAACATTAAAGGTAATGAAAAGCCACATTTCATGCCCATAAAATTGAAATTCTATTAACAGTCTTCAGCCCACTCTTCACCTGAATACTGACATTTTAATAAGTTGATTATTTTTTCCATTATAGAGGGAATATATCTCATAAAGTCAGATTTGGAAAACGTAGAAAAAGAGAAATCATTTACAATCTCACCACACAAACACTTGCTATGTTGTTTAATTCTCTTTTTAACCCATGTTTTTTTTCTGTTTATCTGTTTCACATAATCATACCACTTATATACTTTTGTATTCAGCACTAAGACTTTTAAGGACTTTCTATATGACTTTTAAGTATAAGCAATGGCAAAATCAATGTATATAACATAAAAATTCTTTCAGTACTATTAGAAAATTTTAACACTGTAAACCCCACACATACAAACAGGCAGGTATGAAAAAAATAGTGATTCTCATTGGGTGGTTTACAATTTACACACTTACAAAGGAATCTTTACTATTAATTAATTAACTTATTTTTAGTGAATAGCTACCAAGTACCACAGAATGCCCTCAAGAATGCAAAGGCGACAGCTCATTACTACATTTCTACGACCTTTTCTTGTTTCAAATACCATCATTCCAGGGTATGTTAGCATATTAAGAAACTTCAACACAATAAAGGTGTGGACAGCTGACACCTACTAATGTATGTATCTACTGGCTATTTTAGAATTAGTATTGCTACAAGTATCTTTTGAGCTAACCTTTATTGCTGTCTCCTGGAAATTACATATTTCTCAAAAAAATAACACTAGAAAGCATGGAGATCTGTGTTTGTGTGTGTGTCTTTGTGTATGTGTGCTTCTAGAAAAGGCCCTTCCTACAGCCTCTGAAAGTGAGGTCACTAAGAGAAAAGATTCAATCTTGTTTGAGAAATAACCAGTATTTTTATTTAAAGTTGTCAATACACTGAGAGAATTCATTCACTGCACATAAGTGAAAAGTCTTCTAAAGACTCAAAGGAATCTTTGAAACTATGGACCCTCAATTTCCTATTCCTATATATGGCAGCTGAGTATTGTAAAGTAGTTAGTATTAAATTGCATTTTAAAACAAACAGACACTTTAAAAACTTAAAATATGAATCACTTTTTGACATCATTTTCTATTTTGTACTTAAAAGGTAAAAGTTTGGGGTTAGTCATGGATTGTTTTTCTTTTACTTTTAGTTTATTTATATCCCAACCATGTCTTATTTGTGTTATAATTTAGTAAAATGAAGAATATTAACTTTATCATTCAAATTAAAAATAATACATTTATTTTAATTATTTAAATTACAAATTGAATATATATGATCATTTTATATATGTTTATTATATTAAATTATATACTAATTTATGTAATATGTTAATAAATATATATAAATGAATACTGAATATGTGAAAAATTTATAACATGTAAAAGATATAAAAATGCTTTAGATGAACACACATCACAGAGCTTAAGAAATAAATTATTGGTTGTGATTCTGAAATATCTTACTTGCCTCCCTCTAACCCCATTTCTTGAACTCTCCTCCATAGATAACTACTATCCTTTGTTTCGTAATAAAACGCTCCTTGTCTTTCTCTGCTGTTTTATCATACATGTATGATACATATTGCTTAGTTTTGCTCATGTTAGAACTTTACTTAAATGAATCATAGTTTACATATTTTACTGCAACTTGCTTATATTTGCTTATTTTAAATCACGTATTCAACCATGCTGGTGCACGGGCCTGTGATTCTTTTCTTTTCACTGGGTTATGGTATTCCTTTGAACAAATAATTCACCATTTGTTTACCAGAGCTCCTGTCTATTTTCACTTACATTTATCCATATACGCACCTTATTTCTGCCATTATAAACATGGCCATTATTATTATTTTCTTATCTATTTACCAGTACAAATGTGCAAGAGTTTTACTAGGCTATATGTTCAGGAAGAAGATTGCTGAGGCAATCCCAAAGTGATGTATCACCAGAAGAATACTAGTTTCGCCAAAATTATACCAGTGTTTAATGTTGCAGACTTCTTCAATATTTATCAAACTATTGAATTTAAAATATTTTTCTTTGTAAGATTTTTAAGTTTTACAGATTCATAAACATTGCATTAATAAAACTTGATAAACAAATCCAGTTAAGGAAAATTTTCAGGCATGCCTTCCTGCTGTTTATGAGAATCAATATATTGTACCTTTACCGAGTCATGAACTAGTTCCAATATATGGTCTGATTTTTTAGAAGAGGTAAATATTTGTGAAGTTATGTCCCATCAGGTCTCTATAATTCACCAAGATTTGAAGGAGAATCTTAGATCTATGTGTGTGTGTGTGTGTCTTTGAATACAATACAGGCAAGAATAGCAACTGAAAACATTATCTAGAGAGCTTCTGTTTCCCCATACTTGTTCCTTAGAAGGTTCTGTCTCCACAAGATTTTGTTCAATTTGAGGCAATTTACATAAGGTCTGGAGAAGACTCTTCTAGCTTAGAAAACTGACTCCATATGAAGTAAACTAGTTAAGAGAGTATTGAAATAATTCAAATAATAAGCATTGGACAGTCAAAATAAAACTATGTTTTTCGGTGTTACCATAGAGACAAAATTAAGAGCTGAAGTAAATGTTCCTCTTAATTCAAGTCATTTCTCAAATGTTACATAAGATATTATAGCACTTTCTGCAGTAGAAAGCCCCAAAACCCAAGTCCTACAAAGTTGCCGTACTCCACCAAGTACTCAGGATCAGCCCCTTAACTTATTCCAGATTAGGTTGAAAACACACAACGTTTTTCTAAGTGTAACGGCTATATAAAAAGCTGAGCCTTTCTTGAGTGTATCATATGGATATTGAGTGCAGTTACCCAAACAAGCTTCAGTTCTATCAAGCCACAAGCTTTCTGGGGGATCTGACACCACAAAAGTAAGAGGACATGCAGATCTTATGGTTTACCCTTCCTTTCAGAAGGATGGAAAATTTCAAGAACATCCACAATGTAGCATGGAGACTGCTGGCAGACTCTTAAGTTCATTTTAAAACCACAAAATCAACAAAGCAACCCAATTTATGGGATCGTTTATGACCCTGAAGTCACTTCCACTGTCATATATATTTCTGTATTATGCATATATGAGATCACATTAATGTAGAGAAACAAAATAGCTGAAGGTATTAATAGCATTCCTTGAAAGGTTAAACTTTAGCTAAAAGGCAAAGAAGTTAAACATTATTTATTCCTCTATGCTGAAAAAGTCCTAACAGACCCTCAGTTCCTTAAGTTAACAGTATCATATCCGTACATATTTTTTTTTTTTTAAAGATTTTATTTTTTCCTTTTTCTCCCCAAAGCCCCCCAGTACATAGTTGTGTATTCTTCGTTGTGGGTTCCTCTAGTTGTGGCATGTGGGATGCTGCCTCAGCGTGGTCTGACGAGCAGTGCCATGTCCGCGCCCAGGATTCGAACCGACGAAACACTGGGCCGCCTGCAGCGGAGCGCGCGAACTTAACCACTCGGCCACGGGGCCAGCCCCTCCGTACATATTTTTTGAAGCCTAATTCTTCCGCCTACAAAAGATGTTACATGTTTAATTCTCATGTTTTATGACCTTGCTATTCAAAGTGCAGTCTATGGGGCAATATCATCAACATCACCTTGTCCTTCTTAAAAATGCAGAATTTGAGGCCCCACCCCAGACCTACTGCATCAGAATCTACATTTTAACAAGATCCCCAAGGATTTCATATGCACATCAGTGTCATAAAAACACTGTTTTATGACATACAGACACACACGTCATGAAATTCCATGCATTTTTGTTGAACCTAGGAGCTAGAAGAAATTAACTTTGCATTAAGAGTCAAGATAATTTTCCAAGTTAGTAAGACTCTGTATTTGCCAAAGCTGACTAGCTGAAAGATAGATTTGAACTTTATATGAGGCTCTTGTTTTCTTCTCCTTTTGCCGGATTTTGTACAGCTTTTAGCTGACACGTTCTCATAGTCTATAGTGAATACATCCAGACATTGCAGGGTATGCCAAAATTTGAGCAAAAGGCACTTTGGTCTCATCTGGGGAATTCTGTAAAATATGCAAGGAGAAGAAAAGCCTGGCTTACAGAATGTGAGAACTCTTCAGAAATTTAATTATATGTTTTCACTTGGCCTAAAATGTCCCCATGGCCTTTGGTCAAACAATTTTAGAGTAATCTAGTGGAAATGGGATATGTATTATCAAGTCTAAATCAATGCCAGTCTTATGTAAATAAAGACTTAGGGACACAGAGCCAAATTTCTCTGGCTCTCTCCCTGTATTAGTATCAGTACGTACAATGGTAATAAAACAATTAAGCAAACATTCAAACTGCAGAGTTAAAATTACAGTGCAATTATTACCTAAATCACAGATTAAGGAAAAAATAAGGCCAACCATGTCTGTATATAAACAGTGCTTAATTTGTTATTGTGTTGAGTTCCATGTGTGTGTGCCTTGTGTCTGACAAACCGTTCAGCCTCCTGCTTTCTTAAGTAGGTTTTACTGTTAAATTATGGCTGGAATTAACCAACATGCCAGTACACCACGATATTAATCTCCCAAGTATTCAATCACTTAACAATAGCATCATTATTCTGGAGAACTCTGCTTGTTCACTGTTGGTTCATGTTTTCAGATGTTTCATTAAGAGCAATTTTATTTCAAAGGAATTCAAAAGCTGTGCAAATGCATGATCTAAAACAAAAAAAAAGTCTTAAATATTTAATCTTCCAAAAAGGAGGCCAAAAAAAAAGATAATCAAACAATCACTAGGTCTGTGAACTCAAAACAATTCTTTAAAATTAAAGCATTCTGAAGAGTTCACAGAGAGGGCACTTGACAGGAGAATGTGAAGCAGAAGAGGCTGGACTTCGCTCTTCACAGAGGAATCCCCAACTTCCAGGGATGTGTTTTGTCAGTTGCCATAATTCAGCTGTGGCGGCAATGGTGTTGAGTCTCCTTCTTGTTACATATCTAGAGTCCTTAATTGGCCTTGGTGTGCAGAAATGAGCATAATCGCCATATCAGAAATGGCCTTCTCTTCAGACTACTGAATTTTATAGTTCATTAAAAGCATTTCTCAAGAGGCATTCATATTGAATTCTGACTTCCAGAATGACCACAAAGGAACAGTTACAGGCAGCGAGTGAGGTCCTGCGGTGGAGTCACGCTGATTCTTGAATTATATCCAAAAGTCCTGAGCCCAGTGTTTCCAGGACCTGCTGCTTACACAGCTGTTTAGATGGCCCAGGGCAAACCAGAATGACCAAATCTTTTTCTCCTAGTCAGTTCCACCATAATACGCCCAGATTCAAATTAGGATGGAATTTAAGAAATAAAATAACAAAGCATATATGTAAAGTACCCTTCAACTGATTTCAGAATCTGCATGGCTGAAAAAAATACTTGGAGAAACTTAACTTTAAAACGTCAATAATACGAACTAGTTGCCTTGGAAAAATAAATCCTCTGAATAGCAATGATTTCTGTCTTTGAAAATACCTTTTTTAGGACTTTACATAAAGTATTGAAATTAAAGAGATTTTTTACCATATAGATACCCGAACTTATAAAGTGTGTATTTCTGAAAGGCCTCCAGGCTCAGGGGGCTCACTAGATATATTGGAAAAAAAAATGTTTCAAAGGAAATGCACATTCCCCTCTATTTTGGTCCCAAATCATAAAACGTTTTAAAAAGATAAACGGAGACCACCCAATAGGCCAGAGATAATAGAAGCCATTTCTCTGGAGGAACGTATTAATTATTTATTATTAATTATTTAAGCACTATAGTATTCCCATCTCTAAATATACACTAGTATGTTAGAAACAGTTATCAAAATGTATTGCCTAACTACTAATGCTCAAGCATTACACCAAGAAGCTGGCCCGGTTAACACCAATAAATCCATTCTCTGACATTTATGTCTTTTATTCACATGACTTCTGCTGTGGCTTTTCAGAAAGTAGGGAAAAGAAACAGCCAGATTTACATTTTCCACTCCCTACCTTTAAACCCTGTTATCTTCATCATCCTTTTAGAGAAACAGAGAAAGGAGATTGAGCTAGATAGGTAAATGAAGGTGGTTATCATTGTCCTGTTTATTATTTACTATTCATTTACATATTTCATAACCATATATCTGGTTTCTTCTATGTTCCAATCATTGTCCTGGGAATACAGAAATGAATAAGATGTGAGTTCTGTCTCCAAAGCACTTACCAACTAAAGTAGGATCACAGTTATGAAAATAAATTAATTAAATTCAGCATTAGTGGTGCCAAGTGGCTGCAATTGAAGTACACAGTGTGAGACATCATAAGGGAACAAGGGCAGGCATGGGTTTACTTATGCTGGGAGCTAGGAAACAGTAGGGGTTAACAGAGGAGGATGAGTCTCACAGGCTTCCCAGAGGAAGCAGCACTTGAGTTGAATCTCAGAGATGTGTATTTTCTTTTCTGACGGACAACGTTCAACCTGTGACGTTCACGGACAGCCTTGTGAACACTGGCAGTTATAGAGAGTTCAATCCATCAGCCAAACATTTCTTTGGTGCTTGTTAAGCGCAGCAATCCCAGAGAAGAAGATATATATTTAACAAAATATATTTCACACAAGGTCCTGGCTTTAACTTGCTTCTAGTTCTGCTGAGAGTAATCAGGGCTTGAACAACTCATTTGAAAGTCTAGTCAGGCTGATAATCTGGTCCCCTTCAAAGTCAAATTTGATATTTTAAAGGAGAGGCTGAGAGGAGAGCAACCTTCAGTCTGAATTCTACCATGCTGATCAAATGGTTCTTTTGACAATCTTGAACCACAACAAACACTATGCAGTTGGCCATTCACCCACCTTGGAAGGGGGTTTAGAAACCATCCATTGTTTCTCACACCTCTCAGGGTCTCACCTCCTATCTCCCATCCTCACTGGCTGCAACCACAGACTTACTCAGTTTTCTTCATCTTCTCATATTTCCTTCTATTTTAGAAACCCTTAGAGCCCAGGGTAGTGGTCAGGCTGACTTTCGAGTGAAATGTGGTCCATTGTCACATAATTATTTGAGGGCACAGGTGTCCAAGGAGTAGCAAGATCACTAAAGATCCTGAAAGTCTCAAAGACGAATTATGCATCACATAGAAAATGTTTCACTGGTCAATGAGGGGACCTATTGAGCACCAATTCTGAATGGTACTTTGAAATGTGGAATGTAAGATGGGGCAGTCTCCGGTCACCTAAGAATACTTAAGGCAACAGGATACACTCTACTTTCTCATTTTGTTTCTCTAAGTTCCACAAGATGTTTTAACATAGTGTGTAAATAAAAAATTTGGAGGGGGGGATAGGTTAGGAGGGTGAAATTAGAAAATCCTCAATGACAACCACAGAGGATTTCTAAGTCATAAGGGTATCCACTCCACACACATGTCCCTGGACTAATGTTAACTGTTCCAGCTACTGCAACCTAACGTAGTATTCTGGAAGCCCCTCTGTGAATGAGGAGTATTTCTACTTTTGCATTGTTTTTTGAGTAACCACAAGCATATAATCCTAGAATTTTGATATTTTCACAAGTGGGCCTATAATCTTTTTGTGACCAAAGGTCCCCAAGAGAATCATGTTAATGGGACTGGACACTGTTGGAAAGGGAACAATGGTGAGATTCTAGGCCTGGAAAGAAACAGAACTCGTCTATAAAGAGTGATTCAAGAACCACATGCGTGTCTCTGAATTTCAACATATTAACCCCAATCATCTCAAAAGCTAGATTCATACACATTTAAACTAAATGTTTCAAAGGAATTTCCCAGCAGGGCAGCACTATGGAAAAGTGGCATATTCACCATTTTCCTTTGCTAGTCTAAAGTTATATGGATATAGGTACATGTGCTCATTGGTTCTTTATCGGAGGACCAATAAGGCCTAAACATTTACCTAAAAGCAGGTTAAATATTAACACGTGTGATTGTACCCCACAGAAGCTCTGGAGACACATATCAACAAAATGTCATGCACCACGGAAGCCTTTCCATGAGGTTCCTCCCCGCTCCAGCTTAAATCAGATCCCTTTGACATATTCTCATAATACCCTGTGCTCTTCTTCCGTAGCTTTTAGTACTTTCATGTCCACCTCCCTCGACTGGACTTAAAAACTCATAAGGATATCCTCATATCTATACTGCTGCCCTTCGATATCTCAACACCTAACACAGCCCCAGTCACCTAATAAGCACTTAACAATTTGTTGAATGAGTGACAGAAGTCTGTATCTTAAAAGCCATAGCCATCTGAAAAAAGAGGTTTCATTTTGCAATTCCAGTCTTAGTATTCTTGTCATTTTTTGTTTCTAAGCAAAAGCAGTAAATAAAGAGCTCTTATGGGCAAAATTCATTCTTCTCATTTATGGATTTATCATTTTCAAAAACCTAGCTGTGGGAGAACTCTATGAATATACATTTTGGCATGGCATCCAAAATAGCTTTATTGATCTGCTGAAAAAGGAGAAGCAGGGGTAAAGTAAGTGTTAGATTCATCCTAAGGGCTGGGTAACATTGGGAAAAGCGGGGCAAGTGGCATTATCCCAGAACTGACACATAAGAAGCAACTAAGAAAAGTGTGATGTGGCAGCTCTAAGGCTGAAGCCAGGCAACTGTCAACAATTTGGCCAAGACTGCCCAGAAATCTTAATAAATGGACAACAGAAGTAAATGAGAATATGATATGCCATCCAACTGGGAGGTGATATATGATAATGTACAAGCAAGAATGCACCTAGTGATTTATCATTAAATATTTGGAATTGACAACAATATTAAATGAATAAATGTCATAGATGAAGACAGCCTCTCTTAAGAAGACACATGCAACCTGAAGCTGATATGAACACCGCTGAGAAAGGATCTGTAGACAAATGGGATTTAACCTAACCAACAAAGCTATTAATCAGGAATCAGATTAATAGTGGTAATTAGGACAGAATCTTCCATGAATGTAATTCTTTATATTTTATCATGCACTTATATGAATCAACCTCATGATGTATTATCACCCCATTTTAAAGAGAAAGAAATAGAGACTCAGAAAATTAAGTAACTTGCCCAAATTTTACAAGGCTAATAAGTGGCACATTTGAACTCTAAACCCCTTTTTATATTTAGACTTCCTGTTATCACAACCCAAAATATTAAAGATTCACAAATACCTCACAGAGTAGAACATTACTTTCTACTCCAACATACATATGTCAACAGCTCCTCCTGCACAATGTTGCAACATTACTAAGATGTATCCTTTTCCAATCTGTGCGTATCATAGCTTCTTTCTGCAATTGCTACAGTTTTTTTTTTTTTTAACACTTTTGGAATTGTGTGAAGCTAGGGATATCATTTTGCTATTGTTGTTGTTCCTGTACTGTCTACATAATAGAAGAATCCTGGAGAGAGGGTCTATGGCAGAGGAAAGCTCATGGAGACTTGAAAAGGTAAAGCCAAGTGAGGTTTTGGGTTCAGGAAGGGAGATGAGAAGATAATAAAGAGAAAGGAATGGGCATGATGCCACAGCATAAGTCTCTGAAGGCAATGGCAGCTTTGGAGGGTGGAGAAATCCCTCAAAACTGAAAATATTATCCAATGAAAGTGTTCACAAAAGGAGCCTTCATATAATTCTAAGATGAAACCAGGAGCACACAAAAGAAAGAAGATAAAACTGAATGTGAAGGTGAAAAAACAGCAACAAAATGAGAAAATCAGGACAGGACATCTGCTTGAAACTTCAGGTGTCCAGCAGGAAATGACAAATAGGAACCACAATTTCTGGACTATTTTGCACTGGACTTTTCTGTTAAGGAAAAACAACTTTGGACTAGAGAAGTTAGACAGAACTGATGGTGAGATCATAAAAGAAAACTGAGACCACTGAGTTTAAGTTCTCCCCCAAACCTGTTAGGAAACTAAGATGGGTCATATCCTCTCTGAGGTCAACCAACAGAAATGAGCTAACTCCTAGGAATCAGACACTGTTCTCTGTAAGTCCTTCTAGTGTTTATGTCCCTAACCCTGATCTCCCCTTCAAGTGCTATTCCCAATTCTCAAATTGTCTCCAGAGTTGGGTATGAAGAGAAATTATTAAAAAAATTCTATTTGTATTTAGTTTGACTTAAAAATATAAAAGAATTTAAGCATTGCTAACTAACTTAAGCATTACTATTTACTCTATAGATTGACACCCGTGCCCTCACTCAGTTCTTACATAAGTTAGTCAAGTGTCACTTTGTGCAGTGGTACTCAGAGTGGGCTCCATAGATCAGCAGTGGCTGGGCCCAGGGGCTTATTAAAAATGTAATTCATATGAAAATTGCAGTGCAATTTATCCCATCCCAGACACTCTGAATCAGAGTCTGGAGAAGGGGTAAGAGGGCAATAGGATATAACAATCTGTTTTTTAACAAACTCTCCAAGTGATTCTTAAGCATATTTGATAGTGATATTCGAGAAGCACTTACTTAAGGTACATGAAATCTCCTGTGAGGGTATATCAGTGGCATTTTATTATTTTATTTTATTTTATTATATATTGTGATTCACATTAAGAAATAATTTTAATCTAGAATTCAGTGTATACACACAGACGTATAGAAACACAGACATGCACACACATGTAAAACGGATCTTTCATGAAACAATATCTATGCTTACTATGTGTAAAATACTTTGACATTTTGTATTTTATTCAATTTTATTCTAATTCTTATCCACCAGACTGATCTCACCACGCACTGATTGTAACCAGCACATTGAAAAATACTATTCTATTGTATGTATTCAGAAAAGACTTTGTGACGGTAAACAGACTCTACCAATAGTGTATCGATTTTATTTAACCTAGAAGAAAGACCCAAGGGCATTGATAAGCACCTTGTTATATTTGCAAGGCTGTTCTCCTGAAGAAGAATTGGCTTTGTTCTGTATGGCAAGATGTATTTTGACTTATTACAAGAAAATACCTCATAAAAATGAGAGTTGATCAACAGTGATGAAATATATCAAGAGGTGGGCAGTACATCTCATTAGAAATGTTCAAGCTAAGCTAGTAGACCACTTGGGACTTGTCTTTTAGATGGAACTCAAGCCTTAGAAAACAGTTTGGGCTCGATGAGTTTTAATGCTCACTCTAACCCTAAGATTCTACAATTCTTTCAATTCTGGATTCTTCTTCAGTTCTTCACATTAGCACATTTCTGGTCTAAATTTTTTATTGCACTTACTCAAAGGGTCTGTATGACAGAAATGCACCTAAGGCAGAAATGTTACATGTTAGAAATCACGTACTTAGCAGTTAGCACACTGCTGTGATCATTTCCCGCCCTTTGTCCCCCAACTCACCTCTAATGTCCTCATGGGTTGGGTCTTTGCTTTAACCGCTGTTTATTTTTAGCACCTATCTCAGAGGCTTAAACATAGCTGGCAATTACTAAGAGTTTGCTAAGTGAGTTAAAAACTAAATGAATGAATCTCTCTCATGATGATAAGCACCTATACCCAGGAAGCAGAGGACAGTTTATGAGAAGGATATAATTTGTCTTTATGGCATCCTAAACAGGTAGATCACAAATAATGCCATTCTTTATTTTTTAGATGAATGTTACATGCCTATGTAATTGTTCACTTCGTAGTAGGTCAAAAAGAGAATACAAATCAAGTCTTCATATTCTAGACATGCTCTACCTGATGGCCCTGCTGATGAGAGTACTCTTCCTGCTAATAATATTGCATGATACTGTAGGCTAGGACTGTAAAACCACAGGGGGAGGGATGGTGGTGAAGTTTTAAGCCAAGCAAACCTTGTCAATTTACTTCCTGAAGGTAATTAAGAAAAGATGATGTGTGTTTATCAATGGACCTTGGAAAGTGCCCTGTACATAATAGGGTGTTAATAACTCACTTGTCTGGGGGAACAAATGACTTGCAAGTTCTGATCGACTCATCCTAGAAGCTCCTTCAGCAGAGAGTCAAAATAACTTATCTGAGATAATAGGTTCAGAACAGGATCTCCTGATTGCTGTCACATTGTTTACTTTACCACGTTGATCTCTTACATCATGATGTAATAGGGAAATTAATTAATTACAGAGAAAAAATTTAGAGAAATTGAATAGAAGAAGACATAGCCCTAACTGTTCACAAGAAGTTACCTAATACGTTTTGCTTAGCTGAGAGTAATATCCATCCCGCTTAACCCTCTTCCACCCAAGCACTCAAAAAGGACATAGGCAATTTGCAAAATTCAATGAATATGTTTTGAAAAACAATTTAAACAACAGCCCTTCTTATATTTGTCCTGTCAAGATTTTTCATAGGTCTTTTATTATTTCAACATAGTTATATATAGTTTAAAGACTTAACCATGAGTAACCATGAACCATGTGTGTATAGATATACAATATACAGAAACATAATGCTTATCTCCGGCTAGCTACTTTAGCACTATCTTTCCTACAAAAATCTTCACTAGCTTGTGTACCTGTTATTGCACTCATTCAAGTTATACTGGAAAATACAGAGTGGTAAATACAATGTAGTCCTTCTACAAGGAACTTAGTCTAGTTGGAGCAGAGACCAAAAATTTAAAGATGTAATTACAATACACTGTGGATTAATTCTACATAGACTAGCACAGGGTGCTATGTGAGAAATTCAGAAGGCTATTTGGTCTAGGAGCCAGAAAGAGCTTCCTAGAGAAACTAGCATGTAGACTGACGCCTGAACAGTGAGAGTAAGAGTTACCGAGATAGGAGCATCATGGGGAAGAGAGCACGGTCCAGGCAGAAGTAACAGCAGGTATAAAAGCCTGGAGGCAAAAAGACAACATGGCAATCATGGCAACTGGAAGTGAGCTTATTAATGTTGAAACAGAGACTGCAAAGTGAGAAGTGGTAAGAGGTGAGGTTGGAGAAGGAAATGGAGACGTATTTGATCTTGAGTGGCCTTTATGACATGTGAGGACTGTGGGAATACTTGAAGGGCTCTGAGCTTAGAGGTGACATTATCTGGGTCACATAAAGTGAAGCTGATTCTAGTTTCAATGTGGAGTATAGATTGAAGAGACTTTGTTAGAGGCAAGGAGAACAGTCATGTCAAGAACAGTCAAGAGCCTTTTCAGCAAGAGATAGCAGGAATCTGGATGAAAGTAGTAGTAGGAAGGAAGAGCAAAGGATGAACAAACTCAGGAGCAATCCAAGAGACAGACATGACAGGACTTGGCAACTGACTGGAAGTGGAGGTGGAGAGAGACAAAGAGTCAAGGATATCTCCCAGATTACTGACTTGAGCAAGATAAACCTGCCACTATGCCAACTCATGCTGAATGCTCCACACACAGTAGTCAAACTGGACTGAAATGTGACTCTAAGTGTGCTCTGTGCTGTCTCATTCATAACGCTGTTCACGCTTTTCCTTCTGCCTCATCATAATGCAAGGTCCATCTGAAAAGATACTTTCTAGGTCTTCTCATTCTGATGACATCTTTACCACATTATTCTACGTCTATCACCCTTGTATGAAAGTTGTTTTTCTGTGACGAGAATTTTTAGGATTTACTCTCCTAGCAACTTTCAAATTTGCAATACAGTATTACTAACCATAGTCATCATGCCATACATCACCTCCCCATGACTTATTTATTTGATAATTGGAAGTCTGTGCATTTTGATTCCCTTCACCCATTTTGTCCATATATACTTGTTTAATTCCTGTGCTAAGCCTCCCTTCACCCCCTGTATTGTCAGGACCATGGCAGTATGCCTTATCATGTATTTCCTATATCACCTTCCACACACAAACACTTGGTTCTTTAATTGAACATACTTATTTAAAGAGGTAAGAGTTTAATTTTTTTGTTTCCTCAAATACTTATGCATGCACACATATTTGAATAATGTCTTGGAAGTATAATATCCATTTTTTTCTATTAGAAAAAAATCTATTACTGTGAAAATGGTCATTACTTTCCTATGAGTCTTAATGAATGCATCCTTCTGGTACTGTTCATAATCCCACATAGAGTGAATAAAAAGCTGCATGTACTATATCCAGTGGTACATTGTGGATTGGATAAATTGCAGAGGGACGTTTCCTAGAGTGAATTATCATAAATAATACATGCATATCTCTATTCTATTCTGAGTGAAGCTCATCACTGCTACTGAACATCCATTGTGCACACATTTGTGCTCATGATATGCCTTTGTGTATCTAATACTTTACTTTTAGATAATATTGCATTAACTTCTAGATTAGAGCAAATTATAGGGGGTGTGGAATGTCTTCTGGAAAATGTTTTGTTTTGTTTTGATTTTTGGTGAGGAAGATTGGCCCTGAGCTAACATGTGTGCCCATCTTCCTCTATTTTGTATGCGGGAGGCTGCCACAGCATGGCTTGATGAGCAGTGTGTAGTTCCATGCCCAGGATACGAACCTGCAAACCCTGGGCTACCAGAGTGGAGCATGTGAACTTAACCACTGCACCACCCAGCCAGCCCCAACACACGCTTTTAAGTGGTGTCGTTTTTCTTCTCTGAACTAAGCACTCAAGATAAATAAGGAGTGCTTTGGATGTCACATAACTTTAAAATAAAATCTACTTCAAATGAAAATTTCCTAATCACGACTTATTAAATAACCCACAGAAAGTAAGTTTTCTAATTCTATACCCCATCACATGCTCAATTTGAATTAAACAAAATGGTGGCTATCATCTTAAATACTAGTGATCCATAATATAGTTGATCCTCATTATTCACAGGTTCTGTATTTATGAATTTACTTACTCATCAAAATTTATCTGTAACCCCCAAATCAATGCTTGCCATGGTTTCATGGTCATTTGTGGATATGTGCAATGAGGTGAAAAATTTGAGTTGCCTGATGCACATGTTCTCTACTGAAGTTGAATAAAGCAAGGCTCTGCCTTCTTGTTCCAGCTCTCCTAGTGGAAACAAGTGTCCTTTTGGCAGTCTATTTAATGCTTCATTTTTCACATTTTTGTGCCCTACTTTTTTTTTTTTTTTTTTGGCTGTCTAAAATAGGCCCCAAGCATAGTGCTAAAGTGCTCTCTAGTATGCTTAAGTGCAAGGAGGCTACGGTGTGCTGTTAAAAAAACAAAACAGAGACCAGACATGAAAATCCCCCAAACAGACAAACCATTTAAGCCATGTAAGCAACACTAAATCTAGCTTGTTTCACGAACATGAATGAAACTTAACTGAGGTTATTTCTTGTAAATGCCTCTGATAATCACAAAAGAAACTTAAGTCACCTTCCTGAAAATGGTATGAGATAATCACTTTTAACCAATCCCCTGCCATCCAAAAACCCCTAATGTAATAAGCAATCACTGTAAAGGTTAAACAACTTTCTCATTGTCACTTTATAAGCCATCCTGTAACGTCATGCCTCTAAGGGTCACATCAGTTTGGAATTTGAAAGCTCCCAGTTCTTATAGGCTCAACAAACTCTTACTAAACACTATTTTACTAATCTGGTGGTTTTAATTTTGTTATTTCTAGATTTTTGACAATGCCTTATAGAGAAAAAGGTATGTTAGATGACCTTTATTCAGGCATGAGTTATAGTGCTGTTGGCCATGAGTTCAATGTTAATGAATTAACAATATATATTAAGCAGGAGTTTAAACAGAAACACACATAAAACAAGGTTACGTATTGAGTAGCTGATGAAAATGTTGTGATCAGAGTTTCACAGAAACCTACCACTATATTAGGAGCAATTGTTCAATATTTGTCAATTCAGTGTTTGCAGTGACTTTATAGAAATAACAACCACAAATAAGAAGAATCAACTATATTTCTACATCTGGAAACTAAAAAAGTTATTGCTGTAAATGGTGATAATTTCATTTCACTATACAGTTTAATGCCACTGAAATTAAAATGCATACAAATATAGATAAGAAACAGCTCTCCCTTCAGAGTGCTCATAGTCTAGCAGGAGAAATGAAAAGGTAAAAATGAAGTAGAACCTGGGATGGTAAATGAGATCATCCACATAGAAATAAGGTGGAGGGGGAACATAGATGCATGTTGTGGCAAGTGATTTTGTGAAAATTGGAGAAAGACTATGGAATGCATGATGCAAGTTATTTGAGTTGGTTTCTTTGGTATGAGTGGGAGTTCAGCAGACAGATTAGGAAGGGGATGGAGTAAACGAAGACTCAAACACAAATTATCCAACTATGACTTCATGATCACAAATGCTAACGCCAATGTGTTATTTTGACAATGGAAATGGATCTCTAAATAAGAAAAACATTCATACGTAATATAGTGAAACTATTTTTGAGTGAAATATTCGTTAGTTCAACAAATATCAGATTTCTTCCTTATGCTACGTATGTGAGCTTGCTCTGTCTGTGACCCACACAGTCCTGAAGATTATTCTACATGGTGAGTTGCAACAAGAATGCTTCTTGGGTAAATGACCAAATAAGTAAAAGAGAGTCAGTGGACCTGATTGAACAAAAGGAAAAAAATTATACAGTTGCAGTATAACATTAGAACTATATTCCTATTCTATTTACTTCATCTACATTAAGTGATAGTCATTCTAGTCATATGCCTCATTACAGAAAGTGCTCAAATATTAGGAATAAGAGACATGTTTCATAGAAAGTATCCTGTTGGTACTTGTCCTCTGTGTTGATGCGGGAATCCCAGCAATTAAACACAATGGAGTCCTTGTTCCTCTGTGCCAATATTTTTAATAGATCCACCATTGTAGTATACTTCAACTTTCCCCGGGAGAAATTACAGGCATCCTTTGAAAGATGCTGAGAATTACCCGATGGCTATGTTCAAATTGTCAGACTTCATTCTGAACCATTCTGAATAGCTCTCTAAGTTCCCGGGAATCAACATGGAGGGCACAATGCTGAAAACTGTACTATGGTGTCTGTTAGAGAAGAGTGGGAAAATAATCTTGCCAGAGTCCCTTCTCCCCACTCCCACCCCAGCAAAAGAAGAGGGATGAGTGCTTTCCAAATGCGCTGCGCCCAACTCCTGCTAACTCAGTTTAAATTCATCAGCAGCTGCAGCAAACTTGCAGATGGTGCCAGACCCCAGGAGGGGAACACCTACAGGGAGCCTGGGCCTCCTGAAAAGCTGAGCTCTCTCTTCCAAAAGCCTAACATCAAACTATTCTCAAGGTCCAGAAGTTCTGGCAGAAAAAGGGAATTAAAAAGCCTAAGGAAGGGATTTTTTTCCACTTTGGAAACAGAGAAAATTTAGTAAGACGCTGCTCACCCATTGCTAATGTCATTATACTCGTTGATTATGGCTGTATCTCCTGGGCCAGTTTCTCTTCCCTCACCTCCTCCTGCCTATTTCCTCTTGACAAGTTTGCTCACCAGGCCCCTCAGTCTTAGCACTTTTCACAAAGGACAGCGCAAAATAAATGCCAGCAGGGACAAAGGCAGATGCCAGCAGGCTGTCACTTCTTTGCCCCTGGCTAGAGTGGAATGCCAGCAGCTCATATTGATTCTGCCCTCTTCCAGCCAGCCTCTAGTGAAAGCACGCTCTGGCCAGTGCCCCCACAGAGTCAGTCACAGCTGCCAAGTGTTCGCTCAGCTTTAGGTGGTCTATAAGCATCTCACTCCAGCCAGACGCCATAGCTCAGCACCCAGGTAGGACAACCTGCTGGAGACCACCCTTGCCAGACAAAGCCCACCACAAGGTGAGAAGGGAACGGAGCCAGAAAAAACCTCTGGGTCCAGTTGCTAACTGGGTTCGAGGACCTGGCACCAGAGTCACGGCCCCAAGCATGCTGCTCAGACTCGCTGCAATAACCAGCTGCTTGTCTGGCCGCTAGTTGCCAAATAGCAGTCTTGGCATCTAGCCACTGGGCTGGCACCATGACTGAAATTGTGCAGTTCAACAATTTTCACCAGGCTGTGCCAACTCAGAGATACAGAGAACCTCCCTGTCTAAAATCGAGTCCAGTGGTATCTACTTCCTGTGGAAGCCTTAAGTCTGAGTTTTTCTTGCCTAAGTGGAGTAAAAGGATTCCAGAGAAAATGGCTGAACAGCAAATGCTGCATACTGAAACTTCTCTTCCAAATGGGTTAAAAGTAAAACATTTGAGATTGGCTAAATTTGGTGTCCCCGAAACAGCTGCTGTTGTCCCTGAGGCTTCTGTCTTAGCAAGCAAGAGAAGCAGTAGGCATTCCAAGAGCCTCAGTGTCAACTCCATGAATATGTAGATTTTCTTCCATTTATAAACATTAATAGCAAGATTACATGTATTGGGTTGCCGTATATCCAGGAATCCATTAAAATGCATACCATTTTTTAAAACATTTTCAGGCTATGTAAACTTCACCCAGAAAAAATGTGCATTCAAGCATATTTTCCAAAATTTTGTATACATTTTAGTGGCTCCTTAGAACCCTAATTAAGAACCCCAGCTTCACCTAAATTTCTTCTGTTTGATATAAAACACTCAGTTTAGGCTACACAGAGGGTAGCACCAATGTATGTTTCTCTCCATTTCACCACATGTTTACTATCTGCTTTTGTAAACCATACCTAGATCCCCTACAGAAAATTAAGCAAACAAAGGTCGACTAATTTGGTGGGACATTAAGGATGACTAATTCCCTTGGCTCAACAGCTAAAACTGTTTCTTCTCTCCAGCTCTCCTGGACTGGTTTCAATTCTTCCCACAAAATATACTGAGCTACACTTGAAGGTAACTCCTCCATTCTGTTACTGTTACTGGCTTATGGACATTCTAGGTGTCAGAAAAACTTAACTGTTCATCATGTTGACGTTTGGAAGCACACAGTTCCCTTTTTCGAGCTGTTTCTAGAAATCGGATCTTTGGTATAGATTTTACAGAAAATACTGACTCTAGATCACAGAGCAAACTATATGAGGATGTCCATAATTAGAGCCATGTTAAGGGCTCCAAAAATAGGAGGCAGCTAATAAGCCACTGGCCTAACCCATCTCATTTTGTTTCCATTGGTCCAGACTGCAAGAACACATACCTATACTTTGTTTAGGACTGACCCACACACCCCTGAGGGTTGTCGTACATGAGACACTCAACAGAAAGGTCAATAAGTTGAGATTCAACTAGGAAGGACACTTCCTATTAGGGAGCTAAATATTGTACATATCACAGTCAAAGACTATTAGCTCCTCACAGAGGAAATCCCTGAGTCTGTCTGATGTCATGCCTAAATGTATAACTCGACATCGTATAAACATAATGAACACACCTGGGTCCAGGAGACATCTCTTCTGAAAGACTCAAGGCCCAATTTGTCTGTGTCTGCCCACAGGATCCTCATAACAATCACTATGCAATTAATGATTTTTGTTTTCATTTTTCAGGGCAAACAAAGGGGATCAGCAAATTGTGCTATTGCACTTAAGTGAGTTATACCATGATTTGTTCACGCCATTCACATAGGATATGCTGCCATAACATGACTGTGTATGCTTGCAGACTCTCAGAGAGGAACTTTCTTGAAAAACAGTTGCTGGGGCCGGCCAGGTGGCGCAGCGATTAAATGCACATGTTCTGCTTCGGTGGCCCAGGGTTTGCCGGTTTGGATCCTGGGTGCAGACACGGCACCGCTTGGCAAAGCCATGCCGTGGTAGGCGTCCCACATATAAAGCAGAGGAATTTGAGCATAGATGTTAGCTCAGGGCCAGTCTTCCTCAGCAAAAGAGGAGGATTGGCAGCAGATGTTAGCTCAGGGCTAATCTTCCTCAAAAAAAAAATTTTTTTAATAAATAAATAAAACAATTAGCTCTTTAAAAAAACAAAAGAAAGAAAATAAAAACAGTTGCTTATTTACTGTTCAAGCTGACTAGTAGAGAACAGCCATGTACCTGTCCATTAACCCATCTCAAATGAAGCAAAGCAGGCACGAGTGAACTGGCACATTGCCAATCGCTTCCATCCAAGGGGGAAAATGAAAGAAAATGCTAGCACCCTTTCTCTTACAGAGGTTTTGTACAAAACCTGTGACGTCTGCTCTCCCCAAAAAGTGAGGAATCCTGATCTACTTGAATATCAGGAGAAAACAAAGAAAAACAAAACACCTCATAAGCAGAGCGCTGAAGCTATTGTGGGAAATACTGAATGCTGTTTAATGCTGTATTGGAGAGAGACTAAAATGCTGTGGAATGGTCTTTTGTCTGCTCACTCTCTTCTCATGTCCTGAAATCTTGCCTTTACTTTTCACTGTAGAAAGCCCAGACAGGGGAGCGGGCACTGATTTCTGAAAAGGCCTAAGACAATAGCCTATAAAAATTTGCTTCTTGTTTCACCTTCTTCACCATCACCTACACCCTTTCAACCATCTTGCTCAGCACTTTGCAGTTATAAATAGGCTGGTATTATAGTTTTAACATACAAAGGGGTATTAACACAAATTAGTTATTGTGGAAAGTTTGGTTCTGTAGAAGGCAATTTCTTTCGACTCTGTCCTAAGGGGTGAAAATGATATGAGTTTAAGATGTGAGAGCATTCACAGGACCTGGAAATTAGTTCCAACAGTTAACAATATTTCAAATTGTTGGTGAGCTCTTGACATGTGGCAGGCAATGAGCTCAATGTTGGGGATACAATGGTGAAGAAGACATCATCCCTGCTCTCAAGGAAACTATAGTCTCTAAATATAGAAGCGTTAATAAGCATACAGACACTGTGTGTGTGTGTGTGCGTGTGTGTGCATGTGTGGTATGTGCTGATGGGTACTGGCCACAGTACTTGCTTTGGAAAACGAGCCACAGGTGTTCCATTTGCCTCACTCTTTCTGGTACATCAAGTACATGCTTTCCTTATTCCTTCATAATTTGATTTTTTTGTTTGCTTTCTATTTTTCACCATGGTTGAGACTTACGGCATCTACTTTTCAACAGGTTCCAAAGTTACCTCTATAAACGAGGCACTCAGGAACAAAAGATGAGTAATATGTTTGCCATAATTTCAATGTTTCAACAATTAGCATTAATATGAAGCAGTTCTGTGCACAAAGGCAACATAGGATTTTGAATTTAGATGAAACCACTGTCAGTAAAATTGAATGTTGTACTTGAAAAGACAAATCTACTAATTCAATGAGACCAATTAATGCTTTAGTAAGTATGGTTCATTAGCAGAGAGCAGGCATCTCACAGAATTGGAAATGAAACAGTTATGTGCTTTGTATCAGAAGGGGTCTGGAAGGTCATAAAATCATAGGGGCAACTGAGGGTCAGGAAAATCAAAGGTTTTGCCAAGACCATGGAGCTCTTTGGTGGCCAAGCTAGGAAGAGAGTTCAGGTTTCTCAATTTCCAGTCACTGCGCTAGTGGCCAATCCTGGGCAACATTTTCCCAGATCCATTGTCTACATTCCTGACTGCTCCTTACTGGCCAGTTGGCAGCTGTGAGTGGGAGGTAACCACCCTGAGCTGAGAATCCCCTGCCTTGGGCATGCTAGGCAGATGCTAGGCCTGCTGTAGCTTGTTTCCTTCTTGGCTATAGCTTGCGGTCTGTGATTCCTCAGCCTCTCTCAGTTTGCCCAGAAAACTCTCAATTGAGTGAAAGAGCATGAAATATGCTGCTCCCATTTCTGTCAACACAGGGATGTGAAACTGGAATTCTACAATGACTGTGGTGAAAAACGAAACTCTGGAGCAAGTTGGAAACCCAAGCCCCATGTAATATTGGGCTGAACAGAGTGTCTCAAACTCATACACTGGTCCCAAGAAACAAGTACATGTGATGCAATAGTGGAATCAAAATTTTTTGCAACATAACACTATTTTTTGAAATATGTTGATATATATTTAACTTTCTTGCCTTAGACAAAGATGATGGCCCTTTTGATATTAAAATGAACTTCCAAAAAAAATGTGCTAGTCATAGTAAATTTATGCTACTAGATCTGTGTGCTAGGAAATAATAGACAGTAGGTATTTTGCTTAGTATCATTGTTTAATAAAATTAAAAGTTGGTAATACCATGTTGACCATCTCCCTTTTTTCTTACTTGACTGCTTTTCTCAATCTGAAAGCACTACGCTACTCAGAACATTTGGCAGCTTACGCAGGCTGTGAGTGATAGAAGGAATAAAACTGTATCAAAGAACATTTATATCACACTGATAACCAGGAAATAGTAACGTCCATTTCAAGCACTATTTCATATTTTCAGATATTTTATCATAATTTGTCTGAAGAGTTTTTCATGTATTCTTAAAAAGTGGAAAGGACATTAACGCAAACAAAACACATTTTGCTGAAGTGGTTTTTTCCCCCAAATTAGACACTCAAAACACTGGTTCTTAGGTAGTTACTGTGTAAGGTGCTACAATGTCTGTATATTATAGGTATGTTGTTTTGGCAAAATTTTGCAAGTAATTCATTTTCTTGCAGTAGCTCAGAAAGTCATTCCTTCATGCCCATTGACCGGCTGTTCTGAGACTGGAGTTTGCAGTATGGTTTGGTGCCAACAAGAAATGGGGTATAAATAATTTTCCTTCTCTCCCCACATCCATAGGGATTGAAGTACCCAAGTTCTAGGACAAGCTTTGGTGAAAAGGGTCTGTTTGACACCGTATGTTTCTATTCCGGTAGTAAATCCCAGGTAAAGATGGGGAGAGTAGGCTCTACCGCCTGGATTTGAGTTCCCATCCAACCACTTTTAGGCTATGTCAGTAATTGTATAAAGTTATATAACCTTCAAAAAATCACTTCACTTCTCTGTGCCTCAGTTCCCTTAGCTACAAAAGAGAATAACGGTAGATCGTTGGGAATGGAAGAGGTTGATAACTAAATGAAATAACACTTGTAAGTAGAGTCATGGTTTGCCTGGAACTCAGGGGTTCCCAGGACAAGGGCTTTTCATGCTGAAACTGGGAAAGTCCTGGACAAGCCAGAAAGAGTTGGTCACTCTACCTGTCAAGTGCTTGTAACACTATCTGGTACAGAGCGCTCACTAAAATGTCAGCTCTCGCTATAATTGTTCTTTTCACTGGAATTCAAACATGCAGTGAATATGAATGCATTCATCTTCCACAGAATTAGCGTGAAGTTGTAACCTAAGAAATACTACCCTTTTGCTCTAGAGTTAAAGAAAACATAGTCACATACAGAGGCAGAGAACCAAGACCCAACTGTTTATGTAAAGGCCACAGCAAATCACTTTCCACTCAGACAAAATGATCCTGACATGACAGCGTTCCCTAGAAATATGCCCCCCTTCCCTCTCTCAGAGGTGTCATTCATTATTAGTGCAAGATGAATCCTCTTTTAAATTTTGAAATTGGGAAAGGCTTTTTCAGTTCTCTGATAACCTCATTTCTAGTTCTTACTTGAACTGCTTACGGCCTTTTTCTGGTTTGTGGTCATGAAAGTATCCTAAGGACACTTTATCCAATAAAGCAGGTAATTGTAGCGATCACCAAGTTCACTGTGCGATTGTGCCATCGTCCCATGTTGGGACTCGCACATCATCCATAGATTATGTCTCTGGCTTGCCCTGTGATGTTGAAGCATGAATCAGTGAAACAGGTCAGCTCTTTATCTTAAACTTGGTTTATTTCCCAAGGTTCCTGTGCAAGAATAAGCAAGGCTCAATTTTGCAGGTAACATATCAATGTTAGGCTCAGTGCCTTTGAAAACTCTTGTGTGGAGGGCAGCAATTACCAACAACCAAGGTCTGTGTCCTGAATAATGAAGGCAATTATGTTTATGTAGATAAAGTCGAGAACTAAAGAATCGTAGAACACCAGAGCTGGAAAGGACTTGGAACAATATGCTGTGATACACAGTCTCAGTACAGAACTAGAAATCATTTGAACAAAATGACCACTATGTTCACACAGAATGTTCAGATTGGGAGCAAATTAATTTCAGTTTATATTGGGAAAGGTCTTATAAACATAATACTCGCTGGGTGCTCACTCCATGTCAGGTCCTGTTGTAGTGCTTTCCATGTATTAACTCATTTAATTCTCTTAGCTACCTTAAAAGGGAGGTACCATTACTGTATCCATTTTATAAAAGGGGAAACTGAGGAACAGAGAAGTAGTGTAACTTGCCCAAGGACACGCAGCTAATAAATGATGGACCTGAGAGTTGAACCAAGAGTGGTCCTCACGACAATGGAAAGAGAACAAGGCTAGCTATACAGAGAACTGGAATAACAGGCTCTCTGTATTTTCTGAGAAAGAAGTCAAACTAAACCATGTTTGACATGCATGTGAAGTTAAATATTTATGAAAGAATATTTCAGTAATTGATATTATTCAAGCATCTGTCTCCCTGATTCTCAATTTAGTGTAATTTTTAAATAAATAGAGGTCTCTAGTAGACACAAAAGAATTCAAGAAAATTGTTCAATAGAAGCCCTGGAAACACTTTTTAAATAAAAATATAGTTGAGAAGAACTGATTCAAGCTGAAACCAAACTCAATCTGTTGATTCAGCAACAGAATCTAAGTGATATCAAAATATCATTAATATACACACATTGATTACGTTACCACATATATTTTAAACCATTGTATTATATTCAAGAGCTAACATGTTTGGCATCAATTTGATTCAAAAACTTCCATTTTATTTTTTAAAGCATATGATTATGCCATATTTATTCAACTACAAGTGTTTTCAGATTTGTTTTGCACTATATTTTAATTTTTATCTTTTAGATATAACCTAAGTTATATGCATTTACCCTAGTACTGTGAATGTTTATAGCATAAATATACCATTACACAAGAGATAGCAATTATAATACAAAATACTGTAAGATAACACAAGGATTCATGGTTATATAGAGATAAATAAGACAAGAATGACGTAAAAACCAAAATATGTGCTTTGTTTGAATATAGAACCCTTAAAATTACAGCTGAGCTCCACTTAATTTAGTAGATTATAAATTAATTTAAGTATGAATGACAAAAAAGATTTTTTCCACTGCATAAGTGAATAACAGTAACTTGTATTTATTAAGGGTTTAATATGTATCAGTCACTAATAGGCTCAGATGGGCTAAATGACTTGACCAAGCTTCCACACTAGTAAGTGGTTAATTAAAACCCACAGCTGACACAGAATTCTCTGCTCCTCTCATGGTATGATGCTGCCTCCATGCTTTCCTAAGTAGAGTGATTTTAAACTGTGAACTTCCTAGCATATGATTGTATTTTTCAAAAGCTTTGGGGGTGATGGAAGTGTTTTATATCTTGATTACTGTGGTGGCTACTTAGGTGCATATATTTGCCAAAACTCATCAAATCCTACACTCAAAATGAGTGTATTTAATTTCACTTCTCAACAATGTTAATTTAAAAACTATAACAACAAATGTATTCACAAAAATTTCAGGGGCATATTTATTGGGTAAAATAAAGTACTCATTTGTCAAGAGACAACACAGTGTTAGAGATACAATGAATATAACAACAGATAAATAGTCAAGCAAAAAAGTTTTCTTTAATTTTCTTTTTAAGAATAAATTATTCACAATCATACGATTAAATAACATAAATCATAGTACTGCCAATTTTCAGATGAAAAGCTGTCATTTTAATATGACAAATACACAGATATACTTTTTGTGTTTTATTTATCTATAATCTCTTACATTACGTTCCCAAAATTCATTGGTTGCAAGGAGAAGTCTGTAGCATAATTCCAGAGCCAGAAAAATTTCAGCAAACACCATTCAATGAGCCCAAATTACTTCACATTAGGTATGGAATTAGCAGGCACTGGCACACGGTGATCTGTTTGATAGCCAAAATGTAATAGCTCAGGCAAGAAACGGTTATTTCCTGTCTCAGGAGCAATATTGAGTGAGTAAGCAAAGTATCGATCCTTATTTGGTCCTTAAATACATAAGACTCAAGTTATCCCTCCAAAACTCTCCTTGGGATCTACATAATAAATGAGCTTCATATTAAAAACCTTTCTTCTTTCACTCTAGTGGTACAACTTGAATGCAGTGTCTCTGACAAAACCCTGCTTCCTATATCTCCCACTAGAAACTCAAAGTCTACCCTGGAAAAGTTTTACAATGGAAGTCCAATACAATCATTTTCATATTACTGATGAATTCAGGCTTTATTTAGTCACTAAATATTTATCCGTTATCACTTAAATATCTGGAACTGTGCTAGGCACCAGGGATATAAAAATGGACAAGATAAATCTACTGTCCTCAAAAGCATATAGTTAAGGAAAGTAAGAGGGAGAAGAGAAAGAGACAGATTGAGATGGAGGTATAGAGTGAGAGAGAGAATAAACCAGGAGATCAGTGGGAAAAAGTTGGAAAGTTAGGAGAGTTGGCTATTTAGGTATAGTTTGGGCACAAAGGAAAGACAGGCACTTCCATTTGGAAGGATTGTCAAAGAAAGGCCCACCAAATGGCTTTTAGCCTTTATCCCTCTACAAAGACTGCCCTGGTCAAGCCTGTCAATGACCTCGATGTTGCCAAATGCAAATGTAACTTCTCCGTTGGTACATTTTTTAACTGATCAGTAGTATTCAACACACTTGATCATTCTGCCTTCTTGAGATATGTTCTTCTCCAAGCTTCTGTCATATCATACTCTCCTGGTTTCCTAGTTTTCCTCTGTCTCATTGGTTGTTCCTTTATGAACTCTTTTCTTGGCTTCTTCCCCTCTCGGAACCTCAGAATGTTGAGCCGTGTGACCACTTTTCTTTTCTTGCTATGTACACACCCAATGTATGAATCATGGTTAAGAGAGGGAACTGTTAAACCAAACTCCTTAATCTAAACCCTGGACTTGCCAATTACCAGCTGTGTAACCTTGGGAAATTCACTTAACTTCTTTGTGTCATTCATTTTTTACCTATAAAATGGGGATTGTCATGAGTGATAAACGAGTTTCATGTTATATGAAACATTTACATGTAAAATACTTAGAATGATGTCTAGCACATATTAGGCATTATATTACCTTATCAGTATGACGTGAGTAAAAGCCATTTATAATGCTTATGATTCCTATTCTATATTTGTTACTCTAACCTCTGCTTTGAAAAGTAGTAATATACCAAACCGCCAACTTATATCGCATTTTAGATGTCGAATAGGATCTCAAAAATGACAAGACTGAGGAGCACTCTTGATTTCTATCCACCCAAAATTGCTCTTTCCACAATCTTCCTCATTTTATTAAATGGTACTATCCTCTCTCTAGATGTTAAGGCCAAAAACTGAGGAATTACCCCTAATTTCTCTTTCCCTAACCATCTTTCCATGTCCAATTCATCAGTAACATCTATCAAAACTATCTCCAAATATATCCTGAATCCATGACATCTAACCTCCTCCACCACTGTGATCCTACTCCAAGTCATGATCATCTCCTTCGTAGACTCCCACAATGGCCTCCTTTGCTCCTTGGCTTGCTTCTTCTCTCATACTCCCCCAAAATCCATTCTTTAGAGGAGACAGAATAACTTTTCCCCCAAAATAAGTAAATTAGGATAAAATCCAAACTTCATACTCTGGCTTACACAACTCTGCTGATTTGGCCCTGGTATACCATTTTTACTTCATCTCTTACCATCAACACCTCTCTTTATTCACCATTCTTGTCCTATTCTGACCTTCTTTATGTTCCTTGAATACACCAAGCTCGTTTCCACCTTTGGGCTTTTGTACAAGTTCTTACATCTGTCTATAATGACCTTCCTCCTCAATATTATATGCCTGGCTCCTTCTGGAAACAGAGATCTCACCTCAAAGAGGTCAGCCAGTCTGTAATAACCTCCCAGTCATGACTTACAACCTCGTTTTCATGGCATTTCAACCTCCTTTTCCTGTATATTCTGATATTTTCCTCTTTAAATCATTCATTCATTCAAGTATTCTCTCTCTCCATTAGAAGGTAAGTTCTATCCAGAGACTTACCAGTCCTTAAGTTATCTGCAGTGCTTGGCACATAGACGACATTCAATAAATACTTTTGAATAAATGACTAAATAAACTATGTCAGTAGTGCAGAAGAAGAGGTACTGGATAGCATAAATACCAAGCAGTTGAAATCTACGTACTTTGGGAAGTGTTTCTAGGTTGAGAAAAGGAGTGACCCCAAGATTTTTTCTTTGAATGACTAGGTGGATGATGGCGCCATTCACAAGAGAGAGAACACTGAAGAAAGAACAAATCCAGAATTAATCCTTTTTGGACAATGAGTTTGATACCTCTTGGGATACAAATTTGGAATTTTCCAGGGAATAATGAGATATGGATCTGGGGTTAAAAGATGACTCCATGGGCTGGAGATGTAGATTTAATAATTACCAGAATAGCTGAAGTTATTTAAGTAGAGGAGAACAGAGAGTTTGTAGAGTGAGAAGAGAGGAAGTCCAAACTCTGGAAAATACCAAAATAATCAAGAGGCAGCTAGAGGAAGAGAAGTCAGAAAGAAGAATTTCCAAAAGTCAGGAGGATACCCAGGAAAGAGGAGTATGACAGCCAAGGAAGAAGAAAGTTTCAAGAATAAAGAAAAGGAAAACGAGGTCACGTAACAGAGAGATCAGAAAAAATAAGGACTAAAAAGAGTCAGCTATATTTGGCACTGAGAAGATCACTGGGCAGACTGAAAACCAAGATGTCATTGGAACCTGCCAGTGTCCAGCCCTTGAACCCCAAGCCCTCAAAATTTCAGGGACTCAGCAAGATATCTGCCTGGAATTCAACTTCCCCCAGAGCTCCAGGACTTTACGTGGCACATCCAGAGAGAGTTGGTCAGACCCTTTCCCATGCCCAGCTTCTTTGTGCTACCACCAACATAGTATCCTAAATTAACCAGTGCTCTCAGTGATTGCATTTTTAGTTTTTTCTTCTCTCTTTCTAGGATAAATAGGAAAAAGCATTATCCGCTATTAGCAACTTAAATAAATAAATTTGCAAAAAATCATGGACATTCAGCAGAATCTTCATCCAAAGTAATGAAAACAATAATGAATCAATGGTCGATGAATCGGTGGGACAACAGTTTCCAAGATGCCCCCAAAATCTTGGAAGATGCTAATTATTTTCTAAGGTTCACTAGACTTACGTTCACTAGACTATAGGCAGCAATAAAAATGTAAGAATACAGAGAAATTCAATAACATGAGGCAAAATAGGAAGGGTTGCTTGCTTACTCATCAATTACATGCAAACATCATTAAAAAGTGGAATGCTGAAGAAAGGTTTGACTTATGAAAATTAGGTGAAGAAGGAAAGCAAGACCTTTCCGAGCACACTCTTCAAAGCACTTGTAGAGACCTATTCCAGGGCTTGATTTTCCATGTCTAAACCTAAAAATCTCATTTCGTCACGAGAAAATCCAATTCATCCCGAAATTGTCTTAAAAAATTTATTTTTGTTTTCTAGTAGCTCCTATGAAATTTCTAGATTCTGTGAAAGTCAGAGTAAGGAAGTTAAAACAGAAGATTAAATTGTTTTCCATTTAGTGTGGGCATCATTTACTCAAGGGGTTCTCAAACTTTGCTACATATTTGCTACTGAACAGGCTTTAAAATATCTCAATGTCTAAACTGATTCCATACTAATTAAACCAGAATCTCTGGGGGTGAGATCCAGGCATCGGTATTTTTTAAACGCCCTCCAGGCATTCCCATAGGCAGCCACGGATGTGAGAACTCATGTCTTACGCCACCTTTATTCTCATTAAATGAATGTTTCAGTGGTTATGAGTAAGGACTGTGAGTTAGAGCCGAGTTTTGAATCCTGGTGGCTGTGTAAACTTGGACAAGCCCTTAACCTTTTGAGCCTCAGTTCACTCAACTATTACTTAGCAATTATTGTTCCCACTTCATGGGGCTGTTTTGAGTATTAAATAAGGTAATATAAAAACTTAACAGAGTACATGGTATGTAATAATCACACAATAAATGTTGTTAATAATATATAAATATAACAATCATTATTAGTGATAATTATTTATTAATTACAAACTAAATACTACGTCTGGTTTATAATATGTACTAGGCAAATATAATTATACCTACATCTGAATTAATATATGGAACCAAGCATCAGATGTATGCTGACTCAATGAATTCAGACAACCAGTTTGGACCTTAAAGGCACTCTCTCATTTAAATTACACAAAGGCAGGGTTCAAAGATCCTCAAATTCACTTCCTCCTCACACCTGCCACCACACAGATTTATGACACCTCAAAGGCAGCTGCGTAATTTGAGCTTGACTTGCAGGAGAAAGCTACTAATAAATTTCCATCGGGCCTTATTAGAGGGAACTTTTAAATCTTCATTGACACAGTAAGAAAGAACTCAAAAAATTTCCAGTCACATTTTTCTTATTTACTGGGTTACTCTGGAGTGCATGAAGACTTGTTTTCCTTTAGTTGTATCTGAACAGTTTGACAGATTACTGTGACAAGGTTACTTTTAAATTGATAAAAGGTTTGATTGTGTCGGTGCATTTGTCAAAACTGTCTGATACCACATATAATGGACCCTGCACTCAGAGCCCAGACGAGTCTGCTCTCACTATTCAGCGTTCAGCACACACTGTAAGGAGATGCAACAAGGTTGTAAAAGTCGGGGAGATTAGCTTGGGCAGACCTTCAGCTCTGGAGCACAAACACTCCTACTTTGTTCCTCTGGCTTTTCACTGCGGGCGTTTCTCCTCCCTTGTTCAATGTTAAGGTGACATTTACAGGTTCATTTTAAAGGGAGCAATGCTAGGGCATCATAGCTTCAGCAAGGAGCACATTTATAGAGAAAAATGAAGGGAAAGGCAGCCGATGTTCTGGTTTTCTGGTGATGATTGGAAATATGTGTGCACCTACCCAATAGTTTCCCTCCTTTTCGTTCATTCTTCTTCAAGCGGCCTTAGCAGCGCATTCTCTTTGTAACAGAAGAACAATTCACCCTGTACCTCCAAGGCTGTCATTAACTCCAGATGAGCTAACCATGAGGCAGTGGGGGCAATGTCCAGCTAGGGCTTTCTGAGAACACTGTATTAATTAAAATTTGTAAGTCTTGAAGTTGGTTAGATAAAAGGTATTGTAGATATGGAAAATATAAACACATTAATAATTTTGTTTCCATTTTAAATTCTGTCCATTATGTTAAATGTGTGGTTTTATTTTTTTAAGAGCAATTTCAGTGTGTTTCAAGGGCATATTTACAATCACATAATAGAAGTTACCAATTTCTTTGAGGGAAGAAATATAGCTTAATATGTGAAAATCATTACACCACCAAAATTTTATTTGGACCAAAAAATTTGCAGTGCATTCTCTCTCTATTAAACCAAATCTATCTTGCCCCGCTTTCATCTCCTCTTGTGATAAGCATAAAGAGTAGATAATCTAAGTATTCCACCCATGGTCTCCAACTGATAACCCATCCCAGGAATATAATTGTACAATCAATTGGAGTTTTAGTTTTCATTATATCTGCCTTATGTGCTTTTAACAGTGCAGTCACTAAATGTTTAATAGTATATTGATGACCCATTCATGACAATGTAAGAAAAAGATATGAACAAAAAATCAACTGATTTGGGTCCTATTCTGTGCTACTTCACTGTTTCTTTGAAGTTAAACTGATTAATTGTGTTTCAAGTCCTTGGTTGTTTGTTTTTGTTTTTGTTTTTTGCTTTGGTGAGGAAGATTGGTCCTGAGCTAACATCCATTGCCAATCTTCCTCTATTTTGTATATGTGACACTGCCACAGCATGGCTTGATGAGCGATGAGTAGGTCCACACCTGGAATCCAAATCTGAGAACCCTGGTCTGCCAAAGCAGTGTTCGAACTTAACCACTATGCCACTGGACCAGCCTGTCAAGTCCTTGTTTCTTAACAGAAATATAAATGCATATGAAAAAAGACATTTCTCACTACTCATAATTGTTCCACTACCAAAATTGTTAATTTTCATGCCCTCTTCTACGATCAAAAATTATTCTTCTTCTAGCTTTCTTTTAAACTATTCCTACTCTGATTGTCCCTTGATCTCATGGGTTCCCCTCTTTCCACGCTGCAGTTAGAGTTACCTGTTTTGAAACAAAGATCTGACTATGTCACCTTCCTGTTTAGGACAGTTCAATAGTTTCCTCCATTGCTCTTAGGATAAAACAAAGCTCCTAACATGATCTTCAAAGGGATCATCTTGTCCCTCTCCACGCTTCCAGCTCATTTTCCTCCATACTCCAACTCCCTTTCTCTGCTACGACGACAGTGGCTTCCTTTCTGCCCTTCATCCTTGCCATGCTCCTTTTATCCATTAGTTCTGCACACATGAAGTTCCTTCTGCCTGAAATGCTCTTCCATTTTTCTTCATTTAAACCTCATTTAATTAAACAAATTAAATAGTTAAGCCTATTCTTCTTTCCAATCTTAGCTCAAGTGTCACTTCCTGGGAGATTCCTTTGCTCATCGTCCTAACTAGGTCTAATCCCATATTACAAACATTCTTAGTTCCCGTCCTTTCTTTTCCTGCATTTATACTAGCAATTTTATATCAAAATATATGATTATTTAATTGATGTCTATTTCCCTAGTAGAATATAAGCTCTGCTAAAGCAAGGCCTTTGTCTAAATTCACTCATCACTTAATCTTCAGCATAATATCTGGCATGCAGCACAGGTGCACTATAAATATTTCTTGATTGAGAACACAATAAAGTTCCTTGAGGTTTCTCAAGATAAAGACATTACAAGGTCTTTAACTATAGTATTTCCTAAAAGACACACAATGCCATGCATTCATCCAAAACATAGGTATAACTAGAGAGATTTTCCATAGAGTAAAATCATTCTTCATGTCTATTATTCTTCAGGCTTGTCTTCTTTTCTTTGATTTTACCGTAATCCAAACATAGGAGCTTTGATGATGAATGTGAATGGAATCACTTAATAAGAATTTGCTCTCAGATTATACATTGAGAAATAATGCAATTTCTTTTCTTTAATATCATTTTCTTGCTGTTCATTGGTATTAATATGGATATTGTATTCTAATACCAGATAATTTGATATGCCTTTGCCTTTTTTATATATCTCTGTTTTCCATTATTTTATTACTATGGATATTAGCAAATATTACATTTCCTATAATATAAGGAAATACTCTAAAATACCTATAATTTCATAGGAATAAACATGCAAACTTGATCCTGACGGCAAGTTCATTTAAACCTACAAATATTATCTGTTTTATAGGGGAAATTATTTTAAAGTGTTGGAGTAGTAATAGGAATGCAAAATGACTTGAATCTTTAGAAGACGGCTAATGTGAAATAGTCATGAGCAATGTGAGAGACCATCGCTATAAAAGGGGAAACAGGATTTTACGAATGACCCACATTGGTCTCTTACCAAAGGCATCTCCAGCCATCAGGGCATAGTCATGCCACTGAATCAGTTCAGGTTGTGGCCCTGCCAATACTGCAAAAAGGGACCGGTGAAAGATATAAAAGGCAGCCCAGGTTTTAATGCTAAAAACTGGGGGCCTCAATGGAATATCAGAATTTTAGAATGAAAGTTTAAAAATTATCAAACATATTATTATACACATGGGAGAAACCAAAGTTAAGAGAGACGTCATTCCTCTAAGGCCACATACCCAGTTGATGGCACAGCCAGGACTGAAACCCAAATCCCTTAGTGCATAGCTATTTCCACTACATTATGCTGTTCGATCATATCAGTTCTCTAAAATTCTCTAGGAAAATGAGTCTAAGCAATAAGCCCCAGGTCCAAACCCCTTCAGTAACTGGAGGACACACAAATATTTTTACAATAACCATAACATGGGCCAGGCCTAATTAGCTCGCAAAAATTAATATGAACAAATTATCATCACCTTTCTTCACTAAGCATTCTTTAAATTTCTCAAATGCACATAAGAAACATTAACAAAACTTCTTTCTTCAATAACAAAGTTTCTGTGTCACCACACCTCTCAGTCCTGAGTTAAAAATGCCAATACAGGCTTTTCGGTAACACTTTCCATTTATAAATTTCTGGCAACATTCTTTGCAGAAATGGACACTGATCCAGAAACTCATAGTATAATGCTGCATCAGTGGTATGTTCATAAACCAGCACTCCAAAGAAATAAGAGAATTTTTAAAAGCCCTGATTTGTAGGGCTTGCTGATTCCTGTAATATAAATACCCCTGTCGTGGCTGATTTCAAGACACTGAGTGTGTAACAAATCACTCACGGAATTCCTGAATATTTAACAATTAGCTCCAGTGCACTAGTCAGAATCAGCCCCCGTGCACCACTGATACTACAGGGAAACCTAGAAATAATCAAACTCAACCCACTCTTTTATAAGAGGAAACTGAGGCTCAAAGAGAGTAAACGATCTTCCTTAACATTACACAGTGATGAGCAGGTTTTCATACACAAGATTCCACCTCAACTATACTCATATACTAAAAGAAAACTCATGCATTAGAAATACATCTCATTTCCTTATGTTATTATAGAGAGAAGTGCTTCTCAAAAAACCAGCAGTATCAACAATACCAGGGAGCCTGCTGGAAATGCATATTCTTGGGCTCCACCCCAGACCTACTGAATCATAGTCTCCTGGGCCCAGAAATCTGTGTTTCAGTAAGCTCTGTGAGTGTTATATAGCAACAGGAAACACTCTTTCCTTCATACCCACCAATATTTTTTTTTATGAATGAGATTCATATATGAATCAAAGATAATAGTTATCCTTTTTTCACATCAGCGTCCCTTCCAGGAGATACTTCATCTGAAGCTTCTAATGTAAAGTCCGCAATCTTTCACACTTTCAAAGGCCTTACTTTTCAAAAGAGTTTAGAATTTTCTAATAGCAACAACAAGAAAAAGTTGGGCTATTTACCTTCCAGTTCTCAAACTGAACATTTTATAGACCAAAACCTAACACATATTTGTATGTCTTAGCCTTGGCACATTTCTTTCTCTTTTTAAACTGCTTTCAAAAAATATTTATTTTTCAATGTTCTGCCTTACCTCTTTCACAAATCAAGACAGTCAATAGCAACAGGGTGCCCCCACCCTAATACACATACTGCCTTGTCAACTGATTATATAGTTATGTATTTGTGTTTTGGTTTATCAGCCACTTCCTGTTGTTTTGATATTTGTTCCCAATCTTAAAAACCAGAACAAAGGCAAATAAATATCGTCTGCTTTGTTTTCCTCTTCCAATATTCTAGAAGTTGGAAAATTTACAAAATAAATATCCTCTCAATCTTCTTGTAAAAGCATTGCAAAAGAAAGAAAAATTGAGTAATAGTTTCCCCAAATTTAAAAATACCCAGCTAACACACAATCAAACGACAAATAGCTGTACAGATAGTACTTTGAAAATAATCAGACAGCAATCTAAAAATACAAGTCTATGATTCTTAATTAGTTATCCATTATTAACTTTATTTGGAGGGTAAACTTAAATATCTTTAATTTATTTGCACAGAAATAAGAGTTCATACCATAAGTGTTAGTAGATAATAGATTAATGAAAACATTTTGGAAAGGCATTTAATCACTACCACATTTCCTTGCAAATATACAACTACTTGTTGCATGCAGTTCTCAGCCTTGGTGGGAAATAGCTTCACTGGACTTGGAAGTAGGTGTTTTCAAGGAAACTAGAGGATTAGCCTTATAATCCTCCAATTACCTGATCCCGGCTGAACTTACATTTACCAAGAACTGGTCAGAAAACTTTGCCACACAGGAGGTAACCATCCTAAAATCCACCACTTCTGAGTTTTTGAGATTTCCATCACTAATATTTCTCAAAAAAAAAAGCAGCTTCTTTCATGAGATTCATCACTGATTCCACCAGCCAAGTTCTGAGAATCCATCTCAATGCTTGCTCATCACCTTTCTGGCCAATACATGCACATTAGGCAGCACTCCCCCATACATCTGCTCAAGAACCTCCACTCGCACAACAAAAAGTAAATAAATTCCATTCCTGAAAATAAGCTGAACTCAGATCTCAAATTTAAGTCTTGTTTGTACAGCAGAGTCTTCCTCACTGAGACACCAATGAATGGGTAGATTGGGTGCAAAACCAACTCCGGTGTGGACTGAGCCCACTCGGGCAAGTCTGAGGATTAGAAACAGCACAGAGAGCAGAAGGGCACTTACGGTTGGCACAGCTTGATTAGGTCCTGGTCAGTGGTGCCTGGTGGGAGGCCTCGAATGTACAGGTTCGTTTTACTCAACTGTTCCCCGCTGCTGTTGTTGCTGCTGTTGTTGCTGCTGCTGTTTGTGCTGGGGCTGGGAGGAGCCATGGGGTGGGGAGCTGGTGCATAGGACTGCTGGAAACAGAAAAGGCTGTTACTGGAAAAACAAAGCCAGCACCTATTCACAGGCCAGCAGAGCAACTTGAAAGCAATGCAAGCTTCTCGGCCTCTCCAATGCACACATGCACACACATATTTCTATTACTACTCTGTGTACTGCTGAGAACATCATTTGCTTTCTCCCCCCTCTGGCCCTGCATTTTGGATCAGCATAAGTTAGCCATAAATGGGTCAAAAGAAAAAGTTCTCAGGCGCTCCTGACAGTAGCATATGCCTTCTGGGTTTATCCACTGTGATGTTCCTTAGACCTGTGAAGTGGCATGTTACCTCCCTCCCCAATAAAGGACTCCTGGCCCTAAAGCTCTGCCCCTAGCTCACCTTTAACAGCCAAACATCTTTGGTCTGTCTCTACTCCTTGTTTCTTCCTTTTCTCCAAAGAAACTTCATATTGTTTTCCTCACCACTACTCTCCAGTACAATTCCTGACACATAGAAATCACTCTGTAAATAGTGATTCTATGAATGAACAAATGAATGAATCTATCTTCTCTCTTTCCCCCATTCCCAAATCTGTTTCTTCCTGGTGAATGTCCTTTGTTTGCAAAACTGAGCCACCATTCTCTCCCTACAGTCAAGATCTCCTTTAAAATAGTCTAATCCAGGATCTCAGCCTAGGCATTAGTGACAACTTGGACGGGATAATTTTTTGTTGTGTTGGGGGGGACCTGTTCATTGTAGGATAGTAGCAGCGTCTTTGGCCTTTACCCACCAGATTCTAGCAGCACCCATCCCTCAGTTGTGACAACCAAAAATGTCTCAACCCACTTCCCAGTGTCCCCTGGGGGGAAAATCCCTCCCCCCAACAGAGAACCACCCCTCTAACCTGTCACACTATTTTATGGTAAAATGGGAATGAAAAAATGACCCCTAGTAACTTGGAATATACAATGTGAGGGTCTTTATAATTATACATGCCAGATCTAGTAGATATATTACTCATTATACTTTATATCTTCTTCATACAGGTATATCTTCAAAAGTTGTAAAATTATACTGGCTGTTTGAGTTGAGTCCCTGCTGTGTTTGTTATTAGCTGTTTGACCTTTGGATGGTGGCTTAGCCTCTCTGAGATTCAACATTCTCATTAATAGGAGGAGGACAAAAACAGTACTCTTCTATGGCATAGGGTCTTTACAAAAACTCAATGAGCTAATGCAAACAGAATGGTTCCTGGAAATTAATAAGTGTACAATAAATGTTAGCAACAACAAAAATGTAAGAAGAATAATAATGATAATATTTGTGGTTCATGTTTGTCTTGCCAGCGATATTAGTCTATATAGCTATCCTAGATATTCTCAACCATAAGCCAGAATGTAACCTAACCGTACAACAAGCACATTCATCCAGATTCCAGTGGGGAAATTTTTGGCCAAGAGTTAACCTGAAGACTCATTATCAGTTTTATCAGGAGTGAGAGGTGCGTACTTATCAAATAGCAAGTAGGTGCTTAATAAATACTTAGGTTGCATCATGTACAATAAAAACTGAACACAGCACTTAGCCCATAAAGACAAGAGGCCAAGTTTTAGCAGTATCCAGCCTTGCTTCTTGCTCTAATAGTCTGTTTTATATCTTTCAGGATTTCACATTTGCCCCAGTGCATATTTCGGACAACGCCTCATAGATGTAGTACATCAAAATGCAACTCATTATATCTACTCTCTCTTCTCCCAATCCCCTACACGAGCCACCCATTACAATGACCCATTACACCCATTACAATTACCATTACACCACCCCCTGTCTTTTGGTGATGCTGTCATTCTTCCAGCCTCCATGCTGGAAATGTTGGTGTTACTTTCATCTGTTTCCTAATCCTAAATCTCAAAATACAGTCAGCCACTGAAATCTCTCAGAGGTTTCTAGAATCATCCTTTCCTCTGAATTTCCAGTTTTTCCAGGCCAGGGTCTGAACCACCTCATAGGTAAAGGGCTTCAAGCTTCCTATGTGAACTCCTTTCCCTCATGCTGTCCTCTTATTAACTGGAGGAGGTGCGGGGAGGAAACAACAAGCCAAATAGTCAAACGCAAACACAAACTGGTCAAGAGTGTATTGGGCAGTTTGCTTAAGGAATGGGGAGGTGAGAGAGCAGATATGACGGCAGCCAAACCTGGGGCCTCCAACTCCCTTCTTTGAAATAAACATTTTCTCCAACCATTTCTCTAGTATTACTTAGTTTATTAGCAACAATTTTAATGCAGAATTGTTAAGTGAGTTACACAGGAGAATACTTTCTGTTCCCAATATTTGGATAAAATGACATACATTTATTGCCTTTTGGAATTTAATAACTGCATAATGTTTCCTGGTTTGCATGACAAACTACTCCTTCTTGACCTAAGAATTCAGTTTTGCTCCTCAGACACCCCCTAACACTTATGCTCGACCTCTTTACAAGCCTTGCACTTAGTAGGTCTTCCATACCTCCTTGCCGAAGCAGCATCCTGGGCCCTCTATCTCACCACGGGGACAGGTGGGATTTATCTTTTACTTCCCTTATGTGCCTTATGATCTTAAATTTCCCAGGGCTTTTGTAAAGCTGTTTGTTACCACTTTCACCTCCCCTCTCTCCAAATTCTTTGAATTCCATTCCGTACTCAGGGTTCTTTTAAAATGAGGCTTTGTTTAAAGCAGTTTTTCCCATTGCGTAGCCTTTAAAACCATTAGGGAACCAGAAAAATGACTCCAGCTTTACATATCACAAATCTGATGGACCAGTTCAGACTGAGCCCTTGGCTGATCAAATAAGAAAGCACCAACTACACGAGGATCAATATATATTTACTTAATTTTTCCCACCAGGGGTGTTTGCGAGCATTTCCATAGCCAGAGCACCATTTAGTAAATTGCATGGTACCTAAAACAATACGGGTGCCCTCCAAAGGGCCCAGTGTATTCACTGGGAAAAAATTAAACAAAGCAGTCAAAAGCAAATCAAAGCTGGGATGAATATAGGGAACTTGTGTGCATGGAAATGAGGTACGTAATTTATAAACAGGAGTGGAAGCACCAGACTCCTGAGGAGAAAGGATGTATTTCAAAAGCCCTTTGAAAAAAATACAGAGTCAAGGTGGTTTTCTATGTCATATTCTTGTTTGTGAGTTCTAGAAATTTTGTTGAAAGAGGGAGACTTTCTCAGTGTTATGGAACCAATCAATCCACAGATTTTAAAATCCAGTGCCGGCACTCCTGCTAATCCTTAATATTTCATTTATCTGTTGATAATTCACTGAATGATTCAGGTAGCAGTCTGCATTGTAAATCATTCTTTGGTTTTAAGAATTATAAATTCCTTCCTCTCCACCCATTTTCAAAATACACATCCTTTAATCAACAAAACATTGGCAGAAGCTTCCCGGAATGTCTGACAAATGCACAGGCTTAAACGAATTAATTTGTGAAAAGCAAAAGCGATTTTGTATGCTCTGGCTGCCAAAGACAAATGACCAAACTACAGCATCTTTAAAAAAAAAGAAAAAGGAGCATCAATAATCTTAGGGTTAATGGGTCACAGCAGCCACTTTCCTGATTAAAAGTGGCTCTGATTCCTTTCTCAATTCTCTGTCTTTAGACGGATTTAGAATTTTACCATTCATTAGCTTTGAAATCGTTTTAGGAACCAAGAAAGAAATATTAAAATGTTAGTAAAAAAAATTATTTTCCTTCAGATAAAGTTGACTTTGCTATATTGCTCAAAGCGATATTTTGTAAATCCTATTTAGGAGTGGTGAGGACTTACGGTCTGGGGTTACTGAACACTGTAACACTGCTATAACAGGGCAGGGGGGGTGCTATGAATTTGCAGTGTCAGCTTGGTTAGAACCAGAAGATTTTCAGAAGAGGGCGTTTGGATGGCACTCTGATTGAAGGATGGAGACAGAGGACTTCTCGCGAAGCTGTGTAGGCTTGGCAAGTGTGCAGATTTCTCTTAGATGTGTATTGATGGTGGCATTGCTAGGAGGGTCTATTAGGGATTATGGGATGGAGGCTAAAGCCCTCTTAACCACATGCTGGGGCTGCTAAATCAGCAGATCAGTACCAGTGTCCTCTTTAGGAAATTAAATAAAATGACTTGGCATCCATTTTGGAAGACGTTATTCTTAAAATAACGATTGTAATAATTATAGGTAACATTTGTTGTGTGCCTGCTAAGCATTTTATGTATATTCATAACACCCCAACAACGCAAATAATATTCTCAGTTTACAAATGAGAAAACTGAGGTACAGAAAGGGCAAATGACCTTCTCAAGGTCACACGGCTAAAGCCTCAATTTGAGCCCAGGGAGTCTGACTCTTGAAGCCATGCAGTCCCCCACAACATGAAAGAACTTCACTCCTTACTGATATGGGCACCAATAAACTCAAACGGCTTCCTTGTAGTCAACTGTGGAGGATGACACTGGCAAAGCTCTGGTGCATCCAAGTATAAGGGAGAAGAAAAGAATGATGATGATAAACAGCATGCAGTCAAAATGAAAGTTAACAAGCCCTTTCCCTCTATCAGAATTTAAATGAAGTTCATCTTAAAATTTAATTTCGAAGGGGAAGTGACCATAAGAACCAAGCGTGTTATGAGTTTTTCAAATAATGTCAAACAAGTGGGTTCATTTGTCAAGATTCATGGTTTGTTATTTAATAACAGGAAAATGAACTGGCTTGTAGATCATCCTAAACAGCTGATTCATTTAGCGTGCTTTGTTAATATGCCCCATTTTTCAAGTTTGAAAAGTGAATCAACCAAGTCCTCCTACATTCTTATAAAATGTGTGGTTTGTGTGTGTAGGTCTGGAGGGAGTCTCCCGTTTTTACCAACTACATCTTTTGGAAGTAGATGTGAGATGGATGTGAGTTGTTTTTCTGTTTGTTTGTTTGTTTTCCTGTTTGTTTTAATAGAAAGCATTTGGTACACCCATTAGTGTTGTTCACACATCAGTAGGGTAAAGTAAGTCATTAAAAGTCATCTTTTATACAATGTCAAACTATATTCAATGAACACTTGTCTGAAGGTGGGGTTGTAATATACATACACAAGCCAGATAATTTTAACCAGGGTTCTCAATCTTGGCACCACTGACAATCTGGACAGGATAATTCTTTGTTGTAAGGGGCTGTCCTGTGCATTGCAGGATGTTCAACAGCACCCCTGTACTCTACCACTAGACGTCAGTTGCACAACCCTCCCTTCAACTTGTGGCAACCAAAAATGTCCCCAGATTGCCAAATGTCCCCTCGGGGGGTAAAATCACCCCTGGTTGAGAATCACTGTTTTAAACAGATCCATTCCCTCTCCTTGAAGGGCCAATACAGTACCCCTCATGGAACCATGATACCAACTCAATGGCCTAAAACCTACTTCACTGAAAAACCCCACCACTTACCCAAAGTTCAACTTCTTACCCCCAAATGTTTATGACGTTCACCTCCCCAAGCCTCCATCCGCTGTAACTAAGATGTCAGTATGGCACATTTAACTTGCAGCAGACTAGGTCTGAAACATACTTTTCCCTGTCATTGAAAACATAACCCTTTTACAAAGATAATTTTAAACATTTTTTGCATGCAATTCTCCTTGGCTAGGAATCACAGGGCCTTGATGCCAAACTGCAGTCAATTCTATTCCCAGCATCTGGTTGCTGGCAGGATCCTGAAGCAGTTGGTCTGGTGGTTTTGGAGTAGCCTTGGACTCCATCACACAGCAGTCTGTCCTGCTGACGGTCTCCTCAATTTGTTTTTATTCATCTCCAGTGCAACAGAATTTGTACTCTTTTATCCACTCAAGGGTAAAGCCCTGGATAAAGTCTCCCATGGGACTGACATGCCAACTCTATTACTATCCAAAAATGAATATAAACCACATTCCCGTCTTAAATCATGCATTATTTAGCTTGCACGTAAACATGCAATCCATTGCTTGGTGGATAATGCTGCTGCAGGCTATTGGATTCCTCTCCCAGATAGTGTGATTTCCACATAACCTTGCTTCTGCAGATCTCTCCTCTAGTGTGAACACAACATGAGAGAGTGGACGTGGCAAGAGCCATGGCAGTCACTGGAGTGTCTAAAATAGCCTCAAATGAGGGTGAATATGAATATTGTCCATGCAAGCAATAATAAATGCAGCTAAATTAATATCTAAGGCAAGGCATGCAATTTTAGCCATACTGTCATGAACCACCTACATTACAGCTTTGCAATTTTATGCTAGGCCATTGCCTCTCCATTATCCAGACTATGACGATAGAAAACAATTGCTTCAATTACGCCATTTCTAATAGAGTTTGGTGAAAATCTGCCCTACTTCTCTTTTCCTACCCACAGATCAGATATGGAAATGAGCAATAAAGGACAAAACTCCTCACAAAAGGCAATCATTTGTATATTCTCTGTCAACTGATCTAGGTAACAGATGCTGTCAACAGTGGTAACATGGTACTCGTGAGCTCCAGACTGCCCACTGAGAATTCCGCTCTGCCACTAACTAGACACTTAAAGCTCTAGTCATGAGTAAAAGAGGGATTATGATTGTCTCACCTAAAGGACTCTGAGTGGCTTTAATATATAAATTCAATGTAAAATATTTAGCACAGTGCTTGGCATAGAGTTATTACTCAATAAATATTTTTTTTGGTCTTAGCATTTGCATCAACATCATCACGAGGCAGGTCCTTAAAATGAACATCGCTGTCTCAGTCCTAGTTGGAGTAATTTACCTTTAAGGGGTGTTACAGGAGTCAATCACTTATTTTTTATTTTTTTAAGCATGGGAGCCACTATTCTTGAGATGAAACTATGTCATTAGAACTATAGTTTGCCATTTTCATCAAGAACCAAAAAGCAATAACAAAACAGTGATGAAACAACCACTGTGAGTAGAATGGCTAATTCGTTTTAAGGTATTCACAAATCACTACCAAGGTTTTATTAAAATTCTGTTAGGATGAGATTCACTTTTGCTCTAAATATTAGTTTTTTAAAACCTCAGCAGATTGCATAATCACACATTGCTCTGTGCTATTTACAAATAGGCTTAATCTAAAGTCATTGAATTCCATTCAGAAGCTTAAATATTAAAGGACATTTTAAAATTCATGGTACTTGGAAACACAAGTCAAGTAGTTACTATTCATTTCAAGCACCTATAAACCAATTTCATTAACAAACTCACAAGCTAGAGAAGAGTGGCTACTATAAATGATGCCAATGGCCTTTAATAAAGATTGCTCGATTCTCCAAATACCAATGACATCTGGTCTTTGCCTCAACTCTTCTTTTATTTTGGCCAACTCTTGATTTCTTTAAGGAAAGATAAAAAAAATTAAAACGTGCTTCAACATTTGAGGTACTTACGGCATTAATTTAAAAAGTCAAGTCTACACTTTGAAAATAACCCAAACAGTTCATGATTCTAATATTGATAATGATTAGTTCCTCCTGCAAAAAATGATCCATGATTGGTTCCCTAGGTGGAGATTACAACATCCACTACACTATAAGAGTGATTGTTACAATTCCCCAGAAATACTAAAATTGACTGTAATCCCTATATGGGACCTCTGTTCTGTTTGTCTGGGAAATACTTCAGAGATCAACTCAAATGTCCGTTTATAGGATGGGCTAGAATCACTGGGAAAAGAGTGAAAATGTAGGACTGGTTATCATCAACTGTTCACGGAGATCACTGGGAGAGCCCATGGTAAGCATCTTAATGTAGAATGCAATCAGAGATAAAGAGGAGCTCTTGTGAAGAAGAGAACAATTACCTTTGAGTCACATTCTTGTGCCTTACATGTTTACTTAAATTTTCAGTTTAGTTTTTTCCTCATCTCTATTTTTTAATCCTTTCTTATTTTTTAAAATATTCTGTTTAACAGTTCAATACTCTTTGTTTCCCTAAAATAACAATTAGTAATATTGCCAGCAGTTAATTCCCCTAGCTTTATTATGTATGCTGTCCTAAACAGAATGGAGACCAATAGATGTAACTTAAATGGCACCACTATAAGATATGTTGACATGGTATTTTACTGCAACTAAATGAACACTTTCAAAGCGTTCTTCTTCAGTCATGAAAACAGATATAATGAGCATTTGTCCACTCAATTGATTAATTTTATATTAATCAATTATGTTACTGATTTGGTTACCGATAGCTAATGAGTGATAGAAATAAAGCATTTTGTTTTAAACCATGTATAAAAGAATCACTATCAATAGTGGAAAGCTAATCAGAGTACCAAATGATACAAAGCTTTTTGGATACACCAGATGATTTTGCCCAATTAAATCAGAACTTTGTTTTTCTGAAAGCAAATCTATGTTGACTCAGGAGTAATGCAATAATAGCATAAATAACATGGACAATCAAACATAACTCCCTTATCTAGACTTTCATCCCACCTCCACAATGTCTCTCCAACCCATATCTAATCCCGTTTCTTCTGTTTCCCAGGGCTCATTCACCTTTCATGCCACATTGTAGCCAGATCTGCATCTATATTTTATCTTCTTCCTCCCACCTGGAATGCCTGGGCTGCATTCCTATATCTTATTCTAGGGTGATTCTAAATTTTATTGTACAAACTGGGACACATTTGAGAGCAAAAGAGGGAGACATTAATAATTATATCAGGACACAAGGTATAAATTGAGACTGTCCAAGGCAAATTGGAATATATGATCACCCTAAATTACTTTCTATTTATCTAAATCTCACACATTCCTCTAGGATTACTTAAAACTCTACCCCATTTCATGGCATTTTCCTTTTATTACTTTACACGTATTTCATTTTCATATCTTCTCAGTTTCTACATCATTTAAGTCTACAAAACGTTATAAAGTACTTAACAAGAATAACAATGGCTAACGGTTATTGAGCATATATTATATGCCACACACTGTCCTACAAGCTTTGTATTCATTGACTGACTTAACGATCTCCGAACTTTGGGAGGTAGGTACTATGATTATCCCCATATTGAGGATGAGAATATTGAGACTCAGGGAGGTTAAATGACTTTTCAAGGTTGTTCAGCTTCTCTGCAACATATAGGACCTGAAGCTCGGCAGTCTTCACTCCAGTTAATTCCAGATTTAAATCTAGATACGAGCTGCCCAATACAGTAGCCATTAGTTACATGTAGCTATTTAAATTTAAATATAATTAATTAAAATAAAAAATTTAGTTCCTCAGTCACACTAGCAACATTTCAAATGTTCAAAATCATGTGGCAATTAACTGCTATATTGGATAGGCAGACATAGAACATTTCCATCACCGCAGAAAGTTCTATTGCACGGTGCTGACATAGATCATTCTTACAGTTTCAAGGCATCGTCTCCCACACCTACTACAGTACCTAACTGTGCTGAGCAAAATCATGGTCACAGTTTCTAAGCTATTATTCATAGTTATTGGGGTTTTTTAAGTGCAATTAACCTCCCTCCAGTATAGACCATATTTAAGTTTTTTCTCCCTCATGAGTGGGTCTAGGTTTTAGCATATACAATCTCTTTTTCAGTTGATACCTCCCCTGACCAAAAGTGGACATTATTAAGAGAGATTTCCAAGAAGTAAAATACAGTCGGTGAGGAGAACAAGACGTATTTTATTTGTTTTTAACCAATAACCAAAGTTTCATCTATATCGTAAAACTGCTAAAGATCAAGACACGACAGTCTCTGAGATAAAGTGCTGGTGCAGAATCAACGTCTCTGTCATTGGCAGACAAGTTTCCCGCCTGGGAAGAAAGCTCTGCATTTTCAAAACGGCATCATCTACTTTACCTGCACAGCCCCAGGGAAGAGCACTTCTCCTCCCCATGTCATATGCCATTCTACCAACCTCATCTCTGTCTAAACTGGACCAAGGCAGAAAAGGAGAATGCTTTCTTACAATGAACCACCAGGGCAATTCCGCAAATTCATAAACAAGAACCTATATTCCATGACATAAAATAGTTGTGTTGTTTTATTAGCCAATGCATTCATATTTTATTGATGTAGCAAAATTAAATGTGAACAGAACTCACACTTTGAAAGTCCTAAAGCTAAGAAATTTAGACTATAAAACACAATAATTTCCTCCAGAAGACAATGTTAGAGCACAGATCAAAAATGCGACAGCAATTAATATGTGCAAAATAATTGCTTCATTATAAAAATTGGAAGGAGCACTTTCACAGATAATTTTCTGTGAATATATTTTCAAAATTTATTATGTTTTGGACCATAAGATGAAATTAATTATAAGAATAAATTAATGTTCAAGTTCAAGAAAAAAATGATCTGATAATAAAATGAATATTAGACATTTTATATTGTTCTTAAATTTATTATAATTTTTAAATCAGAAATGAGATATTTACACATTCAAACTTCTACATTTCATAATTATAAACCTCTATGAGGACTTCTTCTTTCAGTATATTTTAAGTCAATCTGCCTCGTACCTAAGAGAATTTCCAAAATAGTATAGACACACCCAATTTCTGGTGCATCTCCTTTGTTGCATGATCGCTGGAGATTCTCTCCACCCAATGATACTTCTCCATAATCAAGAGAACAAACTCTCCCCAATAATAAGACAGCACTGGTTTTCTTTCTCCAAATTACTCTTGTCCTTTTTAAATAAGTGATTGAAGGTTCAAAGACTGGCAAATAAAGGGTATTTTTTGCCCATGATTGGTAGACTCTCTGAAAGCTCAAGAAGAGGAAGTGCTATTGTCATAGCATAGCAACTATGAGCACAGATCCTGAAGCCACCCACCCAGGTTCAGATCCTGTTTTAACGCTTATTGTCTATATACGACCTTGGGCAAATTATCTGCCCACGTCTGCCTCAGTCTCCTCATCTGTAAAACTGGGGCCAATAACTACCTCAGAAAGTTGTTAAACATTTCAAACGAGTGATTATGTGTAGAGCACTGAGAATAAAACCTGGAATACAATAAGCACTCTACAGGAGCTCCTTCTTATTATTACATAAATCCTAAGGCATTTTTACAATACCCATTGTTGTCATGAACAATAATGTTCTAGTAAAATTGGGTGCGCCTGGTTGAAAATCTTACAACACAAAGTAAAAAGTCCACTGATGGTAGTCAAACTGAAATTCTATCTAAATTGTAAATCAAGAAATGTCATTCTTCAATGAGACATTAGGCTCGATTAGTACCAGTTTAGCTACTGATACTAATTGTCTTCAGATAAACTGATGACAAGACCCTCAGAAGAATTTTTTAAGACAAATGTAAACATTTACAAGGGAAATCATTCTCAGAATACACAAATCCCGGGAAAATATCTATACATTGTGAAAGTACTCATTAAAATATGACATATCTTATTGCCAGTGAAAAAAGCTTATCGGTTAAAGATACACTAATTACTAAACGTCCATGCACTTAACTAAAAGGACTTTTATATACAGAAAACAATCTATACCAATTTCACAGCTTCTAACTCTAAAACTGATTAGGTTTTTAAAAATGGTTGTCCTGCAAGGATACTTTGTGGGTAAACAATTGCTTAAGTTGTGTATTTCAGTTTAATTATCTCCCTAATTTCTAAAAGGTTGTATGATATGTGCCCTAGGGTAGTTGTAGCAAATAGTTTATGGTAGGAAAATGAGATAGTCATACATTTATACATTCCAAAGTACTTACTATACATCTCCAATATTCCAGAGAATGATTTTGTTTTGCCTTGTTTTGCTTCGGTTTGGAGAATCCTATGTGTAACTTGGCAAGCAGAGATAACAGCCCTTTCGAAAGCCTAATCACGAAAAGAGCTTTCTAAGAGTGGCCATTCTTGTGCTTCCCCAAAAGAAGCCTCAGCGCTCGCTCTATTCAGTAGAAGGCAAACTGGCTGAAGTGGGGATCCAAACAGGTAACTAACTCTGAATTAGGACTATGGTTGTATTCCAGATCTCTAAGGAAAAAAACCAAAGGCAAAACAAAACCCTGATGGATAGCTTTGCTGATTCTTTTCATGTAAATACTCCTATATGGCTGATTTTAACCTACTAACAGTTTAACCACCGGCTCACAACATTTCTGATAATTTAGCAATCAGCTCTCACAAGTGGCCAGCTTCCACACCCTACTTATTCACAAAATGCAGGTGACCACAGGTGAAATGCTGCTCAACGGTCCAACATCCCGGAAAACAGAAACAGAGGAAAGGGTCTATTTGCATGTGTAGTAAAGAAGCAGCTGGGAATAGCCTGGGAAGACAGAATAAGAGTTTCTTGGTGGCCCTATCTCAAATGCTAGGACCAGAGGGCACCATAAGAGAACGTATGGGCAGAAGGATGGGCAGAGCGATTTAGGAAATTTTCATGCTCTAACGGAGGAACATTGTAGGAAACATAAGAATTTCTTGTAGAAAGATGAGACTCAAAGAGAAGCTCCCTGTTCATTAGCCAACAGAGAACTCCTTAAAAAGAAAATATCTTTATGTCATCATTCCTTGCTGTACAAAGTCTCAGGGCCTACTTTAAACTCTTTGAAGGCAGACCATTAACACTGTGAATTTGATCACATCTAAGTAGAATCAAAACAGGGACAACCAAACATAAAGAGCTAAACGATGGCAGCATCTATCACCAAAGCAAAAAGTATAGCATTAACTACTGGAGTAATGATACAAGCTGCCTCCTTGAAATCATAATATCAGTAGTTTTTAAGTATTCCTTAACTCAGGAAATGGGTCTAATTAACAGCTTGTGATATTAAACATTTTAATAAGGCAGCTTACATACTAACTTACATATATAATATAAAACACTTACATGTGTATCACATTACCCCTTCTACTTATCACCCACCATCATGCAGAACCCAAAGCTTTGGCTGATAATGAGTAAGCAACTTGTTCAAGTTTACAAAACAAGTACAGTGTAGCAAAGCAGCCTAGAATTACAGCTTCTCATAGTTTTGTAAATAGAGTAAAATATTTCTTTTCTATAGATAGACTTCCTGAAGCTGCTAGCTCTAAGAATTTCTGTCCAGAATTTTGACTTGGGGGAGGGCTATAATTAGAGAAAAGTTATATTATACCAAGGAAAGACCGAAGGCTTCCAATTCTCAGATAACCAATAAAAACATTGATCTGTGCTACAACACGTGCAAAACAGAACATATAATTAGAATTCATCATGCAAACTGAACAGTAATATATAAAACTAAATATTATTATGAGAAAATATTTTAAAAGATAAAACATAACCAGTGACAATTATTCCTTTCAATCCAAAAGCGATAAAAATAGAGGTACAGTTCAAGCAGGTGAAGTTAGCATAGACTAATCAGCACACATAATCAGAGGATAGAAAGCAAATGAAACATAAATAGAGAAATGTGATATGTGCCAAAATGTAGCCTATACTTACGTCGAGTAAAGTATAAAGGAAAAGACTGCCTGCGTCCAATGCTAATTCTTATGAGAATGTCTGTTTCTTTTATGGTAAGCTATGCGCTTCGTAATAAAGAAAAACATATTTTACTATGCAGAGTGATCATTTTAAGTATCAGAATGAATAGAACCGTGGAATGGACAAGTTTTATAACTAGAGTTCTCAAAGACGACAAATAGAATTTATCTGATTGCTTTTTCTTGTGGTTTGCAGAGATCAGAGAAAATTAGTAATAATAGAGATAAAAATAAAAGGAGAGAAGAGACTTAACGGCATAGAATTTTTTCTACCAGGCTGGTGACTTTTTCTCAAATGAGTTATGGTCTATCAGTAGACTCATATTTAAGACATCTTTTGGCACAGGAATATTTTTTATCCAGTGTAAACAGGTATCCACTGGTATTATGTTCTGACGTCAGCAGAGGAAAGTAAAGATTCCTGCAGTGTAGACTACCCCACAGTGGGAGAACTCATTCTTAATGCCCAAAGCTCCCAGTTTAGGCATACAGAAGCAAGAGATCCTAGCACACCCACCAGTGGCCAAGAAGCACTGTTTGGAGAATTATAATATTCCACAATGTTGAGTGTCCGCTCACCTTGAGGCTGCCTGTGCTATGTGCAAAGGCAGCTTTCCTTTTATTTATTTGGATTCCACTAGTCATTAATTTCAATCAGTACTAAGGCTTCTGGCAAGGCTGGTTGGTGTCATATGTCAGTAATCTGAGAAAGACAGACATATACACCTGTAATCTTGGCCACGAGTATCTATTGTGGACACAATCTACAACTGTGTGCCAGGACACAGATAATGACAAAAAAGACATGTTCTGCACTTGATTTCTCTTGGTTAGAAGACTGAAAATGGTATGATTCAATGTGTTGCATTTACTATGACCAACTTATCATACCCTGGCGGGTCAAATAAGGATAAGGCTTGTTTATGAATGGAATGAAAATGAAAATTATGTTTGTAGCTGATATGTTAGTTCTAGTCACCAGTCAATATCCTCACATCTCAACCCTACCTAATCTTACAGATTATTTTTTATTGAAGACACAGAGGAATTAGGGAAAATTAGAAAAATGATCATTGACATTCCAAATTTGTTCGTTACATAAACTGAAATTTAATGGGTAGTCTTCCTGTGAGCCAGAACACGTCTTATGTGATCCATCACAAAAAGGAGTTAAAATAATTATTTAACATTTGTTTTTCTGGCAACAGAGTATTGATAAATGATAGACAATCCCTCTCCATTGGCAGTAGTTCAAGATGCTTTGTGAACTTCTGAAAATACTTTTCTGAATGAAACTACTTATAATTCCTGAAACACTTTAAATGCAATAATGTTACACGTTGAAATCTTCCTGATTTTGGCATTTATTTTACTGCAGTTTTGTTTTGAACCACATATCTCTCATTTGAATCAGTTTTAAAGTTCTGCTTAAATATATTTCTCAAATACCATGCTATGCCGAAAGTGGAACGTTTTTTTTTTTAACTGAAATTGAGGTATAGAGTATTAGGGAATAGCAATATATTCTACTAATAGATAAGCTACTAAGACATTCCCTAATTATAATAATTAGAGAATTAGGATATTCTAGAGTAGAGCTAAATGACTGAACGTAAAAAGAGTGAACTCCAGGAAAGTTGAAAGCAACAGATGCTGTGTTAGTCCATTTGGGCTGATATAACAAAATGTCACAGACTGGGTAGTTTATAAACTGAATTTTATTTCCTACAGTTTTAAAAGCTGGAGGTTTGAGATCAGGATGCCAGCATAGTCAGGCGAGAGCTCTCTTCCAGGTCCCAGACTTCTCACTCTATCCTGACATGGCGGAAGGAGCTAGGAAGCTCTGTTGGGGCTCTTTTATAAGGGCACTAATCCCAGGCATGAGGGTTCTACCCTCCTGATCTAAACACCTCTCAAAAGCCCCACCTCCTAATAGCATCACATGGGGCATTGGGATTCCAATATACGAATTTGTGGGGGGACACAAACATTAAGACCACAGCAGATGTTTAACTCAAAAATGTTGTGGATGGATGGGCCAAAGGTTAAAATTATGTACTTGATTATGAAAATTAAGATCTGCCCCCCCAATGCAGGGACAGATCCAGGTTTTGTAGTGTGTAAAGCTTATACAATTCAGGGGACTCATTAAAAAAAGAATAAAATTGACAAATATAAAATTACTTACAAAAATGAATATTTATTTAGAATGAACAAAGAAGCTGTAACAAATCACCAATTTTTAAAAGCTGATAAATAACATAAATATCAAAAAAATGCCAAAAAAAGCAATATTAACTCCCTAACACACTTCAAACATAATTTTCCCTCTTTTTTTTTACCTGCGTATTCTTTGATTGCCTCATCATATGGCAGTAATTTTATCTTTTTTTTTTTGTAGAGTGAATAAAAAGGTAATTCTGTCTGTCCTCTAGCAGTCGATAGAAACGCAATCTTTTTAATTGATAGTTTAGAATAGTTTTTTCTTCAGCGGTACAATTCATTAATGGTAATGGCTTATAAATTGTTGGCATGGTAAATTTTGGAACAAAAACTTGGGAAGAAGTTTGCATAGACTTATCTTTTGGCTTCAGATCTTGCAAATCTCTTTCTTCTATTTCCCACATACTTCCAGTGTTGGGCACCAGAGGCCACATGTCTATCACAATAAGATCTTGTGGTGGTATGTTTCTGTCACAATGTCCAGGACCTCAGCACAGTGGGCTGAGTATTCTTGGAAACCAAGCTTATTACAAAACAGCTAGTGATAATACAAACACATATCTCATTAGGCCCAGACTAAATGCATCTCCCACCTAACTTCTTCTTAGCTAAATTCCAAAATACCCACCACCACCTGAGAAAAAGGAAAGTGTAAATGAAGAAGTTGAAGTGGAAAGGGACAAGGATCTTACCAGTTGTGATTAAAATATCTTTCTTTTGCAAATTTGCCAAACCCATATGAGCAGATGAACACATTGCAAGGCAATGGAAGAATGTGGCTTTTATGGTGACTAAAGTTTATCTATACAATTTGGATGGTCTTTGGTCATTTTTAAGGAGAAGAATACAAAATGAAGATACAAGATTAGATATAGGATCATGGAAATTTCATCAGCTTTTAGGCAAACTTGCTGACACTGACTCCTCAGCCCACTTTTCCAGCCACCCTCCACCTCTCCCCCGTAGCAAGAGGCGATCTCCTATTTTCAGATGTAAGTGCTTTGTACGATCATTTGCATTTATGCTTTCCCATGTGCTGTTCTTTCTATCTACAATGTGCATTTAGCTTATGTCTCATGGTGCCCTTTTCTGGACACTTTTCTAATGGCTCTGTGCTGAAGGGTACCTCCAAGTATTGCCCTGGATCACGGCATGTAAATTTAACAGTACCTTATGCCTTGAATGTTCAACTTGAACTTAGCAGTCATTTTTCACAGATCAACTGTGTATTGGTGATTTAACATCTGGATACATCTGTTTTTATTTTCATGGCTGTGCCTCATTTGGGCACCAAGGCCTAGTTATGCTTCCTTCTCACTGTCTCACATCTGTCTCTTCCATTCGTTTCCACTGCTTCTATTCTTGTTTGGGAGCACTTCACTTCACATATGGATTAACGTAACCGTCTCCAAATTGTGCTTCCTGTTCCCAAGCTCCAAATACTTTAACTATCCTGAATGCAGTCTTAAGCTTTATCTTACTAAAACAAAAATTAATTTTCCCACTTCATCGCCATGTTAAGAAAGAAGAAAATCCTGAAATGCTCTTCATAGCCTAAATATCACCTTCCCTGGACTGATATTCAAGGGCTCTGGACCATTTTTACAAAGTGTCCTTGACCATTAGCACACAACAATAAATTCTTATTCCCAAATGTTTATAAATTTTACTGTCTTGTGTCTGCAAGTTATTCCAATTTATTTTTGAAAATTTAGAATAATGTAATGCTTTTTGCTGAAGAAGAGAAACTATTGCTTTCTGATGCATGTCTGAGTACCTATTATTCAATAAAGGATTTCATCTCCAAATTGCCAGTTTCTACAGTTTGCTCATTTTGTACCAAAAAACCCAACACAACTGGGCCTTTATGAGGGCCCTGTTGAGTAATATCACCTCAAAGGACATAAATGTATTTTCATTATTCATATTTACAAAGAAGTGAGTTATACAAATCTTCATTAAGCAGGGAGAATGCTCCAGTGTGACTGCTCACATCTAAATGGTCTGGGAATTGTCCTTCCCAACATTCATCAGCCATCTCCTCATTTTATTCTATTAGCAGGGAAGGAAGAGCAATGCCAGACTGATCAATGTGCTGTGAGTCTTATAGCTGTATTTCAGAATGACCTATATTAAAGGAGTTAGGCAAACGTGGGAGAAATTTACTACTCACAGGATAATGGCTCACTGTAGCACGAGGGTGTTCCAAACATGGCATATTCTTGCTTTATTTACGCCCCAATGCTTGACTGATAGTCTTTCTCATATTTTGCCTTACTTTTGAAAGCACGGATTCTCTTGCCTTATTGATCTCTTTATACCCTTATCATTTTTCCCCTGAGTTATTTGGCATGATGACAGCAGTGCGTCGCCGAGGCTGATTTAACATCATCTCCCAAGTATGCAGCCCTGAGCTCAGAGTTGAATATTTTAAGACTGAAACATGTAACACATCTGTCAGGCAATGGTACAAATACAGTCCCTTGTCAAAACTAATGGATGAGGTAATCCAGAGTATGGATAAATAGCAGGAATATGGAAGATCCTAGAAACTATGTTTCACAAAAAGCATTTCTGAGTAATTAAATTATTTGAGGAAGAATGATGTTCCTTTGTTTTTGGTTCTAACTCATTTCTTTTTTTTACAAAATGACCTTGATGGTAATCCTTAGAGAATGAAAGGTGCAGTGAGAAGCAGATTCAGATATGCACACATCAACGGAAAAAGTGAGTGGTCTTTTGATTGTGGTCTATCTCATGGGAAGGATATATTTTTCTCTAATATTATGTAAAACTTGATGATCCAGGGAGTTCCTTTTTACTTGATTATAGTCCAATCTTTGTCGGTTTTATTCTTGTAGAAAGTTCATTAGTGGATGAGACCAGTCACAGGATAAACCCAGAAACCACAGGGACGGTTCATCAGTGATTAGAAATGGTTACCTGTTAATAGTACCTCATCCTAAAACCTTAAAAGAATTCTCTACAAAGAGAAAATAATATCCCAAAGTTGGTTGTTTATATTGAGCATATATGAGTACATTCTCAGAGGGGGAAGGGTGTGGAAGTACACATGTGTCTAGGTGTGTGTGATGAGAGAAGAGAGGATAGAATGGCAGCCCATAAGGGGAAAGGTTAAGTGAAAGGAAGGAAGAGAGAAGGACCGTGTCCCTGATGCAGGCATTGATTATTCTACTGCGAAGGAAGTTCCCAACTTCACACAGGATCTACTCAGTTATTTACAACTTGGGATGAGACATTTTAAGAGGAGGTTAAATTCTGTGAATCGTCCTTGCACACTCAGTTCTCTTCATCTGGAAACAGAGATGAAAATCAAACACTTGAAGATCCAAGATAAAAATGACCTATAACTCTTACTAAGTACCATCCGAATAAAAGTTATCGCTAATCTCATTTAACCCTCCATGTACCTAAAATCCTATTATACTGTTATTCCTACTACCATTTTTGACACTATCGCAAGTAACACCAATGTGACTAGCACATACAACTAGAATTACATTTATAAATATCTGAGTTATTAAATCTTTATTAGGATATGAATTTGCATCATAGTCTGGTACTCTTATCAAGACTCTACTGGATTTCTCCTTTCAGCTGCAAATCATTCTTCAACAAAAGGAGAGAAGTAATGACAATGCTCAAACAAAGCCACGTAACCTTTTTTGTGCCCTCGAACCTAAGAGTGGTATTTGAGAATGCTCTGATAAAGGCATTTGGCGAAAGAGGAATCTACAGCCTCCCGATCCATGCTGTTGCACTATATGGGATGCCCACCTCCTGGTTCCCCAGTAGCAAAACCTATTTATTCTGACTCAAATTTCACCTCCTCTGAGAAACCTTTATCACAGACAGATTTATCTCCTCCCTGCTTAAGCCTCTAGGGGACATTTTCCTCATGCCTCTGCTGGTGATAAATATTTTGTGCAATATTTCGTCCTTCAGTAGCTATTTCCACCCCTGGCATGCTGGAGAGTTGAGGACAAGGTGTGCGACGAGACACATCTCTGATTCTCAGTTCTTACATACGTACTTAGACAAATCTTGAGTTAATACTTAATCATCTGCTGCATGTTGAATTTTTCCATAAAAACCTTGTCAACAATGATTATTCTTGGGAGATCCAGGGATAATCCAGAAACCTAACCCCCAATTATATTCTTAGTTTTATGAGATAAATGTATGTTGCGTTATGTGGTTGTGAAAACATTGCAACTTGAAGAGAGGTTATACTTGCCTCTCTACTGATGAAGGCCTGTGGTAAGAACAGAAAGAGGGGGCTATGGAAAATACATCTCCTCCTTTCTTCTCCTTCTGCAGCTCCCTGCCAAACACCTCCTGGCCTGCTGCTTTCAGACACAACTACAGAAGCTGGGCTCCTCCCAGAGAAGTAAGCATAGCGGCTTATGGAAATATATTTGCTCTTAACTGGCCAAGAAGAATACATTCACTTTTTCAAACATAGGACAATTATACATGTCTGTCAAAACTGTGAGGGAAGGGAACTCCATATTTTGGGTTTCACAATATATTCATAAAGTGAATTTTGCGTGTTACAGAAATACTGAGGTAGAGAGAGCTCTTAAGATTTTTGCAAATACACATAAATAAAGGTCTTTTCTATTATAAACTAAACTTATGTATATTTGAATTAAAAATTATGTGTCTATCAACATTGAGACTTGTTCTTTTAATCTTGATTTTAATAAGGATATTGAAATAATTGTTATGATGTAGTATTCCAACTACTTTGATAAATAAGTTCTTTCTTAGAATCACATCCTTTGATGGACGTGGGGGCATGCATATGCATTTCTTTTTGGCTTTACATCAGATTCGTTTGTGTGTTTCAAACAATAAAAGCTCCAATCAATTCAGTTGCTATTTGCAAGTGGGGATGGAAAAGATCCACTCTTTGCTGGAAAAGAAATAGATTTGCAGCAAATAGCCACCAACTTTAGTAGAGAAAATTATTTGCACACTGAACAGGGAAGCTGCCAAAGTGAAGAACAGAGCATCTGCTGTGGACAAGGGTATAATTATCTTGCTCATCCAAACACCGTTGGGCATAAAAGTTTTACTCTCTCCCTGGCAAGACGATCTGCTCAGACTTTTAACACAACATTATTAGCAAATAATAACTAGTTTGGAAGTCCTGTCAATAATAAGAGTACATCCTTTAGACCATTTCCCGAAAAACGGAAAACAGGCTCTAATCTGATGAAATTATAAACCAGGTACGTGCCAAAATGATCGAAAGCATCAATCCAGTCTTGTCACACACCTATCACATACCTGCTTACATTGTTTGCCCATAGACTTGAGAATTTTTTAAAAGAGGAAAGACCCTATCTCAGTCATTCTAGATTATAATTTATTGTACATTTCTATGAACTATTTTCTGATCCTTAATGCTTTCTTTCCCCAAGTGTGAGGCTCTCATTACTTTTATGCCATCTTACCCTCATTTAGAAAGAAATATGAGTGGATCATTCTGCTAGACCAGATGGCTGAAAGAAGTCTGTTTATGATGAACAGATATCAACTATCAAAGAGATGGCTGCTCTTCTGATTCCATTGTTGCCACTTCTAACTTTACTCTGGGGATATCAACCTGAGATGGGCAAGAGACTTATGTCTACTCATAAAAACATCAAAAAAAAGGAAGTTCGACTTCCTTTTCCAATTGCTTATGTACAATTGTTGTGTTGTCTTTTTTAACAAAGAAGAAAGAGGACAGGAATCATGAAGCCATTTCTGATAATGCCCTTAATACGCAGGCCTGTTAAAATAATGCTATGGCCACTGTCTTTTCCAAAAACTTCCAACAGCTATCAACAACAGCTGACAAGCTCCAGCTAATTTGAAATTGTGTGTTCTCTCCTGTGAAGACCAGACCACACACACAGTAATGAAAAACACCCAGTGAATACCATGATTTCCCAAACAGAGGGTTCATCATGCTTCATCTTCCGAGCTTAAAAAATAATGTCTTTTTTATTGAGAATAAAAAGTTTTATCATCCATTTAAATTTTAGCCTTAAAATTTCATTCTCTGGGAGCAGGGGGAAGAGGAGATCAAATATTAAAGTCAATAAAAGAAGCAGAAGTGACAAGTTCCTCCAAGGTTGGTGATTCCAGACACTGGCACAAGTCCTCCATCTGGGTATCTCAAGGACATATTCCCACGTGAGGATCCAAGAGGGAAAGTGACACAGAACTGACAGATGGGCTTCCCTTGCCTAGACCAGCCTAATGGAGCTTTTAGGCAATTTGCATACTAGCTGTCAGTGACACAGGTGTGTGTCAAGGACTTGAGAGAGGCCAAGAGAAGTCTTATAGAGGATATAGCTTCATGACTGATTCATGCTTGCATTTGTTTGTGCATGCTGATAGACGATATTTGTTAGGAGGCCGGCAGTTTAATGGCATCATTTTTTTTCCTTCTGAGTTTCAGGCTGCAGCCGTTCAGTGTAGGTTCAAGCCAGAATAATTTTCATCCCAATAAAACATTAATACTGAAGTCTTACTCTTTCTATTGGTGAATCATACCCAAAAAAGCATTCATATACTTTCACTTTTTATTACATATGTATTGAAAATATTCCTCTTTTCTGGTCTTATGGTTCAAGATTTAAATGTTGAAATGTTGAGAGCTGTCTGGCTCTATTATAATCTCACTGTCTAAAATAAAGAAACAGGGGCTGCCAAAGCCAACGTGCACATTTCTGCTGCTCATCATATTCTGGAAAGTTTCACCTGGCCTCTTGTCCTACAATCCACCCATGACCGTGCACTGAATACTGAAACAATGCAAAAAATAATAATAACAAATTAATTAATTCAATAGTAGCATGTTATGTACCAAGTATATCATGCTCTCACAACTTGCTCTTTTGACCTTGTATCTTTCACTTTGGCTAGGTAGGCACGTTGGTGGCTCAAATGAACCACATCTTCCATAATTCATGCTCTAGTGTAGTGCTCTCCCACATTAGCTCTAGGCTTGACCATAAGACTTGCTTCGACCAATAGATATCCACAAGTACGACACAAGGAGAGGTTTGATGAGCACTTGCACATTGGGGCTTATTGTCCTGAGATGATCCCTCTTGGAACCCAGCCACCAGGATGTAAGGAAATAATCCCAAAAGCATCATTTCCTGAAGTTGATTTATCCAGATAAGCTTTAGAGACAGCAATTTGTACTCAGTGTAAGAAAGGCTGTGCTAGGAGTTAGGGCTGAAACACATGCCATTTCAGTCACAGAATACCTGCTGGAGAGAGAGGCCCTGGAGGAAGACCCACCACATGGAGAAACAGGCCATGTAGAGGAGAACCAAGGTGCCCCAACTGTGGCATCCTAGCCAAGCTCTCAGATGAATGGAGCTGTATAAGTGACCCCAGCTGGCACCACGTGGAACAAAGGTCAATGCAGAGATCATGACATTGTTCAATAAATCAACAGTTCAATAAATAAATAACAAATCATTGTTGTTTTTAACCACTTTGTTATCTACTGCTATTTGTTATGCAGATAATACAAAAGCAATCACTTTAAAAAATGTAACTTTTTTCCTGAAATACTGATGCACAACTAAGTACCTTGATGTGTGACATTTAATTTGCCAGAAGCTGTTTTCTCATCTATAATATGAGGAAGTTGAACTAGATGACCTCAACTTTCCTTCCAGCTCTGAGAGTCTATTTCATTCTGTATTGGGATTAAAATAAAGTTTGTTAGTGACCTGACTACAACAGCAAACTAGTTATGCAACATTGCAACCTTAAAAAAAAAGGGATTTTAGTTGGCAGCCATGATTTAATATAAATCCACCAGATAACAAAACATTCCTTGTCAAAAAGGCTTCTAGCTCAGCCTCATCATGGCTGAGCATTTTAATGTAGATTCTTCAACTCTGTATTGTGTATATTATGAAGAAAAAAAACCAATAATTGTTTGGTATAGTGATTACACAATATAAATAGATGGATGTGTTTCAAAGGAGCTCAGATCTGCTGATGCAAGTTCACTCCATGGTTTAGAAAGAAAAGAAACACAAATATAATGTAATATGATGAGATTAGAGAGTCAGAGATCTGTACCTATCCACATATATATGTCTCCTAAGGTTACAGGGTAATTTAAATACCATTATCAAATACTTATTCTGCACCAATTAAGTACCACGAATAAGGATATGATTGCTTCTTGAGCCTGAGAGGTTTTTCCGTCTAAACCATCGCTTTTATGGTGCTTACTGTTCCAAACATTTCACTGATGGGGAAACTGAGGCATAGAGAGATTAAGTGCACAGTAGGTATGTGGCAGAGCAGGTCTTATAGTACAGTCAGGCTGGCTCCAGATTCTCTAGTTTTACCCATAAACACACTGTTTGGACCCATATGGGAAACAAATCCAGGCTCTTCTTGTTATTTGAACCAAATTCTGACCAACTGAGCTAATAAATATGATAGTTATATGAAAAGAATTAAAGAAATATGTCAGAAACTGTTTAGGGATGTGAAGGTATTACTAAGAGAAAAATCAAAGACCAACTTAAATCCGAATAATCTGTAATTCCGATGCACACTAAACAGAAGGATTTTATTTACTCAGTTTTCAAAAAGTCCGCTATTAGAACTGCTTTCCTCTAAGTTCTTCAATGTCTCTTAAAAATGTTAATATTTATTCACTAATTTTATTGCCATTAATAATGTAAATAAATGTAAATGTTAGAATGCTTATGCAAAAAAAATCCCAACAATCTAATTTCATCATGTTGATTTATCCAGATTAGTTTTGAGGACACTGATTTGTACTCACTACAAGGAAGACTGTGCTGAAAGGAGCACATTAGGACTGAAAGGACTCATTTTAGCCACAGAAGCAAGCGGGATGCTCAAGCCCAGCTCAATTATCTCTTAGGGGGAAGAGAGGGGAGGTTTAGAAATGTTTAAGTGCCTGTCTACATGGTTGGACTCTGAAAGCGTCTTCCCAGACTAAGATTCTTTGACTCTATATAACTTAATCACATTCAGAAAAGTATATTGCATCAACCTATATTAAGATCCTTAACTCAGCATATTTAAATCAAATTATAGTACGTATATTGTACCTGACTATACTAAGATTATTTGACTATACATAATCAATTTATGGTGAGCACACTGATGAGCAAAATTGCCCCTAATGTTTAGCCACAGAGAACAGTGGTAAAGAATGGGGACCCTGGAAACTGCTGAGGTTTGTATATCTGCTTTTTCAATGTCATGTGACTTTGGGGAAGTTATTTAACTTCTGTGAGTCTCAGTTTCCATGTCTATAAATTGAAGATAACAATAATACCAACTTCCTAGTGTTGCCGCGATGACTGAGTGAGTTGAGCAGCTGTAAAGGACTTTGAATAGTTCCTGGAACCAAGCAAGTGTGCAATAATTGCTAGCCATTGTTATCCTTTGTATTATTCTCATTCATAAATTTATTATTGAACTGCATTGGAATCCACATTGGTTCTACAAAATACAAACAGCTTCTGCATATGACAGCTTCAAACTGGAGACCCAGTTTGTGAGATCAGTATATCTCTAAATTTCGAAGATACGATTTTTAAATGTTGATCAAGGTCATTTCTTCCTTGGAACTAGAAACCTGGATATAGGTTAAGAGACAGAAAATTCAAATTTTAAATTTAAAAATTCTGCCGGTTTTACCTATGGCTCCACTACTTAAATGAAAAGAAGTGGAATTTCAAAGGACTAAAATGACATTTTGCTATTCCTGACTCAAAGTAGACAGTCAACAAAAAATAAAACTTTAATAAAACAAAACTATTAAACTATAAAAGTGTACGTGTGTGCGTGTGTATGTACACACAGATATGATTTCTTTAACACACTTAAGGGTTTAATTAAGGGTTATAAACAATAGTTTCTAACGCCAAGCCCAGTTTTGGCTCATCATATGTGCACTATAACTGTTGAAATATTGAATGAAAAGGCAAAAGAGTAGAATTTAACAAGTCATGTGGAAGGAATGTTTGGCTTGATTATTCAGGAGGAGTTGAGATGTGATTTGGTGAGCCAGACCACCTTTCATTAGGACACAGAAAGGGGCTTGAATTGTCATTTAAGGAGTGTAGCTGCTTGAAAAGAATGCATCACTCTGTGTCAGTTTTAAAGATTATGATCACAGCTTTTAGTACAGATTTCATTTTTAATAATCTCCTTAAAAATCACTAAAACTATCACCCCACCATGTAATTTGTTTCTTTCACACTGATGGAACTCCTGCTGTTTAAAACTAATTGCTTTTTTATATTATCTTAAGGTCAGGCTCAACAGATGAAATTGGAGATAGCATAACTGTGAGCTAGGACTGTTTAACACATCAAGAGCAGATCACAATGCTGAATGAATGAAAGTCTCCTTCAGAAATGCACCAAAGATATCTACTTTAATTTGCCTCTAGGCAAACACCACAATGACTGACAGTGTAACTTGAAAGTTTGTTAAACATAGTCTGCGTGTTTATTCGCATCTCTCTGGAGGATAGCCTAAAAATTGCATTCATTTTCTTTTTTTTTTTTACTAAATAACTAGGATATGCAACAGGGAAAAATTCATGTCTGTGTTCAGTTGGAATTTTTGGGAGAATATTCCAATGCTGTTTTAATCTATCTAATCGAATACACCTCTTTCAAGATGGCAAACAAGTTCAAAAGTTGTGCATTCTCTTCACTTTTGCCCAATGGTGGCTAGTCAGAAAGCCAGAACAACAAAATATTTGTCCAAATAAATCACTAAGTCACAAGGTGCACCTTGAGTGATTGCAAATATAGCTGAAATGGCTGCATTTTTCCCTCTGATGTAGATGACAAATGAAGCAGACAGTTGAACAATAGCCATACAATTTGCAGATTGAGTTAAGCAAGATGTGTTTGAGCAAGTCTGTGTGTGTGTTTGTATATGACTCATTCATCTAATTAGTATACACTCCCTCTGTCCCAATTTCCTCAAGATA